>NC_091771.1:14023702-15273702 GCF_029378745.1 Bos indicus | reverse complement strand
GGATTTGACTGACATGACTCTCCCCACCCTCTAGCCCCCAAAGCAAGTAAATATAAGCTTAGAATAAACTAAGAAAAAGACAACCTGGCTTTCTCCTCGGAAGCACACGCACCGTAACAGCGGCAATGAGCAACAAAAGCCCTGTGATTAATGTAAACTGCAATCACCTTGCTTTGATGCGGATGGAGTGGAGCAACGCAGAGAAGGCGGGGTCTCCTGGGTACCATTTTTCTTTCTTAAGACTGCAAGTTGGGAGCCACAGGACATTAAAAAAAAAAAAGTCCTATAGATTCTTATCAGCTTCCAGCGAGGCACTAAGACAGGCCTTCTGTTACACTATTGTTGCCCCGCCATGGGTGGCAAACACATCTTTCATGTCAGGTTGCAGAAGCCAAGAAGGCCAGAGTGAAGTCTAGAGTGAGAAAGGGCAGTCAAGGGTTAGAGGCACACGACAGGGTGGTTCACGGTCAAGGAAAGCCAGAAGGAAAAAAGACACACGCCAGCAGGTTTAAAAATCAGGAAGCAGAAGTGAGCGAGTCAGCAGGTGTAAGGGGGCCCTGGGGATGACGGCTGAAGAGGTCAGTGTCGTGCCTCAGGTCCCCAACGGCAAGGCCCAGCCTCTAGCAGCACTAGCCCCAGGGCTCCCCAGGAAGGCGTCGGTAAACGGCCACAGTGTAAAATGCAGCAGACCAAGGCTTACACAGAATCCAACCATCTCACCTTACTTAAACATACAAAGAAAACCTGAGCAGTACCCACTACGCTGCAGCTGCGCTCTACTGGTCCTGCTGTCCCGCGCGCACTGTAAACAGCTGTGTGGTTGCAACCTCTAGAACAGAAGACAAAGTAACCTAAGAACTTTTCTGAATGAGAAAAACTGGTTTAGGAAGCTTCACTGAAGTCTTCTAAATGGGCCTTACAGACGTTAAAAAAAGCAATTAAGAATATCCACAAAAAACTTGGGAAAAAACAAAAAAGGTCTACCAATTACTTCAATGAGGCAAAGTTTTTTTCTTTCTTTTAAAAAAAGGGATTACTACAAATGAATTTTTGAGGATTCTTTGGACTGGGATAGGTAGAATAGACGTTCATGTGACTGAAACAGGATTGCTACACTACCTGGGGTGGGCTTCCCTCATGGCTCAGTCGGTTGAAGAATCTGCCTGCAATGCAGGAGACCCAGGTTTGAATCCTGGGTCAGGAAGATTCCCTGGAGAAGGAAATGGCAACCCCTTCCTGTATTCTTGCCTGGAGAATCCAGGCGATGGACAGAGGAGCCTGGCAGGCTACAGCTCATGGGGTTGTGAGAGCTGGACATGAGTTAGTGACTAAACCATCATAAACTTCATTAAAAGAGGACTATACCTGTAAGTGAAACTGGCATGCCTTTGCTGGCTGTGCTGTTATGTGCTTGCTACTCAGATACATTTACTACTAAGAAAAGAATTCCATTTTTAAAGTTGTGCCGCCCCCCGCCCCAAACCTATTCCATATTTCAGAAAAAGTTGTATCCATAGGTAAGACTTGATTCCCAAACCACAAAATCAACACACATGAAATTGTTAGAATATACCAGTAAACTTTTCTTAAATGATGTGGTGCTGAGAGGAAGATTTAGTCTAAAGTGTTGGCTTACTATCAAGAAGCTATAAAATTCTAGATAAAACACTAAAAACTCTCCAGAATGCAATCTTCTCTGGCTCAATTTCATGGTCTCCAAGCAAAAGTGAAAGTTGCTCAGTCAGGTCCGACTCTTTGCGACCTCATGAACTGTAGCCCCCTGGCTCCTCTGTCCATGGAATTCTCCAGAAAAAATATTGCAGTGGGCAGCCATTCCTTTCTCCAAGAGATCTTCCCAACCCAGCGACTGAACCTGGGTCTCCTGTAATGCAGGCGGATTCTTTACCTTCTAAGCCACCAAGGAAGTCCTCTCAGCAAAAACTCAGCCCTAAAAATGTTACGCCTTTGATTTCTAGTTTAATTTCAATGAACTTCTTTTTTCAATCAACTTTTGATAAGCTCAATGATACCTAAACACTAAATTCAAACTGCTGTAATTAAATATCAAATTTTTTTTATCTGAAGAAAATCTAACATTGTTTCGAAAAAACACAATGCAAACCTTTTTAGAAGAATCTCCGCCAATAATACTTCTATCAAGTGACAGTGAAAGTCACTCAGTCATGTCCAACTCTTTGCAACCCCGTGGACTATACAGTCCATGGAATTCTCTAGGCCAGAATACTGGAGTGAGTAGCCTTTCCCTTCTCCAGGGGATCTTCCCAATTCAGGGATCAAACGCAGGTCTCCCACATTGCAGGTGGATTCTTTACCAGCTGAGCCACAAGGGAAGCCCACTTCTATCAAAGTTGAAAATTTTTAAATACCTTTAATGTAAAAAAAATGTAAATAAATTTGACAAAATCTAAAGTCTAATTCTGTAGTTCCTCAGAATAATTTAGCAGGTAGATCAGCCAAATAATAGTGTACTGGGGACCATGTTCACATTTCTTACCACTGGGTCTTTAAACTCAAGAAATGAAAACTCAGATCCCTAACATGTTTTGGAAAGCAATTTACGAGGGAAGAAGGAAAAAAAAGAAAGGGGGCGGGGGAAAACACCATACTCACACTGTTAGAGCTCAAAAAAAAAAAAAAAAAAGGCAACAGGCTTTGGTCTTTTCTCTCTCTTTTTGTGAACACTGGGGGGAAAAAAACAGCAGCAGCAAAAGAAACCCAACTAATCTGGCCCATGATATTATTTTATAGCAGGTATTTTGAAACTGCCTCTGTCATCTTCTCGAGGGAGCACTCGTTCGTGCACACACACACAAACACACAGACACACAGACACACGGTTACGGTATTTTCCACAGCAGTCCAAGTCTTTGTTCAGTGTGTTTAGGGTGAAACAAGCTTATGAATTTTTCATAAGAAATCTTAACCAAAAAAAAAAAAAAATACTGTAAAGCCTGTTTATTTGACTTGTTTTACTTGTAGGGTAAAAAGCCAAAATAACAGAACCTTTTGCTGAAAGACATTAAGAAAATTTCTTCTCACTTACTGATTCCCCAAATCAGAATCACATGCAAATCCAATTAAACTTAAGTACAATGTCACAAATAACGGGTTTAAGTATTCTCATTTTTGTTTCTAAAATGACACCACCACCGTGGAATGTGTGACTTTTTACAGGAGAGAAAATTCTATACACCTAGGTCCTTTCTCTTTGGGTTTCCTACTTATAATTTACTTTAAAATATGATAGCAATTCCACATATATTATTCTCTGAAAGGTCACAGTATTGTTCAATATTAAGCCTGCCTACTTAATTTTGACACTGAGAAGTGAATAAAAATTCACACTTAGCTGGAGAATTAAATATATATAACTGCTTAACTGCCCATAGGAAATTCAATTCACTGAGTAACTTTTATTTATGTCTAAGAATATCTATGAAAACCTTTTCACAGCAGGTTCCTTCCCTGATACGGTTAAATGCAAATTATCTCTTTTCCCTCTTACTCCAGAAAGCTCCTGCATACATAGCTGATACGCCACCTACTGCAAAACCGAGCTGACAGCGCAGGCGATGCTGCCAGCATTTCCATTCCATCACCAGGCTGGGGCTGAATAAAGGCGTGTTTGTGTGGTAGTGTTTCTTTTTTAAAAATCTCAACGCCAAGAAGAACAAGCTGAAATAGCGTGTTCAAAAATGGAGCGTAAAATAAACAGGAGAGAAAAAGAAAAGGACTATGAAGGGAAACACAACAGCCTGGAAGATGCTGACCAGGGAAAGAACTGCAAATCCACTCTGATGACCCTCAACGTTGGTGGATACTTATACATCACTCAGAAACAAACACTGACCAAGTACCCAGACACTTTCCTTGAAGGTATAGTCAATGGAAAAATTCTCTGCCCGTTTGATGCCGATGGTCATTATTTCATAGACAGGGATGGACTCCTCTTCAGGCATGTTCTAAACTTCCTACGAAATGGAGAACTTCTACTGCCCGAAGGGTTTCGAGAAAATCAACTTCTTGCACAAGAAGCAGAATTCTTTCAGCTCAAGGGACTGGCGGAGGAAGTGAAGTCCAGGTGGGAAAAAGAACAGCTGACACCCAGGGAGACCACTTTCTTGGAAATAACAGATAACCATGATCGCTCACAAGGACTGAGAATCTTCTGTAATGCTCCAGATTTCATATCAAAAATAAAATCTCGCATTGTCCTGGTGTCCAAAAGCAGGCTGGATGGCTTTCCTGAGGAGTTTTCTATATCGTCAAATACCATTCAATTTAAATACTTCATAAAGTCTGAAAATGGCACTCGACTGGTACTGAAGGAAGACAACACCTTTGTCTGCACCTTGGAAACTCTTAAGTTTGAGGCCATAATGATGGCCTTAAAGTGTGGTTTTAGACTGCTGACAAGCCTGGACTGCTCCAAAGGGTCAATTGTTCACAGCGATGCACTTCATTTTATCAAGTAATTACCTGTGCCACGAACAAAGGCAACAAGCATGCAGCCAGCAAGCTTCAGAAAACCTCGGCATCAAAGGCATCCCAAATAATGTGCCCAACCAGCTCTGTACTCAGAGTCCTGCTGCTAATCAATTACTGTGAGCTAACGGTATGTAAATTCTATCGCTAAAGATGTCCTTCTCTAGGTGTTCCTGCTGATCAGACGTACACTTAAAGTGAAAACAGTGATCTCCTACATACTGTAAATAAAGACGGAATGCTTTTGCTATTTGTTTATTTTTCCTTAAGCTGTCTTTCAATCAGAATGTCTTGGGTACTTGTACAATGAACAAGCATGTACATTATCTATCATTCTTTCAAGGAAAGGTTAATAAAATATTTTAAGGGACTATGAGACTTTAAATCCTTTCTACTCATGGCAAAAATCTACGAAGAAACTGAACTGATAAAATTAACCATTGAGAGCAAGAGAGATGTGCAGATCTACTAAAACAGAGCTGTGGTGAAAGCAAAATGAGATGTAAGCATTAAAGCTATGGGTTTAATTTTTGATGGTAGGCACCAAAAGCTTGTTCATAGTTTCTGTATTTCATATTAGAATTATAGCTGGATTGAAATACTGCTGAAAATTCCTAGAAAACTGCTTGATGACAATAAAAAAAAATGAAAGCATGACTAACTTCTTTGCTTATAGTTAATAATTATAGTAAAAAGTTACATGTGTCACTTTTAAAACAAATATGCCTTTTAATGACTTCACACAGTATTATGCATTGATGCAGTCAACTGGCAGGCTACAGGCTATAGTAACCCTGGCTGGATTTGCAAGTGACAAAAATCAGCCAATTCATTCCTTTGCAGACTGAACTCCAATACAGCATGGGTAACTTATTCTCAATAGAGTATACAGTATTAGAATAATGAAGAGAGTTCATTTTCAGAATTATCCTAAATATCTCATCTTTCAAGCTCAAAAATAACACATGAGTAACACTAAACATTATTCCTATGGAAGAAGTTTATTGATTCTTTTCAGTACCTCTTTTGATGGTAAATCTCAGGCTCAATGAGTTTGTGATCATTTCCTTAGTTCATGCTAAACAAGAAGTTATTTTTTTAAAATTAGGTTTTACGTATGGCTATCTAAATTAAATAATCAAGAAAGTTAGCTTTAAAGGTGAGAACATTTTTTGCTCGCAAAGAACAGCTAAATCATTTATTTCTATGCCACTTATTTTCTCTGACTTCTAAGTACAAATAACATCTTAATTCACTCCTTTAAAATTTAACCATTAAAACTGGTCATTAAATATTGACTTTAATAAACTTTAACAAAATATTTCTGAAAATCTTAACTGAGGTTACAGAAGTTAGCATCTATGCAAAAAGTTTGCTTATACATAAAAACTCAGGAGAGCTAATATTCACTCAGAACTGTAACTGACTTCCCATTACAACATCTAAGGTAATACAAAAGTTGGCTGTACATACTAAAAGAAATATTTTAAAACCTACTGTACAAAAAAGTCCTTTAAAAATCCATGTTAAAAACAAAAATCTCTACATCAACTGCATAATTTTCTTTTTGTATAACAAGAAAAAAAGTTTATAACATCAAATTATCCCTTATGTACTTAAAAAGGCTTAATCAGGATTCAAAAGAACTATGAAAACAGAAAAAAAATACTAAAATCTATTTTATCAGTCACTATAATTGAACTGTCTACATACCTCTCCAGCTTATGAGTTGACTTTTCCTTGGCATTTGGACTTTGTAATGTAAAACACAAAAACAAAAACACGGTAATGATTTAATGTCAAAGTAAGATTTTCTCTAACAAGGTTTCATTTCAGATAATAAAAATAGCCCTGACACATCTTTTTACAGGAGATATAGTTTGTACAAATCTCCTTAGAAGTATTATAAGTGAGGCTTTTGCATCAGTTCACAAAAGAAAATTTAACTGTTATAACAAAATTTTATTGATGGAAACCATTACTCTAGGAAATCTGTCACTGATTTTTTTGAACATGTCTAAAAAATCATTTCTGAAATGCATTTAATTCCTCCTTAAGCTTTTGATAAATCATAATATCCTAAAACATTTAGTAATCTAGAAGGAAATAAGGCAGATTGATTACTCTTGCAAAAATTTTCATAAATATATCTTCAAAATCACTTGCACTGGTATTTACATATTCAAGTGTCTATATATTGTAAGTGCACACGAAATACCTAGTTTTTTAAATTTTTATTGAAATATTGGTGATTTACAATGTGGGGTTAGTTTCAGGTATACAGCAATGGAAATACCTAGTGTTTAAACTTCAGTACTTTAAAAAATACTGAGAAATACTTCCCATTCAAAAGACTCAAGTAATTGTACAAAGTGCCTACTATAAGTCAGAGTGAAGTTGTCACAACATTTTTGTTTGCAATCAATGACGAACTTCTTCCTCAAATCTTTTCTCATATTGTTCCAAAGAATAAATCACAAAGTGACTCTATCTTCTTTTTCAGAAGAAAGCTAATAAGAAAACAGGTTACTGTACTTGCCATATGCCTAACATATATATGCATGTATTTGGAATTATACCACACAGTGATTCTAGCATTACCCTTAAAATATAAAAAACAAACACACAGCTTAAGGTATACTGTATTTCTAAAATGTGTATGGCAGTGTGCAGAACAAAGGGAAATGCTTACACAACTCTTCAAATGATACAGAAATGATGACTACTGTCTCAGACTGAAGATCATACTAATTAAGCTTGTTTTGTTTTTTTTTTTTTTAAAGAAAAGTATTTGTATTTCAAGTGCTATTTTTAAGATGTTAAAAGGTAACGTTAGTGTTTTATCACATGCCAGGTACCATGCTATGAACATATATTATCTCAATTAATCCTCACGATAACCCTAAGAAAGATGGAGAGAGAGCCTTAGAGGGCTAAGGGACCTGCTAAGATCCTACAGTTACTGAGAGATCAAGGTGGAACCAGTATTTGAAACCTAGTTATGCCAGCTCCAGAGACAGCAGGAACTATGCTTTCGCAGGCCACTTATCTCTGTAACACCTAGAACCTGGCATAGAGCAGGCATTCATGAAGTACATGCTAAACAAAGAACACCAAAATAGAGGTTTGCCTCACTTGATAAAATCTCACGATGCAGGTATTCTTAAAATGTTGAGTGAAAAAATGGATTTCGGGAAAGCAAATAATATTTTAAATGTCATGTCGTGTCATTTAAAGAACATGAGATGAATCATCTCACAAGAATAAAGAATATCCCAAATTTGTATATTGGCAAATCTAGATTTTCACATGTCAGATTTGCTGAAAAGGGGGGTTACTTTTTATGGCTTATAAAGTCCACAGAACTTACTATGAGGAAAAAATACAGGACAGTGGAACACATATGGGCTCTGCAGTCAGACCTGGGTTCAAATTCAATTAACTTCCCCTAATTTGCTTACATGACCATAAGCAATATTCTTCACTTCTTTGAACTTCAACATCCTCACAGTAAAACAGATAGTAATGATCAGTTGATAGGGCATTTATATGGCTTAAATTAAATTCTAAATTACATGTAAAATCCCCAGGGAAAGAAATGGTAACCCACTCCAGTATTCTTGCCCAGAAAATCCCCATGGACAAAGGAGCCTGGCAGGCTGCAGGCCACAGGGTCACAGAGTCAGACACAATTGAGCAACTGAACAGCAACATGTAAAATGCCTAGCCCATCACAGACTTTCTATAGCCTGGTTATTATCTTATCCAGTGCAAAAGTATCTTCATGACATAACCATGAATAACAGGCACAAAAACGCACATTTACATTAACTAGGTTTTCAACTTAGACATGAACAGACAGAGAACTTTCAACAAATGCAAGCTTAATACTGTGTTGAATTCTATAAGATACAAGGCTCTACTTTAAATTGCTCCAGGAAAATGCAGTTTTCATCTTTATTAGTTTAAAAATACGTATAGTAAATTTTTCTTAGGACATTTATCTCCTAGCTTCATATGCAAAATCTACAAGAGCAAACTAATCACTACAGCTGTTTTCAGCAATTTAAAATCAGTCAGTAATAATGTGATATCACACTCTTAAAAGATACCCGTATCTAATAAATTATGATCAAATGCTTTAAGCTGCAATGGTGTCAGTCAAGGTTAAAATCAGAGCACTGGAATCATAATAATCTTGCAAATAAAATAGAGATGTAATATGAACTATCCAAAACAGCATGCAACTTAGAAATTATTTATATTTTGTTTTTTAAATTTTTTTTTTATTGGAGTTGACTTACAATGTATTAATATATGCTGTACAGCAAAACGACTCAGTTACACACACACACATTCTTTTTTATATTCTTTTCCATTATGGCTTATCCCAGGATAACTGAATATGGCTCCCTGTGCTGTAAGGCAGGACCTTGTTGTTTATCCGCTCTACACATAACAGTTTGCATCTACTAAACCCAAACAACCAGTCCATCCATCCCCCTTTGCCCCTCCCCCGTATTTAGCTCTGAAAAATATCATCGTTACCTCTGTAGCAGACTTATCCTCCTAATCATATTTTGCCTAAGTTAATAATAAAATTAATTTGCTTCTGTGAACAAACACCAAGGGGATGATGATAAAGAAAGATGTGCTGGGAAGAAGGAAATATCTAAGATGAAATTTTGAATTTGCCTAATTTATAAAGAGGTGACTGTATTCCTACTTCTCCTCTTTGCAAAGATACACAATAGTTCAAGAGTTTAAATCAAACAGAAGTCACCAATATTAATGGAAGTCTTATAAGCTATTATAAATAACTTACACTTCCTTCCAAGAATGCAAAAACTATGCAATATCAAGCATTTTCTACATAAAATATAGTAACTCTAAATTTATTTAAATTACTACACATTTTCGAAAACATACTGGATATTAAAAAGGATGGGGAACACGTGTATACCTGTGGCGGATTCATGTTGATATATGGCAAAACCAATACAATATTGTAAAGTAAAAAATAAAATAAAATTTAAAAAAAGAAAGAAAAAAAAAGTCAAACAATTATACTACATTTCCTTGTTACATGTCTTAAAAAATTGTTCCCCAGCATAAAATAAAAATAAATAAAACAAGATGCAGTTAACCTAACAGAACAGCAGGTTTTTCCAAACTGAGGACTCCAGAATATTCAGTTACATTTAACAGCAAATTTTACTAATTTTTTTTTAAAGATTAAGTTATTTTACAAATTCCTTTTTGAAGACAGGCCCAATCTTTCAAAAGTTATTTTGATGACAGCCTTTTAGAATCTTCAGTACATATTTTTCTACATAAAGTATAAAATTGGGCAAGTCTGATTTTTAAAAAATTCCACGCTACTGATTTTACCTTGTTATAGGAGGTTTGTTAACTAATATTAAAGTTTCTTAAAACTGTTGAGTGATACAAACTTTAATCTTAATGATTACTTGAGTCTGATAAACTTCTATGACTTAAGGTGGTTTTACAAAGAACTACAATGTTTAGCATTTACTTCAGGTACCCTATCATTTGATGAATTTTTATTTATATTTATTTTTAAAAAACATTAAATTTAAGTGTAGACATCCTAAGAAAACTACTTTGAATTGTGCATTTTTCCTATCCATGTAAAGGAAAGACTATATCACTGTGTATAGAAATAATTATTAATAAAGGTTGATGACTATTAGATAGAAATACCAAGCAAAAGAATCTAAAAGTCACAGGTGACTGATTTATAAAAAAAAGAGAAACAAAAACTGCAACCCACAGGCATTTATGACACATATATGTTTGCCTTTCACAACACAGCCAGAAAGAAACACTGGGATTCAATATACAGATATTCAGCTACCTTGAAAACTGAAGGCAGGCTTTATCAAAATGTCATTTTGGTTCCCAGTTATATATCACTCCTCTCTTTTTCCTATCTTACCAAAATTTAATTATTTGGATATAAGGTAGACTGTACTTAATAAGAGGCAAGAAGGCTCAACTCTCTCTCTTACAATTATATAACAAAAATTTGTATATTATAAAATTCACTACACAATGAATATATAGGAAAATAGTAAAGCTTGATACAAAACTTTGGTAGGTAACACTGAGGTTGTTTAATGAAGCAAAGTTAAGCATTAAGTAAAATCATTCCCAATTGTCATTCTGTATCACCCTAAGACAATTTAAAAGGATGTAACATTTTTAAGTAAATTAATTCTCTTTATTTAAAAAAACAAACAAACAAAAAGGAGCATGTACTAACAGTGGCCTTTTTGGTTCAAAGTAGTGGGAAGGAAAAGCAGTTGAAGATTTAAAAATCAAAGTGAAAAAAGACATATAGGACTTCCCTAGTGGAGCAGTGGATAAGAACCTGCCTGCCAATGCAGAGGACTCGGGTTCAATCCCTGGCCCAGGAAGACTCCACATGCCTTGGAGCAACCAAGCCCACGAGCCACAACTACCGAGTGTGCCTGCTCCAGCTACTGAGGGCCGTGTGCCTGGAGCCTGTGCTCCGCAACAAGAGCAGTCACCGCAGTGAGAAGCCTGCACACCGCATCAAGGGGTGACCCCGCTCGCTGCAACTACAGAAAGCCCGAGCACAGTGGCAAAGACCCAGTGCAGTGAAAAAGAAACAGATTTCTTTCTTTCTTTTTTTTTTTTTAAAAAAAGGATGTATCAACTCCACCAATGTTAAGACTGGCTAATGAAGCAAAAAAGATGAAACCTATTCTACAGAGACGAATGGTTTTCCAACAGGGGCGCAACTACTACCTACCTACCTCTACCCTTCAAAGAAATCACCTGTGGTTGTTTTGGTTTCGGGTATTACGATACTATAAAAGACCACACTACCCTGCAAAGTACATAAACGGGTAGAAAGGAATAAGAAAACGTGGGACCTGCTGGTAATCTGACCTTTGGCAAAAATCATAACAATGCCTGCGTTCACGGAGGTGTACTCTGTATCAGTTAGCACTCAGTACTATGCATGCATTGTCTCCTCTATCTCTGAGGTGCACAGACTGCTACTTTCCCAGCACCCATTCTTCCCTCTTTGTTAGTAACTGAACCCAAATTCCACTGAGGTGGCAGCTGTACCCAGATAAAAACTGGTATTTTCTGATGTTCTGTAAGTGCAAGGTCAAGTTATCAAGTTCTGACCAAAGGAATAGAAGCAAAATTGACAGGGTATGAGTCTGGATGTGGTCCTCTCACAACGCTGGGTGAGCCTTTCTGACTTGCCCTACTGCCTCCGTTTTGCTGCCGGGAATATAGATGTGATGGTTAGAACCACAGCAGTCATTCTGGATCACCTTGAGAATGGAAGCCACAAACTAGTGATGGCAGACAGTTGCTTGCAACCATGGGACCGCCACACCAGACCTGGACTTCTTACCTTGGAATTTCTGTACAAAGAAGAAAAACACATTTGCATCACTGATATTTTAGGATGTCTAACAGACAGAGGTGGGCAGTATTAAAGATCTTGTTTTATCAATGAGAAAACAGACCAATAGAGTTAGGCAACTTGCCACAGGCACACAGCTAGCAAGCAACCCCCAAAGCGCCAAGCTCTGAGCTACTGCGTAACACCACCTTCAGACCACACATCAGGGACTGAGTGAGAGATTCTGCAAAGGACGTCAGCCCTGACAACAGGCGAGACAATGCTGAGGCCAGGTTAGCTTCTCCACTCATTAGACTACGTCATACATCAAACCCTGGCTTAAAATACTGGACGACGACAAAGTCAATGAAAAAGGGAATCCAGTCAGTTTGCCACGGAAAAGAAACAACAACACTAGAGCAGAGACTCTATGGATGAGAAGTGTGTAGCCAACCACAGAAAGGAAAAGGGGTAATTGGTAGGTCCAGGAATAAGTTTAACCTAGAGAGAAACCTCTGTGAGCCAGGCAGATTTTCCTCATTCAGGTCCAGAATCATCATCAGATTAAATCCAGAAAAATAGCTACCTGATTTCTAAAAATGAACTAAGAATTCTTAGTTTTTTGCCAATTTCTGCCAAAGTTCTTGCCAACAAGGGTCTCTATAGTCAAAGCTATGGTTTTTCCAGTAGTCACGTATGGATATGAGAATTGGACCATAAGGAAGGCTGAGCATCGAAGAACTGATGCCTTTGAACTGTGGTGCTGGAGACCTCTTGAGAGTCCCTTGGACAGCAAGGAGAACAAACCAGTCAAACCTAAAGGAAATCAACCTTGAATATTCACTGGAAGGACTGACGCTGAAGCTGAACCTCCAATACTATCGCCACCTGATGTGAAGAGCCGACTCATTGGAAAAGACCCTGACGCTGGGAAAGATTGAAGCCAGGAGGAGAAGGGGGTGACAGAGGACGAGATGGTTGGATGGCATCACCAACTCGATGGACATGAGTCTGAGCAAACTCTGGGAGACAAAGAAGGACAGGGAAGCCTGGTATGCTGCAGTCCATGGAGTTGCAAAGATTTGAACATGACTAAGGGACTGAATAACTAAATTTCTTTATGCAGATGGATGGAGGGGAAGGGTGCTTATATATTAAGTAAGCAAAGGAACAACTCTACAGATTTCTCTGACACAGTCAGCTTTTGTACTACTACCCCCGCCCCTGCTTTAGGCGTGGGGGTGTGTGTGAGGGTGAATGGAGAAGTGAATAATCCTCCTGTTTCCCTGCAGTATCAAGCAATTAAAATACTCTGGATGAAAAAGCATCTTGTATGCTATGCTTCAGAGTCTTCTGGAAGGGAATGAAGTAAGAAAACTGAGAAAGAGAAACGTAGTCTGAAAACTTGAACTTGTGGAAGCTGGGAGACAGACATGGCAATTTTTTTAGAAACAGTAAGATGTGAAAGAAGAAAGTTACAGAATGAGCTACCTTCAGACCCAGAGAGGGGCCTGAGGCTTTAACCAGCGGGGTGGCCATTTGTTCCCTAAGTAGCTAGTAATATCTTCAATTTTCCAAATTAATAAGCTTGTGGCAAACTACTCAAATAATTATACATTTTCCCTCCAGAACATGGTAACAGAAGGATCAAGACAAGCTACTGCTAGCTTTTTTAACACTTAAGTTAAAATACTGGAGCGCAGATGCTATAGCTCACATACTTTTTAAAATAACCAGGTAAACAAATGACCTATGACCTAAAGGATAATGATAAGTGAGTTTTTCTGGTTATATAAGCCAAAATTGATGATTCCTTAACAGGCAATACACACTCATCCACATATTTACAGATTTATTTAAATTTACTTCTGCTGCTGCTAAGTCGCTTCAGTCGTGTCCGACTGTGCGACCCCACAGACGGCAGACCACCAGGCTCCCCCATCCCTGGGATTCTCTAGGCAAGAACACTGGAGCGGGTTGCCATTTCCTTCTCCAGTGCATGAAAGTGAAAACTGAAAGTGAAGTCGCTCAGTCGTGTCTGACTCTTCGCGATCCCATGAACTGCAGCCCACCATGGGGAGCCCTCCATCCATGGGATTTTCCAGGCAAGAGTACTGGAGTGAGTTGCCATTGCCTTCTCCTAGATTTACTTCTAAATGCATATTAATTGTTTTTGTATTGCATAGCTTTAAAAGATAAAATTGAGTTACTGTTGCTTAAAATCTTATTTTACACAGCCACATGGGTGGCAAATTATTTATAAATTATTAGAAAACTTAAACGCAAGAACACAGCATAAAAGAGTTCATCAGGGGATTTCCCTGGCGGTCTAGTGGTTAAAAGGTCACCTTCCAATATATGGAATGTGGGTTTGATCCCTGGTCAGAGAGCTAAGATCCCACATGCCTCAAGGCCCAAAAAAAGAAACATAAAGCAGAAGCAATGTTGTAACAAATTCAATAAAGACTTGAAAAAAAAAAAAGTCCACATGAAAAACAGTATCTTCTTTAAAAAAAAAAGTTCGTCAGAAAGAAAAAGTATTTTGAGTATCTGTAAACAAATAAATGAAAGATGTCAACTAAGATCAACATAGTTTAAAAAAAAAAAAAAAAAAAACCCCAAACGTTGCCTTGGAACTCAGGCATCTTTTAGCTTCTAGTCACTCAGAGTGCATTAAATAACTAAACAGATGAAGACAGAGAGAGAAGTGCTCTTACTCTGAAACAATCAAGGAAGATGCCTGCAACCCCAGTTCCTACCATAATTTTATAAAATCAAATAGAGAAGGACAGGACCAATGTCAGTCCTTGGACTGTCAATCTTTCTGGATTGAGCACACATCTCACTCAAGTTGCTAATAACATCTTCTCCTTGGCTTCACATTGATGACAGATATCTTTTAAATTTTATTGTAAGCTGATACAGGCCAAAGCAATTCATTTTCTTAGACTCATATTTTTAAAACACGTTTACCCTGGACATTTATTTAAAACTGTTCTTGTAGCCGAAGACCCTTACATCTTTAAGTCTGTTGTTCATCACTGCTCAAAATTCTAGCCCACACAATTATAGGCTCATATTATACATGTAAAATAAAAATAATAAAAATTCAATTAAAGATAAATAAAAGGTTCAGATGAGCATTAAATCATGCCAGGCACTGTGCTAAAAATACTGCTATTGCTACACCTAATTTACAAATGAAGACACTATAAAGTGTGGCAAAGAAGTGTGTCAAAGACCTCAGAGCTTCTAATGAGAAACCGAGCAGGGTTTTCACTCAGCAGTTAGGCTCTAGAACCCCTTCTCAGTTACCGCCACATACACTGCGTCAACACACATTCTGCTCTCAGCTTTGAAGAGTAGAAAACTGATTCATTCCTCCATCTCTGAAGAACAATGTTCATCAAACAACTTAAACATGATTCAGAGATGAGGTACTCAGCTCGTCAAAAAAGTGTTTTTAAGCACATTAGAAAGTAATGTTTATATGCGTAAGTAACTGAAACATTTTAAATAGTCTTATAGCTATTCATTCAAAGATTCTCCCCAAAGTTCTCCGGGCCAGCTTTTTGACTCTGATTTATTATTTTGAAACAATGACAATGACTTTCCTTAAAGCTACTATGAATAAATAAATTCTAAGCTGCCATTAGTTGAAATGTGTGACCCCCTCCCTTTTGAGGCAGCCAGCAAGAAGGGAGGGAGGCGTGCGAAGAAAGTCGATGCCAGGCTATCTGAAGAGCACTTTTGGTTTTCTTAGGACTATATATAGCACATAACACTCGAGAGATTGGCAATTCACCCATACAAAAACATACTTCTTTCTGAGAAGTCCTGCCTTCAGCATGTCAAACTACCTTCTGAAAACAACACTGACACATACATGAAAAATTAACTGAATAACTTTTATTGAATAAAAATTTATTAAAGCAATACTTTAAGATAATTAACAGGCTTCAATTGTATAAGCCCACAGAAATAACAGTCCAATCCACTTCACTACAAACACATAAAACTAGAGAAAAGGACCAATCATTTTCCCAGGATATAAGCAATACTGACCAAATTGAATCAGAGTTTATAATTAAGACAAAGCAAACTTATTACAAATCAGATTTGGACATCAAAGGAAATAAAGACAGGAAATGTGGAGGGGACCAAAAAGGGAAGTATGGTTCAATAAGTAAATCAATTCTTCCACAAAAGCACTACAGTGCACTGCCAGCTTAAAAATAAACATTTATTAACTGCCTAGAAGTGTTTGAGAAATGAAAGATATATATCTTATATATATGGTATATCACTGTCTCTCTATATAGAATTATAACTACATATTGAAAACAGACACAAAGCAGCAGGTCTAAAATGGAGATTAAAATTCTACAATGGAGCTGAAAAGAAAATAATGGATATTTTGCTAAAGTCATCCATAAACCCTTTCTGGGAAAAAAGGGGGATTTATTGTTAAAATCTAGACAATGAAGAGATAAATAAAAACAAATAATTTAGGAATAAGATGGTATGATCAAAAGATTAGAAGCAAAGTGCAAATCTATTTATCCAATTAATAGTAAGGTTAAATAACCAGAATATTAGCTGCAGAACAGAATGCTCATCTTAAAAACCTTAATAAAGTGACAATCAGTTCAGTTCAGTCATCTTTGCAACCCCATGGACTGCAGCACGCCAGGTACCTGATGAACTATGGACGGAGGTTTGTGACATTGTACAGGAGGCAGGGATCAAGACCATCCCCAAGAAAAAGAAATGCAAAAAAAGCCAAATGGCTGTCTGAGTAGGCCTTACAAATAGCTATGAAAAGAAGAGACACGAAAAGCAAAGGAGAAAAGGAAAGATATACCCATTTGAATGCAGAGTTCCAAAGAACAGCAAGGAAAGATAAGAAAGCCTTCCTCAGTGATCAGTACAAAACAGAAAACAATCGAATGGGAGACTAGAGAGCTCTTCAAGAAAATCAGATACCAAGGGAACATTTCATGCAAAGATGGGCTCAATAAAGGACAAAAATGGTATGGACCTAACAGAAGCAGAAGATATTAAGAAGAGGCGGCAAAAATACACAGAACTATACAAAGAAGACCTTCACGACCCAGATAATCACGATGGTGTGATCACTGACCTACAGCCAGACATCCTGGAATGTAAAGTCAAGTGGGCCTTAGAAAGCATCACTACGAACAAAGCTAGTGGAGGTGATAGAATTCCAGTTGAGCTATTCCAAATCCTGAAAGATGACGCTGTGAAAGTGCTGCACGCAATGTGCCAGCAAATTTGGAAAACTCAGCAGTGGCCACAGGACTGGAAAAGGTCAGTTTTCATTCCAATCCCAAAGAAAGGCAATGCCAAAGAATGCTCAAACTACCGCACAATTGCACTCATCTCACACGCTCGTAAAGTAATGCTCAAAATTCTCCAAGCCAGGCTTCAGCAATACGTGAACCGTGAACTTCCAGATTTTCAAGCTGGTTTTAGAAAAGGCAGATGAACCAGAGATCAAATTGCCAACATCTGCTGGATCATGGAAAAATCAAGAGAGTTCCAGAAAAAACATCTATTTCTGCTTTATTGACTATGCCAAAGCCTTTGACTGTGTGGATCACAATAAACTCTGGAAAATTCTGAAAGAGATGGGAATACCAGACCACCTGACCTGCCTCTTGAGAAACCTATATGCAGGTCAGGAAGCAACAGTTAGAACTGGACATGGAACAAGAGACTGGTTCCAAACAGGAAAAGGAGTATGTCAAGGCTGTATATTGTCACCCTGCTTATTTCACTTATATGCAGAGTACACTATGAGAAATGCTGGGCTGGATGAAGCACAAGCTGGAATCAAGATTGCTGGGAGAAATATCAATAACCTCAGATATGCAGATGACACCACCCTTATGGCAGAAAGTGACAATACAACGAATAAAATTGTGAGGAAAATAATTTCCTAATTTTTCATAACAGAATCAACAAGACTGTCAAAAAGTGAACCCTGGCGTTAAAAAAAAAAAACAATGTAATGACTCTTAATTCCTTAATTTTTCTCTGCTCAGAGTATCCACACTTCCAACTCCCAACTTTAGAAGGAGCTCTTGGGAACTCATGTTTTTTGTAGAAAAGAAGCATTTATTTGACACTCAGCAACTCTCTCTTCAATTATCTTTCTTCTGTTAAATTCAATAAATTAACTATACTTCTTCCTATTTCCTATAATGATGGGCTAAGTTACTTAGATCAAACCTCCTGTAAAACAACTGTAAAAGCAGAATAAAATCTTGAAAGTAGTAAAAAGACTACCAGAGGGGACTTCCCTGATGTGGTTAGGACCTCGCCTTGCAATGCAGGGGGTGCGGGTTCAGTCCCTAGCTGGGGACCTAAGATTCCACAGACGCTGCAGCCAAAAGACAAAACATAAAAACAGAAGGAGTACTGCAACAGATTTGAGAAAGATTTTTTTTTTTTTTTAAAAGACTACAAGATAATAAATGATCACCGAGCTCCGAAGATAGGGAAAACAAGAATCTTTGTGGTCATGGGCCAATCAGAAAACTTGACCCTTTGTTTAGGATGCCCAAGGCAAGTGTCGGGGGACAGAAATTAAAATCCAGAGCCTGCATAAGGTGGAAAGCCTAACAGAAACTTCTTACTATAAAAAATTAAAATCCCAGGAGGCTATACTCACAGAGTGAGTACAAACAAAAGGAAAAGCCAATCCAATAAAAAATGGACAAGAGATCTGAACAAGAATGAATTTCACAAAACAGAAAATCCAAATGGACAATAAATATATGACAGGGATTCAGCTTTATTAGAAATCACTGAAATGTTGGAAAAAACCACAAAGACAGGTTACTACACATCCATAATACCAGTTAACATTTTTTTTTTTTTTTAAAAAGGTCAATACCACTGGAGAGACTGGAGAGGAATTGGAACAAAAAGAACTCACACACATTGCTGATGGGACTGTAAACTGGTATTAACTTCTTGGAGAACAGTTTGGCATTATCAATGGGAAGTGAACATATCTACTCTGTGACCAAAGTCCATATACCTTTAAAAATTTATGTACAGGGCACAAGTAGAAAAAGTTGACAGCAATACTGTTAACAAGTCACAAATATCCAGTAACAGTAAAAACTGATAAACTGAGCTAAATACACATTGTGGAATATAGCAAAGAAAATGAATAAACCACCACAGAGTAGTACATCATGAGAAACGCTGGGCTGGAAGAAGCACAAGCTGGAATCAAGATTGCCGGGAGAAATATCAATAACCTCAGATATGCAGATGACACCACCCTTATGGCAGAAAGTGAAGAGGAACTAAAAAGCCTCTTGATGAAAGCGAAAATGGAGAGTGAAACAGTTGGCTTAAAGCTCAACATTCAGAAAACGAAGGTCATGGCATCCGGTCCCACCACTTCATGGGAAATAGACGGGGAAACAGTGTCAGACTTTATTTTTCTGGGCTCCAAAATCACTATAGATGGTGACTGCAGCCATGAAATTAAAAGACGCTTACTCCTTGGAAGGAAAGTTATGACCAACCTAGATAGCATATTCAAAAGCAGAGACATTACTTTGCCAACAAAGGTCCGGCTAGTCAAGGCTATGGTTTTTCCTGTGGTCATGTACGGATGTGAGAGTTGGATTGTGAAGAAGGCTGAGCGCCGAAGAATTGATGCTTTTGAATTGTGGTGTTGGAGAAGACTCTTGAGAGTCCCTTGGACTGCAAGGAGATCCAACCAGTCCATTCTGAAGGAGATCAGCCCTGGGATTTCTTTGGAAGGAATGATGCTAAAGCTGAAACTCCAGTACTTTGGCCACCTCATGTGAAGAGTTGACTCATTGGAAAAGACTCTGATGCTGGGAGGGATTGGGGGCAAGAGGAGAAGGGGACAACAGAGGATGAGATGGCTGGATGGCATCACTGACCCGATGGACGTTGAGTCTCAATGAACTCCGGGAGTTGGTGATGGACAGGGAGGCCTGGCGTGGTGCCATTCATGGGGTCGCAAAGAGTCGGAAACGACTGAGCGACTGATCTGATCTGATCTGATGGGATGGGGGTTTGGAGTGAAAATAACAAGTGACTGCTAATAGGTATGGGGTTTCTTCTTTATAAAAAAAAATGTTATTGGAGTACAGCTGACTTTCAATGTTGTGTTAGTTCCTACTGCACAGCAAAGTGTATTAGTTATGCATATACTCCCTCTCTTTTAGATTCTTTTCCCATATAGGTCATTGGGGTTTCTTCCTGAAGTGATAAAAATGTTCTAAAACTGGTTTTGGTGATGGGTGCACATCTCTGCAAATACACTAAAAAACAACAAATCGTACCTTCCAAATGGATAAACTGTATACTAGGTGAATTACAGATCAATAAAGTTCTTCTATTAAAAAAGGCAATATTATACAAATACTTCTTCATTTATAAGACCACTGAATGACATCGCATTTACTTGTAAACAAAATAGGAAATTTTAAAAATTAAGAAATTCAATATAATGTTTAAGCAGAAAAGAATTTTTTTACTTCAGAGCTATTTCTTATTTTATATCATTTTAAATAAGAAGGAATATAGCAATCCTTAAAGAAGGAGCAGGATCTGAGGACCAAACACGTAATGTATGCACAGATAAAGTGATAAACCTGGGATCTGCTTTGCAGTAATCCAGCAGAGGATAAGAGAGGTAAGGAAGGGAGATAGAAATGTAACAGGACTGGCTGGCTGTGGTCAATGTTCTTACACACATCTTGTCTTTAAATTTTCGTATTTATTTTTGGCTGCACGGGGCCCTGATGCAGTGAGTGGGCTCTCTGGTGCAGGGAGTGGGGCCTCTCCTCTAGCAGCGGCGCTACTCCCTGCAGCAGCTCCTCGTGTTGCAGAGCACAGCCTCTAGGCCTTGCCGGCTCAGCAGTTATGACATGAGGACTTAAGAGCCCCACAGCATGTTGGATCTTCCCAGACCAGGAACTGGACCCGTGTCCCCTGCATTGGCAGGTGGACTCTTAACCACTGGACCACCAGGAAGTCCCTGTTGCTAATTTTTGAAGCTGAGTAATAAGTATATTAAGATTCCTTTATTATTCTCTTTACTATGTTTGACCCCAGGATTCCCTTGTGGCTCAGAGGGTAAAATGTCTGCTCGCAATGTGGGAGACCTGAGTTCGATCCCTGGGTCGGAAAGATCCCCTGGAGAAGAAAATGGCAACCTACTCCAGTATTCTTGCCTGGAAAATCCCATGGATGGAGGAGCCTGGCGGGCTACAATCCACAGGATGGCAAACAAAGAGTCGGACATGACTGAGCGACCTCACTTTCACTATGTTTGAAATTTTCCATTAAAAAAAAAAAAAAAAAACATGGACTTTCTGGTGGCGCAGCAGACAGCAATTTTCTAAAAGCAAATCAGTAATTATATTCTAATACATGATGTCACAATTTACTTCACCAGTTAACTTGTTTTTGGACATCTGCTGCTGCTGCTGCTAAGTCGCTTCAGTCGTGTCCGACTCTGTGCGACCTCATAGACGGCAGCCCATGAGGCTCCCCCGTCCCTGGGATTCTCCAGGCAAGAACACTGGAGTGGGTTGCCATTTCCTTCTCCAATGCATGAAAGTGAAAAGTGAAAGTGAAGTCACTGAGTCTTGTCCAACTCTTAGCGACCCCATGGACTGCGGCCCACCAGGCTCCTCTGTCCATAGGATTTTCCAGGCAAGAGTACTGGAGTGGGGTGCCATTGGTTTGTCCAATTCCATTATTACTAAGAATCCTGGATAAACAGGCCACACATCACTTAATGTAGACTTAGTGGACCATATACCTTGGGGAAGAAGGAAAAATCAAACGAAGGAGTCGAGAATACAATTAAGGTACACATTTTTCACTTCTGTCCCACCCTCCCTACCTGGTACTGACAGATATCCAATTGCCCCATGGTTAGTTCTGGAGGTTTTTAGACAAACTCTTATGATGACAGTATATTAATCATCTCAGAAAAAATAAATAAATAAAAATATAACCTTAAGCACCAAACTTCCAAAGAACTGTTTTAAAATATTACAAAATCAGTTTTACAAAGATATCTATGGTTCTGCAGAAATGGTTCCATTGACTTTCAAATAAATCTAAATTCATACACAGTTTAGACAGCACTGTAGTATCCTCCACAATAAGGCAGTGTTTTAAAATGGAAATTCTTACCAACTTGTATCAAATATGTATCATCTAGTTAGATCTAAAGCAGATTAAATGTGTTTTTTACTATTCATAAAACATTACTATACTCAGGGAACAATCTGCATAGTCGATTAGACAGTATGTTAACCAAGACAATTAAAAAGTGGTTTCAAATAGAGTTAGTGATTAACATAACTAAGAAAGACCTTAAAGAGCAAAGCACTAGTAAAGCAAATTCTTTTCACTGGAGGGTAACTGTGTAAAACAAATGATCATAAAATGTGAAATCCTTCACAAAAGTACTCAAAGCAAATTAAACTTTAGAATGATAAATATTCAAGTGCTACAGTATAAGTACTGTGTACTGTATTGAATAAAAGTAATGAGAGATAATACCGAAAACAGCCACTATTCGTGAATGAATGAAACACTTGAAGAAAGTTAACAGCTGTCTTTTGAACAATACTTCAGCATTAGCAATAAAAAGATGAAATAGAAATGTACACAAAATATTTGTGGCTGCATGGCAATTAACTTCAAAATGATATGGCGTCTCTCCTGAGAAAACGGTAGTCCTTAAAAGGATTAACCCATTTGGAATTACATTACAGTTAAGTCACTCAGTCGTGTTGGGCTCTTTGTGACCCCATGGACTGCAGCACGCCAGGCTTCCCTGTCCATCACCAACTCCTGGAGCTTACTCAAACTCATGTCCATCAAGTTGGTGATGCCATCTAACCATCTCATCTTCTGTCATCCCCTTCACCTCCTGCCTTCTATCTTTCCTAGCATCAAGGTCTTTTCAAATGAGTCAGTTCTTTGCATCAGCTAGCCAAACTATTGGAGTTTCAGCTTCAGCATTAGTCCTTCCAATGAATATTCAGGACTGATTTCCTTTAGGATGGACTGGTTGGATCTCCTTACAGTCCAAGGGACTCTCAAGTGTCTTCTTCAATACACCACAGTTCAAAAGCATCAATTCTTCGGTGCTCAGCTTTCTTTATAGTCCAACTCTCACATCCATACATGACCACTGGAAAAACCATAGCCTTGACTAGCCGGACCTTTGTTGGCAAAGTAATGTCTCTGCTTTTCAATAAGCAGAGGTTGGTCTAGGTTGGTCATAGCTTTTCTTCCAAGGAGCAAGCGTCTTTTAATTTCATGGCTGCAGTCACCATCTGCAGTGATCCTGGAGCCCAAGAAAATAGTCTCTCACTGTTTCTCCATCTATTTGCCATGAAGTGATGCGACCAGATGCCATGATCTTGGTTTTCTGAATGTTGAGTTTTAAGCCAACTTTTTCACTCTCCTCTTTCACTTTCATCCAGAGGCTCTTTAGTTCCTCTTCACTTACTGCCATAAGGGTGGTGTTATCTGCAGACCTGAGGTTATTGATATTTCTCCCAGCAATCTTGATTCCAGTTTGTGCTTCATCCAGCCTAGCATTTCTCATGATGTACTCTGCATATAAATTAAATAAGCAGGGTGACGATATACAGCCTTGACGTATTCCTTTCCCAATTTGGAACCAGTCTGTTGCTCCATGTCCAGGTCTAACTGTTGCTTCCTGACCTGCATATAGGTTTCTCAAGAGGCAGGTCAGGTGGTCTGGTATTCCCATCTCTTTCAGAATTTTCCACAGTTTGCTGTGGTCCACACAGGTAAAGGCTTTGGCATACTCAATAAAGCAGAAATAGATGTTTTTCTGGAACTCTCTTGCTTTTTCGATGATCCAACAGATGTTGGCAACTTGATCTCTGGTTCCTCTGCCTTTTCTAAATCCAGCTTAAACATCAGGAAGTTCACGGTTCACATACTGTTGAAGCCTGGCTTGGAGAATTTTGAGCCATTACTTTGCCATCGTGTGAGATGAGTGCAATTGTGCAGTAGTTTGAAAATGACAATGTCTGACAAATTCTAGGCATTGAATCACTTCTCTTCTCCCCTTCTTTCATTCAAACTTTTATTGTAATAGCACTGCTCAGTCTAAGCTGCTCTGCACCACAGCCCCTACCCCCCTGAAATATGAGGATGCTACCAGTCTTTAATGATCCCAAAGCATTTTCACCAGGATTCACAAACTTCTAGGAACTACCATTTCCCTTTAGCAGAGCAGGGAAAAGCAGTCGTCATCAGAGCTCAGGCCACTGTCACTCTGATGGGCATGCACACCTAGTCCCAACTCTCCTCACTCTGTGCCTCATCCTTTTACACTTGGAAATTTTCAACCCCATCTTGCTCTCAACCCTCCACACATGCTGCTTGAAGGCAACAGGCATGCTTCGCTTGCCCAAGTAGAACCCCAACTAATACTTCAGGTCTTAACTCAAGCTGGGTTCCTGGCGAAGCTTCTCTCATCCCAGATAATTTGCTGCATCTTCTCTTTTGTTGCCAGTGAGCCACCACCCCTACCACCTCCTTTATAGATGCTAACTCTGTGTTAGCATCTATAAAGAACTGTGTGTCTTTTCTAAACATTTCAGTTCCCAGGGCTCAGGTCTAATAATGATCTCACAGTAGGTGGTCAAATTAAATCCACTTAACCCATCTTGGGTGATTAATTTTTCCTATCAGCATTCTTGAGGATCATGTGACAGTATTGCAAAAGTATGCTGTGAAGCAGTGTACAAATGATGAGTTTTTACAGGCTATACATGGGCTTCCTGGGTGGCGCTAGTGGTAAAGCATGACCTGCCAAGGCAGGAGATGTAAGAGATGAAGGTTCAATTCCTGGACCAGGAAGATCCCCTGGAGGAGGAAATGGCAACCCCCTCCAGTATTCTTGCCTGAAAGATTCCATGAACAGAGGAGCCTGGAGGGCTGCATTCCATGGAGCTGCAGAGTCAGACATGACTGAGCACGCGCATGCACACACCCTTATGTTTTAGACAGTGAGTCACAGTGCTTTTCACCCTAAGTCACAGTTACATTAACACCCTGTTAGTCTTCACTGTCTAATTTCTTAATTCCCTAGCCAAATAAACTATACAATTCCACCCCTAAGATGGGTCTGGTAGCTTCAGGAATATTAAGATTCCCTCTCCAGGAATTTTTTCTTTTAATCTCCCCTAACTTCAGATACAAAGGAAAATTTACAGCGTTTCTTACTCCAGAGGTGCAAAACGAATAGTCTGACAGGATCTCCCAAATCACTTAAATACGTTTCACTTTTATCCAGACTGCTAGAGCAAAAACTACAGTGCTTATTATCATTCTGTCCTATGTCCAAAGATATACAACTTGGCTTTTTACTTATCTCTTCACTTCTTTCCATGGCAGGAAGGAGATGGACACAGAATAACAAAAAGTGGTCTCCAGTTCTACTGCTCAAAGGCATTCAGAACAATTTCCCTGCCTCAAAAAAAGAGACTGAACTAAAATTAGGCAGTCTCCAATCCATATGTTTTCTGAGATGGGGCAGGTAAAATAATTATGCAAAACAGCTAAGTATAATAAGGAATAATGGTTACTATCCTGGTCCTCTGAAGAAATGCCTTGTCTAAAATCTCAGTATTCATTAAAAAAACAAAAACAAAACCTAGCCAAATAAAATCAGGTGGGTTCATTGTCATACCAGCAGTGTCTCAGTAGCCGTGTGCGTGTGTTAGTCACTCAGTCGTGTCCAACTCTGGGATCATGTGGACTGCAGCCTGCCAGGCTTTTCTATCCTAGTAGCCGTAACACACAGCAATTTGTGAGTTCACTGCTGGACCTGATAATCTTTAAGCACTTCCTCTTCTACCTTTGAAATTTAACTAAAAAGCAAACAAACAAAAAAAGGGTGACAAGAGCCATGTTTTCCAAGGTAAAAGATATCACAGCTGGGAGGTAGCAGTTTCAACAGTCCAAAGCTTGCTGGTTTCTATTTTACTTTAATAATGAACCAATATATCCTTGAATATCTTGTCCTAAAACACCTTTGGCCTAGGACTATAACTCCCTTTCAGTCTATGACTTTTTATTGTATCAGTATACTCTCCTTTTGACCGTGCAGCAGAGCCACCATCTTTGAATGTCAGAATTACCTCTATTAGTGAAATAAGGTCTCTTCCAACCAATGTTCCATTACCACAACCCTGCACATGTGCATGCGTGCACGCACACGCACGTGCACACGCATTACACACATTCCCATTCAGAAATGGTCTGGGGCGACAGGCATTTCCCTCTCCACTAATACTGTGAGAAAACTGCCATTGAAATGGCACCCCTAATTCTATAAATTCAGCCAGTATGATTCCACCGACTCAAGTACACACTACTTTTCAGCGACACGTGAACCACGCGGCAGACATCACCCTGCGCCGCAGGCATGCTCGGGTTCCCGATCAAGTGTCGTCCCATAACCCACAGGGTGAGCTTCTGGAGAAACCAAACCGAGACGGAGACGAAGACACTACACTGCAGCTCCACAGTTACTGCATTCGAGAGCTAGGGTGGGCCACGTGACTGGTGTCTTTACAGCAAGAAACGGTCACAAAGAGACACACCAGGGGTGCATGTGTGCAGAGGGAAGGCCGTGTGAAGAGGCAGTAAGGGGGCAGCCGTCAGCAGGCCAAGGAGAGAGGCCTCAGAAGAAATCAAACCTGCCAGCACCTTCATCCTGGACTTCCAGCCTCCAGAACGGTGAGAAAGTAACTGTGTTTTTTAAGCTACTCAGTCTGTGGCATTTTGTTACGGCAGCCCTGGCAAACTAACGCAATGTGATTTAACACCTGTGATTTAACTTTTTTGAACCAACCAAGAGAGCTGGCTGCTGGATTTTTTTAGACAATTGTGTTTTCTTCTTGTGCTTTCTGCCTTCTCTGGTAATAAAATTTTTAATGAAGCAAAGCACACAAATCATAAATTTCCAGCTTTGATGAGTCTTCACAAAGTGAATATATTCATGTAAACACAACTGAGATCAAAACAGAAAACACTAGTAGGTAAGCTGTTTGAATTCACAGATTCAACACTGAATTGTCTACACTAATCGCTTGCATATCTTGAGTAACTTTGTTTCCTTCCTAATACACATTTTTTTTAATCTTTCAAGCATAAGTCTTACTTGACATAACCAGTACCATTTAGAAATACTACAATATCAGAAACATTAAACTTCTAAACAACTAATAACATGTTAAGAAATCAACCAGAGTCATGGGTCATGGTTCCAGTATTTTATTTATTTATCTTTCTTTTCTTCCTTTTTTTTTTTTTTTTTTAAACAGAGAGACTGTGGTTATCTTTGTGAGACACATAGTCTGGTGAAGTTATCACACAGGCTCCAATTAATTTCTCTTTCTCCCACTTAACATCTTTTAATATTCTTTTCTGACAAGACTTTGAAGCAAGTACAGGCTTTGGTGGAAAGTGAATGCCAGCTGAATCAGTGATGCAGTTAATTTATTTGAATTACTTTTCATGAATTGTACAGTCTTGAAATAAAATTGTCCCCAACAAATGATAGTTTTTTTCCGATAATGAGATACTGTGTATTGTTTTTCCCTTGCAACTGTCTTCCTGAGTAAATTATATTCTAATGGGAAAGGTCTGTGGCTTTGAAGTAGTTATTTCAAAAAGCTGGAGAATACAGAGAAACTGCATAAATGAAAAACTGGGTGCTGAAATCCAAAACAGAGGCGAGGCAGCAGCACCTGAGCAAACTTTACCAGCATCACAACCACAGCTCAGAGGGGAAGTAGAAGAGTCCCGGTGAAGAGAAGGGCAGGGGTGAGCAGCACAGAATCCCCGGGGCCTGCGGGGAGATAGGGTAGAAGCCGAGTGGAGGCAACAGCAGCGTGACCGTCACCCTGGTGGAGCAGAGGCAGGCGAGGGAGACGACAGTGGCCAGACTGGCAGCCTGCACTGACGGGGACAGCAGCAGAAACAGGCGGTGATTAGAGGCAGTGACACAGCCACGGGAAAACTGATGTGGCCAGAAAGCGCACCTCGACTTCCTGGGTAAAACCTTCCTGAACCTCAGCCTTGGGACATCTGGGCCGACTGGAGTCTGCTTCATGTGTGGTGTCCCCAGGAAACACACTAGGGTCTAAAATCTCTTGGATGCACAGACCCTCCAAGAGAGAGGGCTGAGGATCAGAGAACACACCAGAACTCTCACAAAAATACTAGTGTGAGTATACATGGTCAGTTGCGAAGTATGATATTAATTTAAAAAGGATTATAATACCACATTTGGCCCATGATTTTTTAAAAAGGCATGTGCGCCAGGGAATTCCCTGGTGGTCCAGTGGTTAGGAGTCCAGGCTTTCCCTGTTGAGGGCATGGGTTCAATCCTTGATCAGAGAACTAAGATCCCATAAACCAAGCAGCACGGCCAAAGCAGGGGGGTGGTGCCAAGTAACCCCTATAAAGACGTCATTTTCAGTTCTCGAATAAAGAGAGAGCTACAGTTTACTATCTCTATCTTGGTTAGTATCTTGGTTACTATTTCCTCCAGAAGCTCCAAAGGCTTCCAAGTAGTTTGCTGGTCAGGTGATCCCAGGAAACACTGGAAGAGGACTGAAGAAAAGAGACAGGAAGGGGAAAGAAGTCGTTGAAGAGGTGCATCTAGAAAACAGGTACCAGTTGCACAGCACTGAGGACGGGTGCGGCCGCCGTGAGGAAGAACTCTGTGAGACAGCGCAGGGCGCGTGCCCGGGGTTACCCTACCTGGGCACTAAGCGGGCTGGGTGTTCACTCACCCAGTCCTTTCCAATACTGGCTCCCAGAGTGTGGGTTGACACCCTGTCATTTCTGACCCACCCTCCCGGCCAGCAGAGACACAGAGAGATGCTGAGGTTTAGACACTGGCCAGTGTGCCCAGAACGGCCAGGGCTGACGGGTCGTGGGGTTGGGGGAGCACCCAGAGCATCTATGACACACATGCCACAATTCCTAAACCACAGCAATCTGTCCCTAACTTGGGAATGTAAGGAACATCACCCTTCACCTAGAAGACGCAGAAAAGAGATTGAGAACCGCTCCAAATCACTGGATATTTTTCCTTTGCTGAACAATATAGGGGCTCTTCTCAAAAAACTGTTTAGCTGTGATACATAACAAGTTACAAAGTAAGAAAAAAATCTACCAAATCCTCACAGTCATGAAGTTGTGTGTAGTTACAGAAAAGAAACCAAAGCTGTAAATAACCCTGGGTGGTGTGCTTTTTTCTCTGTGAGCAGGAGAAGGCTACAACTTCCAACCATAAAATATTCTCCAGAAAAGCTCTTTTAAAGGAAAAGGAAAAAAATGTGAAAACAGTATGTGTCTGCAGGGCTCCCCAACCCTCTTCTTCTGGAACAGCTAATGACACAGTACAAGCAAGAGACTGGCGACTGACACACACACACACCGTCCTTAAAATAAATTTTTAAAGAAGGCTTCAGCTGAATTTCCTTTCAAACAGTCTTTCAAAAAGCACACTGGCTCTCTATCAGTGCTTCACCTCTGGCCAGGCCACAGCTGCCTATTTCTAACAAGTTGGTATAAACATGGAGGAATGAGGTTTTATTCCAGAATTTTAAAACGTTTACTAAGTCATTTTGCATTAAAGACAAATAAACTGACCTAACTTTCAAGAGGTTTATTTTAAACTTAAATTCGACCTAGATGAAATTGGTTTCTCTATTCTTTGTGATCAATTTCTTTAATTTTTCAAGAAATTAACATTCCAGGGCTTCCCTGGTGGCTCAGTGATAAAGAATCCACCTGCCAGTGCAGGAGACCCGGGTTCTATCCCTGATCCGGGAAGATCCCACGTGCCTCAGAGCAACTACGCAAACGCACTCCAACTAGTGAGCCTGTGCTCTAGAGCCTGGGAGCCCAGCTACTGGGGCCCGCGTGCCCTGAAGCCTGTGCCCCGCACCAAGAGAAGCCACCACAGACAGAAGCTTGCGTACCACGACTGGACAGCAGCCCCCTGCTTGCCCGCAGCTAGAGGAAAGCCCGCACAGCAACACGGACCCAGCACAGCCAGCGAGGGAATAAGTAAAATTATGCTTAAAGAAATAAACAAGAAAGTAACATTTTAAATTGAGCTTTATATACAAACTGTATGTCCCTACTGCTTTACCGAGATACACTAGTACATTCCCCACTCAAAGAAACCATATTGAATTAGTAACACTTTTAGTCTGGTCATCATATAAATTCTTATACTGCTTCTATTTTATTGTTAACTTTTCTTTTACAAGCCCTCTATTTCTTTAGAGTTTGGTCATATTGCATTGACAAGATCTTTTTCTTTCTAAATGTATGTATTTGTTAACATTTTATGCAATCTGAGAATAATGCATGACATTCAGTAAACATCGCTTAAGTATTTTCGCCTCCAACAGTGTTACAAATTTCACATCGGTGCCTTGGTACATACAGCTCTAAAAATGATTTTCTATTCTGTCACTTCTTTGTCAGCCAAATTCCTCAAACAGTTTTGCAGAAAGATTGCTCCATGCCTTCGCAGTAATACAAATGACTTGATGAATTGAATTTTCTCCAGTGGTACCTGTTCAAGTGGATAACGTAGGCTATAAAATTGCAAACCACTGTGATTTCACATACAGCTGAACCATAAATCAGAAAACAGAACATAATGAGGGGGAAAAAAATCAAGAAAGACGATTAATCAAGAGCATTAAACAGTCTCCACTGGTGACATCTATGATGGTATTTTGCAATTAATGCCCATTTTTTTTAGGTACCATAACACTACTGTGCTTATGTATCTTTAAAAAAGGAATCCTTATGGAGACTTGTACTAAGAATTTAAGGGTGGAATGATATGTTGTGTGAGGCTGTCTTTAAAATGACCCTGTGAGGTACAAAGAACAGTGGCTGGGGAAGAGCTGAAACAAGACCAACCAAATGCTGAAGTCCGAAGTTAGATGACAGGCACATGGAGTTTCACTATACTATTTCTCTACTTTCGCATATGCTTAAATTTTTTTTCCACAATGAAAAGTTAAGCTGCAGGCCAGAAGGGAGTGGCAGGATATATTTAAAGTGCTGAAAGCGAAAAACCTACAATCAAGAGCAATCAACCCACAAGGCTCTCAATTCAGATTCCATGGGGAAATCAAAAGCTTTACAGACAAGCAGAAGCTGAGAGAACACAGCACCACCAATCCAGTTTCACAACAAAGCTAAAGGAACTTCTCTAGGTGGGAAACACAAGAGATGAGAAAGAAAGAGGAAGGGGGAAAAAGACCTACAGAAACAAACCCCAAACAATTAAGAAAACGGCAATAGGAATACACACATTGACAGTTATCTTAAATGTAAACAGAATAAATGCTCCAACTAAAAGTTAAGCTAAAACCTCAAGAGCAGTCCCCTAAAAGCACAGAAATTTCTTCTGATAAGTCAAAAGGAATAAAAACAGCAGCAGGAGGAGGGGCAGGGGAAGAACAGGAGAACAAAAAAACCAGCTACTGGGGAGGTGAACAGGTTCTCATCACTCCCGTTGGCTCCGTCAAAAAAAAACAAACATTTTTATTTTATAACTTTAATCTCACCAGTAGTTATACCAAATAGGTGGTCCACTTATAATAACACCTTCTTTTCTACAAGAGGAGGGTTTCTCATCCTTGGCACTACTGACATTTTGGGCTGGACAGTTCTGTGCTGCAAGGAGCTGTTTGTGTGCACAGCAGGCTGTTTGATGACACCCCCAATTATTCCATGCCAGGAACACGCACCCAGGGTGACAGTCAAAAATGTCTCTGTGTGCGTGCTCAAGTCACTCAGTCATGTTCAACTCATTGTGACCCCATGGACTGTAGCTAGCCAGGCTCCTCTGTCCATGGGATTCTCCACAAGACTACTGAAGTGGGTTGCCAGTTCGATCGCCAGGGGGACATCCTGACCCAGGGACTGAACCCAAGTCTCCTGCAGCTCCTGTACTGGCACGTGGATTCTTTACCACTGAGCCACCAAGGAAGTAAGTCCTCAAAAATGTCTCTAGATGATGCAAAGCAGCCTCCCAGGTGGAAATCACTGCACTACATAATATATAAACACAGCTTTGTATCTGGAAAGTGGCAGATTAAAAACATACTCATAATTTGCAGACAATGATCAGACAGATTATTTTTGTTTCTGCAGGACAAACCCAATAGGCAATTTACAAAGGAACTGAGGTTTATAATAAGTGAAGCAATGTATCATTTAGATAAAATCACAGTGATTTATAGACTTTATAAAGGCTTAGAAATAAAATGCAGCAGGACAATGAGGGGTGCAAACATATTTGAAAAAAGGGAACTATCTTTTTACAAAAGTAATTTGTTTTTAATCACTGCTGCTGCTGTTTAGTCCCTAAGTCGTGTCTGACTCTTTGCAACCCCAGGGACTGTAGCCTGCCAGGCTCCTCTGTCCATGGGATTTCCCAGGCAAGAATGCTGGAGTGGGTTGCCATTCCCTTCTCCAGGGGATCACCCTGACCCAGGGATTAAACCCACACCTCCTGCTTGGCAGGTGGATTCCTTACCACCGAGTCACCTGGAAAGCCCCTCTTAATCACCAACAGCACCTTAAAAAAGCTGGGTGAGTTTATATTATTCTACTTCAGCATGTGTTTGAAATGTTCCCAAATATAAAAGTTCATTTTCCTCCCAATTTCTTTCTTTTTTTCAATGCTGTCAGTTACTCACAAAATTAATTTTGCACCTACCCTCTGAAAACCACCAGTATGATGATTAAGGGCACAGGTCTACCAGCTGCATGTTGGTCAAATTATATCCTAAGTAAGCCTGTTTCTCTCATCAGTTAAATGACAGTGGTTTCCACCTCATAGGCTTGTTGTGTGAAACAGTTGCTAAGGAGTACTCAACACAGTGGACAAAATAAGTGTACAATAGGTTGTCCGTTTGTTAACTATCACTGCTTAATGACAAAAAAGATGTAAACATTAACAAAAAGTTCCTTCAATTTTCCTAAACCGAATAGTTATGAGCAGCACTACTCACAATAGCCAAGACATGGAGACAACCTGAATGTCCACCAATGGATGGAGGAAGACGATGCAGCATTTACACATGCACAGTGGAATACCACTCAGCCCCAAAAGAATGGAATAATGCCAGTTGCAGCAACGCAGATGGACTTAAAGATTATCAGACTAAGTGAAGCAGGTCAAAGACAAATGTCACCTGATATCATTTATACGTGAAATCTAAAAATACGGTACTTATGTACAAAACAGAGACTCACAGACACAGAAAACCATTATACATAGAAGTGATAAACAAGGTCTGACTGTACAGCACATGCAGCTATGATAAACCATAAACCAAAAGAATTTTTAAAAGAATGTATGTGTATATAACTGAATCATTTGCTGTACGGCAGAAATTAACACACAACATTGTAAATTAACACAACACTGTAAATCAACTATACTTAAAAAAAAAAAACTCAGAGTTCTATTGCAATGGCAACTAGCAATATGCAGACGGTGATAATTTACACAACAGCAAAAATCATGTAAAAGCAGTGATAAGAAAAAAATTCAACAGAAGAAAACAGCTGTAGTTTGAATGCTGTAAAGCACACACAGATACACATAAAGCTTAATTCAAACCTCTGAAAATTATATAACTGATTCTCAACACACAGGAAATGCACCAAGCAATATGATAACGTGTCTAGTGGTCAACCAAGTGTCACATCACACAGCACTGAACTAATCTGACTGGCAAAGAAAAAGTAAAAGAATCATTCGTGCCAAAATAAAAATATAATGAGCAAGAAATAACGTAGGGAACAAAGGAATTTAATATTCAATTTTGAATCTCAAGGTTCTTAAGACTTAACTTTGAAATAAGAAAATCTACCCTTTGTCACTAACAAGCCATATCAGTTAAAACCAGTCTAAGGAGTACCTTTAGAATACCAGTAATACTTAGGAGAAAATCAACTATTTCAATACGTATTTGCTTTAGCGAGCCCAAGTGCTGTGTTCAGTCCTATATGAGACATTCTGGCAATAAGCATGAGACGTGGTCCCCTGCCCATAAGGTTTAATTCAGGGACAAAGTGAGTAATACAAACCTTACTGCCATAAAAGTCTAGATGAAGGAAGAATCAACAAAGACTGGAGTCATAAAGGGAAAGCTGGTTACGACTATAAAAAGCAAACAAATCCCTGGCAGAGAAAAATAAGGGAAGAAGGAGAGGCAGCAGTGTCGGGAGGCTCTGGGGAGGGAGAAGGGATTCTAGCAGCTTGGAGGGTAGAGAGGACGGCTGAAGTGTTCAGAGGACGGTATAAACGGTATCGAGAAATGTGTACTCGGTTCATGCCTGGTGATTCAGCGGCTAAGACTCCGCATTCTCAATGGAGGGGGATCAAGTTCAGTGCCTCGTCAGGGAACCAGATACCACAGGCCACAACTAAAACACACCGCAAGAGCCCCAGTTAAGACCTGGCAGAACCAAATGAATAAAAACGAATAATAAAAAAAAAAAGAAAAACAAGAAGGAAATGTGTATTTCTACTATAGAAATAACCTAACAAGCAACTGACTGAATGTGAGAGTCAGAGGAGGCTCAGAACAGAAGAACGATGTATCACTGACAGAGATACGGACATGTGGAGAATAAAGGAATGAAGAAGTCAATCTGATTTTGTATCTTCTGCATTTCAGGTGATGAGAAATCCAAGTGGATTGTCTGTTAAGACAACGAAGGATGGGATGGGATATCAGGTGAGAGACTAGACCTTTGTCACTGTTACCACGCTGATCAAATCTCTGTCATGCCTTCCCCGGATTACTGCAATAGCCTCCAGCTTCCACCCTTGTCCTCAAGGAAATTAAACCACGGAAAGATGCAAAGAGGGACTTCCCTGGTGGTCCAGTGGCTGAGACACCGTGCTCCCAATAGAGAGGGTCCAGGTTAGACTCCTGGTCAGGGAACTAGACCCCACATGCTGTAACTAAGACCCAATGCAGCCAAATAAAATAAAAAGTATATGTAGAAAAAAAGAAAGGTGCAAAGAGAGTTAGGGAACAATGACATGAGACAGAACAAATGACATTAGGCACCAAAGACTTGCCTTGGAGTGTGCACCATCTAATGGCAACATAGACCTCACTTGCATTATCACAGTTCTACAAAGAACATACTGTACAAACTCCAGAAGAAGGACAATCTTGATCCTTTTCCATATTCCTGGCAAGATAATCCTCATAAAGCCATATTCACTTTGGAGTACACTGTAACCCCAAATGTGAATACAACATGTTCAGAAAGAGCACAACACTACCGAAAGGATTTACAAGATTAAATACGAAAGATTAATTTTGACGATAATAAACCTCAGCTTTCTAAATCACCGTCTTTTGTGTAAGTACCAGCAATGAGTTATACTTCAGAAAAACCACCAACCTGATAAAAGGTAAAAAATCTGAAACAGGGTGCCTTTTTCTACCAAGGAATTACAAGTTTCCCCACCTCAGGCTTTTTTTTCAGACTGCTTCCTTTTTATCATTTTGGTGCCACGCCTCTTCCACTCCAGGAACAACCATCGAGGTAAAGGAAACCTCACAGGTTCGACAGGTCTTATTAAATCCAACCAGTTGGTGACTAATTGCGCCTATGTTGTGCCCTGCACAACGTACCACACAATAAATTTTTGTTGAATGGCTGAATCTTCTCCAGGAGAAAATGCATATGTTTAACGTTCTCTACTTCCAGCAATATTACACTGAAAATTATGGCAACAGAATAATGAAATAAAACAAACCCTGGTGGCTGATGGTACAGAATCTGCCTGCAGCGCAGGAGACCAAGGTTTGATCCCTGGGAGAAAGGAATGCCAACCCACTCCAGTATTCTTGCCTGGAGAATTCCATGGACAGAGGAGCCTGGTGGGCTACAGTCCATGAGCTCCCAAAGATCTGGACACAGCTGAGTAAATAACAATTTCACCTTCCTTAACTTTAAACCACATGACAGAAAATTTACAATTTACCACTTTTTAAATTCTACATCCAAGGGGGAAAAAAACCCCAATGATTTTCTGACATCAGTTTATGCAGATATTGGCAATCTACGACACCACGAAACTTTGCTGGAGTACAGCTGACCCTTGAAGAACATGGGTTTGAACTTCAAGGGTCTACTTAAATGCGGATATTTCTCAATGGTAAAAACCACAGTACTATTCAATCTATACTTGCTGACTTCGAGCACACACAATTACAAACATGGAGGAACCCTGGACACGAAGAGCCCACTGTAAACTATACCTGTGTTTTCAACTGTGAGTGTTTGTGTCCTTAACCTTCCCATTTTTCAAGGATCAACTGTATATTCTGTTAAAACAATAATGTTCTTAACATATAATTTCTTATACCTTTCTTTGTAATGTTTAATGAAAATACAACAAACCATGCATGTTTTTCTTTTATACAACCAAATAAACTTTCTGAATTAGGTATGAGAAATTAGTTCTGTTAAAATGAGGTAGCCTGTTGCTTTACTAGTAGTATTGCAAATTCAGTGAAGCTTAAAAACCAAGAAACAATGAAAATGAACATATACTCTTACATACGCCACCAAAAAAGTCCCCTCTATATTTAATTCACAAACTGAAACACCTGCTCCCCTTTTACTGAGCTATTAAAACATTTAAGAGCAAACAAACAAAATTTAAAACCATGCAAAGCTTCTTAGAAGTCAATATCAATTAAAAGAAGTCAATCCCTATGCATTAAGAAATACAGAAAGCGCACAAGAGCCAAAGTATTTCCTATATTTTGACTAAATACTCCCTAGTATTAAGCAGTATTTTTTAAAACACAATTTACAGTTGCTGAATATCAATTTACCAAAACAGGCAAGGATGACCTTATCTTGGCAAAACTCATAATACTGTTTCCTCAACATCCTAGAAGACAGCTTGATGCACCACACTCTTCCATCTGCTTTGTTCTATTTCTTCATGCCCCAAATGGAAATTAAACCCTTCCAGTAACAGTCAAAAATTCATCAATCACAGGAAAGGACTTCGAGCACCGAGCAGAGAAGTACCATGATGTGAATTAGAGGTAGACAGAACCATAGGTGGAACAGCCCTGGTAATGACCTTCGAGAGTGTGTGGAGAGAGAGAATCTACACAACACGTCCAGGAATTGCATTTAAATGATTCTACGCCCACTCACCTGAGGAGCTCTCAGTGAACACGGTTAATGTCTGTCCTCCGACACTTTGTAAGACAAATGGATGTTCTCTAGGAGCACTGACTGAAGCCGGTTTTCCACCAATATCATGAATATTTGCAAGATCCTCATTCAAAGTAAATGAAACCTAGTAGACACATTAACGAGAGCTTATTACAATATACTTTTGTATTCAAAGTATCTGTACAGAAACTGTGACTATAAATCAAATATTTTAATGTGAATCTTTTCCAATCATTTTATGAAGCACTTTTAAAAAAATTTATCAAATAAGCTTTAATAATTAGTCATAAATCTATTCCTATTTGTCTGAACAATGGGGTTAATCTACCATTATAAAGATAGCTTTCAAATGTTTCCTCTAGTCTACAGCTGAAAAAATTCTATTTGTAAAACAGAAGTAACTTGTTTCCCTAAGGTATCTGCGGTCAAGGAACCATGTCTTGTTATATTTATACCCGTAAATACATTAAATAAATATTAGGTGGATGGATGGATATACAAACAGAACTATCCATCCATCCATTTGTTCATCTACCCATGTCCGAGCAAAATGCCCGGCACACAGAAGAAAACCAGTATTTGCTGAATGAGTGAACAGTAAGTATTAAGAAAGCAACTGCTTGAAGCAGGGGGAAGAGATCTATTTACTCAGAAAGCTTAAACACTCCCATAAGCAGAGGATGGCTTTCTTTTTTAGATCCAATGACTACCATATGAGTACATGGTGCTGTTTTACTTTCAAATATTTCAACAAATACAACTAAATATGTATAAGGATAACTCAATATTGAGGTTTAGAATGAAAAGACCCAGTAGGTCTTTTTTGAAAGACCCAATCTTTCAAAATGCTTTTTACCATATCTCCCCACATTTTTCATCAAAGGGATTTATAAAGTGCTGATCTCTCAATCACATAGAAAGACTAGGAAGTATTATTTAAGTATCTCTCTAGTATGTGACAGGTACCACAAATTATGTCCTAGACTCAATGGGTCAAAATCTAAGGCCTTCAAAAATCTGTGTCAAATACATTTGCCATTCTGAAATAATGTTAAAGTATTACTGAAGCAATACTAGTTTTCATAGTACTAAGAGAGGGGATATTTAAGTCAAAGCAGAAAAATGCTAAGTATGAGCAACTAGAAAGGAGCCTATTCACTCACACAAGAGCGGCATTTACACTCTACTATGTTTTCCTGACCAGCCACCAGTTTCATGTGGAGTTTTCCAGAGCAAACACTACCCTCTTTTTACTAACCCTAATGCATAGTAAAATAATCTTGTGTTTTAAATAAAATTTCCATAGAAATAATCTTACCTCGGTCCTTCCTTGATTTCTGAAAGAGAGAAAACATTTCAATTATTTAATTTCATGTTTTTTCCAAATGTAAGCTAAGAACTATTAATAAAGGAAACACAACTTCATATGTACATTAAAATATTACATTTACAGAGATTAATATTAGGACTTCCCTGGTGGCTCAGACGGTAAAGCGTCTGTCTACAATGCGGGAGACCTGGCTTCGATCCCTGGGTCGGGAAGATCCCCTGGAGAAGGAAATGGCAATCCACTCCAGTACTATTGCCTGGAAAATCCCATGGACAGAGGAGCCTGGTAGGCTACAGTCCATGGGGTCGCAAAGAGTCGGACATGATTGAGCGACTTTACTTTCTCTTAGTTCTCCTAACTATTCTATTTATAATCCTATAGGAGAAAAAAATTCACATTAATCCCACGCGAATATTTCATTTTGTTTTTTGACCGCACTGCACTGCAAGCAGGTTCTTAGTTCCCTGACCAGGGATCAGACCTGAGTCCCCTGCAGTGGAAGCATGGAGGCTTAACCACTGAACTGCCAGGGAAGTCCCACCAATGAATATTTTAGATGTTATAAGTTCGTGTCTCTTAACACTATAACAACCTGCCCTAATAATATTTTAGCCAAATAACGATCTTATTACAATTCTTATTTTAACTTTTGAGTATTTTTAGCATTCAGCAGCATGTGAATGGCATGTTTAATACCAGATAGAGAACTTCAACAAATTCTATTTATTTTGTCCAGCTAAAGAAGTTTCATTTACTTAACAAAATTTTAAAGATCAAAAATTATTATTTTAAAATTATAAGCAATCTTCTCTGCTATTAAATAATATGCTCATACAGAAATAATTTTATTACAGACAAGCCAAAAAAAATTTTAAATTAGCCAAGATTCTACTGCTAACATCTTCTACTATTAGCTACAGTAAATATCCTTCTCTACTATCTTTTTTCATAATTTGCTTTTAATTTTTGGGTGCACTGAGTCTTCCTTGCTGTGTACAGGCCTTCTCTGGTTGCAGACAGCAGGGGCTACTCTAGCTGTGGTGTGCGGAGCCCCTCAGCACAGTGGCTTCTCGTTGCAGAGCACAGGCTCGAGGTATACGGGCTTCCGTAGTTGCAGCATGTGGCCTCAGTAGGGGCGGCTCACAGGCTCAGCTGCTCCTCAGCATGTGGATTCTGCCTGGCCCAGGGATTGAACCTGTGTCCCCTGCATTGGCAGGCAGACTCCTATCCACTATATCACCAGAGAAGTCCCATACTATTTTTTATTTACTTGAATTACATGTATTTAAATTGTTTTTTTTTTTACCAATATGGGATCAATGTACTCCCTAATAATAGCCTAATTTAAAAAAAACAAATATGTATTAAATACCTGTCATATGCAAAGTACTGAGTGCAGGGCCCCTTTGCTAGCCAGCAGAAGATATAAAAGCTAAATCCATAACCATAAAATGAAATAAACTTTAATTAAGAGAGCCACAATATGCCAGGATCAGACAGGAGAACACCATCTCTTCTATTTTAAGAGGTAAGTATTGGCTCAGCAAGAGGCAACTTTTGAACTAGTATCAAAAGTAAACAGCTACGCAAAGTCATGGAAGAGTCTGATCAGAAAAATGTGATCAGATTTGGCTGTGAGGGAAAGTACAGAATAAGGAATAGTAGGAGATGAACTACAAAGGAAAAATGGAACCAGACCATAAATGATCTCTAATATCACAGCACAGACTTTATTCTTTGTGCAATGGAATGCTACAAAAGAATAACAAGTACAAAGTTCATAACAAGTACCATATTCAAAGTTCCTCCAAATCTAACATTTATATTCAAACTTAAAGTGTTAAACTCCCTAAGCTCATAGGAGGTATTTATTAGCTGATGATCAATCACTGAGTTTGCTGAGTGATTAAGAACAAAAGTATAACAAGTAGAAAGACATGATCCAAGAAACTTATTCCAAAAAATACAAACAGAATAGACATGAAGACCAGTTGGGAAAGTACTATTTCTCTGTAACACTAGGTTGAGTTCCAACCTGTGCCTTCTTTCAGTGGTTCATTCATTCACCGCCACTCAGCGTTTGCTGCACATCCAGGGCCTTGTGACAAACGCACGGCACGAGTGTAGGTCTTTATCCTCAAGGTCTCAGTTTAATGGGGAAACAAAACCAGTTCCAATCCATGAGCAATTACAACAGGATTTCATAACTGTAACGGGATTCCTAGATTAAGGAAAACTAGAGAGACCTGACAACAGAAGGTAATGCAAGACTGCGGACTGGATCCTTTTGCTGTAAAACATCATTGAGACAACTGGCAACTCTTAAGTGAAGTCTGATGATTAGGCAGTAGTACTATTCGGTGGTTAATTCATAGATTTGAAAGGGTGAACTGTGACTGCCAAAGAGAATGCCCCTGTCAGAAAGTAGCTCTTTATTTTCCCCAGTGAGGTACATACTTTAACACATTCTGAATTTAGGAGATATATCCCTAAGGGAAACCTTACTGCTTTCTTTTAGATTTAAATATTTATTAAAATCATAGCAAAAATGAAACAGTTAATGTGGCTTTGGATATTTCTAACTTTATAAAGATCTCTTGTTAATATCAATGCATGCAACATTAGAAGACAGGAACGTATTCAAATTATATTCCTGAAAAGTCACAGAAGAATGCTGTATTACATGGACCTATCTGGTGGAAAAGTTCTTTATATTGTTCTTCCAACTTTTCTGCTGCTTGAGACTGTTTCAAATTAAAAATATTAAGCAATTTTAAAATGTCCCCAGTTTACTTAATTAATCCCTTACTAAGAGATTTGAGAATGCTACTCATTTTTCTCCATAACAAACCATGCTGAAACAATTATCTTTGTGTATCAATCTTTGCATCTCTAACGAGTATAACAAGCACACTTGTTATTTCCACAGGATAGGTTTGAGAAATTGATGGAATTGCTGGGTCAAAGGCATGAGGATTTTATTATTAACATCCTAGCTTTCTCACTGTCTGAGTCCCCCTCTGCGAGATGAGTCTCTCAATGTCTTTCTGTAAGGGCAGCACCAAGAACTGAACATAATGCTTGCGCGGTGAGCTGACTGGCAGAGAAAACAGTGGACTGTTATTCTGCTTTGTTTTGAGTAGCAGTGCATATCTGCGCTTGTGTGTATGAGACATGTATATATACGTACATGTGTGTGTACGTATATATACGTGCATTAATATACATGTGTGTTGCCAGACTGCCCTTCAGAAGGTTTGTACTGATTTAAACTCCTATCCACAGTGTAACTCTGTTCTAAACATAGCCAATTTTTAGAACAGAAAATTATCTCACTGATTTTTATTTGCATATTTTCCATTATTAGTGGGCCCCCACAACCTTGAATGTTAAATGTGTTTAGAAATAAATCTCTGAGAGAAGCTGTATTAGCACAGACTGTATGACTGTCAGTAAAACATGACATTTATCAAAGATTTTAAAAACTGAAGTTTTCTGAGGCAGGATGGTTATGTAGAAAGGCTGGTTGTAAAATTAAAGCAAAACTGTAAACAAATTAAAATGCAGTACCCATCAGATGTTCAAAGGTATTAAAAAAAAATGCAAGTACAGTGATTTAGGGACGTGGTGGGGAATGCTTGATAAAAATGGCCCAAATGTTAGCAACTGTTAAAGTAGGCTGTTATTCTCAGCTTATTCATAACTAGACTCTCCTTTTTCTCAGGTGTTAACAGACCACACTGAGGAAGAGCTGCATTCGTAGCTGTGCGTCTCCCCCTCCCCTCTCTGCCACTCTCGATTCCTCTACTCCATAAGCCCTCTTTCAGCTCTTGGCCAATCGCACAGGAAGCTGCTGCTGCTGTTTAACTCTGGGAGATCGGAGCGGGAGAGAAGACATCAGACATGATGCGGTCTATGCCTGTACTGGGTAGTTATGACAGTACGTGAACACTTACTAAGTATTTTACACACACTGAATCCATGAGGTATTAATACCATCTCCTTTTAACAGATGAGGAAACAAGAAAGGGTAATAAGCAACTTCCCCAGAGTCAAATGGCTGGTAAATGACAAGGTCTGGATAAAGCCCAGAGCTGACGGACTCCTGAGTCCATACTCTCCTTATCAGTATGGCACATTGCTTTTTTAAAACCTTAGCTGTTTTTTATTTTTTTCCCCAAATATATGTTTTTTGAACCACACAGATAACCCATAAAGGGTTACTCTGTCTCTAAACATCAATACTTAATTATACATCTTCTAGTTTTAAACGGAGAAGGCAATGGCACCCCACTCCAGTACTCTTGCCTGGAAAATTCCATGGATGGAGGAGCCTGGTAGGCTGCAGTCCATGGGGTCGCTAAGAGTCGGACACGACTGATCGACTTCCTTTTCACTTTTCACCTTCATGCATTGGAGAAGGAAATGGCAACCCACTCCAGTGTTCTTGCTTGGAGAATCCCAGGGACAGGGGAGCCTGGTGGGCTGCTGTCCATGGGGTCGCACAGAGTCAGACACAACTGAAGTGACTTAGCAGCAGCAGCAGTTTTTAAAAACAAGAGAGTTTCACCTGGTTTGCCCTAGATCTTCTCTTGAACGGCCACAGTCCCTTCAAATGCTCCTCACAGGAAATTGATTTTCGTTTTCTCACTGTCCTAGTCTTACTCCACTGAATGAACTTATTTGTCCATGTCTCTAAGCATAGCACTGAAAATGGGACACAATGTCTGCCCTGTAAGCTAACTGACAGAGAAAAGTGGGGTTATCAGCCCACTTCACGAGAAACAACAATTGTCCAATAAATGAAGCCTTTTGTTTACAGCCACAAAACTTTGATGACTCCTATTTAGCTGAAATTAAGTCTTGATAACCTAGTCACATGCACTGCTAAACCATTCCTCGCTTATCCTACACTTATTTAATAGTGACTCTAGTAATCAGTAAGAAGAATGAAAAATAAGTAAATTAGAAACATAAATGAGATAGTCAGGAGACATACTCCAGAACAAGCTCTTTTCAAGCATTTCTATAGAAATCTTGGGGAACCAATCACTATATATCTGTTCTCATCATTAACAGCATCTAGCTCTTCTACCAGAGAAGGCAATGGCACCCCACTCCAGTACTCTTGCCTGGAAAATCCCATGGATGGAGGAGCCTGGTGGGCTGCAGTCCATGGGATCACTAAGAGTCGGACACGACTGAGTGACTTCCCTTTCACTTTTCACTCTCATGCATTGGAGAAGGAAATGGCAACCCACTCCAGTGTTCTTGCCTGGAGAATCCCAGGGACGGGGGAGCCTGGTGGGCTTCCATCTATGGGGTTGCACAGAGTCGGACACGACTGAGGCAACTTAGAAGCAGCAGCAGAAAATCTGCTAGGCTTTTAATCTACATATAAAATACACATCCTAAAGGAGATCAGTCCTGGGTGTTCATTGGAAGGACTGATGCTGAAGCTGAAACTCCAATACTTTGGCCACCTCATGTGAAGAGTTGACTCATTGGAAAAGACCCTGATGCTGGGAGGGATTGGGGGCAAGAGGAGAAGGGGACGACAGAAGATGAGATGGCTGGATGGCATCACCGATTCAATGGACATGAGTTTGAGTAAACTCCGGGAGTTGATGATGGACAGGGAGGCCTGGCATGCTGTGATTCATGGGGTTGCAAAGAGTCGGACAAAACCGAGAGATTGAACTGAACTGAAAATACACATACATCTGTTATTATTAAGGCAAGTGTGTATTAATTGCTCAGTTGTGTCCAACTCTTTGTGACTCCATGGACTATAGCCTGCCAGGCTCCTCTGTCCATGGGATTTTCCAGGCAAGAATACCGGAGTGGGTTGCCATTTCTTTTGCAGGAGATCTTCCCAATCCAGGGATCTAACTCGGGTCTCCAGCATTGTAGGCAGACGCCTTACCATATGAGCCACCAGGGCAGTCAAGAATACTGGAGTAAGTTGCTATTTTTTCTTCCAGGGGATCTTCCCAACCCAGGGATCAAACCCAGGTCTCACTGCATTACAGGCAGATTCTCTACCACCTGAGCCAGCAGGGAAGTTACATACAGTTTATTGCCAAGACCAGGATACTCTGGGAGTAAAAGAAGGGATACTATTAATAACTGCACAGAAAACTTCGTAAACTGTAAAACATGTAAACCGGCCACAACATGGGGACACGGCTACCCTAGGCATACTGGATGTGACATATAAAACACCTGCTTTAAACTAAGGACACGTTTGAAATTTTCTTCCAAACAAAGAGTGATCAAGAAAAATCGCAGCACACCCATACTGACTAGTTAGCGTGCTATCTTTAATAGATTCTTTAGGCGTCAAAGCAGTACTTAGGGCTTGCACAGGCTTCCCATGTGGCTCAGCTGGTAAAGAAACCACTTGCAATGCGAGAGACCTGGGTTCGATTCCTGGGCCGGGAAGATCCCCTGGAGAAGGGAAAGGCTACCCATTCCAGTATTCTGGTCTGGACAAGTACATGGGGTCACAAAGAGTCGGACACGACTGAGTGACTTACACTTTCACCTTCAGGGCTTGCATAGGTCTCCCTATACCTCAGCCCCTTTGACTCTATTTCCCATACTAACTCCCTCTTCCTCACACCAAGAGAAAGATTGTACATTCCTAAACTAGGTATTTTCTGTACACAGAGATTTTCAGGAATGCAATATTCATGGTAGGGAAAGGAAGGGAATCTAAGCTCAGAAGATTAAGTGTCTGTCCACAGTCTCACGGACAGTAAGTGACAGGGCCGGAACTGGAAGCTGCTTGAATTTTCTTACCACTCAAAGGACTGAATTCACGCTGGTTCTGCTATTAAATGTTAGTAGCTTCTTAAGATACTACCGTTCTCTACCTAATTTCAGAACTCTGGATATAAAAGCAGGCCTGCTTCCAATATGGCTTGTGAAAACAAAAGGAAGAACTAAAAGATCTGTCTGAAACAAAGGTAAGAAAGATAAAGGACAAAAAGTACTTAGGGGCATAAACACAACAAAGTGTCAAAGTTTACTTTAAAGACATGACGTCATCCAAGAACATAGCGTTGCTCCTCCAAAGAACACCTCCAGGGGGGGTTCAAATAACATTCAGAGACTGAGAAGATGAGAAGGAGCCACCAACAGAGCGATGTCTCAGAAGTGAGATGAAAACAGCACGGTGTGAGGGTAGAAGTGATCAACTCTGTCAAGTTATGCTGAAGGTCCACCGAGAAGGGCTGCTAGTTGACCCTTGCATCTTAGAATACGGATGCGGTGCTTGTGCTCAGTCGTGTCCAACTCTGGCACCCCATGGACTGTAGCCTGCCAGGCTCCTCTGTCCATGGGATTCTCTAGGCACGAATACTGGAGTGCGTGGCCATTTCCTCCTCCAGGGGATCTTCCCAACCCAGGGATTAAACTCTTGTCTCTTACATCTCCTCCACTGCAGGCAGATTCTTTACCACTGAGCCACCAGGGAAGCCCATGAATATGGTAGACTGTTTTTGTATTTTTTTTAAAAAAGGCAACAAATTCTTTCCCGCAAATCCCACCTGGAGGCGGAGTCTACTGCAAGTTCCATTTGGCAAACATGATGCAAGCACAGGTTTGCAAAGTGTTTGTGCCGTGGGGCTTCCCTCTCTTTCGCTATAGGAACTCTTTCACCATCATGGGAATGAACACAATGGAGATGAAACACAGGTGGACCCGGCCCCGGCTGACAGTAAACCAACCCCAGACACACAGGCGAGATCATTCTAGCCAGGAAGACCAGCCAGGTCAGCCACAACAAGAACTGTCTAGAACTGCCCCCATAGAATTAAAAACAAATAAAATGGTTTTGTTCTAAGCCACTAAACTTTGGGGTAGTCTGTCAACAAGCAAAAACTCAGTGATAAAGAGGAGGATACTGGTGGCAGAAAAGAGCTGTTTCAGTGGAGGAGTGGGCGTGGATATCGGATTAGAGCTGGACTATGAATGAATGGACAGAAAGAAGGGAACACAAGGCCTGTGGCTGACACCAGCTGAGCTACAGGGGCTTCCCTTTCAAACAAGGCCAGTTCCTCAACCAGGAAACACCAAACACTCTTGTGCTGTTTGCGAGGTATTCCCTACCCTCTTCCAAAGCCTCTATAAATAGGTATGGTGGCACAATGGCAAAATCCTTCTATGGCCAACTCAAGCATACCTCCTCAAAGATGCAGAGGACGGATGAGGGAACTACATACTCTGCTACTTTACTGCCAATAGATTTTAGCAGCAAATTGTACTTGATATTTATACTTGTCATTACAGGAGTATATGTGTGTGCGCGCATGTGCACACACAAATCCTTACAGGGCACCTAACCAGCTCTTAACAAGCCTTGGTAAGCTCATCATTTCTTATTTTCCAGATAAATTCTCTGTTTGAAAAAGAACTCTAATTACATTTAAAAGTACTTGTAAAATAAATTCAAACAAGTTTCATAAAATGTCAAAAATTCATAAATAACTTACTTGGCAATCCTCAGCTTCCCAACTTCACCTCTTCCAGGGGCTTTAGCCCATTGCTGCGACAAATATTTAGGAACCTAAAACAAAATATAACACTATTAAACTAGGTTTTGGATGCAACAAGCTAACAAATCCTTTTAAGCATAAAGTGATATACTGCTTCGAACAGGACATGGAACAACAGACTGGTTCCAAATAGGAAAAGGAGTACGTCAAGGCTGTATATTGTCACCCTGCTTATTTAACTTATATGCAGAGTACATCATGAGAAACACTGGACTGGAAGAAACATAAGCTGGAATCAAGATTGCCGGGAGAAATATCAATAACCTCAGATATGCAGATGACACCACCCTTATGGCAGAAAGTGAAGAGGAACTAAAAAGCCTCTTGATTAAGGTGAAAGTGGAGAGTGAAAAAGTTGGCTTAAAGCTCAACATTCAGAAAATGAAGATCATGGCATCCGGTCCCATCATTTCATGGGAAATAGATGGGAAAACAGTGGAAACAGTGTCAGACTTTATTTTTCTGGGCTCCAAAATCACTGCAGATGGTGACTACAGCCATGAAATTAAAAGACACTTACTCCTTGGAAGGAAAGTTATGACCAACCTAGATAACATATTCAAAAGCAGAGACATTACTCTGCCAACAAAGGTTCGTCTAGTCAAGGCTATGTATGGTTTTTCCTGTGGTCATGTATGGATGTGAGAGTTGGACTGTGAAGAAGGCTGAGCGCCCGAAGAATTGATGCTTTTGAACTGTGGTGTTGGAGAAGACTCTTGAGAGTCCCTTGGACTGCAAGGAGATCCAACCAGTCCATTCTGAAGGAGATCAGCCCTGGGGTTTCTTTGGAAGGAATGATGCTAAAGCTGAAACTCCAGTACTCTGGCCACCTCATGCGAAGAGATGACTCATTGGAAAAGACTCTGATGCTGGGAGGGATTGGGGGCAAGAGGAGAAGGGGATGACAGAGGATGAGATGGCTGGATGGCATCACTGACTCGATGGACGTGAGTCTGAGTGAACTCCGGGAGTTGGTGATGGACAGGGAGGCCTGGCGTGCTGCGATTCATGGCGTCGCAAAGAGTTGGACACGACTGAGCAACTGATCTGATCTGATCTGATTTTCTTTCTGTCTGTCCTAACTGACCACTAAATAGCAAGCTCTGATTATATGTTTTGCACTAAAGAGATATTAAGATATGTAAGAAATGATTTTAGCTCTCAAAGTGCTTAACACCAACTGAGTTGGTGACACAAAACTAAAACTGGGCATATAGCTTAACAATAACGAAGTGCTAATTTATGTTCCCAAGTCTAATAAAAGTTTAGAGATGAGAAAGGCGGCCAGAAAAGGCTTCTTGGAGAATAACACTGACACGTAATGTAGAGACACTACTGAGCTTAAGATGATTTGAAAAGTCATGTTTTATTATGTATAAGATAACTAATGTGATGAAGGATCTGCTGAAATAAAAAGAAATTATTCAATGTAACAACTAGCATTTATATAACACTACTTTCCTGACACTGTGATATGCACTTTTCAAACATTTATACCTCACATCTATATGAGGCAGGTACTATTCATTATCCCCACTGCACAGACTATGTATTTGGAGCAGCCAGGGATTATAAAATTTAGCCAAGGGTATATAACTGGCAAATGAGGACCCAGGATTCAAATCCAGGCACTCCAGTTCCAATGCCTATGCTTTAACCAATACACTATACTGTGGGTGCAATCAGATATATGCAATCAAAATCTCAAAAGGTTAAGAGCATATAACCTAGTATGGCCACCTGTTATTTCTTCTAAGACACAGTTGGAGCTCGGGAATCAGTACATAGTTTAAGATGGCCCTACTCTGGAGGATACGATGCTCCACGTGAAGTATGAAGCGCAACGCCTCACACAGCAAGTGCTCAGTGAGTGTCCGGTGTCAGTTTTACTTTCCACAGTAAGTCTGGAATGATAACATGAATGTACAACAGAGTCAAAGAGCGCTTCCAAAGCTGCAAAGGGAAAAATCCTATCTAACAAAGTTTCATTTACAAGAAGAACCACATGACTATTAGTTCAACTGCAGTGCTTTGAACTGAGTAAAAATTTAAGAAGACCCTAATGGTATTTGTTCATTCCTCACACTAAAATAAACCGAACAACTACTGTGTTAAAAACATGCCAGAAGCCTGGAAGAGACGTAGGGGAAGGGAGCCCACGGTGTCAGGCGCCATGCTATCCATTTTACACCCACAATCCCACTTAATCCTCCCAATCAGCCTGCAAAACTGCACCGCTCTCCTCATTGTATAGATGACAAAACCGAGGCTCAGAGGACTGAAATGACATGGTTAGCTACTATTAGTCAAAGACTCCAGACTGGTCAAATGCTCTCTTTGCTACACCATCCTTTACATCCTCTAAAGGAAAAGGAGTTTTGAAGATTCCACATCTTAAAGTTTCAACTATACTGCGCTCCACTATTCATGCAAGCTTACAGGATTTGGCAAATTTCTTATGATAACTGTACCTACCTATTAGGTCTGCTTTGATTACAGATGAGAAGAAAACCCACTGAGGCATACAGAAGATTTACTGGCAAAAGTAACTAAATATTCCAGAAGGAGTGTTAAGGTGGCCTGATTAAGGGCTCAAATACCGTCACCAGGACTCTCACCATCTCTCAGCTCTTCTCCTCATCACACTAACTCACTTCTTTGACAGCCTTCCCCTCTATGTAGCATGACGGCTGAAGCCACTCCTGAAGAAGAAGAGTTCTTCCCCAAATCCCCAGCAAAATCGTTTTTCTCTTGTGGCTCTGACCAGGTCACGGGTCCTTCATCTGGCCTGTTACTGAGCCAGAGATGAGATCCCTGCACCACCAGCCTGAGCCAGTGACACCTTTGGGGAGGGATAGTCAACACCTTAGAATCACCAGACTGAAAAGGCAGAGCGGTGGTGCCCAAAAGGAAACTCAAGGTACTGTCATGGTGAGTCGAAGAAGCAACTGTCAACATTCCCTGTCAGAACTAAATACAAGATGTGAAACCGATCTGGGCAAATACTGTTACATCAAATAAAACCCTGAATCCTCAAACTATGTAAATTATTACATAGTCCTCATGTCCTCAATCTTGAAATCCTGCCTAACAAGTTAGCCTTTGCTTCTGGATTTGTCTGATTTTTAGCCCAAAGAAATCTTCTTGTCAATTACTCTAACACAAAGAGGAAATGGAGTTCTACAGATAGCAGCCTGCTCTAACAATCAATGGCAAGCTATACTCCCTAATTAATAAAGTCCTTAGGGGAAAGATAGTGGCTTTTCTTCATCATATTCCAAGTTTCTGATTCAAATACTGTTAAGACTTTCTCATTATCAAGAACAGTACCCTTTCCATAAACTGTATTTCAAGGAACCCTTCTGACCACCATCTCCTAACTCCCTGGCCATCTCCTCAGTACTTCGGCTCCAACAATTCTTCCCTCCTTCACATCACTGACTTTGTCCCTGTCTGCTTATGTCTTCCCTTCTCTCTGAAATGGAACTACATTTCACAGCCCATCATTATAATCATTCTCTTGTCCCCAACTCCCTCCATCATACTGGCCTGGCAGAATCTAACCCTGACTAAAGCCAAGTGATACTAGTAATATTGCTTATCTTATTAATTAATCTATGTATTGTTTTATTTGATTGTTATTCCTCCTCCACACTTGCACCTGAGCATCTGAAGAAAAACAACCATGCTAAATGGTCTCTCCTGAAATCCTTGGTGACTAACATCAAGTAAGCCCTTCAATATGCTGGGCGATTTAACTCCCTCTCCCTGGTCAACAGTCACCTGCAGCGGGAAAGCCACTGCAGGCAGGCCGCACGTTCACGTCACTCCTCAACCCTGTAACGCCTCTTGCCTCCTCTTCCTTCCAAGATGATAACCCGACTTCCTCTTCCACTGAACCATCTGAAAGCTTCTAAGTCTACCACTTAGCCACAGGGGAGCCTTCTACTCTGCTCTCCCCTCTTAAAAGATGAACTGTGGCCACTCCCTCCACATGCGCACTGAATTTTTGCCTGTAGTCTAGCCTAGGATGTCTTTCCTTCAGTGCTACCCTTTCTCCCCTCCAGTCCTTTCTTTATTCTCCCAACAGAATAACAATGGTGATGTGTGTGTGTTAGTGGCTCAGTCAAGTCCAACTCTTTGCGACCCCAAGCCCACCAGACTACTCTGTCCGTGGGATCCTCCAGGCAAGAATACTGGAGTGGGCTGCCATTCTCTTCTCCAGGGGATCTTCCTGACCCAGGGGACTGAACCCAGGTCTCCTGCATTGCACGCCAGACTCTTTACCCTCTGAGCCACCAGGGAAGTCCAAAGTGAAAGTGTCAGCTGCTCAGCAGTGTCCGACTCTTTGCAATCCCATGGACTATACGTGGCTTTCCAAGCTTCTCTGACCATGGAATTCTCCAAGAAAGAACACTGGGGTGGGTAGCCATTCCCTTCTCCTGGAAAATCTTCCTGACCCAGGGATCGAACCTAAACCTCCTGCACTGCAGGCAGATTCTCTACTGTCTGAGCCACCAGGGAACAGAGAGCTTACCAACCGTGGCAGAAGACTCTAAGATGGCCTCAATGACCCCCACCCGCTGATACTTGCACCCTGGTGTAACACCCTGCCTGCATCCGCCCAACTAAGCCACGCCAGGAAACTCCTGAGCCACAGAAACTAAGATATCAAAAGTGCGTGCTATTTTATGCTACTAAGCCTGTGGTGATATGTTATATAGCAATAGATAACAAACACGTTAAGTGACATTTAATATATTTAAATGTTTTAAATAAATTAACCATTTAATTCTCACACAATCTGTTTATTTTTTCCATTTTACAAGTGAGGAAACTGAGGCACGGGGAAGTGAGCAAATGGACTCTCAGTCACACCCCTGGAAAGGGCAGGCTCCTTCATCCTTCCCACCCGCTGTCCAGTGTCTCTGCCTCTCTCCACCGCAAGGCTCTGAGTGAGCTGTCTCTGCTGGCTGACCACAGTTCCTTCTCTGCTGCTGTGTTCTGCTCTAGACAGGCTCTCCCCTCCACCACTCCACTAACACGGCTGCCTGTGCTTAAAAAGCTCTCCGCAATGTCAAGCCAACGTTCAGTCCTCATCTTGCAGACCTATCAGATTATCTGAGACTTAATTGTCTCCTCCTCCTCCAAACGCTTTCTTCACTTGGCGTCAGGTCACCACAGTCTCTCGTGATTTTCCTCCCACTTCTCCACACTCTTTTTCGGTCTCCACATACCTAGATTCTCATCTTCCTGACCTTTTAACCTGAGAGGGCCCTGATTTCAGTCCTCAAGCCTCTCTTCTCTGTCCACACTCGTTCTTACATAGCCTCATCCAATCCCAAGGTTTTAAATCCCATCTGTGTAACTACAACTCCCAAATTTACAGCTCTCCCCTAAAGTCCCAAATTATACAACCAGCTGCTTACTCAAACTCTCCATCTGAATATTCAGGAGACATTTCAAACTCAAAATCTCCCCTCAAGAACTGATTCTTACTCATGAACCTATTCCTCCGGCAACCTTCCATAATGTAGTAAAAGTCACCTCCATCCTTCCAGGTACTCCGTCTGAAACCATGGATTTACCCTGAATAGCTCCTTTTTCTCACGTTCCACATCCAATCAACTGACATAGCCTGTCAGCAATACCTTCAAATTATATCTGGACTCCATGTCCTTCTCACCAATTCCAGGGCTACCACCCTAATCCAGGCCACCATCATCTCTTGTAGGATTATCATCCGTGTCCACTTTAGTCCCAGTACAGCAGCCAGAGTGACCATATTAAAACAGAAGTCAGATGACACTGTTCTGTTCAAAGCCTTTCGGTTTATTTAACAGACATCTACATAATGCTTACTACGTGCCAGATACTTTCCTAAGCACTTTAAAATTTTACCTCACTTGATCCTCATAACAACTTTATTATTATCCCATTTCACACAGAAGCAAGTAGGGCATCAAAAAGTTATCATTCGTCCAAAGTCTCACAATCACCAGTGGTGAAGCCAGGATTCTAACCAGGGCAGTCCGGCTCCACCATCGCCATCCATGCCTCCTCTCTATGGCAACTAGCCTCCCATGGCATTCACTGTAAAATCCTGTAATGTCTCAGATGATACAGTCCACTGAGATCCACAGCCTCACCCCCTACCACTTTCACTCACTCGACTCTAACCACACAGATCTATCAACGTTCCCAGCAGCATCCCACCTGAGGGCCTTTGATTTGCTGTTACTTCTGTCTAGAACGTTCCTCCCCCAAATATGTGAAGGGCATTCAACTCCCTTCAGGTCTCTGCTCAAGGCCCACCTTATCGGTGAGGCCCTTTCCCACCTGATTAAAATAGCATCCTCAGCTACTTTCTGCACTCTTTACCCTGAGTTACTTTTCTTCAGAGCACTCAGCACTTGCTATACACTTTCCTGTTCATTGTCATTCTCCCTCTTCACTAGAATGCAACCTGCACGAGGCAGCTGTTTCGTCCATTTTGCTTACTCTGCTGCTGCTGCTAAGTCACTTCAGTCATGTCCGACTCTGTGCGACCCCATAGACAGCAGCCCACCAGGCTTCCCCGTCCCTGGGATTCTTCAGGCAAGAATACTAGAGCGGGTTGCCATTTCCTTCTCCAATGCATGAAAGTGAAAAGTGAAAGTGAAGTCGCTCAGTCGTGTCCAACTCTGTGCGACCCCATGGACTGCCACCTACCAGGCTCCTCCGTCCATGGGATTTTCCAGGCAAGAGTATTGGAGTGGGGTGCCACTGCCTTCTCCGTTGCTTACTCTGCCACATCCCTAACAGAAGAACAGACTAGCAACAGAGTTATTATTTTAATGACTGGATACTGTTAAAGAAACATTAGCTACTGTTAATGTAATGACAATGATGGTGTTATCAGAATAAATCCAGGCTATGGAATTAAACTTTAATAAATCTCATTGCATTATCAAAGGGAAACCTATTCCAGAGATCTACCTTAAAATAAGGGGGAGAAGGGGAAAACACCCGTAGAGTGAAACATTTTCCAGCCTGCCATTGTCCCCTTATTGCTGGTTCCCTGACACACTGCTAAGGTAAAGGGAAGACAAGAATGTTTCAGAGCTCCTGTTGAGACCACAGTTCTTCAATACATAACCAGGTCAGAAGACCCTGTGGTCAAACTGCCTGAGACCACAATTCAGGCCATCAAACAAGACAACAGTTCTAAGTGAAGTAACTACGTATTATAAAATAAATTTAAGAATCATATTCAGTACAATAATTGAATCTAATACAAGCAACTGGCCAACTTAAAAAAAAGATTATGTGCCTGAAGTTAATTGATAAAAACAAGTCTGGAACTCATACTGCATTGTCATCATTATTAAAATAAAACGGAAAGTTCCTAAGGTAAGCCTACTAGCTTATTTAATTCAAAAGGTTGCCAAAATACTATACCCTTGTAAGGAAAACCAGAATACAATGATGACAGTATGTCAATCATATATAACTTTTTATACCAAGAGATTATGGAAATGGGCTTCCCAAAAGCTCCAACGCATTAAGTTGGGAAGAGGCCTTCGCTGGTGCTCCAGCGGTTAGGAGTTCACCTTGCAATGCAGGGGACACTAGTTCAATCCCTGGTCCAGGAAGATCCCACATGCCCCAGGGCAACGAAGCCAGCGAATGCAGCTACCAAAGGCCATCGGCCCTACAGCCCAGGCTCTGCAACCAAAGAAGCCACTGCAGTGAGAAGCCCGGGCACCACCACCAGAGAAATCCTGCAGACAGCGGCGAAGACCCAGCACAGCCAAAAATAAATAAACAAATATTTAAAGAAAAAAAAGGGGGAAGGAAACGGAAAAAATAATGGTACATATGGTTCCCAGGCCCCACAATTTTTTTGGACAGCTGATATTTTTAATTAAAACATTATATTCTATCTTTAAGTAAAGCTGTATATGTAAGGTGTACAACATGGTTTTATATGCACATGAAACAATTAAGCCAGTCAAGCCAATTAACATATTATCTCTTCACATAATTACCTTTGTTTCTAGATGAGGACATCTGAATTCTATTCTGAGTAAATTTCCCCCAAACACTCCTGTCAACTTGTCACTTGTGAGATAGCTGTGTTGTTTCCACTGTCTCCACATTCATTAAAGAAAGGCAGATGGAGACAAGAGAACAGGTACAAGAGGGGATGTTTTCTCAGATTTCCCAAGACCAGGGAGAGTGACAGCCAATGACTCACTTCAGCATTATTTTCTCAGAGAAATTCCCTTGACCTCCAGACTATGTTCCTTTGTTATTCACACTCACAAAACAGTATTTCTTTCTTCAGTGAACTTATCTATCTGTGTGTAACTGTTTTCATGAGGACCAGTATTGCCTGAGGTCTGTCTCAGGGAGCGTACTACAGACTCTAGTTTACAGAGTATGGACCCTGTCCATTCTTGCTCACGGTAACGTACTCAGAGCCTAGAACAAATGACTGGTGGTCACTGAAAGCTTGTGGAAGAAACCCATCCGCCTGCACACTCACTCAAGCTACAGAGTAAGGGCAACTGCGCCTTTGAAGCCAAGGGGCCAAGGTGGCGTATACAGAGCTTGCTCCCTAAGCTTGTTTGCCAGCTTTGCTTCATCTAGTTCCCCAACAACTAGCCTCCAAAGCCATGCTGCTCCCAGGGTATACAAGCAAATTAAGAGCGCTGTGTGGACACTGGCGCGGCACCCATTTCTCCATTGAGGAATGAAGGCCTATCCCCCGAGCCGCTGGGAGTGTGGCCACAGACAGCCCGCAGTTCTTAGCTCTCTTTGGAAGTGCTTCCACTGAAGAGTTGACCAAGATCACACACTCCTCCTGGACCAAACCACCCTGTGCCCAATCCTGCGTAAATCCTTTCCTTCCACAGGGGATGATCCCAACAGCACTGCGTAACAAACCGCTGCATGCTCATCACCTCAGAACCAGCTTCCCTGGGAATCCAACATACATCAGGCAGCTTTTACTCACACGTTGTCTTGAAGGTCAATGTATTGAGCTGACAAGACCCAAGGCCATAAAAACAAATTCCCCACCCCCTCACTTCCGTTCTCCAGGGAGAAGACTCATTAAAGAGACCCAAGTGGTGGGGGGAAAGCACATTTCCTATTCCTGGCATAAGCTTTGTAGCCATACAGACCTAAATTTGAATCACTGTTCCATGCTTGGGCAGGATAATTAACCTCCCTAAGCCTCAATTTTACCATCTGAAAAATATAGATAATTAGTACCTACTTCACAGGTTTGCTTTGTGAAATACTTGGCATATTATAAGTTTCTTTTTCTCCTGCAAGGCTTTGGGGTATCACCCATTCCAGTTTCATCTCTCCCTGGGAGATAGCTTTCACTCTGGCTGCCAATGTCCAACTGCTTATTTGTCTGTGAAAAAAGAAATGCTAAGCTTGATGGCTTTTGAGGTGTTGAATGAAAGTGAAAGTCACTCAGTCGTGTCCGACTTTTTGTGACCCCATGGACTATACAGTCCATGGAACTCTCCAGGCCAGAATACTGGAGTGGGTAGCCTTTCCCTTCTCCAGTGGATCTTGTCAACCCAGAGATCGAACCCAGGTCTCCAGCATTGCAGGCAGATTCTTTACCAGCTGAGCACCAAGGGAAGCCCAATACTGGAGTGGGTAGTCTATCCCCTCTGCAGTGGATCTTCCCGATCCAGGAATCAAACTGGGGTCTCCTGCATTGCAGGTGGATTCTTTACCAACTGAGCTACTGAATGGAGGACCCAACATTCACAGAGGATGAGGTCCGTCCCTTCGGTCCTGATTCTCGCCTCCAACAAACATCAATCAAAATGCTTATAGGAGGAAGGCTGATGGGACCCAAAACACATCTTTATGCTGGCCAGAAAGTTGCTGGGCGAACCTACCACAACGCTTGTCAATACCTCCACTTGTCCATTTCCTCTAAGAAAGAGTTTTCTTATCATTCAAGCTCTGATAGGATATTCATTACTTACAAAAACCCCACCACTCCTAAAAACGCTGTGAGCTTTATCTCCTCTTCTTCCCCATCAGGTACCCTTACCATCCAGGCAACCATAACTAGAGAAGATGACTTTTCCAGAAGTCTAAATGTTGGAAGTGAAACAATAGAACTATGCTACGATGTTCTTAAATATCACTTTTAGACCGTGATCTGGTGTCCAGTGTGCAACAGCAGTCCTGTGACCGGCTGGCAACCTGACAGTGGCAAAGACTGAGCAGCAGGAACCGGGTGATGCCCACTACAAGGGGTGAGCTCCCGGACCAGGGGAAACTGTAGTTGTTTATGTTTTTTTGAGCAGGCGATATCTATTGTAAAGTTAAATTCAGTCATGTCTATTATCTATCAAAACTTATTTAGATCATCATTCTCTTGTAGATTTAAGGTATTCAGAACTCCAGAAATGGCCTTGGTCTTGCTGTATCTCACTGTCTGCTGACCCCAGGTTAGGCAAAGCACGAGCGGGGAAGCTGGATGAAGATGTGAGGCACCGTAGGGACCACAGACGGTCTTTATTTGCAGCAGCAACGTGGACATGCTTTATTTTCTAATGGCTGACAGAGCAGCAGCAACTGCCCGACTGCCCGACTCAACTAGACTCACCTCGACTACAGGAGCTTTTCAGGTGGTGCTTACATAGACCACACCACGACACGCGTGCGCAGTGCCACAAATGATCCCAGCTGTAGGATGTGAGTGGAATGGGGCGAGAGCGCCTGACCACCATCACCTGGCCAACTGCTCTCTCTCTACAGCATTCCACTGGTCAGAACAGATACAGGCAGTGGACATTCTGGTACACAATCTTCCACTCTATTTGCCTTTTCCTGAACACTCACCAGCCCTGCTCAGAACATTTTTCCCCCCTAACTAATCAACTCCATAGGCTCTTCTTAAATGTCAGCTTCCCCATGAAGTCTTCCCTGATTCCACCAGATAACTTTTTTACTGCTTAAAACTCTGAGAGATCTTCTATAACTTAAAGTATTTATCCTTTTCCTTACTTTTCTAGTGATGAAATTAATAATGAACAAATTATGAGCAAAAATGGCCCATAAACTCGCGATACTCTAGGAACTCACATATTTTGCAACAAATAATCCTCAAAGAGCAGAACTCAAGGCATGATTTATAATAAGAATTATGAATGTATACCAAAAAGATTTAAAATTGCATGCGGTTCTATTCAAATTCTAATTTGAACAGAAAAATTCTAATTTGAACTATCATTAGTAAGACTCCTTTTTAAAGCGATAAAATGTATTCAAATGGCCATATAAGAGAGAACACCAGAATTTCTTAACTTTAGTTTAGATTTGTAACTTTCTCTTACATCATCATTTAGTCAGTCACGGCATCCTGACAACTTTTGCCGAAAAAGTTTCCTAACTCCTGAGACTTCACTATCAAATGTCTAGGATCCTGTGATAATTTTCTAATTTTGACTCTGGTTATCTTCTCTTCAAGCTTTTTTTTCCCCCCCTAAAAGAATCATTTGTAGCCCTGCCTTACTCAAAACCCTTCAAGACTCTCCTCATTTCCTGTAGACTAGAGTTAAAACCGGAGAATGCAATGGCACCCCACTCCAGTACTCTTGCCTGGAAAATCCCATGGATGGAGGAGCCTGGAGGGCTGCAGTCCATGGGGTCGCTAAGAGTCGGGTACGACTGAGCAACTTCACTTTCACTTTTCACTTTCATGCATTGGAGAAGGAAATGGCAACCCACTCCAGTGTTCTTGCCTGGAGAATCCCAGGGACGAGGGAGCCTGGTGGGCTGCCGTCTATGGGGTCGAACAGAGTCGGACACAACTGAAGCGACTTAGCAGCAGCAGAGTTAAAACATTCCCATTTCACAACGTGACAATGTCATATGGTTCCAATCCACTACTCCAGGCATGATGTCCTCTTTGTTTTCCAGCCCACACCACATTACTGTGCATTTTCACTCCTGCATTTCAGAACCACTCTCCATGGTATGCTACGGAGATACTATGGGCCCCCCATCCAAACCTCTGTAAGGCAAACAACATGTATTGAGCATCTATTGCACTCCAAGCACAAACACATCACCTCAAACTCTCGTCATCTTTTCAAGCTCTTTCCATCTGCAATGGAGATCTCCCTAATGATATCTCTCCATTTAGCATGCAAGAGGAGAGAGATACTTGGTTACTCCATCATTTTAAATCACACTGATATCACTGTGATAAGTCAAATCAGTGCCAGAGATTAAGGCTAGGGTTGAAGAATAAGAGTTCATTTATTCATTCATGCATACATCACATTATCTGAGCTATTTACCTTACGCAAAACACAGTTCTGGGTGTGACAGGCAAGACGCCTACTCTCGTAAAATATGACTGTGCGTGTGCTTTGGAGAATGTTAATACAGGTTCAACATGCTAGTGAATAATCATAAGGGCAGGAGCAGGGGACTACAGAAGTTGAGATGGTTGGATGGCATCACCGACTCAATGGACATGAGTTTGAGTAAGCTCCGGGAGTCGGTGATGGACAAGGAAGCCTGGTGTGCTGCAGTCCATGGGGTCGCAGAGTCAGACACAATTGAGCTACTGAACTGAACTGAATCATAAGGGAGCTACATAAGAGAGGAAGACTGGAAGGGCCTCTCAGATTTAACTGATAAAAACTCAGACATGTGATAAAAGCTTTCCAAAAATCTAACAAATAAAGGTCTCTATGTTTTACTTGAGTTTTCAAGACTATCATAATCACATTTTGAATATACACATGTCTTATGAAAACTGCCTAAGAAACAACAGTCCCAATATGAAAAAGTAAGGCATAAACAGTGTACTCACTAAGTGAAGAAGTGAAAGTTGCTCAGTTGTGTCTTACTCTTTGCGACCCCTTGGACTATAGGGTCCATGGAATTCTCTAGGCCAGAATACTGGAGTGGGTAGCCTTTCCCTTCTCCAGGGCATCTTCCCAACCCAGGGATCAAACCTAGGTCTCCCACATTGCAAGTGGATTCCTTACCAGCTGAGCTACAAGGGAAGCCCAATAAGTACTTACTAAGGGTTAATCAAAATGCTGACTTTACAAAAAAAAAAAAAAAAAATTACTGACAGTTTCACCTGAGTCCCAGTCGAGCTCTAAAAGAACACTCCAGTCCACAGTCTCTCCTTCCCTGAGTTCAGAGCACTCTCAGCTCTCCTGGGAATTCCATAAGAGCCATCAACCTAAAAGAACACTTTACAAGTGAAAGTTAAGTCACTTAGTCCTGTCCAACTCTTTGGGACCCCATGGACTGTAACCTATCAGGCTCCTCTGAATGGGATTTTCCAGGCAAGGATATGGGAGTGGGTTGCCATTCCCTTCTCCAGGGGATCTTCCCCACCCAGGGATCGAACCTAGGTCTCCTGAATTGCAGGCAGATGCTTTACCATCTGAGCCACCAGGGTACTCAGAGACCAGTTCTACTTTCTGGCTCAGAAAACTACCCAGAAAGCAAACGCTCAACTTTCTTACAGAGATTGATGACTGAAATCAGTTTCAGCAAGTGGAGATGAAGAAAGTCTTCAGTCTGGGGTAAAATGCTCAACCCGGGGGGCCATCAAGACAGGAGCCCAGAAAAACCAGGTCGTGGGATAAGGAGATCCATTCCAGGCACGTTCAGACTCTTAGTTGGCTAAAACACACTGGGTGTCCCTGAACTAACGTCCTCGTCTGCAAACAAGCCTAACAACCAACCCTGCCTCTCGAGGTAAGCGAAGTTCTAACGAGAAAGCCCTAATGAGCTTTAAAAGGCGCAGAAAGTGGGACGGTCTCAAGTCACTTGTGTGTGTGTGTGGGTGTGACAGATGGTCTCAAGTCACGTGTGTGTGTGTGTGTGTGTGTGTGTATGTTAGTTGCTCAGTTGTGTCCGACTCTTTGCAACCCCACAGACTGCAGCCCACCAGGCCCCTCTGTCCATGGGGTTCTCCAGGCAAGAACACCGGAGTGGGTTGCCATTTCCTTCTCCAAAAAGAACCATTTAGAAAGAAAGAAAGTGAAGTCGCTCAGTCGTGTCCGACCCTTTGAGACCTCATGGACTGTAGCCCACCAGGTTCCTCCGTCCATGGAATTTCCCAGCCAAGTACTGGAGTGGGTTGCCAGTTCCTTCTCCTCTCAAGTCACTTAAACTACTTTAAAAGGAGCGCAAGCGGGAGCCACGCAAACCTTACCTTGACCAGCCACACTCCGGTGTTCTGTTTGGCGCCAGTCAGGTCGAGTTCTCCGCGCTCGGCCATGGGTCCGTCGCCGGCGGAGACCTGCGGACTTAGAGCAGCGGCCCGGGGAGCTGGTGACTGCGGGACGAGGGAGCGAAGCACACGGTGAACCCTGGCCGGAGGTTGACTGTGAAGAGCCCGCGGTCCAACTTCCGGGATGCCGGGAGCCCTGGGAAAGACGAACACACGCCGCCGGCAGCGGGGAACCACGCCTGCGCTCTGCGGCCGTTACTACGGCGCGCTACTGAGGACAAACTTCATCAGCGGGCAACTTCTTGAGTGGGCGTGGCTCGTTCCAGGGGCTGTGTCTGAGTAATTAAAACCGAGGTTGGGATGGGCGCAAACATCAGCAGTACATATAAAGACCAGGTCAGAGTAACAGAACAAAGTGTCAAAATAGAAAAACGGGGTTTAAAGAGACAAAGGCTGTCAGTGTATGTCCAATCCTGGCCAAGGAGAGAAAGACAGCATTTGGAGGACAGGTAGGAGAAATAAATAAAATGAATTAGCAGAGTGGTCTTTATTGAAAGGCTACCCTGAGCACCTTCAATTAAACGAGTAGGGCGCACCCCTTTAAGAGACTCCAAAACCCAGAGCCCTTTGTTTTTTGTTTGCTATTGTTTTTAATTTATTTTTAATTGGAGTATAAGCTCTTTACAATGTTGTATTAGTTTCTGCTCTAAGACAACATATGAATCTAAGTATACATGTGTCCCCTCCCTCTTGAGCCCCCCTCCAACCACACCTCTATCCCACCCCTCTAGGTTGTCACAGAACCCCGACCTGAGCTCGCTGTGCTCTACAGCAGCTACCCACGAGCATATTAATAGCTTTTTACACATGGTAGTGTATACATGTCAATGCTACGCTGGCAGTCTGTCCCGCCCTCTCCTTTCCCGGCTGTGTCCACAAGTTTGGAGCCGTTTCATGAGGTCAATGACAATAGACATGTAACAGAAAAATATGATTGTTCAACTCCCCTGCTTAAAGAGTCTCCCCTCTCTCTTCTTGTCTCTAGAATAAAATTCAATCCTCTCCACACAGGCCCTCACAGTTTGACCTCATCAAACTGTGGTGCACGCAATGCACCACACATCTAGCCCCACCTAACCCATCAGACCTCCTGGAACATATCAGAATGTTCCTCAATTATTTCAGAGCCTCTGCACACTAGATTCCCTTTACTCAGATGCCCTATTCTTCCCCTACTGCCTTCTGATTGGCAGACTCCTACTTAGGTTTCAAGATTAATGGAAATGTCTCTTCCTATGAGACCTTCTATCAACTCCCCCAGAGGAAGATCGTTTTTTCTTCCCATCACAATGTGCGATACTTAGGACTATGAGCTATAATATACTTGTTTACATATTGCCTTTGCTTTCTAGACTATGGGCTCTTCCTAGGCAGAAATGGTGGGTTTTCTTGTTGTTTAATCAAAGCATCTGGCACAAGCTGACACCACGTCAGATTTCAGTAGGCTTTGGCTGAATGAACATTTGCATGAAAAGAAACAAACAGTAAGATACTGTAAGAATGGCAAGTGACGTATTGAATCCTGCATCAGAACCATAAGAGAATTGAAGAAGTTCTATGTCTGTTCAGCCTAGGGCTAGGAAAAACTGTCAGGGCTCTGAGATCACCTGGGAAAACCTAACAGGAAAAACAGGAGATCAGGCACGTGTTAAAGAGGAAGATCACAGTCTTGTGTGATCTTTAAGGCTCAGCAAATGGCCTTAAAAATATAAAAAGGGCAAGTGGATAAAGAGAGCTGCTTTAAGCTTTGATCAAATAGAAGGAATAAATTGGACTTCCCTGTGTGGTGCAGTGGATATGAAACGAATCTGCCTGCCCGTGCAAGGGGACATGGGTTCGTTCCCTAGTCTGGGAAGATTCCACATGCTGCGGGACAGCTAAGCTTGTATGCCATAACTACGGAGCCTGTGCTCTCGAGCCCATGAGCCACAACTACTGAGCCTGCAAGCTGCAATTGCTGAAGCCTTGTGCCTAGAGCCTGTGCTCTGCAGTAAGAGACGCCACTGCAGTGAGAAGTCCGTGAACCTCAACTAAGAGTAGCCCTGGCTCACTGCACCTAGAGAAAGCCCACATGCGGCAGTGACTCAGCTCAACCAAAAATAAATACATATATAAATAATTAATTTTTAAAAAGAGTTTGACTCCTTTAAAGAAAAAAGAAGAAGGAATAAATTGAAATATAAGACCATAAGAGAAGAGAATTAATGTAGCCTAGATCACCCTAGTAATGAACTTCAGAGTAAAGGATTAGGACATTGGCCTTGATCTATGGCTTATGGGAAGTCTTAAAATGTGTGTGTGTGTTTACAGGGATTGGGAAGAACAATCCTTCTCAGACATTGTGACATTGTTGAATAAGAACAGACTTCTCCTATTTGTCCTTTTCAAATTTCCTTCCAGCTTTAAGAGAATGCTAATGGGCCACTAGAGGAAAAGAGGATGTGGGGTCTGTGAAATGGATTCACAGATTGCTTTGGAGGCCAACATGGGAAAAGATCCTGCAGCCAGATCTGATCCAGCTTTATGTTCCTCCACCATGATCCTATACCCTTAATACGGGATTCTCACACAGGTTCCTGGGATTGCCAGGCTTGTGCTCAGCCACTCAGTCGTATCTGACTCTTAGCGACCCTTTGGCCTGTAGCTGCAAGGCTCCTCTGTCCATGGGATTTTTCAGGCAAGAATACTGGGTTGCGATTTCCTCCTCTAGGGGATCTTCCTGACCCAGGGATTGAACCTGTATGTCCTGCCTCTTCTGCACTGCAGACGGATTCTTTACTGCTGAGCCACCAGGGAAGTCCCTCCCTGGATTTCTGCTTTCAGTCAGTTAGGTATATCCAGTGCAGACATGTTAGGTATCTCTATTGCCATTCATGAGAGACACGGGTTCTATTCCTGGGTCAGGAAGATCCTCTAGAGGAGGGCATGGCAATCCACTCCAGTATTCGTGCCTGGAGAACCCCATGGATAGAGGAGCCTGGTGGGCTACAGTCCATGGTGTCACAAACAGTCAGCTATGACTGAAGTGACTTAGCACAGAGCACACATTGCCAATCATGCCAGAGATCATTGCTATTCTCTTTACTACTGGAAATAGAGTCATTAGCATCTTTAAATCTAATGAGATTAGACACCCAATTCCAGAAACCCAGAACCAATTCAGAAAACCCATCCTTAATATTCTGGTTCTCTAGGATCACTCTCAGCACCAATATCTGTATTAGTCAGCGTTCTCCAGAGAAGTACACAGCTAGCTAGCTAGCTAGCTAACTAGCTAGATGATAGGCATTTGAATGTGAACGTGAACGTGAAGTCGCTCAGTTGTGTCCGACTCTTTGCGACCCCATGGACTGTAGCCTACCAAGCTCCTCTGTCCATGGGATTTTCCAGGCAATAGTACTGGAATGGATTGCCATTTCCTTCTCCAAGGGATCTTCCCAACCCAGGGATCGAACCGGGGTCTCCCGCATCGTAGACAGACGCTTTACCTTCTGAGCCACCAGAGAAGTCCAGCTAGATGATAGGCATTTACTGTATAGGAATTAACTCACATGATTATGGAGGCTGAAAGTGAAAGTGAAAGTCGCTCATTTGTGTCTGACTCTTTGCGACCCCATGGACTGTACAGTCCATGGAATTCTCCAGGCCAGAATACTGGAGTGGGTAGCTTTTCCCTTCTCCAGGGGATCTTCCCAACCCAGGAATTGAACCAGGGCCTCCTGCACTGCAGGCAGATTCTTTACCAACTGAGCTATCAGGGAAGCCCTATGGAGGCTCAGAAGTCCTAAAATCTGCAGTTGACAAGCTGAAGACCAGGAGAGCTGAAGGTATGCTTCTAGTCTGAGTTCAAAGGCCTGAGAGGCAGGAGAGATGATGATGTAATTTCCAGGCCAAATCTGAAGGCAGGAGATGATAAATGTCCCAGCTTGAAGACAGGCCGAGAGAGTGCATTCTTTCTTCCTGAACCTTTTCATCTAGTTTGGCCTTCAACTGATTGGGTGAGGCTCACCTAGATAGAGGAGGACAATCTACTTTACTTAGTCTGTTGATTCAAATGGTAATTCATTCAGAAATACCCTCAAAGGACACACCCAGAATAATGCTGGACCAAATATTTGAGCCACCTGAGGCCCAGTCACGTTGACACATAAAATTAATCATCACAGACAGATACAGAGCTCAGCACCCAAAAAGAAACTGCAAAATTCTGCATACAGAATTTCCCTGGTGACTCAGTAGTTAAGACACTGCTTCTGCAGCAGCTAGAGTGTACTCCCTGACTGGGAAACTAAGATCCCACATGCTATGCAGAGTGGCCAAAAAAGAAAAAACCACTTTACTTTCCCAGATGACTAACTAGTCAAGTTTTATTTAATCGCTGAAGGCACAAATGCAAGTCAAGGAGGGGAAGCTCGAGAACTCGCTGTTGACTGAAAATTTTTCAAGAAGACAATAGGGAATCCTCCATGTTTTGTAAATTTAGAACACCACAATGCTATTAGGTAGCCATTAGAAGATAAGCAGTAGTCAGAGGGGATGTTACAAGTGAGTTGAGGGAATTAGAATGATATTAATAGGAGCTGAGTCAATTCTCAGATTCTTGTCCTTGGCTGTCCCATATGGGCCCAATGTCTCTCTAGGGCAGAAATTATCTTTGTTCGTAGTTACTCAGGAACATTCTACCAAGAGGAAATGTTACCTCCAGGGGCATTCACACAGGCAGAAATAGCGCCATCACAGGACTTCCTTGGTGGTCTAGTGGTTAAGACTCCATGCTTCCAATGCAGGGGGGCGCACGTTCAATCCCTGTTTGGAAAACTAAGATCCTACATGCCATGGGACACGGCCAAAACAAACAAAAAACACTATCACAAAATCCTTCCTTTTAAATTTTTTTCTTTCAGTTTTATTGAAATGTAATTGACATACAACACTGTGTAAGTTTCAGGTGCCCGACATAATGATTTGACTGACATACATCCTGAAATGATTATCACAATAAGTTTAGTGAATATCCATCATCTCAAATACATACAAAATGCAAAATTAAAGAAACAGAGGAAAAACATTTTTCCTTCTGATGAGCACTCTTAGGATTTACTCTCTTGACAATATTCATGTATAACATATAGCAGTGTTAATTATATTTATCATGTTGTATATTACATCCTGAGTGCTTGCTTATAACTGGAATTTGGTAACTTTCACAAAATCCTTCTCAATGAGCCAGACTTATTATTTGTTGGTTATTAGCGTGAAGATTTTCATCCAAAAATTATAACTGGATATGGCAATGTGGTAATTAATTAGATTTTCCCTGCATTAGTAATGGTAAGTAAGTTACATTAGTAATGGTGTAGGTTGATAATTTTGCTATAGTATCATGCCAAGGCTATAAGACCCCATCTCTGAATTCTCCCTGCCTCTCCTTTAGCCCCTCAGTTCTCTCTTTTACAGAATACCCACCCTCCCTGATAGAGTCCTTGTTTCCCCAGTCACACACACAAATAAACAAAAACACCCCCTGCGATAGTTTTCGTGTTGTCAGCAGGAACACTCTGTTGAGCATGCACTGTGGAGTCGTAGCTTCAAGTATAACTCTGCTGCCTCCTGGCCTAATTACTTCATTATCTCTCCACCTATTTCCTAGCTTATAAAATGAGATTATGATACCTACTTCATAGAGTTGGAACATGACTGAGAAAACCAAAGAGATTTTACAATGTGAAAACTATTTGGTAACTTCATTAATTCTATTGGCTCAAGTAATTGAAAGGAAGCACAAAAGCTTTATTATAGGTAGTGCCACGCTAGTAAATATCTAACAACTGGCTTTTTCTGACACCCAGAAAAAGCCTTGCTTTATAATGTTTGCTTGATTTGCAGTGTACAGTTGGTGTAGATGCATATTAGCATCTAATGCACATTAATGTAAGTAGAGAGCACAGATCATTGTAAGACACAGTAAAATGATTGAGAGGTGATGAGTTTTGGGGTTTTATTATCTCAGTGTTCAATATAATTTATTTGATCATTAGTGTTCTGCAAAAAGGGGAGACACATCTGCAAACTCTGCAGGGACCTGTGTCTTGGCGTCTGTGGAACAGAGGGGATGCCAGCAGGCAGGGCACAGTGAGTGAACGGGGAAGCGGTGACTGTGCCACCAGTTGGAGAGAGAATAGGAGATCAGCCCAAATACACACCTGAAGAAGAATGGATTTGGGTTTTTTGGGTTTTTTTTGGTCACATTGTGTGGCTTGCAGGATCTTAGTTCCCTGACCAGAGATCGAACCCAGGCCCCTGGTATTGGAAACTTGGAGTCCTAACCACTGGACTACCAGGGAAGCCCCTGAAGAAGAGTTTTAAGCTTGAGTATAAAATAATCAGATTTACATTTTAAAAAAGATCTCTCTAGCTATTGTGGGGGGAAAAAGGTGGATAGGAAGAGGCCAGAATGGAAACCAAGAGACTAGTTTAGACATTACTGCACTAACCCATGTAGGAGGGGATAGTGGTTTGCATTAGGAAGCTGGCAGTGGAGATGAGAAGCAGATGAACTGGAAAATGTAGATAGATTTAGGAGATCGAATTGACAAGATCTTGTGATTCCTTGCTGTGTAGCAAGATAACACCATTTACTGGGCAGAAGACCTAAAGATACATTTTTCAAAGGAGACATACATAAAGCCGATTGGCACATGGAAAGATGCTCAACTTTGCTAATCATTAGAGAAATGCAAATCAAGACCACCAGGAGATAGCACTTCACACCTGTCAGAATGGCTATCATCAAAAGGTCTACAAATACAAATGCTGGTGAGGATGTGGAGAAGGGGACTGTCCATTGTTGGTGAGAATGTAAACTGAGGCAGTCACTCTGGAAAACAGTGTAGAAGTTCTTCAAAAAACTAAAAACAGAACTATCATATGATACAGAAATTCCCCTCCTGGGCATATAGCTGAAGAAAACACAAATACTAATTTAAAAGGATACATGCTTTTTAAGGAGGGAGGTGGTGGGGAGTTTCAAGGGGGAGGGGATATATGTGTACCTATGGCTGATTCATGTTGAGGTTTGACAGAAAACAGCAAAATTCTGTAAAGCAATTATCCTTCAGTAAAAAATAAATTAATTTTTTTAAAAGGATACACGCACCCCAATATTCTTAGCACATTATTTACAACAGCCAAAATATGGAAGCAACCTGTGTCCATCAACAGATGAATGGATAAAGAAGATGTGTGTGTGTGTGTGGTAGCTAAATCACATGTGACTCTTTAGAGACCCCATGGACAGTAGCCTGCCAGGCTCCTCTGTCCATGGGATTTTCCAGGCAAGAATACTGGCGTGGGTTGCCATTTCCTCCTCCGAGGGATCTTCCTGACCCAGGGATCAAACCCGAGTATCCTGCATTAGCAGGCAGATTCTTTACCACTGAGCCACCAGTGAAGTCTGTGTGTGTGTGTGTGTGTGTGTGTGTGTGTGTATACATATATAGTAGAATACTGCTGCTGCTGCTGCTAAGTCACTTCAGTCGTGTCCAACTCTGTGCAACCCCATAGACGGCAGCCCACCAGGCTTCCCCGTCCCTGGGATTCTCCAGGCAAGAACACTGGAATGGAATACTACTGAGTCATATAAAAGAATGAAATTCTGCCATTTTGCAACAATGTAGATAGATCAAGAAGGTCATTATGTTAGTGAAAAAAGTCAGACAGAGAAAGATAAATACCATATGTTGTCACTTACACCTGGAATCTAAAAAATAAAATGAATTTTTAACAAAACAGAAACAAACTCACAGATACAGAGAATAAATTAGCCATTATCGGTCAGAGAGAAGAGAGGTAGGGGAGATGGGGGAGGGGATTAAGAGATACAAAGTACTATGTATAAAATAAACAAGGATACAGCACAGGGAGATATAGTCATTATTTTGTAATAACTTTAAATGGAGATAATCTATAAAAATATATAACCATGTTATATATCTGAAACTAATGAAATTTTGTTAATCAACTACAATTAAAAAAAAAATAGGATCATTTACCAAGTGATGACTCAGTACCAGAAAACAGAACAAAACAGAAACACATAAACACACATTGCTTTGCTCCTTCTGGGGATGAGACACGACTCTGCATGTATTTTGCCTGGCGGATGACATAATTCAGTGGAATTGCTTTTGTTAAGCATCTTATGTCTGATGTAACATATGGTGACTGTGGCCTACTAGAAGCCCTCAGTCTCAGTAAGTTAGTTTAATTGCCCATTAGGGATTACTCTGGGAATAAAGTGTTAAATAAAGCATGAGAAAATTTAATTTGTCATTGCAATAATGAAATTCAATTTGTTTTCATATATGATTTACCAAAACAGTCATATCATACTTTATATATTAAATAAAATTATAGTTAGGGAACAGCACTGAAATACTTGATCAAAGTGCCCGGCTAAAAATCACAAATGACAGTTAAGTCCTAAAATATCATATTAAACAGATGGATCCTCACTAGTATGCTGATTTCAAAGCCAGGGAAGCCATGTGGGCTGAATATCAATGAGGAATTATGTCCATATCCCTGCTACGAGCAAAGGCTAGAGGCTTCCTTATTGATGGAGCCGACTTCCCACCCAAATCTACAAACATCAGGGGCAGGATCATGTCCACATGCAGGGCAAGGTGAAAACATTAGCTAAAGCAAAGCTGTGCCTCCCCTATCAATAGGTAGAGTCAAGAAAAGTTCAGTGTAGGGACTTCCTTGGTGGTCCAGTGGTTAAGACTTCAAGTTCCCCATGCAGGGGAGGGAGCCAGATCCCACAACCTGCAATTAAATCATCCCACAGGCACATCAAAGACCTGGTGTGGTCAAATAAATAAATAAATATGTATATATCTTTTAAAAACAAAAAAAAAGTTCAGTTTAAGGCCCCTTTCTACAGGTACAGCTCTTGCAATAGATTTGTCAACGTTATCTTTACTCATCTCTTCTGTAATGACTGGTTTGATGATGGCTCTGAAAAAGGTCCATTTAGTCAAAGCTACGGAGAGGGCAATGGCACCCCACTCCAGTACTCTTGCCTGGAAAATCCCATGGACAGAACCTGGTGGGCTGCAGTCCATGGGGTTGCACAGAGTCGGACATGACTGAAGCGACTTAGCAGCGGCAGCAGTCAAAGCTATGGTTTTTCCAGTAGTCCTATACGGATGTAAGAGTTGGACCATAAAGAAGGCTGAGTGCTGAAGAATTGATGTTTTCGAATTGTGGTGCTGGAGAAGACTCTTGAGAGTCTCCTGGAGAGCAAGGAAACAAACCAGTCCTAAAGGAAATCAACCCTGAATATTCATTGGCAGGACTGACGCTGAAGATGAAGCTCCAATAGTCTGGCCACCTGATGTGAAGGGCCAACTCATTGGAAAAGACCCTGATGCTGGGAAAGATTGAGGGCAGAAGAAGAGGGCAACAGAGGATGAGATAGTTGGATGACATCACCGACTCAATGGACATGAGTTTGAGCAAGCTCCGGGAGATAGTGAAGGACAAGGAAGCCTGGCGTGCCACAGTCCATGGGTCTCAAAGAGTCTGAAATGACTTAGGGACTGAACAACAACTGCTCCATATACTTGCTGGAGACTTAGGGTTCTCCCATCTTATTATTTCACCATCTCTGGGATGCTGTCCTTACCTACATCATGGACCACAAAGTCTACATCTTCCAACCAGCAAGAAAAAGGGAAAGGGGCAAAGAATTATACATCACTTTGGTCAGAGATTCAAAATATTTTTTTTCACAGCAGCATTATTTACAAGAGCCTAGAGGTAGAAGCAACCCAAGTGTCCAAGAAGGGATGAATGAATAGACAAAATGTGGTCTATATATACAATGGGGTATTATTCAGCCTTAAAAAAGGAATGAAATTCTGTCACATGCTGCAGTATGGATGAACTTTGATGACATTATGCCAAGTGAAATAAGACAGTCAGAAAAAGAGAAATATGTGTGGTTCCACTGACATGAGGTATCCAGAGTAGTCAAATTCACAAAAACATAGTAGAAAAAATGGTAGAATAGTGGGTTAGGAGGTGGAGGGGGATGAGAGTTGTTTAATGAGTGTGGAGTTTCAGTTTGCAAGATGAGAGAATACTGGACCAGGATGATGGGGATGGTTGCACAAAAATGTGAACGGACTTACTGCCCCTGAGTGGTACACTTTAAAATGGTTAAGAGTAAAGATTCTAGGACTTCCCTGGTGCTCCAGTGGTTAAGAATCTGCACTTCCAATGCAGGGGGTTAATGGTTGATCCCTGGCCAGGGAACTAAGAGCCCACGTGCTGCAACTAAGATCTGATGTGGCCAAAATATTAATAAAATTAAATATAATTTTTGAAAGAGTAAATATTCTGTATATTTTGCCACAGTTTTAAAAAACACTTAAAGACGAAAATGTGTATCGTCTGAATTGGGATCCAAATGAGGGCCATACACTGTGACTGGTTGACATGTCTCTTCGCTCTCATTCTCTACCTCTGTCTCATCGTTAAAGAAATTAGATTCGTTTCTTAGATATAGTTCTTTATACACTTATCTTTTTTAAAAAAAATTATTTGGCTGCACTGGGCCTTAGTTGCAGCGCACAAGGAATTCTCTGAGTCATGCAAGACCTTTTGTGGTCATGGGTTTAGTTGCCTCGAAGCAAGTAGGATCTGATTTCTGCAACCAGGGATCAAACCCACATCTTCTGCGCTGCAAGGCGGGTTCTTAACCACTGGACCACCAGGGAAGTCTCCAAGTATACACTTCGCTACATTCTGCATTTTACTCATTGTGTCTTCAGGGTATCATTTATGATGTTTCTCCTTCCCTTTTATTTTCTACAAAGTGCTAGTTAGATCTTGAGGTGTGGTCAGACGGGCTTAATTTTGGTGGAGGTGAAGATAACTTCCTTCCTATGTGCTCTTATGCACTACCAGTAAGATATAGATCACGTCTAGCTTTCTTTCTTTTCGTGATATTGGCAGCCATTGACGAGTATCGCTTACAGCCAGTAATTCATTGTGCTGTGCTTAGTTGCTCAGTTGTGTACAACTCTTTGTGACCCACCAGGCTCCTCTGTCCATGGGATTCTCCAGGCAAGAATACTAGAGTGGGTTGCCATGCCCTCCTCCAGGGGATCTTCCCAACCCAGGATTGAACCAGGGTCTCCTGCATTGCAGGTGGATACTTTACCAACTGAGGTACCAGGGAAGCCCAGTAATTCTTCAGGGATTGCAAAATGGTTATAATCAAATTCTACCATTCCTTCTTTGTAAAAACTTTCCCAACATCATTCCCATGAGACAGAAGATAAAAACTGGACTCTGGCACAGACCTGAGTGAAGGAGGTGTAAGGTTTTTATCACATGAAGGTGGGGAATCCAAGTGGGAGTACTTGGATTCCAAAATACATCCCGAGCGCTGGAGAAGTACTCCGGGGAGTTGGGCTCTCAATGCACCTGCAGTACTTTGACACCCAGGCTTGCATCCTCTTTCTCTTTTAACCCCAAAGTCACGGCCTTTTCTGTTTTATTTTTCCCACAACGTCTTTTGATCACCTATCAAGAAGAGCCTGTTAAAACTGGAGCTCCCAAACTTGCTACTGGTTGATTGCCAAACTGGTTTTGTTTCCCCCATACAATGGATTTCTACAGCATTTGCCTCTCAAACATCCAGAAAGAAAGGCACTGTCTTTGCTAAACTAAGAGAATCAAGTGCCAAGTAATGCTATTCAATTTACACTAAGGTTTGGCTCTGCGTGGGGGTAAACTAGGCTGGGTAGCAAGTCGGTTCTGGAAGTAGCTGCCCCATGTGGGCACATCACTGCAATGCCTCGGAACCAATAAACAAGTTATTTGTTTACTGTCCTCTGGGAAGACAACACTGATCAAGATGGAATGACTCCTGAGAGGAGTCAGTAGTTAATGATGTTTCTGCTCCATTGCTATTTTATTTTTCTGGCTTCAAGGTGCAGATTCAACTCTAGCAGGACAGAAAGCCCTTAGCAATTATTTATTATTCTATATCCTTTTGTTCCTATGTAGCCCTCATTAATAAAAATAATCAGAATTTCCCTATTTCCTGAATCCAGAGAGCATTACGTAAATCACACTTTTAAATTGACTTTATTGCATTGATTCTTTTACTTCCAGCTTGCAGAGACCTTAAGCCCCATGAATGCTTTGCTGTGAAAAGGATGTTAATTGCTTTCCCTGAGGTCAAACGCGCTCTTTGTAAATCATGACTCCTACACTCTCTAAGAACCCAGAAGAAGAATTGACCATCAGTCTTACAAGAGTTATAATTGAGCATTTTTCACTTAACTCTAATGCAGATTGTTTTTCAATGGGCTTTTTCTCTTCTATCATCTTCTAAATGAAATAATCACTGTGACTCTTTAGACTCAGATTATTCACTCTGAGGATTCTTTCCAAGAATTTCTTCCCTCAGTGACTAAAAGATCTCTCTCTGTGTCCCTCTCTCCTTCTCCCTCTCTCTTTTCTCGGGTCACTGATGATTTACAAAGTGCACTTAACAGTTCTGATTTTCTGTATTGCCTCTAGAGATGATGTTGACAGGTGGTAGAGAGACAAATGCTGGGGTAAAAATTCCTCTCCATATTCAGGCGGATTTAACTAATATCTTCTTGTGTGAAGAGGCAGACTAGGGCAAATACGTTTCAGCTGCTATGTTACTATGTTGAATTTAGATGAACTTTCTATGTGCTATTTAAATTCCACTAGGGAAGAAAGGAGAAGGCGATGGCACCCCACTCCAGTACTCTTGCCTGGAAAATCCCATGGACAGAGGAGCCTGGTGGGCTGCAGTCCATGGGGTCGCTAAGAGTCGGACACAACTGAGAGACTTCACTTTCACTTTTCACTTTCATGCATTGGAGAAGGAAATGGCAACCCACTCCAGTGTTCTTGCCTGGAGAATCCCAGGGATGGGGGAGCCTAATGGGCTGCCGTCTATGGGTCGCACAGAGTCGGACATGACTGAAGCGACTTAGCAGCAGCAGCAGCAGGGAAGAAAAAGGAAAACTATAATACTTCTATTGAGAGAATGCCAGAACAAACTTTTGGATGTGAGTTACTGCCTATCTTCCTGGGCAACTCCTGTTGCTGCCATTGGCTATGACTCTACAGTGATTTTAGAATATATCCCAACTTAATCAAACTTACAAACTTTTGCACTGCAAAGGAAACCATAAAAAAAACTAAAAGACAACCTACAGAATGGGAGAAAATATTTGCAAATGATGCAACTGACAAGTGCTTGATTTCCAAAATATACAAACAGCTCATAGAACTCAACAACAAAAAGCAAACAACCCGATTGAAAAATGGGCAGAAGACCTAAATAGACATTTCTACAAAGAAGAAATGCACTTGGCCAAAAAGCACATAAAAAGATGTTCAACATCACTAATCATTATGCAAATCAAAACGACAGTGAGGTACCACCTTACAGCTGTCAGAATGGCCATCATTATAAAGTCTACAAATAACAAATGCTGGAGAGGGTATGGAGAAAGGAAACCATCCTGCACTGTTGGTTGGGATGTAAATCGGTGCAGCCACTGTGGAAAACAGTACTGAGATTCCTCAGAAACTAAAAGTAGAATTACCATATGATCCAGTAGTCCCAGTCTGAGGCATATACCTGGACAAAACTCTAATTCAACAAGAAACATGCACCCTTATGTTCATAGCAGCATTATTCACCATAGTCAAAACACAGAAGCAACCTAAATGTCCATTGACAGATGAATGGATAAAGATGTGGTACATATGTACAGTGGAATACAGCTGCTGCTGCTAAGTCGCTTCAGTCGTGTCCGACTCTGTGCAACCCCATAGACGGCAGCCCACCAGGCTCCCCATCCCTGGAATTCTCCAGGCAAGAACACTGGAGTGGGTTGCCATTTCCTTCTCCAATGCAGGAAAGTGAAAAGTGAAAGTGAAGTCACTCAGTCGTGTCCGACTCTTTTCGACCTCATAGAGGGCAGCCTACCAGGCTCTTCCGTCCATGGGATTTTCCAGGCAAGAGTACTGGAGTGGGGTGCCATTGCCCTCTCTGACAATGGAATGCTACTCAGCCATAAAAAAGAACAAAATAATGCCATTTGCTGCAACATGGATGCAACTAGAGATTATCATACTAAATTAAGTAAGAAAGAGAAAGACAAATACCAAATGATATCACATATGTGGAATCTAAAATATGGCACAACGAACATATCTACAAAACAGAAATAGACTCACAGACATAGAGACAAGACTGGTGGTTGCCAAAGGGGAAGGGGTTGGGGAAGGGATGGCGTGGGAGGCTGGGGTTAGCAGATGTAAACTTTTATATAGAGAACAGATAAACAACAAGGTCCCACCATAGAGCACAGAGAACTATATTCAATATCCTATGAGAAACCATAATGGAAAAGAATGTTAAAATGTTATGAGTATTTTATTTAATATTATAATCTTAATTTATATAAGTATTTAAAGTATTAAAATATTTAAAAGAATGTATATATGTATATATATATAGTGAATCACTTTTCTGTACAACAGAAATTAACATTGTAAATCAACTAAATTTCAATAAAATAGTATTAGAACTGAACAATAAAGTAAAATATATCCCAATTCTTTGATACTCCTTCCTTCAAAATGTGAATGTGAAGCCTAGGACCTGTTCCCCTTGTATAATGACTCACTTCCAACAGAATGTAATGAAAGTGAAATTATATGATTTCCATTCCTAGGATACCAAGGCTAGTTTTCCACCTGTTCCTCTCTCTCTCTCAGCAACTAGCAGAATCAGTTTGTTTAGCATACATACAGTCTGCAAGGGGTTCCCAGGTGGCGCTAGTGGTAAAGAACTTGCCTGCCAATGCAGGAGACGTAAGTGACGCAAGTTCAATCCCTGGGTCGGGAAGATCCCCTGGAGGAGGGCATGCCAACTCACATCAGTATTCTTGCCTAGAGAATCCTATGGACAGAGGAGCCTGGTGGGCTACAGGATGGGCTACCAGGACTACCTGGTGGACCCTGGTAGTCCATGGGGTCACAAGGAGTTGGACACGACTGAGCGACTGAGCATGCAGGCAGTCCCCAGATGCTCATTTGTAAATACAATTATAACACAATCCAATTTAAAAATCTCTAACAAATAAAACAAAATAGCCGCCCCCATAGGAAAGGTCAGTTGTGTGTATTTTAAGATGAAAACACTACTGGGAAGTTTGAGATTTATGGTTTGTGTGTGTTAGTCCCTCAGTCACGTCCAACTCTTTGCAACTCCATGGACTATAGCCCACCAGGCTCCTCTGTCCATGGAGTTCTCCAGGCAAGATTACCGGAGTGGGAAGCCATCCTCTTCTCCAGGGGATCTTCTCAACACGGGGATCGAACCTGGATCTCCCACGTTGCAGGCAGATTGTTTATCCTCTGAGCCACCAGGGAAGCCCAAGGCTTATGGTTTAGAACCTCGATATTCAAAGTATGTTCCCCAGATGACAATATCACATCATTTTAGAGCTCTGTAAGCAATGTAGAATTAAAAGCCCTACCCTAGACCTGCTGAATCAGAATCTGCATTTTAAACATCCCCGGCTGATTCATATGCATTCTCAAAGAGAATGGGGGTGGGATGGGGGTGGTTAATTCATACGTTCATGTATTCAACAAATATTTCTTGAATATTCATTGCATCAGGGATAGAGCAGTGAACAAGGCAAGTCAGAGACTTTCAACTCTCTTCTAGCTCTCAAATTTTGCATTTTTTAAATCTAATTCTTTGACAGGTGAAATTATTTTTCTCTGGCTTTTCTCCCACCATCACATGATGACAGCACCATGAAACTCCGCAGAGAAAAAGCAGGTGCCAGAGAAAGTGGGGTAGGGTATGTGTAGAAATTCCTTTAAGATCAGAACTCTAATTCCCTAAAATCAGAGTAGAAGTATGCACATGTACATTAAAACTCCCACCGCTGCCACTGACAGCTTGTGACAAATTGCCTCCTTAAGGATTCCAAGGTCCTCTGACTCCACTTTCAAAACTGCTTCACAAATCACTGAGCAAGTTCACAGTACTTCAGAAACAGTGAGATTCTGATAGCATGGCAGGCATCCATTGTCCTGTCTTGCAAAGTTGTATCTCTAACAGTAAGCCACAGGGCTAGAGAAAGCGGCAGAGACTCATCTGTGGCAACCAAGCCAAAACTTGCTACTTAAAAACTAACCACAGGACTAGAAACATTTTTATCTTTTAAATTCCATGAATAGGCCTTTAGGCAGTAAAAAACAAAATAGCTGTTGCTGTTGCTGTCAAGTCGCTTCAGTCCTTTATGACTCTGTGTTACCCCATAGACGGCAGCCCACCAGGCTCCGCCGTCCCTGGGATTCTCCAGACAAAAACAGCAGTAAAAAACAAAATAGGGAGGAGAATAAAAGAACAGAAAAAAGTAAAAGAAAGGATGACAAAAAGATGTACAACACAAGAACTAACCTCCGTTTCTATTTACTGGTCCCAGGTGCCCCAGACTGCCCGCCTTTGGTCTAATTCCTTCATTTTAGCAGCCAGTAAAGCAAAAGCTAAAGCTATTATTTTAAAATGTCATTTCCTTTCTCTCAGAGGTCAGATTTCCAAAACAACTCTTTTCAAAGGTTGAAAGAAAGAATTGATTTTTAAGACGAAATCCTTTGTCAATTTTATAAAGTTGCTCCTTTTTTAACCCTTCCAAATAAGATTCCTCTTTTTATACGTATGAGAAGCAGGCTGCTTTTCGCCTGTAACATCTCCAGTCGTGTAAATCTACACACATTGGTGATTAAACAATATGGGTCACATTATTTGTTGGGGGAATTTTTTTGTTAAACTAATTAAAGCACTGGGTATCAATCCTTTTAAATCTTAATGAACACCTGACATATACTTTACCAAGAACATACCAGTAAATGAAAACATGAAATAGAGTTCAGAAAGACAACAGAAAATGTAATTTAAATCCCATTCTATCAAGGACTCGGCAGTTGGTTACAAGCTCAGTCACCACCTGCTGCCTCAGCAAGCCTATTTTAATGAAAAGGAATAGCATTGATTTATAAGACATCCCTTGGCTCCAAGATTGCTCAATATTATGGCTTTTGAGGAAGCAGGGCTGTTAAAAGCAATGCTGGATGAAGCAAGCATATAATGGCCAAACGACTATGTAACTGAAAAATCTTCCCAAAGCAAACATTCACCTAATTAGCTTGGATTGTGGGTTTAGAATTATAATGAAGAGGAGGAAATGTTTGAAGCCCTAAGACAGTGTGTGTGTGTGTGTGTGTGTGTGTGTGTAAGCAGTGGCTTCTGAAGAGTGCTTTACAAAAGCACGTGCTTCAAAGAAGCCAGTGCAAGGTTTTATGTTCACTGCATGCTTCTTAGTAGCTGCCCTCATTTCTCTGGTTTATTTCTTTTTTTACTGATCTGAAGGACGCAATTAAAATCTCAGTGACTTGTGGTTTCTGCTTGAGAGATAAACAGTACCTGACCCCATGTGATGTGCTGCACGAATAGAGACCAGGATTTTATCTTCTAGCAACTCAATTTTGGGTGGTTGCTAAGGAGACTATTGGCATCTCGGTGTCCTGGGCGCCATATTGCTTGGGAAAGAACTACAGCAGCTTTGCTTGTTACTTTCCCAGAGAAAAAAACCTGAAAACTCATTAGGGCAGACAACACTTTAAAATTCTGCAGGTCTCTTGGATGTTTTGAGTGCCTCTGGCCTTGGAATCTAACTTGTGAACATGTTGGCATATAAACGAGAACACTCTCAGAAATGACAGTGCAGCCTTGCTATAGAAAATAGAAGCATGAGTGGTCTGGCTGTGGGCGCCAAATTCTCCAATGCTGCCTATGGTATGTGTCCTTAGTTGCTTAGCCGTATCCGACTCTTTGAGACCCCATTGTATCCCGCCAGGCTCCTCTGTCCAGGGGATTTTCCAGGCAAGAATACTGGAGTGGGTTGCTATTTCCTTCCTGGTTTGTTTTTCATTTTCGTTTCTTTCGTTTTCATTTCATTTTCCTTTGGGTTTTTATTTCTTTGTGTGTTTTCAGAACGACTCACCCTCCTTATATGTCACTTCCGACCTAGATTTTTTGTTTTTGTTTTTAATTTGGCTGCAGCAGGTCTTAGTTTTGGCATGCGAGCTTTTCAGTTGCAGTAGGCAGACTCTTAGTTGTGGCCTGTGAGATCTAGTTTCCTGACCAGGGATAGAACCCGGGGCCGCCTGCATTGAGAGCATGGAGTCTTAGCCACTGGACCACCAGGGAAATCCCCCCCACCACCTTGTTTTTAATAAGCAATATGGCCCTGGGAAAGTACCCTCTCTGACCTTTAGTTACCTTATCCTCAAAGCAGAAAAATAGTGATCCTTCACAATGTTGTTTTTGGGGATTAGAGAGGGTAATGAGAACATGTGGTCAAAAGCTACTTGTAAAGAAAAAAAAAAAAAAACCTACTTGTAAACTGCAAAGCAGGTGAAAGTTAGTATTCCAGGGCACAGTAACTTTTGCATAAACCCCTATTAGCTTTGAAGTTAGAATGACCCTTCAGGATCATCCCAAATAGGGCTAATACGGCCAGGCCTTCTTTCCTCTCTGTTGTGAACTGAATGTTTGTGTCCTTCCCAAATTCATTGTCAAATACCTAACCCCTATGTGATGGAATTTGGAGGTGAAGCCTTTGGAAGGTGATTAGATTTAGATGTGGTTATAAGGGTGCCCTGTGATGGGATTAGTGGGTCCTTATAAGAGAAAGAAAGATTGGAGCTCTTTCTCTCCCCACTGTGGGAGGACACTCTGAGAAGGCAGCCATCTGCAAATCTGGAAGAGAGCATTCACCAAGAACCTGACCGTATAGCAGCCTGATCTTGGACTTCTGTTCTCAAACAGCAAGAAGACGAAAGTCTGTTGTTGAAGCTACCCTGTCTATGGCATTTGTTACAATGGCCCCAGGCTGACTCAGATACCCTCGGTCAATCAGTTATTGGATGTGGACTGCCCCAGGAAGCTTTGACTAGTCAAAACTATAGTTTTTCCAGTAGTCATGTATGGATGTGAAAGTTGGACTATAAAAAAGCTGAGAGCACTGAAGAATTGATGCTTTTGAACTGTGGTGTTGGAGAAGACTCTTGAGAGTCCCTTGGACTGAAAGGGGATCCAACCAGTCCATCCTAAAGGAAATCAGTCCTAAATATTCATTGGAAGGACTGATGCTGAAGCTGAAACTCCAATACTTTGGCCACCTGATATGAAGAACTGACTCATTGGAAAAGACCCTGATGCTGGGAAAGATTGAAGGCAGAAGGAGAAGGGGACGACAGAGGATGAGATGGTTGGATGGCATCACCGACTCAATGGACATGAGTTTGAGCAAGCTCCGGGTGTTGGTAATGGACAGGGAAGCCTGGCTTGCTTCACTCCATGGGGTCGCAAAGGGTCAGACATGACTGGCAACCGAACTGAACTGAACTGCCGCAGGAAGCAGCAGGGCTTTTGTCTAAAAGCTCAGGTAATCCCTTGAAAGGGCTGGTTAGCTGAAGGCCACCTGTGGGTGCCCATCACAGTGGACACACAATCACTTTTGTTCTCTCTCACTCCTCCCTAACGAGAAACCCCATTCTGTCCAGCTAGTTTATGTCAGGCAGAAATAGCAAGCTCATTACTGACTTCACATTTCACTTATCGCATCTCTATTTGGCTCCACTCCTGTCTCTTTGGCACAATATCTTTTAAAATAGTGGCTCTTAATTGCCTTTTCATCTGCACTGCATCCATGGATACAACATGCATCAATTATTAATAGCAAGCATGGCCTGTGATTTCCCTGGTTGGGAATGGTGGACTGTGGGCTCGTACTTCCTCCCATGGCAATATAGTAGGGTCTTGGGGAAAAATAACTAATTGCATCCATCCTGCTGGGAGTTTAGCTTTTACTTTCAAGTCTTGGGGTTACTGTTAGGTAACAAAAGGAAATAGATTTCAACAGATGAACACTGTGATAAGACTTGCCATTTAGAATGATTTCTCAAACTAGAATGTGGACCAGGTGGGGATGACTAAAAGCAGGGAAATACAGAACTTCTGGTCAGACACTGAAAGTGTTAACTACAGATTTATTTCCTATTTCATCTTCCCTCAAATTCCCATGAAAAGGATGCTACCTGTATGGATACAGTAAGTTCCCCACATACGAACCTTCAAGTTGCAAACTTGCAGAGATGCTAACATGCATATGGGTCCAGCAGGGAACCAGAATCTGTGCCATCAACGTCAGGTGTGAGCAAAATTGCAGCTCGCCCTCCATCTCCCACTGCTGACGACCCTCCAGCTCTGCCATTTCCCACCTCCTCTCCCTCCTCCAGTCAGCAACTCTTCTTGCCTGGTCACTTGATACCAGCCCCTCTACCTCCATGCCAGCTGTTGGATTGGACTACTATACTTTTCAAGGCTCTGTACTGTAAGATTAAAAAATGTTTTATTTTTTGTGTTTGCTTTTTATGTATTATTTGTGTGAAAAATATTATAAACCTATTACAGTATAGTACTATATAACTGGTTGTGTTAGTTGGGTACCTAGGCTAACTTTTCTTAATATCTTCTGCTTCTGTTAGATCCATACTGTTTCTGTCCTTTATTGTGCCTGATAAAGAATCCACCTGCAATACAGGAGATCCCAGTTCAATTCCTGGGTCGGAAAGATCCACTGGAGAAGGGATAGGCTACCCACTCCAGTATTCATGGGCTTCTCTTGTGGCTCAGCTGGTAAAGAATCTGCCTGCAATGCAGGAGACCTGGGTTTGATCCCTGGGTTGGGAAGATTCCCTGGAGAAGGGAAAGGCTACCCGCTCCAGTATTCTGGCCTGGAGAATTCCATGAACAATATAGTCTATGGGGTTGCAAAGAGTCAGACACCATTGAGTGACTTTCACTTTGCATGAAATGTTCCCTTGGTATCTCTGATTTTCATGAAGAGATCTCTAGTCTTTCCCATTCTATTGTTTTCCTCTATTTGTTGTTGTTGCATTGATCTCCTAGGAAGGTTTTCTTACCTCTCCTTGCTATTCTTTGGAACTCTGCCTTCAAATGGACATATGTTTGCTTTTCTCCTTTGCCTTGTGCTTCTTTTCTCTTCTCAGCTATTTGTAAGGCCTCCTCAGACAACCATTTTTTCTTTTTGCATTTGTTTTTCTTGGGGATGATTTTGATCACCTCCTGTGTACAATGTCACAAATCTTTGTCCATAATTCTTCAGGCACTCTATCAGATATAATCCCTTGAATCTATTTGTCATTCTCACTGTATAATTAATTGTAAGGGATTTGATTTAGGTCATACCTATTAAGAAGACATGGCAAGAATATACAGAAGAACTGTACAAAAAAGATCTTCATGACCAAGATAACCATGATGGTGTTATCACTCACCTAGAGTCAGACGTTCTGGAATTAGTCAAGTGGACCTTAGGAAGCATCATTATGAACAAAGTTAACGGAGATGATGGAATTCCAGCTGAGTTATTTCAAATCCTAAAAGACAATGCTGTGAAAGTGCCGCACTCAATATGCCAGCAAATTTGGAAAACTCAGCAGTGGCCACAGGACTGGAAAAGGTCAGTTTTCATTCCAATCCCAAAGAAAGGCAACGCCAAAAATGTTCAAACTACCACACAATTGCACTCATCTCACACACTAGCAAAGTAATGCTCAAAATTCTTTAATCTAGGCTTCAACGGTACGTGAACTAAGAACTTCCAAATGTTCAAGCTGGATTTAGAAAAGGCTGAGGAACCAAAGATCAAATTGCCAATATCTATTGGATCATAGAAAAAGCAAGAGAGTTCCAGAAAAACATCTACTTCTGCTTCATTGGCTATGCCAAAGCCTTTGACTGTGGATCACAACAAACTGTGGAAAATTCTTAAGGAGATGGGAATACCAGACCACCTTACCTGCCTCCTGAAAAATCTGTATGCAGGTCAAGAAGCAACAGCTAGAACACCAGACTGGTTCCAAATTGGGAAAGGAGTACGTCAAAGCTGTGTATTGTCACCCTGCTTATCTCACTTATATACAGAGTACTTCATGCAAATTGCCAGGCTGGATGAAGCACAAGATGGAATCAAAATTGCCAGGAAATGTCAGTAACCTCAAATATGCAGATGACACCACCTTTATGGCAGAAAGTGAAGAGGAACTAAAGAGCCTCTTGATGAAAGTGAAAGAGAATGAAAAAGCTGGATTAAAACTCAACATTCAGAAGATGAAGATCATAGCATCCGGTCCCATCACTTCATGGCAAGTAGGTGGGGAAACACTGGAAACAATGACAGACTTTCTTTTCTTGGGCTCCAAAATCACTGCAGATGGTGACTGAAGCCTTGAAATTGAAAGAAGCTTGCTCCTTGGAAGAAAAGCTATGACTAACCTAAACAGCATATTAAAAAGCAGAGACACTACCTTGGCAACAAAAGTCCATCTAGTCAAAGCTATGGTTTTTCCAGTAGTCATGAATGGATGTGAAAGTTGGACCATAAAGAAAGCTGAGTGCCAAAGAATTGATGCTTTTGAACTGTGGTGTTGCAGAAGACTCTTGAGAGTCCCTTGGACTGCAAGGAGACCAAACCAGTCAATCCTAAAGGAAATCAGTCCTGAATATTCATTAAAAGGACTGATGCTGAAGCTGAAGCTACAATACTCTGGCCACCTGATGTGAAGAACCAACTCATTGGAGAAGACCCTGATGCTGGGAAAGATTGAAGGCAGGAGGAGAAGGGGACAACAGAGGATGAGATTGGTTGGATGGCATCACCAACTTGATGGACATGAGTTCGAGCCAGCCTCAGGATTTGGTGATGGACAGGGAAGCCTGGTGTGCTGCAGTCCATGGGGTTGCAAAGAGTTGGACAGGACTAGGCAACGGAACTGAACTGAGACTAACTTTGTTGGACTTGTGAACAAATTGGACTTATGAACTCACTCTTGGAATGAAACTTGTTCGTATGTAGGGGACTTACTATATATATTTTAAGAATAGAAAAACAGCAAATGAGGAAAGAGTTCAGCCCCGTTTTGGAAGCTAGGAAATAGATGGAAGAATGGAGACTGACTCAGCTGCATAGAGAAAAAGGTCCCATCTAAGTGCCTGGGGAAAGAGACATCAGTTAGGGCTGTGTTCAGCTGCACATAATGGAATATATATGAAGCAGAGGCTTCAATAGCCAGGGTTTATTTTTCTCATCTCAGAAGAGGTCCAGAGGAAAGTGGTTTCCAGCATTGGTTCAGCTAATTTTCTGTGCTGGGCTCTGTCTTTCTGCTTGGCAGTCCTTAGCTGGCTGACTTTTGTTTGCTGAATGGTCATAAGCTGATCCTTGCAGTTCCAGGGATCATGTTTGTATCAGGGAAAGAATGGGTAACGGAGAAGCCTCGTGACAGTCACATCCATCCCTTCTTATTGGGAAAACACATTTTTAAAGTCTCTCCAGCAGACTGCTGCCTACAAGAAAAGGGATAATAATTGGTCTCTGTGGCTACAAGGAAGGCTGGAAGAGTGAATACCTCACCTGACACTGGGCACCTGGTTGTCTTAAAGGTAACTGATGTCCTACAAGTGAAGAACAAAGGATGTACTAGATATCCAGTATGTATCTGACAGTGTTCGCCATATTTACCCATGAAAGGTGAAGGATTTGCCTAAAAGGCATCAGGTCATGGATGGGATGTTGAGAAGGCTGAAATCCTTGAAATCTGTTAAAAACATGTTGCTAATCCAGGGGGTCACCTCTGCAGATTGTCTCCTACACCCATCCTGCCAGCACCTAGCCTTGCCCCCTCTCTCCCTTACGGAGATAAGACCTATTCCCTAGAGAAACTGAACGAACAGAGGCTCTGGATCAAAGGACACTAGGCTCTGCAGAAAGCAAGAGTGAAGATCTGTATCGAAAGGAGGGGGATTCATGGGAAGCCTGCACGCGGAGAGGTGAAACCCCATGAGATTGCCCTGCTCCTGGAATGCTAGCAACTGTGGACCAGTCAGGCAGGAGTTGGAAGCCTTCCTTCCTGAAAAAAAGGGAAAATCCTCAGAGAACAGACCTTCTGATACTTGTTGTTGCTATCATTTTTATGTCTTAAGTCTTAATGAAAAAGAAAAGCTTTAGGTTTTATAGATACTTTTATATATTTTTAAAAACTGTGATGAGGGACTCCCCAAGTGGTCCAGTGGTTAGGATTTGGTGCTCTCACTGCCAAGGGCCTGGGTTTGATCCCTGGTAGGGAACCTAAAATAATCCCATGAGCCGTGTGGCATGGCCAAAATAATAATAATTATTAGTTTTGATAAACTAATCATTGAAGGCAGGAGGAGAAGGGGACGACAGAGGATGAGATGGTTGGATGGCATCACCAACTCGATGAACATGAGTTTGAGCAAGCTCCAGGAGCTGGTGATGGACAGGGGAGCCTGGCGTGCTGCGGTCCATGAGGTCGCAAAGAGTTGGACACGACTGAGTGACTAAACTGAACTTGATGGGCAATGTATGTTAGTGGAACAGAAGGAGCAACTGATAGGGTCAGGGTCCCCTCTCTTGAGGTAACAGTTACTTCTTGAAAGGAGACTACTACTAGACCTGGTGACTTGAAGGCTCCTTGCTGAAGGACTGACATCATGATGTTGAGACCCCTGCCAGACAGACACTGCCGAGATCCGGCTGGAACAGAAGGTGACATCCTACTCATGCTTTCGGGGAAACCTATTTCCCTACCGGAGACCACAGCTTATGCTGAGACGCCCCTCCCCCAGCTTCTCCCTGGAGGGTTCATTCCCCCCTTTCCCTACTCTGACTAGCCTGCTCTGCTGTGGCCAACAACCCAGGGATCATGCATCGAATGCGGCCACTGTTTCGTGTATCTCCAATCCCTTACTGCTAGGCCCTGGGACAAACCGTACTAATTCCTTCATCATGTTTTTGAGTATGCCAATCATTTTGTAATCATTGAACATTCATTGTTCAATCATCATTGAACAATCATTGAACAAATACTATATAAATATTTTCCTTGCCTTTAAAGTGAAAGTGAAAGTTGCTCAGTCGTGTTCGACTCTTTGCAACCCCACCCATGGAGTATACAGTCCATGGAATTCTCTAGGCCAAAATACTGGAGTGGGTAGCCTTTCCTTCTCCAGGGGATCTTCCCAACCAACTGCTGCATTTAAAGGAATCCAAGGCATTAGATTTGCAAAGAATTTAATTGACTAAATTTGCGATTGATGTTTGAATTCTTGAAGACAGTTCATTTGCAAAATAATGACTTTTATTATTTATGTAAGTAGTACACACACACTTAAAGGAACACTAATTACTGAAATATTAATAAGCTTGGGATTATTAATAGATTGAATGCAAGTAACAGTGAATATTCCTCTCCAGGAGGGAAAATCCCAGAGACCACTTAACACTGTGAGCTTTTTCATTTTTAAAGTATTTTTATTGATTTATTTGGCTGTGCCATGGTCTTAGTTTTGGCACTTGGGATCTTCAAACTTTATTGCTACATTCGAACTTTTAGTTGCCCCATGTGGGATCTAGTTCCCCCAATCCCCCGACCAGGGATTGAACCCAGGCTCCTGCATTGGGAGCTCAGAGTCTTAGCCATGGGACCACCAGGGAAGTCCCATCACATGAGCTTTTGAATTAATCTGCACACACTAAGGAACCAATCAAGTTTTACTTTATCTTTTTGGCCGAGCAACGTGCCTTGTGGGATTGTAGTTCCCTCTCACCAAGGACTGAACCCAGGCCCTTGGCAGTTAAAGTGCAGAGTCCTAACCACTGAATTGCCAGGGAATTCCCTCCCAAGTTTTATTAAGGTATATTAACATATGACATATGTGTGCTTAGTCATTCAGCCGTGTCCGACTCTTTGCGACCCCAAGGACTATAGCCCACCAGGTTCCTCTGTCCATGGGGAGTCTCCAGGCAAGAATACTGGAGTGGGTTACCCTGCCCTCCTCAAGGAGACCTTCCTAACCCAGAGATCGAACCCAACTCTCCTGCATTGCAGGTGGATTCTTTACCATCTGAGCCACCAGGGAAGCCCAAGAATCCTAGAGTGGTGGATTGGGTAGCCTGTTCCTTCTCCAGGAGAATTTCCTGACCCAGGAGTCGAACCAAGGTCTTCTACATTGCAGGCAGATTCTTTACCAGCTGAGCTACCTGGGAAGTCCATATTAACATATGATATATTGCATTTATTTAAATGTACAATTGTATTTTTTCCCAATGTCTACATTTGTAAAACCAAGGTAATAAACCTTTCAGTCATCCTAAAATGTTTCCTTTTGTGCTTAGGTGATCCAATCCTCTCTGACCCACCTTTTCTCTGCCAAGGCAAAATTAGTCTGCTTTCTGACCTACAGATTAATTTGCACTTTCTATACTTTCATATATGTGGAATCACATAGCATGTATCTTTTGACTCTCTTTTATCCACCATAATAATTCTGAGATTTGGCCATGTTGCTGCATATATTAAGAATTCACTATTGTATAGCTGAGTAGTGTTCTGTTTTATGGATATACTACAGTTTGTTCAGCCATTCACTGATGGATGGACATTTGGAATATTAAACATAAAGTGCTGTGAACATTCATGTTCAAGCCTTTGTGTGAATATATACATTTATTTATTTTGAATAAATATCATGATTGAAATGGCTGGGTCACAACATAGATGTATGTTTAACTTTTTAAGAGACTGTCAAACTGTTTTTCAAAATGATTATTTCCTTTTATATTCCTTCCAACATTGTTTGAGAATTCCAGTTGATCTATATCCTTGCAACATTTGGTATGATGGTCTTTATACTTTAAGCCATTCTAGTGGGTATGTAATGGTATTTCATTGTGGTGTTAATTTGTGTTTTCATAATGATGAATAGTGTTGAGCATCTTTTTATGTACTTATTTGCCATCTGTATATCTTTTATTTTGTTAAGAGTCTGTTCAAATATTTTGCCTATTTTTTAATTGGGTTGTCTTGTGTTATTGAATTGTGAGAATTCTTAATATATTCTAGGTAAAAATCCTTTGTCAGATACGTGTTTTCTGAATATTATCTTTTACTCTATAGCTTGTTTTTCATTTTCTTAACAGCATCTTTTAAAGAGTGAAAGTCATTAATTTAGATGAAATCCAATTTAACAGATTTTTCTCTTATAATTCATACTTTTTGTCCCTTATGAAATCTTTGTCTATGCAAGGTTATTAAGTTTCTCTTATGCTTTCTTATAGAAACTTTATAATTTTAACTCTACATTAGGTTAATTTTTAGTAGATTTTTATTAAAGGTATTAGGTAAGGGTAAAAGTTTTTTTTTATTTTTACATGTGACAATACAATTCTTCCAGGATAATTAATTGGGCTAATCTATTCCTCACTGAATTGCTTTGACACCGTTGTCAAAAATCAATTGACCATATATGTCATATATGACCGTATCTCTACTGTTCCATTGACCTATATGACTATCTTTGCCTTAATAACTCACTGTCTTGATAACTATAGTTTATTATAAGGCTTGAGATCAGGTCCTTAGTCCTCCAACTTTGTTCTTCTTTTACAGAATTGCTTGGCTATCCTAGTCTCTGCATTTCCATCTGAACTTTAGAAATAACTTGCCAATTTCTGCAAAAATACCTGCTGGGATTTTGATTGAGATTTCATTGACTCTACAATTCAGTTTGAAAGGAATTGCCTTTTTGATAGTACTGAGTCTTCTGATTAGCACACATAATATGTTTCTCCATTTATTTAAGTCTTTAATTTCTCTCACCAGTGTTTTGAGTTTTCAATATGCAGGTCTTTTACATCCATTGACAACTTTTTTTCCCTAAATATTTCATATTTGTGAAATGACTGTAAAGTGCATTGTTTTAAAATTTCATCTTCTGTGTATAGCTAGCATGTACAAATACAATTCTTTTTTTTTTGTATCGAACTTAAATTCTGCAACCTTGCTAAACGCAGTAAGCTGGGACATTTGGAGGGCTTATGTTATGTATTTTTCCTGTTCTCAGAAACCATTGTCCTGTGCTACCTGTCAAAAAAAAGCATTGTTTTATATATCTGTTTTTTTGCTTAATTTTGTTTCAAGTAGAAGAATAAATCTGGTCACTGTTACTCCACTCGGCCAGAAGTAAAGGAAGCCAATCAGATATTTTAATGCCTCATTTTTTATTATTAATGGGCAGCTTGGGATCACTAAGTATTTTACTAAGATCTCCAACATGAATGACCAAGATCTAAATAAAGAATTTTTAAAAGAGGAATTTAAGAGAAAACTTTAAGTATTTTTATTAATACTCTCAGATTACCCAGCAAAATAAATATAGAAAAGTATATATATATACATGTATATATATATATGTTGGGGATTTTCTCTCAGATTACCCAGCAAAATAAATATAGAAAGGTATATATATATATATATATATGTATATATATATATACATGTGTATATATATATATATATTTTGGGGATTTTCTCCCCGGGACTTGGAAGCGACGAACCTGAAAGAAGGACACTTGGACAGTCTCTTGCAAGGACTGACAAGTTTATTTCTGCAGTCAAGCCTTTTTATAGAAGTAGGAACAAAGAGCTTAGAGTATACAGCCAGCAGAGCGCGTACGGGGTTAACACCTAATCAGTGAAAATATTTCAAGGACAACGCGCTCTAAGTGACCATGTACTTATCCCATAACCTGTTTTTTCAAGCAACATCCTTAATATTTATTATTAAATCTTGGCGCCGGGCATATCCAAAGGCAGGAGATGTTTTTCTGCCCGGGTATTTCTGGCCCTTCGCCATTTTCCCAAGGACTTCCTCCAACCGGCTATTTTGTACTGGGCTTCCCAACAATATACACACATACCAAGAGTAAACTCCTTTACAAAAAATTCTGAAGGATTTGGAGACAGGGCAAGAGGTAAGGAACAGGAAACAATAAAACATAAAAAATAAATTATGTTCTCTGGTTTCTCAACAACTATATTGGAAAGGAGTGTTGCCTTAAACATTATGTAAGAATATAACTTTCAATGCATAGTTCTAGTCCCAGCCATATTATCAGTGAGATTTGATACTGAAATTAAAAAATGTTTCAGCCATGTAAAGTTTCAAAAAGTAACCTCCATGTACCTTTTTGTTCAGGAAGCTAGTGGAGGATATTCTCCAAAATAGTCTAGTAATATACCAGTAAGAGCAAGCACATAAGATCTGGTGAGAGGATACCCAACACAGGAGAGAAGGTGTTGAAAGACACAATGGCAGCTCTACATCTGGCTAGAGAGATTGGTCCATATTGGATCAGGAAGACCAAGACTGCTAGAGAGAAGAATACAAGAGGGGGAAAAGAAGCTATTGGGAAAATTGGCTCAGTATCCTTTCCTGTTCCCTGAATCTCTATTCTTTACTCCATTCCTTTTTTCAGTAATACACTTGCAGCCTCTGTTGCAGGGTGATTGCCCATTGCAACAACATCCATAGAAGACCACTGTCTCTCAACCTGCGTGTTTGCTGTACACATATTAATGGAAACTCAGAAGTACTGATCTAGAGTCAGGTAAGCAAGATACTCAGCACTCAAAATTTGGGGATGCATTATTCTCAAGCGCAAGCTCAGCACCTCATGCTTCCTGAAACCTAGTTCCCCAGGGATGAATGTCTGATCATCTACTACTCCCCTGTCTGCCTCACGGTCTTCTGTTCTGTCTTCTGGCTGTCTTTACTTTTTCTCATCTTCCCCTTCTACAGTGGGCTGAAGCATGATGGTAGGCAAATGTGTTTCCTTTAAGAATCTATATTACAATCGAGCAAGGCCATATGGAGACTTCCTTGGACAGACCTGCTCCACCCTAACCTCTTTGCTGGGATATTCTCTGCATGCCTCTCATTTGTAGAAAAGCTTTAGTCTGTCAGACCTTTCATGAGTCACAGAAGCCTTGCTCAAGAGTTAAGGACTGGACTTCCCTGGTGGTCCAGTGGTTAAGAATCCGCCTGCCAGTGCAGGGGACACAGGTTCAATTCCAGGTCCAGGAAGATCCCACCTGCTGCCAGGCAACAAAGCCTGTGCGCAACTACTGAAGCCCTTGCATTGCAACTAGAGAGCAGCCCCCGCTTGTCACAGCCAGAGAAAGCCCACTTGGAGCAACAAAGACCCAGCACAGAACAACCAAAAATCAACTAATTAATTAATTTTTAAAAAAGAGTTTAAGATTGGAAGAATGTGAACATGCAGTAACAAAAGATAACAGTTGGGGCAGGAGAACTGGCAACAATTTAAACAAGAGATCAGCTCTATAGCTGACACAGAATCTTTGGTTCCCCCCTGAAGGACATAGATAACAGTGTCTGATGAACATTCCTGAGCTGTACTAGAACAGCCACCAGAGGAAAAAGGCTAACTGCACGATGACCAGACTGGAGGTGTGACTAAAGCACCTCCATCTTAAGCAGTGCTGAACTTATGGTTTGCACAATTCCAGGCACTGGCTTCAGTGAAGTGGGAGTGAGCTGACTTTGGAGTAGAAGATTAATTGCACATAAAACCATCCAGATGACACTAACCAGACCACCGCGCAACTAGCTTTAAGATGGTTATCAGAACTAATTGTGCTGTTCTGCAGTAACCACCCTGCCTGTACACCACCGAAACTTCCTTTTAAAACCCTTGTCCTCTAACAAAGGGGATGGTTTTGGGGACATTAGTCCACCATCTTTCCAGGTTTCTGGCTTCCTGAATAAAACAGCATTTCCTTTTGAATCAACACGTGTCTCTCCAGTATTGGTCTTTTGAGCTGTGAGCAGCTGAATCTGAATTCCATTCTGGTTCTGGGACTTTTTGGGTGGTTCAGTGGTTGAGACTATGGTTCTGACTGGTAACAGTATAATTTTTTTTGTATTTAACTAAGTTTAGGCGACAAGGATTTTTTTTAAGGTCATATTAGAGATTTCTTCACATTTTGTGAGGCAGAACTTTAGAGTATCAACTCTACCATCTCAAATTTTTATAGGCAAAAACCCTCCAAAAGTACATGGATCATGACAAGCATTTGTGATCCATGTGTAGAGAAGAATAGAAAAGGTATCCAGAAGAGAAGAAAGTGGGTAGAGAAAGTCATGTCTCTAAAACATGTTCTGTTCTCATTAGTCAAAAGCGTTATACTGTCCCCTGAAAAATTTCTACTTTCAAGATTTGAGGACAGGGACTTCTCTGGTGATCCAGTGGCAAAGACTCTGGGCTCCCCAAACAGGAGGGCCCAGGTTTGATCCCTGGTCAGGGAATTGGACCCCACATGTCACGACTAAGACCTAGCAAAGCTGAATAAATAAATACTTTTTTAAAAGATTAAAATAAAATGATTTGAGGATAAGATTTTCCTAAGTGATTGTTTGAAGCTGAAAAATCATGCCAAAATGGGAATGGAAGAGCACAAATCACTTCTCTAGTCTTACATCTACCTCCAAAAATATGCAGAAAGCACTCACAAGCAGTACACAGGGCTTCAGTGGGTGAGGTGCTTCTGTGAGCGTGCATTGTCATGCGTTACTGATCTTCAAGATCTGGAGTTGAACATGAGTCTTTATGAGTCACTTATGATGAAAGAAAAAGGAAAGCTTTATACTGTAGTGGTACCATCCCCATCAGCCAAGGACTGTGGCAGAGGTAGAAAGAAGTCTGCTGCCCTTCCAATTTCACTTGAAAGTGAGTGATGATTTAGTATTCCTAATGTGCAGTATGGTGACACGAGAGAAACCCAGAAGCTGAGGACATTGTTCTGCACTATAAAAACTTTTAAGCAGGCCTCTAAAATTTATACTATTTAAACATTTTGATGTTTAAAAAATATATAAATATTATATTCTTTGCAGTCAAAGATGGAGACGCTCTATACAGTCAGCAAAAACAAGACTGGGAGCTGACTGGCTCAGATCATGAACTCCTTATTGCCAAATTCAGACTTAAATTGAAGAAAGTAGGGAAAACCACTAGACCATTTGGGTATGACCTATATCAAATCCCTTATGATTATACAGTGGAAGTGGGAAATAGATTTAAGGGACTAGATCTGATAGACAGAGTGCCTGATGAACTATGGACTGAGGTTCATGACACTGTACTGGAGACAGGGATCAAGACCATCCCCATGGAAAAGAAATACAAAAAAACAAAATGGCTGTCTGGGGAGGCCTTACAAATAGCTGTGAAAAGAAGAGAAGCAAAAAGCAAAGGACAAAAGGAAAGATATAAGCATCTGAATGCAGAGTTCCAAAGAATAGCAAGGAGAGATAAGAAAGCCTTCCTCAATGATCAGTGCAAAGAAATAGAGGAAAACAATATAATGGGAAAGACTAGAGATCTCTTCAGAAAATTAGAGATACCAAGGGAACAGTTCATGCAAAGATGGGCTCAATAAAGGACAGAAATGGTATGGACCTAACAGAAGCAGAAGATATTAAGAAGAGGTGGCAAGAATACACAGAAGAACTGTACAAAAAAGAGCTTCACAACCCAGATAATCATGATGGTGTGATCATTCACCTAGAGCCAGACATTCTGGAATGTGAAGTCAAGTGGGCCTTAGGAAGCATCACTACAAACAAAACTAGTGGAAGTGATGGAATTCCAGTTGAGCTTTTTCAAATCCTAAATGATGATGCTGTGAAAGTGCTACACTCAATATGCCAGCAAATTTGGAAAACTCAGCAGTGGCCACAGGACCGGAAAAGGTCAGTTTTCATTCCAATCCCAAAGAAAGGCAATGCCAAAGAATGCTCAAACTACCGCCCAATTGCACTCATCTCACACACTAGTAAAGTAATGCTCAAAATTCTCAAAGCCAGGCTTTAACAGTACATGAACTGAGAACTTCCAGATGTTCAAGCTGGTTTTAGAAAAGGCAGAGGAACCAGAGATCAAGTTGCCAACATCTGTTGGATCATCGAAAAAGCAAGAGAGTTCCAGAAAACATCTATTTCTGCTTTATTGACTATGTCAAAGCCTTTGACTGTGTGGATCACCACAAACTGTGGAAAATTCTGAAAGAGATGGGAATACCAGACCACCTGACCTGCCTCTTGAGAAACCTATATGCAGGTCAGGAAGCAACAGTTAGAACTGGACATGGAACAAGAGACTGGTTCCAAATAAGAAAAGGAGTATGTCAAAGCTGTATATTGTCACCCTGCTTATTTAACTTCTATGCAGAGTACAATATGCAAAATGCTGGGCTGGATGAAGCACAGGATGTAATCAAGATTGCCGGGAGAAATATCAATAACCTCAGATATGCAGATGATACCACTCTTAAGGCAGAAAATGAAGAGGAACTAAAGAACCTCTTGATAAAAGTGAAAGAGGAGAGTGAAAAAGTTGGTTTAAAGCTCAACATTCAGAAAACTAAGATCATGGCATCTGGTCCCATCACTTCATGGCAAATAGATGGGGAAACAGTGGAAACAGTGTCAGACTTTATTTTTTCGGGCTCCAGAATCACTGCAGATGGTGACTGCAGCTATGAAATTAAAAGACGCTTACTCCTTAGAAAGAAAGTTATGATCAACCTAGACAGCATATTCAAAAGCAGAGACATCACTTTGCCAACAAAGGTCCGTCTAGTCGAGGCTATGGTTTTTCCAGTAGTTATGTATGGATGTGAGAGTTGGACTGTAAAGAAAGCTGAATGCCGAAGAATTGATGCTTTTGAACTGTGGTGTTGGAGAAGACTTTTGAGAGTCCCTTGGATTGCAAGGAGATCCAACCAGTCCATCATAAAAGAGATCGTCCTGGGTGTTCATTGGAAGGACTGATGTTGAAACTCTAATACTTTGGCCACCTCATGCGAAGAGCTGACTCATTGGAAAAGACCCTGATGCCAGGAAGGATTGCAGGCTGGAGGAGAAGGGAACGACAGAGGATGAGATGGTTGGAAGGTATCACCAACTCGATGGGCATGAGTTTGAATAAACTCCAGGAGTTGGGTATGGACAGGGAAGCCTGGCGTGCTGCAGCCCATGGGGTCCCAAAGAGTTGGACATGACTGAACGACTGAATTGAACTGAAACCTCTGTGTATATTTTCTAAGAACAAACATTTACTTATATAAGTACAGTACAATAATCAAAATCAGGAGCTTAACATAGATACCATACTACCCTCTAATTTACAGATGTTCTGCTTTGCCTGTTATTCCAATAATGTCCTTAACAGGTAAAAAAGAAAAATCTTTTCTTCCGGTCCAAGACTCAATTCAGACTGACAAATTGCATTCAGTTCTGCAGCCAATTTAGTCTCCCTTAACTGGAACAGATATTTAGCCTGGCTTTGTCTCAACCTTAACATTTTTGAGTACACAAGACAATTATTTTAAAAATGTTACTCAATTTTGGATTTATCTGGGTGTTTTTTTGACAGAAGAGTTTTATATACATATATATATATATATATATATATATATATATATATATATGGAGAAGGCAATGGCACCCCACTCCAATACTCTTGCCTAGGAAATCCCATGGATGGAGGAGCCTGGTGGGCTGCAGTCCATGGGGTTGCCAAGAGTCGGACACGATTGAGCGACAATGCTTTCACTTTTCACTTTCATGCACTGGAGAAGGAAATGGCAACCCACTCCAGTGTTCTTGCCTGTAGAATCCCAGGGACGGTGGAGCCTGGTGGGCTGCCGTCTATGGGGTCACAGAGTCGGACACGACTGACGTGACTTAGCAAATATATATATACATAGATACATATACATACATATATATATATATACATGTGTATATATATATAACCTGTATGTTGCAAAGAGTTCAAACAGAGAAGTCCTTCAAGTAGAAATAAAAAGGGTCTTCTCTAACCCCTTCACCATAAATGTTAGCAACTTGATATTTAGAACCTTTTAGAACTTCACAGTGTTGCTTAAAAATAATTTCTTTTTTTGTTTGAGTATGCATTGCTAAAAGCTTAAAAACATTTCCTGGTTTCCTAGGTTGCTGAAATAACATCAGCACCTTAGAATTAAGAATAATTCCTTAAAATTATCTAAAACCCAGTTCACGTGCAGTTTCCTATGATGCATGCTGCTGCCGCTGCCGCTAAGTCACTTCAGTCATATCCGACTCTGTGCGACCCCATAGACGGCAGCCCACCAGGCTCCCCCGTCCCTGGGATTCTCCAGGCAAGAACACTGGAGTGGGGTGCCATTGCCTTCTCCACTACAATGCATGCTGCTAAGTCACTTCAGTCGTGTCTGACTCTGTGCGACCCCAGAGACGGCAGCCCACCAGGCTCCCCCGTCCCTGGGATTCTCCAGGCAAGAACATTGGAGTGGGTTGCCATTTCCTCCTCCAATGCATGAAAGTGAAAAGTGAAAGTGAAGTCACTCAGTCGTGTCCGACTCCTAGAGACCCCATGGACTGCAGCCTACCAGGCTCCTCTGTCCATGGGATTTTCCAGGCAAGAGTGCTACGATGCATAATGCCCCATTATTTTCTGAACATTTCCAGAAATGTCCTTTAGAGTTTATTTGTCCATACCAAGATTCAGTCCAAAGTCAGATATGTGTAATTAGTTGCTACATCCTCCAACTCTCTTTTCTTCCTTAGAGATCATAATGTTGAATGGTAAGAAATAGCATGGAAAGAGAGTACCAATCTTTTTTTTTCTAATGTATTGGGGTATAGTTGCTTTACCATGTTGTATTAGTTTCTGCTGTACAGTGAAGTGTGTCAGCTATATGTATACACATGTCCCCTCCCTCTAGGATCTCCCACTCCACCTCTCCCATCCCACCTTTCTAGGTCACTACACAGCTGTGACTGAGAAAGCAATGGCACCCCACTCCAGTACTCTTGCCTAGAAAATCCCATTGACGGAGGAGCCTGCTAGGCTGCAGTCCATGGGGTCGCGAAGAGTTGGACACGAATGAGTGACTTCACTTTCACTTTTCACTTTCATGCATTGGAGAAGGAAATGGCAACCCACTCCAGAGTTCTTGCCTGGAGAATCCCAGGGATGGGGGAGCCTGGTGGGCTGCCGTCTATGGGGTCCCACAGAGTCGGATACGACTGAAGTGACTTAGCAGCAGCAGCAGCAGCAGCAGCAGCACAGAGCTGCAAGCTGAACTCCGTGTGATTACAGCAAGCTTCCTCTAGCTATCCGTTTTACACCTGGTACTGTATATGTGTCAGTCCCAAGCTCCCAGTTGTTTCTGGGAGCTTTCTCCCGCCTCTTTCCCCTCCCCAACCCGTGTCCACACAGCTGTTCTCTACAAGAAAATATCAGTCTTTAATGTTGACCTCGGGAGTGTGTCAAGAGTAAATATTCGGCTGAGGTTCCAAAGGCTCAGAGGTCATTCTTACGGCAGCAGTGAGAGCCTGCACGTCTGTGGACCGGGTGGGTGACTCAGAATGTGGCTGTTCAGGTAGATCACCTTTCCATGCTCTCATCTTCTCTTTTGCAACGCAAATAAATTACCTGGCCTCAGGGTTTTGTTAAAAAAAAAAAAAGGTCATCATTGATTAAATATAAAGTATCAAATACAAATATACTTGCTGTATATGTCTAAAGCAGACAAAGGGAAAACTTAAGCCATAAGGAATTAGCTAATGAGAACTCAGCTCACGCAAAGGAAGAAAAATCTGTAGTCTGAAGATGTTTTCTTTTTTGATGTATTTTTCAATCTTTTTCTTTCAGCGTTTTCTCTTTCATATTATAGGGGCAGTAGGTGAGCTTTTTAGGTAGACCAGATAAATTAATGAAAGTGGAGTAACACTATATTTACAGATCTGAGTGTAGTGGAAGTGCATTGACAGCTACAACAAAGGAGAGCAGACACTGAACAGTGTTTCACAAACTTTCTTTCATGTGAACAAAATGCTATGGTTATTACTTTTCAGGACTTCTCTGATGGTCCAGTGGCTAAGACTCTGGGCTCCCAATGCAGAGGGCCTGGGTTGGATCCCTGGTCAGGAAACTAGATCCCACATGCTGCAAGTGAGACCTGGCAGAACCAAATAAATAAATAAATAGTTGTGTTTTTTTTTTTAAGAGCTAAAGCAAAAGAAGGATATTATTTTTAAAAATGTTATGGCCGTTACTTTTAAAGGAGACTTCAGTTTGTTTTGAGATTTATCCTCTGAGTTTATTACCTAGAGAAAGGAATCCTTTGTTTATTACTCCTTTTGTTGTAAGCATGTTAAAAAGCCTAAAAATGAGACATAATTAATAATGACTTATGGACATTTGTACTAGGTTGAATAGTGTCCCCCCAAATACGTATTTGCCCACAACCTCAGAAGGTGACCTTATTTGGAAGTAAGGTCTTTGCAGAGATAATTAATCAAATTAAAGTGAGGTATTTCTAGATGAGGTGGGCCTTAATTCAGTGACTGGTGTCACAAGAAGAAGGGAATTTGGACAAGAGCACACTGAGCCAAACCAGGTAATGATGGAGGCAGTGGTCGTAGGGCTGTGTCTCAAGCCAAGGAGCCCCGAGGGTTGCTGGCAGATCCACCAGAAGTTAGAAAGAAACAAGGAAGGAGCTTCCCTGAGAGTCTACAGAGAGAGCATATCCTGGAGACACCTTGATTTGGGCTTCTGGTCTCTGCAACTATGAGAGAGTAAATTTCTGTTGTTCTAGGTCATCCAAGTTTGTCGCAATTTGCCACAGTGGCCCCAGGAATCTAACACAGCCTTGTGGTGTCCTGTTCAGCTGCACTTTGGGGAGCTGACTCATTCTAAGCAAAATTCGCCAACTGCTTTATAAACTCAGACTTCAACTTATTAGTGTGCAGGGGGAAATAGCAGACAGAGCAACAGGCATCCCCTTGAGGTGCACCAGCCTAAATTATACAGCAGGAAGGAGAAACTAACATTAATCCAGCATCTGATATGGTTCAGGCCCCTTAGTGTCACAAATAAATAGGAAGGTAGTACTGTGATAAAGTTACAACTATGATAGGTGTCATAAATATAAACTTACAACTGTGCTTCAAAGGACTGTGAACATGAACAGTTGCTCAGTCTGGACATGGATATTAGTCACTCAGTCGTGTCTGACTCTTTGCAACCTTATGGACCATAGCCCGCCAGCCTCCTCTGTCCATGGGATTCTCCAGGCAAGCATACTGGAGTGGGTTGCCATGCCCTCCTCCAGGGGATCTTCCCAACACAGGGGTCAAACCCGGGTCTTCTGCACTGCAGGCAGATTCTTTACTATCTGAACCACCAGGAAAGCATGAGGGAGATCAAAGAAAGTGAAGCTAAGAAAAGGAACTGGAGGAAAAAGAGGAATTAACAAGGAGAAACAGGATACAGAAGGATGGCAGGCAAGAAAGCTGATGTGTTCAAGGAACTGAAAGAGGGACTGGGGTTGGAGTTGACTTGCACAGGTGAGGCAGGAAGGGAAGGAAGCCGTGACATGTGCAAGGGCACTCAGATGATGTTCAGATTTTGTGTCTTTCTCCTCAGGTCAATGAGGAGGTGTTAAGGTTTGCTATATGATGCAGCGACCTGAAAAGATGACTCTGGGGACTTCCCTGATGGTCCAGTGGCTAGGACTTCGAGCTCCCAATGCAGGGGATGTAGGTTCGATTCCTGGTCAGGGAACTAGACCCCACATGCCATAACTAAGAGTTCACATGCCACAACTAAAGATCCTGCGTGCTGCAAGAAAGATTGAAGATCCTGTATGCTAAGACCCAGCACAGCCAAATAAATAAATATAAATAAATATTAAAAAAAAAGATGACTCTGACAGCAATTGGGGTACAGGTTGGAGGAAAGGGGAGAGTTTGATGCCAGCAAAGGGTCCAGGGAATAGGAATTGACAACAAACCACACTCAGCAGACACTCTGTGAGACCCTCAGAGTAAGCAGAAGGCCAGGTCCCTTTTCCCCCAGAGCTAGGAGTTTCCCAAACCATACTTCTTCCTGTAGAGCCAGACCATAGAGTTATCCAAGCAGAAAGTAACTCAAGTGCTTATTGAGATCATGGGATTGGATGAGGACTGAGACTTTGGACTAAATTTTTACCCTTGTTACCCCAAATGACATGAGTTCATAAGATCGGATTTGTTATGGTATACGGTGATGAGTGCAGCATGTTACCCCAAATGACGTGAGTTCATAAGGTCGGATTTGTTATGGTATACGGTGGTGAGTGCAGCATGAGTGAATTCACCTGGCACAGGTGAAGAGTAGACACTCAACAATGTAGACACGTCCTTTCAGGTCAGAATATGCACATCTAGGACATTCTTATGTGAATGTACTGACATTAATTTAACTATTTTTAAAATATTTATTTATGTATTTGGCTGCTCTGGGTCTTAGTTATGGCACGCAGCATCTTTGATCTGTGGTGCGGCATGCGGGATTTTTAGCTGTGGTATGTGAACTCTTAGTTGTGGCATGCAGGATCTAGTTCCCTAACCAGGGATCCATCCCTAGCCCCCTGCATTGGGATCATGGAATCTTAGCCACTGAATCATGAGAAGTTCCCTATTTTTCGATTTATCAATAAACACCCTCTCTCCAGTACTCTTGCCTGGAAAATCCCATGGACAGAGGAGCCTGGTGGGCTTCAGTCCATGGGGTCACGAAGAGTAGGACATGACTGAGCGACTTCACTTTCACTTTTCACTTTCATTCATTGGAGAAGGAAATGGCAACCCACTCCAGTGTTCTCGCCTGGAGAATCCCAGGGACGAGGGAACTTGGTGGGCTGCCGTCTATGGGGTCGCACAGAGTCGGACACGACTGAAGCGACTTAGCAGCAGCAGCAGCAGCTCTAGTATTCGCTATTATACCAGCAGTTTCAATGTACATCCAGGTGTCCTTCTGAGAGATTCTCCTGGGAGAACCTTAGGGGGAGGATGTCCAGGTCTAAGAGGAGGCATCTTCAACCACCGATAGATCCTTGCAACCTTCCTAAGAGACTGTTCTCATGCCATAATTCTATCAACAGTCAAGGCGTGCCTTCATACTAACTTCAACATGGGTATGATACATGCTTTCACACATGTTATCTAACTTTTGGTAAACTTTTTCCCTGGTTATAAAAGCTATTAATATATGTGTTTCAGAAGATGGAGGGAATTTCCTTCACCGGACCTCTCAAGGAAAACGCTGTGGCTGCTGGAAGGAGGTGTACGAGTAGCTGCTTGGGATGAGAGGTAATTCTTCCCTAGGATGTTCCGGTGAGAAACTCTTTCAGGAGGATGTGCGCTCAGTTGCTCAGTTGTGTCCGTCAGGCTCCTCCATCCATGGAATTTTCCAGGCAAGAATACTGGAGTGGGTTGCCACTTCATTTTCTACTGTAAGGGATCTTCCCAACTCAGGGATCAAACAATTGATCTGGATGCAGGACATGCGTCTCTTGCATCTCCTGCACTGACAGGTGGATTCTTTACCACTAGGGCCACCTGGGAAGCCCTTCTGGAGGATGGACTTGAATGGAATCATCAGCATTACAGAGGAGATGGACTTCTGGCTTTTTTGAGCTTGCATTTCAGAGAAAGCCCTAAGCCAGAATGGAATCATCAGCATTACAGAGGAGAGGATTCGAAGGTGGCAGGTGGAATGGGGACTCTGAGAGGAAGGTCCCAGAAGCCAGAGACAAGAAGCCTGGGCTGGAGGTAAACGCAGACACAGGGCAAGTAGAAAGGATTTTGGAAGTGAATATACCATTTCCTAGAGTTCATGAATTCTACTCTTTACTGTGTCAATGGAACTTCCAAATACGTATTGCTATTTAACCTCTGATTAGAGATTTTGTGAGCTGGTGAGTTCTGGCCTTTGTCCCAGGAAGGCAGCTGTACAGTTTTCATGAGCTGTTTCATCACAGAAAAGAGAGATTGGCTATGAGGACCAATTTCTGATGGCAAGAGTAGAAGAAGGTGAGGGAAGGTTGCCACTGAAGGATAAGATATCTGGGACTTCCCTGCAGGTCCAGTGACTAAGATTCCCAGCTCCCAGTGCAGGGGGACTGGGTTTGATCTCTGATCAGAGAACTAGATCCTACGTACTGCAACTAAGAATTCATATGTTGCAACTAAAGATCCCTAATGCAGCAACGAAAATGGAAGATGCTGTGTGCCACAGCTAAGACCTGGCACAGCCAAATCAATTCAATAAAATAAATATTTTTTAAAAAGGGAAAAAAGAAAGCATAACTGCAGGCTTGCTCTGGGTACAGTTTTAAGGACCCTTCTGAATCTGCTTTACCCTGCCTTCAAAACCCACGTAAGCAAGCGAAGGTGAGGGGATCACTTAAACGGAAGGCTTTAGTCACACCTCTGGAATGGGGCCTGGCAATCCAGCTAGAGCGTCCCAGAAGGGTTTAGGCGATCGTGTGGAAGAGATGACTGAGGACAGCTGAGCGTCACCAGAAAATGAAACAAGAGCAATGGGAGAAACAGCGGGGGAAGTGTGAGAGCCACTGGGAAACCTGGGACCGAGCAGGGAAGGCCACCTCTACCTGGGCTGGTCAGGGGAGCCTTTACAGACAATGCAGCCCCCAAGCTGAGCCTGAAGGATGAATAGCACACCTCCACAAACAGCAGGGTGTGCAGAAGGGTGAATGTACTCCCTAGGGCAGCACTCACAAATAACCAGGAACTGGATGGCTGATAACAACAGAAATATAGTCTCCCACAGTCTGGAGGCCAGGTGACCGAGATCAAGCTGTTGGCAAGGTCACACCTCCTGCCCCCTGGGGTTCAGGGGGAGACTCCCTTCCTTGCCTCTTCTACCTTCTCATGGTTGCTGGTTTCCTTGGCTTGTGGTCACATCACTCCAGTCTCTGTTTCTATCTTTATGTGGCCTTCTCCTCTCTTGTCCCTTCAAAGCACACCTGTCGTTGAATTTGGGGCCCTCCTGGATGACTGAGCATGATCTCATCTTAAGATATTTCAATTACAGCAGCAAATTAGGTAACATTCACAGATGCCAGGGGTTGGGGGCCACCATTCAACCATCACAGAGGGCATCATTCAGAGCATCTCTGGGAAGAACACGAACTCCTTCGTGAATGACCATGATCCCAGTATCTTTCAAGTCCCATCACCCACTACTTCCCCTGACTTCAACGTGATTAGTTGCTTTTATTTCCACAAGTGATGGATTTCCCATACCTCTATGCTTTTGTAAATGTTGTTTCCTCTTTCCATTTTAATGAATCAAGTTGGATGCTGGAAGGAAAATCAACAGGATGGAATGGTTGTAGGGAGCAGGTTTACAGGGTAATGTGAACAGGCTCCGTGGTTCCAAATGTTCATATTTCATTTTTTGGCTGCATGCACAGCATGTAGGATTTTAGTTCCCTGACCAGGGATCGAACCCTCACTCCCTGTAGCAGAAGGGTGGGATCTTAACCACTGGACTGTCAGGAAGTCCCCAAATATTCATATTTCAACAGTAAAAGTTTCCTCTGGACAACCTAGCTATGTCCTGGAGGTCCCTTTACCACTTTGTCTGGCTTTACGTAAGTTGCAATTAAAAGGTTTATTTGTGTGACATATGACAAGTTCCTCTCTGAAATTTGATTTCATGTTTACTCATGAATAGCAGCTGCTCTCAAAAGTGATTCACTTTTAAGTAAATTAAAAGTTTGTCTCTGAGGATATACATATCCTAAAGGTTTATTTTGTTTTGTGTCTCAGGAGAAGTAAGTGGGGAAGAATGAGCTGGATATTCATAAGGCTGCAGGTAACTTGTTTTGAACACTTTCAGTAGACTGAGAGAACAGCAGTCAAGGGGAGAAATGTTTGAATTTCAATGGGAATTGTCAACATGGAGTGAATGATAAGGACACCAGCCACAAGATCAGTGTCCTTATATCTTTCTTTTATTGCTTCATTGTAATTAAAGCCTAAAGTGAATTATGAAAATATGCAATCCAACAGCTTCTGCCTTGGATTTATGCCTGGCACGCTGTGAAACTGTGGTGTGATGATTGCTTTGTATTATGCATGTTGTACTATAAAGGAGGGACTTTAATATGTAATACGGAGTTTCCATATGATAGAAATGTATCTACCAACACAAAGGCAGTTTAAAACTGTATTGCTTATAGAAGATCATAAATAGATGAGGAGAAATTAAGAGGCAGGGAGGAAAAGAAGCCATTGTGGGGCAGACACAGAAAAGGTGAAGAATATCTGGTGCATAATTAAACACATATTTTAGGCAGGCAAAATTCTAAGATGATGACCCAATGACCTTGTATAATCCCTCCCTTTGAAGGTGGGCAGGATCTGTGACTATGATAGGTGTCATTCCTGTGATGAGGTTGTGTATTTACCGCAAAGGTTAAGGGATTTTTTTCCCATCAGTTGATTTTAAATTAATCAAAAGGGAAATTACCTGGGTGGATCTGAATCAGAGGAAACTCTTGAAAGTGTTGGGTTCTCCTACTGGACTTGAAGAAGCCATCATGGGTTCTATAACTGCAAGGAAATGAATCCTGCCAGCAACCAGGTGAGGCTGGAAGAGCACTTGGAGCCTCAGGTGAGACCATCTCATAGCACTGATGCCTGACTGGAGCTTTGTGAGACCTGGAACAGAGGACCCAGCTATGCCACGGCTCCTGATCCAGAGAAACTGGGAGCTAATGAATATGTATATATATATTAGGGAGCTGCATCCCAGGCGATTTGTTACACAGCATCATGCTAAGTGCTGGGGATTCAATAGTCTCCAAGACAAACCCAACTCTGCCCTGCAAGAGATCCAGACAAGGAAAGAGATGACTACTGATTGAACAGTTCCCTTCTCCAGGGGATCTTCCCGACCCAGGAATCGAACCAAGGTCTCCTGCATTACAGGCGAATTCTTTACCAACTGAGCTACCAGGGAAGCCCAACCAAAGGTTCAGTTCAGTTCAGTTCAGTTCAGTTGCTCAGTCGTGTCTTACTCTTTGGGACCCCATGAATCACAGCACACCGGGCCTCCCTGTCCATCACCAATTCCCGGAGTCACTCAAACTCATGTGCATTGAGTCGGTGATGCCATCCAGCCATCTCATCCTCTGTTGTCCCCTTCTCCTCCTGCCCCCAATCCCTCCCAGCATCAGGGTCTTTTCCAATGAGTCAACTCTTCGCATGAGGTGGCCAAAGTATTGGAGTTTCAGCCTCAGCATCAGTCCTCCCAATAAACACCCAGGACTGGTCTCCTTTAGGATGGACCGGTTGGACCTGCTAGTTTTCAATTCACTTCTCCTGTTGCCCCTTCATCAGTGCCTGTGATTCTTCCACTACAGCCCCTTGGCCATCATGCCCAAGGGGAAGGGGAATAGAGAATTCAGAAAGGAAGAGAATGGACAGGAGGGAAATCCCTTCTGGGCGGACAGGGAAGGAAAAACACATCCTGTTGGGTTCTGAGGGGTGAGGCAGAGAGCATGGGCCGCAAGAGAAGGGGGACCACGTGGGCTGCACCCCCCTTCATCCTCCCCAAAGTGGGGGATGGTGAGAGGTTTTAAATAACCAGAAAAGCTTGGGGGAGATTTCAGAGCAGAGGGTCTGTTTCTGGGTAAATACTAGGATATTTTCAAGTGCTCTTAGAAAAGTCCTGAATCCATTACGCCCCTACTTAGGTGGCAATCTGGAGATGGATCCAGGCAGAGGGGTGCCCAGAAATGGGGCCCCTTCCCTCACTCCCGACACTGCCCCTTCCTCCAGGCTGCCACCCGGTCAGCAGCCAGCTCGTTTGGTCCCATTTGCTTCTCTTGAGACACAAGATAAAATAAATCTTTGGGATGTTTACGTGTCCAGAGGCAAACTTATAATTTATTCAAAAAGTGAACAGCTTTCATGGGCAACTGCTATTCATGAGTAAACATGACATCAAATTTCAGAACAGGACTTTCCACATTTCACACAAGAGATGGTTTTCAACCAGCAGAGAACAGTGTAACTTGCAAGATGAAAAGTTTCCTCTCACTCATGAGACAAGTGGTTTGAATGTAAGAGCAGAACACTATTTGCGAATCTCTTTCTTCTTCTTTATTCCCCTTGGTGTCTGAACGTAACTGGGTTATAGTTGGCCCCAAGGTAAGCAGTACCTTGTTGTTCAGTCGCTCAGTCGAGTCTGACTCTTTGCGACCCCATGGACTGTAGCCCACCAGGCTCCTCTGTCCATGGGATTCTCCAGGCAAGAGTTCTGGAGTGGTTGCAATGCTCTCCTCCAGGGGATCTTCCAGACCCAGGAATCGAACCAGTGTCTCCTGTGTCTGCTGCATCACAAGTGGATTCTTTACCACTGAGCCACCGGGGAAGCCTAGGGATGATGCTAAGTCCTCTGAATTTATTTTCCTTAATGGTAGAAGACACATGACACCCCTGCGGTCTGGAACCTAATTTAGGGACTGTCTACATAGCCAAAAGTAAATTCAAATGTCAGGCATACCAAGTAATTTACAATCTGACCCCACCTACTCTGCCTTTCTTATTCCCTGCATTTGGGACCCCCAGTACGGAATCAGTATGGAACCAAACTGAACCAATGGGATCGGTGCAGGGGCCACACCAAGGGCCCTGCCACTCCTCATCTGGGATGCTCATTTAATGCCTCCTTGTTTCTGACAATATTAGAAACTGCCCTACTGATCTCCCTGGAATATGTCTCTGGATCAGTTCAAATGATGAATTAGTTGAGGGTGTAGGCAAAATGTTTGTGCTTGCAAACCCAGATTTTGGGCATCAGAGTCAAGCTCCTTGTCTTCTCACCTGTATGCAAATGTCAGTTTGATTCTGAGCCTGGTTATTTGTAAGTAGATACTGGCTTGGCTCACAGGGATCTCTGCTTTGGGGAAATGCCATCTCGATCCACAGGTCTCAGGAGTGGACCTCTGGCAGCTGTATTTGCATCGTAGGATCCACAGTTTTTACAGCTAGTGCTTGACACCCTGTAAAGGAATCTCTTTTTCTGAAAATCTGTAACTGGGATACAGGAAGAATTAGGTCATACATATTAGGTGGCTGGAGCTGAAACTTTTAAATTTAACAAGCATGAGGCAGCCACCTTCACTGATCATCTGCAGGTGATGCAGAGGAAATAAATCCTTGAAGAGAACAGTGTAACAAATTCACATGGAGATGCAGAGATAAGAGAATGAGAAAGAGATCTGGAAGCTTCGTAGACCTTAATTTCAGTTGCTTGCTGAAGCCCAGCCCAGTCATATCCCTGGTCCATGAAATAACATCGTATCCTTACAATTCCTTGCCTTTTCATTTCTTTCCTAGTCAGTTGTGAATTACAGCACACCAAGCTCATTTAATGGTGCAAATCTTCTCTCCTGTTTTAAATTACTTTCCCTCTTTCATCTTGAGCCTCCATTTTCTTACCTCAATCCCACCACTGAATAGCAATCCATTATGATTATAACACAAGTTGTTTATCCAAAAAAAATTTAATTTCCTTTTTTGCTATTTCAAAGAAAGCTGCTAACAATATTCTTCCATATGTCTACAATTGCATATAATTAAGAATCTTTAGGGTATAGTCCTTGAAGTGGAAGTTACTTGTATGTTTAACTTTACACAATAATGTCAAATTATTTTCTGAACTCATTGTACTAGCTTGTGCTCCCACCATCTAATATTCAGTTCAGTTCAGTCGCTCAGTCGTGTCCGACTCTTGGTGAACCCATAAACCACAGCACACCAGGCCTCCCTGTCCATCACCAACTCCCGGAGTCCACCCAAACCCATGTCCTCCTGTCCTCAATCTTTCCCAGCATCAGGGTCTTTTCAAATGAGTCAGCTCGTAATCAATAAAAATCAATAATATTACTAGCATTCATTATATTCCAGGCAGTCACTCACTGGTAGAAGTTTAATTTTGTCTTCTCTTGCATTCTTAGGATAAACACTAATTGGTCATGGTGTTGCAGGAAGGGTGACACCTTCCAGGGCCCGAAACTGGGCTCTTGTCTAACACTCTGAAATGAATTGTCCGAGGAGACACATCTGCTGACAAAGCAAGAGATTTTACTGGGAAAGGGCACCCGGGTGGAGAGCAGTAGGGTAAGAGAACCCAGGAGAACAGCTCTGCCACGTGGCTCGCAGTCTCGGGTTTTATGGTGATGGGATTAGTTTCCAGGTGGCTTTGGCCAATCATTCTAATTCAGAGTATTTCCTGGTGGTGCACACATCGCTCAACCAAGATGGATGCTAGCGAGAGGGATTCTGGGAAGTGGACGGACATGCGGTGTCTCCTTTCAACCTTTCTCGAACTCTTCCTGTTGGTGGTGGCTTATTACTTCTGTATTCCTTACCAGGATCTCCTGTCATAAAACAACTCATGCAAATGGTTTCTATGGTGCCTGGCCAGGGTGGGCAGTTTCAATCAGTGTGCTTCCCCTAACAATGGTGTATCTAATTTGTAATATATTGTTGGATTCAGGTGGTTAATAGCTTATTAAAATTTTTTACATCCATGCTCAGAAGTACAAAGGACTCGGGTTTCCTTTTCTTGTCCTGATACTGCCTGGGTTTGAAATTAATTACACCAGTCTTAGGAAAAGTGTTATCCTTCTTTTTCTATTTTCTGGATGATTTATATAACGGTTATTTTCTGTTCCTCGAAAATCATTAAAACTCAACAGTAGGGACTTCCCTGGTGATCCAGTGGCTAAGACTCTGAGCTTCCAATCAGGCAGCCCGGGTTCAATGCCTGGCCAAGAAACTAGATCCCACATGCTGCAATTGAGACCCAGCCCAGTCAAATAAATAAATAATAAAAATAATAACAACAATTTTTAAAAGTAGTCTTTAAAAAATTTAACAGTAGAACCATTTGGAGCAGGCCTCTTTGTGGAGGGTAAGATTGGGGATGTACTTGATAGCAATGTCAATTTCCTTAACTATTATTAGTCTCTTCAAATTTCTTTTCCTTCTTGTACCAGTTTTGACATTTTTGTTTTTGTTTTCAGAAAGAATCTTTTTTATCTAGATTGTCAAATACTCATTTTATTTTTATTTAAAACTGCTGTGTTGGCAGTTATTTTTCTTTTTGATTTTGTGATTTAGTTGCTTCTTATTTACTGTTTTCTTGATCAGTTTTAAAAAAACCAGCTTTTAGTTTTCTAAAAGTTGATGTTCTCTGCTTTTATTTTTATTGATTTCTTTCTTCTGATTTCTTTGGGTGTGACCTGTTGCTTATTTTCTGACTTCTTAAGCTTGTTTGTTTTCAATACTTTGGTTTTGGATTGTTTGTTTGTTTTCTCATTTTTCTGCTTGGAACATCTTCCCCTAGATGGCTCTGTGAAGTGCTCTCCCCTCCTTCCAATTGTCATTTAAATGCCTCCTTTTCATCTGTCTTCCCTGCCCACTCTATTCAAACTTGCAATTCCTCCTCCCTCCCCATTCCCATTCCCCTCTTTATCTTTCTCTCCAGCACCTATTACCATCAACACAATGTATATTTTCCTTCTTTATTATTTATTGCCTATTTCCCCACATTAAAATATGAGTTATTTTTAATGCCCTTTGCAACAACATGGATGGACCTAGAGATTATGATACATACTGAGTGAAGTAAAAAAGAGAAAGACAAATATCATATAATACCGCTTATGCGTGGAATCTAAAATTACGACACGAATAAACTTATTTACAAAACAGAAATAGACTCACAAACATAGAAAACAAACTTACGGAAAGGAAAAGGGAAGAGGAATAAGTGAGGAGTTTGGGGTTAAAACAGACACGCTACTATATTATAAAGTAGATAACCAACAAGGACCTACTGTACGGCATGGGGACCTATATTCAATAGCTTATAATAACCTATAATGGAAAATAATTTGAAGACAAAGAATATAGGGATTTCCTTGGTGATCCAATGGCTAAGACTCTGCACTCCCAGTGTAGGGGGCTCAGTCCCTGGTCAGAGAACTAGATCCCAAGTGCCGCAACTAAGATCTGGTGCAGACAAGTAAATATTTAAAATAATAATAATAGAATATATATGTGTGTGTGTGTGTAACTGAATCACTTTCCTGTGTACCTGAAACTAACCCAACATTGTAGATCAACTATATTTCAATACATTTGTTTTATAAAAATGTGAGTTATTTTAACTTGGTAAATTTATGGGTCAATCATCATCATATCTAGAATATTTTCTTCAGCCCAGAAAGTTTCCTTGTCCTGTTTATAGTAATTTCCCCTCCATTCCTGTCCCAGGCAACCACTGATTTGCTTCTGTCTTTATAAACTTGGAAGTTAGGATTTTGACTGTTTTGCTCACTGCTGTAGCCCCAGTGAAAGTGTTAGTCACTTAGTCATTTCTGACTCTTTGGGACCCCATGGACTGTAGCCTGCCAGGCCTCTCTGTCCATGGAATTTTCCAGGCAAGAATACTGGAATCCCCTTTCCTCAGGGAATCTTTAGAGGAGCCTGGCGGACTGCAGTCCACGGGGTCACAAGGAGTCAGATACAACAGAGCAACTATTGCTACTGCCACATAGCCCCAGTATCTAGAGCAATGGTGCATAACAGGTGGTCAATAAATATTTGTTAAATGAAAGTTTCAAATAATCTTATCTGCCCCCACAAAATGAGCTACCAGTTTCTAGAGATGTTGTGTTTAAAATCTCTAAAAATACCTGTTGATATGTTTTATTTCTCCCTGGGATTCTATTCATTGATGCATTATATATGTTGGAGTTATTGTTGATCTGTGATCATTATTTTATTTGTCTATTGTTCCTTTCTTCAATATGTAATATTTTTATTTATTGCTTATGACATTTAAACTTTGAATCCATTTTTTTAATATTCAGATTGCTATCTTTGTTATCTTTCAGTTCTCATGCCTTAATCTTTTCCCATCACTTTGTGTTTTATCTACCTAGATCTTTTCAAAGTGTGTCTCTTATTGTAGCTAAAACATTACTTGATCTTACTAATTTTTTTAAGATTCTGAGAGTCTCGGCCTTCTAAATGGTGAGTTCAAAATTTTCATTTGCTTCTCTTTGGCTTTTTTTGTGTGTGTGTGTGGCTATTTTATCTTATATTTTCTATCAAGATTGCTGGGAGAAATATCAATAACCTCAGATATGCAGATGATACCACCCTTATGGCAGAAAGTGAAGAGGAACTAAAAAGCCTCTTGATGAAAGTGAAAGTGGAGAGTGAAAAAGTTGGCTTAAAGCTCAACATTCAGAAAATGAAGATCGTGGCATCCGGTCCCATCACTTCATGGGAAATAGATGGGGAAACAGTGTCAAACTTTATTTTTCTGGGCTCCAAAATCACTATAGATGGTGACTACAGCCATGAAATTAAAAGACACTTACTCCTTGGAAGGAAAGTTATGTCCAACCTAGATAGCATATTCAAAAGCAGAGACATTACTTTGCCAACAAAGGTCGGTCTAGTCAAGGCTATGGTTTTTTCTGTGGTCATGTATGGATGTGAGAGTTGGACTGTGAAGAAGGCTGAGTGCCGAAGAATTGATGCTTTTGAACTGTGATGTTGGAGAAGACTCTTGAGAGTCCTTGGACTGCAAGGAGATCCAACCAGTCCATTCTGAAGGAGATCAGCCCTGGGATTTCTTTGGAAGGAATGATGCTAAAGCTGAAACTCCAGTACTTTGGCCACCTCATGTGAAGAGTTGACTCATTGGAAAAGATTCTGATGCTGGGAGCGATTGGGGGCAGGAGGAGAAGGGGACGCAGAGGATGAGATGGCTGGATGGCATCACTGACTCGATGGATGTGAGTCTGAGTGAACTCCGGGAGTTGGTGATGGACAGGGAGGCCTGGCGTGCTGCGATTCTTGGGGTCGCAAAGAGTCGGACATGACTGAGCGGCTGATCTGATCTGATCTGATCTGATACTTCAGTTTTCCAGATTCATCTCTCCTTTCCAGACTTCTACTGGGTAAATTGCATTAAGATCTTTAATTATATTTATTTTCCCCTAGCACTTTCTTGCACAAATAAAATCTCTATCTTTCCTCCACCTAAGACCAGTATGATACCATATTCTTGATTTCTGGTTGGTTTCCAGCAAACCCTACTTCCTTCTCCAGCACACTGGGGATCACCTGGCTTTAGTTCAGGATTGCAGTCATCAGAAGAAAGAAAAGATCCCTCCCTCTTTCTGAGTATGTCCTCAAGCACCAAATCACAACCACTTTCTCTCTCTCTTGTAGAGGAAGATAAGAGCTCTCAACAGTCTTTAAAGGTCTCTAGGTCCATACACTTTTTCTCTATAGCATTTATTAGCATCAAAATTCTATATATTTTACTTTTTTATTATGTCTCATCCTATTAGAATGTTGAGCTCTTTTAATTTTAATAAGTTTACAAAATTGTTTCAGCATAATTGCAATCCTATCAGGGCAGGGCTGGACTGGGAGAGGAAGCTAGCGGTCTTTGCGAGTTTGCCTACTTCTGATCTTATTGCTGAGGCCAGCTTGAATTGCTTCTTGTTAGCTGCAGCCACAGAGTCCTAAGAGTGGCAACTGTCAATTTGCATATCATAGAATTCAGTTTGTAGGCACCAGGTTTTGTGGATATTCATAGAAACTTTGTTCATAATTGCCAAAACTCGGAAACAATCAAGATGTCCTTTAATAGGTGAAAGGGTAAATAAACTGTAGTACTTCCAGACCATGGAATATTATTCAGCACTAAAAAGAAATAATCTATAAAGTCAGGCAAAAACGTGGAGGAAACTTAAATGCACATACATCATTATACATTGATCCAAACCCATAAAATGTATAACACCAGGAGTGAATAAAAAGGTAAGCTAAGGACTGTGGGTGATCATGACGTGTCAATGCAGGTTCATCTTTGGTTAAAAGAATATACTATTCTGGTGAGTGATGTTGATCAGGGGAGGCTATGCATGTGTAAGGTATATGAGAAATATCTGTATCTTCCTCTCAATTTTGTTATAAACTTAAACCTGTTTGAAAACAATAAAGCCTCAAAAAAGAAAAAAACAGTAAATGAAATAATGCCTACAGAAGGCTTAGAAAGTGACCACAGAATGGTGATACTATACATACCCATTTTTTTTTGGGGTATTAATTTTATTCTATTTTCTGTATAACTTTAAGTACATAAAGGTTTATTCCCACAGGCCTCAGGAAATGGGTAGAAATCACAGGACAATCTCTCTCCCACCAAAAAAAAGTTGCATATTTTGGTAAAGTGTCTGTCCTAGAGGAAAAACTGAAAGTTGCATTAGCAAGGTTGTGCAAGACTTTTACACAAGACCTAAAACAGCCTGCAGTGGAGATTTTTAGTCCTTTGTTCAGGTGCCCAGACAGAAGCCAAAAGTTGTGAGTATGACAGGGCCATGGAAGCAGTGAAGATGGAAGACGGGCACCTAGAATGGAAGGAGAAAGGCAGCCAGATTTCTGGGAATGGTGCAGTTTTCCTTTTTTTTCACTCTTTTAAAGTCATCTCTGTAGGAAGGTGCTGGGCAGGGGCCCAAGAGAGAAAGGGTCCGAGACTCCTTTAGCTGGCCTGGATGCAGGGCACCACCACAGCAGCCTACACAGGACAACCTACGGTCAGGTTTGGCCAGGTGCGGGATGGAATGCAGAAGAAAAGGAATGCTCGTAGGAAATCATTTTGCTAGGAATGCTAGATGGCCAAGTTTCAGCCTTTGGTCCCGTGCAATCCTTGCCACACTTGTCAATAGTGATAATTAGTTTAAGTTAGAAGAACTAACTAGGATCAGCTTCTGTTACCTTCACACTCGTTGTTAGAAAAAGGTTAACTTGTGTGAACATTCTGACCTGTTAATTCCTGGGACTGCTATAGTCTTCCCAAAAGACTATTTGTTGGTCAAATAACCCCAAAGGCTGAAAGCTAAAACACACCTGTCCTGGCCTGCAGTTGCTTAAGAATGGATTGGCGGTGTGGTTGAGCTGATATGAAAAGAGCTGCACCTTCCTGCGGAAGATCAACTGACCTGCTATCCCACCCCAAATCTCAGCCTGAGGTATATTTCAGTGAAGGCAGGTAGCTGTGCTTCTCAAAGCAGAGAAGCAGTTTAAGAGCAGAAAGGTAGAGGAAATCTAAAAAAGAACCGTCTTGATACAGATTTATCCCATGGTGTGAGGGAGAGGACAAGGAACCCCATGGCACTTCGCTTATCCAGCAATTTCTGTCACTGTGGTGACCAACTTCTGCCCATTCCATAGGGTCTTAAACTGCTCAGCGACTGGGAACTCATTGAAGTCACTGCCTTCTGTAGGAATGACATTCATCTCAGAAGATTTGGCACTGACTATCTCACAATCCAGGGAGTTCTTGCTCAGGTAAACGTGGCAGCCATCTGTTTTGTTGATGGAAATGGTTGGCACTTTACCCATTACCTGAACTGTGACATCCTTACTATTGATTATCTCCACAATGCCCACCACGTCTCAAACACCAGACCAAGTTTCTTACAGTTATCTACAGTAATGGAGTTAATTTTGCCCTTGATCTGCAATGTCGAGTTCACACACTTGAATATGTAAGCCACCTGTTTCAGCTCTGTATCCTCTATCACCAGGTTGGAAACATTCTCCTGATTTTCCACTCTCTACTTCTTGCCCTCCAGTTCAAGTAGGGCTGGTTCCTTCTTTGTGACTGGTTTGGGGGGATCTGGTTTAGATGCAGAGAAGGGTTTGGGGCCACTTCGTATCAGACCACTCTGAGCCTTCAAGGCAGGGTTCTTGTGAGTCTTCATGTCATCGGATACGTGTTTCAGGGCATGTGTGATGCTCTCCCCCTGATTAATCTGCGCAAACAGTGCTGAGCGTGAAGCAGAGTCATCTGAGCCTGAACTGGTGGGGACTGGCGGGGGGACGTGGACCTGGGGCGGGGAGGAGGAGGACCAGATCCAGCAGAGGGTCCAGATGGCAAGCCACTCAGTTCTTTTGCCACAGGCCCCGTTCTGCTCCAGGCCAGTCCGGTGGTATGGAATTCCTTAATGTAAGCCTGCAGCTCTGTCCATATACTCAAGTAAGCTTTGACCCAGTCCACATGCTTTTTATCCACATCTTTGTACTCCTTGAGGACTCGATTTGTATAAAACATGGCAGCATCATTCATTTCCTTCACATAGGGACCAGGCTTGGGAGCCATAGCCACCCAACCCAGGGCCTGGATACTTTCGCTGACAGCTGGCAGGTGATTGAACAACTTGCTGCCTCGGTTCTTCTCCCGGAAGGTCACCACTTCTTGGATCTGCTCGGAGATGGGTGCCAACAAGTCAGAAAGCTTGTTGCCTGCTGGCTGCTGGCACTGAGAGGCTGTAACCAAGAGAGCTCGCTCTAATTTCAGACCTGTGTGGACCATCTCCGCATGTTTCTGCACATCTCCCCCAATCTCTTTACTGATCTTGAGGTACTCTGCCACAGGACCGGCCAGCAGTGAGTCAAATGCTTGCACATATGGAGTCGTTCCTTTTGCAGCACTGTCTCCATACCCACAGTGTGTGTCAGAGGCATGGGAGACTGCCTCCAGGCGGCCCACCACTCTCTCCAATCTTTCTACCAGATTTCGCATGTCAGCCATAATGTACCACCTCAGACTTCTGTCTCACCTCCGGACCGCGATTGGCCTCTCTCTACTTCCAGCAAGAACTGCCCAGCAACCTTCGCGCCTATACATACCCATTTTTTTAAAAGGAGTATCTTTTAAGCTAAGTGGTAAGTCATTACTGTTTGCTTATCTTGAAAGGCGCTCTAATACAAGAGCTCTACAGTCTCACTTCCCCTCTCATGTACTGTATTCACATGTTCTTGGACAAATTATGGGCTGGGCGAAATCCTGCAGTACAAACGTCTGCTAAACTGTTTAACTCGGTTATTCATCAGACTTATGTGATTGCAGAACCCTTCTGTCATGAAAAACATATCATCATGAGAACAACTTCTATGGAGCTTACAGTTATAGACAGCTCACTCCTCATCAAAAAACACTGAGCGCCCACTACGCAGCAGGCGCTCTGCCGGGAGATGGTAGGAAGAGTCAGGTCTCCTTTTTTTTTTTTTCCACACTTAACACACCAGCAGGGGAGCCAGACACTACTCAAATAATCATCAAACACATTATTTAAAACTGCAATAAGTGCGATGAAAGAGAAATGCAGGAATCTTGAGAGAATAGCACTTAGAATAAGAGAGTCAGGGAAGATCTTTTTTGACAAAGTGGTATTTAAGCTGAAGTCTGAAAGATGGATAGGAGCCAACGAAGTATTGAGTGAGGAGAAGCGTACTGGGCAGGAAGGAAGAATGGGGTGTGTACGTAGGGGATATCAAAAATATTTATTAATTTATGGGGAAAGATCAAGGTCTCAGGTTTAGACATGATGACATTGAGATGCTGTGACAAAAATAAGAACTACGTGTTTGGTCTCTGCTCCCGGTTCTTGGCACAGAGCTTCTAAAATCTTCATAACTTCCTTTTTATTCACAGTCAGTCCTTCTGCCTCACTTGCATTTATGCTAATGCAGTGATGCTTGGAGGATAGGGGTGGCTGCCAGAGGAACTAACCTTGTGACCGAAGTGTTGGAACTTTGAGCTCCCCACCTGTCTCTGGGGAGGAGTGTGGGGCTGGAGATTGAGTTAATCATCAATGGCCAATTAATTAGTCAATCATGCCTATGTAATGAAGCCTTAATAAAAATTCCTAAACAACAGGGTTTAGAGAGCTTCTAAGTTGGTGAATACATGGAGGTGTTGGTGAGGCAGGAGGGAAGGGGGCAAGTTCAGTTCAGATCAGTCACTCAGTCATGTCCAACTCTATGTGACCCCATGGACTGCAGCATGCCAGGCTTCCCAGTCCATCACCAACTCCCAGAGCTTGCTCAAACTCATGTCCATCGAGTCAGGGATGCCATCCAACCATCTCATCCTCTGTTGTCCCCTTCTCCTCCTGCCTTCAATCAATCTTTCCCAGTGTCAGGGTCTTCTCCAAGGAGTCAGTTCTTCATATCAGGTGGTCAAATATTGGAGTTTCTTCAGCATCAGTCCTTCCAATGAATATTCAGGACTGATCTCCTTTAGAATGGACTGGTTGGATCTCCTTGCAGTCCAAGGGACTCTCAAGAGTCTTCTCCAACACCACAGTTCAGAAACATCAATTTTTCAGCACTCAGCTTTCTTTATAGTCCAACTCCCAGATCCATATATGACTACTGGAAAAACCATAGCTTTGATTAGACGGACCTTTATTGGCGAAGTACTGTCTCTACTTTTCAATATGCTGTTAGGCTTCCCTTGTAGCTCAGGTGGTAAAGAATCTGCCTGCAGTGCAGGAAACCGGGGTTCGATCCCTGGGTTGGGAAGATCCCCTGGAGAAGGAAATGGCAACCCCCTCCATTATCCTTGCCTGGAAAATCTCATGGACAGAGGAGCCTGGTGGGCTGCAGTCAATGGGGTCGCACGACTAAGTGACTAACACTTACTTACTTACTAGGTTTGTCATAGCTTTTCTTCTAAGGAGCAAGCATCTTTTAATTTCATGGCTGCAGTCACCATCTGCAGTAATTTTGGAGTTCAAGAAAAGAAAGTCTTTTACTGTTTCCATTGTCCCCCCATCTATTTGCCATGAAGTGATGGGGCCGGATGCCATGATCTTAGTTTTCTGAATGTTGAGTTTTAAGCCACCTTTTTCACTCTCCTCTTTCACTTTCATTAAGAGGCTCTTTGGTTCTTCTCCACTTTCTGCTATAAGAGTGGTGTCATCTGCATATCTGAGGTTATTGATATTTCTCCTGGCAATCTTGATTCCATCTTGTGCTTCATCCAGCCCGGCATTTTGCATGATGTACTCTGCATATAAGTTAAATAAGCAGGGTGACAATATTCAGCCTTGATGTACTCCTTTCCCGATCTGGAGCCAGTCTGTTGTTCCATGTCCATTTCTAACTGTTGCTTCTTGACCTGCATACAGATTTCTCAGGAGGCAGGTCAGGTGGTCTGGTATTTCCATCTCTTGAAGATTTTTCCACAGTTTGTTGTGATCCACACAGTCAAAGGAGTTGACATAGTCAATAAAGCAGAAGGAGATGTTTTTCTAGGCACAACCATTAAAAGAACGACAGCCTTTGAGGATATGACAGAAACTGGTTAGAACTAACTAGGTCCAAGACAGCAGAAGATTCGACTTCCAATAGACTTTGAACTCATTATACACTCATTGTTATATATTCAGTTCAGTTCAGTCGCTCAGTCGTGTCCGACTCTTTGCAACCCCATGAATAGTAGCACACCAGGCCTCCCTGTCCATCACCAACTCCTGGAGTTCACTCAAACTCACGCCCATCGAGTCAGTGATGCCATCCAGCCATCTCATCCTCTGTCATCCCCTTCTGCTCCTGCCCCCAATCCTTCCCAGCATCAGAGTCTTTTCCAATGAGTCAACTCTTCCCATGAAGTGGCCAAAGTACTGGAGTTTCAGCTTTAGCATCATTCCTTCCAAAGAAATCCCAGGGCTGGTCTCCTTTAGAATGGACTGGTTGGATCTCCTTGCTATTAGCTTATGCTAAATGCTACCCGCCTGCACCATGGCAGTTCTTGACATTGACTGTGAAAGGCCAAAAAGTGGGTGGGGGCCAATTCCAGGATATCTCTGCCCCTGCCCCCAAAATAGTTTGAATAATCCTTGCACTTGTTGGCCTATGAAATTGCCCAGCCTATGAAAACTAACCATCCCCACACTGTGGGGCCTTGTTTGCCACGCTCTGTGGAGTGTGTTTTTCCCAAGGCTGCTCTCACTTTCTGAGATGGATCGCCTATAGGTCCGCCTATAGGATGTGTATCTCTCTAAATAAATCCACTTCTTACCTACCACTTTGTCTCTCACTTTATACTTTCTGCACAGAGACATAAAGAACCTGAGCTTCAATAACTCATGTCATTTCTGTGGGGAGATGGTGGGTTTGCATCCCACTGAGATGCAATGGAGTTCGTCTCATATGAGATACAGTTTTGTTAGGGAACCATTGACAGAAATTGTCTGCCTTGGCCAGGCACCATATAACAGCTTGCATGAGTTGTCTCACAAACGGAGGGAGAATTCGGGAGGGGCCGAAAGGCGAGAGGAGACATGAGTCCATAATATGTCCTGCCAACCTTCAAGAAACCCTCACGCTGGAATTCACCTTGGCTGACAGATGTTTGCACCACCAGGAAGGACCCAAGTCCAACCACATACGGGCAACTAGCAAGATGATTGGCCAAAGACAACCAGGAAAACTGATGCCATTGCCATAAAACCTGAGGCTGTGAGCCACATGGCAGAGCAGTTCTCCTGGGTTCCCTTAACCTGCCCTTCTCCACCTGGGTACCCCTTTCCAATAAAGTCTTGGGCTTTGTCACGTCAGTACATGTGTCTCCTTGGACAATTCATTTCTGACTATTAGACAAGAGCCCACTCTCGGGTCCTAAAGGGGTCCCCTCTCTGGTAACAGTTTCACAGAGAGAGTGGCACACCCAGAAAGGGCATGGAAGCTGCACACTCACACCCCTCACTCCTCCCCTTGCCTTCTGCATCTCTTCCATTCGATTGTTCCTGAGTTGCATCCTTTACAATCAACCAGTAATAGTAAGTAAAATGTTCCCCTGAGTTCTGTGAGCCATTTTTTCTACCAAGTTATACACCTCAAAGAAGGTTCTGAGAACCCTGACTCTAGCTGATTGGTCAGAAGAACAACAGGGGGTAACCTGGGCCTGTGACTGGTGTCTGAATCGGGGACTGAACCCTTAAATTGTGGCATCTGATGCTAACTTCATGTAGAGTGTCAGAGTTGAAATGAATTGCAGGATACCCAGTTGATGTCTACAGATGAATCACGATGAATTGCAGGATACCTAGTTGATATCTACAGAGAACTGGAAAATTGGCGTGGGAAAAGAACTTAGACCTTTGGTGTCAGAATTGTGAGTCCAGAAATCCTTTTTCTCCTTTTAGATGCTCAGGAGATATCTAAGGGGAGATACTGTAGGTAACTGTAAATTAGCCTGAAGCTCAGAAAATAGATATAGGCTAAATAGTTTAATTATAATTTGCTAATATTTCAATGCAAAGATGGGCTCGATAAAGGACAGAAATGGTATGGACCTAACAGAAGCAGAAGATATTAAGAAGAGGTGGCAAGAATACACAGAAGAATTGCACAAAAAAGATCTTCATGACCCAGATAATCATGATGGTGTGATCACTCACCTAGAGCCAGACATCCTGAAATGTGAAGTCAAGTGGGCCTTAGAAAGCATCAATACGAACTAAGCTAGTGGAGATGATGGAATTCCAGTTGAGCTATTCCAAATCCTGAAAGATGATGCTGTGAAAGTGCTACACTCAATATGCCAGCAAATTTGGAAAACTCAGCAGTGGCCACAGGACTGGAAAAGGTCAATTTTCATTCTAATCCCAAAGAAAGGCAACACCAAAGAATGTTCAAACTACCTCACAATTGCACTCATCTCACACGCTAGTAAAAGAATGCTCAAAATTCTCCAAGCCAGGCTTCAACAATACGTGAACTGTGAACTTCCAGATGTTCAAGCTGGTTTTAGAAAAGGCAGAGGAACCAGAGAGCAAATTGCCAACATCCTCTGGATCATAGAAAAAGCAAGAGAGTTCCAGAAAAACATCTATTTCTGCTTTATTGACTATGCCAAAGCCTTTGACTGTGTGGATCACAATAAACTATGGACAATTCTGAAAGAGATGGGAATCCCAGACCACCTGACCTGCCTCTTGAGAAATCTGTATGCAGGTCAGGAAGCAACAGTTAGAACTGGACATGGAACAACAGACTGGTTCCAAATAGGAAAAGGAGTCCGTCAAGGCTGTATATTGTCACCCTGTTTATTTAACTTCTATGCAGAGTTCATCATGAGAAACGCTGGGCTGGAAGAAGCACAAGCTGGAATCAAAATTGCCGGGAGAAATATCAATAACCTCAGCTATGCAGATGACACCACCCTTACAGCAGAAAGTGAAGAGGAACTAAAAAGCCTCTTGATGAAAGTGAAAGTGGAGAGTGAAAAAGTTGGCTTAAAGCTCAACATTCAGAAAATTAAGATCATGGCATCTGGTCCCATCACTTCATGGGAAATAGATGGGGAAACAGTGGAAACAGTGTCAGACTTTATTTTTTTGGGCTCCAAAATCACTGCAGATGGTGATTGCAGCCATGAAATTAAAAGACGCTTACTCTTTGGAAGGAAAGTTATGACCAACCCAGATAGCATATTGAAAAGCAGAGACATTACTTTGCCAACAAAGGTCCGTCTAGTCAAGGCTATGGTTTTTCCAGTGGTCATGTATGGATGTGAGAGTTGGGCTGTGAAGAAGGCTGAGCGCCAAAGAATTGATGCTTTTGAACTGTGGTGTTGGAGAAGACTTTGAGAGTCCCATGGACTGCAAGGAGATCCAACCAGTCCATTCTAAAGGAGATCAGTCCTGGGATTTCTTTGGAAGGTATGATGCTAAAGCTGAAACTCCAGTACTTTGGCCACCTCATGGGAAGAGTTGCCTCATTGGAAAAGACTCTGATGCTGGGAGGGGTTGGGGGCAGGAGGAGAAGGGGACAACAGAGGATGAGATGGCTGGATGGCATCACTGACTCGATGGACGTGAGTCTGAGTGAACTCCTGGTGTTGGTAATGGACAGGGAGGCCTGGTGTGCTGCAGTTCATGGGGTCGCAAAGAGTCAGACATGACTGAGGGACTGAACTGAACTGAAAATTTCAATAAAAATTTATTAAAATTATATTAATAGTAACTGAAAAAAATCACTGGTGGGTATTGAGAAATTAATTACCCACATTTTGTGTCTACTCTAACCAGGGGGAAAATATCTGAGTGTGCCTTTAATTTAGTCTTATTTTCCTTAAAAAAACAAAGCTTATTCTAGTGATTAACATTCTTAAAGCCTCCAGGAGTCCCAGCTGGCAGCCATAGTAGCTGTTTCAAAGCCAAACAGGAGAAGTGTTTGTGTCTGCTTAAAAATGGAGCAATTAATGATGTGGGAAAAATATTTTTCCTTTATTTGCTTTTCAACATGATGGCTTTGCATGATAAAGGATAGAGGAGTGTTAAGATTGAATACGAATGCCGCAGGGGGAAAAATATGTGAGCTGATAGGTCTGTATTATATAAAGAATGCTCAGATGTTTAGCAGATATGCTGCAAAGACCAAGATGGCATCTTAAAACATTAGAGAATTCTCGAATTAAAACTCCTGGAAAATGATAACATCCACGAGGAGCTTTGGACATCTCAACAATACTATTAATAATAAACTAGGTTGTTGCAAGGTGATGTGCTGGAAAAATTTTCCTGGTAACAAAGCAATGGTGAGATTTTTTTTTTTCCTAGGTAGGGAACATGGGAATATGGGGTCTAGCAGGATTGAAGATAAGAAGTGCTTGACCCATATCCATTTTACTTTTTAAATTTATTAAAAAAAATTTTTTTTCACATCCTCTTTAAATACTTCCTATTCAATCTTGAGCTCTCAGCTAAACTTCAAGGAAACCTAACTTGATCACCAGCCATCCCCTTTCCCTCATTCAGATGAGGCCTCTGTCATAGGTGTTCAAAGAACCCAGTCGTTCTTCCACAGCAGGTGATACCATTGTAATTAAATCTTCCATTGTGGGGACTTCCTTGGTGGTCCAGTGGTTAAAAACCCACCTTGCAATGCAGGGGACTGCGGTCGGATCCCTGGTCTGAAAACTAAGGGCCCCGCACAGGCTCAACTAGAGAAGCCTCTGCACTGCGACTAGAGAAAATCCTGCATGCCGAAACAAAGAACCAGGGCAGCCAAAGTTGTAAAAATAGATAAATTTAAAAAAATTAATCATTCATTGTGTATAGGTGTAGAGATAGTCCATGGCTCAAGTGAGCCAGAAATATGACTTAATGTCTATTTCAAGATCCCATTCAACCATGGTGGTATAAATACAGTTTCAGTCAACTTGGGGAGCCCCAAAGTTTCAGTAGTTCTGAAGGGCTAAAGGGCTATAGGGCTTCCTTGCTGGCTCAGCGATAAAGAATCTGCCTGCAATGCAGGAGCTGTGAGTATGATCATCGGGTTGGGAAGATCTCTTGGAGAAGGAAATGGCAACCCACTCCAGGATTCTTGGCTGGAGAGTCCCATGGACAGAGGAGCCTGATGGGCTTCAGTCCATGGGGTCACAAAGAGTCTGACACAACTGAGCACATGCAAAGGCCTATAGTTGGAGAGAGGAGAGCGGGGAAAGGAAGTGCTGAGGGCGGTTATTTTGCCTTGAGTTTCATCTGTCCCTGAAGCTCTCTGCTAAGATACCCAGAGTCCTGCCTGGTTCTGTTTCCTTAGGCCCCTCGGTGTTGAACAACAGCCATCAGAGAGAGCCTTGGAAATGTGGTGTCCAGGGGCAATGAACACAGCCTGACCTTTTCAAACAGAGAAAGCAAGGAGAGGCAAGGAAATCACTAGAGAGAGAAAACATTGGTAAATATTTTAAAAACAGTAGTTCAAACATATATTTACTCTTTGGGAATGTGTAGTGAAAGTTATGTGGGAGATATAATTTGCCAGTCCTTACTGGCTCTGTAAGTCTAGTGTGGGAGCTTAAATTTCTTTAAAAAAAAAAAGTCAAGAAGTCAAGGGAAACAAATTTAAAAATATTATCCCAAAGGTGGAAGCAGCCCAAGTGTCCACTGGGGAATAAATAAAATATTTACACATACAATAAGGTATTGTTTGGCCTTCCGAAGGAAGGAAATTCTATCACACGATACAATATGGATGGACCCTGAGGACATTATGATCAGTCAAATGTCACTCATAAAAACACTTACTGTACCATTTCACTTACAGTGTTTGAATTTGAGTGTAGTAAAATCATAGAAACAGACAGCAGAGTGGTGGTTTCCAGGGGTTGGGGGAGAAGGGAGTGGGAAGTCGTTTAATGGGTATGGATTTGCAGTTCTGCAAGATAAAAAGCCTCTTGATGAAAGTGACAGTGGAGAGTGAAAAAGTTGGCATAAAGCTCAACATTCAGAAAACGAAGATCATGGCATCTGGTCCCATCACTTCATGGGAAATAGATGGGGAAACAGTGGAAACAGTGTCAGACTTGATTTTTCTGGGCTCCAAAATCACTGCAGATGGTGACTGCAGCCATGAAATTTAAAGACGCTTACTCCTTGGAAGGAAAGTTATGACCAACCTAGATAGCATATTGAAAAGCAGACATTACTTTGCCAACAAAGGTCCATCTAGTCAAGACTATGGTTTTTCCTGTGGTCATGTATGGATGTGAGAGTTGGACTGTGAAGAAGGCTGAGCGCCGAAGAATTGATGCTTTTGAACTGTGGTGTTGAAGAAGACTCTTGAGAGTCCCATGGACTGCAAGGAGATCCAACCAGTCCATTCTGAAGGAGATCAGCCCTGGGATTTCTTTGGAAGGAATGATGCTAAAGCTGAAACTCCAGTCCTTTGGCCACCTCATGCAAAGAGTTGACTCATTGGAAAAGACTCTGATGCTGGGAGAGATTGGGGGCAGGAGGAGAAGGGGACGACAGAGGATGAGATGGCTGGATGGCATCACTGACTCGATGGATGTGAGTCTGAGTGAACTCCGGGAGTTGGTGATGGACAGGGAGGCCTGGCGTGCTGCGATTCGTGGGGTGGCAAAGAGTCGGACACGACTGAGTGACTGAACTGAACTGAACTGAATAGAAGAGTTATGAAGATGGATGTTGTTGATGGTTAAACCACATTGTGGATGTACATAATACCACTGAATTGTACACTTAGAAATGGTTAACTACACTCCTGCATACAGGCTGCTTCATTAAGACACACAAGGCAGTGGCTTAAACAAGTTTTACATTATATGTATTTTAATCACAATAAAAAAAAAACCCAAACACACCTGTAATTAGTTGTTAGTATCTTTCCCTAGAGCTAGAGTGGTTTCTCCTCCGTCTTGTTTACCACTGTGTGTTCACCGTCTAGAATGGTGCCTAGCATACTGGAGTCACTCCATAAATATTTGCCAAGTGAATAAATGGTCTTGGGAGTGGGATTTGGGGGCAGAGTATGCCTCAGGAAAGCAGTATTCCATATAATGAGCCACCTAGAAAAAACTGACAGGGGACTGAGAAATTTGCTACTGATACTATTCAGTTGCCATAGTGCCTGGTGTTTGTGAACATGTATCTTGATTAAAAATATTACATATTAAAAGAAGAGACATTACTTTTACAGATAGAGATCTGTCGAGTCAAAGCTATGGTTTTTCCAGTAGTCATATATGGATGTGGGAATTGGACTGTAAAGAAAGCTGAGCGCCAAAGAATTGGTGCTTTTGAACTGTGGTGTTGGAGAAGACTCTTGAGAGTCCCTTGGACTGCAAGGAGGTCCAACCAGTCCATCCTAAAGGAGATCAGTCCTGGGTGTTCATTGGAAAGACTAATGCCAAAGATGAAACTCCAATACTTTGATGACTTGATGCGAAGAACTGACTCATCAGGGAAAAGACCCTGATGCTGGGAAAGATTGAAGGCAGGAGGAGAAGGGGATGACAGAGGACGCGATGGTTGGATGGCGTCACTGACTCGATGGACATGAGTTTGAGCAAGCTGGTGTTGGTGATGGACAGGGAGGCCTGGTGTGCTGTGGTCCATGGGTTCTCAAAGAGTTGGGCACGACTGAGCGACTGAACTGACTGATTGATCTTGATTAAATATAGAAATAGGAAAAAACAAGTATGTTACATTCCTGTAGTCACATTCTTAATCATTTGGTCCCTTGCAGAATAGGGCTTCTTTCTCATGAAACTTTTAAATTGACTATGATTTTTCCCCCCAGTTTTGTACTACTTATTTTATTTTCACAGCTAAGTACAAACGACTGACATTTTAGCACGTCAGACCTAAAATGATCACCCATGTGTGTGCGCTCCATTGTGTCCGACTCTTTGTGACCCCATGGACTGTAGCCCACCAGGCTCCTCTGGTAAAACGTAGTCTGGACTGCAGGGAGATGGGGTGTTGCAACGAGAGGAGAAGGACTTGCCCTCTGTGTTTGCTCCCTTTTTCCGTCAGTATCAGTATCAGTATCGGGCTTCCCTGGTGGCTCAGACGGTAAAGCATCTGCCTACAATGTGGGGGACCCAGGTTTGATATCTGGGTAGGAAAGATGACCTGGAGAAGGAAATGGCAACCCACTCCAGTATTCTTGCCTGGAAAATCCCATGGACTGAGGAGCCTGGTAGGCTACATACAGTCCATGGGGTCGCAAAGAGTCGGACACGACTAAGCGACTTCACTTCACCCCATGACAAAACCCCTCCAAATCTCTGTATGTGATTCTGTGAGCATGGAGGAAAATGTGGGAGGATGGGTACTTGGTTGGTGATCTGTTTTGTGTGTGTCTTAGTGAAGGAATGGCTGGTGTTACAAGGGAGGGAGGAAAAGGGGAAAGGAAGGCGGAAACCAGGTAGAAAAGAAAAAAGAGCATTGTACCAAAATACTAATAATAGCAAATGATACATATTGATGTAAAATTATATGCGCTATAGACTAAATTAAGTTTAAAAAATTGTGCGGGGACTTCCCTGGGGGTCCAGTGGTTAAGATTCCTGGCTTCCACCACAGGGGGCACGGACGGGCTGGATTCCTGGTCAGGGAACTAAGATCCTGAGTGCCAAACAGCGTGGCCAAAAAAAATTATGCAGGTCTTTCCCCAGGTCAAGTGCTGCTCTTTAGCTTTGAGCCATCATTTCTGAAATGTTCATATTAGTGACAGATGGAAAGACAACCTTAAGCTATCTCTAAGAGAAGTCAAGACTCTTGATCATGCCTGGCTTTCCCCTCTCCCAGCTGTGATGGGGGAAGGGCCTGCTGCCTGGCATGGGGAAAGTCAAATTACTTATTTATAATAATAGAAATTAAGGTGGTCCTGAGGACCTTACAAGAAGCTCCCAGAGGTAAAAACATGAAAATGGAGTGAGAGGAAGAAGTATGAAAAAAAAAACAAACAAACCAAACTCCTGGAGGGTACCATCTTTTATTTACTCTGAGATCTAACACAGATCCAGGGAGTATGACACTTTCATCGGTGTTCCTCTACATGATCTGTGATATACGATGTAAGGGGTATAGAGAAGAGGTGGATGGTGTGAGCAAACATCATGGGGTGGTGTTTCCAGGCTTGCAACCTGGGGTCACAGAACCTTGGGTTCAAATCTGCATTTGCTGGATAGAGGCTGCTTTCAAAAGAAACACAGCACAGTGGCTTAAGCAAGCACATAGCGTCAGTGTTTCTGAAGTAATGGTCCTGATCACTGGTGAGGGCTGATCTGGTGGTTCTGGGGCAATGCTTGCCATTTTCATCCTGCTCTTCTTCCATCCTTTTCATCCCTGCACCAGTAAAGACCATTCATCATTATGTTTGCCTTCCAGTTTGCCAGAGGGAGGAAGAAGAATGGGGAAGGTGTGCTCCATTCCTTCTAAGGGCTACACTCAGAGGCTGAACACATCCCATTGGCCACACTCTGGTCGTATGGTCACACCTAGCAGCAAGGGAGCCTGGAAGATGTGGTCTCTGGCTGACATGCACACAGCCAAAACTTTCGAAAGACCACAGGGAGACAGACGTGAAGCCCAAACCCACACAGCTATGGACTTATAAATATGAGGATAAGAGAGGAGCCCTGCTCTAGTCTTGGGCATCACGGAATTGACATTTTCCAGCAGAAGTCTAAAGGACTTGATTAGATGGAACAAGGAAGAATGTTCTATGAGTAGAGAATTGCGTGTACTAAGGACAGGCACAAGGCATATCTGAGGAACTGAAAAAAGGCGTAATTGAAGCAAATACATCAATCAGTTCTCTTCCCAAGGATCGGAGTGAAATATATTCTAACATGCATGCCTAATGGCCTAAAAGACACTGTTTATTTTCTGTGGTTTGGAAATGTCCCACTGTGGTTTGTCTGGCAGCCCAGAGAAATCTGATGCTGGTTTGGGAAGGTCTAATTATTTCTCACAGACGACCGAAGCTAATGAGTGAAGTCTTTGTGTGTGTTCCCTAGAAAAATTTGACAAAATTGTGTGCCTGGTTTGTGTTATTTAGGACTTTAAGTAACATTAGGACATGGTATAATAGGACATGTCTATAGTGTATTGAAATTCGGTGCTTTGAAAATCATTTGCCTTTTTTCATGAAGGGAACACATTGGCATTTGGGTAACGAATCCACCTTGCCACGTGGGAGGTGAGAGCAGCAATAATCTTTGACTCACAGAAACTCATTTCCATACACTGCTCAGGAAAATCGGTTTCATTTACTTTATAATTTCACCTCCAATGAAAGCCTTGTTAAGTGTGAGTCATAGTAAACGCAAGGTCCTAGAATTTCAGAGAGCCCAGTATAAAAAATTCATGGAATCTTTCTGCACTGTTTACTCCACTTCTTCTTATTGCAACTGGGTAATTGGTCTTTTTTTTTTTTCCAGTTTTAATGTGCTTTCTATCCTTTGCTTTCCAAAGGACATAACCTTCCCCTTGCAAAGGTGTGTATCTGATTTGGAGGAGATGAAAATCTGTTATGGGAGGAAAGCTGAGAGAAAGACAGGATAGTTTCCAGTTTTGGGAATTCAAAACAAGGATTGGGATTTGCCTGGTGGTCCAGTGGTTAAGACTCCATGCTTTCAATGCAGGGGATGCAGGTGTGATGCCTGGTCAGGCAACTAAGATCCCACATGCCCTGAGGTGAGGCTAGACACACACACACACACACACAAACACACACAGGGAAAAATCCAGGATTTGTCAGCTAAAACTATTGTTTTAAATATGGATTTTGTATGTTAGCATGTTTAGCAAACCTAGGAAGCAGGCCTTGGTATAGTGTAGAAGAGTGTGAAAAGTGAGAGTGTTAGTCACTCACTCGTGTCTGACTCTCTGTGATCCCATGGACTGTAGCCTGCCAGGCTCCTCTGTCCATGGAATTCTCCAGGAAAGAGTACTGGAGTGGGTAGCCACTCCCTTCTTCAGAGGATCTTCCTGACCCAGGGGTTGAACCCAGGTCTCCTGCATTGCAGGCAGATTTACCATCAGAGCCACTAGGGAAGCCAGAAAATATAAAAAAGATATCCCTAGGGAGAATCACTGGATAAAACACAGTACATTTAATTTAAATTTCCTATTAAATTTGAATTTCGGATAAACAACGAATACTTATTTTAGTATAAAGTATGTGCCAAATATTGCATGGGACATACTTATACTAAAAGATTATTCACTGTTATTCTGAAATTCAGATTTGACTGGGGATCTTGTATTTTTATTTGCTAAAACTGACAATTGTACCTCTAAGGTTAGGACAGCAAGGCAAGTACTGCTCTACAGTTCAGTTCAGTTCAGTTCAGTCGCCCAGTTGTGTCCGATTCTTTGCGACCCCATGAATCGCAGCATGCCAGGCCTCCCTGTCCATCACCAACTCCCGGAGTTCACTCAGACTCACGTCCATCGAGTCAGTGATGCCATCCAGCCATCTCATCCTCTGTCGTCCCCTTCTCCTCCTGCCCCCAATCCCTCGCAGCATCAAAGTCTTTTCCAATGAGTCAACTCTTCGCATGAGGTGGCCAAAGTACTGGAGTTTCAGCTTCAGCATCATTCCCTTCAAAGAAATCCCAGGGCTGATCTCCTTCAGAATGGACCGGTTGGATCTCCTTGCAGTCCAAGGGACTCTCAAGAGTCTTCTCCAACACCATAGTTCAAAGGCATTCAATTCTTCGGCGCTCAGCCTTCTTCACAGTCCAACTCTCACATCCATACATGACCACAGGAAAAACCATAGCCTTGACTAGATGGACCTTTGTTGGCAAAGTAATGTCTCTGCTTTTGAATATGCTATCTAGGTTGGTCATAACTTTCCTTCCAAGGAGGAAGCGTCTTTTAATTTCATGGCTGCAGTCACCATCTGCTGTGATTTTGGAGCCCCCAAAAATAAAGTCTGACACTGTTTCCACTGTTTCTCCATCTATTTCCTATGAAGTGATGGGACCGGATGCCATGATCTTCGTTTTCTGAATGTTGAGTTTTAAGCCAACTTTTTCACTCTCCACTTTCACTTTCATCAAGAGGCTTTTTCGTTCCTCTTCACTTTCTGCCATAAGGGTGGTGCTCTACAGAAACAGAAAAATAAGAGGTGAGGGAAATTCAGGGCATGCCATTCATACTGACCATCCAAACTTTGCAGCTCTTTTCTCTGAGCAGAGCATGTACTCCGTGTAGAATCAGAAAGCACGAGAGGCTTGATTTCACAGGCTTCCTTAAATATATATGAGGGCACTTGCCAGGGAGCTACATCTACCCTGACTCTGATTTGAAAGCTGGCGCCACGCAGAGTCCGTTCTGGTGTTGGGTGATAACAGTGACCTTGGCTGCTCCCAATGGCCAGTGTTGTCAGTGGAGGAAGCTGTGGTGTCCAGCGTCCATAGCAACAGCAGAGTCTCTAAGGCCTTATCCTGAGCACCATCCCTGGCTCCAGAGCCTTCGGTGCCTGGTGCAGAGTTCTGGTGCCCCCTGGGGCCCTGCAAGGTGCCAACATTCTTCTGATGAGTGCTTTCTGCTCCTTAACTATGTCAGAGTCAGTTCTGTCCCTTGCATGTAAAAAGCATGCATGCATAGTCCATGCAGGGTGAAATATAAGCCTTTTCAGAACTGAGAAATTGTGGAGAGAAGAATAAAGAGGAGCGAGAAGAGAATGGCCTGAGAGAGAACAGAGTGGGCAGAACTGTGTCTGGAGAGGAGACGGCACATAGTAAGTTGGGGCGGGTGGAGGCCTGGGAGGGTACTCTTGTGCCAGTCTTCACTTGGGGAGCTGTCCTGGGTGTTTGCAGCCAGTTCTGACAGCCGTATGGGGATTGTGAGGATGGGTGTCCATTTGGACTGCATCGTGCCTGCGCTCTTTAAGCATTCAAATATTTTCGTTTTATTTTTCCTTTCTAAAACTGTAGTTAAAAAAACACATAACATAAAAGCTGCCATGTTAACCATGATTAGGTTGAAAGTGAAAGTCGCCCAGACTTTTTGGGATCTGTACAGTCCATGGAATTCTCCAGGCCAGAATACTGGAGTGGGTAGCCTTTCCCTTCTCCAGGGGATCTTCCCAACCCAGGGATCAAACCCAGGTCTACCCACTTTGCAGGCGGATTCTTTACAAGCTGAGCCACAAGGGAAGCCCATTATTATTAGGTTGAGTTCAGCAGTATCCAGAGCCTTCACACTGTTGTAAAGCAGATCTCCAAAACTTAGTGGTCTTGGAAATCTGAAACTCTCCCCATGAGACAAAACTCCCTCCCACCCTCCAGCCCCTTTCTGTTTCTATGAATTTGACTCACACACTATTTGTCCTTTCGTGTCTGGCTTATTTCACTCAACATAAACTCCTCAAAGTTCATCCACATTTGTAGCCTGTGACGGGATCTCCTTCTTTTGAAGCCTAAATAATCTCCCCTTGCACGTGCAGACCACATTTTCTTCCCTCATTCACCCATCAGTGGACACTTGGGTTGCTTCCATCTCTTGGCCACTGCGTATGAACAGGACAGTGCAGACAGCTCTTCGAGGGCTCGTAAATATCTTGAAATTGCTCTTGAGTGCCAGCGTTTCATCTTGGTGAGGCAGAAGGAGTTGTGGAGGTTGAGCTGTCCAAAGCCTCCCTCGACTCCCGGGTGGCCCAGATATCATCTAGAGTGTAGCTGAGGAGCTTGATGGGTGGAAAAGAGGTGGTTTTGCAGCTAAGACGTGTGCAGGGAAGAGCACCCAAGCCTGGGTTGATGGAGAGTCACAGAACGACCTCAGAACAATGGGTCAGTGAGGGCTCATCATCCAGGGCTTGCTGCTGGGCTGGGTTCACCTGAGTTAGACTAGAGTCAGCATGGATTTCCAGACTCAGATACCAGCATGGCAGGCAGCACCCCAGGGAAAAGAGCTGCTGTGCCAGGTTCCTGAAGTCCCCTGCTCTTCCTGATCGTGACAAGTTTGCAAAAACTGTGGAACTCAACACTCTTTGAGGAAGAGAAGGAGAGAGCAAGAGGAGCTATCTGGGAACCACAGGTTACCTACATGGATGGTCAAATTGTTGCATTAGCTATAGAGTTACGTCTGTATCTGACAAAGGTGTGGATAAGGCAGAGAAGGAAGGCTGGATCAGTGGTAGTTGTTGTTCACTCGCTAAGTCGTCTCTGACTCTTTGTGACCCCATGGACTGCAGCACACCAGGCTCCTCTGTCCTCAACTATTACCCAGAATTTGCTCAGATTCATGTCCATTGAGTCAGTGATGCTATCTAACCATCTCATCCTCTGCCTTCCCCTTCTTCTGCCCTCAGTCTTTCCCAGCATCAGGGTCTTTTCCAACGAGTTGGCTCTTCGCATCAGGTGGCCAAAGTATGGGAGCTTCAGCTTCAATATTAGTCCTTCCAATGAATATTCAGGGTTGGTTTCCTTTAGGATTGACTGGTTTGATCTCCTTGCTGTCCCAAGGGGCTCTCAAGAGTCTTCACCAGCACCGCAATTCAAAAACATCAATTCTTGGGCACTCAGCTTTCCTTGTGGTCCAACTCTTAAACAGTTAACTTTTTGTTACCTTGCTCTATTTCCTTACCTCCCAACTCACATGGTGTGCTTCAGCCCCAGGGCACTGCTCATCACTCCCCCAAGCCACCCACGCATCATCCCTCAGGCTCTGGAATGCCCCATGTTGTTCTGAGCAAGCAGCTCAGCTGTTGCTGTCTGTGTCCTGGAGAAAAATCAATGGTTTCCAAGGTGCCTCAGCCTCAAACCCTGAGGGTTTCTGTTCATTCAGTTCCCTTGGTGTGGATCTCTCCCATCGCCACTTGGAAAAACACATTTGCCCCTCGAAAGCCAGACCAAATGCCACATCTGGGATATTTATTGAGACCTGTGTTCCCTCTCCAGGCAGAATCAATCACAGCAGTTTCTCCCTGCCTGGTGGTTACGTGTCTGTCTGCCTCGCTGGGCCATGAGCAAGCTGACGGCAGAGAACACGCGATTCCATCGCTATACCCCAGCTCCTGACACGAAACTGAGCAGAGCACTCTGGGGCCTTCCTAGGAACAGACTCTCCCCACTCCCCCGGGCCATATCCCCCATCTCTTGTTTGTAGAAAAGCTTTAGTCTCCTAGGCTTTCACTGAGTTCCAAAGAGCAAATTTATCTAGAGAAGGGAGAAAATGCAGAAACAAAGGGAAAGAGACAAGCAAGACAAAACGGGAGTTTAGCCATAAAACAAAGTCAAGGACCTTCAGTTCCTCTTCCAGGGAAATAGATAATATCCTGAACCATACCCTTGAATTGTTGTGTAGATATTAAAACCCCCACCAGGTGGAAGAAGTTAACTGCATGTTGACCACAAGCAAGAAGGCCCCAGATCAGATCAGATCAGATCAGTCACTCAGTCGTGTCCGACTCTTTGCGACCCCATGAATCGCAGCACGCCAGGCCTCCCTGTCCATCACCAACTCCCAGAGTTCACTCAAATTCATGTCCATCGAGTCAGTGATGCCATCCAGCCATCTCATCCTCTGTCATCCCCTTCTCCTCCTGCCCCCAATCCCTCCCAGCATCAGAGTCTTTTCCAATCGGTCAACTCTTTGCATGAGGTGGCCAAAGTACTGGAGTTTCAGCTTTAGCATCATTCCTTCCAAAGAAATCCCAGGGCTGATCTCCTTCAGAATGGACTGGTTGGATCTCCTTGCAGTCCAAGGGACTCTCAAGAGTCTTCTCCAACACCACAGTTCAAAAACATCAATTCTTCGGCGCTCAGCCTTCTTCACAGTCCAACTCTCACATCCATACATGACCACAGGAAAAACCATAGCCTTGACTAGACGAACCTTTGTTGGCAAAGTAATGTCTCTGCTTTTGAATATGCTATCTAGGTTGGTCATAACTTTCCTTCCAAGGAGTAAGCACCTTTTAATTTCATGGCTGCAGTCACCATCTGCAGTGATTTTGGAGCCCAAAAAAATAAAGTTTGACACTGTTTCCACTGTTTCCCCATCTATTTCCCATGAAGTGATGGGACTGGATGCCATGATCTTTGTTTTCTGAATGTTGAGCTTTAAGCCAACTTTTTCACTCTCCACTTTCACCTTCATCAAGAGGCTTTTTCGTTCCTCTTCACTTTCTGCCATAAGGGTGGTGTCATCTGCATATCTGAGGTTATTGATATTTCTCCCGGCAATCTTGATTCCAGCTTGTGTTTCTTCCAGTCCAGCGTTTCTCATGATGTACTCTGCATATAAGTTAAATAAGCAGGGTGACAATATACAGCCTTGACGTACTCCTTTTCCTATTTGGAACCAGTCTGTTGTTCCATGTCCAGTTCTAACTGTTGCTTCCTGACCTGCATACAAATTTCTCAAGAGGCAGATCAGGTGGTCTGGTATTCCCATCTCTTCCAGAATTCTCCAGAGTTTATTGTGATCCACACAGTCAAAGGCTTTGGCATAGTCAATAAAGCAGAAATAGATGTTTTTCTGGAACTCTCTTGCTTTTTCCATGATCCAGCAGATGTTGGCAATTTGCTCTCTGGTTCCTCTGCCTTTTCTAAAACCAGCTTGAAAATCAGGAAGTTCACGGTTCACATATTGCTGAAGCCTGGCTTGGAGAATTTTAACCGACAAGAATCAGAAGACTGATGAAGTTAACACCGGACATACGACCTTTTCCCCTTTACCACCAGCCAGTCAGAAGAATGTCCAGAAGCTGACTGTGTACGGAACCCTCTCTCTCATCTGCTGTGGAGGAGAGTCAGGAAGCCCAAGGACAAAGGTAGAAGACTTTTTCTAGGAACTGGGTTGTGAAAAGGAAAGAGAAGAAGATGATCAGAGAGAGTATTTAAAAAAAAATTTCAGGGACTTCCCTGATGATCCAGTGGTTAAGACTCCATGCTCCCAATGCGGGGCAGTGGGGGAGCGGGGGGCACAGGTTTGATCGATCACTGGTCAAGAAACTAAGATTCCACACGCTATGCAGCCAGAAAAAAAAAAACCAAAACTTATTTTCTAAATAGTTATTTTTTGGCTGTGCCACATGGCAAGCGGGATCTTCCTCAACTAGGGATTGAACCCACGGCCCCTGCTGCATTGGGAGCGCAGAGTCTTAACCACTGGACCACCAGGAAGCAAAAAATAAAAAAAAATTTTTTTTTAAATAAGAGAAAATAGACTTGGACCTGCTTGTGTGTTGAGAGGAAAATGCCAACTGAGAGGGTGGACTGAGGATCAGGAAAGAAGACGGGAAGATGAAGCTTGCCAGCTGTGTAAATCTTCCCAGCTGTGCAAAGTTATCACTGAAGACCCTGTAATAGGGGCTTCCCAGATGGTGCAGGTGGTTAAGAACCCGCCTGCCAATGCAGGAGAGACTTAAGAGATCTGGGTTTGATCCCTGCATTGGGAAGATGCCCTGGAGGAGGGCATGGCAACCCACTCCAGTATTCTTGCCTGGAGAATCCCACTGACAGAGGAGCCTTGTAGGCTACTGTCTGTAGGGTCGCAAAGAGTTGGACACGACTGAAGCGACTTAGCACATACACACAACCTGTAAGACGGGGTTTACTTCCCTTTTCTAGAGGCAAACTTGTGGTTTAGAAAGTTTCAGGCATTTGCTGGTGAGTGGCAGACACGAGGGGTGTGACTCCAGCGGTCCACCTTTTAACCCCCTGGTGTAAAAAATACGCTACAAAGCAGCTCACAAACCAAACCGTCATCAGGCCTTCGAAGCTGTGGTTGCAGGGGTGCTAATGGGGTTGTGACACACACAGGGAAAGAACAGAAGAGACGGATAAACAGAATGTTTATGAACTGTGCGAAGCGTGGCTATGACACTGACTAGTGACAGTTTCCTCCAACATGAAAATAGGCTAGTTCACAACTCACTTCCTGGAAACACAAAAGTCAAATTCTGTGGCTCAGATGGCAAAGAGTCTGCCTGCAATGCAAGGGACTAAAGCTTTTGATTCCAGGATCGGGACGACCCCCCGGGAAAAGCAAATGGCAACCCACTTGAGGATTCTTGCCTGGAGAATCCCATGGACAGAGGAGCCTTGTGAGCTACAGTCCTTGGGTCACAAAGAGTCGGACACGACTGAACGACTAACACTGGTGTGTCTGTGTGTGTTAGTCGCTCAGTCGTGTCCGACTCCGTGATTCCATGGACTGTAGCCCGCCAGGCTCCTTTGTCCGTGGGATTCTCCAGGCAAGAATCCTGGAGTGGGTTGCCATTTCCTTCTCCAACAATGGTATCGGAGCTCTTTGGTAAATGCATCCTTTATTCAAGGACTTGGCTCAACGTTAAGGCAGATGTGACAGATCCTCTGGGATACATACATGGTGGGTCCAGCAGTGCCTGGCACACCAAGGTGATTAATGTTTGCTTGCTGATAAAGTGATGGCTCAGGAGGGTGAGGGAAAAATATTTGGGAGACCCATCAGAAATTGGCGTAGGGACTTCCCTGATGGGCCAGTGGTTAAGACTCCACACGTCCACTGAAGTGGGCACGAGTTTGAAAAAAGTAAGAAAACCTAACAGAGGAAAATCTCTCAAAAAGCCACATTTGAGGGAGAGTGACAGGGGCTCCCTGTTACTCTCCTTATACCTAATTGTCCCCTCCCTATACCCAGATTTCCACTTCTGTGAAGGAAATAGTATTTATTTCTTATTAGTGTTATTCTGGGGCCTAGCTGAAATATAATAGGTAGATGGTAAAGTTTGTAGGAGAGAGAGGGTTGGGTGGAAGGATGGATGGATGCACGGATGGATGGATACATTAATAGATGGAAAAAGAGTACCCAGAAATTACTTAAATGTCTGTAAAACACTCACCTAAACTGAAATCATCCAACCATATTAACTGTCCTTCTAACAGTCAAAGCCCTACCAGCTTCTAGACGGTAATGGCCCAGCTGGCTTAAATGGGTCTCCATGGTTACAGGCATGCTCTGGTTTCCATGGTTACGTTTCCCAGTCCCTCACAGGAGTTAGAGATATATACTTGAAATTTAAAAGGATTTTTTTTTCTTTTCTTTTGTCAGCCTACACAGAAATCCAGGGTTCTACAGTCTGGGGTGAACATCTCAGTGACCTCTTAGGAAGAAAAGGGGGGAAATGGCGATAATATTTGTAACAGTTCTATTTTCCTCATTCGCACTGAGTGAGGAAGAGAGGATTCAACAGGGAAATATCATGGCAGTAGAATGAAATTGCTGTATCACGAGCCTGAGTGTTTTGCTTAATTAGTGGAGGAGGAAAATGGGAGAGGCAAGAACATCTGATACGGCTTCAGGGGGAGGAGGGGGATGTTTTCCAAAGGTGGAGGGGAGTCCTTCTGTGTCAGAGTCCGTTTAACGTGATCATCCCTCTTTGCCATAGCTGTGCTGTAATCACTTTGCATTAATTTCCCCCACAGTCCTCATTTCAAGCAACCCCTCCTGGCCCATTTTGGCTTCATCAGACATCTGTCAGAAGGCATCAGCCCGGGTCAAGATCCTTGGTTGGATCTGGCTTTTCTTGGCAGAAGGACCCCATGTGGAACTCTAGTGCCTCCTTGTGGTAGGTCTAACATTTCCATCTCTACTTCACTCCGGAAAAAGCTGTTTTTACTTGCTATCATTTAGGAAGCAAAAATATTCTTTTCCCATGTATTAATGTATCTATCCATCTATCCTTCCACCCAACCCTCTCTTTCTCACAAACTTTACTGTGTATCTATTATATTTAAGCTAGACCCTAGCAATAATACTAATAAGAAATATAGGCTATTTCCTTCACAGAATTCACAATCTGGGTATAGTTATTCAGTCGCTCAGTTGTGTCTGACTCTTTGCGACCCCATGGACTGCAGCAGCCAGGCTTCCCTGTCCTTCACTCCCTTTGGAATCTGCTCAAACTCATGTCCATTGGGTCAATGATGCCATCCAACTATCTCATCCTCTGTCACCCCCCTTTTCCTCCTGCCTTCAATCTTTTCCCAGCATAAGAGTCTTTTCAATGAGTCAGTTCTTCACCTCAGGGGCCAAAGTATTGAGCTTCAATCTCAGCATCAGTACTTCTAATGAACATCCAGGACTGGTCTCCTTTAGGATGGACTGGTTGGATCTCCTTGCAGTCTAAGGGACTCTCAAGAGGCTTCTCCAACACCACAGTTCAAAAGCATCAATTGTTCGGCACTCACCCTTCTTTATGGTCCAACTCTCACATCCCTCTGGAAAAACCATAGCCTTGACTATCTGGACCTTTGTCGGCAAAGTGATGGGTAGGGAGGGGACCAAATAATCGAACAGCTCCTAAGAGTACAAAGAACTATGGGAGAAAGACAGAGGGAGGGACCCGCTGGCTGGGGAAGCTGTGTCAGCTATGGGGCTAGAAGACATTGTAAAGCTGGATGTTCAAGGTTGCAAGATTTTAAAAAATGACAGTGTTTCATCCAAGAGGGGTTTCTGTCATCAAAATAAACCGGAGTATAAATCATAGTAACAGCTGTCTTTATCCGAGTTCATGTACTTGCTACCTCAAAGCAGCTCTGTTGACAGAGGCAGGTACAAAGACTCAGTGCTGTTGAAAAAGAGGTGAGAAGAAGCTGCCAATATCAGACCCAGCGCAACACAGCATCAGCACAGCATCAGTTATGGGGCATCCGGGGCAGAGGCGACAGGTGCCTCCTGGAGGGTCCAGGCTGTTCACTGGGCAGAAAGTGCTGTGTGTGCCCGTGTGCGTGTGTGTGCATGGGTGTGTGCGTGAGCATGTGCTTGTGCGTGCGCATGTGTGTGAGAAGAGTGGCACAAACGCAGGTGAGGAGGAAGGCACAGATACCCCTTGTCTTCCCCTCAACAATGAGCCCATCAGAAGAGATGGCGCCTTAATCTGAAGGCTGTGGAGTCATTGAAAGATTTAAGTAGGGCAGGGATAGAATCAAGCTTGCATATTATAGAGGTCATTTCTATGGCATTATATTCATAACCGAGCTCAAGAATGACTCTCAGGCTCTGGGTTGGGTGACTTCATTGATGGTGGTGCCGTCCACAGAGAGGGATAACGGTCTAGGAGAGGAGGTTGGAACACAGCAACCGCAGACGGGTTTCTCGTGTGTTCTCTCAAAGACTTCAAGTGGATAATGAAATTCTGTGTTGGTATGGGTTTGAGGCACCTGTGGAACTTCTAAATGGAGATGGCTGGCAAGCAGGGGACAGAAAGTGGAAGTGTTAGTTGCTCAGTCGTGTCTGACTTTTTGCGACACCACAGACCGTAGCCCACCAGGCTCCTCTGTCCATGGGATTCTCCAGGCAAGAATACTGTAGTGGGTAGCCATTTCCTTCTCCAGGGATCTTCCCGACCCAAGGATCAAACCTGGGTCGTCTGCATTAGTGGTCAGCTTCTTTACCATCTGAGCCACTAGGGAAGCCTGGTGGGCCCCCTGCAAACCAGAACAAGAGTGCCCCTTCTGTTCCAGCTTCAGTTCATTGACCCAGGCGTGGGCGGCTGAGCTGGCCCAAGCCAAGCCTGTCTTCTGTTCCAGCTTCAGTTCATTGACCCAGGCGTGGGCGGCTGAGCTGACCAAGCCAAGCCTGAGTTCTCCCAAGGAGTTTTTTTTAACAAAACACTCAATACACAGCTGGAGCACTCACACACCCTGACCTGGGGACGGAGCAGGGTGTACCTAGCTTGCCCTGTCCCCATGGAGGGGGTGAAGAGCTGACTCACCCCTTCATTCCCAGCACAGACTCTCAGAAGGACAGATGCTGAGTTCCAAATATCAGGATCCAGATACCAGGGCTCACCCTGCCCCAAAGAAGCTCAAATGACCTGCTGCCAGGAAGGCAAGCCTTCTGCTCCTTTATCTTCCCTGAGACAAGAAGCCCTCTCTCTGGCCACGGCTGGCAGTCTGCTGGTAAACCCCAGGAGAAAGCAGTCATCTTTCCATGTGGAGCCACTGTGCTGACACCCCATTTTTGAGCACCCCTGTGGTCAGTGTCTGGGGTGCTGTTGATGCCCAGGGGACATCTGGGGACAAGCTCAGAGCCCTGTGGGAGGGTGGAGTTAAGGAGTTAATACTGGATGAGGGGTGATATCCTGCCCTCCTGAAGCCCAGTGCCCTGCAGCACGCTCCAACAGGCTGCTGGCTCAGGTCTTGGAGTCCTGGGAGGGGAAGGGGTTGACAAGCGCGAGGGCCATAGCACAGAGCATGGGTCACCAGCGTGGATGGAGCACGCAGTAATCAGGGCCCGGGGAGAGCCGAAAGAGGGCCAGGTTGAACTCCCCGGGAATTTTCACGCCCAAATGAAAAAAGAGCCAGTCTCCCTGGTGTGGTTGAAACTGTAAAAGTCAAGTTCAGCAGCTGCGCTCTCCAGCACGTGGAGATTACCCTGCAGGGACTGAGACTGATGACACAGAAACTCAAAGGGGAGCAGACTGAGAACACAACCAGTCTTGGGACTTTACTGGTGGTCCAGGGGTTACGACTCCATGCGTCCAAAGCAGCGGGCGTGTGTTTGACCCCTGGTCAGGGAACTAAGATTCCATATTCCACACAGGGTGCTCCCCCGCCCCCAAAGAAGAACAAAACCAGTCCTAAGGGCTGGAGTTTCAGGTTCCAGTGACCCAGGAAGCCCAGAGCCTCCTTGTCTTTCCTGAGCTCTGTGTTTACCATCTTCCAGCCTACAAATGGCTCAGGGTTTCCCCAACAAAACTCTCGTAGTCCGACTTGGATTTCTGCCCTTTGCTAACAAGACTATTGACTAATACTATAAAGAGACTTAAACCAAGCGTAACCTGTAAGACAAATCTACAGAGTGGGGTCACAGAAGGGAAAGGGGTTCAAGAAGGGAGTCATCACTCCAAAACTGCAGAAAAGTTGAAAAAGACCATTAGATTTAGTTTCAAAAAGGTCACTGAAAATCTTAATGACAACAGTTTTAATGGACTAATTAAGGATGGCAAATTGAAGCAGGTTTATTTTTATTAGAACATTATGAAAGTTTCATGAGAGTACAGGGCTCATCCACTAAGATATATGAGTTTCTATTTTTATTATAATTAAAAAATTATAAAATTGAAAAGTACAAAAAATATGTAGTGAAAAATAAATCTCTCATTTTAGTACCCTGGTTATTAAAGTTTCTTCTCTACAGGCCCAGAAGCAACACTATATGGGTTCCTTGATTACCCTTACAGAGGTATTCTAAGTAACACACACACACATATGGACATTGTTTTTCCTCCCTTCTTTCCTTTTTTTTTTTTTGTAGTCTACCATTATGCTCTTTAGTATTTTCACTTAATACCTCTTGGAGATGGTTCCATGTCAGAATATACAGAACTGACTGAATCTTTTAAACAACAGCCTCATGCTCCATAGAATGAAGGTAACAATTTATTTATAAGCAGTCCTCCATGGACATTAATTTCTTGCTATTAGAAACAATGCTCAATTGAAAATGACTTGTCATTCTACACTTATGTGAGCATACTTGTAGAACTAAATTTATAACAGTGGAATTAAGGTTCTGTTGTATGCAATTTTCACGAATATTGACAAATTACCAAAAAGGCCACATTATATTCCATTCTTCCCAAGGATGTATGACAGAATGAATTTCCCACCCCCCTTGCCAACACAGGGTATTTTAACTTTTGCTAATCAGTTGAAAAATGATTTCTCATTGTAGTTTTAATTTGCATTTCTTTTTTATGAGTAAGGTTGAATTTCTTTTCATGTATTTAAGAACTATTTTATTTCTTAGGCTTAGATCAAGCATAACCCATAGGTTATGGGTAGGTTTTGAACTCATGGGTTCATATCCTTTGCTAGCTGATAATTTTTTCTTGTTTGAACTTTTCTTATGGACTTTTATCAGTTATTCAAATGCTAAAATAAGGCTTTTGTGATGTGAGTTGCAAAGATTCATTTGTCTTCTGACTGAGTCTTCTATGCAGAAATTTTCTTTAATATAGTCCAATTTATCAATGTTTTATTTTAGGGCTTCTGGATGTTATGTTATCCTTAAGCAATCTTTGCCCATTCTGAGAGTACCAAAATAAATCATCTCACATTTTCTTCTGGTGTGTTTAAGGTTTCATTTTTTTACATATAAATATTTGATATTTCTGGGATTCGTTTTGATCTACAGTGTGAAAGGTCCAACTTATCTTTTCTCCCACATGTCTACCCAGGAATCTAGACATCTTTTATTGAGTAATCGATTCACCCACCCAGGTGATTTGAAAAGCTTTCTATGCATTTGTGTCTGTTTCAAAACTTTCTATGACAGGTGAGCTTGAATTCTATTTGAGACCTTGTCCTTGAAGGAAGAATTCTTTTGTTGTTGTTGTTGTTTTAACTTTTTGTCTGCAACCCACAGCATATGGGATCTTAGTCTCACCTCCCCCACCCCAACCAGGGATTGAACCCACTCCCCCAGCACTGGAAGGCAGAGTCTTAACCAGTAGACCTCCAGGAAATCCTCATTGCTGTTGTTTTGCTTTCAATTATGGGAGAGGCTTGAGCAAGTTTGTATGTGGAGGGAGAAGCAGGCGGTGCAGACGTTCAGTGGAATCACAAGTGGGCCGAGAGGGGAATCAGGGCAATTTAGGGCAGCTCCAAAGAGCTGACGGTGTGCCCACTTCTGGCAGGGGAGTGCGTGCTGGGAATTTTCCCAGCATGACTGGAGGCAGCTTCCTTTCCAGCTCACAGAGCACCCCCTCCAGCTTGTCAGTCTCCTTATGGCCTCTCTTCCTTCCCACTCAGTCTGGAATGTGTTTTTCAAGATTTATTTTATTTATTTTTGGCTGCACGGGTTCTTCATTGCTGCACAAGGGCTTGCTCTAGTTGTGGTGAGGAGGTTGTGTTGCTTGGTCTCATTGCGGAGGTTTCTCTGGTTGTGGAGCACAGGCTCTAAGCGCGCGGGCTTCCGTAGTTGCGGCACACGGGCTTAGTTGCTTCTCAGCGTGTGCGATCTTTCAGGACCAGGGATCGAACCCACATCCTCTGCATTGACAGGCAGATTCTTAACCATTAGACCACCAGGGAAGCCCTGAAATGTGTATTCATTGCTTATGTTTCCTCCTGGGATTCCACTTCTCTTAACCTGATCCCAACCTGGATCAAGGCTACAACTCATCTTTTGCTGGTTTCTGAGTAGGGCTATCTCCCTTGCCCTCAGGGTTGATTCCAAATCTGCAAGCCCCTGACCCCTTCCTCTCAGCAAATGACCGGTCTCTTCTGGGTGGAGTGCAGCTTCTCTCTCCAGAGCTCGTGGTTGGAATTCGAAGGCTGGGAAACTAAAATTCTAGGTAAGAATCTGGGTAATGTGCATTTTTAAGAGATAAAACGTCCAGAGTGTTCATCACATTCTCAACAGAGCCCAAGGTTAAAAAAACAAACTTCAATTTCAGCAAATTGAGTATGCCAGGAATAATCTTCCTTATCCTTCTGAACTTTACCTAAAACCTATTGATACCCACCCTCGTTTCCTCCTCCCCACTTTCAGAGGGTGTGGATTTCTCTTCCTCTTCATCCCCGGCTAATCCCTGTTCATCATCCTTTTATTAATTTATTTGGCTGTGCTGGGTCCTAGCTGCAGCATGTGGGACCTAGTTCCCGGACCAGGGATCAAACCCGGGACCCCAGCACCAGGCAAGTCCCCACCATCCTCCAGCTCCAGCCTTTCAGCGAGATCATTTCCCCTTAGTTCCGCATGTCTCCCCTCCACTGTCTTGCCTTTCAGACCGGGCCCTCTCGCTCCTGAACACACGCAGCAGCACCATCACTGCCTGAGCGCCCGTGTTGCCCTCTGTCTGCTTTGCTCTCAGCTCCGCCCTGTGGGTCCAGCTGGCCTCCTCTGTGATCTCCTGGTGTTCTCCGTGTATCTCTGTCTTGTATTTGGCGAGCTGTGTTATCACGGCTATTTCTGTCTCTCTCTCCTTTAGGCTGTGAAGTTGAGGACCACGTCTTAATCATTTTTGCATCCTAAGAACAGGGGCTCCAACATTGTGGGAGCTCAAAAAATATTTGTTAACAGGACTTCATCAATACAATTCTCCTTCTGTAGACTTCCTGCTTCTCTATTATGTCTTTCCTTGAGTTATAGAAACTAGAACAGGGAGCAGTACAACTATTTCCCTCGTATTTCTTTTATTTCTTATATGATCCAATACTCTACTAGCTTTGGGGGCTATAACTACGCACTGAGTTGGTCTGAATGAGTCCTGAACCCTTTTCTGCCTTATAACTGAGAACTCAAAGCTCATATTCTAATAACTATAATCTGTATTATTATCGCCTAAATTAACGTCATTACTGCCCACACTGAAGCTTAACTGCTTGTGAGGCAGTACAAACAAAACTATTTAGAAATAGTTACCCATGTAAGGAAAAATACTCCACCTTTTGTCTCTTTAGAGTGACACATTTACACATGATCTAACTGCCATGTATGGGAGGCCAGCAGCACTATGGCAACATATCCGATTGCTAATTTTAAACAGCAATTTATTAACGAACTACCTTCGTTTGACAACACTTATTTTTTAAAAAATCCATATTTAACTATTTCATATCAGGCCTTTTATTAACTGTGGCGCTTTTCATTTTTTCAAATTTTTACCTGCCCAGAATTCATTTTCTTTTCTAACAGTCCCTCCAGTTTCTCTTAGGGAGCCATCAATATCAGAGGCCAGCATCTTTAGTGCAACTGACAAATCTACTGACCACCAGGCCCTCAACCAATGAGGGCTGCTGAGAAGTTGCTAACACTAGGCTTCACCTTGGGCTTGAGGATGTGAAGGCAAATTTGTTTCTCCTTTTTTTTTTTTTTAAATTTATTTAGCTGTGTCAGGTCTTAGCTGTGGCTCGTGGGATCTTTCATTGCCTCACATGACTCTTTAGTTGTGGCACATGGGGTTAGTTGATCCAACATACCCAGCAGGTTGGATCTTAGTTCCCCAACCAGGGATCAAACCCATGTCCCCTGCACTGCAAGGTGGATTCTTAACCACTGGACCACCAGCGAAGCCCCCTATCTTGTTATATTAGTTTCCTAGTTGCTGCTGCCAAAAAACTACCAGACTTGGCAACTTAGAATTCGTCTCCCCAAATTGCATAGGCCAGAAGTCTAAAATCAAGGAGTCAGAAGGCTCCAGGGGACAGTTTTTCTTGGCCTCTTCCAGCTTCTAGCAGCTTGTAGAGCTCCTTGGCTTGTGGCAACATAACTTCAGTCTCTGTCTCCATCTTCTCGTAACCTTCCTCTCAATGTGTCTTGCTGTCTTAAATCACTCTTTCTCTTCTAAGGACACTGGTCATTGGATGTAGGGACCATCTGATCTCATCTTGAGATCCTTCATGTAATTATATCCACAAAGACCCTTCTTCTAAATAAGGTCACACTCTGAGGTGACACTCCAGACACAGCTCTCCAGGTGCTCAAGAGAGAAATCTGAGCATCTCCTATTTCCCTTCCTGCTTTCCTCTAGTTTGGTGATTTGGAAGTCTGGGGCCCCAGCTTTGGCTAACCTCTTTCAAGGGCTGCCTCAGATATTGGATGCCTTCTATCAAGATACATGATAAATTGGCAACGTCAGGCAAGCTTTCTCACTTGGGTTGAGGGTGGCAATTCCTCACATTTTTTCATTGCCTTCTCATCTTTTTTCTTGCCTTGTTTGTAAATGGAAGGGCTAGATCAATCATTTGGAATTGTACTGGGGTTTATATGCAGCAGCAAAATGTGGTGAATAAACTGTGACAGCCATATATTTCTTATCTTCTTTGTGCTAAATGTACTTCTTGATGCCAGATTTCACGGATGCCAATAAAGAGGGGATAAGCAGTGCTGACTGACTGGGCAGAACCTACCCAGGCTAAGTCATCTCTGAAGCAGGTCAGTGTGTGCTTGCTCTTACTCTTTAGCCCCCACAAAAAACTCATAACCACTGGAACTGAAAAAAACAGACACCTAATGAAGAGGGATTCACGATGGTGAACACAGGTGAATAGATGGGTAGATGAGTGATATCCCATTTTGGTAAACAGAAAATTGATCTTCTTATTAATGAATTAGTGAGAATAAAAAATAAGATGGCTATTGCAAGCATCAGTTTTTTAAAAAAACTGGAGTATAATTGCTATACAAGGTTGTGTTGGTTGCCACTGTACAAGGAAATGAATCAATATGGATACTGTGCTCTGTGGCATGGGTTATCTCGTCGCCAGTTATAGCACTTTCACTTTCTTTTAGGGAACTACCCTCACACGTTCTCAGAAGTTCTCAGCCTCTGTGGTTTAGATCAGGTTTAACTCACCCTTTGGTTTCATAGGTGGAAATGTGAACCAGCCTGGGCTACTGGGTGACTGACCTCCTGACAATATATGATTGATTCAGGGGTAAACAAGTGACCAAAATTGATCCCTAGAGCCAATTAGCATCAGTCCTTGGGAATTATTGGCTGGAACTAGTAGGAAAGAGGATTTTTTTTTATTCGTTGCTAAGCTGGCAGGTGATGGACAGGGAAGCCTGGTGTGCGCGGTCCATGGGATCGCAAAGAGCTGGACATGACTGAGCGACGGAACTGAACTGAGGTTGCCAGTTTAGAGGGGGTGCTATCTGTGTCAACACCTCAGCCCACCTAAAGATGAAGTCCACGCAAGGGAAGCAGGCTGAGGGACAGGGACAGAATCCTGCTGACGTGACCTGGGTGTCCACATCCAGTCGTACCTCAAGCCCAGCTACCTTCTGAACTTTTCATTACATGACTGAATAAATTGTTTATTTATTTTTTGCCTAAGCCAGTTTGAATTCAAGTTTCTCTCACTTGCTGCCAAGACTCCTGATAAATGTAGGAATTTTCTGAGGTCCTAAGGAATGACTAGGGCTATTACCCAGGAATAATGATAACCATCATTTATCGTTGGATTTTGTGCTAATTGTTTAGATCTGTCTTCTCATGTAATTCTCATAACACTCTGTGAGGTGTGCGTGTGTGTGCTAAGTCGCTTCAGTCGTGTCCAACTCTGCAACCCTATAGACTGTAGCCCACCAGGCTCCTCTGTCCTTGGGGATTCTCCAGGCAAGAATACTGGGGTGGATTGCCATGCCCTCCTCCAGGAGATCTTCCCGACCTAGGGATTGAACCCATGTCTCTTATGTATCCTGCATTGGCAGAGGGTTCTTTACACTAGCGACACCTGTGAGGTTATCAGTGCAGTTGAGTTCAGTCGCTCAGTTGCGTCCAACTCTTTGCGACTCCATGGACTGCAGCACGCCAGGCTTCCCTGCCCATCACCAACTCCTGGAGCTTGCTCAAACCCATGTCCATTGAATCGGTGATGCCATCCAACCATCTCATCCTCTGTTGTCCCCTTCTCCTCCTGCCTTCAATCTTTCCCAGCATCAGGGTCTTTTCCAATGAGTCAGTTCTTCACATCAGGTGGCTGAAGTATTGGAGTTATCAGTGTCCCCTATTTTAAGACAAATTACAGCTGAGATAGTTTAAGAAACTTTCTCAAGTTTACAGTTAAACTTTCTCAAGTTACAAGGCCAGGATTTGATTTCAAGTTGTTGTTTCCAAAATTTATGCTCTTAACTAGCAGAGCATAATGCCCTTGTGTTACTCAGAGCTCTTAGTTGCAAACAAAATAACATATCTGGCCAGTTTATGTAGGTCCAGACGCTATATAACCAGGGATATGTCCAATCTCACTGCGACGCTCCAGTGTCTCCACCGCTTCATACCACATCACAGGCCTCCAACATGTCAGGCTATCTAGCCCCCACCAGCATAAGATCATTCTGGGAACACGTGCTTCTTTACTTTTGACTTTTCTCTTCTTGGAGTCCGGATCCTACGTGAGTGCCCCTAATTGTCAGAGCCCAAGACACACACATACTTGTGCTCCAGCAGCAGGGGAGGCTGGGAAATGAGTCCTGCCTTCTACCTCTCTCCTCATCATCACTATTCATTTATTTGGCTTAGTTGCTCCACAGCCTGTGGGGTCCTAGTTCCCTGACCAGGGATCAAACTTGCATTCCCCACATGGCAAGATGGATTCTTAACCACTGGACCACCAGGGAAGTCCTGTTGTCTATCCTTTGAATCAAGAGGCTCAGTGGCCACAGCATGACAGCAAGCTGACATTTTTGATTCTAGAAATCTTAATGTGCCATCTTTGGACCAAACCAGTCTTTGAAGTGCGTTAGAACTGCTTGGGGAGCTTGTCAAAAATAGATGCCTGAGCTCCAACCAAAATCTCCGACAATGATGCTAGGGCGTCTATATTTTTAATGAGCTCTCAGGGGATTCTGATGAACGCTGAAGCTTCAAACACATGGACCCAGAGGTTTTTGTTGTCTAAACTGGTCCACATCATGCTTGTTCAACTACCACCCCACATTCCCCTAAACGTAGGTATTACTCAGTTCTGATAAATGCTGAACTGAAGATGCAGTCCTTCTGGGTATTGATATGCACTAATTAACAAGAATATAAATGTGATTTTTTTTTTTAAAAAAAAAAGCTCTTTATGATTAGCTGGTAAAAGGAAATTCTCTGAACCCATCTTTTCACATTATTATCTTAGAAGCACCATCGTATAACGAGTGGGTTAACTAACACAAGCTGATGGGGTTGACAAAACGTTTGTCAACGCTTGTCTTTATTGACAAACACGTTTGACTGGCAAACATTTTTAACTCTAAGAGTCTCATTTTCCAACTATGACAATTTTTATTACCAGTGTATAAGGCTGTTGGAAAGAAAAAAAGATTAATTTAAAAGACCATAAAATATCTAGTTAACATGAAGACTGAAAAATGGCCACAATTTCTAGATTGATTTTTTGGGCCAGTTTCATAGAACCTGCTGTCAGAAGTAGCAAGCTTAGGTTAATGAATTGCTTTCTTAGAGCGTGTTGTGTGTGGCTGAGGTATTAGAGTATTATGTACTCTCAGGGGAGCAAGACACGTTGCTTTCAGCCATTACTCAAAAAGATAAAAATCATCTTAAGTTATATACATTGGCAGCTCCATTTCTGCTTTTGTGTCCAGTGATAAAAGGAACAAGCTAATTTTTATCTCAGAGGGCTGATTATATAAAGGGAAAATTTTAGTACTGAATACCTGATCATATGACCTGATCAGCCAACATCAACCCATCCTGAGGAAACGGAATGGAAGTTCTATAAAAGGCCGCACAGTGGAAAGGAGGTGATTAGAGAGACTTGAAAATGAGCTTCAGAATGCTTTCCAATATTCTAGCATAGGTTCTTGACATTTTTCAGGCTTAAAGTAATCACGTACCTTTGCTGGTTGCCATTCTTTTATCTATTGCTCTCTTTTATTAGCAAAGCAGAAATTGATAGCTAAATGTAACCTGGCTAGCTTAGTTAAAATAATACTTAAGTTGCCAAAGCAGTTACCTAAGACCTCAAAGTACTTCAATAACATTCACTAATTCCCCTGAGGAAAATCGTCACAAGGCACCCACTCTGAATTTCATCCTTAGCATCCTGCTGAGCCCACTTACCCTCTCAACGTTCTGTACTGCCAGGGTGTTCAGTGATCTCCTGGGCCCCCTAGGCAGCCAAGGACAGAGTTCTTATAACCTAACTATTGCTCCCAGGGACTTTCTCATTTTCAAAGGTGCCCAAGATTACACAAAATCTAATGAAACTGAATTCCCATTGATAGTATAATCTTAAACCCTGCAGCAGCTGGCTGGTAAAGATATTTGAAGAATGAAAATGTTTAAGCATCAATTTACTCAGTCGAAATGATATTCCACTCTTCATAATGCAAGTATTATCAGTACTGGTGATTATAGCCATGTAACATAAAATGATTATGTTTTAAAGAATATTTAATATAGGAAAGTGACTATATCAGGGAGAGGGGAAGGTTTACAGGGACATACATAATAAGTGCAGTGATTCTCAAACTTGACAAAGAATCATTAGAGATAATTGTTAAAAACGGAGACTTCTGACTTTAACCTCAGGTTCCCCTTCAGTAGAGGTGGCTTTGGGAATCTGCATTTAAACAAGCTCCCTAGGTGACTCTGATGGAGGTGGTTCAAGGATTACAAATTAAGGCACAGATCTAACTGTATTCTCCAGTGCTTAAATGAAAACATTCTGTCATGTCCTGGAATTCTAAAGATTAATTGCTATCAACTGATATCTGTTGAATTAATCTGGTGCTATTTAGCTCTTAAAAAGGATGCATATAATCCTCAATAATTAGGCCTAAGAGGAGGAAAGGAACAATAATTTATAACAAATTCTGAGAAAACAAAAACAAAAATCCCAGACAGCTCTATTTAAATAATGGCAATTTTGGTAATATAGACAGGAGTTCAATGGACTAATATTCCGATAACTGATGACCATTATTAGCGAAGTTTCATACAGGTTTTCTTAGACCATACAGAGCAAGGTCTTAAACTCACCATACAGCGCAAGGGTCTAAGGCATGAACACAGACATGTTTATAGAGAATTCTCGAAGGCCAGTAAGGTAGACCTTTGGTGTCAGGATCCATCAGGCCAATTCCTATGTGATGTTTATGACATGACCAAGAGCCACTCTCTTCTGTAAGGCTCCATTTAGCTTCTAAAACCGGGGTAAATGCAGTTCCCTGGACTTCCTAGTATCTACTGATTCAGGGACCAATCCTGATTATATTTCTCACTGTACACCACCATGCTGGTGTGATTCTTCAAACACCACGGAACTAATGCTTCAGGGTTTTGGAATGTGTGGTCAGGCTGTAAGCAGCTTTAGACAGGAAAGAACTCTCTGCAGGAGGCCTCTTTTGTCTTGTCACTAACCTTAAACCAGGCACCCCTATGCTCTGCTCATCTCTGCCCCTAGCACATCTTTGAAATCTTTTGATCACACAATACTCTGCCTAACCTGTTCTTCCCATAGGTCAAAGTAGTAGAAATGAAAACTAAGTAATTAACAAGATGACCTGATCTCTTCCCTAGCTTCCCCTTCAGTAATCTCACGAACCAACTGGGTGAACAAGATAACATCGACAAGCCTGCACACAGTCTGTACGCAGTGGGGGATGGCAACAACCCTGACTCCCAGTCTAAATCATCAACGGAGGTTACTTCCCTTTTTCCTTTTAAAAACTTTCATGACTGAGTAGAATATTCAGAGGTGGTTTTAGAGGGACACTGATTCCACTGTCTGCTCAGATCACCAGCATTCTGAGTCAAAGCAACTTTCCTGAGTATTATTTTTGACTGATGAGCAGCCAGACTTGATTTAGTAACAGGTCATTTTTTGAACTGCTAGCTTGAAACGACCCTGATGCTGGGAAAGATTGAAGGCAGGAGGAGAAGGGAACGACAGAGGATAAGATGGTTGGACGGCATCATCGACTCGATGGACAGGAGTTTGGGTAAACTCCAGGAGTTGGTGATGGACAGGGAGGCCTGGCGTGCTGTGGTCCATGGGGTCACAGAGAGTCGGACACAACTGAGCAACTGAACTGAACTGAGCTTGTCATTTTTTTAGGTTTCAGCTTAAATAACATCTCTTCAGACTTCCCTTCTCTTTACTCAGGTAGGATTTTCATCCTCAGTTACCTGTTGGGAGTGTCCCACACCCTGTCTTTATAACACTTACTACAGTATGTGACTCCCCCACCCAGTTTTATTGAGTAGTTGACATACGTCACCGTATGCGTTTATGGTGGACAGCACGATGCTTTGATTTACGTATTGTGAAATGACGCAATATGATCAGCTAACACCCATCTTCTCATATAGGCACAATAACATGAAAACAAGGATTCTCCTTGTGAAGATAACATCTAGGATTTACTCTCTTTACTTTCCTATCTACCACACAGCAGTTGTTAGCAATCGGCACCTGTCATCTACCTCTACAAAGATTAGATCAGGTGCTGCTGCAGCTGCTGACCTTCAACACCCCCTGGAAGCTCAGGGTGAAGAGCAGAAATGAGGCCCTCTGTGCTCTGGGAAAAACTGCCAGAACAGGTCTTCAGATAGTTATTTTTAGGAGCTGGTTTTATGAACCCAATTCTTTTATCTCCTCATATCTAGAAAAGCACAAAAATACTTCATGGTTTTTTCCTTCATCCTCCACTGCTGCTCATGACTGGAAGTAACCTTCATGAGACTTGCAGAAACCTGCTGCAAAAATATGTGCTTTAGTTGCATGTACTCCCCCATCATCAAAATCACCTACATACTGACCTTCCCCCCTACCTTATTGGAGCAGTTTCTCAGAGCTATCTGAAATACTGTCTCCCGGGCTATAGTTCTCATTTTGCCCCCAATAAAACTTAACTCAAAACTCTCATGTTATGCTTTTTTTTTTAAGTCGATATCATGTGCACTTATTTTTTAAATGACATCTTCTTCTCTCCCACTTATCATGAGGCAGGGAATCTGGGTTACGTACCTGTGAACACTCTGTAGTGACTAGCACAGAACCTCCTTTCATGGACAAGGGCTACGAATGTCTGGTTCACCACTGTGTTCTTAGCACCTAGAATACACCCAGGTATTTAACAAATGTTTACTGAATGAACAAGTGCAGTATTTCCTCAAGAAATATTTACTATAGGAAAATGATCTTAAAATTCAAAGGCTCTCTTTCCTTGATACTCTATGTCCAGATTCCTATCATTTAATGCTTAGCTTTTGTATTGCCAAGTGTCTCCTTTGGTCACTTTCCCAGTTAAGGAAGAGAGAAATCCTGAGTCCTGTCTCCCTAGTCGTTTAGTTTCTGACACTGTGTAATACAAAATTAGAACTTAAAAACAAAAAACTCATTTCTCCCTGGGACTATAAAAGAATATATGCTTTCTGGAACAATCTGAAAACTAGAAAAGCCAAACAAAACAAAGCAAAAAACTCCCTCAAAACAAAAAGCAAAACCCAAAGAATCTCATAATCAACCAACCCAGGAAAAACCCACCACTGTCATATAATCTTTCAATATGTAGAACAATGAAATTTTGGTTATAAAGCTAGTGTCAGCCCTTCTTGTGCCATGGTGCTCTTAAGAGCATTTCCAAATTGTCTATCTTATGTTTTTAAATAAATAGTTAATTTTTTATTTAAGGCTAAGCTATGTGGCATGAGGAATATTATTTCCCCAATCAGGGCTCAAACCAATGCCCCTTGCATTGGGAGTATGAGTCTTAACCACTGAACCACCAGGGAAGTCCCAAATACTTAATATTTGCAGTTATATTGGGATAATGAAAATCTGGCAAGTGAGTTGGGTTGAAAGACTTTACCCCCACAATGATCTGACTGGTTAGAATAAATCTTTACAGGACATTCTCTTTAAAAACATTGCCTGCTTCAGATAAGCTAATTAACATTAAAATAAATAAAGCAAAAATAAAAGGCCACAACTTCAGATATAGATGCATCTTTATTTATACATAAAAAATAAAACCTCAGAAATTCTTCTTTTCTAAAAACAGTCTTTTAATCATAAAATCAAAATGAAAAGATTGAAAGACAGTGTATAGCTTTTTAATTTTGCACACACTATAGTCACGGTAAATATTTAAGCTGCAAAAAAATATACCTCTCCAAGAACAGGAAATGCATGACCTTCTGAAGCTGTAGACCAAACTTACATGATGGTTTCAGAAGTCAAACAACAACAACAAAAAATTAACATTCTCAAGTAGAAGACCTGGCGTTGCTATTTTATGGGTGACTCTCTCTAGCGACTTTCCCCATGTTGATTCTTCCTTTTAGGTATACAACTCAAGAGAGAATTTTCCTTTCCCTAATAATACCTATCACTGCCACGGAAAACAGGGAAGTGAAGTGATATGGGCTCCTGTAAATAGTCTAAAAACTATCTCCCATGATCATATGTTTCTAAGCAATAATGTTAACATTATCCACCCTATATAAGAGACAGAAAGTACCAAGATGTTTCAGGATCAATTAATTTATATATAATGACTGATTATCTCTTCTGGAGCATGGAGCATGTAGGCCTTGGTACCATGTAAAGATCAACCTTATTTCTAAAAAATATCATTACTTCAAAGAACCATAAAACGTTCAAGTGACAAATGTCAAGAAGCTGCTACACCCAAACAAGATAAAAACTTCTTAGTAAAACTGTAGCTTTTCTTTTTCTTTGGGCATAGAGATTAATTTATGATATTTTTCCCGATACAAAAAAAAAATGTTATCTGATGAGACAGCTTTATTATGGGTGTAGCTACCACCTCTCACCTTTTGTTTCTTCTGCCAATTCCCCCACTTGCTAGAGCCATTGATTTACTGGTAATGTTGGTATTATTTGAAGCATCAAAATCTGAGATGACAATTTAGAGAGTGGAACAAAAATCGTATAATTTCAGGGACAATGAACTTAAAACATCACCTTCACCAAACAGTAAAAAATGTTAAAAGTGTCTGCTTCACTCTTTGAACTTGAGTTGTTCTTTTTTCTTATTTTTAGGTTTCAAAAGAGGTCACAGTTCTACAAAATTGGGCCAAGAAGTAAAGAAAATTAAAAGTTCTTAGAAAATGTCAACAATCCCAATTTTCTGCCAGGTGGAGCACAGACTTGATTTTTCAGGCCTTGGGCAGCTTTGAAGAGGGGAGGAGAGGAAATGAAGACCACTTTTCCATCCTGTGCAAACAGCTGTTTTGTTCTTTTATTGTCAGTGTTGTTATATTGGGTTTAGTGTCTCCACAGGGCAAAAAAACTCTGGTTTGGCCTCACATTTTGTAAAACTGTCCTCAGGGCGGTGTGAAATAGCATTAGACCTGTGGAGAAATCTGTATGCAGGTCAGGAAGCAACAGAACTGGACATGGAACAACAGACTGGTTCCAAATAGGAAAAGGAGTACGTCAAGGCTGTATATTATCACCCTGCTTGTTTAACTTATATGCAGAGTACATCATGAGAAACGCTGGACTGGAAGAAACACAAGCTGGAATCAAGATTGCCGGGAGAAATATCAATAACCTCAGATATGCAGATGACACCACCCTTATGGCAGAAAGTGAAGAGGAACTCAAAAGGCTCTTGATGAAAGTGAAAGAGGAGAGTGAAAAAGTTGGCTTAAAGCTCAACATTCAGAAAACCAAGATCATGGCATCAGGTCCCATCACTTCATGGGAAATAGATGGGGAAACAGTGGAAACAGTGTCAGACTTTACTTTTTTGGGCTCCAAAATCACAGCAGATGGTGACTGCAGCCATGAAATTAAAAGACGCTTACTCCTTGGAAGGAAAGTTATGTCCAACCTAGATAGCATATTCAAAAGCAGAGACATTACTTTGTCAACAAAGGTTCGTCTAGTCAAGGCTATGGTTTTTCCTGTGGTCATGTATGGATGTGAGAGTTGGACTGTGAAGAAGGCTGAGCGCCGAAGAATTGATGCTTTTGAACTGTGGTGTTGGAGAAGACTCCTGAGAGTCCCTTGAACTGCAAGGAGATCCAACTGGTCCATTCTGATGGAGATCAGCCCTGGGATTTCTTTGGAAGGAATGATGCTGAAGCTGAAACTCCAGTACTTTGGCCACCTCACGCGAAGAGTTGACTCATTGGAAAAGACTCTGATGCTGGGAGGGATTGGGGGCAGGAGGAGAAGGGGACGACAGAGGATGAGATGGCTGGATGGCATCACTGACTCGATGGACGTGAGTCTGAGTGAACTCCGGGAGTTGGTGATGGACAGGGAGGCCTGGCATGCTGCGACTCATGGGGTCGCGAAGAGTCGGACATGACTGAGCGACTGAACTGAACTGAACCAGTGATGTGGTCACTCATGGAAAGTATCAGTATTTTCTCCCTGTTGGTGAGGTTACAGACATTCCAAGCATTATGGGAGAAACAATAAATACATACTATAGGAATATCTCTCTATTTTACAGTGAGGAAAGCAAAGCAAAAATAAGTATTCAAAGACCACATTTTTATCTTAAAAATGCCAAAAGCTTCTCAAAAAATATATATATTAGGAATTTACATGAGGATGAGGAACTAGAAAACATCTCATCAGAAGAAAAAACATTATAACAAAATCAGTGAAAGTAATAGATACTCTTCTACAAAGTTTTGTGTTCAGAAAATATCACCCACTAAAAATGACATCTTCAATCAAAAGGCAGCTCTGTTCAATTCTGCTTAGACTAGGAACCTTTCCAATTTGCTCAGGAGAAAAAAATTCATCTTTTAAACAGGAACATTCTTGAGTGGGTTACTCTTATGGAAGGTATCATTGTATTTGTATAGTCTAAGAAGTCTAAGAAGAAGAATCTGGCCCATAATCTGACTGAACACTCAGTTTTATACTCAATTTTCATGAAGCCTAAATGAACTAGGACTCAGAATCTTTCCCCATTAAAACCATGTGCATCAAAACTAGAACACAGAACTAGCAGAACAATTGGGATTAATCTATAAGAAAGTGTAACTTCCAGAATTTGAATTTAGGCCTAACTGTTGAGAATTTTCTGTTTAACATCTTCAGAGGCAATGCTTGAAGCATCACAGACTTACCATCCTCCATCACGGTGGCTTTGATTACTTTCCATTTTTATATCTGGGGAATATGAGTTTGATTTTTTTAAAAAAAGTTATTCATGGTTGATTGCAGAGATCTGTCCACAATGAATTAGCTAAAACATGTTACATATAAAAATGGGCCAAGTCAGATCATCCCAAAGCAGTTTAAAGACTTACAAAGGTTTGGTGAAGAACACAGAGCCCGGGTCTCAGACTTCACACCATTAAAGGTTAATGGTGTGACCTCTGAAGGCATCCTCTAGGATTACTTACTAAGGTTGGAAAAATCAAAATGGTTTTTCCTTAGCACACAAAATAATGCACAGGTCCCTCTTTGTGACACCAACCAACCAAAAAACCCAAACCACAAAGAAAAAGCTCTGATAGCCCAAACAAGCAAACTGCTAACAAAATAGAAAAAACCTTCACACCCTCTGTTTTCAAGTAAATGTTGTCTGTTCACTGACTGCAGTTTAGAGGGAAACCAAAATAGCTTCAGATTCATGGATTCACTGGGAGGATCCCACTCAGTCTCTCAGGGCAGGCTGGTGACATCTGATGGTGGGTTCGGGCTGTGGGAGAGACGCCCTGGATCGGCCTGAGCAGATCTTATGGAGCACTTGTGAGGGTGGGTGGAAGGATCCTAAAAATGATTATTTGAAGAAAAGCCCACATGTCCTCAGAAGCCAAAGACATATAAATAAAATTCTCCTCTAAAAAGACACACCAATTTTATGTTTTCACGTGACTTTAAAGGATGCACAGAACAAGGTAAATCTTTTTGGTTTTTTTAGACTAAAGTCATCCTCTAATCTTAAGAAACTCAAAAGAAAGGAATAAAGTTGGACAGACAGAAAAAAAGAGTATTCTTCAACTCTTCTTCATTGCACAGGGAAATCCCCCTGAAGTAAGAATAAGAAAATTCAGTAAGTCGGAAAATAATTCTCATCTGAACAGTATTTTCCCTTAAAGCCACACTTTAATACTGATGTAGGTTTCATCCAATTAAAAATCACAAAGATTTTACGAAGCAACCTTAGCTTTTATGCAATCACAATTATGAACCCTTGTCAGTTTGGGCTATGTACGAGTGATGTAATGGCTTTGAACCTTAACTTGCACAGAATTTCTCAAAAGCAATGAACATCTTCTGTGATCTTATTTAATAACATAAGAAAATTGCTAAGAAACCTCATTCTTTAATAAAGCATGCATATTTACTCAAGCTTCAAATCACACTTTTCTTTGCTGCTTCTGACAAATGAAAAGCTTTTATTTTAGCATTCTGAATAGTAATGCCCCGTTAGGTTATTATCAGGACAAGTCTACTTTCCCGGGATAACATATTATTTATTCCACAAGGCTGAATTTTCAAAATTCACACTTATTTAGAAAAAAAAAAAATCTGCAGGTTTATAATCTACTTTATTATAAAAGGAAATCAATTTTTACAGTTATAGGTAACTATTTAGAAAAAAAGTTCAAAATTTATCAATATGAAAATATGCCTTACTGATAGATACTTACTTATAAAAACATATTGCCTTTGCCATGTGAAAACCTGCTGTTTAGTTCTCTAGATTTCTTTATCAAGGCTTTTTTCTGAGCTTCATCAAACCGATGAACTTTGAGATCTGTATCACGGTCAAATGGTATTCTCTCTTGGGGCTTATTTTTATCTTCAGCAGCCTTATTCTTTAATTTTTTATGATGAATGTCCATAAGAGATTCTGACCTTTTTGATTCCTGGGGAGAGCAAGACAGCAGAAATAAAAATCTTAGTTGGGATACGTCACTGGCAGAATATAATAATCAGGAAACAAAGGGATGAAGTGGTAATGGTGAAGATTAAGGGAGGCTATTTACAAACCCCAACTGTTTTTCTTCTTTTTTAAAAAAAAATTTATTACTTTTATTTATTTGGCTGTGCTGGGTATTAGTTGCGGCATGTGGGATCTGGTTTCCTGATCAGGGACTGAAGCCAGGCCCCCTGCATTGGGAGCACAGAGTCTTAGCCCTGGGACCACCAGGGAAGTCCCCTTCTTTTTTTTAATACTTAAAAAAATTTTATTTATTTTGGCTGTGCCGGGTCTTCTTCACTGCACGAGGACTTTCTCTAGATCTGGCGAGCAGGGGGCTACTCCCGACTTGCAGTGTGAGGGCTTCTGAAGTGGCCTCTCCTGCTGCAGAGCACAGGCTGCAGTATAGGCTTCAGGAGTTGTAGCACGTGGGCTTCAGGAGTTGCGGCTCTCGGGCTCTAGAACATGGGTTCAGCAGCTGTGGTGCACAGGCTTAGCTGCTCTGCGGCTTGCAGCATCTTCCTGGGCCACGGACTGAACCCATGTCCCCTGCATTGGCAGGTGGATTCTTAACCCCTGGACCACCAGGGAAGTCCCTCAATGGTTTTTCTAAATCTGAGACAGCATCTCTGAAGAAAATATGTATCAGAGGCAAATTCAATTCAACCAAAATAAAGGTATCTATGAACTCATGACACGTGATCAAAAAAGAACAAGATGGACATGAAACTAATGTTTAAATAACCATCATGCAAAGCATCGTATGATGAGTCAGTGTTAACGGGAGAGAAAGGAGCAATTACTTTCTCTCTTGGGAGCCTGATTAAAGCTTCATGGATGCGCTGGTCCACGAAGCCTTTGTAGGTGGAATGGAAAAGACAGGCACCGCCAGGCTGAAGTGAAAGCACACTCAAAGCAGAAAAACAACGGCACAGAGAAGACAAAATCCAAGGCTGGTGCAGGTCACGTCTGCATGGTCCTGGCATAGACTGTGTGCCAAGAGGATTTCTGTCCCTTTCAGCTTTCCTTATTGCCCTCATTCTCTTTCTTTTCAGCTGGGGAAGGTGCTCACATTTTCTTTTTTAAAAAAATCGAAGTATAGCTGATTTATAGTATGATATTAGTTTCACATTTTCAAATATATCTAGGAGGATGAGGTTCGAGCAGAGGCAACTGGTTTTTATAAATTAGAGATTCATCACAGACCTTTCAGTATTAGTTAAAGGATAAGACAGAATAGCCCTGGTTTGGAGGAGCAGGGCGTGAGATGCAGGAGTACGTGCGGGCAGTACAGACCAGCAGCCATCCAACTGCTGTGTGTGTGTGTGTGTGTGTGTGTGTGAGAGAGCAGGGCGTGAGATGCGGGAGTACGTGCAGGCAGTACAGACCAGCAGCCATCCAACTGCTGTGTGTGTGTGTGTGTGTGTGTGTGTGAGAGAGCAGGGCGTGAGATGCAGGAGCACGTGCGGGCAGTACAGACCAGCAGCCATCCAACTGCTGTGTGTGTGTGTGTGTCAGTGTGAGTGTGAGCAGGGTGTGAGATGTGGGAGTAGGTGCAGGCAGTACAGACCAGCTGTGTGTGTATCCATCCCTGGGGGCCACACAGAGTGGATTCCAAGGGGTATTGAAGGCACAGGGAATTTCAACGTTCTCTACCCGTGATTCTCAGCTTCTTCATGTAGCCTCACTTAAAATGGACTCGCCTGATAATGCATCTTGTGAGGATATCTACCCTTTTATTACAGCCCTTTTCCATTTAATGAAGAAGAGGCCTTTCAGAATCTTATTAGAGAACACTGTCTTGGGGAGCAAGGCTCCAGAGCATCAAATAAAAAAACCTGCAATACTGGTATGAACGAAACTTCTAATCAAGGAACGGTAAACCTAGGAGGCTTTGAGCTATTATTCTGTGTCTCAAACATAATTTCTCTTAAAGAGTGTAATATCCTTTTGGAATGGTATTTCTGCTGCTGTTGGAATGTTTCTGAATTCAGATACACTGCAGAATGGGACAATGAAAGACGGTAAGTTTTGCTTAACAACCACATCTCTTCCACACCCTGTCTCCTGTCAGAGAACATATTTGAGAGCAAAGACATGAAGAGAGCTCAGTGAAAGCAAAATAACTGGTAAGAAATGTTGAAGGCGGCAGCATCTTATTTCATTAGAAGACAAATTCATGGCACCTACCCACCTACGGTACAATTCAGAAGTGTCATAGAAATGATCATAATCATATTTATTTGAACAGAGAAATGAAGTCAGACTTTTTCACAGAAAGCCAGCCTCACCTGTCTGATGTGACAATGAGATCTGACTTTGTCAACTAGGTTATGTGGTTATTTCCTATAAACTTAGCTCTAGCTGGATGCTGTAATAGTTAAGAATTTATTTAAATTAGCACTATTTCCAACTTCTCAATCCCTCTCATTTCATACACTGATCATTTCATACATCTTTAGGAAACAAATTGATTTGCAAGTTAAGTGCTTTCTAAATCTTTATTTTTAATGAAAGTGGAGGTAAAAAGAATCAAATATTGTTAAGAAAAAATAACCTATCAATACACAGGGCATGGAGAAACAGTTAAGAACATAAGCGCTGAATTTGGAGAAACCAGAGTAGCAATGATGGTGCTGACATTTTCAACACTTGCTGATCACAGGCAAGTAATTTATGCCTACGTTTCTCAGCTGTAAAATAATAAACCCTAGTAGCAGTAATGTCCAAATATTTGGATGAGGTAGGAGTTAGGTCATCTAAAGAATACAAAGGATTTAGTACCATATCGGGGTACATAAGAATCAGTCAATAAATGTTAAGTATTCAATTTACTGAGCATTTACTATGTTGTAATCTGGACAACATCTAAATTTATAATCAATATAAATTAAATGTTATTATTGCCATTATGCGGATTTGGAAAGTGAGACTGAGAAATACACGCTGTTCAGGGGGCTGGAGTCGGGGCACTACAGTCCTTCCTGTCCCTGTTCGCCCCGCCCTTCAGTAGCCAGTAGGGGGCAATGCTGCCAACTTGTACCCTTTGGAAAAAGATGGAAACAGCCCTCAGCTGAGAAGTTACTAAATGTCAAGCTGTTCTAATTGCAAAACAAAAAACAGAGACTGATGTGAAAGAAAAAATCAAAGTTGAGACAGAGTGAAAGTTGGGATATCATTAATAATAGTAATTTTTTGTTAATAGATCATTCTGAGGTTTAAGTACATAAATAGAAACTGTTTAAAGAACTGAATGACATCATGATAATGAACCATGTTCCTTTCTTACCCACTGCTGTATGTGAACATGGTTTCCTAACTCTTAACCATATGACTCTTAACTATACAAATGAACTAAATAAAGAACATATTTGATGCTGAAATCTGTCTTATTCTAGCAGTAACATTCATTGAAAGACCAGAAAGTAACTGGAGAAAAGGTCTTTCATTAAGATATAAGGTTTACATTTTACTTTTGACATTTAATAATTATCAAAATCTGAGACATGTTTATATTGTTTTTATCAACTGATTTTACAACTTAATCCAAAAGGAAGAAAAGTGTAAACATTTAGACTTTAGATACAGGAAATTAAAACCTTTTGGTTTCAATTTATGTGCATAGATTTGCTGAAGTGAAATATGACTTTTCAAATATAATCATAAAAGACTTTCAAGCGTAAAAGTGGATTCCATTAAGATAAAATTTGTGGCATAAGAGAAATGAAATTATGTATTCAAGGAGAAAAAAGGATGAAATAAAATTTCCAACTGTTAAGGAAGAGCTTGTTCATACATATTTTTAAAGGATAATAATAGATAATATGTTGCTAAGGCATTTAGATTCCATCTGAAACACTGAAAAGAATAATAAAACAAGCTATAAATTGTATCTCTGCAAACTATTGAAACTTATAATGACATGTCCAGGAGAAGTTTTCTGAGGGGACAATACTCAGTAAATACTGAGTAAAAACACTTGAAAGGCCATCTCTCTCCACCCTTGACTGGTTGAAAAGAAAAACAGCTTCCTGAGCCCCATGACAGATGCAGTGAATCAAAGCTGCCACCATGGATCTCAGGAACCTGTGCTGTGAAGATCCACCCAGGTTCTCACACAGGTGTCCCATAAAACAGATGGTTCTGTCTGGTAGTTTGGTATAAACAGAGGGGGAAAGAGAATGGAAAGCACAGGAGTAGGGTTAATCTGGGATGGAGAACTATAATGGAGAATATAATTATATGTGTACATATAAATGTAAAACATTTATACTGTAAAATTTAACCTTTTAGTGCAATTTCTCCACATTTTCCCTCCCTTCTTCCACTAATGAGATAATAATTCACTAATGAGACAATAAGGATGAAGGCAGACAGGCTATCAAGAGTTGGATGGGAAAGGCTGAAGATTTAAGAAAGAGCTGGAGGAAACAGAGAGCAGAGTTTGGAGAAACTGTGAGAAGCGGTAGAAGTCCTGCTTGCACTTCCTAGAGCTGGTGCTGAGGAAAACGGTCTACGCTGATGGGCCAAACTGCAGAAGGTAACAAAAAGTGAGCACCAGTGGACAAAGAAAAATGGTCAGTTTCCACTGACTGACCCCCTGAAGTAGTAAACTGAACACCAAGAAAGACAGAGGAATACGTTAAACCAGTAGACTATTATAGTCAATCCACACAATTCAAGTGGACTGTTGTTATGATAAAAGAAATGAGCTGTTGTATCAGTTTGTTTCAGGTGTGCCGTCTACCTGGTTTAGCACATTTGCATTCTGTGACTGACAGAGGACCAAACTTATAAGTGAGTAATAAAAACATCTAGAAGCAGTTAGTTCACAGAAAATCACACCAAAAGCCAACTCATGTGAGATCAATTTGCTAAACGACCAGTTTGTTGATTTACCAAATTTAATAATTTAACAAAACGTGTATGTTTTATACTAATTTGTAAAAAACAAGGGCAATTAATTTTGAATGTGATAGTTTCTCAGAAGCTTTAGAAAATTCATGCTAAGATTCTAATTGTTTGGTTTTTCTTTTGCCTTCCTGTGCTTAGTCGCTCAGTCGTGTCCAACTCTTTTGCCTTCATGGTCATATTTTATAAAGATTGTTCAATTTATCAATACTAGGAGGTGGTTCAGTCTGAAAACAACATTAATATTTTGAAAAGTAGGTCTCATAAGTAACCAAAATTTCACCATAAGACTCAAACCCTAATTTTTTGGAAGCATTTTAAAGTAAATTGCAGACATCATTACATGTTCTATATTTGTTTACACTGTTTTCTTTTAAAGTAATTTACATAGAATGAAATGTGCAAATCTTAACACTGCATCCACTGAGCTTTGCAACTTGAACTCCCAGCAATATGTGGGATGTACTTCCATCACTGCAGAAGCTCTGCATGTTCCTTTCTTGTCCATCTCCACACTCCTGCTCCAACAACGACTATTCTGATTTTTTCCCACCACAGACACATTTTGCTTACTGTGGAGCTTCATATAAATGGAATCATACAGTGGTACCTGTGTATGAAATCTTGGGTACGACTTCCTGCACTCAGCATAATGACTTTGAGATTAATCCACAATGTTGCATGTATTTGCAATTTGTTCCTGTTTATTGCCAAGTAGTATTTCATCATATATATACTCCCCCTTGGCCCCCTGCTTACTGATAGATACCTGGGCTTATCAAAGAAATTAGCTGTTATGAATAAAGCTCCTATGAAGATTCCTACAGAAGTCTTTTTAAGGCTGTTGTGAGTGAAGCACTCTCAAGTCTGTGAAAACTTTGCTAACTATATTTTTAATGCTTATAGAACTTTTTATAAACTAATGCACTGGGAATAGAAGGTAGTTTTCCTGAACACCTAAATACCTTTCAGGAGCTGAAGGGTTCAGTGGTTTATTTATTCTTTGAGTGAAATACTAGGTTTTTTTTGCTGTTTTTTTTTTTTTTTTTAATGAGTAAGAGACAATTACAAAAATAATAGTTTGCCCAATGAATCCTGACTGTTTTCAAATTTAAATTGAACTGTATTTTAAAGTTTCATACTTTTATTTAAATCTTTACATCAAAATTCCATATTGGCTTATATTTAGAAATGTTTGAATTGGGATCTCTAGGAGTTAATAGGGCTCTTTACTTTCTGATCATGTGCTACCCATCTCCAGGAATTGAATTTCTGATATATGATTCAAGTAAAAAATGAACTGGGGTGGGATGATTTGGGAGAATGGCATTGAAACATGTATATTATCATCTGTGTAATGAATCGCCAGTACAGGTTCAATGCATGAGACAGGGTGCTTGGGGCTGGTGCACTGGGATGACCTAGAGGGATGGGATGGGGAGGGAGATGGGAGGGGGGTTCAGGATGGGGAACACATGTACACCCATGGTGGATTCATGTCAGTGTATGGCAAAACTAATACAATATTGTAAAGTAATTAGCCTCCAATTAAAATAAATTAATTAAAAAAAAATAAAAAAACAAAACTAAAAAACCCCCAAAAACCTGAAAATATTATGAGATGCATTAAAAAAGCCCACAACATGAGGATTATACACATATGTTTGTATACATATATGTACACACGAGAGTATTTTTCAGAACAGATGTATAGAAAAAGACTGAGATGAAAAGAAAAACATAAAAGAAAGAGAAACAAGAAAAAGAGAAAAAATGAGAAGAGCATTAAAAGATGTAAAAAAAAAAAAAAAAGCAAGGTCATGCATTTTACTCTCTGACTTACACTGTATGAGGATACTTGCTCAGCCAATCTCTTATCCCTTCCTGATGGTATATATTCTTCATCCTTCTTACTGAATGACTTTCTTGCTTCTTGCATCTCCTGAGGAATGAACAGATAACACATTACGGAACCACATTATCAGGAAAAAATGAACAAGAAATACTATCATTTTAATTCAGATTAACAGGAGACTAGACAAAGCCAGGCCTGTTGATTCTCTTCCCACTAGAAATGGTAATATTCTTGGTAAGGGATCTGTTAGTCTCCTACTCTAACATTTTCCTGAAAACAAGAAAAAAAGCCCACAAAACCTCCATCCAATCAACTAACTGGATTTTATCAAACTCAGAGATGAGTCTGACAAACGGTAATAAAATGCAGTTGAGAAAATAAGGCTTAAGAAGAAATCTTACATTACTGTTTTCAAAACCAGGAAAAGCACTTTTGAGGGAAAAAAATTAAGAGAAAGAAACAAAAGGGGTATAGAAAAATAAAAATAAAACTATCTTTATTCACAGAAGACATATGAGTGTCAATGTAGAAAACTCCACGATCTATTAAACAACTCTTAGCATTAATAAGCAAGTATAGCAAAGCTGGGGCTTCCCAGGCGGCTCAGTGGTAAAGAATCCGCCTGCTGATGCTGGAGACAGAGAAGTGTGGATTTGATCCCTGGATCAGGAAGATTCCCTGGAGAAGGAAAGGGCAACCCACTCTAGTATTCTTGCCTGGAAAATCCCATGGACAGAGGAGCCCAATGGGCTACTGACCATGGGGTTGCAAAGAGTTGGACACGACTGAGCACACACAGATGCACGGCAAAGCTGTAGGATACCAGGCCAACAAACAAAACATACCAGCAAGGAACAATTAGAATTTGAAATTTAAAAAGATATACCATTTACTATAGCACACACACTGATGAAATACTTAGGTAAATTTCCAATAAATTTTGGTTAGAAAAAAAAAATATTCAGCAAAATACAGCCCCAACCAGGAATGAATAAGGCTCAGACAAAAACAACTGAAAACTATTTTTCTCAAAGCATGTTTTTATACTGTTGCTATTTGCTTAAGAAAGTCAGGTGAAGTGAAGTCGCTCAGTCGTGTCTGACTCTTTGCGACCCCATGGACTGTAGCCTACCAGGCTCCTCAGTCCATGGAATTTTCTAGGCAAAAGTACTGGAGTCGGTTGCCATTTCCTTCTCCAGGGGATCTTCCCAACCCAGGGATCAAACCCAGGTCTCTCACATTGTAGGCAGACGCTTTACCATCTGAGCCCAATTTTTATCTAAATAATGGACTAAAACAACACTGTACTTAATAAAGTATGTTAAAAAACATAGGAGTAGCTCATTTCTCATTTTTCCATAACAATTTTCCCGGAAACAGATTCTTTACTTGTAATATTAAGAGAAAAATGATGTTCTGATAAGATGGAGGTGAAGACCTGACCTTCTAAGAGTAAAGCTAGTCAAGACTGGGAGGTGAGATTATAACAGATCTTATTCAATTAGTTTATGCATAACACTTTCATTTCTTTCTAATCTTACTTCATTTAGGCCATGTTGGCATTAGTGGTAGGGAGATGAACGCTGGGGAATCAAATATAACAAGTAAGATGATAAAATAAATTTTTAAAAAAAGGAGGGAAATGATGGAAAAAACACACAAAAAGGATATTTGGAGAGAGAGTAAAAAAGGAAACTTGACGAAGATCCATTACAAAAATCAAAAATTAGTCATGACCTTTATAAAGGATTTCCCTGGTGGCTCAGACGGTAAGGCGTCTGCCTACAATGTGGGAGACTGAGGTTTGATCCCTGCGTCGAGAAGATCCTTTTGAGAAGGAAATGGCAACCCACTCCAGTACTCTTGCCTGGAAAGTTCCATGGACAGAGGAGCATGGTAGGCCCATGGGGTTGCAGAGTCGGACATGACTGAGCAACTTCACGTTATAAAGGACAGCTCTGTGATACTTTCTGTGATAAATTCTACCACAAATATAAGTCTGCAGTATTACATGCTGTGATATAGAACCACATAAGATCTAAGGGGTATTAATAATCCCTTTGTTAGTCTGTTGTAAATATACAACAAAACATTTTCAACCGTAAAAAGAATGACTAGATCTAAAGAACTCAGTCACAGGACCTAAAATCTTAAGTTCAAATTGTACTGGTTACTTTCTCTTCGTTCCATTTTTCTGTGTTATTTTCCTTTGAGGAAGACTTCTTGCATATCTAGCTGTAGGCTAGACATGTACTCACACACAATGAGGAACAGGAGGTCTGAAAAAAGCACAAATAAAAAGTCCATGTAAGGGATTTTCCCGGTGGTCAAGAATCCGCCTTGCAATGCAGGGGACACAGGTTCAATCCCAGGTCGGGGAATTGTGATGCCACAGGCCACGGGGCAGCTGAGCCTGCACGCTACAACTGGAGAGTCTGTGTGCTGCAATCAAAGATTCCACACGCCACAATGGAAGATTCTCCATGCGGCAAGTAAGACCTGAGTAAGCCAAATAAATAAATATTTAAAAAATATTAAAAAAAAATCCATGTAAGCAAGGGTATTAAGTTGTCTTTTTGGAGACAATTTTAAAGGTGAAATTATAAAAATGCCAGTAAGTTATTTTTATAAAAGACCAGTTAAGAAAGAGCAGCCAGGCATTCCAACACTAGTCATTCACAGTGTGTGGCTCACATCTTTTTTAAAATTTATTTATTAATTGGAGGATAATCGGTTTACAATACTGTGTTGGCTTCTGTCATATGGCAACACGAATCAACCGTAGGTATATATATATCCGCTCCACCCCTCCAGGTTGTCACAGAGCCCCGGTGTGAGCTCCCTGAATCATACAGCGAATCCCGACTGGCTCCCTATTTGACACGTGGTAATGTGTGCTTCCAAACTATGCTCTCAATCTGTCTCACCCTTCCCTTCCCCCGCTGTGTCCACAAGTCTGTTCTGTCTGCGTCTCCACTGCTGCCCTGCAAATAGGTTCATCAGGACCATCTTTCTAGATTCGGTATGTATGTGTTAATATACAGTATTAATTTTACTCTTTCTGACTTACTTCACTCTGTGTAACAGGCTCTAGGTTCATCTACTTCATTAGAACTGACTCAAATGCATTCCTTTCTATGGCTGAGTAATATTCCATTATGTATATGTATTAATACCACAAATTCTTTATTCATTCATCTGTCGATGGACATCTAGGTTACCTCCATGTCCTAGCTATTGTAAACAGTGCTGCAGTGAACACTGATGTCTTTCTCAATGGCGGTTTCCTCAGGGCACGTGCCCAGCAGTGGGGCTGTGGGGTGTGGCTCACTTCTACCCCCCATCTTCCGTTGCCTCTCCCCCCAGGTGTGGTGGTTCACCTCACCTGTCCATTATAACTCTCGGATTTCCTTGAGTCTTCAGGGTAAAAGAGAACGTATGGTTTTGCCACATATTCTGCTAAAATGAGGTGATTTCCACACATCACCCACATTTTAAGAACAACACTATTTCACAACCAATTCTTCATGAAAATCAAAGTGTCTTAAGGAGCTTTCTCTGTCACTTGTGACCAAACATGATGCTTGCCAGAGGAGACATTCAATTTTTGGTTATAGAATGAAAATAGAAATCTTCATAATTCCAGGTACTAATGAACAAGACAAACAGAGTTAGGGGCATGAATTAAGTAAGGAACTGTTTAATTTAAAACTGATAAGTTATAATCATAAGGCGCCAATTAGTCAAGCATTTAAGACCGCACTCACAACTCAAGGAAATTGGAATTTCTGATGAAGTGAATTTAAGGAGTTAGTACTGGCTGGATTCTTAACAATGGAATATTTCATAATACGTGTAGAAATCCAAGAAAAGAAAATCTAATAATAATGATGTATTTTATGCATAGTTTTTCCTTTTTCTTTTTTTGGTAAATTATTCAATGTATTAAGGAAAGGGCTTTTTGCCTGTCTTGACAGTAATGTGAAGTTAGTTTAGTGCACTGGAGCTACTGCTACTTTCAGAGACACTCACTACTATCACTTAACTCGCTAGGTTAATCTGTGCTTTGGTTTTTTCCAAGATATTTTAAAAGAAACTTTCATGGAGACATTTTGACTGGGGGATTTGGAATCAGAAAGGTCTAGAACGGAATTACTGTTCATCACTTACCAGCATTTCATTCCAGAAAAAATGACCTCATAGGGCACAGTATCTCCTTTCATAAAATGAGGTTAATAAACTTATGTCTCCAGGTTCTCTTGAGGTTTAATGAGACAATTTGTTGGGAAACAGTATAAATGAATACACAGGAAGCAACTGGTGTCGCTTTCTTTTCTTATAACTTTCCTTCAGGGGAAATCTTTTCCCTTGGCAATCATAAGCTAAGAAACAGTACCCTGGAATAATTCTGCCTTCTATTTTTTTCAAAATAGAGCCAACGTGGACAGAAATACAGGAACACACAAGCCCTCTCACCTTAGCTTTCCTTTCCCTGTCGGCTGGCGTGTCGGTCCAGACTGATCGGTCTCCAGATTTGCCATCAGCTCTTCTCTTAAAAGTTCTGGGCCCGAGACCAAAGTCTTTCATTTCTGGAGGAAGTTCAGTCATCCAAGATTCTCTTGTAATTGGTTTAGATGAATCCTTTAAGAGAAATAAAAAGTTAAACAAAAAAAAAGTATCCTGGAAAGTGTGGACGTGTGTGCATACATGTATAGAATACTACCTAAGTGACTATGCTTCTCAGCTGAGGCAGATGTTAAGAGAAAAAGACATTAGGAGAAAGACAAAGGCCCGTCTAGTCAAAGCTATGGTTTTTCCAGTAGTCATGTATGGATGTTGAGAGTTGGACTATAAAGAAAGCTGAGTGCTGAAGAATTGATGCTTTTGAACTGTGGTGTTGGAGAAGACTCTTGAGAGTCCCTTGGACTGCAAGGAGATCCAACCAGTCCATCCTAAAGGAGATCAGTCCTGAATATTCATTGGAAGGACTGATGTTGAAGCTGAAGCTCCTTTTAAAACTATGGCCATGTGATGTAAAGAACTGACTCCTTAGAAAAGACTCTGATGCTGGGAAAGACTGAAGGCAGAAGCAGAAGGAGAAGGGGACGACAGAGGATGAGATGGTTGGATCGAGTCGGCATCACCGACTCAAAGGACGTGAGTTTGAGTAAGCTCTGGGAGTTGGTGATGAACAGGGAAACCTGGCATGCTGCAGTCCATGGGGTCGCAGAGTCAGACACAACTGAGCAACTGAACTCAACTGAAGAGAAAATGATTTAATAGATGGATGATTTTTCTTGTCAAATATGTTATACTTTCATCTAATTTATTGTTCTTTGGACTTAATGTTATCTTTTGCCATACTGTCATTTTTAATTGTGCAAATCTGTCAGTTTTCTCCTTTTACGGCTTCTGAGTTACCCTAGAGACCAAATTTTTATATACATACACATGCAGAAGGACATTTTTTAAATGTCTGTTATCAAAATTGAGATTTTTGATCTATGTGGTCGATTTCTCAGAGTAAAGTGTTCTGTGTATTTGAAACTTACGTCATCTCCTTTGGTCAGTTTTTCTTTCATTCTCTGGGCCCTCTTTTCAAACTCTGCTGTTACACTGGAGTTAACTGGTCCTTTGGCAGGCATCGGCCCGACAATGTCTTCCTCCTCACTGCTATCCGTTTCCTTCTGAAACAAGACAGGACCTTTAAACCAAGAGTGGAGTGACACATTACAGAAAATGATCCTAAATTACTCAAAATTTAACTGAGACCGATAACCTGGAAACAGAACGAAGGAGCAAACACCGTGTCACTGGCTAATCACTGAGCACCTTTCCTGTGCCTTCGTCAAGCGCACCCAACAGAGACCACAAACCCAGGGCGTGGGATCTGTCCCACCTCAGCCCCTGTGTCCACGGCAGAGCTCATTAACTCACTCAGCTCTATTCCTGATGGACACAGATGTGGCCTCACAATTCCTCTGAAATACTCCAAGGAAGTGGTCGGAGAAGACAGAGTTGAAGCCATTCTCTTTCCTGGTACAGAAAGAGCTCTTTGGAAGAAGAAACACATGAATATGACGTTCTTGGAAGCTATATTCGCCTCCATGATTTAGTATGGTCCACTGAAACAGAAGTGCTGTGCAGTGCCTTCCAAAATGCTGGCCCAAACGGGTGCATTTGGTGCCCAAAGTACTCCAGAGACACATTATTGCAAAAATGGAATTCAAATTGTTTTTGGTAAATCATTTTAACAAAGGGTTTTCATGTAAGACTCTGTGTTAGATGCTATATACACTAGGGTTTAAAATAGTCCTTGACCTCCAGAAGGAGAGAGGGTAAGATAAACAACAAGATGAATCACAATAAGATGTTTGTACTCCCACTGGGACCGGTAGTTTCTTCCTCTTATTTTTTCAACTACCAGGACCAGGCGAGTTAATTTGTGTTGTTTACACTTTCCCTGTTAACCACTCAATGTTAACTCTCTGTGGTTTCTTCTCTGAACTTCTATAGCAATTGTTCTCAGTACAAATAAGTGGATAATTATACCTTGTCTTATGGCTGACTCTAAGCCACACACTCTCTCAATAACTGGATTTTGTCTCATTTGAACCTCATAATAAAACTGGGAAATAGCATCATTATTCCTATTTTCTTTCTGAGGAAACCTAGGTTTATAGAAATATACTTGGAAAGATTAAACAACTCGTCTGAGGTTGTAAAACTTGTACCTAAGACTTAAATATTCTAAGATCAAAGGCAGTATTTTTTCTACTTATACTACAGCAGACTATTATTTCCTTTATTTCAACTGCTAAAGATTTAACTTTAAATGTTTTAGCTTTTCTCAACAACAGTAAGCTCTTTGATGGCAAAGACATTATCTTAAACATATTTATAGCCCCCTACAAACTTAATACTTGGTGATATAAAACGAGCAGATGTATAGTAAACTTTAAAAATTACAAGAAACATAGTATCAACAGAATGTTGACATTTAGGATGATGGGATAAGCTAATGATATTTACACTTTCTTCCAATAAGAGATAGTTTTATAAAGGTAGAGGCCTGAAATATGTAGGAACTGTAACAGCTCCAACCAATAACTATTGCTAAGACAACCCAGTGTTTGTTCATGATGGTTGGAATCATGCTTTCTTCAGGAAACTAAAACCTTCTCTAATTCCTGGGGAAAACTGATAATTCTAAGCCAATCACTTTGGTCTCACTCCTCGTGCCCAACTGATGGCTTGAGCATAGGCATATGATTCAGTGTGGGCCACAGAAATATGAGGAGAGGTCTATGGGAAACCTGGAGAGGTTTTCCTCCCCCTAATAAGGGGATACGAGACAGGGTTCATTCCTCTGTCTGGACATTGCCACCTGCGTGTCAATCTAAGGACTCTGGCAGGCTTCCTGGTATAAGGAAGGGGTCAGCCTAAGAGGAATTAACATGCTGCAAGTGACAGAGGAGACATTCAAAACTGGGGTCCTGGGTGACCTTGTGAGGCTAAGTTAACCAGCCGTGGAGTGTTCCTATCTCTAGACCTCATCTTGGGTATGAAACACATTTTCCTTAATTTGGGAATACAGATTCTAGATCATTCAGGAAGTTATACAAACAACCCATTTGCTAACTAGGAAGGTTGAGACTAAGCTTCATTGTAAGTTGGACTTTCTGCTATTAGCAGCTAAAAGTGCTCTAGCTGGTGGCAAGCCAGCCACATAAATATCTGGGGGAGATGTGGACAGCAGGTATCAAGGCTCAGGGGTAGGAGCCTGCCTGGCATATTTAAGGTGCAAGAAGCCCAGTGTGGTCAGATCAAAGTAAGAGGAAACCAGGGAGTTAATGGGAGCCAGACTGTAGAGGGCCCTGTAAGGACTCTGACTCTTACACAGAGAGGGGAGCAGCAAATTAATTCTGAGTGTGACTGATGCGATCTGACTTTCTCTGGGCCGCTCTAGCTGCTGTGTTGAGAAGAGGCAGCAGAGCATCGAGGGCTAAGACAAGGAGACCAACAATAACACAGGTCAAACAGGGTGATGGCTTGGGGCAGGGTGGCAGCCGAAGTGGCTGGATTCTGGGCGTTTTGGAAGGTGGGAACAGAACTTGTCAGATCGATTTCTGTGACTAATGCCTGACACACTTATGTGCTCTACAATCATCTGTAGGTATTCTATATCATTCATTGAAAGAATGAGTAAATGCTGGAGTTCATGAGCTTAACCACTGAATTACATTTCCTTCAGTAACAACCTCTGTGGAACTGATGAATTCTCAGTGGAGATGCACAGGAGTCTATGAATTCACATATAGGATGGTACTGCAGAAGAGCAGACTGAACAGTGATTTAAAGTCCTAAGAATTGGGCTCTGAGTTTCGGCTTTGCTAAGCAGAAACTGTGCTATTTGGAGTAAGTTACCCAATTTCTCTGGCCTTTAGCATCTCTAAGATACAGATCGTAATTATTTCATAAGGCTTTGGAGAAGCTGAAAATAGTATCCATATATAGAGAAAATGCATTATAAATTATATTCTTTAAATCTCAGCCATTGTTAAGGACTAGCCTTCTAATATGGAAAAGGCAATGGCACCCCACTCCAGTATTCCTGACTGGAAAATCCCATGGATAGAGGAGCCTGGTGGGCTGCAGTCCATGGGGTCGCTAAGAGTCAGACATGACTGAGCGACTTCATTTTCACTTTCATGCATTGGAGAAGGAAATGGCAACCCACTCCAATGTTCTTGCCTGGAGAATCCCAGGGATGGGGGAGCCTGGTGGGCTGCCGTCTATGGGGTCGCACAGAGTCGGACATGACTGAAGCGACTTAGCAGCAGCAGCCCTCTAATAAGAAAACAGATTTCCTCCTTGATTTCGGAATCACTGGCTCTTTCTTTTCAAAACATCATGTACCCACGAGTGACCCTGTTAAATAATGGTACCAGAACTGGGTGGGACAAAGTTAATTTCAATATTTTATAATAATTATTTCACTATTTAAACATTTCTCAGCTTGCTCTCTTTTGCATCAAATCACAGCGATTCCTCAAACTGTTTACTGTATTCTACTTTCTAGGACGTAAAAGCTTCCTTTAAGGATGAGAAGCATGAATAGATCACACCCTGTCAACACGTGACTGCCTTGTCATTTCCCTAACAGAATCTCAGGTCTGATAGCTTTTGATTTCATCTACCTATGCTACAGTCCTAAATCAGTATGACTATGACACACCTTACATTACATTTGAGTCAAATGACTATAGTTACTACTATGTAAAGTCTTGAGTTTCTTACATCTTGTTCTTTAATAGAAAAATCCCCAAACCTCAGAGTTGAAATCTGATGACACTTGTCCTGGATCACTTCTGCCTTCGTCACTTTTCTGTGTAGATTTAAGAAAACCGGGCGGTAGTGCAGGACCTATCATAGGCCTGAAAAAGAAAACGTACCTTTAAAAAGTCAGCTTTCAGTTGGCTTTTACTTTTCAGTAAAAGCTCACACAAAGAATAAAAAGCCAGGTAATAATAACAAATGTGGAAAATGAGAATCTTATTCGATGTATTCTTTTTACTCTGTAACTTAGTATTCATGTATGGATGTGAGAGTTGAACCATAAAGAAGGCTGAGAGCTGACAAACTGACGTTTCTGAACTGTGGTGTTGGAGAAGACTCTCGGGAGTCCCCTGGACTGCAAGGAGATCCAATGAGTCCATCCTAAAGGAAATCAACCCTGAATATTCACTGGAAGGACTGATGCTGAAGCTCCAATACTTTGGTCACCTGATGCGAAGAGCCAACTCATTGGAAAAGACCCTGATGCTGGGAAAGGCAGAAGGCAGGAGGAAAAGAGAGAGAAAGAGGACGAGATGGTTAGATGGCATCACCACTGGACTTGATGGACGCGAGTCTGAGCAAGCTCCGGGACCGGTGATGGACAGAGAGGCCTGGCGTGCTGCAGTCTCCGGGGTTGCAACGAGTCGGACACGACTGAGGCACTGAACAACAAACCTAGCATTTTTTCACCGAGTATCATAAAAAAATTTAATTTCTACACTTTAATTTTCTATTTATTAGTTAATGATTAGATGCTAAACCAGTAATTCTCAACCTTTGTGGCAGTGGTGTAAACCCACTTCCTAAAAGAAGTACGGTAAATAAAAATAATGACCAAAAGAAAAGAATCCTTATTATGTATTACGGACTAAAGTCTGTGAAGATCTTTTTATCTCGTGCCTTGGCTTTCAGTTTTGATAGTCACTGTCCACTGAAAAAAACCTTAGTGGCATTTTAATTACAGTCAGAACTACTTAAGTACAAATGGAGTCTTAAGGACATATGTAGCGAATGCATACAACAGCTGTTAGTAATTTATTTATGGTTACATGTGTCAAGGCAGTATAAAAACCAACATTTCCTCCTCACTAACAACCCCATTATGATGTGGAAATGTGTTACAAAGAAAAGAGTTCCTCTGAGACCCAGAGAGAAAGGAAAAGGTGGTATGCTAACCTCATTTCAACCAGAGAGTGCATTTTTCTGTTTCCCTAAAAAAGTCCTGGTTGGTATAAGTTGCTCCATTTTCGATCTGAGCAAAATGATGCCCAAGGACAACACAAACTCGTAAGCGGCAGACTGGAGCTTCTGCGTTGTTTGTTTTGTTCTCTTTTTGGCCTGTCTGCATGGCATATGGATCTTAGTTCCCCAACCAGGAATCAAACCTGTATCCCCTGCATTGGAAGCATGGAGGCTTAACCACTGGACTGCCAGGGAAGTCCCCAGAGCTGGAGTTTGAACCCGGTCTATGTGATGTTAGAGTTCATTTTCTTTCAAGTTGCCCTATTGCCACAGTCTGCGGCAACTAACACTGTTCAAAAGAGAAAACCTGCTGAAATTCTGGGTCTTCGAAAGAGAAAGTGCTACTTTTTGTGCAGAAAAAACAAAAAGAGGAATGATATTTTCTACTCTCTTTTATACTGTTAAGTTTCTCCATTCTATCTTTGCTCTTTTCCAGAGATGTCCCTGTGTTAGTGGAACCAACCAAGAGGGCAGTGATGTCCTAAGCTGAATTTTCCAGATGGCACTATGTTCAGAGTCTTACACACAGGTTTCCCAGCAGGGCAAAAACAGCACTAGAGTCTCAGGGTCTGGGTTCTGATCTCGGCCACGTAGTTACCTCTTGTCTTGGTTCATAAAACTGCTATGAACCGAAACAACTGTACATATGAAAAATGCGGAAGTGTGGTATTAAGAGAGATCAAATCAGTTGTCATTTATATAAGGAAGTACTGTAAGAATGTTTTCTGAGTTTTTAGCAGATCTACAAATTCAAGTACAGCTCAACTCTCTGGCCTCGGGGAATTTTGTGAGGATAAAGTTACTAATACATACAATCTTAAAATATAGTAAAGGAACATAACCATGGCATGCTACAGGCTTATGGAAGGTTTTGCTTCCAATATATACTACCATCTGTTTATTTCAAACATATATTATCTTCAAGATAGAATTCTCAAGAAACTGCTATGCCTCTAATAACTGTTTTCTTGAAAGGAATATTACACCCCAGCAGTCAGAAAGTTTCCCATAAAAAGCCAGGCAGAAAATGTTAGGCTCTGAGGGCCACATTCGGTCTCTGCCACATATTTGTCTTTGCATTTTAATGGCACCTAATGATCATTCTTAGCTTGGGGGCCATACAAAAGCAGCCATGGATTGCCCAGCCCTCTTATTTCTTTTTTTTAAATAATAAGCTCCCTTTTATTTGCAGACACCATTACAAAAACTGTTTTATATTCATAACAAAAAGTGTTTTTTTGAGTTGTAGTCAGAGGCAATTACTTTCAGAAAGTTATATGAAAATTAGAAGCTGACAATTGTGATTACAACCTCTGAATATAAAATGTACAACAGCCTTTCCTACTTGTTCTTGCACACTGGGATATAGTGTTAAGAATTATAAACAATTTTATGTGCAATTTCATATTCAGCATTTAAAAATTTTTTAATTTTGAGAAGACAATATTTACTATATGTTTATTCTGTGCAAGGCACTACAGAAGAATCAAACGTTTATATATGTATACAGATACGACATCTCAAGCACCATGACAATTCTGTAAGGGGTGTGCTGCTATCTTAATCCATGGATAACACATTTGAGGTTAGGTTAACTGTGTAATTTGGTACATAGGGATTTGCCTGTTCTTTCAATAAATAATTAAGATGTCTGACTTATATCCCTGGTTGGGGAACCAGGATCTCATATGTCAAGTGGTGTAGCCAAAAAAAGAAAGAAAGAAAAAAAAAGATCAAATACCAGGATTCTACTCATTGGCTATATGTGAAACTTTGTCAAAAAAAAAAAGGGGGGGGGAAAGGGTTATGTTTCACCCAGCCTATCACAAAACGCTGTTGTGAGTATCAAATAAGAGATGTGAGTGTTTTTCATGAATTGTTAAATGTCATAAACATGTAAATAATTACTTTTCTTATGTGGATTTAAAATTTTTTTTCATTTCAAATTTATTTCAAATGTTATATAAACATGTAAGTTAAAAAACAATTTCAGCGACTTCTCTGGTGGTCCGGTGGTTAAGACTCTGAGCTCACAATGCAGGTGGCCCAGGCTCGATCCTGTGTCAGGGAACTAGATCACACATATCACAACTAATAAGACCCAACGCAGCCAAAAAAATACAATTAAAAAACACAACAAACAAACAAACAATTTCAGACAACTCTTTAATGAATTAACAGACTTGAGAAAAGATTGTCCTGAAAGGGTACACATTCTTACCGTGGAGGAGAATCATCTTGCTTTTTAAATCCAGGAGGAAGAGCTGGTCCAAAAAACCCTTCATCATCATCATCATCATCGTCATCTTGATTTCTCCTGAGTTTTCTGAAAACAGTGTAATTTTATGCATGTATGTCAGAAACTTTTTCATAGGGAAATTTTAATTTTTTAAATTAAAATTTTATTAACTTCATTTATTAACATTTAATAACTTCATTTATTAACTTCAAAACATATTAACTTCAACTTTGGAGAAGGCAATGGCAACCCACTCCAGTGTTCTTGCCTGGAAAATCCCATGGATGGAGGAGCCTGGTGGGCTGCTGTCTATGGGATCGCACAGAGTCGGACACGACTGAAAAGACTTAGCAGTAGCAGCAGCAGCAACTTCAACTTAGTTGTATAAACTCTGAAACAATAAATTTATCTTGCCAAGTAAAAAAGAAAAGCTACCACAGATCTTATACTAATCTTTTTCAGGAATTCACTTGAGGTCTAAAATAGAGACTGGTTACTTCTTTACACAGCAGTAACGTATCAATTTTCTGTATTTTCTGTGTTGATAAAGACTCTAATCAGTGAAGTTTCAAATATTCTACTTGTGAGATATTTTTAAGCATAGAATTTATGACATTGGCTTTTAAATTCACTTTTGTAAGGGTTGCTATTTTTGTCCCTTAGTCATTAAAATGCATTAAAAAAAACCCCTTGCTATCCAATAATAAAGATTTGATTTCTTATCTACATGGGCCACTGGTGAGGAAGGCTAGGTCAGAGGGAATTCTTCATTTACTTAAACAAAAAGCACACACTGCACACATAAATTTTAAAAGAAGATGTATGGTTTATTCAGAATATTTAATCACTTCAATAATACCTTATGGAAAAATCCTTTATATAAGATGTTTATTGAAATTCTAGATATCTCTGGAGCTATATACTACTAAGATACATTTTTCTATAAAAGGTATAGTTCATGAGGAAATGAAATATGAAGTGATTTTTTCTTGTGCTGTATAAATGCAGGTTATGATAGCTCCTTGAGAAAGTAAAGTGTTAGTCGCTCAGTCGTGTCTGACTCTTTTCGACTCCATGGACGGTAGCCCACCAGGCTCCTCTGTTCATGGGATTCTCCAGGCAAGAATACCGGAATGGGTTGCCATTTCCTTCTCCAGGGTATGTTCCCGACCCTGGGATTGAACCTGGGTCTCCTGTACTGCAGGCAGATTCTTAACCATCTGAGCCACAAGGGAAGCCCCTTACCAGCTATCTACTCTAACCAATAAGTACCAGATTTGGAGCTTGGTTTACCATTTAATGTAAAAACGGACTGACCGTGCCGGTGGACCAGTGTCGTCTTCTTCAGATTCTTGATTTCCTTCTTCGGACAAAGAACTACTGTCCTCATCGCTGTCTGATGATTCTGAACTACTGCTTTTATAATTAGGAGGCAGAGCCGGTCCTGCAACTGTAAAAGATGTCTTGTGTTTGTCATAAGTAGTCACAACTGTTTCAGTGAATCTCTTAGCTCAGGGGTTGTCAACCTTCAGGATGGAATGTCTGATGATCTGGGGTGGGGCACATGTAATAATAATAAAGTGCAGAATAAATGCAATGTGCTTGAAATCACTCCAAGATCACCCCCTACCCCATCTGTGGAGAAACTGTCTTCCCCGAAACGGGTCCCTGGTGCCAGAAAGGCTGCGGACTGCTGCCTGAGCTGCCATTTCACACTTTACTTTCTGAAATTCACAGCACTGGCGGGCTGTCATTTATTACGGACTTTAATCTCCTTTGCTCTTGTTCTGCATATAGCAGTTTAGTCTTTCCAACTCCAGGAAGGCAGAGATCATGTCTTATACAGCGTTAACTATGAGAGTCACAAAACTTTAAAACCTGAACTTACAGCAACAGCATGTAATTTCCCTGATATCTTACATTTTTTGCATTGGTTGTAGTTTTGGTTGGTGGAACTGCCAAATGGTTTCATGTTTTTTTTTTTTACTAACAGACAGCATATGGTAGATAATACATCACAGAGCTAACCAAACAACAAATCTGCCATTTCATACTTTAATATGTTAAAAATAAAAATTCTTCATTCTGGTTTCTGACTAAGAATCACCACTTTAAAAAATATCTTTACTAGCATTATCATACTTCTCAGTTAGTTTTCTGTTCAAGATGATTTCCAAGCAGAGATAAGGGCAGACACACTCTATCTCTCCTGACAGAGACTCAGAGAGGAGAATGAAGCTGCACTGGGGTGGGGATGCTGAGGGAGGGATAATGGTCTTCTGGGCCCACTAACAGAGCCACTGCTCTTACTTTATGGCTCAGCAAAAATTATTATTGCATGACGTTACCCAACATAAAATTGTCTCTGTCGATTCTGAGCAGTGATGCCAAAACTCTACTGCTGTAGTTTTCAAGCCTGGATGTTTAATAAATTCACCAAAATATTTTTTTTAAAAAGAGATTCCTGGGCACTTGCCCCAGAGATTTTGACTCAGTTGTCCTGGCGGAGGACTTGGAAATATGATTTTCCAAAAAGCTTTCCAGGTATGTTATTCACTCAATATTAACAAAAACTTAAGAGAGACTTCTGTGCATTTACCTATTTAGTTCTGCCAACAACCTTATTAGGACAGTAGTATGAATTCTATCTCGCAGACAAGGAAACTGAGGTAAAGAGATAGTGTCTCGCCCAATTTTACACAACTAAACAGAGGAGTTCTGATATGACCCTCCTAACCACTACACCAAACAACATTCAACAAAGGGTCAATGTTCAACAAATATTTATTGAGTAAATACTTCTAGAGACATAACTTAGAAAATAAATTAAAAAGCCGACTGTGAACATGTGGGAGGGCAATTTTAAAGACAGAGGTCAGGGAAGGACCCCCTCAGAAGACATCTGTACGGAGACTTAAATGATGACAGTGGCCATGGAACAATCTGAGGGGAGAACTATCTGGGGGAATCACTGCTGCGAAGGTCCTATGGAAAGAACAAGCCTGAAGTGCTTGAGGGACAAAAAGGCCTGTGTAGCTAAAGCAAAGTAAGCAAAGTGACAAGACAGAACCTGAGAGTAGAAAGGTGTTAGTTACACCGCACGCTTTGGGGTCAGACTCTAGCCATCAATTCCAGCTCAGCTGCTTATTAGCTGTGTGATTTGAATGTTATTTAACCTTCCCATGCCACGCCCTCCCTTTTTTTCTTTTAAATAAGATTGACTGATTTTTGGCTATGCTGCGCTGCATGTGAGATCTCAGTTTTCCCACCCAGGATTGAACTTGTGCCCCCAGCGGTGGGAAGTATGGAGTCTTAACCGCTGGACTGCCAGGGAAGTCCCTATCTTAACAAACTGGATGTTTTCCAACTTGTTCCATTTTCTTCTATATATCACTAAATAAAGGAAGGACTTTTAGAAAAAAAAAAAAGCTAAACTTGTAACACAGCATGCCTAGAAAAGAACAATCAAGCAGCAAAAGGCAGAAAACATTAAGAATTAAGGGACAGAACTCGTGTCTCCCACTGCTGTTTAAGATTGCAGAACAGTTAATGTCTTAGTATGTAAATGTTCCTCAACCATAAATGGAGATTACATATGACTTCTGATTGTGATGAATAATGCCTTTACTGATTTCTGGTTTATCTCTGTATGTAGTACTAATCCCAGAGAAAGCACCTTTTAGAATATAGCAAGAAGGGGAGAACACCACCTTCCACAAATAATCCTTTCTTCAAAATTCTAGGGGGTCATAGTTTAACATGAAAGAGATTAAAGTTAAAAGTTAAAGTGAAGTCGCTTAGTTGTGTCTGAACTCTGTGTGACCCTGCGGACTGTAGCCTACCAGGCTCCTCCATCCACGGGATTTTCCAGGCAAGAGTCCTGGAGTGGGCTGCCATTTCCTTCTCCAGGGGGTCTTCCTGCCCCAGGGATCGAACCCAGGTCCCCCACACTGCAGGCAGACACTTTACAGTCTGAGCCACAGGGGAATCCCTTGAAAGAGATTAAGAGATTACATTTCATTCCCATGATTGGTTCTTTCCATCTTCTTGTTTCTAAATATTAAGGAGGGAATTTTTTTTCTTTTTTCCTTAATTTTTTTTTCTCTTTTGCTCCTTTCTTTTCTTATATATGGGTGTTATCAATGTAATTTGTCGATTTGGCTAATTTTGGGTTGGTTCCAATCAAGATGAGGTTTTAATACTCTTTTGTAAAGTTCAAATGATTAAAAGGTTAAATGGGTTAAACATGTGCTGTATTATAACCAAGGGATAAATCTGCCTTGAATTTTTAAAGAAACACATGGGATATATGTTTAAAGATGAGAATAAACAGATGAAGACAAAACTCCTCTGAGAAGAATGTAAGGCCTTATTTTTTTTAAAAATGATGCCAGGAAAAAGTAACATTCAGAATATAATTATTTATTTTCCCTTTGGGTTGTGTCAAAATAAATAATTATTACACAATAAAATAATACTAAGAAATGGTAATATCTAAAAAAAAGAATATTGAAAACATAAGTTGGTACAATATAAGGCCCATTACAGATTTTCTAATAAAACTGAGGATATGCCTGGCTTCACTTTTTTATAGGTATCATTCTTCAGAACCATAGAACGTGTCTCAAAATACTGTTTTAGGTGCCTGTAATGAACAATTCCATCTCACACCTAGAGCAGTGATGCATGTGATGAAGGCAGCTCTCCCACTGCAGTGGTAATTTTACCAATAGATTACAACTTCCGTAAGAATACAGATTATGCCTTACATATTCCATTATGTTCCCCTTGTAATATATATCAGACAGAATTATGCAGACACAAAAAGAAGTACTCAGTATATAGCACATCAAACCTCTTTACAGATCAGCGATTGATTATAACAGGAAACACGGACTGTGAACCCCAATTAAGCAAATGTTATTCCCTCTAAAGCAATTCCATTCTTCTCACTAGTACATTTATACTACAAAAGAATTATATTATGTTTTCAATTTCAACAATAAAAATTTAGGGACTTGCCTAGTGGTCCCAAGCTTAAGACTGCACCTTCCGATGAAGGGGGTTCAATCCCTGGTAAGGGAGCGAAGATCCCATGTGCCTCTCAGCCAAAAAACCAAAACATAAAACAGAAGCTATACTGTAATAAATCCAATGAAGACTTAAAAAAATTCGTGGAAATTTGTTTTCTCTTTTGTTTCATACACACTTTCACAATAATCTTGATTTTGCCTGTTGATGAACAAAGTCTAAAATATTTACCGTCTGGTCCAGGAAAAGCTTGTTGATCCTGTGACAGGCTTAAGTCACGGAAATATCAAGAAGGAGCATCCAAGTGTCTTTTGATGGGAGTAGGTAGTGACATCAGAGAAAGCTGCCTAGAAAGAGCGATGGGTGGGCTGAGGTCAAAGGACGAGACTGAGTTAGCTGGGGAAAGGGAGTGTGGGTTGGGGCAAACGTGGTCCACGCAGAGGGAAAAGCACCCACAATGCACTGCAAGCCGAAGGGTCTGACGCATCCAGAAATGTGCTCAGAGTGGCTGGAGCCAAGAGAGGAGAGAAGGCGGGATCATGGAAGTGGGAGTGGGGTAGGGGATGCTGCTGTGAGGTCAAGCAAGGTCAGGACTGAAAAGAGTGCCTTGAATTTAGCAACAAGTTCCTGAGAAGGACTTCCTGAGTGGTTCAGTGGTTAAGAATCTGCCTGCCGATGCAGGGGACCTGGGTTCAATCTCTGGTCTGGGAAGACCCCACATGCCACCGAGTAACTAAGCCTGTGCACCAGAGCTACTGAGCCCGTACTCTAGAGGCCATGAACCACAACGACTGAGTCCATGTGCAGCAACTACTGAAGTCATGTACCCTAGAGCCGGTGCTCAACAATGAGAGAAGCCACCGCAGTGAGAAGCCCATGCACCGCAACTATAGTAGGCCCGGCTTGTCACAACTAGAGAAAGCCTGCAAGCTGCAATGACGACCCAGTGCATCCAAAAATAAATAAATAAACAGAAAAAGCTATTAAAAAAAAAGGTGCTGAGAGACAACTGGTGGATTGTCTATTTTCACAGTGAAATTGGTGAGAGCAGTCTCAGTGGACTGGGAAGAACAGAAGCCAGGATGCAGTGGGTTAAGAAGAAAATGGTGAAGGTCCAGAGTTGGTCAGAGAGACAGCAGCAGCTACAGGGGGATGTGGAGTAGTCTTCATGAAGATGGGAACAATCTGAACATTCCAGTTAAATGTCAAAAGCAAAGAACCTCCAGGAGAAGTGAGGGAAGGGGTTTTGAGTAAAAATGGAATGATTAGCCTTGGAAGGAGGTAGTTCCCCTCTTCCACTACAATCAAAGAGAAGCTGAAAGAGCCAGGCAGAGATGCAGGAGAGTTTTTAGGCATAGTACCAGAAAAGTGAGGAAGTTTTTAAAAGATGGTATCTACTTTTTCTGTGATGGAGAGAGAGGCTAAAGAAGAAAGAGTAGGCTTTAAAAAGTTAAAGTTGATCGCTGGGGCGGAGAGCTGTGTGGGAAAACATCACAGGATGGCAGGGCAGAGCTGAGGACCCAGCCAGGGAGGAGATTATGGTTTGCAGCAGCATTACCCTGTGGAGGGGTGAGGTTTCATTTAGCAGCATGTGGAAGCCTGGGTGTGGTTCACTAGAGGTGAACATCTGGACTGAGCCAGGGTGGAAGTTTTGTCAGATGGATTTACAGAATTACTGGATGGGAAAAGGCAGTGGAAGACACTGACAAGAGAAGGGATGAATGGATGGACCACAGAGGCTAAGTTAAGCAGGGACAGAAACAATAAAGGGAAGAAGGCCCATCAGGACTGAGGCAGAGAGGCTCAATGAGACTAAAACCCAAAAAAAAAAAAAAAAAAAAATGTGATGAGAGTAACTAAGCATATTAAAAAGCAGAGATATCACTTTGCTGACAAAGGTCTGTACAGTCAAAGCTATGGTTCTTCCAGTAGTCATTTGTGGACTAAGAGCTGGACCATAAAAAGACTGAGCACTGAAAAACTGATGCTTTCGAACTGCAGTGCTGGAGAAGACTCAAGAGTCCCGCAGACAGCAAGGTGATCAAACCAGTTAATTCTAAAGGAAATCAACCCTGAATATTCACTGGAAGGATCTATGCTGAAGCTGAAGCTCCAATCCTTTGGCCACCTGATGCAAAGAGCTGACTCACTGGAAAAGACCCTGAAGCTGGGAAAGATTGAAGGCAAAAGAAAAGGGCGGTAGAGAATGAGATGGTTAGATAGAATCACTGACTCAATGGACATGAATTTGAGCAAACTCTAGGAGATAGCAGAGGACAGGGGAGCCTGGCATGCTGCAGTCCATGGGGTTGCAAAGAGTCGGACACAACTTAGCGACTGAACAATGAGAGTAACCAAGGAAGAATGATGTATGAACGAGGGCTGAGAATGAGACTGAATTTTTCAGAGATGTGGAAAATCCCTGGTGGTCCAGTGGTTAGCACTCCGAATCCGTGGTCTCACTGTGGAGGGCCTGGGTTCAATTCCTGGTCGTGGAAATAAGATCCCACAAGCTACGAGGTGCCTTCCTCCCTCCCCTCAAAAGTTTTCAGGAATGGAATAAGGCCCAGTGTGTGACTGCAAATGTAGCTGAGATGAGTGGTATGAAGGTCAGTGAAGATGAAGAGAATAAAGTCAGAGTAAGAAAGGCTCAGGTTCCACTCAGCTTCCACAAAGCAGTATCTGGATTTTGGGACTTGTCTCAAGAAAACATCTGCACCCAGTTTTAAAACATGATCTCAGGGGACATTTCTCAACATTCAGTTTTCCAGAGTAGTCAAATAAAATTAATCTGGTCCATCTCAAACCTTAACCCCACTTTTCTTCAATCATCGTTGAAGGGAACTTTCCTTGCTAAAATAAACACCTAACTTTTTTTTTTTTTTTTTAACACCTAACTTTTTAAAAACCATAGCGAAAACAAGATCTGGAAAGAAACCTCTAGGTGGAAACATGGCCTCTGGGTTGTCAAGAGTGCAAATTAGATTCAGGAATAGGAGGGTTATTCTTTCAGCTTTACTGTTTTCTAACTTCGGTCAGCCCCAGGCTACACATTAGAAAAAACACGAAAGGAGATGGATGCTCAGGGAAGGGTCTGAGAATCTTTTTTTTTTTTGGCAAATACGAGGTACCAGTTATGTGTTAAGACTAGAAGACTACTGAGTAATGGGTGGAGACAGCTATATCAACACGTTATTTCGAAAGTGTATTAAATACCTGTTGTATTTAAGTAGGGAAAACAAACAAACAAACAAAAACCCCCAAAGGTAGAGAGGGGGCGTGACAGTTTGGAAAGGCTTCACTGAGCTGACGTTGAAGTTAGGGCCAAAGGATGAGGGAGGGCCTGGCGAGCGGGTAAGTCGCCGCCGCTTACCGGGGCTGGAGTCCCGCTCCTCGTCCTCCGCCGACCCGCCGGCCTTGAAGCCGGGCGGCAGGGCCGGCCCAATCAGATCCCTCGCCATCCGCGGGGTCAGACACTGCAGACGCACACAAGTGTCTCCAAGCCGAGTCAGAACTCCACGACGGGCAGCCAGCGAGCCGCCGAACGCGAGGGAAACTCTTCCGGCGCCGGCCGATGACATATCAGCTTGTGATTGGCTGATCCTTGCTATTGGCGATAACGGAAGTGACGCCTAAGGCTTGCTGCGCACTCGCACGCAGGGTTGACTACCAGGCGGGTGGCGATGGGCGAGCCGGCTGGTGGTGCCGTTCCTCCCGCCGCGTGGTTCCCAGCCCCCGAGCTGACCCCCACGCTGGGGCCTCTACGTGACCGAGCCTCGCGGCCGAACAACTGGATGCTGTGGGCGATGCCGCCGCCGCCGCCTTCGTCGCTTCCCGCAGCAGGGTCCGAGCCTGCCTTAGAGGCACAGCCCCACGAGGAAGCCTGCACTTTCCCCGGGGCACCTCCCCCCTTCGACGCCCACATTCTTCCCGGGGCGCAGCCCCCCTTTGACGCCCAGTCCCCCCTCGATTCTCAGCCTCAACCCAATGGCCAGCCTTCCTGGAATTTCCAGGCTTCAGCGTCACGGTACTGGACGCAGTCTCCTGGTGGTTTTCCTTGGCATCAGCAGCCCCACAGCACTCCAGGTAGGTTGTTAACGCCTCTCCGTACCACCCCTTATCTTTCTTTTCCATCCCTACTTCCTCCTCCTTTTCCACCCTTGTTCCCCTCTTCTCTTCTGATACTGCCTTGCACTCTTGGAGTCCGGTCATTAATGTCTCACAGTTTGTTCCACAGTTACGTTTTCCTGACTTGTTCATTTAGTTCAGCAATTATTTGGTGAATTCCAACTATGAATCAGGACGTGAGGGTACAGCAGTGAGCAAAACATTCAGAAATCCTTATCTTAGGCCTTGACATCGCCTGGTGTAAGATGACAGAGACAATAAACAAAATAAAGCAGTGCGTATTAGAAGGCAGTGAGTGCTGTGGAGAGAGAAAGCAGAGTCACAAGCAGTGCAGATTTAAATTTCAGTGTCAGTCATGAGTAAGGTGACATTGGAGCAGAGACTTAAGGGAGGTGAGGGATCAGTTGTTGTTTGGTAGCTAAGTCATGTCTGACTCTTTGCAGCGCCATGGACTGTAGCCCGCCCACCAGGCTCATCTGTCCATGGGATTTCCCAGGCGTGAATACTGGACTGGGTTGCCATTTCCTTCTCCAGGGGATCCCGACACAGGGATGGAACCCGAGTCTCTTGCAGTGCATATGTCTGGGGGTTAGCCATGCAGGCAGAGGGACTTGTGAGTGCAGAGCCTTGAGGCAGGAACTGTGTGAATCACTATTCTTCCTAGAAAGGGTGAAAGTGAAAGTCGCTCAGTCGTGTCGGACTCTTTATGACCCCATGGATTGTAGCCTGACAGGGTCCTCTGTCCCTGGCATTCTCCAGGCGAGAATTCTGGAGTTGGTTGCCATTCCCTTCGCCAGGGGATCTTCCTGACCCAGGGATCGAACCTGGGTCTCCTGCATTGCAGGAGGATTCTAGAAATGGTGACTGCCACTGTTTTAACTCAGGTATTTATGACGTGCTCTAGCAAAATATTAAATAATCGTATAGTTTTTAACATTTATGAATCTCTTTTTGTTTTCCAGTTAAACATACTTATTTTCCACGAAAGCATGATGCAAGGGTCAATGACTTCAGCGTCTCTCCCAGAAGAAAACAGAAAAAAAAGGTAGTTTTAAAGATGTTCTTAAATGTGACACTTTGGTCCCTATGTCACTGCTTCATATCTCATCTCTCATAACTGTTTCTGTTTTGCCTTCATCATTGACACACCATAGCTTTGCTGTAAAAGTATCTTTAAGGGTCTTGGCTGTAAGTAAAAACTCAAGCAAAATCTTCTTGTGAAAAAGTGGAGAAATTGTACAAAAGAAAACAGTCAATCCATTTACATATAGTATTAGGAGTAAATATGGGGAATTATGGTTACAGATAAATGTAAATGTGATTGAACTTCAATGAAGTAAAAAATATATGCTGCTGCTGCTGCTGCTGCTAAGTCGCTTCAGTCGTGTCTGGCTCTGTGTGACCCCATAGACGGCAGCCCACTAGGCTCCTCTGTCCCTGGGATTCTCCAGGCAAGAACACTGGAGTGGGTTGCCATCTCCTTCTCCAATGCATGAAAGTGAAAAGTGAAAGTGAAGTCACTCAGTCGTGCCCGACTCCACTAGCAGCTTGGGAGGGGAAGGATGAAATGAAAAGTTTTTGTGTATTTTCAACCCTTGATTATATTCAGAAACTGAGCCTTAAAATAGACTTCCTTTATTCTGATGTAGCTTAACAATCTGGTCTTTTGACTTTTAAGATGTATAAATAATGTCATTATAATAAATTGAATAAGATCCATGTCGTGAAATTACTACCCTTCATTTTGGTATCAAAACTGTGTTGCTGATATTTACAAAATACTGTGAATATGTAATATATTTAATAACATAATCTCAACATTGAACAATGGGAGTTTACTTTCTATATAGTCTTATCATTGTAATAATCTTTTTTGTTTTATGTTTAAACATAAAAATAGTAAATTGGGAATAAGAAAATAACTAATATTTGCCTAGTTATTTTTTCTCATTTAGTAGTTTTATATATACACACACACATTGTTTTATTTATCCTAAAGGAAGAAATGCTGTTTTTACCCTGAATGTTTATATGTCTATACTGCATTTTAATTGCCAATTTGAAATCTATTCATGGTTTATATTAACTCTGTTCAGATTTAAATTTTTTTTTTTTTTGGCCATGCCTTCTGGCATGTGGGATCTTAGTTCCCTGTGTGCCTGCTCAGTCACTCAGTCATGTCTGACTCTTTGTGACCCCATGGACTGTAGCCCACCAGGCACCTCTGTCCATGGGATTTCCTAGGTAAAAAACGAGGAGTGGGTTGCCATTTCCTCCTCCTGTGGATGTTCCTGACTCAGGGATCAAACTTTCATCTCTTGCCTCTCCTGTATTGTCAGGCAGATTCTCTACCACTAAGCCACCTGGGTAGCCCTGAACAGGCATCAGACCTTGCCCACTGCATTGGAAGCACAGAATCTTAACTGTTGGACCTCCAGGGAAGTCTTAAAATTTTTATTAACAAACCAGGCTTTTTCTCATGAATGTGTTAAACAGAATCACCCCTTCACTAGAAATATATTCAGAAGTTTCTTCCACTAAGAGTGTGTGAAAAATCAAAACCTGCATATTTTTACTGCTGATTGAGTTCTCACCCAAAGCCTAATGCCTCTTCATTTTTATTTGCAGAAAAGAAAGGAACCCGTTTTTCACTATTTTTGTGATACCTGTGATCGTGGTTTTAAAAATCAAGAGAAGTATGATACACACATGTCCGAACATACAAAAGTAGGTTTCTTGGTTATCCTGATTTTATTTCACAAAATGGGTATATTTGGTAGAAATTCTGAGCTTTCTTCCTGTAAAAGTTTAGACTTATCATAGAAATGTTGTTTGAAGACAAGTTGAGACAGTAGCCCTGGGATTTGCAGTTTGAGGGTGGGAGGCCTCCACTTCAGGAGTTGGTGAGATGGCAGCAGAAGAGAAGGGGGGTCTGGCAGCTGTTGAGAAGTAAAAAAGCTAGAAGTTCTTGGTTGGGTAAGTGCTCTTCAGTTTGTAGGAGTCACGCTCAACTTTAGGAAGTAAGAACATTTTACAACATTGCTGATGTCCTGCGTTCACTCAAATGGAGAAGTGAGTGCTATGTATTATTGTACTATATACTTTTAGAGCACAACTTGGTTTTGGAGTGAGTTTTGTCTTGCTATTGACTGAACTGAATTGAACTGATTGTTGTACATATTCATGGATAACACCACATAGACAGGATACTAGGTAATAATGCCAGAATATGTCTGTATGTATAGTAGAAGGGTACATTTTTTATGGGAAATGTTGAATTGAGTCTTTTTTTTTAAAAAACTCCTTACAGTGCCCTGAGGTAGATTGCTCTTTTAGTGCACATGAGAAGATTGTCCAGTTCCATTGGAGGAATGTAAGTTGTTTTTCTTTTTGATACACGCTCTTTTTACTTCGTTGATCTGTTATCTTCATAGCACTTTATCTACACAGCCTAATAATAAGCAACATTCATGAGCCTTTGTACTTGATAAGGCATTTTTTATCATCCATTATTCAGTTTCGTCCTCAGCATCCACTGTGGACTAGATAAGCCTTGGCCCTGTTTCACAGATTTATAAAATGATTTGCCCAGGGCCTCAGAACTGATTCTTGCACTTGGGTTTCTTAGCTGCAAATTCTGTGCTTGTTTTACTAAACTGTGCTGTTTCAGATTGTTCTGTGTACTCATCATTTCTCTAGCTAACTCCCTCAATTATAGTCGGTCAGTCATATGAATATCTAATAGTACTCAAGAAATTGATGACATTTGCTTTATAACCAAGATAATATCATGGCTTGCTTTTCTTTTTAATCAGTAGCACTAAAGACATGAAAAAAATTACTCTCTTTTCTTTAAAGGAAAAGTCATAATAAGGATGGATAAAACCTGCTTGCTTAGTTTTAAAATTGTCTCTGCTAGTAAATGTATTGTTAGGTACAGCGTCTTCATTATCCCCTGTAGTTCTTGAGATCTAGTCAAAAGCGTACAGTATGCTTCCTGATATTCAGCAGGCCTTTTCCCCTCAGATGCATGCTCCTGGTATGAAGAAAATCAAGTTAGATACTCCAGAGGAGATTGCAAGATGGAGGGAAGAAAGAAGAAAGTGAGTAAAGAGTTCAGAACTTGTGCAGCATCTTTCTTTTACCCTGGCAGGGCTGAGGACTTCAAAATAAAGACCATCTGGCCCTAAGGAACAATTTGAAAAAGGAAATTTGGTCTTTTATAACATTGCAGATGTTCAGCTCAAAATGGCCAGTCCTAACTTTTGTTGTTGTTCTTTAGAATTGGCTTACAGTGACTTTGAGAGTATTGTTACTTGATGTATGATAATCATACAATTTTTATTATTGTAGTTTTGATTCATTGCATTCCCTTATAATCTTGCTGCTAGGAAATGGAACTGTCAACTGTATTATATGAGGCTATTATTAAATGTAGCTTTTGGTAGACCTAATAGGAACTCTTAATGAATAACTGATGTCATAATGGGACTTTGCTCTTTGAGGGGGGCCACTATGTGCCCCCTCAGTTTGATGTTCAATACAAGGCAGTGATGGGTGGTGCTATGTTAAAAAAAAAAAAAAGCATAATATTTTGCTATGTTTATTGTTTTTATTGTTTTTTAAAAAGTTGTTGAATGCTTGCAGTATGCTAGGCAGAGGGAGTATAGTGACAGGATAATCCAAGTGCCTGTCCTTACCTATAAAAAGACAGGGGACTTCCCTGGCAGTCCAGTAGTTAAGACTCCACGATCCCAATGCAGGCGTCATGGGTTCAATCCCTGGTTGGCGAACTAAGATCCGGCATGCCACATGGCATGGCCTAAAAAAAAAAAAGGCAAAGACAAGAAATGTTTTCCTGTAATTAAAGTCTAAGAAATTTGAGCCTACCATGATGACCTGTAGTTTTATACTTACCAAGGAGGAAAGCTTAGTAGATATCTAATCAGAAATGGCAACCCATTCCAGTATTCTTGCCTGGAGAATCCCATGGACAGAGGAGACTGGTGGGCTGTGGTTTATGGGGTCGCAAAGGGCTGGACATGACTGAAGTGACTTAACCACCATCTCCAACTGGAATCTACCAGTGAAAAATCCCATGAAGACGCTATTATATTGTTTTCTCAGGAAGGACCAGGATACCTAATCCTGAAGCACAAGACCAAATCAGAACTATTAGGGGATGATCAGCTGCACTTTTAGGTCAATAGCTGTTTTTCTGGAATTAAAAAATGAGAGCTTGAGATAGAAGGTTGTTGTTTACTGCTGTTTAGTTGCTAAGTCATGTGCAACTCTTTTGTGACCCCGTGGACTGTAGCCTGCCAGGCTCCTCTGTCCGTGGGATTCTCCAGGCAAGAATACTGGAATGAGTTGCCATTTCCTTCTCCAGGGATCTTCCCAACCCAGGGATTGAACCTGCGTCTCCTGCATCCCCTGCACTCTTTACCACCGAGCCACCAGGGAAGCCCTAGTTAGGAAGAGTTATTCTCAAAGGTCAAAATACTTAAAAACTTTTGACCAGCTGATTAAGCTTGTTCTTAGTTCAGCTTTAAGTTTTCAACTTAAATCCACTGTACGTATGCATACATAGTGCTATGTCAGGTGTTACACTATTATGTGAAAAAGTGAGTTACTGCCCTTTAAAGCTTTACAGGCAATTCTGAGGAAAACCAGCAAAAAGATTTAGAACCAACTGAGAACAAATAGCTTTCAGTAAATGCGTGTATAGATATCAGTTATTAATATTGTACACAGAGTTGGATGAGTCTGGACAACCAGAGGAAGTAAACCTGGATCCATCCAGTCAGCATGGACTCAATGGATTTAATAGAATTTCAAGAGCATTTTTGGCCAACAAATGTAAGAACCTTGGCCACCAGGAGTAGGATGTACTAAAATGCTTTTTTCCTCATTATCTCCTGGCAGAATCTTATTTACCTTGTAAGACTTGCTTAACTGTCACTTCATTTGTCATTGTCTTCTTACTCTTCATTTCCTCTTAGCTCAGTGCTGTTGGAGCACCAGTCTGTAATGAGATAAGGAGCTTGTACCAGAATGTAAATCTATACTTGACTCCCTTGATTGAGAAAGTCTTGGTAAGGAGAGGTAGTCAGCTAACCTAAGTATTTTGCTTAGGGGCATAGTTGATTTATACCCTGACCTAGGTGTATGGCTAGACTGCCAGTCCATGGACCAACCTACCGTAAAGTATTGTTCACTACTTTCTGTATGAATACATAGCTCATTAATAGAAACAAAACAGCATTTTTTTGCATTATAAGTGGCCCTAGTCTTCAGTCAGTTCAGTTCAGTCGCTCAGTCGTGTCCGACTCTTTGCGACCCCATGAATCGCAGCACGCCAGGCCTCCCTGTCCATCACCAACTCCCGGAGTTCACTCAGACTCACATCCATCAAGTCAGTGATGCCATCCAGCCATCTCATCCTCTGTCGTCCCCTTCTCCTCCTGCCCCCAATCCCTCCCAGGATCAGAGTCTTTTCCAATGAGTCAACTCTTCGCATGAGGTGGCCAAAGTACTGGAGTTTCAGCTTTAGCATCATTCCTTCCAAAGAAATCCCAGGGCTGATCTCCTTCAGAATGGACCGGTTGGATCTCCTTGCAGTCCAAGGGACTCTCAAGAGTCTTCTCCAACACCACACTTCAAAAGCATCAATTCTTCGGCACTCAGCTTTCTTCACAGTCCAACTCTCACATCCATACATGACCACAGGAAAAACCATAGCCTTGACTAGACGAACCTTTGTTGGCAAAGTAATGTCTCTGCTTTTGAATATGCTATCTAGATTGGTCATAACTTTCCTTCCAAGGAGTAAGCGTCTTTTAATTTCATGGCTGCAGTCACCATCTGCAGTGATTTTGGAGCCCAAAAAAGTAAAGTCTGACACTGTTTCCACTGTTTCCCCGTCTATTTCCCATGAAGTGATGGGACCAGATGCCATGATCTTTGTTTTCTGAATGTTGAGCTTTAAGCCAACTTTTTCACTCTCCTCTTTCACCTTCATCAAGAGGCTTTTGAGTTCCTCTTCACTTTCTGCCATAAGGGTGGTGTCATCTACATATCTGAGTTTATTGATATTTCTCCCGGCAATCTTGATTCCAGCTTGTGCTTCTTCCAGCCCAGCATATCTCATGATGTACTCTGCATATAAGTTAACACCTTTGGTTCTGCTACCCTTTGTACAGTACCTGGAATTGAGTATGTAGAAAATAAGTATTTGTGGACTGAATGATTGTTAAAAGGTACTGTATGGGAAGAATCTGGTGGCTCAGATGGTAAAGAATCTTCCTGTAATGCAGGAGACCCAGGTTCAGTCCCTAGGTTAGGAAGATCCCCTGTAGATGGGAAAAGCTGCCCCCTCCAGGTTTCTGGTCTGGAGAATTCAGAGGGGCCTGGTGGGCTACAGCCATGGGTTCACAAAGACTCGGACTCGACTGAGCAACTAACTTCAGCTTAGCATGAGAGGAACCCGTCTTGGCATTGATAAGAAGCCTTAGCCATGGCATAGTCAGACTTAGAAATCAAAGGAGTCAGGACCATGCCTTGATTTGACTTAGTGAAGAATTAGAAGCAGTGCATGTAAAGTGTCTTATTTCCTCTAGGTGGCTTCTTTACAGGTATAATGTTTTTCTCCTCGTGATTCCACTTCACTCTGGTTTTTTGTTTGTTCTTTATCTGTTGGTTGTATCTTTTTCTCATTATTTTGCATGGAGGAGTGCTCACTTCAGCAGCACATACATGCTAAAAAATTATTTTCTACAGAGGAATAATCAAACAGGAAGAGTTAGCTCCACTTCCTGATACTTAGTATTTGAGGCCCTGGTGATGATGGTATTGATGATATCCTGTTAGATGGATCAGAAGTGTCCTACCTGCAAAAGTTTTTCCCCACTGACTTTTTCCCACTGACTTTCCTCTGACTTTGGTCAGTAGGAAGTTGTTGCAGCTCAGTGGTGCTAGCCAGTGTTGTGCTGATAGATGTTTAATTCTTTTGAGGAGAATGATGATAGTTACTAGTTGGCAATGATTATGAAGCAATTACCGGCTTCCCTGGTGGCTCAGAGAGTAAAGAATCTGCTTGCAGTTCTGGAGACCCAGGTTCGATTCCTAGGTTGGGAAGATCCCCTGGAGAAGGAAATGGCAACCTACTCCAGTATTCTTGCCTGGAAAATCCCATGGACAGAGAAGCCTGGTGGGTTACAGTCCATGGGGTTGCAGAGAGTCGGACACGACTGAGCGACCAACACACTACACTACACAGAAAGCAACTAAAAAGTTAACTGTGTAAGCTGTTTACTCTCTCAAGTTTGGAGTTCACTTAAGACAATAGGGAAGGTCTGAAATGAGTCACTGATTTGCCATCTTTGGTTCTTTTATCTCTAGCAGTTGTTTAAATTAAATCACGTAAAACTGAGAAAGTTGTACCTATTATTAAACTTCTCCCCTGTCTGTAGCTGTATTACTCTCCCCAAATTCTCCACTCCACCTTCCTCCTCAGCGCATAAGAGGAAGGGCCTCATCTAGTCTGGAGGAGGGGCGTGTTCCTTGACGAAGGGAGGTTGAGCTGAACTTAGACCTAGTTGGGAAGAAATAAGGGGGGGGTAGGGACTAGCGTTCAGACAGGTTGGCATGGGCATCGGTAAGAGACGATAGCAGCCTTTGAGAGATGGTAGTTGTAGGGACAGAGAGAAGGAGGTGGATAGAGAACACTTGGGAGATGAAGATCGGCGCTGTTTGGCAATTGAATGATTGTGAGGTTGAGGAAAGAGGCTTGGAGGATACATCCAAGTTCCTGGGGTGAGGTGGTGCCTGTGACTGGGACAGGGACCCTGGAAGAGGATGGGGTGCGGGGGTGTTGCTCTGAGATATCACTGAGTATGAGGACATTCCAAGACATCTATTTGAAGATGCTGTGTAGGCACTGTGACTCAGACCAGACTGGCTAGAGAGACGTTTGAAAATCACGAAGCCATGAATTCTGAAGACTTTAGAAACTAAGTTCCCAATCAGGTCCAGGTTCAATTCAACCTCGCTTTGTCAAGGAACATCCCACCCTTCCAGACTAGATGAGGGCCTCCTCCTTAAAGGCTGAAAAGGAGGGTGGAGTGGAGGACTGTGGGAGAGTCAAACAGCTACAGAGTAGAAATTGAAAAGTGGGTCCAGTTTTCTCAGTGTATATGAAAACTGGTTGGTTTTACTCTCTGTCAAGTTATCTTCCCTTTCTACTCCACCTACAGAGAGAGGGCAGATAGTCTGACGGAGTAAAGCCAAGCCTGCTGAGCAAGAGCCAGAGAAGTAGAAGAAAACTCAGAATGTGACCTGTCTTGAAAGCCAGGAGAGGGGGGGATTTCAAGATAGGAAATGTGGAGACAGTGCAGATTGCTGTGGAAAGGTCAAATAAAACAAGCCCCCAGAGTGACTGGTTTTGCAACCTGTAGGGCCGCCTTGACGCGGATTCCAGACGATTGCTCCTTGGCCCTTCTTGGGGTTTCCCGCCATCTGTCTCTACAGCTTTCTGCAGCTCTCACACCCTTCCGCATGATTCTTAACAAGAGGGATTGCCATTGTGGCCACTGGGGTGGTGGTTCCACCGGAAGTGTGTATACTTTGAATTCCACTGACTTTTTGAAACTCACAGTTTACCGTAGAGTTCATCCGGCATCTTTTTACCTTCCAGTTTACAGGGTCCTTCATCTCCATGCAGTTTCTGCCGCTTACTTTCACGGTCGCACCATGGATCTGATCTTCTGGACATTCTGCCCCAGAAGTCCTAAAGTTGGGCTCGCTCCTCTTTGGGCCTAACTTCTGTTCTGTGCAGCTCTCTCCCTATCCCTTCTGCCTCTGTGAACAGCACCGGTCCTGGACGAGTTGAGACCTCTCATCTCTTACCCCTCTTCCATCTTGGCCTCCTGCCAAGTTGAAATCACTTCCACTCCTCTCAGAAGCTCAGCTCCCTCATTCTGTTGCCCTTCATCACACCCACTGGCAAAAATCTCAGCTCTGCCTCAGTTGCTCAGTGTTGTTGAAGAAAACCACACAGCTTAAGTGTGCTCTGCAGGTGAACATTCAGCAGTGTTATCACACTTAAGGAATTGACTTGACCAACAAGGTTAGTTTATTCTCTTTGCATTTGCTGTTTTTTTCCACGCAAAATTAGATGCTAATATGCATGTATTTCTTAGTTATATAGGTGACTATGTAGAATAAAATTTAAATATAAATTTGTTAACCTGATTTTATTTTAGCCAACTCAAATGCCAGTGAAAACAGAATGCCTTGGAACTGACAGAATAGTATAAGGTGGGCTTCATACGTCTTATCTTTTCTGATTACCGCACATTGCTTGCTTATATGAACTCTTTGTCCCAGCCAGACTTTTTTTTTCCTTTTATCATATCCCAAACAGGTTCTTTGAACTTGTAGCTTCAGTTTTGATCATGCTGCTGCTTCTAGAAATATCTTACCTTTTCCAGCTTGAAGTTCTGCTCACTGCTTTAGTCCAGCTGAAATCCTGCCAGCCTAAATTTGGGCAAATATTTTTCCTCATCTGTTTAGAGTAATATCTTGCCCTTCTTTGAATATGTATCCCCTCTGCTTATTTGGTGTAGATGCCCCTTATTCTGGTCCTGTTGATGAACTATTTGCTTCAGATCAGATCAGATCAGTCGCTCAGTCATGTCCAACTCTTTGCAACCCCATGAATCGCAGCACGTCAGGCCTCCCTGTCCATCACCAACTCCCGGAGTTCACTCAGACTCACGTCCATCGAGTCAGTGATGCCATCCAGCCATCTCATCCTCTGTCGTCCCCTTCTCCTCCTGCCCCCAATCCCTCCCAGCATCAGAGTCTTTCCAGTGAGTCAACTCTTCGCATGAGGTGGCCAAAGTACTGGAGTTTCAGCTTTAGCATCATTCCTTCCAAAGAAATCCCAGGGCTGATCTCCTTCAGAATGGACTGGTTGGATCTCCTTGCAGTCCAAGGAACTCTCAAGAGTCTTCTCCAACACCACAGTTCAAAAGCATCAATTCTTCGGTGCTCAGCCTTCTTCACAGTCCAACTCTCACATCCATACATGACCACAGGAAAAACCATAGCCTGACTAGATGGACCTTTGTTGGCAAAATAATGTCTCTGCTTTTGAATATGCTGTCTAGATTGGTCATAACTTTCCTTCCAAGGAGTAAGAATCTCTTAATTTCATGGCTGCAATCACCATCTTTAGTGATTTCGGAGCCCAGAAAAATAAAGTCTGACACTGTTTCCACTGTTTCCCCATCTATTTCCCATGAAGTGATGGGACCGGACGCCATGATCTTTGTTTTCTGAATGTTGAGCTTTAAGCCAACTTTTTCACTCTCCACTTTCACTTTCATCAAGAGGCTTTTGAGTTCCTCTTCACTTTCTGCCATAAGGGTGGTGTCATCTGCATATCTGAGTTTATTGATATTTCTCCCGGCAATCTTGATTCCAGCTTGTGTTTCTTCCAGTCCAGCGTTTCTCATGATGTACTCTGCATATAAGTTAAATAAACAGGGTGACAGTATACAGCCTTGACGAACTCCTTTTCTTATTTGGAACCAGTCTGTTGTGCCATGTCCAGTTCTAACTGTTGCTTCCTGACCTGCATATAGGTTTCTCAAGAGGCAGGTCAGGTGGTCTGGTATTTCCATCTCTTGAATTTTCCAGAGTTTATTGTGATCCACATAGTCAAAGGCTTTGGCATAGTCAATAAAGCAGAAATAGATGTTTTTCTGGAACTCTCTTGCTTTTTCTATGATCCAGAGGATGTTGGCAATTTGATCTCTGGTTCCTCTGCCTTTTCGAAAACCAGCTTGAACATCAGGAAGTTCACGGTTCACATATTGCTGAAGCCTGGCTTGGAGAATTTTGAGTATTACTTTACTAGCGTGCGAGATGAGTGCAATTGTGCGGTAGTTTGAGCATTCTTTGGCATTGCCTTTCTTTGGATTGGAATGAAAACTGACCTTTTGCAGTCCTTTGGCCACTGCTGAGTTTTCCAAATTTGCTGGCATATTGAGTGCAGCACTTTCACAGCATCATCTTTCAGGATTTGGAATAGCTCAACTGGAATTTCATCACCTCCACTAGCTTTGTTCATAGTGATGCTTTCTAAGGCCCACTTGACTTCACATTCCAGGATGTCTGGCTCTAGGTGAGTGATCACAGCATTGTGATTATCTTGGTCATGAAGATCTTTTTTGTACAGTTCTTCTGTGTATTCTTGCCATCTCTTCTTAATATCTTCTGCTTCTGTTAGGTCCATAGCATTTCTGTCCTTTATCGAGCTCATCTTTGCATGAAATGTTCCTTTGGTATCTCTGATTTTCTTGAAGAGATCCCTAGTCTTTCCCATTCTGTTATTTTCCTCCATTTCTTTGCATTGATCGCTGAAGAAAGCTTTCATATCTCTTCTTGCTATTCTTTGGAACTCTGCATTCAGATGTTTATATCTTTCCTTTTCTCCTTTGCTTTTCGCTTCTCTTCTTTTCACAGATATTTGTAAGCCCTCCCCAGACAGCCATTTTGCTTTTTTGCATTTCTTTTCTATGGGAATGGTCTTGATCCCTGTCTCCTGTACAGTGTCACAAACCTCATTCCATAGTTCATCAGGCACTCTATCTATCAGATCTAGTCCCTTAAATCTATTTCTCACTCCCACTGTATAATCATAAGGGATTTGATTTAGGTCATACCTGAATGGTCTAGTGGTTTTCCCTACTTTCTTCAATTTAAGTCTGAATTTGGCAATAAGGAGTTCATGGTCTGAGCCACAGTCAGCTCCTGGTCTTGTTTTTGCTGACTATATAGAGCTTGTCCATCTTTGGCTGCATAGAATATAATCAATCTGATTTCGGTGTTGACCATCTGGTGATGTCCATGTATAGAGTCTTCTCTTGTGTTGTTGGAAGAGGGTGTTTGTATGACCAGTGCATTTTCTTGGCAAAACTTTATCAGTCTTTGCCCTGCTTCATTCCTATTCCAAGGCCAAATTTGCCTGTTACTCCAGGTGTTTCTTGACTTCCTACTTTTGCATTCCAGTCCCCTATCATGAAAAGGACATCTTTTTTGGGTGTTAGTTCTAAAAGGTCTTATAGGTCTTCATAGAACCGCTCAACTTCAGCTTCTTCAGTGTTACTGGTTGGGGCATAGACTTGGATTACTGTGATATTGAATGGTTTGCTTTGGAAACGAACAGAGATCATTCTTTCGTTTTTGAGATTGCATCCAAGTACTGCATTTCGGACTCTTTTGTTGACTATGATGGCTACTCCATTTCTTCTGAGGGATTCCTGCCCGCAGTAGTAGATATAATGGTCATCTGAGTTAAATTCACCCATTGCAGTCCATTTCAGTTCGCTGATTCCTAGAATGTCGACATTCACTCTTGCCATCTCTTGTTTGACCACTTCCAATTGCCTTTATTCATGGACCTGACATTCCAGGTTCCTATGCAATATTGCTCTTTATAGCATCGAAGCTTGATTCTATCACCAGTCACATCCACAGCTGGGTATTGTTTTTGCTTTGGCTACATCCCTTCATTCTTTCTGGAGTCATTTGTCCACTGATCTCCAGTAGCATATTGGGCACCTACTGACCTGGGGAGTTCCTCTTTCAGTATCCTATCATTTTGCCTTTTCATACTGTTCATGGGGTTCTCAAGGCAAGAATACTGAAGTGGTTTGCCATTCCCTTCTCCAGTGGACCACATTCTGTCAAATCTCTCCACCATGACCCGCCTGTGTTGGGTTGCCCCATGGGCATGGCTTAGTTTCATTGAGTTAGCCAAGGCTGTGGTCCTAGTGTGATTAGATTGACTAGTTTTCTGTGAGTATGGTTTCAGTTTGTTTGCCCTCTGATGCCCTCTTGCAACACCTACCGTCTTATTTGGGTTTCTCTTACCTTGGGCGTGGGGTGTCTCTTCAGGGCTGCTCCAGCAAAGCACAGCCATTGCTCCTTACCTTGGACGAGGGGTATCTCCTCACCACCGCCCTTCCTGACCTTCAATGTGGGATAGCTCCTTAAGCCCTCCTGCACCCGGGCAGCCACAGGTCTGGGTAACTCCTCTTGTCGCAGCCCCTGGCCTCGGGCGTGGGTTGCTCCTCCCGGCCACTGCCTCTGGCCTCGGGTGTGGGGGCGTTGGGTAGCTCCTCCCGGCCACCGCCCCTGACCTCAGACCCGGGGTTGTTCCTCTCGGCTGTTCCTGCGTCGTTGCAGTCTGGCACTCTCGGCTGCTGCTTCTGACCTCGGACGTGGGGTAACTCCTCTTGGCCACCGCCCTTCGGGCATGGGGTCCTCCCGGCTTCTGCACCTGACCTTGGACGTGGGGTGGCTCCTCTAGGCTTATGAGTCTTTAAAAAAAAATTACAATCTTTAGAAATGTTAATACCCACACTTTATGTGACTGTTTATATCCCTGGGTGGCATAGATACAAGGGATGGTTATAGATGTTAATGCTGGGAAAGATTGTAAGGCAGAAGGAGAAAAGGGCAGCAGAGGATGAGATGGTTAGGTAGCATTATCGACTCGGTGGACGTGAATTTTAGCAAATTCTGGGAGATAGTCAAGGCCTGGAAAGAAGCCTGGTGTGCTGGTAAGAGGTGGACAGGACTTAGCAACTGAACAATAAGAACATAAATGTTGATATATGTAAATGAGATTTGAAAATATTTTTATTGTGGCTGTAATTCTGTTTTGATACTTCAGAGTAAGTGGTTGGAGAAGTTATACCGAGATTCATATTTTTAATTTATGTTATAAATTGTATATCATTGCTAAAGAAACTGGACAGTGTTGATCTGATTAGTAATGCTAATTGGAATTAATATAATTAGTGGTACTTAAGCCACTGTGGTTTTGAACAGTAAATCCTCATCTCACAGGACAAGTTGTCGCTGAGACAAACCAGACTGATGTGTGTTTGGATGCGTTCCTTTCTGCAGTAGCTCCTCATGTGAAGCTGAGCTCTGCCACCTGTGGTTTTTGTGCAGCAAGTGCTTTAGAGGAAAAAATTCACTGGCTCGAGAAACTTACGGAATAGTAACACGTGAACTAGCTTAGGTAGTGTATGCTTATGTAAAGTCCCTGGTGGAAGACCAGTTTGGTTTGCTAATATAATCAAGAAATCTCAGCCGCCTTTGAATTTATGTTAATATACATTATAGCTTTGAGTAACTTCCTGACAAGAGTTTAGTTTGAAATTAGAGGTAAATCTTCAGTATTTGGGGCTTCCCAAGAAAACTAAGATCATGGCATCCGGTCCCATCACTTCATGGCAAATAGATAGGGAAACAGTGGAAACAGTGGCTGACTTTATTTTCTGGGGCTCCAAAATCACTGCCGATGGTGATTGCAGCCATGAAATTAAATGACACTTACTCCGTGGAAGGAAAGTTATGACCAACCTAGACAGCATATTAAAAAGCAGAGACATTACTTTGTCAACAAAAGTCCGTCTAGTCAAGGCTGTGGTTATTCCAGTGGTCATGTATGGATGTGAGAGTTGGACTATAAACAAAGCTGAGTGCCAAATAATTGATGCTTTTGAACTGTGGTGTTGGAGAAGACTCTTGAGAGTCCGTTGGACTGCAAGGAGATCCAACCAGTCCATCCTAAAGGATATCAGTCCTGGGTGTTCATTGGAAGGACTGATGTTGAAGCTGAAACTCCAATACTTTGGCCACCTGATGCGAAGAGCTGACTCTTTTGAATAAAGCCTCTGATGCTGGGAAAGATTGAGGGGGGGAGGAGAAAGGGACGACAGATGATGAGATGGTTGGATGGCCTCACTGACTCAATGGACCTGAGTTTGAGTGAACTCCGGGAGTTGGTGCTGGACAGGGAGGCCTGGTGTGCTGTGGTTCATGGGGTCGCAAAGAGTTGGACACGACTGAGCAACTGAACTTAAGTGGTGCTGGTGGTAAAGAGTCCACCTGCCAATGCAGGAGACGTGAGAGAGACAGGTTTGATCCCTGGGTCAGAAAGATCCCCTGGAGGAGGGCATGGCAACCCACTCTAGTATTCTTGCCTGGAGAATCCCATGGACAAAGGAGCCTGGTGGGTTGTAGTCCATAGAGTTGCAAAGAGTTGGACACAACTGAGGTGACTTAGCACAGCATAGCATTCAGTATTAGAAAAGGCAAAGATTGTTTTATATATGACCAAAGTTACTGAAAAACAGGAGTAGACTCTTGCCCTTAAGATCCTCACTCTAGTAGGAGATGTAAGAAGGTCTGTAAATGGCCAGGAGACCACAGGCACCAGAAGTCTTCATTTTTGTCATGTGGGGCTAACACGTCAGTCAAGGGATACCTGGTGTCTTTGGAAGGCAGAGCAATCAGATCGTTTTGTAAGACTTTTTGTAAGAGGGGTCATGCCACCCCTCTCCCCACCTCAATATGTTTTAAGGTGTTATTTATTCTTTTTAAATGTGTAGTTCTGACCAACATACGGAGTTCTGTTCAATTAAAAACCTTAAGGCTTTCCACTAATAATCTGCAAAAAAAGAAATTGCAGCCAAAAAAACTCAAAGTGATTCTTTCTTCATTCCCATCTTGGGGGTACAAACACTGTATGATTTGGCATTAGGGAAAATTGAGTGAGAGAGGTTCATTTCCCAAATCTGGCTTTTCAAGACTGAAACCCACTTCACAGCAGATGGGGTGTCCACTAGGTGGAGTAGTTGTGTGTTATTTATTTGAAGCAGTTAACTGGCTCTGAGGAAACGCTTAACAGTTGCGCCCCCAGTTCTTGCAGAATTCCAGCAGCGGGGGTGTGCTCCTGAAGAATGCTACATCTTTTTGAAGTTTGAAAAGACTTTGAAATAAAAATGTAGTCTGGTTGAAGCAGCTGTGGTTCAGTGAGAGTCCAGAGGGATTTTGTTTTTCTAGAAAACAGGCTTAAGGGAAAAGCCAGTGAGTGGGTGGAGGTTTGAGAAGGAAAGGGTAAGATGTAACCAGAATGAGATATGTGAAGATAATGATTGGTTCCCTGTTGCCCATTTATTGACTCTGGGGCTTAAGAGCTGTCATTGGAGGCTTGTGGCTTAGGCAAAGGGAAGGCAAAGAGGAGTTAAGAAGTGAAAGAAAGAAAAAAAGTGTTGTAGTTTCAGGGTCAGTTCCTTTTGGGGTGTTGGGGAAAGATGGAAGTAGGGAGAAAAGTGATAAAAATAGAGAAACCAACTGTGAAAATATCACTTCTCACAGTCTTTATAGCTTCATAACATCCGTTATTTACCGGGAGATATTGAACTAAGCTTTATCATGATGTAACTGTACAGTCAGTGTAAGACCGTTCGTGATATTTTTTCCAACAGTTTGCTGTGTGTTTGTGTACTTTAGAAACCTGAGCTGTGTCTATGTCCAAGATCAGACTTTTCCTTAATCTTGTATCTCAGTAGTATGTTGCTGGAAGGAGCTTCCTGATGATTGTATATATAACTAGGTCTTATGTTCCTAGATTCCCATTTTGGGGAAAAATTTGCTTTCTAGTACCCTTGTTTTCTGTAGTTTTTAGTCTCTGTGTACAGAAGAGTGGCATAACTTTGGGGAAGAAAGTTTTATTTGAGTACTGAAAAACAGAATCTTAAAACTTTGGGAGGGTTAGAAACAGCCACTACCTTTAGGAAAGTGATAACTTTAATCAGCCAGAAAGAAAAAGTGAGCTGTTTTAAAAGACTTCCAGCAAAGGCATTGCCACAACATTCTTGATGTCTCATTTATGGGGTTCTTTCTTGTATCTCACCTAAAATCCATTTGCTATAACAAATTCTGTATATTCCTTATCACTGAGAAGCGCTTCACACCGTCTGCTTGCTTATTTGCGCAGCATTGTAGGGCCAAGTCCTTGGGTTTAGCATATAACCCAAGATGTTAAGTCAGGGTTGGTCTGCAGTACTCAGAAGAGAAATGTTATGGAAATACAAGCAGTAAGAATAAGTGAATTTCAGAGATGTGAGAAGTGTTGAGCAGCTGTGCGTTACGTGTGTAGACGCTGTGGGGCCTGTGAAAGTCATCACCTTTTCCCTCATCATCGCTGCTTGTGTGGAGTTTGTCTTCAGATGGCGAACAGCTGTCGGCCGTCTTCTCTGTAAGATTGCGGTGTTTTTGTCACTTCTCCTCCTTTTAAAGGCTGCAAGTTGTTCCAGTTCCTTTCATCTTTCTTTGGAGGTTTTTATTTTTCATCCTGTTAATCATCTGTGAGTCCCTTCTGAATCCCTTCCAAGTTTGATTTTTCCTCAACATTCCTTTTCAGTTCAGCAGTACAAAGCTGGCTGTATCTCCCTGAGAGTTTCTGATCACTTTTGAGTGTCGTGAGAGGAGGACTTCACACTTGTACCTGCGCTGGAGTCCTTTATTTGCTTTCTGAAAGTGGAGTCATTCGGTGCTGACTGGCTGTCAGATTTTTATCTCCTATGACCTTGGTCTTTTCCTCTTATGTTTATTTATAGCTTGTACATTAATCATGTTTTATTTATGAAGTTTATTTTTCTTGGCTGGGTAGATTGCTTTGTCCTGTCCTCGCTGAAACCCATTGCTTTTTTTTTCTAATTACTTCACCGCTTACTCAATGTCATTTCCATTCTTATCCTCCAATGTGCCCAGCCCATGAGCTTCATGTTGTCTGAGCTGTGCACGTCAGTGATGCAGATGTTGTAAAAAGAAGGGTGGAAACAGAATCCTCGAAATAATGGCAGAACACGGTGTGTTGATGTTTCTCAGAATTCATTCTGATGAGCAGCCAGGCCGAGTGGTAGGAGAGCTGTCTGTGTTCACCCTCCTAGGAGCTGTTCCTCTCGCCACCAAGGTTTGGTGCCTCCATTTCCACACAGCTGTGCCAAGGAACAAAGAAAGCTTTGTCGGAGCAATTCATCTTGCACGCTGCTGTCAGATTTAATCTCACTCACTGCCTTGTTCATCTCTCTCCCTGTTCATAACTTTCAGTGGCTCCCCATCACCCCTGAATTAAAAATAGGCTTTCTAGTCTGGCATTCAAGGCACATTTGGGCCCCAGCCTCCCTTTCTGGTCTGATTGCCTGTATCTGTTTCATCCAAAATGAACCACTTGCCACTCCCTGGATATCTCTCTCACTTTGAAACCTTGGTTTGTCTGCATTGTCTGCTCTGCTTGGAGCACTGACACTCTCCCATTGGATTTGTGTCTGTTGACACCATTTAAGGCCAGTGTCTTTCGTGTTCCTTTCTTTGTGGATTTCTTCATCTAGATAATGATCTTTCCTCCCAACCCTCCAATCTTTATGCTCCCAAGGAGGTGCTTATTTTATTTTGTACCTTGTTATAGTTGTTCTTTAGAAATAACCATGCTTTTCTTGTCCTTCCTGGTAGACTGTTCATTTTTTGAGAAGTGTCTCTTCCTTATCTTGGTAACTTTGCATATACCTACTAATTGTGTTTGCGTAAGTACATGTCTAAGAAAATACATTTTTTTCTTACGGTATTTATGGATATGTGCCAAATATGTGAATTATATCCATTTCAGCACATTATATATTTGACTGGCATTCTGTTGTAAGTTCCTTACCTGGTAGCAGATGGACTGGCCACTGGTCTACATCACTGTATACCTACTATTTTTTACCCTTGAAAAAATCTAGAGTAGCATTGTTGTAGTCTACTTTTGTTACCCTTAAAAATATCTAGAAGGAATTACAAGTTTATATTAATTTACTGTGTTAGTCATTTTTACTTAAACCAAAACTGTTAAATGCAGCAATTGCTTGACTACATAATTAAAACTGTACTCTAAAAGCCCTTTTATAATGGATTCTTATTGTTTTCTAGAAACTACCCAACTCTAGCCAATATTGAAAGGAAGAAAAAGTTAAAACTTGAAAAGGAAAAGAGAGGAGCAGTGTTGACGACGACACAGTATGGGTAAGTTCCTGAAAATTGCTTGCACTCTCAATGCTCATTTTAAATGAATGTACATTCTTACAAATAATAAAAAGAGGACACACCCAAATCCTAAAACCTCTATATTTTCAATTCTGAAATTTTTGCTTTTGTAACTCTTTTGCTGAATTTTTAAAATTATAATTTAAAATAATATACCTATACTCATAGGTATCAGTTCAGTTCAGTCGCTCAGTCATGTCTGAGTCTTTGCAATCCCATGAATTACAGCACACCAGGCCTCCCTGTCCATCACCAACTCCTAGAGTTCACCCAAACTCATGTCCATTGAGTCGGTGATGCCATCCAGCCATCTCATCCTCTGTCGTCCCCTTCTCCTCCTGCCCCCAATCCCTCCCAGCATCAGAGTCTTTTCCAATGAGTCAGCTCTTCACATGAGATGGCCAAAGTACTGGAGTTTCAGCTTTAGCATCATTCCTTCCAAAAAACACCCAGGACTGATGATCTCCTTTAGAATGGATTGGTTGGATCTCCTTGCAGTCTATGGGACTCTCAAGAGTCTTCTCCAACACCACAGTTCAAGCATCAATTCTTCGGCACTCAGCTTTCTTCACAGTCCAACTTTCACATCCATACATTACCACTGGAAAAACCATAGCCTTGACTAGACGGACCTTTGTTGGCAAAGTAATGTCTCTGCTTTTGAATATGCTATCTAGGTTGATCATAACTTTCCTTCCAAGGAGTAAGCGTCTTTTAATTTCATGGCTGCAATCACCATCTGCAGTGAGTTTGGAGCCCAAAAAAATAAAGTCTGACACTGTTTACACTGTTTCCCCATCTATTCCCCATGAAGTGATGGGACCAGATGCCATGATCTTAATTTTCTGAATGTTGAGCTTTAAGCCAACTTTTTCACTTTCCTCTTTCACTTTCATCAAGAGGCTTTTGAGTTCCTCTTCACTTTCTGCCATAAGGGTGGTGTCATCTGCATATCTGAGGTTATTGATATTTCTCCTGGCAATCTTGATTCCAGCTTGCGCTTCTTCCAGCCCAGCGTTTCTCATGATGTACTCTGCATATAAGTTAAATAAGCTAGGTGACAATATACAGCCTTGACGTACTCCTTTTCTTATTTGGAACCAGTCTCTTGTTCCATGTCCAGTTCTAACTGTTGCTTCCTGACCTGCATATAGGTTTCTCAAGAGGCAGGTCAGGTGGTCTGGTATTCCCATCTCTTGAAGAATTGTCCGCAGTTTATTGTGATCCACGCAGTCAAAGGCTTTGGCATAGTCAATAAAGCAGAAATAGATGTTTTTCTGGAACTCTCTTGCTTTTCCATGATCCAGCAGATGTTGGCAATTTGATTTCTGGTTCCTCTGCCTTTTCTAAAACCAGCTTGAACATCAGGAAGTTCACAGTTCACGTATTGCTGAAGCCGGGCTTGGAGAATTTTGAGCATTACTTTACTAGCGTGCGAGATGAGTGCAATTGTTCAGTAGTTTGAGCATTCTTTGGCATTGCCTTTTCTTTGGGATTGGAATGAAAACTGACCTTTTCCAGTCCTGTGGCCACTGCTGAGTTTTCCAAATTTGCTGGCATATTGAGTGCAGCACTTTCACAGCATCATCTTTCAGGATTTGGAATAGCTCAACTGGAATTCCATCACCTCCACTAGCTTTGTTTGTAGTGATGCTTTCTAAGGCCCACTTGACTTCACATTCCAGGATGTCTGGCTCTAGGTGAGTGATCACAGCATTGTGATTATCTTGGTCATGAAGATCTTTTTTGGTACAGTTCTTCTGTGTATTCTTGCCATCTCTTCTTAATATCTTCTGCTTCTGTTTGGTCCATACCATTTCTGTCCTTTATCGAGCCCATCTTTGCATGAAATGTTCCCTTGGTTTCTCTAATTTTCTTGAAGAGATCTCTAGTCTTTCCCATTCTGTTATTTTCCTCTATTTCTTTGCATTGATTGCTGAAGAAGGCTTTCTTATCTTTCCTTGATATTCTTTGGAACTCTGCATTCAGATGCTTATATCTTTCCTTTTCTCCTTTGCTTTTCACTTCTCTTCTTTTCACAGATATTTGTAAGGCCTCCCCAGACAGCCATTTTGCTTTTTTGCATTTCTTTTCCATGGGGATGGTCTTGATCCCTGTCTCCTGTACAATGTCACGAACCTCAGTCCATAGTTCATCAGGCACTCTGTCTATCAGATCTAGGCCCTTAAATCTATTTCTCACTTCCACTGTATAATCATAAGGGATTTGATTTAGGTCATACCTGAATGGTCTAGTGGTTTTCCCTACTTTCTTCAATTTCAGTCTGAATTTGGCAATAAGGAGTTCATGATCTGAGCCACAGTCAGCTCCCAGTCTTGTTTTTGCTTCTCCATCTTTGGCTGCATAGAATATAATCAATGTGATTTTGGTGTTGACCATCTGGTGATGTCCATGTATAGAGTCTTCTCTTGTGTTGTTGGAAGAGGGTGTTTGCTATGACCAGTGCGTTCTCTTGGCAAAACTCTATTAGCCTTTGCCCTGCTTCATTCCATATTCCAAGGCCAAATTTGCCTGTTACTCCAGGTGTTCCTTGACTTCCTACTTTTGCAATCTAGTCCCCTGTAATGAAAAGGACATCTTTTTGGGGTGTTAGTTCTAAAAGGTCTTGTAGGTCTTCATAGAACCGTTCAACTTCAGCTTCTTCAGCGTTACTGGTTGGGGCATAGACTTGGATTACTGTGATATTGAATGGTTTGCTTTGGAAACGAACAGAGATCATTCTTTCGTTTTTGAGATTGCATCCAAGTACTGCATTTTGGACTCCTGTTGACCATGATGGCTACTCCATTTCTTTTAAGGGATTCCTGCCCGCAGTAGTAGATATAATGATCATCTGAGTTAAATTCACCCATTGCAGTCCATTTTAGTTCGCTGATTCCTAGAATGTCAATGTTCACTCTTGCCATCTCCTGTTTGACCACTTCCAATTTGCCTTGATTCATGGACCTAACATTCCAGGTTCTTTGGAAGGAATGATGCTAAAGCTGAAACTTCAGTACTTTGGCCACCTCATGTGAAGAGTTGACTCATTGGAAAAGACTCTGATGCTGGGAGGGATTGGGGGCAGGATGAGAAGGGGACGACAGAGGATGAGATGGCTGGATGGCATCACTGACTCGATGGACATGAGTCTGAGTGAACTCTGGGAGTTGGTGATGGACAGGGAGGCCTGGTGTGCTGCGATTCATGGGGTCGCAAAGAGTTGGACACGACTGAGCGACTGATCTGATCTGATCCGATGCATAGTATAGTATGAGTATAATAATACCCTATACTCATGTGGTTTTCAGAATGATTTATATTAACAGGTCTTTTCTATCTTTGTACCCTAGCTGAGCAGTTCTCCTTCCCAGAGGCAACCCATTTTATCTTTCTAGAGATATCTCATTTATATACAGCACATAGATAATAGTCTTTTTTATTCTTTTCCTTTTTCGATATGGTCCTCCATCTTGCTTTTTTTTAGCCAAATGATAAATAGTCCTGTATTAATATATAAACAAGACTCCTCATTCTCTGAGGGTGTGTAGGAAGTGTAGGAATATCCCCACAAGGTCGTCTTTTTTTTTCCCTTTAAACCAGTTCTCTATTGACAGACATTCGTTTTCAATCTTTTACTAATAAAAAGTTGCCCTTATTGCTCTGTACATATAATTTACACGTGCAGATATTTCTGAGGGTGGGTTCCTAGAGGTGGATTTGCTGAGTCAAAGACATGTATTCATAATATTGATAGCTAACTGCCAAATATCTGTCATAGAAGCTATCCTAGTTTACTCTCTCAGTAGCAGTGTATGAAACGTCCCATTTCCCCAGTACCTCACCTTCATAGAACTTTTCACATTTTGTTTTGTATTGTGTACAACTCGATGAATTTCTCCATGCATACATACCTACATACCCGTGTAACTTCCACATAGATTAATAATGTATAGAATATATTTACCTCACAGAGCTTTTCTCTCTTAGGCCTTCCCACCTAGTTTTATGCCTCCTTACAAAGGTAACCTCTTTTGATTTCTGTCATCATAGATTTATTTTACCTGTTCTTGGAAACTTGTATGAAAGTGAAAGTGGAATTCGCTCAGTTGTGTCCAACTCTTTGCGACCCCCTTGGAATTCTCCAGGCCAGAATACTGGAGTGGGTAACCTTTCTTCTTCAGGGGATCTTCCCAACCCAGAGATTGAACCCAGGCCTCCCGCACTGCAGGAGGATTCTTTAGCAGTTGAGCCACAGGGAAGTGGAACCCTGTAGTATATCTTCTTTGGTGTAGTTTCTATGGCTGAACGTTATTTTGTGCTATTCATCCATATTGTTGTATACAGCTGTAAATCCATTCTTAATCCATTCTGCTGTATAGAACTCAGTTGTGAGAATATATCTGGGTTGGCCAAAAAGTTAATTCTGGTTTTCCTGTAAGATGGTTCGGAAAAAAAAACGGAACAAACTTTTGGCCATGCCAATATACTCATTCTGCTATTGGACACTTGGGTTGTTTCCACTTTGGGCTATTATGAGTAAAGCTTTGTGGACGTAAGTACTTGCTTACTGTGTGTTTAGTTATGATAGACACAAGCAGTTTTCTGAAATGGTTGTCCTGATTTATATGCCTACTGACTCTGCATCTAATTTCTCTGTGTACTGTTCAATATGGGGTGTTGTTACACGTTATACCTTTTCCTCATGTCATGCCATTTCCCTCATGACTAATGATGTTGGGCATCTTTTTATATGCTTATTGGTCATTTTGATAATTCTCTTGTGAAGTGCCAGTTCAAGTCTTTGACTGTTTTTTAATAGAGTTGCTTTTCTTGATTTGTAGGCGTTACTTACTTAGATACAAGTCATTTTTTGTATAGAGTATAGGTGGTGCAGATACAGTCTTGCAACTTGTGGTTTGCCTTTTTGCTCTTAATAGGTGTCTTGTTTTTTGTTTTTTCCTCTCGTATGTTAGTCTCAATAGCACACGTATCTGGGGTCAGTTGGGGGATATCTGCTGATCTTGACAGAGTCACAGCCAGGGGTTGGTTAGCTGATGGCTAGGGTGCCTGTGTAGTTAACCATTTCTCGTAGCCTTCATTCTTGAGTGTAGATCATCTTTCTATCTGATACTACTTTTCTTTTGCCTAAAAGACTTCCTTTAACATTTCTTATAATGAGGGCGTGCTGAAGATGACTTCTTTCAGCTTTATGTGTCTGAAGAGATCTTTATTTTACCTTCTTATTTGAAAGATAATTTTGCTAGATATGCAGTTCGAGGTTAATGGTGTTTTTGATATTTGCAGTACTTTAAAGATGTTGCCCCACTGTTTTCTTAGTGGCATGGTTTCCAAGAGAAATCTGCTGTTACCATTACCTTGTTCATCTGTGTAAATACCTTTTATCTCTGGTTGCTTTTAAGATTTTCTTTTCATCACTACCTTTAAGTTTATTATTATATGCCTTAGTATTATTTTCTTACCTTGTATTATTGTCCATTGAGAGTATATGTAGTGAACCTTTTCTCAAAAGATCTTTTTTCTTTTTCCTGTGCATAGTTTACATAAGCATGTGCTCACATAATTATTTGTTTTCCTCTTAAGTGTAGTAATTAAGGTGGTTTGAGAGGGCACTTGATTTGAGCTAGCTGTGAAATTGTGCTTGGTCTATGATCTTTTAAGTTTATCCCCCTGTAACATGAAGAGAATAATACATGAGTTGGCCAAAATGTTTGTTTGGGTTTTTCCGTAAGATGTTATGGAAAAACCAGAACCTTTTTGCCACCCCAATACCTGTCTAATCTATTTCAAGGAGTTATCATGAAGCTCAAACAAGAAACAAGGTAGCATATTTATAAAATTGTCAGAAACTTCAAGGCTCCTTAAAATTAAGTAGATAAGAGTTTACACACTTTGTAAAGTCTGAGGAATATTTTGTGTGCTAAGTCGCTTCAGTCTTTCCAGCTCTTTGCAGCCCTGTGGACTGTAGCCTGCCGGGCTCCTCTGTCCATGGGATTCTCCAGACAAGAATACTGGAGTGGGTTGCCGTGCCCTCCTCCAGGGGACCTTCCCGACCCAGGGCTGGAACCCACACCCGCACTGGCAGGCGGGTTCTTTACTGCTAGGGCCACCTGGGAAGCCCCGAGGAACATTTTATCTTATGTATAATAGGAGTGAAAGAACGCTGCCAATTAAACTCACTTGCTGTTGATTGTACAACAGAGCCCAATTTAGAGAGATTAAATTATGGGAAGGAAACGTGCAATTTGGAATTGATGAAGTATGATGTATTGTGTATGCTCAGTTAACGCTCTGCCTTTGGAAGCCATTGAGTGTATTTTTTCTGATCTCTTTAGTGTAGTACGTGACAAGTGATTGATCTGACAGCTAAGTTTCTTTTGTATTGAGTGATCTTTTTCAAATTTTTCTTGAAAGGTCAGTGCCTTTTATATTAAGAATTTCATTTTTCTTACTGCAGCAAGATGAAGGGGATGACCAGACATTCGCAGATGGCAAAAATCCAAAGTCCTGGCAAACATCACAAATGGAAAAATGGCCATGCTGAGCAGAGAACAGCTGCTGGGTCAGGGCATCACTTGGGTGATTTGAAGCCTGAAAGTCCACTTGAGGCAAATTCAGACCCCCTGGGTGTTTTGGTAAACACTGATTCTGGTAAGCTAAATAGGAAAACACCGTGTTTTTAAGAGTATAGACAATGATGCAGAAGTTGATTCTTCACATCCTTGTGCATGGAAAGTTTAATGGCAAAAATGTAAAAAAGTAGAATGATGCTTTTGTTCCTAATAGGAGTGTCTTATTTAAAACCTCACTTTAAGAAACTTTTTATGAATCTTGGAAATGAATGCATGAAGCAGGCAGAATGTGGGAGAAAGATTATATTTATTGTGTAATTTGCATAGTATCATATAATCTTGAAAATATCTTAAGATTATTTTGAATGTATTGATGCTGTGAATTCAGATTTACACCATTAGATGAATTTTCCCACCTAGAAAGCAGTAATTCCAAGGGAAGCCAGTATTTATGCTGCTCAGCATGAACTTGGTCTCTTTGGGTAAATAACATTAATTCAGTATATTAAATAATACTGTTCTTCCTCACAGCATAGAATATATTTATATGTTTTTTATTTATTCTTGAGTTCCCTCTAGAATTTAGGAGATATGTTTACTCTTGCTTACAAGTTGAAAAATTAAAGGACAGAAATGTTGCTGTCACAGAAAGATATCATTCAGCCTCTAAGGCTTCATTTCTCTTTCTGAAAAATGAAAACATCAGTGTAAATATTTTACCATCTTTCCTTCTAGTAACAAGGTGTGAGGCTTTATCTAGTTGCTAGTGCTTCTTCTTCTGCAAAGGCGTGTTACCAGTGAGTGGACTGATGAGTGATTGTGGTAGCTTTGCCAGCAGGCCCTGCTCAGCTTGGGGGAAGGTGGCTTCTGCAATAATCACACAGCAGATTATTGAACGTAAATGATGGGAAGAAATGGGCGGGGACGTGGCAACTGCTTCACTGACTAAATCAGGATGGAAAAAGATCTTGGCATAAAGAGATGTTGGGCTAAGAATGACAAGATAAAATTCAGTAGGAATAGTAATAATAAATGTTTTAACACCAACTAAGGAGAAGGCAATGGCACCCCACTCCAGTACTCTTGCCTGGAAAATCCCATGGACAGAGGAGCCTCGTAGGCTGCAGTCCATGGGGTCACTAAGAGTCGGACACGACTGAGCGACTTCACTTTCATTTTTCACTTTTCACTTTCATGCATTGGAGAAGGAAATGGCAACCCACTCTAGTGTTCTTGCCTGGAGAATCCCAGGGATGGCAGAGCCCGGTGGGCTGCTGTCTATGGTGTTGCACAGAGTCGGACATGACTGAAGCAACTTAGCAGCAGCAGCAGCAGCAGCAGCAGCAGCAACACTTATTAAGTAAGGTACTTAACTGTGCTCTAAGTGCTTTGTGTATAGTAGCTCTTTGCTTCATAACAACCTTTCACGTACATGCAGTTGCTGCTTCCATTTTTGAACCGAGGCACTTAGAGTCGTGTACCTTCGTCACGCTGCTAGTTAGTGACAGAGTCAGAGTTAGGGGTCTTACTCCTAGTACACGGCACTACCTCCAAATGTGAAGTCTGAATCTGGCCCCCAAAAGCAAATCCGTGTTGTATGGGTCTAGGAGAGTTGAGATGTGAAAGAAAAAGCATCTTCTTATCCTTGCTGATAGCGAGGAAAAGGCAGAAGGCATTTGGGGCCAGGGCTCAGTTTACTCTTGGGTACTGATTTTTTTTTTTCCTTCAAAAAGTGTTGGAGAGTGCCCACATAGTTATTCAGGCTTACAGCTTGTGACCTTGATGATGAAATACAGTCTGTGCCTAAATAGAAACTTCCACGTCATTAAAATACTTGAAACACAAATACAAAGATTACTGTTATAAACATTAACTAACTTGAAAATTACATAATTCTTTGCTTTATGCAACTTTCTAAATGAACATTTGAAGGGTTCTTTAATGTTGAATAGTCTTTGCCTTCGTATTGTTAGCTCTGGTTGGGCAATTCTGTTTTCCCATTTTTTTAAAGAAGTGTTTCAGTGTGTGCTAGTCTGGTGAAGCATTAACGGAAAGATGACCGTTTTACACGTGCCTGTATTTAAGCCTGTATCTAGATCTTCGAGAGACACTTTAGACCTGAGAGACAGTAGTTAAATGCCTTTCCTCCTAATAATAGAAAGCATTCAGTCAGGTTCCTAGGAGCAGTTGAGTGAGAGATATCAAGTCATTTTGTTGTGGCTTAATGGTGAAACCCTTATTTTTGTGAAGGTCAGAGAGGAACATGTAAGGCATGAATACAAAAATCCTAAGAGTAAGCTATAAACTTGTGATGTTCCTTGAGGAAATCAGAATACCAACAATCAAATTATGGTTGCTGGATTTTATAGGAAAGGTTCCATTAAACTCCTGTTATCCTTTACTTGGGATTTCTTCTGGACTTTTACGCTTTACAAATCTAAGTTTCCGAGCACTGGTCTTTCAACTGTCCACTCCCAAGTATAGCTCCAGGGAACCACGTGTGCCCTTGTTTCACATACCCTAAGCGTTCTCAGTGTCTCAACTCTCCAGTTATCAGTTTTCCCTTGTTTAGAGAAGCTTCGTTTCGCATGAGCCAGAGTCACATGTGGTGTGTCCCCAGAACATAACTGAAGGTAATGAAATGGGAAAACAGCTGTTCATTTGTGTGAGCTCCTAGCTCTTGCCCTTAGGAAGGCAGTTAGCAATAGTGAGCTGTAGGGCACTCCTAGTGCTGAGTACACCAGCCACCCAGGCTGTGGTTTTAACATCTGTCTAAAATTCTTTGCTATTCCTTATTCCAAGAGATAGAGCCTCATTTCCTTCCCCTTGAATGTGGGCTGGACTTAGTGACTTGTTTCTAGAAATAGAGTAAGAAAAGAGAAGAAGAGTAACTTTATGGTGGGGACCCCCAAGTGGTCACGGCTGACGTCACCGGTAATAAGTCGGGTTGATGTGTACCCCCTGATACATGACGAGAAGGACACTACCTAGAATCCATAACCTCGGTCTAATCATCAGAAAACATCAGACCCACCTACGGGATATTCTGCAGTAATTGACCAGTAGTCTTTAAAAACAGTCAAGTTCGTGAAAGACAAGGAAATACTGAAGAATTGTCACGGATTGGAAGAGGACACAGATCAAGGAGTCCGGAGACTGAACGTGATGTGCTATGGTGGATTGACTCCTAGAACAGAAAAAGGACAGTAGTGGAAAAACGGGTGAAATTACAGCACAGTCTGTGGTTCAGGTGGTAGTACTATCCCAGCGTTCATTTGTTAGCTGTGGTAAATGCACTGTGGTTATGTAAGATGTTAATATTAGGGGAAGCTAGGGTTTATGGAAAATCTTGGCACTAGCTTTGCAACGCCTGTGTAAATCTAAAATGGATTTAAAATATAAAGTCTAGAGAAAAAGGAAGGCAGGAAGAAGGGTTGATATGTAGGCCAATTAAAGCTGTGCAGTCCACTTCTTGAATTGGGGGGAAATACTTGCCTCCAGGTTTCATTTTCCTGTGTTTTCTTTATAATTCATTTTCTAATTATAAAAATGATGCAAAAAATGGGGGGAAAAAAGGAAAAGCATCAGATAAAAAGCAATATACTTCCTTAACTTATGGAGACAGCCACTGCTCACATTTTGTATCCCTCAGTATTTTTCTTAGATACATATATGTGATTTTTTTAAGAAAAATAGAATCATTTTATTGAAAAAAAGAAATAGTCTCTGAATGCAGATGAAGCCAGGTTTCTGTTTTGGCCCCACCTTGGCACAGTTCTGTCATTCTGTTCTAGTTACCCGTTTTGAACTTGTCCTTATTTAACTCATTCATGCAACAGTTTGTTCTTCAAATATTTGTTGAGCATTTATGTACTGTTCTAGGCTTGGAGGATATAGTATACTGAACAAAGCCAAACCCCTTCTCTCCTGTACCTTATGTTCTTTTTGGGGAAGCTACAGTAAATAAATATGGGTTGATATCGGTTGATATCCTTCATGAGGACGAGTAACGCCAAGGGAAAGGACTGAGAATGGCAGCTGGAGAAAGCAGTGTGCTATTTAGTATAATTAGCGAAGGCATCTCTGATAAGGGGATACTAAGAATTCTGAGTGAAATTAGGAGCTGAGACTTGAGAGTTTTCCAAGCAGAGAAAGCAACAATTGCAAACACCCCATGGGGAGAGCATGCTTTGTGTACTTGGGGAACAACAGGGTTGGAGTGGAGTAAGGCAGGAAGAAGGTGGTGAAGGATCAGCTCAAATAGGGTCTTGTCTAAGGCAGGAAAGGACTTGGGACTTTACTCTGAGGTTGAGCAGAGAGGTGATGTGATGTGTTAAAGTGGCGAATGGACTGCAGAGGTGGGCAGATCATATCAGGCTGTTCTTTTAGTAGGATGCTAGAACTGTCTGGGTAAGAAATGTTGACTTGGATTGCGGTTGTAGGAGTGAAGTAATTTGTGTGATTCTGGATATATGTTCAAAACAGAGCTGACAGTATTTGTTGCTGGATTGGATATGGTATGTGAGAAAGTGAAGAGTCAGGGTGATTGCTAGGTTTTGCTGTAACCATTGAAAAAAGCTGGCATTTACTGAGATGGAGGCCAACTGGTAGGCATGTTTGCAGGAGAAATCAAGTGTTTTTTGTTTTGTTTTGGGGCATGCTAACCTTTGAGATGCCTGTTTGATATCTAAGTAGAGATGTTGAACAGTTAGTTTATTCTGGGCTTTAGGGGAAAACTGAAGGTATACAGTTGTGATTTATTGGCCTCCAAATAGTACTTTAAGATTTGAGATAAAGTGAAATCATAAGAGGAGAAAGAGGCACAGAGGGAAAGCTTGCTGAGGATTGGACCCAGGGACAACTCAAGAATTTTGAAGTTGGTCAATGAAGAGAATTTAGTAGGGAGACTAAATTCTGGGAAAGGAGAGCCAAGTGAAAGGGTTCTGGAAGTCACATGAAGGTCTCCCGTTGACCTTGAACAATTTCAGGGGTTAGGAGCGCCAGCCCCCCACGTGCTTGAAAACTCGGGTCTAACCTGTAGTTTGCCTTTCGTGTAATGTGGTTCTTCTGCATCCACAGCCCTGAATCCATGGATTCAGCTAATTGCAGGTTGGTTTCAGTAGTATTTCGTATTGAAAAATAGCTGTGTGTAAGTGGACCTGTGAGCTTCAAGCCTGCGTTGTTCAAGGGTCGGTCGCACTATCAGATGTTGTCACTAGGTTAAGTAAGATGAACACCAGCAACTGACCTTTAGACGTGGCAACACAGAAGAATCCGGTGACCTTGGAAGAAAAAGTTCACTGGTGTGGTGAGCCTGAAAGACAGATTGAAGTAGATTCTAGAGGGTCAGATAGTTGTAGGAAATTTCAGGCCCAAGCGACTTCCCTGGTGAATTATATAAATAGTTGGGGTTTTGCTGTGAAAGGGAACAGAGAAATGGGCTGTAGCTGAAAGACATTTCTTGGCATTATTCTTGACCGTAGAGAGAGTTTGGTAGGATGACTTAATTTTCAGAGGACTTTATATATCTGTAGGAGATATTCTAGCCCACTAGTTAATACTTGGGATTTAGAGTCAGGTAGCCAGGATTTAAATTTGACCTGGCTGTTGTATTGTTCTGTTACCTGAGGGATCATCCAGTTCAGATTCTCTTGAATTTTGGTATTATCACCTGTAATTAATAATGAAGGTGATACTTCAAAAGCGTTAAATGAGCTCATGCTTCTAAAGAGCATTATTTAGTCATCTGTATTGTACTTTTTGGTGCTTCTACATTTTGGCATATCATCGTTTAAACAATGAGATGAACAGTCTCCACACTAATATTGTTGCAGATTCTGTTTTATCCACTAGTCATTTATAAATAAAACTGCATATTTTCAATTCCCCTTTATTAATTCAGGAGAAAAGATAAGAAGTTAGCTCGGAATTGACGAGGAGCAGTTTTTGGAGTGGGTGCTGGGCAGTGTGGATTGGTGGAGAGGGGCTCTCACTTAATCGACCGGAAGGTGGTCGTTCCATGCTCACTTCCTTTTTCCTGCGGGCGTGCTTCGGTTTCCCTTGGACCGACTTGGTGAATGTTCAGTACTGTCTTGAAACATTTTCTCTTGGTTGTGGGGTTGAGCTGGTTCATTACACAAGCAAGTTATTGTCTTCATTCTTCCGTCAGGCACTACTGACTTGTTCAGAATAAATGTAATACACTTTCAGAGGTGCCAAAAATAAACGCAATAGGTGGTGTCCTGGGGCTACAACTAAACTTGCTGGGCTCTGATCAAACACTTCACCTTTGGCAGGCTCTTAGTACTCGCTAAATTCTCGTGCTTGGCTTGTTTACTTAAGTTCTTAGAAGTTCTCAACAATAAAAATTTAGGGCAGATTCAGTGAGGCGTTATGTTTATGCCTTTAACTGTAGAAAGGTTGAAATACTACTTGTACCCTCTAAACCAGTCTTGAAAAGAGTGGCCATTTATATTTTATTTACTCCAAATCTAATTTTCAGAGTCTATGATCCTAGTCCAGTGATGTTAAAAATACATTTATGGCTTTCCTGGTACTGTAATAAAATGAATTAATATCATGAAATAAAATAATAACAAAGACTGTATAATTCATTTAGAGAAGACTCAAGTTCCATAACCAGTGAAGCATGGTAAGAGACTTGAGTTGCATATAGCTTCCATTTGCCCCTCTGTTTTCTCTTTGGGGCAGATAGCTTCTCTGACTGTGAAGATTTAAACCAAGGGGAAAATTTTCAAGTCTCCTGGGTTTCGTTTTCAGGAAGATTGAGGACATGATCAGAAAGTGCTTTCTTTTCACTAACATGAGGGGGTGGGGGGCTGTCAGCTTTCATTTTTATGCTGGTAGATATTTTTGATGTACAGTTTCATTCTCAGTGCTTCCTGTTTCAGAGTCTGACAAAGAGGAGAAACCGCAGAGTGCTGTCATACCCAAGGAAGTGACCCCAGCGCTGTGCTCCCTGATGAGCAGCTACGGCGGCCTCTCGGGGTCAGAGAGTGAGCCGGAAGGTGAGCCTGGCTCCGGGTGGTAACAGTGGGTGTGGATCGCTCCACTGTTGCCTCTGATGTACACTGTGCATCAGTAGCATCCTTTCACGTGTATGTATCTGAGGACGAGATGTGTCATGCACATTCTTAAGTTGAGCCTCAAATTCCTTTCTCATTTGATTCCGAAGTTAACATGGGATGAAGGGACGTGGGAGAGATGGAGAACTGTGTTGCTCCTCTAGGAGAAAGGGGCAAAAATAACATAATGAAAGAAGAGGAAGGGGAAGAGATATCCACTAGTGAAATCAGAGAAAATTCTAAAAGATAAAGCAAAGGAAGTTAATACTCCTTCCCACTCTCAAGAACCCTTGTCTTAACACGTTTCACACCTTTTGAAGCTGGAGAGGGGTCCTTTATGACAAAGAGGATGGTAAAATTCCTTACCTGTATATGGGGCATCGCTCCTTATAGAGCACATGTACCTAAGCTGTCTCCTTCGGAGAACACGGGAATCGTATGTGCTTGTGTTGCATCAGCCTGTGTATTTTAAAGGTTGGGAGACATGGAATCCTTTTGATAGTGTTTCTGAGAAGTTAATGTTATTCAGGATACATGTTTTAACCTTAAAAGGTGATGACAAACTCCCCCTCCCCCCAAAAAAAGCAATGGTGATAAACCAACTCAACGTCTGGCATCTCTTCTAGGGCCTCCTAACAGGGCTACGAGTAGGCTTGGCAGTATGGGCAACTCGAGCCAAGGTTCACACCAGTAACCCAGCATTTGTTTAGTGAATAACCGTGTGTCCTGTCGCGCCTCTGACCCTGGCTCTGCATGGTTGTTACATCTGGGCTTCACCAGCCACGAGAGAATTCTGAGTGTGTGTCTCACATGCGTCATCACAGTAGGGGCTCTACTGAAGACAGGAATAGAGGGTCTTCAAAGTGAAAATGTAGGATGAAAGGGAGGTTTAAATGTAATGGGATGAAGATGGCAGGACTTTTAATGTTGACTAAGCTAGAGAAAATCAATGTTTATGTAGTTGGAAAATGCTGAAGAAGAAAGAGTTGGGCTTTAATATGAAAGTTAAGGTTTAGATCTGGGTATCTATAACATACAGGGTTTTTTTTCCCTCTTTTTGAAAGGCCAAGCTTTACCATGTTAACTGGTTAAAGGCTGCTTGAATTTTGAAATATAATCTGCTTTGGGTTTATCAGAGGAGTCCTTTACAGATGGTTGCCTCTTCTTCTTTTTTTTTTTTTTTTGAATTTTAAGAAAAACAGTATTTAGTTCCTTACTCTTGTTTCTAGTACACTGATATGAAGATGAAGTTATTCTTTAAACACATATTACGTTTCCTGCTTATCTTGTGTATTTATGACAGGTGATAGCAAAGAACACTATTACCAGATTACTGAATCCCATAAAAACAAGCCATACAAATGCTTTCCTCTCTCATTCCTAAGATAAGATATTTAATAGTTTTATACTCATGTCTTCATTTTGAGACTGCCACTTTGAGGAGGCAGAGAGGAAACTGGAAGGGATCAAGTTTTCAGCCCTTTATTTTATAGACGCTGAAGCTTCAAGAGGACACACTGGCAAAACTAGTATGTGGCAAAGCTGACGTAAAGCTTAGGTCTAAAGGAGCCAACTGTATTGCCTTCCGTTACATCTTTCTTTGTGTGGCAATAGGTGGTGCATAGCTATTCTTTTGACTTTGTATGAATTCAGTTTGACTGATTGTCTAAAATGTCTTGCCTTCAGGAAAAAGTCCTTGCTTCACATTCCTAAGCCTTAGGAATTATTTTATGTAATTTGAATTTGCTTTTATTAAGCCATCCAGGTCACTAGCAGATTTCTAGCTTGCAGTGTTACTGGGCTATAGATTGGGATAGGCTATTGACACAGCAGGACTTTGCAATAAGTGAAACAAGGGAATAAAGTGAGCCTTCTCTGAACCATGAAATAGCATCTCTGTTGTTTTTGTTTTAGTCTCTAAGTCATGTCCTACTTTTGTGACCCCATGGACTATAGCCTGCTGGGCTTCTCTCTCCATAGGATCTCACAGGCAAGAAAATTGGAGTGGGTTGCTATTTGCTACTCAAGGGGATCCTCCTGACCCAGGGATCGAACCCACGTCTCCTGGAGCTCCTGCATTTCAGGCGGATTCTTTACAGCTGACCCACTGAGGAAGCCTGTGGTTATCAACCATTAGTATGGTTATTAACCGTGTACTATTTTCAGTATGATGTCTCAGGGAATAGGGAGGCCTGAGGAGGAAGAGAGAGAGAGGAGCATGGCAGGTAGGGGGAGCAGGCAGAACATAACATTGATAAGTTGACTGTCTTATATGGACATGGTTCATGGTGACCCCAAACAGTTATAATAGTAGTATCAAAGATCAGAGATTACACATGCCCATAACATAATAACAGTGAAAGTTTGAGACATTGAGCAAAAATCATCAGAATATGATGCAGAGACACGAACAAACAGTGTTGGAGAAATGGTGCTAACAGACTTGGTCAGTGTTGCCACAGACCTTCAATTTGTACAAAATGCTTTGTCTCTGAAGACCATTAAATCAAAGCACAGTAAAACGAGGTGTTCCTGTAATTTAAGAATTTTACAGCAGTATGCTTAGGTTTTCCTCTTCCCTCCCTTTGTGCTGTGCTCTCAGGTTTTAGTTCTGCAGATGCTGATAAGCCCCACAGACATTGTTGTTATGCATTTTTGCTTTCAGTTGTCAATTATCTTTACAAAATTTTTTCAAATGAAAAAGGTCGTTTGTATTTATCCACATATCGACTGTCTCTGGCCCTCTTCACTCCTATGTGTAGATCCAAGTTTCCATCTGGTATTACTTCTTTCATAGGGATCATTTTCCATAGCTCTTCACAGTAATCTCCTCAGTTATTGGCAGTCATAGTTCCCAATTTGAAAAATTTTGTAATACACTGTACATGCTCAGTTTTAAGTAAGTAACTGTTATGGCTGGGGAAGGAGATTATTGTGGGGGGTGTTTTTATTGGTTATTTTTGGAAGTTTTACCTGTTTTTTAATTTGTTATTTTTGTGTTTATTTTTCATCACATGTAGAAGCTCCCATCAGGACTGAAGCAGACATTCTGGCAGAAGACCAGGTTCTTCATAGCAATACTCCTAAGAAACCAAGTCAAGATGTTAAAGCAACTGTTAAAAATTCCTCAGAAGCCAAGTGTGAGAGCCAAAAGAGAAGTTTTAAAAACACAAATCCTAAGAGGAAAAAGAATGATCTCAACTATCGAACATTATTTGAACCAAGAACACACCATCCATATCTCCTGGAAATGGTAAGTGGTCTTTGTGTTCTCGTGTCCTGAGAATAGAGCTGCTGGGCTTGTGTGTGTGTGTGTGTGTCCATCCCTGTGTGTTTTAAGGTTACCAGAGACATATGCTCCTTGAAGAATTATGTATGTATCTTAGTTCTGAAACTGCCTTTGGAATATAGCTGATACTCAGTAAATGTGGAATAATTACAGTTTTCAAAACTGCTTAAAATAAAGGAACCCAGGCTTAGGTAGTTGGTAAAGTATATCGAAGTGTACTGACCTTTTTTCAAATTTTCATTGAAAGCACAACTAAATACAGTGCAGGCTAAAGGGAGAAAAAGGGTATTGTGTGTTTGTTTTGTGTTTTGTTGACTTTATTCTCAGTGTGATGTGCTCAAAAGCTTACAATTTTTCTTTAAATTATAAAGAAATAGTGCCTCTTTTGATTCTGGGTAATGGACATTAAGCTGTTCAAAGATCTGAGCCTTTCATGTCTAAGAGTGATGGAGATACCCTGGAATCTCTAGTGGGGTTGTGAAACTGCCTGGTGACGCTCTGCGCAGAGTTGGGTTTCTGCCTGGTTAGGGAGGCGCCTGTGCTACAGCTCGAGGGCTCTGTGACTGCAGACCCGCATGGTGCATACAGGCACAGTTGCTTCTTAATAAAATCGATCTGAAATGTACTATTTCGTAAATTTTGGTGCTATGTAAAGGAAACTGCATTTTTAAAATGTTTTCCTTGTAAGTGGTATATTAAATCATCTGTTTACTGAAAGTTCCTCTGTGGGTGTTTCTGAACTACAATGACAGCAGAAATAAGATGAGTGTTACATTATTCTTTTTGGCAAATCACATGTGATTCCTTGGTTATGTATTCTAGATACCAGGGATTTTCAGTTTTCTTTCAATTACAGTAAGCACAAAAGTGGGAAGTCCTGAAAGACCAGGAATGTTGGGATTATTTACTGCTAGTTTCATTATTACTGTATTTACTATAGCTTCATACCAGTTTCTATACTGTTTATAGATTTGGGTTTGGGAGGATCCTGTTTAACACAGTTTTTAGATGTAAAGAATTGTAAGCTTCTAAACCTAGTTTTCCCATCACTTTCTTGATACTCCTGGAGAGGACCTTGGATACTAGTGTTTAAATCTCGATAGTTTTGGTTAAAAGGAGATATTCTTACATTGTTTTTTAGTGAAATAATTAGTAAATATAATACAAATCTTTATTATTCCGTGTTCTTCATATAGAGAAGGCACACAGAATATCTTAGATGCTGTTTCTTGTATGTATTTTATTTAAAAGCTAATCTTTTTCTTTATTATTTTTTAGCTGTTAGCTCCGGACATTCGACATGAAAGAAATGTGATTTTGCAGTGTGTTCGGTACATCATCAAAAAAGACTTTTTTGGACTTAATACTACTACTGTGAACACTAAAGATGAATAGGTACCCGGTGTTTCAGCACACACATCTGAAGCATGTAGGATAGTAACAAACTCAAGTTTGTGGGTGAAAAGTCTTCTTTTTTCAACTGGATTTAGTAATTAAATTGTAAGCCTCATGGGCTATTGTGTAGGATTTTCAAGTCTTTGACGCTATATAAATAAATAGCTAATTGATTTTTAAGACTGTCTGTATTGTTGGGATCATATGTAATATTTGCTGGCAGAATTCTACTTTGTATTTATTGCTGTTGTATAAGGAAGTCTACTCTTGGGCCAGATAAGAATTGAAGATGCTGGTTTACTGGTAAGGAAAAAAACTTAAAAATTTTTTAAATTAAGCTGAGGAGAACTGTAGGTTGAGGAGAGAAATACAGTCATTTTGTTTTTAATAAATGGGAGAGGAAAGTCATTCTTTAACCCCTGCAAAAGGAGGGTATTTTAAAATAAACCAGAATGAATTAATACGATGAGAACATCTTGAAATTTAAATTTCTGCTGTTTATTTCAAAGGACATGTTGACATTCACCTATTGGCAGCTCAGGTATTGATCATTTGAAATAGTACAGATATGGCTTCTGTTTATGTTCAGTTCAGTAGAAGTGCTTCTTTTTGGTATGGTTCAGAATTGGACGTTTTAAAATTTTTTTCCTGTGAAAAAGTATGTAAAGTATAGTACTTGATGAGGTTCAGTTAATTTTTTACAGCATAAACAGTAATTTGTAAAATATCATATGAGATTTAAAGAATTAAAATTTGCTTATAAAGGTAATCATTGAACCTTAAAATATGTTTTAAATAAATAACAGCTACTAAGGTTTTTTTTATCTCCTGTAATGCCAGAGGTTCCGGTCTTTTATGTTCTGGTCGTTTGTGCTAGCTAGTGCTAGAGCTCTACTCTTTTTTTTAATGTATTTATTTTTAATTGAAGAATAATTCCTTCACAATATTGTGTTGGTTTCTGCCCTATTATCCACATGAGTTAGTCACAGGTACACATATGTCCCCTCTTTCCTAAGGCTCCCTCCCGCCTCCCACCCCGTCGCACCCCTCCAGGTTGTCCCAGAGGCCGGGTTTGAGTTCCCCGAGTCATACAACAGCAGATCCCCACTGGCTGGCTGTTTCACACGTGGTTGCGTGTGTTTCCATGCTCCTCTCTCCGTCCGTCCCAGCCTCTCCCTCCTCTGCCCGCCGGGTCCGTGTCTGTTCGCTGTGTCTGTGTCCAGTGCTGCCGTGCAAGCAGGTCCGTCAGCGCCACCTTTCTAGATTCCATATAGATGCATTGATCCATGATACCTGTGTTTCTCTTTATGGCTGATTTCTCTCTGTATGATAGGCTCTGGGTTCATCCATCTCATCAGAACTGACTCAAATGCATTCCTTAAAGCTCCTCTCTTGACATTCAGCCAAAGGAGCTAGATTTTTAAAATTTAGTCTCTTGTAGTTGGAAAATTAATTTTATTTGACATCGTGATTATTGAAATCCAGGAATCTTGACTTCAAGAAGTAGGACAAGAGAGCTGATAGCAGCCCTCTGCCCCTTTTGCTCCTCTATGTATATAAGATCTCATCCCGAATCCTGGAACATCTGGTACCTAACACCGTGACATCACAGACCTGAGATTAACAGTCATATTGACGTCAATGTTTCCCATCCTGGTAACAACCATACAGACCTTTTTATTCTATTTTACTCTCTTTCTCCAAAGAGCCCTGTATTTTGGAAAATTACCAACTAGTTCATTCATTAATTCAGTTCATATAATACTTTAATGGAGTAAAAGAAAAATGAATAAAACCTTGCATTATTCAAAGATGTTACTCTTAACCCAGTTCATCTCAACAGGACAGAGAAGTAACCAATATTACAAACTGATTTGATATTCAAATTTTGACTAGTCTGCAGTTTTATCTCAGGTTAGCATGCAAATTCCGTAGGTTTCAAATATATAAATGAATTCACAGACTCCTAGTCTATTTTTGAAGAACCATCATGTCTCCAGGGGCTTTGACAATCACTGCTCTAAGGTAAATTGTGCCATGTTTTATTTTCAGTCTTTCTTGTTTTCTAATAAATGTGGTAAAGACTGAAAATGCCCCACTGAGTACTGCCCTGGCTGTGTCCAACAGTGTTAAGCTGTGGTGACTGTTAAGCTGTGTTTATTTCTAGGGGGTAATTTCAGATTCAGTTCACTTTATATTTAACCCAGGAATTGCTTAAGTATGTTTACAGTTCCCAAGCAGGTAGAGTGTAACCTGTATGGTTTCTGCTTTATGGAATGCATGGTCAATATTTGTAAATATTCTTGAGTTCTGAGGGGAGACGGGTGCCTTGCCTGTTCTTTTTTGGATTTACCTTGTTAATTGTCAGAACTTCTACATTCTTGATGTCCATTTAATGAATTGATTTCAGAGATGTGAAAGCATTATGTGACTCTTGGTGAGTTGTGCTTTTTACAACTATGAGATATTCTTTTTTGTCCTTAATACTTTCTCCATTGGCTTCTATTTTCAAAACAGGTTTAGGGGAGTTCAATCTAAGAGTCTCTGGGAAATTTAATCCATTCATATTAATTGAAACAGTTGAAATGTTTGGACTGTTTCTGCCATTGTATTTTCTGAATATTGTGCCTGTTTTTATTTCACCATTTTATTGGCTTGATTGATTGTTGTTTTTTCTCCTAGTGCTTTGAAATTAATTCAACATATTGCTGTTTCTTTAGGGGTTACCTTTTTTCTCTATACTTATTAATCAGCAGCCATATTTTGCACTCACCTCCTAATTAAGTCAGTTACCTTAGCATTCTTTCACTTCCCCACCTGGATCCTCTTCTGGTGCAATCCTGTTAGTATTTTTAGATTCATCTGTGTTATCTTTGTGTGTATGCGTTTGTGTCTTGACATTATGTATCATTACTTAGAAAACTGTTAGTTCACTGTTTCCTTCTCACTGCCTTTCCCTTTATCCCAGGGTTAGTTGTTTTGGTTTATTGCAGCATATCATCAAATAATTCAATGCTGTATCCTCGTTTCAATTAAAAAAAAAAAAACTAGTTTGGGGTATTGCTAAGTCGCTTCAGTCGTGTCCAACTCTGTGTGACCCCATAGACGGCAGCCCACCAGGCTCCCCCGTCCCTGGGAGTCTCCAGGCAAGAACACTGGAGTGGGTTGCCATTTCCTTCTCCAGTGCATGAAAGTGAAAAGTGAAAGTGAAGTCACTCAGTCGTGTCCGACTCTTAGTGACCCCATGGACTGCAGCCTACCAGGCTCCTCCGTCCATGGGATTTTCCAGGCAAGAGTTCTGGAGTGGGCCTTCTCCGAGTTTAGGGTATTAGGTTCAAAACTGAACACATGATCGCTAGTATCCAGTATTGCTTATTAAAAGGCAGACAGCAGTCCGATTCTGTCTGTATTGGCAAAAACTTATTTTTCACCTTCATGAAAAACCTTGGGTTTTTTTTTTATGCTTGGAGTCCTAAAATTTCACCAATAATGCCCAGGTATGTGGGATATAGTATATGTCATTCATTCTACTTACCTTACGGTCCTTTCACTCTGAAGAATTGTACCATTCTTGGACTAAGGACAATTTCTAAAATGATTTATTTTCTTTCCGTTTTTTCTTTTGTTTTTCTGGACTTAACCAGTGAATATGGAACTTCGTGACCTGATCTTTTCACTGGACTTATATAATTTGTCTTGGTCTTTTTGTTCTATTCTGAAAGATTTCTCTAGATGTTATCTTCCAAGGACTTGCTCTGTAGTCCAGTGGTTAAGACTCCAAGCTTCTACCGCAGGGGCAAGGGTTCATTCATTCCCTGGTCATGGAACTGAGAGCCTGCATGCTGTGCGTGGTGCAGCATCCCCCCCACCCCCCCCCCACCCCCGCCCAAATGTTATCTTCCAAATCACTAATTCCCTCTTCAGGGAATTCCCAATTCATTTTTTTGAATTGAAATGAGGATTCAACATTTAATTACTTGATGATATGCTGTGATATGCTATAATCATTTAGCTTTTCTGTTTAGTTTTTAATATTTAGTAATTTGTTTTCAAATATTTAAGACTGCTTTCTTATTCTGATTGCTTTTTTCATAAGTGTAGTACCCTTATATTTCTAAGGATACCAGTGAGAATTTTCATGTTATTTTCTATTCCTTGAATTATTTGCTTCCCCACTGATTGTCAGTTGTTCTGTTTGTTCAGTTTACTGAACAATTATCTTACTGCTAATTGTTGAAAGAATCACTTTTACATATGAAAGAGAGTCTCTTGATTAATGGGTTGGCATGGATTTTTCCCAGATTTGTATAAAGCCTTCTTTGCTCCAAAAGATGTTTACCTTGACTGAGAAAAGGAAGCTTTGTTCACACAGATTTTTTAGAATAGAGGGGGAGTGGGCAAAAAAATCTAGGCTCTTGGCGTCACTCCTACCTCTTTGCCAAAATACCAAGAGTTTTAATCTGAGGATGGAGCTTTTCTCCGGGGCAGAACTCTTATCTGCCACTCCCACCAACTGCTTGGTTTTGGACGTGGGCAGGTTTAGGACTTAACTGTTGCAGCTAGTCCCCGGCTTTCTGTCATTTGTTGACTTGGCTTAGAGTGCCTCTGGACTAACTTTACGTTTCCTGTGGTTGTCTCTGGGGCTGGTTTGGGCGGAGGCCTTCCTTTTGTTTCTTGTCAACCTGGTCAGGTTTATTGAGTTCAGTGCAGCCGCTCAGTCGTGTCCGACTCTTTGTGACCCCATGAATTGCAGTATGCCAGGCCTCCTTATCCATCACCAACTCCCGGAGTTTAGCCAAACTCGTGCATCGAGTCGGTGATGCCATCCAGCCATTTCGTCCTCTGTTGTCCCCTTCTCCTCCTGCTCCCAATCCCTCCCAGCATCAGGGTCTTTTCCAGTGAGTCAACTCTTCGCATGAGGTGGCCAAAGTATTGGAGTTTCAGCCTCAATATAGTCCTTCCAATGAATACCCAGGACTGGTCTCCTTTAGGACGGACTGGTTGGATCTCCTTGCAGTCCAAGGGACTCTCAAGAGTCTTCTCCAACACCACAGTTCAAAAGCATCAATTCTTCGGCACTCAGCTTTCTTCATAGTCCCAACTCTCACATCCATACATGACCACAGGAAAAACCATAGCCTTGACTAGATGGACCTTTGTTGTCAAAGTAATATCTCTGCTTTTGAATATGCTATCTAGGTTGGTCATAACTTTCCTTCCAAGTTTCCTGGTCAGCTTTATAGTGGTTCTCAGACTTTGGTTCATCAGAATCAGTTGGGGGCCTCGTTAAAACCAGATTGCAGGGCTCTGCCCCCAAAGGTTATAATTAAGAAGAACTGGGATGTGGCCTGAGAATTTGCACGTATGGCAGGTTTCAGGTAGCGCTGGTGAGTTTTTTTTTTTGGAGGGGGGGTGCATTTTGAGAACCACTTTGAGGAATTTAGGAGTTTCTCAAGCCACTGGTTTCCTGATGCCGTCCTTTATCTTATATTTCTTCCCTGTTGTAAGTATTCATTTGTTTTTAAAAATGATCATTTCAAGGAATTTGGAACATAGGGAGAGAGTAGTTGATTGTTTTAATAAAGACTTTTACCTGAGTCTCTTTTTTCACTCTGCAGTTTTTTGGGTAAGTATCTTTGTTTTATTTTTTTCTCTCTCTCCTTTTTGTGGCTTTGTTTTTTTTTTTTAAGTAATTTTTACTTGTTTCACCATGTGGCACGTGGGATCTTCGTTCCTGGACCAAGGATCAAACCCTCACCCTCTGCATTGGAAGCATGGAGTTTTAACCATGGAACAGCCAGGGAAGTCCCTGTGGCTTTTTTAAAAAGCATTTTCTTTTGGAAAATTTCAAGCACATGTAAAAGTATGTGACGTATAGAAAGAGAGTGATGTAGTGATGCCCTTCTTCCCACCCGCCCTGCAGCGTCAGCACTTCATCTGTCCGTGGCCGGTCATGTTCAGTTACGCCTTAGCCATGCCAGCCCACCTTACCTCACCCCACCCCAGTGGAGGCTAATATGAAGCTTATGCTCAAGAATCTTACTATTTTATCCCTGTATATTTTAGTATACATCCCTAGAAGATAGGGATTTGAAAAAAACAAAACAAAACTATCATTTATAAATTAACTCCTTACAATCAGATAAGCTTCTATAACTTTTTATGATAACATAGTTGAGATCATCCTGTATATTTCATATTGTGCCTCATTTTGTGTATGAGAAGTGGAAAATATATTTTGGATGTATTTAAAAGCTCAACCTATTTCTTGTATTTACTAACACCTTCCTCTTTTCCATTACAAAATGAGAGTTAAATTCTGAGGAGGACAGTGTGTTTGAATTTAAGTGTGAAGATGGTGGTGCTCTGTGGAGCTCTGCCCCACTGCTGGGTGCTAGGGTCAGTGAGTCCTCAGGGAGAGGGGAGGCAAGACCCCCACTGATGGACAGGCCAGGGCAGTCTTTCTTCTGAGGGTTTTCTAATTTTCACAGCCCACACTCTGAATTAGCATTTGAAAGTTGCCTTATTCACTTCCTTTGTCTGGTGACTGCTTGATGTATAAGCCTGAAATGGACCGAGAGATCGCCAGAAGAGAAGCCACTTCTAATGGAGGCTGAGCTCTGGAGGGCAGACTTGCTCCTGAACAGTCTCTTGTTAGCAGACCTGGAGGCAGCTTGGGAGTGACCTAGCAAACGAAGGATTCTTTCTTTCTCAAAATTGGAAGAGGGGAAAATCAGTAAGTATGGTTAAACGGAATAATAAAGAAGACAGATACTCTGATGCACAGACAAAAGCCCCCAACTCGAAGTTCTGTTCTTTAGAGCTGTACGCCTAGAGACTGTGTGTGCAGTGCATTGTGTCCTGTGAAACACGCACTGGTGTGGCTAATGTTTGGGACACTTGCTGGGTCATCTCATAAAGAGATCAAGTGGGACTTCCCTGGTGGTACACTGGATACGAATCTGCCTGCCAATGCAGGGGACACGGGTTCTATCTCTAGTCTGGCAAGACCCCACCTGCCACAGAGTAACTGAGCCCCTGCACTCCAACTACTGAGCCTGTGCTCTCGAGCCTGGGAGCCACAACTGCTGAGCCTGTGTGTTGCAACTACTCAAGCCCGATCGCCTAGAGCTTGTCCTCTGGAACAAGAGAAGCCACCACAGTGAGAAGCCTCCACACCACAGCTAGAGAGTAGGTCCCACTCCTCGCAACTAGAGAATTCCTGTGCAGCAACGAAGACCCAGCACAGCCAGAAATAAATAATAATAAAAAAAAAGCAAGTCTCTTCAATTGGTCCTCTGTATCCGGCTGACTTACCTAAGTCTGTACAAATCCTGGAAAAACTATGACATCTTCGCTTCAGGATCTTGCAACCCTTGCATGAAGGTTTCCACATTCCAGTTTCTGGCAACTTGATTTCTGGTTATTAGGAGGGAATACCATCATTTCCTGGGTTCAATATTTGCAGTTCAGTATCCGCATGTTTTTCTGCTTATTTTTGTGCTTTAATTTGTAAAGCCAAACTACAGGCTTTATTTGAATTAATATCTTCAAAGGCACAGTTATTTAATCAAGGCTCCCTTTTTTTCCTTCCTATGCACTTTTCTCCAATTTCTTAAAACTACTGAAATTTCTTCCTTGTTTTTTGGGGGTTTCTTTGGCTGCATGGCATGCAGGATCTTAGTTCCCTGACCAGGGATCAAACCCGCACCCCTTGCAGTGGAAGCATGGAGTCTTAACCACTGGACTGGGCAAGTCCCACTTCCTTGTTTTATTGGAATGATAGCAGCAGCCACTTCACAAATTCTGGTTTTACACAATCAAAGATTGCTCCCCCTAACCATTAAACTATCTGAAGATAACTAATAATTGAGGCCTTTTTTTTTTAACGTTAGTGACCACTCATTTTTTTTTGTCCCTTTTCACTGGCCTATGGCCTTATATCTTGAGTGAAGTAAGTCACCTCATGTTAAGAGTTGACTCACTGGAAAAGACCCTGATGCTGGGAGGGATTGGGGGCAGGAGGAGGAGGAGATGGCTGGATGGCATCACTGACTCGATGGACATGAGTTTGGGTGAACTCCGGGAGTTGGTGATGGACAGGGAGGCCTGGCGTGCTGCGATTCATGGGGTCGCAAAGAGTTGGACAAGACTGAGCAACTGAACTGAAGTCATATATCATTATCTTGTTTGAGAGTTTCTGAGACATGTAAAATTACCTACAATAGACCAGTCAATGTTATTGGCAGATGAACTGCATAAATCCCAGGATATGGAAGAATTTAAAGATAGGAAAATTCTTAAAAATTCTGTTGCTTGAAAATAAATCTAGGATTACATTTATGGTTTCAACTCTGGAAATATTTTTTTTAGTTTTTGTTTTTAGACATCGTCTCAATTCTTCCCATATTTATTTGTATGTTTAAAACACTGCCAAATCACTGTGAAAGAAATCTATTTCCTTACAGAAGCAGGAAAAAGAAAAAACTGATTTAGATCCATACTTGTGTTACTAGGCTGGGCACTTTTCTTTTGAATATTTTGGAATGTTGGGGACGTTTTCAAGAAACAGTTTTTTGACCACAACTAAGGTAACAATGTTTGAATTTGGTAAGCGCCTATTAGATCTCATGTGGTTTTTGGTGGGTATGATGATGAGACAGACAAGGAGACATTCATCAAAAAGCATCAGAAGAAGCTCTCTGAAAGGTACTGTTTTAAAATCAAAGAGCTGAGAAGATAGAAGATACGAATCAAATTACGTACTGAGTTTGGCTTGTAGAGTTTGTGATACTTACTGCCCTTAATCACCTAGCAAGGAAAAGTGGCATATGAAGATTAATTGCTCACCATGTCAGATGCTGAATGACTTTGATGTCGACCAGTGGCTCCCACATCAGGCTGATCACCTGAATACAGGTTCCCACCCTGAGATTCTGGGTTTTGTAGATATGGGAATGTAGCCTAGGAATATTTTAACAAGTTCCTCAGATGATTTGGATGATTGGACAGGTTTGAAAATATCTCATGCAGACCATTCTGTGTTTTAGAAGCCCCTGCAGGATGTCTTGCTTGTTCCAATACAGATTGCTGGATCCACCTCCCAAGTTTCTGACTCACAGGTCTTTGGTGGGTCCTGTGTGTGCGTGAGTTGCTCAGTCATGTCCGACTCTTTACAACCCCATGGACTGTAGTCTGCCAGGCTCCTTTGTCCATGGGATTCTCCAGGCAAGAATATCGGAGTGGGTTTCCATTCCCTTCTCCAAGGGATAATACCAACCTGGGGATCAGACTCGGGTCTCCCTCATTGCAGGCAGTTTCTTTGCCATCTGAGCCACCAGGGAAACCCATTGGTGGGTCCTGAGGATTTGCAGTTCTAATAAGTTCCCAGGAGCTGCTGCTGCTAGTGGCCCAGGGACCACACTTTGAGTACCACTGACAGACTACTCCCCAGGGCTCCCCAGTCCCCGACTGGTCAAACTCAACAAGGAAACAACAAATTGAGTTCTATGGCAAGGTTCTCAGTTTGTGTTCTGCTTGGTCATTTTTATCCTTTTGTGTGAGTGTTAACTGATGAAACTTTGTCTCCATGAAAAATTTTGTGGTTTTTGTTTGGTTTTTGGCCAGGCTGTGGAATCTTAGTTCCCCAACCAGGGATCGAACCCACACCCCCTGCAGTGGAAGCACAGAGTCATAACCACTGAACTGCCAGGGAACTCCCTCTGTGGAAAGTTCTGAGTGGAAAGAAGGTGATGTTTGTTGGCTAGGATGGCTTGGTAGTAGAATGGAATGTGTGGCTCTGGGCTAAATTCCCCATTTTTGACCTTGGTTTTATTGTGACCTTCGGCCCCTGATCTCTCTGCTCTCCAGCCATGCTTCCTCCTGCCAGGAGGCCTTTACTCCTCTCCATGCCTGGAAAGTTCTTCCCTTTCTCCTATCATCTTATTATTGCTTGCTTTGACTTGGATCTCTGCTCAGCCCTCACTTCCTCAGGAAAGCCTTCCCTGGCCTCCCCAAGTAGGTCAAGTCCTCCTTTTTCACATACTCACACCATGTACCTGCCTTTCTCAGCATTGCCAAAGTTGTGGTTTTATATTTACTTGTGTGATTGATTTGTACCTCTCCACTAGACTATAAGCTCTGGGACTTACACTGTAAAAATTTTTTTTAAAAATCCATTTGTGTTTCCTATTGTGTTCCAGCTGCAAACACTATGCGTGGTGTGTAGGAGCTGAATGAATGACAATGAATGGTTACATTATACAGAGAGGCAAAGGCAGGGTGGGCATTTCAAAATAGGCTGCATTCCTGCCTTGGGTTTCTAGAAGATACCCTGTTTTAACAAATTCTTTATTTTGCACAATGTGCTGAGTTTCTGATACTTGCCAGAGTCATGACGGTACAACTACTATTTATCAAATGCTTCCTATATATGTCAGGCATCAGCTATGATCTCATACTTGACATTGATCTAGGAGGTCAAGAATCTTAGTCTATTACTATCTAGGGCATTACTTTCCTCTAAGGAAATGGCAACCACTCCAATATTCTTGCCTGGAGAATCCCATGGACCAAGGAGCCTGGGGGGCTACAGTCTATGGGGTCGCAAAAAGAGTAGGACATGACTGAGCGACTAAACAACAAGATTCTAAAAGCCAAAGTGTACTGGAAAGATATCTATAGACAGAAGATGGATTTCCTTAGCTCTATATTAAGGATAAACAGCAGAATTTTTTAACAGAAACAGAAACAGAAAGCAACTTCATGCTCAAACTAAATCTCTAAGGTGGTCTTTGAGGATGGGTGGTTTCCAGCTACAGTAGTCCCTCCTTTTCCACTTTCTGTGGTTTTGGTTACCTGTGGTCAACTGCAGTCCAAAAATATTAAATGAAAATTCTAGAAATAAACAATTCATATGTTTTAAGTTGTGCGCTACTCTGAGCAGCATGAAGTCCCACACCGTCCTACTCTGTCCTGCCTAGGACAGGACCCTCACATCACCACAAGAAGGAGGGCAAGTACAGGACAATATGATACTGTGAGAGAGGCCAAGTTCATGTAACTTATTACAGTATGTTGTTAAGATTGTTATATTTTATTATTTAGTTACTGATGCTAATCTCTTACTGTCCCTAATTTATAAATTAAACTTCATCATGGGTATGTGTATATAGGAAAAAACAGTATTTATAAGGTTGGGTACTATCCATGCTTTCTGGTGTCCACTGGGGATCTTGGAACATAACCCCCAGGGATAAGTGAGGGCTACTTTACTTACAAATAATGACTGTCCCCTCTATATAGTTAAATCATATAATGGGTAACATTTGGACAGTGTAATCACTTTCTAGGGACAGGATGGTTTAGTTACTGGTCAGAAAAGACTTGACTAACATTTATTCAAATTACTTCCATGCTAATGAGAAAAGAGATTGATATCCTGTAATTTAGAAAATTTAATTTAGAAGCTGAAACTCCAGTTTTTTGGTCATCTGATGCGACCAGCTGACTCACTGGAAAAGTCCCTGACGCTGGGAAAAATTGAGGGCAGGAGAAGAGGGCGTCAGAGGATGAGATGGCTGGATGGCATCACTGATGCAATGGACATGAACTTGGGCAAACTTCAGGAGACAGTTAGGGACAGGGAGGCCTGGCATACTGTAGTCCATGAGGTGGCAAATAGTTGGACATGATTGGGCAACTGAATAGCAACAACTTAGAAAAATCTAGATTCAGAGAGGCTGAATGGCACTAAAGAAGAAAGGGGAGCCCTGGTCCAAAGACTCGACTATTCTAGGTCCTGATAGATCACTGGTGTGGAAACATAAGCAGTTCAGTTACCCAGCTGATTGTCCTTGCTCTGTGCTCACATGCAAGCTTCAGTAAATGTTGGGAGACTATTCTCCTAGGGCCTCTTGTGCTTCCTTTTTCAAGGATCTTTCAATAGCAGCCAGCCTTGAAAAGAGATGTTTCTCTAAAGCATGGGGCAGACGTGCTTACTGCACATTATAAAAATATCTAGGTTCCCTAAACTCATTGACCCTCTGACTCAACCCACTGCTTGTACAGGCGTTGCCTAGTCCTGTTGTCAGTGCCTCGTGAGAACTGGGGCTTGAAAAAATAATGGGAATGCTGACACTTGGTTGTAGTGTTGCCATGAGCAGAAAGCCCTTTCTCTCCAACCCAGGAGTTTGGGGCTTCCGGCACCCATGAAACCTGGCCAGGCTAACTTGTGGTCATGCTGGCTCAGAGGTCCTTTTCCCCATGGAAGTGATAAAAGGAACTGATTTGCTTTTATTTTCTGACGTAGTTCTGATTCTTTCAAGTTGAGGGCCAGTCCCTGGCCTTGAAGGAGCACGAATTAACAGATAAATAAGGACCTCTTGGAAGATAGCAACCAGCATTTGTGTTCTTAAAGAAGTGTTGACATAAATCAGACTGAATGAGTTCCTTTATTGGACTTGTGTCAGAGTCCACCAGGCTTCCCAAGTGGCACAGTGGTAAAGAATCTGCTGCCAGTGCAAGAGATACAAGAGACGTGGGTTTGATCCCTGGTTCAGGAAGATCCCCTGGAGTAGGAAATGGTGACCTACTCCAGTATTCTTGCCTGCAAAGTTCTATGGACAGAGGAGCCTGGCGGGCTACAGTCCATGGGGTCACAAAGAGTTGGACATGACTGAAGTGACTGAGCACACACATCAGAGTCCATCAGGAGACAGAAACCACAGCAGGTATTTTAGTAGTGAAAGTGAGAAAGAAAGTGAAGTCTCTCAGTCGTGTCTGACTCTTTGCAACCCCATGGATTGTAGCCTACCAGGCTCCTCTGTCCATGAGATTTCCCAGGCAATGATGGATAGCCATTCTACTGGAGTGGGTTGCCATTCCCTTCTCCAGGGGATCTTCCCAACCCAGGTCTCCCGCGTTGCAGGCAGATGCTTTACTGTCTGAGCTTTAGTAGTAAACTTAATATAAAAAAAAATGGTTAGCCAGGTATTAGGAAAGAAAAAAGGCAAAGACAGGACATAGGTGCCATAGAGGTAAGAATTATAGGAAATTCCTGACACTCCCACCTCTGCTGAGGGCATGCTGGCCAATCAGTGCTGGTATCTCTGAGCAAGGAAGGGAGGTGGTGTTGTGTTCTGGAAATGTTGGAAGCAACTGCTGCTACTGAAACCAGCAGTTGCTGCTAGGATGAATTACAGTGTGGTCATGGGGCTTACCTGGTGGCTCAGACGGTAAAGAATCTGCCTGCAGTGTGGGAGACCCAGGTTCCATCCCTGGGTTGGGAGGATCCCCTGGAGAAGGGAATGGCAACCTACTCCAGTAGATTGGCTACCCATCCTTGCCTGGGAAATTCCATGGACAGAGGAGCCTGGTAGGCTACAGTCCATGGGGTTGAGAGAGTGGGACACCATTGAGCAACTAACACTTTCACTTCTTCCATGGTCACCCTCAGAAACTGGAAGCAGTCTCCCTCTAGCGCCCCCTATTGGCAGAGCCAAACAGGGAGCCTGCTGGAGAGGGTAGCATGGTTCCAGAGTGATGCCCCAGCATCACAGAGGGGTTTTGTTGTTCAATCTCTCAGTAGTGTTCAACTCTGCAACCCCATAGACTGCATCACACCAGGCTTCCCCGTCCTTCACCATCTCCTGGAGCTTGCTCAAACTGATGTCCATTGGAGTCATTGATGCCAACCAACCATTCTCATCCTCTGTCATCCCTTTTTCCTCTTGCCTTCAGTCTTTCACAGCATCAGGGTCTTTTCTAATGAGTCAGCTCTTTGTATCAGGTGGCCAAAGTACTGGAGCTTCAGCTTCAGCATCAATCTTCCAATGAATATCCAGGGTTGATTTCCTTTAGGATTGACTGGTTTGATCTCCTTGCAGTCCAAGGGGACTCTTGAAAGGTCTTCTCCAACACCACAGTTCAAAAGCATCAATTATTTGGCACTCGGCCTTCTTTATGGTCCAACTTTCACATCCATACATGACTACTGGAAAAACCATAGCTTTGATTATACAGACCTTTGTTAGCAAAGTAATGTCTCTGCTTTTTAATACGCTGTCTAGGTTGGTCATAGCTTTTCTTCTAAGGAGCAAGCGTCTTTTAATTTCATGGCTGCAGTCACCATCTGCAGTGATTTTGGAGCCCAAGAAAATAAAGTCTGTCACTGTTTCCATCGTTTTCCCATCTATTTGCCATAAAGTTATGGGACCGGATGCCATGATCTTAGTTTTCTGAATGCTGAGTTTTGAGCGGAGGAGAGAGAACTAGCACAGGGATTTTAAAAGCCTGTTTGACTAGTGGTTAGGTGGGGGGAGGAGGGGATGATTCATTTCCTGGGGACATCTGGGCAGTTGCCTCAGGAGTCTCCAGCATTACCTTGAACTTAATATGTTTTCTCTAGGTCAGGGAAGGGAGCAGCCAAGGACAGCTGACTTGGAACTCCTGTATTATTACTTGGCAGCATGGGCCTATTTTGCGGCATACATTAGGTGGAGGCAGGAGGAAACATATTCAGATGATCCAAGGAGATAAACCCATTGCAACTTCATTAGATTATATACGGTTTTATGGCCTTGTCACAAAGCTTGTGTAAATTCCCATGTCTGACCCACACCCTGATAATGACCGATATCTTTTAAGCTAGAACACCACAGATGTTTGATTATATCTCACCCTTAACTTGTGAGCCACATGAGTTCATTGTCTATGAGCTGATTTTATAACCTGTGAAGCATGATGTAAATGAGAAGTGGTTTTATTATTTGTATCCTTCCTGGTCCTTAACTGAGTTCCACAGAAGTGATGAATTTTTGTACCCAAGGGAGGATTTCAGAGGAGATAGAGAGAATCAAGAGCAAAGGCTCCGAATTTACAAAATTAACAGCAGTTTTATACTTTTAAGATTTGGTGTTTACAAATTATGGCCCCCCTGACCGTTCTTTTAGAAGCCAGAATTTGGATCCAGGTAAGTTGGGTAAATATCTCAGTAGAGAGCTCTGGTCCCCGAATTGCCACTTGTAAAGCAGCAGTGGCTGGGGCTCCACAGCGCTCCAGTGGTTACGAATCTGCATTTCTAGTTCAGGGGCTCGGGTTGGATCCCGGATTGGGGAACTACGATCCCACCTGCTCTGCAGTGTGGCCAAAATAAATAAATAAATAAATAAAATAAAAATAGAATAAAACAGCAGTGACTGACTTGGACCATGTATTTGGAAGTTTCCAATAATAGACTTTTTTTTTCAGAATCCATTTATATTAATTGAATGGAATTTATTTATAGTTTGGTACCATGAACTGGATAAAAGCTCATAGCATACCAATCTTGCATGGTAGATAACTAAGTTTTAAGGTGTTCCAGGAGTCAATCTAGATCTAGGTAAGGAGTACTGTCATACGAGATGCTGTTACACCAGCCTTTATTATACTTAACCAGTATATTTTGTTTGGATTGTGAATGTGGAAGGCTTATTTCATTCTAATCATTGCCATGTGACCTTTAGATTAGTAGTTATCATAAGTGAGAATTTAATCGGTATCTGAATAAATAAATAAATATATATATAAAAAATAACTTTGGGTTTCCCAGATGGTGCTAGTGGTAAAGAACCCGCTGGCCAATGCAGGATATATAAGAGACGCAGGTTCAATCCCTGAGTTGGGAAGATCTCCTGGAGGAGGGCATGGCAGCCCACTCCAGTATTCTTGCCTGGAGAATTCCATGGACAGAGGAGCCTGGTGGGCTACAGTTCATAGCCGGCCAGGGGTCGCAAAGAGTTAGATATGACTGAAGCGACTTAGCATAGCACAGCAGAACTTGTAGTCAGTTGCTTTGCCCCTTGGGTGCTGGGTTGAAACCAAGACTATTCCCCTGGGATTGAGTGATGGGTTGATTACTAAATGAATGAATGAATCAGGTAGGTGACCACTTAAACATTTGCTGAGTGTGGCTGATGTGGCAGGAAGGATACCACGCTGTGGAGGTATTTACCTGTATTACCTGTAAATACCTGTATTACAGGTATTTACCTGTCTGAGGGAGCTTCTTCTTGCCAAGCGCTGTGCCAAGAATCTGGGGAGACAACAGAGTGAGACCCAGACTGTGCCATCAGGAGCTTAACATCTGCCCTGGAGAGAGAGGCGGGGAAATTCATCCAGCCCACAGACTGAGGGGGTGGGCCCACAGAACAAGACCTAACCCAGTTTTGGGGGCTCAAGGGTACTTGTCCTGAGTCCTAGCATGAGTAGGAGATACTAGACTTGGGGTGGAGGTGAAGGGCAGGGTTATATAACCTAAAAAAAGCCCCGAGGAAGCTGTTATCCCAGTGGCCTCCTGAGTTCAAGTCCACTTTTAGAAACTGAACCAAGTGTTAGGCCATGAAGATTAACTCACCCCAATTGGTCAGCATGGGCAGGTGCTGTTACCCAAAAGAGCTTTGAGGTTAACTTAATGCCCTAGGCTGGGTCTGTGCCCGCCAGAGCTCTCCTTGGGAGAGTGGAACTTAATTGGCATTTATTTTCGATGCCCTTATAAAGGGTGACTCCTGGGCCCGCTGAAATGGAAACCATCTGAGCTCCTAAATGACTGGCAGGCAGGGGACCTGAATTGCACTCTCTGCTTTGGTTAATCTAGATGCCCGGCAAGTAGAATGTATTTGGGGCTTTTTTCCAGGATCAAATGTATCAAATGGTGGATGAAATGGGAGAGCTGCCCAGTGAGAGTCAGCCTTAGATGCATGGGAACAGGAATAGCGGTTCCTTCTGTCAACAAGGAGGCTTTTTTGTGTGTGTGTGTGTGTGGAACTAAAGAAATTCAGCTCACTTACTGGTCTGGCTAAACTTCAAAAATGTGTGTTTTTTCCCTTCTCCCAGGAACATTTTGTTCATACTGTTGGTTAAAAGGAGGCAGCTTTCACACAGAAGTACAGCAGGAAGTATTTAAGTTAGATAAAAGGAAGGACTCTTGGCAAAAGGAGTGACTGCGGGACTGGGTTCCCAGGGGGATTATGGAATCTGATTTTTATTCATGGGCTTTCCTATTAAATAACTTAAATAATAAGGGTGGCTAGGCATAAGCCTATGTCACCAGTTTTTAGAGGCCTGTGCTTTGAGATTCAGAGGAAATGAACCCACAGCCCTGAGGTGGCTTTATGGGGGTTGAGCTGGCCTTGGAGTTGGGGTCAGATGTGGGAAGACGAGTAGGGAAGGTGCAGAGTGAAATGGAACAAAGAGATCAGGGCAGGACATCACGAGGGGCAAGTGGGACAGAGAAAGCAGGGTGACCGGCACGTGACTGCTGAAGAGCAGGCATGAGAGGATAATATTAGCAGGTTATGTGAAGGCTGGGTTATAGAAAGCTGGGAAGGTTTGGGCAGGGAATTTATAGATTTTACTCAACAGGGGACTGGGCCTTCCCTAGTGGTTGAGTGGTAAAGAATCTGCCTGCCAATGCAGGAGACTCGAGTTCGACCCCAAGGCTGGGAAGATCTCCTGAAGACAAACGACAACCCACTCCAGTGTTCCTGCCTGAGAAATCCCATGGACAGAGCAGCCTGGCAGGTTACAGTCCATAGGGTCCCAAACAGTTGGACATGACTTAGCAACTAAACAACAAAAATGACAACTAGGGGTCATTTTTTCTCCCCCCAGGTTTTTCAGCAGGAAAAGGAAATGATGGAAATTGTGCTTCAGAGGTCATGGCCTTTTAGAGGTTGAAGGGAACTTGGGGTCACGTAAGGGTTTCTCAAGCTCTAGTGGCATCTGAGTCATTTGGGAGGGGCGGGGGTGGTGTGCTTGTTAAAATTCAGACTCCCAGGCCCTGCTCCTAGAAGCTCTCATTCGGGAGCTCTGGGTGGGGTCGGGAATCTGCAGTTAAACAAAGGCAGTGGTGCTCCTGGTGTCACAGGTGTAAGACCTACACTGGGCGGCCACTGCCAGCCTTCTGGGAGACACCGTCCTAGGCGTCCACGCAAGGAAGCCTCCGGTGAACTCATAGAGAACCACTGAGAAAAGAGCCCTAAAACCTAAAGAGCCCTAAGAGCCCTAAAAGAGCGAAAAAGAGTTCAGGCCCAGAAAGCAAGAAGCTGACTTTTGGTGCCAGCAGGCCAGTAGGAAGTTTCAGTCTCCCTTTCTCATGCTCTCCACACACTCCAATCTTGGAGGGCCTTGAAGCACTGATGGGGGGAAGGCCGAAGAAAGAAATGAGAAACAGAACACACCCTCTTTCCTGGACAAACAGATCCTAAGCCCAGAGTCCATTTAACCAGCTCACTATTCTTAAATCAGTACAGCAGCTCTCCAAGGTAATAAGCCCTGCCTTGGAGCATCCGCCTGTTTCTTTGGTGTAAATATTCTCCACCACCATGGCCATCTACCAATGTGATGTCAGGAATACAGGGTTAGAAAGAGAAGCTAAAATAAGATCTTGTGAGCTGGCAGGAGCCTAATCCAGTTCATCACTGTTCCTGACCTGAAGTCCTGCCCAAGCTGGGGTGGTGGGAAAGAACTATCTAGAATGAGGAGAGTTGCTAAATAGTATATTGTCCTGAACTGTGCTTTATTGTTTAAAGTGACCATAGGGGAACCTCCCTGTTAGTCCAGGGCTAAGATTGCTGCTCTACCCCAGCCAGGGCCAAGGTTGGCTCCCTGGTCAGGGAACTAGATCTCACATGTGGGAGACAGACATATAAATAAATATAAAAATAGTAAATAAAAATAAAGTGACCATAGGGATTTTGGTAACTACTCAAGTTCTCATCCAATGACTAGGGGAAAACTGAACAAATTTCAGATTGAGGATAGTTTAAGAGGCCAGAGAAATTTACGGTTTGGTTATATCCTAAGGATGGTGCCTGTCTTATGGATTACTAGGGGAACTTTTATCTTTAAAACTGGTAAGATACTTTTCCAAAAGAATTACCACGTGGAAATACAAAATTGAAAGGTACATGTGAACTCTCAAACCTCAGATTGAGAACCACAGATGCGGGATGTTCGGTAGTTGATGAGGTTTGTTTTGGAGATTTTTCTTTACTGTTCCGAAACAGATGTCCGCCAGAGGAAGGCAGCTGTCTCACTGATTGCAAAACAAACAAGTGAAATTGTTCAAAGATAGAAAAAATGGTACAGGAAGAACCCCCAAGACGTGCACGAGACCTGCCACATAGGAATACTATGAACGAGCAAACAGACTTGAACGTGCAAAGAGTCGGACACGACTGAGCGACTGAACTGAACTGAACTGAACTGAACACACACAGTAGGTTTGCAGCCAGTAGGTTGTGACTTTCCTTCGGCGCCTCATTGCATTTCAGTGGTGTTGGATGTTGACTCCCTCTGAGGGAGCATCCTCCGTGTTAATAAATCTAAGAATCATTTCTATTTCCCCTCTGACGAATGTCACAAGGGAAGCCTTAGGCAGCCTCAATGAAGGGGAGAGCGAAAACCTTCTAAGACCCTTTGGCAGGTGGGGGATGAGGAGGAAGTAAATGAGAACCAGAACCAGCTTTAAGTTGGGCTCCAAAAGTGTCGGGCGCTCGTGCAAACAACTTCTGGGTAGTTGAAGCCGCCTCGAGAACACCAGGACCGCAGCTCTCCCACGCGGGCTTCCTCATCCCGAGGCTGATGGAGGAAGAAAAACTGCACCCGGCGAGATGCTGCCGAGACCCGGCGGGGACACCGCGGGGACCCTCCATCCTTCATGCCTGCTTGCAACGAGGGACTTTCTCCGGTTTTAAAAACTACGTTCACAAGCCACCACCTTGCACTTTCAACGGCACAAATAGACCTGGAATGTTCCAGGCAGCCCCGTGTCCTGTATCTTGAGAGGGGAAATTTCTGGGACGGGATGGGGCCTGAGTGCGGCCCTGCACGGCGCGGAGGGGAGAAAGGCAGACCCCCGGGTGCCGGGGACACTCGGGCTCGGCGGGCCAGGGGACGCAGCTCCGGCGCTTCCCCGGGCGCGCGGGCAGGCCCGGAGCTCGGCGAGCAGGGCCAGAGGGCGGGCGGCACCAAGGCGCGTCGGCGGCGCTCCGGACGGCTGCCTCGCAGGGGCCCCGGCGTCCAGCACACGCCGGCCTCTGTGGAAGCGATTTTACGTCTTCACCCAAAGCAGTGCCAGCCTTCTGGTACTCTGCCGGCTTCTCCTGAGGAATTATGAATAATGACTCATCAATCTAGAATCTACACAGGCGAAGACGCGGTGTCTAGAATCAGGAGACCGGATGAGATCATAAAGAACGCGAACGTGCACAGAAGAGATCCGAGCGCCGAGGGCTGGGGCGCCGGCCGTAAAGCAGCTCCGCATGCGCAGAAATAGGTCTGCCAGCGGATGTCGGAAGAGGCGGGGCGGGAGGAAGCTGAGACTGAAGACTCAATTTGTCTAGGTTTGCACCAATACTCGTCGTCTCCCACATGGTCTAGCGGTTAGGATTCCTGGTTTTCACCCAGGCGGCCCGGGTTCGACTCCCGGTGTGGGAACGCCAGTACCTTTTTGGACAGAAAACGAAAATAATTCAAACACCCCTAAACTAGGGGAACACTGGTGTTTTTAGAAAGAGCTATAACCCCATTTCAGAGCACCCAGAGGAAATTGAAGCTGAAGAGAATCGAGGTCTACCCTAGAGTGAATGGTCGTACAGCCCACTCAAAGCCGGTCGACCGGCAGGAGCAAACGGAAAGGAAGTAACTCGAAAGAGTGCCAAGTTTGCTTTTGAAATAAGTCTTTAAATCCGAGGAGCAGGGAGTCAGCTGGTCCTATGCTAAGATAGATCTTTCAGTTGGTTTTCCTGCGTAATTTCTCCTTGTACTGTGAATATGGAACACATGATCAAAAAGTGCTCTTCTTTGGGAAAAAAAAAAAAGACAAGACACATTGTAAGACATTATAGGCTTTTAAGTTGCCTAAAGCCATTCCTTTGAGAAGGACAGCAGGATTTTCAGAAAAGTCACATTATTGAGGGCACAGTAGTTCAGAGTACAGTCTACTGTGTTTTGTGATTCAAAAGCTCACTGAAGCAGTTATCGTGGGGGGGAGAAGGGGAGGAAGGAAAATAGAAAATTATATTATTACACATATTGAGGAGTGAGGCAATGGCAAAAAATAACACTTTCTTCTCACGCCCTGTTTGACACATTCTGTTGTAAAAAACTTCAGGAATTCATGATACACTCAATAAGCTCTCTAGAGTTAGAAATGTTAGTACTGATGTGTGACAAGACAGTTTCCAACTGTTACCCAAATAAGTGCATCTTCTGCTGTAATCGTTTATCTTGCTTGCTTCTCCAAACATTTGCTGCTAGGAAAAACCTCCAGGCATTTAGAAGCCACACTTCTGTCCCACTGGTGTTGAACTCTTTGAAGCTTCCCCAATTTGTTCTTAGACTACCATTAACCCTGAGAAACGACTGTGAAAAAGACTTGGCATCCACATAACTTTGTTTGAGATTTGCTCTCTTTTTAAAGTCCTTTGGGATTTTAAGGGGACACAAAAATATCACTTTCAATGAGAAACATACTAGGCAAAATATATGCTTATTCAAAATTTCTAATAAAAAGCCTGGAGGAGAAATTGATCATCAGCAGGTGAGCTGCATTTATTAAATCGAGTAGGACAGAACAGATAGGAAAATATAAAACCCTGTAATAGTAACAACTATTTATTGAGCACGTTCCATGAACTTGGATAAATGTTTTATATACTTTTTTTCAATTTAATCCTTATTTTGTTATCAGATAATATTATTATGTCTGTATCAACCAGGGGCCCAGTAGGAAACTGATGACATTCTTAACAGAGTTTAATAAAGGGACTACTTATGTTTTGTTGAGGTTCTAGAAAAGCAACAAGGAATAATGCTGTCTCCAGGGCTCCTCAATCTAAAATGAGCAAGGGGAGGGAGGATGGCTGCCAAGGAGGAGCTGTGGTTTCTGTTTGTCTTAAAACTTGCTTTCTTATGGCAAGTGAGTTCCATTCACATGAAGACTGTTAAATCCACTCATCCCATGAATCATTCATTTTCCATAAAATAGATCTGTGGCCTCACAGATTTGACAAAAGCATCCTTTGGATGAATATGATACTTAAGAGACACAGAGCATAGTAGATGCCTCTATAAACATGTACTTAATTAAATGAAAACAGCTTAACTTTGTGGGGAAATATTTGCTTGAGTTTTATTTGCCATTTTTATAACTTTGTATTTTTTGCAAAACATTTTGCCATAGTTTTCATTAATCATCTTCCTTATTAGTCTTTATATTCATAGACTATTGTGAGCTACAAATGCCCTTTGCAATCATTTAATGGAGCCTTTCATTTTACCCATGAAGCACTGGGTCCTGGATCTTATGCTTTGAATTCCCCAGGTTTGGTTTTTAATTTATCTTTAAAATATTTATTGATTAAAAAACAAAATATTTATTTACTTATGGCTGCACTGGGTCTTCCCTGACGCGCACAAGGTTTCTCCAGTTGAGGTGGGCGGACTTCTCATTGCAATAGCTTCTCTTGTCGCAGAGAACGGGCTCTAGATGTGCGGGCTTCAGTAGGTGCAGCGTGAGGGCTCAGAAGTTGTGGCTCATGGGCTCAGTTATTTGCGGCGCAGGGGCTCAGTTGTTTCCTGGTATGCCAGGGTCCGCCCCGGCTGATCCAGGGTATTCGAAGGAGAGACGGCGTAGGCGAGGATCAGGAAACAACTGCTTAATTAAACGTTAATTAAGGATATAAAGAGTAATAGAATGAGTATAGCTCAGTAGGAAAATTCAGTGGAGAAAAGAGGCTGAGTAGCTTGGTTTACACGGGAGACCAATAAAACTTCAAGACAAGAAGTTTGCACCACTTACGTAGGCTGCAGGCATCCTTCCGTTCTCCCGAAGGAGAGGAGACACTGAGGCCTCCCCGGTCGGATCTTAGAAGCCCAGGCATAATTAGTAAGCATGGTGGGTTCCGCGCTCCAGATGGAGACTCAGCCAGAGTGAGAGAGAGCGCGACATGGGGAGACCAAGTTTCGGTGAACAAGGCTCGCACTTTATTTTCCAAAGTAGTTTTTATACCTTAAGTTATGCATAGAGGATAATGGGGGAAGGGGTAGAGTCATGCAAGGACAGCAGTTCCTGATCCTAATCGAAGCCAGACTTTCAAACTTATCATATGCAAAAGTTCAGGTGATTTACATCATCTTCTGGCCAGGAGGCCTGTTAACTTTTTAAGAAACTTATTTTTCTCTAAAGGTGATTATTCCAAAGTCAGGAGCCACCCTCCAAAAGCGTTAGATAAAGTTGCATTCCTATAGGGCAAAGGTGTGGTGGGCTCAATCAAGAAAAGAATTAACTCAAGGGTCCAAGGTTACAAACATTAAAGCTACTACTTACACCAATTATATTAATCAATACACTGCCAGGGACACAGCAGGTAAGGGATATGGAGACTTAGCAGTAAATATTGGCCCAATAAGTGAAAAACCCTTCACCAATACAATTTCTAATCAATCTTTTAACTGCTCAAAAGACTCTGTATTTAGACAGTTTAGAACATCTCATGCCTCTCACAGTTGGGAGGCTCTGAGCAATCACATGTGGCCGGAAAAACCTATTCAGGCAGGCTAGAGGATTTCCAAAGGAGTTGGTAGGTTGAAACACTGTCACACCCAGGAATTATTAACTGGAGCTGTAAGCTAACTCTTTTTTCAGAGAGAGGTAGTGGGGGACAGCCCCCCGTAAAGTCAGAGGTGTAGGTGAAAGCACAAAGCAGAAAGTAGGCAGACTCTGGTTTTGGGGGTAGATGCTCGAGAATTTCCAGGGGGACTCCTGAGGCTCGATCCCGCCTTTGCGTATGCTGAGCCTCCTTCCTCATGACCTTTGTCATGGGTGGAGCTCCTCACGCTGGCTCCCGGCAGTGATAGAATTCTAGTTGAGCAGTGATAGAATTCTAGTTGAGCTATTCCAGATCCTGAAAGATGATGCTGTGGAAAGTGCTGCACTCAATATGCAATATGCCGGCTCCCAGCACTGGCATGTGGGATATTCCCTGACTGTGGATCGAACCTATGTCCTCTGCATTGGCAGGCAGATTTTTAACCCCTGCTCCAGCAGGGAAGTCCTGGGTTTGGATTTTTAGATTATGTATCTCCCTAAATTGAATCTTTCATGGTGTCCTAGACAGACACCACTCCCTCTTGCACCACTGGGTGCAGAGAAGATAAATTTGAAGAATTTGGTTGTATCTTGCTTTTGGTACAGCTGCAACAACACAGTTGTAACATCTTTCTGTTTGAAGTTTTGAGTTATTAAATTTTTTTAATTCACCATATAAACATTTCTAGAGAGTGATGATCTTTGGGACATTTGAATTAGTTGTAGGTTCTCAGTATATGGTCATAAATTTTGGGGGAGTCTGCACAGATATCACTTTATGCCTACTCACATACATAGAGTCACATAGACTTGTATGAATCTTCCCTCAGAAATATATGTTACACATAAAAAATGTCCTAACGGATTGCAACATTAACACTTCATATTAATGCAGGAAAAGGAAGGCAAATGTGAATTTTAACTTACCCACGTTGTAAAATTGGAAAAACACTGAATACTTGGAAAATCACCGGAACAAATGATCAAAAAATCAATTTGCAAACACCTAGAAGACCACAGGGAACTGGGTAATCATCCCGCACAGTTTTGTGAAAAACAAAGCTGATCAGATGAATCTAATTTCCTCTTGTCACAGAGTGACAGGCATGGTGGACGGAGGAGCAGTCAAGATAATCTATCCTGATTTAAGAAACCTTGGCATGTTGTACTGTGTTGTACTCATGAAGAAAATGTAGGTAAAACTACTGCTGTCTGGCAGGGACACATTCAAGCTGAAGTTTGGGGCTCAGCTTCATCTATATAGGCAGCTTACCCTCATTCTATGCAGCAATGACTCTATCCTCCTTCCTGAATCTTTTCTGCCTGGATTCCATTAAAAAAAAAAAAAAGTGTTAATTCAGATTTTCTGTGCAAATGACATCATCTCTCTGTTCCTCAGTTTCCTAGATGGTAAAATTGGGGGTAATAATCAGATCTATTTTATAGGGTTGTGAAGATTAGACGAGATAATGCATATAAAGGGCTCGGTCCAGTTTGGGGCCAATGACCACTGGTTACCATCACCACCATCATCAGTCATCATTATCGTGTTTAGTTCCTCTTTCTCTACTTCTAATCACAATGTTAAGTCTGATCTTTTCTACCTCTTCAGTGATGCCAAGGTATGTTCTTATCTATTTCTCCTGCCACTGTGCTGGGCAGATCGTCTTGTTCCCTGCGCTGTTAAATAAGCACCAAGTTGGTTTCTTTGACCCCCTATCTCATCCAACTTTTCTATCTCACATCCTACTGTGCATTGCAGCACAGAGCTGAGGGTGCTGCTCCTCTGCACATCGGGGCTTTGACCTGCTGTGTGCTCCCAACCTACCTTTACAACCTAAATCCTACCACTTCCCTCCGTGCATCCCAGTTTCCAGTTAACTTCTCAGTGAACCCTGTATCTGGCTTTTGCTCAACATTTCCTCTGCTGAGATGTTCTTGTGCCTTTTCCCTAAATATCTGCATCTTATCCATCCTTTAAGGCTTAATTCTAATGTCCTGCCCTTTGCGGAGCACCCCTTACCTCTCCTGCTGGGAGACTCCTGATGGGAATGTGTTCTCATTCCCCTTAGCATCTTATGTACCTCTCTTCTGATATTAATTCCTTTCTGACTTCAGGTCTTAGCTTAGATGTCATTTTTTCCCTAAGTCTCTGCTGCTTCACTGGCAGTGGGGGAGATGCTTTGCTCTGCATGTTTCTCTCTCAAAGCCCTGGCCACGCACCCCTCTAGAGCGCATGCTCCAAGACCAGTGCCCTGCAAGCAGTAAATACTTAATAAACATGTGTAGAGGGAATGTGTGAGCCAGACAAGAACTGTATTGTCTCAAGGAACATCTTAGGTTCCAAGTTACAGAAAACCACTGGCCGAAGAGAGAATGATTGGGTTATGTAAGCAAACTGTGGGAAGTGGGGTGGTGTGGTTGGCCTCAGGGACAACAAGAACCAGTGTTCCCTCTCTCTGTCTCTCTGGGTGTCAGATTTATTCCACCTATTAGGGACCAGCTATTTCCACATGGCAGGGATCTGGGCACCACCAGCTCCATATTCATTTCTCACAGCTCCTCCAACTAAGAGGGAAGCTCTTGGTTTTCTTAGTTTTTGTTGGAAAGTGCTGGGGAGGAGTGTGGCCTTCCCTGGGCTGTGTATCCTCCTGATGATTGATGTGCATAGGGTATTGTGATTGGCAGCCTTCCCAGGTGGCTCAAAGGGTAAAGAATCTGCCTGAAATGCAGAAGATTCTGGTTCGATCCCTGGATCAGGAAGATCCCCTGGAGAAGGGAATGGCTATCCACTCCAGTATCCTTGCCATGACGGAGGAGCCTGACGGCCTAGTCCACAGGGTCGCAAAGATTAGGACACGACTGAGTGACGAACACTTTCATTAGAACCACATGGTGGAGAGGAAGGACAAACAGGGACTAAAATTAAGCCAGAGAGGGACTTTCCTGGCGGTCCAGTGGTTAAGATTCTGTACTTCCAACGCAGGAGACATGGGTTCGATCCCTGCTCAGGGAGTTAGGATACCACCTGCCACATGGCCAAAAATGAGTTAATTAAAAAAAGAGACAGAGACAAAGCTACGATAAAAAATTAAGCCAGAGAAATTAAACACTGGTGATGGCTGTATAACTTTGTGGATACACTAAAACCCACAAATGTAAAGGCTGGTTTTTATGGTATATGAATTATATATCAATTAAAGAAGAAAACAGAAAAGAATTAAGCCAGAGATAAAATTCTGTTGGCAAAATGAGCACTTTTAATTCCTTTTACTTGAGCTACTCATTTATTCAGCAAATATTTGTGGGCATCTATTATGGCCCAGTACTCTGGCCACCTCATGCTAAGAGTTGACTCATTGGAAAAGACTCTGATGCTGGGAAGGATTGGGGGCAGGAGGAAAAGGGGACGACAGAGGATGAGATGGCTGGATGGCATCACCGACTTGATGGATGTGAGTTTGAATGAACTCCGGGAGTTGGTGATGGACAGGGAGGCCTGGCGTGCTGCAATTCATGGGGTTGCAAAGAGTCAGACAAGACTGAGCGACTGAACCAATTATGGCCCAGCACCCATTTAGATTTACATGTTAGTTGTGGAAGCTTCCAAACACACAAACACATGAACAGGGTTAGAAGTCTGGGTTTCATTCTAAATGTGATGGGAAACTTCTGGAGGCTTACACACAGAGTGGGTTCCACCCCCCAGGATGAGACTTTCTGGATTTGAGGGGCTTCGAGAATCTTCTGGCCAGTTTCTCTGTTTGTGGTCAGCATCAACCACACCTTTATGGAAAGATGAGAAATGTTTAACAGGTCTTTGAAATGGCTTATATCACCTCATTTTCAGAACCGGGCAACTTTGTCATAAAGTGTGCTTGTGGACCAACCTGGATCGCATTATACTTTGTTTTCAGCCCGTTTGCCTGTGAGCCAAACTGCAAAGTTTGGAGGCACAGTCGTCAAGACTACCCTCACTGTGGACACTGTCGTCAAGTTTGGGGCCTTGCCAAAACCACTCTCAGGTTTGATGATGTGCTAGAAGGACCCACGGAACTCAGGGAAAGCTGCAGCACTCTCAGTTGTGGTGTGTTACAGGAAAAGGAGACAGACTGAAATCAGCCAACGGGAGAGACAGGGCAGTCTGGGCCAGCTTTCTGGTGTCCTCTCTCCCCGTGGAGTCAGGATGGACTGTGTCCTCCCCCAAGTACTGATGTGTGACTCTATGCATGGAATATTGCCAATCAGGGGTGCTCACCTCAGTTTTTGTTAGGGCTTCATTATATAGACATGATTGAGGGGTTGATCTCCCATGTAGTTAAACTCACTCTCTAGGCTCCTTGATAACATGTGACCCAAAGCCCCCGTCCTAAATCCCATGGTTGGTCTTTCTGGCTTGGCCAACTCCCTAAGCCATCAGGTGTGGCCTGCCCTTGCCCTAAACAAAGACCCTCTTATCAGGTCCCTCCGTCCTAAGTCGCTTCAGTCATGTCTGACTCTTTGTGACCCTATGGACTGTAGCCTGTCAGGCTCCTCTGTCCATGGGATTCTCAAGGCAAGAATGCTGGAGTGGATTGCCATTTCTTTCTCCAGGGCATCTTCCAAACTTTGGGATTGAACACACGTCTCTTACGTCTCCTGCAGTGGCAGGCAGCTTCTTTACCACTAGCTCCACCTCGAGACAAAGATTACTTTCCAGAAGTCAAGGGCAAAGGTCAGGTATCTCTTTTGTTGTTCTTCAGTCGTTCAGTTGGGTCCAACTCTTGGCAACCCCATGGACTGTGGCACTCCAGGCTTCCCTGTCCTTCACTATCTCCTGGAGTTTGCTCAAACTCATGTCCACTGAGTCAATCTTTCCTAGCATCAGGGTCTTTTCCAGTGAGTTTGACTCTTCGAATCAGGTGGCCAAAGTATTGGAGCTTCAGCATCACTCCTGCCAATGAATATTCAGGGCTGATTTCCTTTCAGAAATCTCTTTGGGCAAGGCCAAATTCTTTACTATGAACCATTTTTTCCCTAGTTTTCTCCTCAATGGAAATGGAGGAGACAGGATTGGTTATGGCCATAAACTGTTTGCCAAAATGTAGGTAAGTGATCAGGGCACCAGCTCATGATGACTCTGCTTTCTCTATCTTTTTTCACAATTTCCTAAGGGTAATTTTCCTATGCTCAGAAGGTAAAGAAACTGCCTGCAATGTGGAAGACCTGGGTTCAATCCCTGGGTTGGGAAGATCCCCCGGAGAAGAAAGGGCATGGCAACCCACTCCAGTATTCTTGGCTGGAGAATTCCATGGACAGAGGAGCCTGGCGGGCTGCAGTCCACAGGGTTGCAGAGTTGGACATGACTGAGCAACTAACATGAGGGGAAATTCCACACCAAGAGGTGAGGAGGGGCTTTGGGGAGTAGCAGTTTTTCTCTGAGGCATACATTGTTTGTCTGGCCGCCTCACCTCATGCTCTGATCTTAAAATGAAAACAATGCCCCCTTGGGGAGTGTCTGATGCTGGGCGTTTCTGTCTCATCAGAACCACAGTGAGTCTGAGGGGTGTCACCTGCATTAGAATTTCCACTGGAAGCTCAAAAGCAAAACTGCATTCGCGTGCAGAAAATGGAGGTCTGTTAGGGTTCTGTCTGGAGCCTGCAGTGTCTGACAGTGGAGCTGGGGTGCTCACCTGGCTATTATCAAGGGACCCCACCCCCTCCCTTCAGTGGGTTTGAGCTATGTTTGCCCAACACCTAGAGCAGTCTGGTGGCATCATTGCCTTTGACCCTGACTCACTCACGTATAAACTTAAGTGAAATGGAGTATTTCCTGCCATATCAATAAACAAGGATGTCACAGTCATTAGGGATACCGGCCCTCCAAATGTGGATTTCTGAGCCTAGGAAGAACAATGTCTGTTATCTGGCAGCCACTGCACTGCTGCCACTCCCTACCATGAGCGATGAAGTAAGGATGTGAAAAATCAAATTGCAGGATGATTGCAGTAAGCCAAGATTTTTGTGCCGTCCCATACACAGAAAAGCGCTAAATTCCTTGAGATATCTGGTTTTCCTTCATTAATAATAATCTTCTGATGTTCAGACTACCTGCCCCTGGCTGCAAACTTCTGTATAATCTGACTCCTCCCACCCCCAACCCCATCCCCAGACTAGTTCTCCCAGGATCACTTGAGATGCTGTCTCCCAGGCTTGAAGTCCTAAAAATTCTCACCGAAAAGAACATAACTGTCAGCTTCCGGGTTGTGACTATTTTTTTTTTTTTAAGTTGACACTTCGAACGTCTATTTGCCAAAGGTAGAGAGCTCCATCATTTATTTCTTGCCTCTGGGTAACTCTGTTCGGTGCTGTTTTCCATTCTAGGCTCAGTACAGAAGTTTGGGGCTGCAGGGAGGGTTCAGAGGAAGGCAGGAGATTTCATAAGCATCAGTGTGTTCATTGAGTCTGAGGTGGGCACAGTGAAGCTGCCAGTTATCAGAAGCTGGAGTAATTTTCCATCACCGGGGCTCATTAATGTCCTGGGATTGGAGTTAATGGATTCAGGGGCATTGAAGAGAGTGGCGCATTAAGGGGAGTGAAGCAGGAATAATCAGAATTTGGCAACAGCTCAGCGGTGAGGTGTGAAGGGCAGGGGTGATTTGCTGACAACCCTAAGATGATAAGCATCCCAGGAGAGACCGAGAAGTGGGGCAGAGAGAATGAGATTTGTCTCCTCTCACAAATTTGAGGCACTGCGGGGACGTCTGAATGGAAGAAACAGCGCAGGCAAGCCAGGTTGGAACACCTATGAAAGCAGACACCTCGGGGGGCAATTATCGTGGTCAGGCAAACAGGAGGCTAGGAGGCTTTCTAATGAATGGTGCCTGGCTGTTGCAAGCAGCGGTGTGGTGGAGCGTGTGTGTGTGTGCTGGGGAAGAAGTGAGAGATGCTGTCGTGTATCTGGAGATATGTACACTTTTGTACATCAACCTCTAGCCTGCAGGGACACATTGCTCAAGAGCACCAAGGGAGCCCTGCACAGCTCACAGGGCCTCCAGTCCCACTGCAGTCATCGTAAACTCTGGTAGCTTTCTGGCAGATGGCAGTAAAGGGTCTTGAGAAAGGTGTGAATTTTCCAATTTGAGCAAAGGTACTATGTACGCTTCCAGGGGCTCTGGGGTGTTTGTCAGCCTTCTTTTTTTCTGACTGCACCAAGTGGCTTGTGGGATCTTTGTTCCCTGACCAGGGTTCAAACCCATGCCCCCTGCGTTGGCAGCACAGAGTCTTAACCACTCGACCACCAGGGAAGTCCCCCCACCCTTTTTTATTCTTTGTGACCCCATGGACTGTAGCCCATCAGGCTCCTCCATCCATGGGATTCTCTAGGCAAGAATCCTGGAGTGGGTTGCCACTTCCTTCTCCAGGGGATCTTCCTCACCCAGAGATTGAACCCATGTCTCTTGCATTGCCTGCATTGGCAGGCAGATTCTTTACCACTGGTGCCATGTGGGAAGCCTTTTTAAGTTAAAATAAATAAAGCCTGCAGAATTTCTAATCCCTTCTGATCTTGTTACATGATGTGAAGAATCAAAGACCCTGAACTACTATTTTATAAAGTGGGCACTGTAATGTTGGCATGGTGTTTCTTGTACATGTTTTGTGTGTGATTGTGGGACATGCTGGCAAGTTGAGTTGGTACAGATTTCATGGAAAACTGTTTAGCATGCAATACGCATCAAGAGTCATAAATATGTTTCTTCCTTTTATCTGCTTATTATACTTTTAGAAGATCCCCTGGAGAAGGAAATGGCAACCCACTCCAGTACTCTTACCTGGAGAATCCCATGGAGGGAGGAGCCTGGTAGGCTACAGTCTATGGGGTCGCAAAGAGTTGGACATGACTTCACTTTCACTTTCACTTTTCACTTTCATACTTTTAGAAATCTACATCCAGGGAAGAATCAGAGAAGAGCAAAGATACAGACTGGTGAACAAGGATGCTTTTTTTTTCCTTATAGCATCATCTATCATTAAAAAAAATACTTGAAACAATAAAAAAAAGTCCTGTAATAGAATGAATGAACAAATGGTATGCCCATCTGGTGGAATATTGTACAGCTGATTATTTACAGCCAATATTATCTAATGACATGGAAAGAAGCAGAATCCCAAACTCTATGTATACTTTGAGTCCAACTTTGTCTAGAAGGCAATACACACATACCTAAAAACAGGAAGGAAATACCAAACATTAACAGAGGCTATTTCTGGATGGCACAGTTACATTTAATTTTTTTCCTTTTATTTATTTCAATTCCCCAAATTGTTTTTGAAATGCATATATGATTGCTTTCGTAGTCAGGAGCTTTTCCCCAAAGTAATACCATACAGTTTGGGAGTCTGGGTTGAGTGCCATGAGATACCCCATGGTAAGCTCTCACCAACCCCCAGCACAAGGGCATTTCAGAGCCATCCAACACTTTGTGGGTCTCTACTTGGTGCTCTTACCCTTTAGATGGGGATCCTGGGCTGCCCCTGCAGTGGGCAATGCTGGCATTGAGGGACAAGGCTTCAAGCCCACTAAGGACCCCTTCGGGCTCTCATCCAGGCTGACGTGGGTGGTCCACCTTCTCATCAGAAAACGAAATCTGAATGCCCAGGGTCTTATGCAGGAAATGCCATTTTAGCTGCAAGTGCCTTCCCAGGGCCTGCCAAGCAGGCGATGCAAGAGTTCTGTGGGTGGGGAAGGGTTCGCTCTGTGGGTGGGGAAGATCCCCTGAAGTAGGAAATGGCAATCCACTCCAGTTTTCTTGCCTGGAAAATTCCTTGGACAGAGGAACTTGGCAGGATACGTCCATGGGGTCGCACTTGACATTCTTTTAGGAAACCAGGATTGAACCATTCACTGACAGCTCTTTGCAAGCGCTGAAAGATTTTAAAGCACAAACCTAGATCTCATTAGTCTTCTCCATCTGGTAACTTTCCTCCTGACAGAGTGCTCCCTTTCCTTACTGCTCTTTTGCAAATGAAAATCAGAGTGGCTTAAAAAAAATTATTTTCAGGTGGATTTTTGATCCATTGGGTGTAGAAATCCCTGAGATACTTATCAAAATGAAATTCTATATCAAGAATCGCAAAAATTGGAATTCTTATTTGAGGGTTAGCAGAAAAAAATGGGTAATTTCACAAGGTAGGGAGAGGCCAATGTCAGATAGAACAAATTAAAATAGCAAAAAGAGAAAATTGAATTCATTTCTATTAGGCTCAATAATCACGAAAGCATAATAACTTGGATATTTAGAGTGAGCTCTCTATCTTTTAAACATGCTCTTTTTTTTTAATGGATTAAAAAAAATTATTTATTCAGTTGTGCCAGGCGTTAGTTGTGGATCTAAGCCGTGATTCCCGCTCTGGATCTTCCGTCTTTGTTGTGGCACGCAGGATCTTTCATTGCGGCAGGCGAACTCTTAGCTGTGGCCTGTGCGTTCTAGTTCCCCAACCAGGGATAGAACCCAGGCCCCCTGTACTGGTAGCTTAGAGTCTTAGCTACTGGATCACCAGGGAAGCCCCTTAAACATGATCTTTTGAGGGAACAAAACATTGACATGTATATGTAGAAAGTCATTCGGCTTCCAAGAAAGTTAGACCCCAAAAGTTCGTAACTCTCCAGTCTCCAAGGACTCTTGTCCTCAGGCTGAGACCCCAAAGAGCAGAGACCTAGAGGAAGGGGAACGTAGCGCGTGTGACTATAGCTCTCATCTCAGGTAAACAACTGTTAACATTCAAATGTTCTGCAGCTTCCTGTGTGTATGCAATTATTTCAAAATAGAAAGTTAAAAGAAATTAAGTGAGAACGAGAAACATTAGAAGCCTAAGGAGTGTAGCTTCATTATAGTAACTTTTGCCACCATCCCTAGGAATATGACATAAAGGTAAAGTTAGATGCTGGTAAGTGGAGGGTAACTGGCTTGGGGGTAAGGGGTACACAGGATGCAGGGAGACTAGAAGAAACGAGTTAGGGTCCCACTGTTCCACCACCACTACAGGACAGAGGGGCAGGAGTTGAATTTCTGTGAAAATTTTGGGAAAAGTGTTAGTCTCTAGTCATATCTGACTCTTTGCGACCCCATGGACTGTAGCCATCCAGGCTTCTCTGTCCATGGGATTCTCTAGGTAAGAATATTGGAGTGGTTTGCCATTTCCTTCTCCAAGGAACCTTCCCGACCCAGGGCTGGAACCTGGGCCTTCTTCATTAAGGGCAGTTTCTTTACCATCTGAGCTACCAGGGAAGCCCTGGTATTATGGAATGGAATATTATGGGAGGGGGGTATGTGAGTGTTTTGGGGGGAGGGGTAATGCTAGAGTTGGTTGTGTGGGTTTGGGGTTTGGTTTGGTTTTGGTTGGGTTGTTTACATTTAGATGACTGGGTGCAGACACGCGTCTCTGGCATTGCTGTTGAATTCCAGTGTAGACACACAAGGTCTTCTGTCCTTTTCTCACCACCAGCTGCTAGCTTGTTCCACCCAGGGCTGAGTTAGGTCAAACAAGTTCAACAATTCCTGGAGATGTTCTGAGGGATCAAGTGTGCAGCCAATGTAAGATTCTTTTTTCAGTTGGTGTCATGGATTCATTCTCCAACTTCTGCTTGAGCCACAAGCCACTGGTGGATAAAATGATCTCAGTGACTGGATGTGGTGCCCACGGGGTGCTCTTCCTTCACTGGCTCTGTTCGCCCTGGAAGCTGAAGCTAGACCCAACCTTTTCTGGCAAGATCCCCAACTGGCCTATATTTTTAAAAAGCCAGCAGGTCTGGTCAGAGAACCTTGGCTGCTTCCATGACACTTTTTCAGCACAGAAACTGGTTCCATGCACTTAGCGGTTGCCCAGCACACAGCTCTGAATGGAGCTCTTCCCCAGTCCTTCCCACTGGCAGCCGGAGCTCGCACTCCTTTTCTGGCAAGGATGCCCTGCACGACTGCCTGTACCCAGAGAGCTGGCTCCGCTCCCTAGCAATTCCACAAGGCTCCCGCTCTGTGATGGTAAACATGGAGCAGCCTAAACTTTCCCAAAGCGCTGGGATCAAAAACAGAAGGTACCTGGGGCCCCGGTGACAAGCAACAGAGTCCCCCCTGCCGCTCAGCAGAGAGCTTTTAGAATGTAGAATAAATCTGGCGCTGAAGGTTTGGTCACAGTGATTGCTTCAATTTGGGGCACGAATATTTCAAATTTCTTCTCAAGGCTTGGGCAACTGCATAAGCTTTCTTTATTTTGTCATCTGTAATCATAGGCAAACAGCTAGTTTTATAGAGGAGTAAAGCTGGGCAGAGAATCAAACAGCCCTGGTGCACAGCTTCAACTTGACATAGACTTGGAACTGATTTTATTGCCAATGTGTGATATCTGGGGGAAATTCTGTATTTTCTTCAACTTACAATTCTTTATCTGAAAACCGATAGAAAATGCAGTGCCTGTGTGATAAGGTCAGTGAAAGAATAAGCAAATAAACGAATACAAAGGCACCCACTAAGCACTCCAAAATCTTCCCCCTACCTTCTCTCCTTCTGCTCTCCATCCCCTTTTTCCATCTCTAGAGTGGTAATTTTCAAACTATTTTAATGTCTGGAACTTCCTTTTTTTTGCTTCCCTGCGCTGCATGCAGGATCTTAGTTACCCAACCAGGATGGAACCTGTGGCCCCTTCAGTGGGCATGTGAAGTCCTAACTACTGGACTGCCAGGGGGTTCCCATGTCTGGAACTTTAAAAGCATTTAAATGTATATGTATGTAGAAGCCAGGCATAGAAAATAGATAAAACCCCCAAGCTGCTACAGAATTACCTGACTGGTCCTGTCTTTCCTCAGAAGTTTCTTGCAATTTAATCCTTGGGGATGGCCTTTCTCCTTTACTGGGAGACCCAGGGGGGAGTTGTTATTCAGTCACTAAGTCGTGTCTGACTCTTTGTGACTCCGTGATCTGCAGCACGCCAGGTTTCCCTGTCCTTCACCATCTCCTGGAGTTCGCTAAAACTCATGTCCATTGAGTTGGTGATGCCATCCAACCATCTCATCCACTGTCACCCCCTTCTCCTCTTGCTCTCAATCTTTCCCAGCATCAGAGTCTTTTCCAGTGAGTTGGTTCTTCCCATTAGGTGGCCAAAGTATTGGAACTTCAGCTTCAGCATCAGTCCTTCCAAAGAATATCCAGGATTGATTTTCTTTAGGATTGACTGGTTTGATCTCCTTGCTGTCCCAGGGACTCTCAAGAGTCTTCTCCAACACCACAGTTCAAAAGCATCAATTCTTTAGTGCTCAGTCTTCTTTATGGTCCAACTCTCATATCCCTACATGCCTACTGGAAAACTATAGCTTTGACTATACAGATGTATGTCAGCAAAGTGATGTCTCTGCTTTTTAATATGCTGTCTAGGTTTGTCACAGCTTTTCTTCCAAGAAGCAAGAGTCTTTTAATTTCGCAGTTGCAGTCACCATCCACAGTGATTTTGGAGCCCAAGAAAATAAAGTCTGTCCTTGTTTCCATTACAGGGACAGAGTCGGATCACTGGTCCCTGCGATGCCCACCCTGCCTCCCCTGACCCTTTCTACAGTCTCCTCCCTTTCTTTAGATTCAGGCATCTGAAAACTTCCTAGGGAGGGCTCCATTGTGTTCTGGGTTAAAATTCATGCATTTGGGGTTTGAATTCTTTCCGCTTTGGTGTTTGCTCTGATGAACTCTCTATCTGGAGAGGAGGCACCACTGGCTGACCAAGGGCACTCAGCAAGGCTGAGACTTTATTGGTTCAGCTGCAGGGAGAGCTGTGTGAGCTCCAGTTTAGTGCCCAGGTAGCAGAAAGCAAGGAGGTGCTCAGTGAGCACAACTCTTTACTTGGGTTTGAGTGTTTATCTGATTTGTCGTTTGCCATTTGCATACATGCTCAGTCGTGTTAGATCTTCACGACTCTATAGACTGTAACCCACCAGGTTCCTCTGTCCATGGGATTCCCCAGGCAAGAATACTAAAGTGGGTTGCCATTTCCTCCTCCAGCGGATCTTCCCCACCCAGGGATGGAACCCACATCTCTGGCATCACCTGTACTGGCAGGTAAATTCTTTACCACTGGCGCCACCTGGGAAGTCAGTACCCGAATTGTATTGGCACCTAGAAAGGACTGATGGAATTAGGCCCGCTGGTGCAAGATGGGGGCATTAAAGAGTAACTCACAAAACGCTTGGCTGTGACCTGGGGACCTGAGCTCGGTAGGACCTGCTCTGATGGGTGTGTCTGCCTCCTAAGAGTGAGGTGGTCTCGGCAGGAGACCTGCTTCAGGGGGCCCGCAGCTAAGCAGGTCCCCGCCCACCCAGAGCCCGGAAGTCCTGGTGGGTGCCCCGCCCCATCCCACCCCAGGACCGTGCCCTGTCCCCGCCTCCTTCTCCTATTGGCTCAGGATTTCTTTTCCTGCAGGACCAAACCGGGCCTTTGGAGAAGTGTCCAGGGGCTGGGAAAAGAGCTTCTCCCCTTTATGTGGCTCCGATCATAGATCGCTTGGTCTGAAGGGTGAGGACTGCCTGGAGCCCTGCCCTCAGCCGGGAGTCGGAAAGTACAGTAGTGCTTTCAAGATCTCTGTCATCGGTAAACAGAGCCTTTAAACTCTGGGTCTGGCGTGTTCTTTCTTCTGCTGGGCCGCCTGTGGTTGCCATGGATATGGCTTTGTCTTTGGAGGCCTATAACCAAGGAGGATTTAAATCCTCGTGGGTCAATATTTCCATAAAACCCCCAAAAAAAGGAAAAAGGAAAAAGGAAAACTTTCTTGAACAGCTCTAACATACCCTTAAAGCATATGACCAAAAGAACAACAAAACCAGCAGGCTTTCCAGAACCCATAGGGACACACATTTAAAAAAACTACTCCAGATTATGAAGATGAAGCCCACTTAATGTCTCTCTGACTGCAACAAGTGAAAATGATGGTATTTAGTAGGTGTTTTGGACAATATAAAGCTACTTTTTTTTTTTTTTTTTCAATGCAAGTGCTTATATTTCAGAATGCCTCTAGAGTTGCCTTTTTTACAATGTGCCATATTCCAGCAATAAATGAACCTGTGTTTCAGGCCAACAGTAGTTGTTTCTGTCTGACACGGGAGGTTCAGTGACACTGGGAGATGACTATGGAACATGGGTAGATTGAAAAGGCTTAAAAAAAAAAAAAAAGGGTGGGGAGAAGAAGAAGAAAGACTGTGTCCTGCTCCGTAACTAAAGAACTCTGGAGTCTTTGAAAACACAGGCAACGTTCTCCTGGGATTCCTCATAAGTTACTTGGGAGAAAGCTGCTGTCGCCTGGTGAAACGGAGGTCAGGGAGCCGGGGAGCAGCCACAGTCCCGCCATGCCTTGGTTCTTTGCTCAAGAGCCTCATCCTTTTTAATGGGCCGCTCTTTGTGTATGTTTCTTTGTGTCTCCAGGGACCTCACTGCTTCGGCCAGGGAAGCAAGCTGTGGACTTTGGGCTGAGGACCTCGGCGGAGGTGCCCACAGCTGGGAAAGAGCTGTTTCCATAGCAGCATCCTCGCCAGCAGCACTCAGCTGCCCCCTACTCCTCATGGTAGCAACTCAGGGTCTTATCATCTGTCCCACTTGCTGCCCTGTTTATTGTCTTGCGGAGCAAGACACTTCCAATAAAGAAGTTGTGTCTGGGTTGCAATTACCCAGCGACCCTTTTTTTTTTTTTTTTTTAACTGAATTGGGGCAAAAAGTGACGTTCATTTCCTTTCCATGTACTTGGGTTTTCCCATGTTGGTACTTCGTAATATCCACAGTCTCCTTGCTTGCCTGCCTTAGGCGTTCTCCCCAAACCTTGCCCGTGCCGGTCACCTGGCAACCGTTGGGACTTCTCTAGTGAAGGTTAGGACCCTCTTGCTCTGACTCCAAGTGCCTGGATTGGAAAGGCCTTGGTGATGATTAGAAACAGAGAGGGCAGTGCAACGGCTGGCAGGCTGCCACCAGGGTCAGTGGTGGCTTGTCTGGAGGGGGAGCTCAGGCTTGAAACTGCCTCTGGTAGGTCCTGGGAGAAATGGTTTACTCCCAGGCCAGCTTGCTCCCATCCTGCCACCAACTGCCTGGGAGGCGGTGGTGGGGTGCCTTGGTCGTGGGCCAGTGAACAGATTCAGCTTTTTGGCTTGATGAGGTCAGTTATGGGGTGGGTCTGGGAGCCCTAAGAAAACTCCGGGGTGATAGGAGGAGTCCCTGGATAAATAGCTGCTAGGTTCTCTGAACCACTGTATAGACCCTCAGAGGACGTTTGACCCCATGCATGCTGAGTCCTAACTTTTTGCAGCACTATGGACTGTAGCCCATTAGGCTCCTCTGTCCTTGGGATATTCCAGGCAAGAATACTGGAGCGGGTTGTCATTTCCTTCTCCAGGGGATCTTCCCAACCCAGGGATCGAACCTGCATCTTCCTCATTGCAGGCGGATTCTTTACCACTGAGACACTGGGGAAGACTTTGACCCCTATGGCTTCCATAAAGTTCCTCCAGGGCCACCACCAGCAGGGAGCAATTTCATGAAAAAGCTGGGCTACCCTGGTCCTGACTTGACCCCAAGCTGAGAAAGATCATTTTGATCTGGACTAAAAGGAGTTGCCTGATGTTCTGAAGTTCATGAATGGGATAGAGAGATGCTTGTGATTTGTATTTGAGGAAGATTCCAAAAGGACCCGGGAAGGTTATGAAGTTTTATGTGACATGCTTTCTGTACCCGTACTGAAAACATCACGCGGAAGAAAAGGAAGAGGCAGCTACAAGAACCGATGTGCTGGTGAGGGGAGGCTGTTAGAGCTCTGATTTCAGATGAGCACAAACAAAAGATGGAAGGAGGGGGACGTAATGAAGGGTGTCACAAAAGAATAGCAGGAATCTGTATATTAGTGTCAGGAAAAGCTGAAGTCCAGAATATGCTAAGACTTGTGAAATAGCAGCTGACATGAGGATAATGCTCCATAGTTTGCAAAGCATTTTCATGTAAATGATCACATGGATCCTCACAATAATCCTTGGGGGATGGGGTGGGTAAGAATTATTATTCTCAGAGCATGTGGGGGACGTCTCGGAGGCGAAGCTGGGATTTGAGCCCAGATCATTTCAGGCCAAATGCTGGATCTTTCCATGACTCCACATCTCTTTCTGTGACACTGCTCAAAAATATATTTAGAGAAAGATGGGGCAGGGCCACGCTTAGGGAGCCACTGTACCACAGGCGGGTGATAGAAAGCAAGACCAGCAGGTTCTTCAATGCATCATAAAGCAAAACCATCTTTAAAGGCTGGAAAAAATGTCTCAAGGCGGATGAGACCTTCCAGGGGGCTGAGTTCTCCAAGCCTCAGGTCTGAATGTTGTAGATGTGTGTGTGCTGTGTGTGCTCCATCGTGTCTGACTCTTTGCAACCCTGTGGACTGTAGCCCACCAGGGTCCTCTGTCCATGGGATTTCCCAAGCAAGAATACTGGAGTGGGTTGCTATTTCCTTCTCCAGGGGATCTTCCTGACCCAGGGATCAGACCCAGGTCTACCACATTGCAGGCAGATTCTTTACTACTTAACCTCCGGGGATCCCAGACAATGTAGATGGCTGTTTCCCAAAGGGACCTGAATTTCTCCTGCATGACACTCACTCCAGAAATAACCTGTTCAGTGTTCCCTGCTAGACCTAGCTTCTCTAAGGCAGGGACCATGGTCATCCTGTCCATCATGTTGTGGCCATCGACTGTTCAGGCATTGAATGAGCAACTGATCACAGACCTGTGAGCAGTCATTTCTGGGAAATTATGGGAGGTGTGCCACAGAGAGAGGTGGAAGTCATTGTGATTTACAAAAATGAGAAAAGGCAGGTTCTAGAGTCTACTTACCAATTAGCTGACATTAATCTCGAGGTATTTACACTCATGTCAAAGATAAAACTGAGGTCCAAAGGCATAAAGCGAGTCCTGTGAGCCCATCTCACTCAGCCCAGAGACCTGATCAGGAAGCATCTGTTTTGGGTTGCTCAAGACTGAGTTCTTGAGGGGCCATCTGATCCACAATGTGCCATAAATGCAGAAAAACAAGATTTTGAGGCAAGAATAGTCTTTTTTTTAAGCATTAGATCTTGCTTTTACAGTGAATTGTTCTGTTACGTATTTAGTCTTAGAGGAGGAAGTTTCACTTTCTGCTTGTGCTGGAAGATACATATTTTGGAGAAGTTCGAAGTGGATACATTTAATACCAAAGTTCAGTGAAGCTTTCAATTGTCAACCCATCTCATCATCACCATAGTTACCACACGTCAAAGTGTAAACACAGGCAGAGACCTCTCTAAAGGACTTTGAGATCGTGAGGGACTGGATTCAATTGAAATAGATTTTCAGACATTTCTTAAGCTCCTCTCTTCTTGGGAAGGACATTGATTAAGGGTGGACCTCCCATTTCCTCTTTTCCTGACTCCAGGCCCATCTTTCCAACTCTGCTGCTGCTGCTGCTAATTCGCTTCAGTTGTGTCCGACTCTGTGTGACCCCATGGACTCAGCCTACCAGGCTCCTCCATCCATGGGATTTTCCAGGCAACAGTACTGGAGTGGGGTGCCATTGCCTTCTCCGCTAAAGATACTAATCCTCCTCAAAGGTGTAGTTCTGGGCCATCAGTCTTGAGGGGCCATCTGATCCACAATGTGTCATAAATGCAGAAAAACAAGATTTTGAGGCAAGAATAGTCTCTTTTTTTAGGCATTATATCTTGCTTTTACAGTGAATTGTTCTGTTAGGTATTTAGTCTTAGAAGAGGAAGTTTCACTTTCTGCTTGTGCTTTCCAACTCTATGTGTGGACTTTTAAGGGCTAAAAGGAGTCTGAGCTAACCCCGTCTCATGGCCTCCTTATTCATGTCACTGAAGCCAACAAGGGTCTTCTGTCTGCCCCTCTAAACACCAAGCGTGTTCCCACCCCAAGGCACTGGCATCTGCTGTCCCTTCTTCCAGAATTCTTCTCCAGGTCCTTATCCCCATGACCAGCTTGCTGTCATTCAAGCCTCAGCTCTATCAGTCTCCTTGGGGAGAGGCCAGCCTGACCCACTCCCCATTGTATTTTCTTCATCATGCTTTCATCCCAATATGAATCTACTCTCTGTTCTCCCTGTTCTAGGTCCCCTTTCCTCTCTCTCTCCTTCCTGGTTGCTCCTGTTTCCCTTCCTCATCTGTCTCCCCTAAAATGGAAGCTCTGGGAGGTAGGGAACTTGTTTGTCTTGCTCTCTGATGCATCCTCAGTGCCTGGGAAGGTACCTGAGCAGGTGCTCCACACACACGTGTTGTCTGAATGAGCTGACTTGCCCACATTCTTTCTTGGCTGCTTCTGTTGGGAGCCTTCAGGACACTAGGGACATCTATTTTCAACAAATGAAGAAAGGGAGAAGGCCAGTGGAGACCACTGAATGCGCTTTGACATTGGCAAAGAGTATTCATGCTTCAGGGGTCTCTGATAAGCTGAAAGCAAACCACAGCGACAGGCTCAGATCACAAGTTCTGGAAGCATCCTTAAGTCCGAAGGAATGGTGCTCTGTCTGGGTGCAGTAAATGAAACCTCCGGGGAAGCTGAGAAAAGGGAATGGGGTGGGTTCCCTCTGGGAACATAAAGAGCACTGCTGACTGAAGGTAAGCCTTCTCAGGGTCCCTCAAAATATCCTTTACTCAGATCATCTTGGACCTCCTGATGAATTCTCGTGAGCAAGATCAAGGTTGGAAGGAGCTAAGAAAAGGCCAAGAACAGGGAGGAGAGAGAAGCTTGGGTAGCAGAGGAGGCAGAGAAAAGCAAGTTTCAGGAGGTACTGGCTCAAATCGAGCATTTCTGCTGGTTTTATTGAATGATGTAGGCATACCTGCTCTTTACCTTTGGCAAAATGGGGATGGTACTGCTGACATTTTTAGTGGAGAAGGTAGGAACGGGTGAGACTATCAGGTCATCTTTGTGAGCCAGACCCCAAATAACAGTCAGTTAAATAAGATAAGAAGTGTTCTGTCACATGGAAACTCTCACGTGAGCCTAAAGCACTAATGGCTTGCAAGGCAGTGGTGGAGTCATTGACCCAATCGCCTTCCACTTTTTTGTTCTGTCATCTTTGGAATACTGCCCTCATCTGCATGAGGGTCACTGCCTTATCCGTATTTAGACCAGAAAAAAGAAAGAAGGGGAAAGACACTCACGTTACAAGCTCGTACATACCTTCCATTCACATCTTATTGGCCAGAACTTTGTCTCATGGCCATACCTCAGTGCAAAGGAGTCTGGGAGATGTGGTTTTTAACCAGGGTGGCCACATCCCAAGTGAACATTCTACAACCACAAAGAAAAGGATATCAGGAGACAGCATATCTGCCATGGGTGACTGGAGGAAATACAGTCAAATGCCTTGTAAGTACAATATTGGCTTTCCTTTGCAACTGCCCCAGGGGACGAAAATCAAATGGAAATTGAGAGATTCTCTGCCAGATCTTTGCAGAGCAAGGAACTGCATGGATTTTGATGAACAAAGCAATGAAAATTTATTCCTAGAAAGCATATTAAGCCCACTGATAATAAGCAAGGCATGTTAATGCTGTAAAACAGAATTGGAGCAATTCTGAAATCTTCATGAGAATGTAGTGGCTACCAGCTAATTTAGCTAATCAGTCAGGATACTGCTTCTTGCCTCCACCCTCAACCACTTAGAATTAACTCTAAAGCAGGTCCACTGTGGAGTCTGGATCTAGAAATACTGGAATGTAAGTGTTGCAGGAAATGTGTGGCAGGCACTTATTCACCCTGTGTACAATTACTAAAACCTTGCCCAAAGCGTCATGCTGGACTGTGGGGGTTCGGCAGCTCTGCCCTTGAGAAGGAGAGAGATGTACCTTGAGAGTTCACTAACAAAATGCCAGCCTGTGAGTTCATCCATTCACTCAACAGATGCTTACTATTATGAGTCAGACTCATTGTGAAAGGGATGAAAAGCTAATCAAGATTTCTGGCCTCAAAGTGCACATCTTAGCGTTAAAAAAAAAAAAAAAAAAAGGAAGAAAAAGACTAGAGGGACTTCTCTGGTGAAGAAGCTACTCATGCAAGGAGCAAGGCAAAGAGATGGGGAAAAAGCTTGGGGTGTGAATGGACCAGCCAGCAAGGGTGCCAGTGTGGCTGGAGTGAACTGAGTGAGGGGAGAGGGAGGTGAGCTGAGAGGGAGAGGAAGGGGCTGGGCCCAGACGGTTTCTGGAAGGCTAGGAGCTTTAGCTGGTCCTGGAAGGACAGATAAGGTTTAAGTCTGAGAGAAGGGGAAAACATTTTCAAAGCAGGGAGAACTGTGAAGGGCCTGAGCAGTGTAAGGACAGGCTCAGAGTAGTAGATGAGAAGGGTTCCTATCGGGAGTAGGGGGTAAAGGCTGGAAAGAGAAACTGGGGAAAGTTCTAGAAGGTCTTAAAGGTCAAGGAGCTTAAATTCTCAAAGATAATGTGCAGCCATTTGAGCAGGAGTGAAGCATGATCAAGATGTGGTTTTAGAAGCATTATCTTGGTACTGCACCAAGGCTTCTTAATCTTGGCACTGTTGATGGGTTGTTTTGTTTTTTTCTTTTGTGGTGAAGAGCTTTTCTGTGCACTGAAGGATGTTTAGCAGTATCTCTCGTCTCTAGATGCCAGAAGACCCCCTTCAGGCATGACAACCAAAATGGTCTCCAGATGATTGCCAATGCTTAAAAAAAATTGCTTTAGGTCTTTTTTATGTTTTGGTTTTTGAAAATCAGATTTTGGACTTGAAGTATCTTGATAATTGACGTTTGCTCCTTCCATTGTAATTGTGTGGACAGAGGAAGGAGAAATTTTAAGTAGTGGGAAGGCAACCTTCGTTAGAATTAGAATTCTTGAATTTTATTTGAAAATTTAAGAAAAGCTCATATGATGTTTATACAAACAATTTTTTTTTTTTTTTTTGGCCCTGCCATATGGCATGCAAGTACCCCAACCAGGGATTGAACCCATGCCCTCCTGCAATGAAAGTGTGAAGTTTTAGTCCCTGGACCACCAGGGAAGTCCCACAGATAAGTTTTAATTCACTCTAAAATGAGGCTGTGAAAGCCCTAAGGGATCTTTCCTCCACACTTGACACTGACATTTTTACTCTTCTTACCGTATGCACCTCTCTTCTCGGACAAGCAGCCATCCTAGAGCAGGCCCTGAACTTGGGAGGTGAGAGAGGCAAGGCACAGAGGGAAAGGGCTCTTTTCTAAAGAGGAGCTGTGTATATTGAGCTGAAAAATAAGCATTAAGGAGGATTGTTGTGAAATATTATTTCGAGGCCCCTAGGTTTAAATTAGCATTGTGGCAACTCTTTGGGATTAAAAAACTTCCCGAATTAAAATACTGTAATTTTTCCTTCTCCCCTACATGATTTTTGAAAGATATGCAAAGAGAATATGAAGAAATCCAGACATGGTTTTTTAAAAATCCATCCTCTGGACTTCACGGTGGTCAGAGGTTAAGCATCTATCTGCCAGTATGGGGGACATGGGTTTGATCCCTGGTTCGGGAAGATCGCGTATGCCACAGGGCATCTAATTTGGTGCCTCCAACTACTGAGACCGAGGCCCACGCTCCACAGCAAGAGAAGCCGCCGCAATGAGAAGCCCTCACACCTAACAAAGAGGAGCCCCTGCTTGCCGCAGCTAGAGAAAAACCCACACACAGCAACGAAGACACAGCACAGCCAAGAATAAAGAAATAAAAAATTTTAAAACTCTTTCTATGTCTTTCAAATTGTGTACTGGGTTGAATAATGTCTTCTCCAAGTTCATGTCCATTTGGAATTTCAGATTTGGAAATGGTCTTTGCAGATGCAAATAGTTAATAAGATGAGAGCATCCTGGATTACAGCAGGTCCTAAACTCAGTGAATGATGTCCTTAAAGGAGAGGAGAGAAGGCCCAGGGACACGCTGAGAAGAAGGTCACGTGGAGAAGGAGGTGGAGATGGGAGTGATGCATCTGTGAGATGCCATGCAGATTGGCTGGTGGCGCCAGAACCTCAGAGGAGGCAGGGTAACATCTTCCCCCAAAATCTTTGGAGAGAGTACCTTGATTTTGCACTTCTAGCTTCCAGAACCATGAGAAAATACATTTCTGCTGTTTAAAGTCATCCAGCGTGTGGCAACTTGTAGATGCCCCGGAGATCTGGAGTGGCAACCTACTCCAGTATTCTTGCCTGGGAAATCCCACAGACAGAGGAGTTCACGGCGTCTCAAAGAGTTGGATGTGACTGAACAACTAATATACAGTAGTCCCTGCAGCCCTAGGAAACTAGCATGAAAGGTCATTTTATAACTGCTTTCAGTTTTTTTTTTTTTAAATTAACACCTGGGCTTGCTTCTTCCTCCTTGGAACTGCCTGCTTTTCAGAACTGGCATAACTTGCAGCAAAAGGCTGGCCTTTGCCCTGTGCTTGGCCACCAGTGGAGTGGCTTCAAACGCAACCACTCAGACTTCAGTTCCCGCTGCACCCAGAAAACACAGCCAAGAATTCTGTGCGCCAAACAGGTTTCTGAATGGAAGCCCGCAGGTAGCAGTGATGCTTCCTTCAGATCGAATTCTGAGACCAGAGGCTTTGGGCTGCCCTCTGCCTCGATGGGTAGTGGCTCTCAGTCTCTGGAATGAAGGTTAGCGACCTCGTTAGAGAGATGTCACACCCCTAAATTAAAAGAGGGGGGTGCTTCTGGTTGGGTCCCAGAGGAAATCGGGAGAGGTGAGTCAGTGGATCATGGGGTGGGAATAGAAGGGAGAACTAAAGACTCAGGGGAGGGGGAGTGCCCGGGGATGGGGGAGAAAGGGGAGCAGGACAGCTGAAGCCTTTCAGAGGAGAGGGAGAGGGCCTTAATTTACCACAGGTCAACACAGAAAAGCAAGATGACACAGCATTGTTAATGACACTGTTTCTGTCACTCATCCTGATGGTCGTCATTATGTCTATTATGCAGATTTGGTGGTTAAGGTGCTGTCCTGCCAGCCTGCTCCCGAGGGGATTGATGCGGGAGGGTTAGCATCACCAAAGAGAGCCCGTGGGGTCTGGAAGCTCTCATTTTTAATCTGACAAATACACAAAGTTTCTGATAAAACCAGCTCTTCAAATTAACTAAAACAGGTAGACATTTTTCTCCTCCTCTCAGCCATGTCCTTACTATGTCCTGTGTTTTTCTGCTGATGGAGGAGGCTAGACATTTGCTGGGCTTGATTTTTAGCCAAAAAAAAGAAACAAAGAAAAGAAGGCTTGCACACATATTTTTAGAAGTGACTGTATTGCTTGTCTTTGTTCGTAGTGATGCTTTCTAAGGCCCACTTGACTTCACATTCCAGGATGTCTGGCTCTAGGTGAGTGATCACACCATCATGATTATCTGGGTCATGAAGATCTTTTTTGTACAGTTCTTCTGTGTATTCTTGCCACCTCTTCTTAATATCTTCTGCTTCTGTTAGGTCCATACCATTTCTGTCCTTTATCGAGCCCATCTTTGCATGAAATGTTCCCTTGGTATCTCTAATTTTCTTGAAGAGATCTCAAGTCTTTCTCATTCTGTTGTTTTCCTCTATTTCTTTGTATTGATCGCTGAGGAAGGCTTTCTTATCTCTCCTTGCTATTCTTTGGAACTCTGCATTCAGATGCTTATATCTTTCCTTTTCTCCTTTGCTTTTCACTTCTCTTCTTTTCACAGCTATTTATAAGGCCTCCCCAGACAGCCATTTTGCTTTTTTGCATTTCTTTTCCATGGGGATGGTCTTGATCCCTGTCTCCTGTACAATGTCACGAACCTCCGTCCATAGTTCATCAGGCACTCTATCTATCAGATCTAGTCCCTTAAATCTATTTCTCACTCCCACTGTATAATCATAAGGGATTTGATTTAGGTCATACCTGAATGGTCTAGTGGTTTACCCCACTTTCTTCAATTTAAGTCTGAATTTGGCAATAAGGAATTCATCATCTGAGCCACAGTCAGCTCCTGGTCTTGTTTTTGTTGACTGTATAGAGCTTCTCCATCTTTGGCTGCAAAGAATATAATCAATCTGATTTCGGTGTTGACCATCTGGTGATGTTCATGGGTACAGTCTTCTCTTGTGTTGTCGCAAGAGGGTTTTTTTTTTTTTTTTTTTTGCAAAAAGTCAAGCCCAGCAAATGTCTAGCCTCCTCCATCAGCAGAAAAACACAGGACATAGTAAGGACATGGCTGAGAGGAGGAGAAAAATGTCTACCTGTTTTAGTTAATTTGAAGAGCTGGTTTTATCAGAAACTTCGTGTATTTGTCAGGTTACAAATGAAAGCTTAAAGCTCAACATTCAGAAAATTAAGATCATGACATCTGGTCCCATCACTTCATGGGAAATAGATGGGGAAACAGTGGAAACAGTGTCAGACTTTATTTTTTGGGCTCCAAAATCACTGCAGATGGTGATTGCAGCCATGAAATTAAAAGACGCTTACTCCTTGGAAAGAAAGTTATGACCAACCTAGATAGCATATTCAAAAGCAGAGATATTACTTTGCCAACAAAGGTCCGTCTAGTCAAGGCTATGGTTTTTCCAGTGGTCATGTATGGATGTGAGAGTTGGACTGTGAAGAAAGCTGAGCGCTGAAGAATTGATGCTTTTGAACTGTGGTGTTGGAGAAGACTCTTGAGAGTCCCTTGGACTGCAAGGAGATCCAACCAGTCCATCCTAAAGGAGATCAGTCCTGGCTGTTCATTGGAAGGACTGATGCTAAGGCTGAAACTCCAGTACTTTGGCCACCTCATGCGAAGAGTTGACTCATTGGAAAAGACCCTAATGCTGGGAGGTTTTGGGGACAGGAGGAGAAGGGGATGACAGAGGATGAGATGGCTGGATGGCATCACCGACTCGACGCACATGAGTTTGGGTGAACTCAGGGAGTTGGTGATGGACAGGGAGGCCTGGCGTGCTGCAGTTCATGGAATCGAAAAGAGTCGGACACGACTGAGCAACTGAACTGACTGAACTGTATTGCTAGTCTAGAAAACAACTCAGAAATTCACCCCAATTTTGTGTGAGGGATGGGGATGGTGAGGTGGGAGGCGTTGGGTAAATGATTTCCAGGACAGCCTGGATTTCCAGGAGCAAACATTGCCTGCTGATGGCATGGAAACATTTACTACATTTGAAAACATTTATTTAGCACTTACTGTGTGTTAAGCACTGGTACAGGGGCTTTGGATTTAGAATTGATTTTTCTAAAGGGAGTCTACAACTTACTACAAAAACTGATGATTAAATGATTCATTCATTCATCAAATAGTTCCTGAGTGCCATCCATGTGCTATTTACCTAGTATTGTATTAGTCGCTCAGTCGTGTCCGACTTTTTGCAACCCCATGGACTGTAGCCCACCAGGCTCCTCTCTCCATGGGATTCTCTAGGCAAAAGTACTGGAGTGGGTTGCCATTTCTCCTCCAGGGGACCTTCCCAACTGTACATAAAGGAGACTTCATTAATGTGCATTAGAGGATACCCCAGGTTAACTGTCATAGAAAACTGTCTCTTGAGCCTTTAAATTCTATACCAATTCTACACCTCTGGTTGGCCAACTGTTTGTTTCTTTATTTAGGTTTTAAGGTGAATGACCTGGGGCTATTTGTTTCCATTAACCTAACTGCAAATCTAAAGGCGCAGTTGAAATGTCTATTTTTCTTGCCATCCTCAGAAAAGACTGCTGCAGATCTACTCTATGATTCTCATTCTTTTCAGCTTACAATATAAATAGCTTTTTTTTTTTTTTTTTGAGGTACAAGTAAAACTGAGCTGCTGAAGGTCCTACTTTCTCTGGGTAAAAGAGAGGAGGCACATGTCCTGTGGATGGAGGAGGTGTCCATTTGGCCTGAAGTAGCTGAGGAAGCTTTTTCAACACAGCTATCCATAAAAGTGTGGAAGACACTGAGGAGGTCTGCTGACTGCTTTTAAAAGAAAACATATTTATTTAACCGTGCGGGTGTCTTAGTTGCAACACATAAGATTGTCAGTTTCGGCATGTGGGACCTAGTTCTCTGACCAGGGATCAAACGTGGGCTGCCTGCATTGGAGCTCGGGGTCTTAGTTCCTGGACCAGCAGAGGGGAAGGCCCTAATGACTGCTTTTTTTAATTGTGACTTTGCAAAGTTTATGTGTAGTGATCATCACCACTGTACTTCCTAATAACACAGAAGTGACCTGACCCAGGAAACACAGCCTCTCAACAGTAGCCATTTCATTTTATTCTGTTAATTTTTTGGCAGTACTGTGCAGCATGTGGGATCTTAGTTCCCAACCAGGGATGGAACCCACACTCCCTGCAGTGAAAGTGCAGTTTTAACCACTGGAAGTCCCAAAGGACATCCCAAAGTGATGTTTTGTGTTACCCATCTTCTCAGTCTACTCACTTCTGCTATGCATATTTGTCCAGCCTCCAAGTGTCAACCCCTTCCTGCTCCCTGATGACCCCAAATGCATGACCCCTGAGCACCAAGCCCTCTGTCTACCTCTGGCTGGATGTGTCCACTTCCCAACCTTGGTGACCAGGGTCTGCCAGATCCCTTGCCCAGCCTGGAGCTCTCTAGCAATCCTCGTTCCCTTCCTCTCGTGCTAAATCCTTCTCTGAACTGTGCCCTCGTCTCCATAGCTATGCACAGGACCAGAGCAAAAGCTTGTCCTTACCTGCTTGGCCTCTGGATCTTCCCAGGACTTGAGGAGCCAGGGGAGGCCCTGGGTGACTTCCCGGCATCTCTGGGTTGTCCCCCCAGCTGCCTCCAACATGATACCTGGCCCCTGGCCCCTGGTGTGGGCAGAGCTGGGGAGGGCTTCCTTTCCTTAGCCACTCCCTGGAGGTCTTCTTAAGCTCTCAGACCACCTTTACTAGGAAGCTGAGTTGCGTTCCCCTGGCTCCTGGATTTCTAATTCTTTGGCTGTGAGGATCCATTAGCAACGTTCTTTGAGGACTCCACTGAAAGTGCAGTTTGATCGCAGCTGAGTTTGGGATGGGAAGTTAAGAGGAAGGGAGAAAGGCGGTTGGTCCCTCCTGGCTTCAGAGGTCCTTGGCTCCTGGAAGGGCTTCAGGCCACTCTGCCGTCTCTGCAGGGCCCCCCCTTCCAGCCCTGGGGCTCCCCTTTTTGACCACAATGCTATTGTTTCCTGGGCAGCCAGCAGCCTGGGAGACAGAAGGCGGGAGGCTTGGCCTGGTGCACTGGTGCTGAGAGAGGCACCGTGCTTGCCCCGCTTCTCCTGCTGAATGAGCTGTGTTCGCTTAATGCTTGGAGGCAGCATCTCTGCCCTGTGGTCATACTCAGGGCCTCTGAGCGTAGCGCTCCTTTACATCTATCCTCCGCTGGACCTCACTTGGGGCCCCACCTCCTGTCTCACCATCACCACGCAGTGCAGCCATTTGAGAGCCATCACTGAATCACTAGGTGTCCCCCTTCAGTCCAGGCATGCATTTTAAACTATCTTTTCTATCAAGACTCAGGTGACACGCCTTCCCCCTTCTCTGCCCTCATGGAACACGCTGAAGTCAGCCATGAACTGTTATTCCACACAGTGGGGCTCTTGACTGCTGAGAAGCAGCACTTACTACTTACTAACATTTGAAACCTATTCTAAATATTTCAGACTTTCTGTATGGCCATGGAATTAATTTTAGATTTAGAGCCTTTATCGAACTTCTAGAAGAGCCCTCATAGGCGAAAAAATCTAGCCCCTCAATTTGAGACTCAGAGATGTTGAAGCATTTTCCTGAGGTCACACAGTGAGTTTGGAGCAGGGCCAAAAGGAAAACCCAGGTCTTCTGAGTCCCAAATAGAGGCCCCTTCATCATACTCTGATCTTTAAAATGATAACAGAGTTAAGTAAGGAAACCAATCTCTAAAATGACCAAATATCCAAGAGAACAGTGAAGTATGGTCATTCACCTAATAGTGAGCAGTAGTTACCATTATTCAGTTCCTTTGTTCCGTTAAATCTGTAGAAATGAAGCAGTTAAACTCTAAAAGTAGGGATTTCCCTGGTGGTCCAGTGGTTAAGAGTTTGCTTTCTAATGGAGGGGATGTGGGTTCGACCCCTGGTCAGGGAACTAAGGTTCAACATGCTAAACCTGTATGTCTCAACAAAAATCTTTCGTGCCTCAACTAAGACCCAATGCAGCCAAAAATAACAGACAAATGTATACAAAACAACATCAACAAAAAAACCCACCAAACCTTCAAAGCAGAAACCAAGATCTCAGGGAAAAGAAGGAGAGAAAATAAAATCTCAAAGAAAAGAGAAACTGCAATAGAAATGGTGAGTCACGGGAGCTTGACTACAGAAAGCCATCAGAGTGTGAAATGGAGCAGGGCCATATGATCCTTGCCCCCATGTTCTTGACCTGCCTTTTGTCTATAGAAAAACTTTAGCCAAAGAGTAAGTTTAATCAGAGAAGTGAGAAAATGCAGAAACCAAGAAAAATAGTCAGAGAACCAAACAGTAATAGTTTAGTTACGAAGCAACGTCAAGGACATTTAGTTCCTCCTTAAGGGTTACAGATTATATTCTGAGCCCTTTCCTGTGAGCTGTCTTGTAGATACGGAAGCTCCCACCAGGTGGAAGAAGTTAACTCGTGATGACTAGACTGTAGCCATGACATAAGCTGCCACAGTTCTGAGAACTGGCCTCAAAGAAATGAGAACAAACCAACCCTGGAACTAAAGACTAACTGTACTTAAAACAATCAAGATGACGCTGACCAAACCACCGCATGACTAATTTCAAGATGACGATCAGAGCTGACTGCTGTTTTTGCAGGTAGCCCTTTTCCTCCATGTATAAAAGTTCTTGCCCACTGATTGTCCTGGTCGGGAGCTGGCCTTTGGACAGGTGTCCACCCCGCCCCCCCACCCTCTGTCTGCCACCATCCAAAATAAAGCACACTTTCCTTTCCATCAACCTTGCCTTTTTATTGGTCTTTGAGTGGTGAGCAGCAGGACCCCAGTTTACAAGTGGACATGCAGGGAGGCTGCATTTGAAAAGGTGGGAACTCTAAACTCTGCAAGACAGTTTTACATCCCAGCTTTAGTATTTACAAGTGTGATTTGAACCAGTGAACCAGTGAAGTTGCTTCGTCATGTCCCACTCTTTGCGACCCCATGGACTGTAGCCTACCAGGCTCCTCCATCTGTAGAATCTTCCAGGCAAGAGTACTGGAGTGAGTTGCCATTTCCTTCTCCAAGGGCTCTTCCCGACCCAAGGATTGAACCCAGGTCTCCCACATTACAGGCAGACGCTTTACCATTTGAGCTACCAGGGAAGCCCAAGTGTGATTTGGGGGTAGCTAACTTCTCAGAGCTTCAGTTTCGCCCTCTGTGAAATGAAGCTAACATCTGTACTGAAATGCTGATGTAGTGATACAGTAAGAAAATACATATAAGCGCACCCAGTGGTGACTTGCATGCAGTAAGCACTCAGGAAGGGGTGAGATTTGTGACCATAACACTTAAATTAGAGGGGAGACCCTGGTGCCTCTGAGACAAGCCCTGAGCAGTTTTAAAAGAGGACTGGAAGATCTCTGTCTCTGGCAACTAGTGTCCAGTAACCCAATTTTCCCACCCAGGATTCCAAGGGGCAGGCCTCAAGGCTGCAGGGGGACCCAGATGGACCAGGTGACTTGGGTTTGTCCTTCCTGGTGTGTGTTGAAAACGCTTCTTTTCTGTTCTCCTGCCTTCTAACATGGAGGTTCATAACTGGGAGGTTGATTTTGCCCCCCTGGAAACATTTAGCAACGTCTGAAGACATTTTTAGTTTCACCACTGGGGTTAGGGTGAGGACAGGATCTAATGGGTAGAGACTAGGATGGAGGAGGCTGCTCAACATCCTACAATGCCCCGAACAGACCTCTCACAACGAAGAAGCATCCAGCCCCAAACGTCAATAACGCAGAAGTTGAGAAACCCTGTTCTGCTACATCAAACTGTGTCTTTATTTATTTAAGATGAATGTTCAGGTCTGTTCAAGTTTGTATCGGGTGCAAAGCCAAACTTCCCAAAGGATGGGAGACAGGGCTCTGAGTCTGGGGGCTTCTTAGTTTGTATCATATGATGACTTTGTTTTAACCTCTGTTGTAACTGGTGGGGTGGAGAAGGAACTGTAACCCACTCCAGTATTCTTGCCTGGAAAATCCCATGGACGGAGGAGATTGGTGGGCTACAGTCCATGGAGTCGCAAAGAGTCAGACACGACTGAGTGACTTCACTTCACTCACTTCATACTTTATCACTGGAGAAGGAACTGGCAACCCACTCCAGTATTCTTGCCTGGAGAATCCCATGGACAGAGGGGCCTGGCAGGCCATGGTCCACGGGGTCGCAGAGAGTCGGACAGGACTGAAGTGACTGAGCATATACCTGGTGGGGAACCGGGCTAGGCTGTGGATTTCACTCTTCGGCAGACATCTCTCATTTCCTCTCCACCTCCCTCTGCTAGTAGCAATCTCATTGTCTGTGAGACACTCCCCTTCCTGCACTTACTGTCCCTGTGGTTTGGGTGGAGCTGACTTCAGGTGTGGGAATGTCGCCCTATACATGGTTGGTTCAGCAATGGACACTGGCCAGTTAGAAGCAGGGGAGATGAAATTCCAGAATGTCTGTGAATTGATGGGAGAGGGACTGTCTTTTTTTTTCTGGATGCACTGAGAGCAGAGGATATAGGCTTTAAGATGCAGAAAGGCGTCTTGCTATCAGGATCACGTATGTGAAGATGTACTCAGCAGAGTACTCACCAAGAGACTCAAGAGATGTTAGGCATTCTTGTTATTATCAAAAGTGAGGATAAAGTGAATGGTCTATTTTGTGCCTTTGAAAATGAATTTTCCAGAAACACTGACAGAGAATCAGGGTCTTTCCTTCTATTGCTTATTCCTCAGCTAGAGTTATCATCCTTTGTTCATGACGCCGCAATTAGTCACCACTGGAGAGAATTATAAAGTTGCAAATTGAAGATTAGAATTTCAGGTGAGATGTAAATGGGAGAGAGTGACCATTTTAAAGGTTTTTTGTTTGTTTGTTGTGCATTTGTTAATGATACTTTCCCTTGATTTGGTCAGTTAGCTGTTCCAGGCATATTTTCTTTTGCATTCTTAGCTCCTAACCCAACGTCTGACACCAAGTTGATGTTTAGCGTGTCTTTGGTGTGAATTATTTTGTCTGAGCCCTACATGTCCATCAGGTACCAGGACAAGTGTGATGGTTTGGCATATGAGAAAGTAGATGACAAATACCAGATGTGGCCCCTGGAGTGGGCACAAAAGGCTGAGCAGAGATGGAGTTTGATCTGATCTATTTGTCTCTCTCTATATATATAATATATAGATTTATTCATTTGGCAGCGCTGGGTCTTAGCTGCAGCATGCAGGATCTTTGATCTTTGCTGTGGCACGTAGGATGTTTAGTTGTGTCCTGCGAACTCTTAGTTGTGGCATATGGGATCTTGTTCCCCGACTAGGGGTGGAACCTGCGCCCCCTGCATTCGGAGCGTGGAGTCTTAGCCAGTGGACCACCAGGAAGTCCCGGAGCTGATCTTGAAGGGGACAATGTGTGTGTGGATACGGCAGCTTATCCCACTGTCCAGTGAAATGGATCTCCTAGTGAAGATCCCTGTCCTTGGCTACATGCTGGAGAGAAGTTTCCTTCCTTCAGAGCCCTCTGGGGGAAAGTGGGATTTAATGGTAGGTCTTTGAAACCTTTTTGAGATGGGAGGAAAGAGCATTTCAGCGCTCTCAGCCGTTTTCAATCATGCATGAGGTAAGGTCTTGAATATACCTTTGATGGAAACCATTCCTTTTTTCGGCTTCCTAGGTGGTAAAGAATCTGCCTACCAATGCAGGAGACACAGGAGATGTGAGTTTGATCCCTGGTTGGGAAGATCCCCTGGAGAAGGAAATGGCAACCCACTGCAGTATTCTTGTCTGGAGAATCCCAGGGGCAGAGGAGCCTGGTGGGCTACAGTCCACGGGGTCACAAAGAGTCGGACACGACTGAGCAGGCACAGATTCCTTTTTTAGGGAGATCCACCTGAATGGGCCGTTTAATTGAGAAGTCAGAGATGCCAGCAGTTAGTTGCTGCTCTTTGTAACAATACAAAGGCTGTGGGAATTCCCTAGTGGTCCAGTGGTTAGGACTTAGTGCTTTCACTGCCGGGGCTGGGTTCAATCCCTGGTCAGGGAACTAGGATCCCATAAGCTGCTCGGTGAGGCCAACACACACACACGCACACACAACAACAACAACAGATACAAAGGCTATCTTCGTATAGGTGGGGAGAGGTGTATCTCTGCAACTCATATTTCCTTTGGGACAGACCTACCCGGTGCAGAGCCTGCAGACCCTGGTGCTGTGGAGTTGAGTGTGTTAGGTCTGGCTCAGCTGCTTGGAGACCACGAAGAGCTGAGAGCCCAAGCCCACAGGGAGAGGACGCTGGCATCGCCTTGGCCCCACGCTGGAGAGGGGGCAATGCAAACATGGACTGCGCTTGGCCAGTGTGCACTGGTCCTCCTCTAGGTCTCAGAATAATCCAGACTTTAAAACATAATAGGATGGAAGCCATTACACTCCAAAATAAGTGAATAAATAAGACATGGAGGGAATTTCCTGTAGTCCAGTGACTAAGATTCCAAGCTTCCCATGCAGGGGGCCTGGATTCGATCCCTGGTCAGGGGACTGGATCCAACGTGCTGCAGACTAAAACCTGGCACAGCCAAGTAAATAAATACATAAAAATAAACATAAATAAATAAAACATAATACTACAGTGGAAAATAGAGCTGTTGACCACTATAGTTGCCTTGGGAGGGTTCCTTGGAGATAATTCATCCAGATATGCCTTAGAATTTGTGCAATTTTCTGGAGGTATATTGTATAGCAACAAACATTTATAGAATTAAGAAAAGAGCCGTCCATTCTTTTGGTAATTTTTGCTAATTTAGGGAGCAGAGACACACTTCAAACACTCCATGAATATTAGACGGATATAGCCTTGGCGTGGAGAGGGGGATTTTCCCTGAACCGAGTGGACTTTGCCACTGTCATCACCTGGAAAGAGGCAGTGTGGAAACCGGAAATAGGAAATTCGCTAGGCAGGCCTTCTGTGGGGTGGGAGAAACTCACCCCTTTCTCCAGACCTTATGATCCTGGGGACTGAGATATTTTGGTAATTCAACAATGGCTTTTAGCTAGACAGGAAAGAATCTTGTAGGGGAATGCTTATCAACCCTTAAAAAAATCTGTGCCCTATTTGATAAAACATAAAAGTGTCATTGTTGAGAAAGGAGAGTTTTGAAGGATACCCAGAGACAGGAAGACTGAGGTGTGTCTGGGAATTCAGTATAGAGTGGCTTCAATTGCATGGCAACTTGGTTCTGCTGCTGCTGCTAAGTCGCTTCAGTCGTGTCCGTCTCAGTGCGACCCCACAGACAGCAGCCCACCAGGCTACCCTGTCCCTGGGATTCTCCAGGCAAGAACACTGGAGTGGGTTGCCATTTCCTTCTCCAATGCATGAAAGTGAAAAGTGAAAGTGAAGTCGCTCAGTCGTGTCCGACTCCCAGCGACCCCATGGACTGCAGCCTACCAGGCTCCTCCATCCATGGGATTTTCCAGGCAAGAGTACTGGAGTGGGGTGCCATTGCCTTCTCTGTGGTACAGACTCCTGGAATTACCTATAAAGAGCACTGGAGTATTCTACCATTCACACTGTCAATCTCCTTGTGTTGTGGGCCTCTTCCCCTAAACCGCATGTTCTCTAAAGGGCAGGCATCAAGTCTATAGCTTTTAGCACATGACTTGGGCTCAGCAGTATCTGTTGAACAAATGCTTGAACCTCTGTGCTCACCTGTTTTGTGATGTGTTTCCCCGTCTAAGCAGTCTTTACCTAGAGATTCACCTTTTTATCCCCAAGGCCTGGCACAAATCTGGGGCTCTATAGACATTTAGGGGCCTAATGAAGTGTTGAAGTTTGATCAGTGATAGACAGATCCATCGCTGGTGCTAGAAAACAGGCGGTAAGAAGAACCTCAAGCCCTCAGAAAGCAGAGTGAATAGGGAGCATTTAGAGCAGAGTGCATCTGCGTATGGAAACGGAAGCACGCAGGACCATTTTCCTAAGCCTAGTCATTCACAAGCATCCTCCTTGAGACCAAAACACTGAGTCTGAAAGAGAAAGGTTAGCAGGGCAAGAATAACAGATTCTTTCAGGATGGATTCATTTCTCTTCTGCCTGAACTGACTCACTCTTGAGGGGGCTGCGGAGTACTTGTGCCCTGGAGTGAAGACGGGAAAATGAGATGCTAATTTTACTACTTGATTTTATTTCTCTTTTAGGCCATTTGGCTGCTGCCAAGATTTCTCTTTGCTCCCAGGGATGTTAAAATAGCAGCAGTTGTTGATATATTTAAGGCTTTAGAGCCCTTTCAGAGTGTCATACTACCCTAGTTTCCCCCAGAGAAACATAATATTCCTGGGGGCACACAGAGTTTGGTGGCCTTATAACCACAGTAGCTTCTATTTAGGGGGAATTTATTATATGCTGGTGGCTGAGACAGTAAAGAATCTGCCTGCAATGCAGGAGTCCCTGGTAGGTCCCCTAGCAAAGGGACTGGATATCCACTCCAGTATTTTTGCCTGGAGAATTCCACAGACAGAACAGCCTGGTGGGTTACAGTCCATGGGGTCGGAAAGAGTTGGACACGACCGAGCGACTAATTCTTTCTTTCTTTCTTTTTTTTTTTATCATGTGCCAGGCAACAGGCTAAACATGACATTGAATAATCTCACTGGCTATCACAATTTCCCCTTAGACAGATGAAGAAACTGAGGCTGGAGAGTTTAGGAATCTTATAGGTCACAAAGCCAGTAGGTGGCAGACCTGGGACTTGAACTGGGCTGCAAGCTTGTGAGGCTTCCTCGGAGGCTTCCTCGTTGACTGGCTCCAGGGGAGGAGAGGGGTTGTCATTTTGCTGGATTCCAAAATGGTGAAGGATGAATCAGAGCATAGGAAGTTTCCGGGGGACCCTGGAGCCCTGTGAAGTCCCGATCACTTCGCAGGGTGCTATGTGCTTGCCGTCCCTTGCATCTCTTTAGGACCGTCTGGGTTCTTTGGCATGGCACCGGCTGCTACTGAGACACAGCGCTCTAGAGGTCCCAATGTGGAGTTGCAGCAACTGCTACAACCGCATCCTTCTAACTCTTCCTGTGGCTGGAGTTTCAGGTTTTCTTGGCTTTACCTGTCTCTTGTCCCAGTGCCATGGCATACGGGCTCCAGTTGACGTCAGATGGGTCCAGCAGTGCGTGCCTATGTACACACTGGCCACCTCTCACCTCTCCCCACTCTCCCCGACAGGACACCTGGGTTGATGTCTCCATGAGACCTGCCTGGTGCCCACACACGTGTGAGCTGAAAGTGCGGGGGTGTCACTGTCCTGCGGGATGACCTTCAACCAGCAGGACGCGAGAACCGATGAATAAACTCTCCCCCTCCCCACACTAACATGGGCAGACTTTAGATGCTATTGCGATGATTTCTCTGTGAGGACAAGGACCAATTCTATAGCTTGTTGGATAATACTGATGGCTTAATGAGTATTAAAGAAATGTATTGATACTTGATGAATGTCAGCATTTGTACTGAGTGGAGGGAGGCAGTTCCGTGACTGGTATCCTTGAATTGATCCTCCCCCTGTCTCCCTTGATCCCGCTTCCTGTAATCCTTAGGGGATTATATTCCCTAACAAAGTTTTTTATTTTTAGAAATTTTTATTTACTTTTAATTAATTGATCTTTAATTTGAGTATAATTGCTTTCAACATTGTGTTGGCTTATGCTGTACAACAAAGTAAATTATCTAGCTATATGTCTTCGGCCTCTCTCTCATCCCACCCCTCTAGGCCATTGCAGAGCCCTGAGCTGAACTCTCAGCAGCTTCCCACTAGCTATCCATTTTACACATGATCTTGAATATATATCAGAGCTACTCTTTGTCCCACTCGCCTACATCCACAGGTCCGTGAACCAAAGTTTTGAAGCATCTGAGCCCTCTGCCACAGACTCTTGCTTTCTGGGGAATCCTGGCTAAGACAGGTGGGGAGGTCAGAATATTTTCATATTTATTCATGGTCTCTTGGGGACAGCCAGCATACCTGGTATGCACACAGGTTTGTGGTTTTGAGTTAAGGACCAGACTCACTGAGATGGAGTGGAAAGCTATGGGTCTATGGCCTGAGGCTGGGAGGTAAGCCATAGAGCCTGACCTATATCTTCCTTCAAACAGCTTTCCATTTCCTTCTCCCCACATCAAACTCACCTGTAAGTGGCCTCCCTGCATGACTAAGAAGTTTCACCAAAGGTCAGGCGCCACCCACTCTTCTTAGGCTGCTTTGTGCCGCTTTAGGGAGAAAGGTATGTGACATTTGTCTTCATGCTTATCTGATTGAAACCTGACTCCCGCCCCCCCACCCTCACCCCGAGCGAACCAGGAGCAGCTTTCATTGCACTGAGAGCACAGACACACAGCTTACGAGGAAGACGCGAGAGAGCTGCAGCGGCGTCTGAGACCCTGTGGACAGACAGATGAGAACTCCCAGCCAAAGGGCAGGTGTAGGGCCAAAGTTTCTCACCACGTAAGGCCGTACTAGGTGGTCATCAGGCTGAAGAGAGGGGGTCTGATATGCTAGCAGCCAGTGGGTTCTGGGGACTCTGGGTCCTTGGCCATCCAGCAGGGGAGGAACCGTATTTATCCAGCAGTACGTGTCCTGTTGCTGCTGGCTGCCCCAGAGAAACTACTGGAAGACCCTGTCTAAAAATGGGGCCTATGGACTTCCCTGGTAGTCCCATAGCTAAGACTCTGAGCACCCAGTGCATGGGACCCGTGTTCGATCCCTGGTCAGGGAGCTAGATGCCACATACGGCGATTAAGAGTTCACATGCCATAACTCAAGATCCCACACGCTGCAATGAATATCAAAGATCTTGAGTGCCACGACTAAGGCCTGGCGAAGCCAAATAAATAAGTAAAATAAATATTAAGAAAAAAATTAAAAATGGGGCCTTTTGATGGCAGTCCTGAGTCTTACGGAGACGTGAGAAATTCAGTATCAACAACCCCTAAAATCAGTACAGCTAAAAACCATTCACATGCTTACCACGTGGCAACTGTGAAAGAGATGGAAGTGCATGTAACCGATATGTGTTGCTGCACAAGCCTGGGGCCAGGGTCAACGACCCCAGAGTCTTATTCATTTGTGTATAATGGTTCATAGCATAAGTTATATGTGTACAATGTTGTATTTCCGCTTCTGCATACACCACAGCACGCTCACCATCAAAGCTTCAGTTCCCATCTGTCGTCATACAGCCGACTCCTTTACCCATTGTCCCCAGTCTCCCTTCCTCTGTGGGTTTGTTTTTGGTTGGTGTGACTTGTTCATTTATTTTGTTTTTGCTTGTTTTTTTTAGATTCTACATATGAGTGAAATCATAAAGTATCTGCCTTTCTCTGCCTGACTTATTTCACTTAGCATAATAATCCTCCAGGTCCATCTACATGTTGCAAGTGGCAAGAATTAATTTTTTTAGGGCTGAGTAATTTTCCAGTTTGAGGTAGTTTATTTTCGTGGCTGATGTGAGATAGTGATCTAGTTTAATTTTTTTTTTTTTTGCATGTGTCTGTACACTTTTTTCAACACCATGTATTGAGGAGACTATTCTTTTTCCATTGTATTTTCTTTGTTCTTTGTTTGTATATGAATGGGTTTATTTCTGGGCTTTCAATTCTGTTACATTGATAATATGCCTGTTTTTCTTTTCTTTTCCTGCCAATGCCATGTTATTTTGATTACTATAGATTTGTAATATAATTCGAATTAGGGAATATGACACCACCAGCTTTGTTCTTTTTCTCAAGGTTGTTTGGCTATCTGGAGTCTTTCATGGTTCCATATTTATTTTAGGATTTTTTTTTTTTTTTGTCCTATTTCTGTGAAAAATGTCATTGGTATTCTGATAGGAATTGTATTAAATCTGTAGATTGCTTTAGGTAATATGAAGATTTTAACAGTATTAATTCTTCCAATCCATGAGCAGAGAATATCTTTCCATTTCTTTATATCTTCAGTTTATTTCAACAATGTTTTACAGTTTTCAGTGTACAGATCTTTCACCTCCTTGGTTAAATTTATTCCTAGGTACTTTATTCTTTTTATTGCATTTGTAAATTGTATTATTTTCTTAATTTCGCTCTCTGCTAGTTCATTATTAGAAATGCAACAGATTTTTGTATATTGATTTTGTACCCTGAAACTTTACTGTATTTGTTTACTATTCCTAATAGTTTTTTTTGGTAGAGTCTTTAAGATTTTCTACATATAAAATCATGTCATCAGCAAATAGCAACAGTTTTCATGTCATCAGAATAGTAACAGTTTTACTTCTTCCTTTTCCAATTTGGTGCCTTATTTATATTTCTTGCTTAATGGCTCTGGCCAGGACTTCCCAGGCCTTTATTTAAAAAGGCTGAAAGGATCCAGACCTGCTTCTGCAGGCTGAGCAGGCAGAAAGTGAGCCTGATCAGACCATGCCCGCAGTTGGTCACTGCTGCCACACCAGTGCCACTGCTGGAGACAATTCTTGCATAGCTCCACCCTCTGCTCAGATGGTTCCCCAGCTGGTCCTTACCCCGTCCTCAATGGTTATTTGGAAGACGACAGCCCCACTGAGCTGCAGGGGCTGCTTACCTTCTTTGGTGTATTCATCTGTCGTCCCCAAGCAAGGCAGCTGTGCAAAGTGGCTGGGTCTTGGGGGGATTAGCATGCCAACACCAGCCTGGCTGCTGCCTTTCTTTGTGCTGAGGGGGCCTACGTCCTTCCCCAGCCTTCCTTGGCTTTCCTGCTGAGCACCATCTTGAAGCATGCTACCATACTTGCCATTCTGCTTGCTGTTTTGAAACTTGAATTTTGGCCTGGCGTGTCCCTAGAGAACTGCTGGCTATATCCTCTGGTATGTGTTGTTCAGAGCCCTGTGTCTGACCACAGATGGTCCCACTGTCCCCTTCCTTCTGGGCTGCAGATGATTTCTGCCTCTATATACGTTATGGTAACTTCTATAACTAAGAAGACCCCAGATACGAGTCTCAGAGGGGATGATGATTCCCCTTAAGGGAAACTGAAGCTCTTCGCAGGCATGGGATGGATGCCATAATGTGTAAATATCCCTCTCAGCAGGTAGCTATGTAATCTCTGCCTCAAAATGTACCATTTTGCATCAGAAAGAAGCATATTGGGACTTCCTCGGTGGTCCAGTGGCTAGGGGCCTGGGTTCCATCTTGGTAGGGAAGTAGGTACCGCAGGCTGCAGCTAAGTGTTCACATGCCACAACTGAAGATCCTTGCATGCCGCAGCCAAAAAATGAAAACGAGAGAGATCCTGTGCGCCAAAACTAAGACCTGGTGCAGCCAAATAGATAAATAAGTATTTTTTAAAAAGAACCATATTCAGCAGAAGTGTAGACAGAAAACATCTACTGAAATGACATCAAGCTGGAAAACAAAGTCCCTGTTTCTTATTATCTGTGTTGAACATTTAAAACTGTTGTGATGAAAGGCAGTGAAGTGTCTGTTCATCTGTTCACAATATTTCTCTGGTGTTTGAGTTTGCAAAGAGCCCTTTGCTAGCTTAGTTATAAGAAGTAGGGTCGCTTGCTGTCCTGGGATTCCTGAAAATGTGCAGAGAAGAACCATTCTTATCAAGCGGCTGGGGAAGTCTCAGGTCTCATTTCTTCTCTGTGTGTGCACAAGCGCCTTCTGACCCCACAGACTGTAGCCTGCCACACTCCACTGTCCCTGGGCATTATCCCCAGCAAGAATAATGGGGTAGGTTGCCACTTCCTCCTCCAGGGGATCTTCCTGACCCAGGGATCAAACCCTCATCTCCTGCAGTGTCTGCATCAGCAGGCGGATTCTTTACACTGAGCCACCAGAGAAGCCGTCTTCTTATCTAGTTCATCTTTTTTTTTTAATCTTTAATCTTTAATCTGGCTGTGTCAGATGTTAGTTACAGTATGGGAACACTTAGCTGTGGCATGTGGGATCTAATTCCCTGACCAGGGATTGAACCTGGGCTCCCTGCATTGGGAGCATGAAGTCTCAGCCACTGGATTATCAGGGAAGTCTAATGTGGTGGTGGTGCTCAGTCGTGTCTGACTCTTTGCAATCCCTGGATGATAGCCCGCCAGGCTCCTCTGCCCATGGGATTCTCCAGGCAAGAAAACTGGAGTGGGTTTCCATTTCCTCCTCCAGGAGATCTTCCCCACCCAGGGATCAAACCCACATCTCTTGCGTCTCCTGCATTGGCAGATGAATTCTTTACCATTGCACCTCCTGGGAAGCTCTGGTAATGTGACGGGGTGAATTTAAAGTTGAGAACATTCTTGTGGACTGAAACTTTTTAGGAGTTATTTTCAAAGCTTCACTGAACATCCACAAAGCTGAAGATATCTGAGGATGCCAGTTTTGGTCTTCATCAGAGATTTTAGAGATTCCTGGCTAGTACCTATTTCTTCTTAAGACCACAACGAGCCAACTAGGGAGAAATTCTCTTGCTTTACGTTCAAGACTTTGTGCTGAGTTCCCAGTAGAAAAGGCGTTGACCCTTCTGGAAGCCTCCTCTGCTCCTCCGTGTCCAAGAAATCCCCCTAAGGAAGTGTGAGAAAGGCGAGGACCAGCCTTGAATTGATTATGTGTTATATGGATATTTCAGGGCTGGCTTCTCTAGCAAAATACCTCCACCCAGCTGGGCTCCACATGTAGAAAAGAAGGGCCCTTTTATAAAATACCCAACACAAGATGTTGACCTCTTGAAATCCTTCGGCCAGACTATTTCAAAGAGTGGTCTTGTCAAAGGTCACCTAAAAATAGAAAATGGTAAATAAAAGTTAATCAAAAAGGGCTGAAAGGACATCCTCTGGCCAACTCCGGGTGACAGATCACCCAGGATCGTGCGAGGCGAAATGTCCTGCCTGTACCTCTGACTCATCGCCCCAGAGGGATGACTGCTCATCTGAATCCTGGGTCTGGGGGTTGGGGGTACCTTGCATTCAGCCACTTTGTTCAAGCTCTGATATTCTGAGCACTAGCCCAGCCAGGCTCTTGTCAGCTGCTCCCCCACAACCATGAACCAGATGCCATTTGGTTTTGGGGATTTTTGCTGAAGTCAGGTTGCCCATAGTCTGACCTTCAATGCTTTCTGTGGCTGTTTTGCCAGCTCCTCCTCGAGCACCCATTCAACCTCAGATGCAGGCATCCGGGTATGAGTAACAGGGTGCTTGGCAAATTAATTTAAATTCAGTGTGGCCATCATTTATCAAACATCTATTATGTGTCAGAGACTCTTCCCCCACCCCTCGTGCATGCTCAGTCATGTCCGACTCTTTGTGACCCCATGCACTGTGGCCTGCCAGGCTCCTCTGTCCATAGAATTTTCCAGCCAAGAATACTGGAGTGGGAAGCTATTTCCTTCTCCAGAGGACCTTCCCAACCCAGGGATCAAACCTGTATTTTCTACGTCTCCTGCATTTGCAGGTGGATTCTTGACCACTGAGCCACCTGGGAAGCCAAAGTCTAGAGTCTAAAAATACAGCTATTCTGTAGATTGGGAAGCCAAGATACAGTTTAGCCTCAGAGCAGAGTTGGAAACCAACAAAGCAAAACAAACCACAGCAACAAAGGCCACAGTCCAGCCACCAAAAATGTAATTTCAAGCAAATATGTGTGTGTGATTCATGCACATCCCTAAGTGGGATTCTGGCCCTTATCTGAAAACACCCGTGTTGTCTTCTCCACTTTCTTTTCACCCCACAAGTATCCCATGTCTCTATCAAACTCCCCGAAAGACTCTTCTCTGCTCCGCCCTCAGGCTGCTTCTGTTTGACCTTGTTCCTGCTCTCAGATCCTGGTTACAGAAACCCAAGCGCCAGCTGGGCAGAGGCAAAGCACACGCATGGGGTCCCAGGGCTGTCTTCAGTGGAGATGGGACAGGCTTGAGCTGAGACAGGACGTTCCGACTTTTGGTCCTGCCCTACCAAAAATGAGGGCTTCCAAGGTGGTGCAGTGGTAAAGAACACATCCACCAATGCAGGCGACTCAGGAGAAGTGGGCGTGATCCCTGGGTCAGGAAGATCTCCTGGAGAAGGAAATGGCAACCTGCTCCAGAATTCTTGCCTGGGAAATTCCATGGACAGAGGAACCTGGTAGGTTACAGTCCATGGGGTCGTAATGAGTCTGACTGAGTGACTGAGCACGCACGCAGCACTCATACCAGCAAAATGAAAACCATCTAGCTCTTGCCTCAATGGAGATCACTGTTGGGACTTCCTGGGTGGTCCAGTGGCTGGGACTTCACCTTCTAGTGCAGGGGGTGTGGGTTCAATCCCTGGTCAGGGAGCTGGGATCCCACATGCCTTGAGGCCAAAAAAAAAACCCTCCAACAAAAGCATAAAACAGAAGCAATATGGTAACGAATTTGATAAAGACTTCGAAGAAAATGGGCTTCCCTTGTGGCTCAGCTGGTAAAGACTCTGCCTGCAATGCAGGAGACCTGGGTTCGATCCCTGGGTTGGGAAGATCCCCTGGAGAAGGGAAAGGCTACCCACTCCAGTATTCTGGCCTAGATAATTCCATGGACTGTATACCAGTCCATTCTGAAGGAGATCAGCCCTGGGATTTCTTTGGAAGGAATGATGCTAAAGCTGAAACTCCAGTACTTTGGCCACCTCATGCGAAGAGTTGACTCATTGGAAAAGATTCTGACGCTGGGAGGGATTGGGGGCAGGAGGAGAAGAGGACGACAGAGGATGAGATGGCTGGATAGCATCACTAACTCGATGGACGTGAGTCTGAGTGAACTCCGGGAGTTGGTGATGGACAGGGAGGCCTGGCGTGCTGTGATTCATGGGGTCGCAAAGAGTCGGACACGACTGAGCGACTGAACTGAACTGAATTGAGCTGATAGTCCGTGGGGTCACAGACAGTAGGATGTGACTGAGTGACTTTCACTTGAAGAAAATAAAGGTCCACATTAAAAAAAAATCTTAAATAAAATTAAAAAGATCACTGTAATTGAAGACTTGAGCCCTAAACAAGCAGTTTAGAGTGAAAAGTGAGTTGCTTTGGGATCCTGGAGAGATCAAAGGTAGCCCAGGAAGGAATAAGGCTTAAAAGATAAACCCAACTTCTACGAATTTGGGGCAAGTTGCCTAAATTCTCCGTGCCTCAGTTTCCCCCTCAGTAACCTGGGGATGATACATGAGATGGCTGTTGTAAGCCTTCCGTGAATAAAAGCAAAGTGCTTGGTTGGGGCTTGCCGCAGAGCTCAGCAGAGCTCGACAGACATCTAATTAGTACATGGCTATGTCGAATAAGCACATTCCTGGAGTGTCGTCACAAAGCAGCTTTGTGTTTTCTCCCACAACCCCGGGGCATCTGGACGAAAAGTCTCAGGACTTTTCTGGTCGCTCTGAGGAAATGCAAAGCTGTAGATTCATTTCACACGCTGACATCAGAATGTGCGTGCTGCTCAGATACATTCTAGCCTTTCATCTTTGTGCCGGGGGGTTGGCCGGGCAAGGCTGAGGTCAGCTTTCTCTCTCTTTCGAGCTCACTTCCTCCCATACTCACCAGGTTGTCCCTGACCTCACTGGGACGGAGGCTGCAGAAAGGGAGGAGAAAGGGGGGTGGGATAGCATGGACGCAGCTGCCACTCACTGCCGGGAACTGACTCTGGGGTGGCAGCTGCCTAGAGCTGACTTGTTCTTTCCTAGCGCATCTGTAGGGTCTTCAGAGAGCCCCCTCCCCACATCCACTCATCACCAGGGAGGTTTTGTCTTAATATATATTTATTTACTTGGCTGTACTGGGTCTTGGTTGCAGCATGTGGGATCTCGTTCCCTGATCAGGGATTGAACCTGGGCCCCCTGCATTGGGAGCGTGGAGTCTTAGCCACTGGACCACCAGGGAAGTTCCATCGCTAGGGAGCTTTGCCTGTAGCTGCCTTCCCTGAGGCAGAAGTAGCTCTAGTCTGCCCTTCCCAGGCCCTCTGGATTCCAGCAAGTCCACCTCTGGCAACTCCAACCCCGTACAGCCACCTCTTGCCCAACGCAGAGCTGGTCCTTGGGATGCTCTCGGACAACTTTGCCGCAACCAGCTCTGGGAGGGCAGGCATTTCCCCTGCTGTCAGGCCCTCTTCAGCTTCCTCCACCCTGGAGAGCTGGTGTATAGCATGGGAGGGGAGCCCCCTACGCCCACTGAGAGCAGGCACCAGCCTCCTCCATCCCCAGCCCCAGACTGTGAAGGGTTTGCCTCCTCCTCCGAGGGAACTCGTGGAAGTTCTGCCCTCTTGAACTGAGGGAAAGATGGATCCAACCGCTGTGTGTCTCCTAGGGCGGGACTCCCAAACAAGTGGATGCTTACAAGTCCTCTTCACAAGCCCTCTCTTTCCACAATGCTCCCTGGCCCTCGCTGTGTGTGTGTGTGTGTGTACGTGGTGGGGAGTCTGGGTCCCCTGGTGGTCCTCGGCCCCTCACCCTTTCCCAGGGTTCTCGCAAAACTCAGTTTTGTGTCTTTATCTGTTGCCTCCGAATTTCAGCTGGGACTTGAACTTCCTCTGCAGCAGTAAGAAACCATCACGATCCTTGGGGTGGCAGGTTACGAGCCGGAGGTCCTCTGGACGGTGGTACATGTTGGGGAGGGTGGAGACGAAGCGGCAAAGGTGGGCAGGGGCTTGTGACTGTGATGTTTGTCTGCTCAGGTCTTGCCTTGGGTGCAGGAGGAGAGGCCCCCATCTCCTTATGAGAATAACAAACCTGTGTTTACTGCTAAGCCATACACGTGTCTCTAATACGCAGCTTCTCATTTTAGACTCACACCATCTCAGTGAAAGCCTGGTTATGGTCTTTCCATTTTCACTGATAGGACCCAGGTGCAGGAAGCTAAGTGCCCAAGGTCATACACTAGGAGGTAACAGATCCGAGCTTATAATTGGCCTTCTGTTTCATTACACCATGAGACCTGGAGTCAGGGGAGGGGGAGGGCCACCATTCTGCAAGCTGGCGCTGGGCAGGGTGTTGTCCCTTGGGAGGAGGCAGCTGTGGGAGCCACCTGTGCCCAGAGCGGCTGCCTGTGCTCGCAGCTGTGGTGGACGTTCTGTCCTCCACACCCACCTGCCAAACAGAACTGGCTGAGCTGGGCAAACACGGGCTGTGACTTCACTCTTCTTGCATCACACCTGACATCTGAAAGATCCAGCTAGTCTTGCCCAGCCTCTGAGCCTCCCCACCCTGTGATCACATTTCCCACATGGCCCAGTGCCTGGTTAAGGACCTCTTCATCCCCCAAAGGGCTCTGGATGAGTGCCCTCTATCTTCCAAAGAGGGAAGAACAGGCTTTCAGCAAGGAGGTAACCCACTTCATCCAACACCCTCAGGATCCCCCAGCCTCGGCAGCTGCACTAACCCTTTGGCTACCACTGTCTCTGGAAGTTCACTCAGGAATTATCGTCCCCGCTCGTCTCTTCTGCATAGTTTTTTTTTTTTTTTAATATTTATTTATTTATTTGGCTGTGCCAGGTCTTAGTTGCATCACCCAGATCTCCGATCTTGTTGAGGCATTCAGACTCTTAATTGGAGCATGTGGGATCTAGTTCCCTGACCAAGGATTGAACCTGGGCCTCCTGCATTGGGAATGTGGAGTCTTAGCCACTTGACCACCGGGAAAGTCCTTGCATAGTTTTATCGTAATTCCTTAGGTGATAGGAATGGGGAAGATTAGAGATCTCTTCAAGAACATTAGAGATACCAAGGGAACATTTCATGCAAAGATGGGCACAATAAAGGACAGAAATTGTATAGACCTAACAGAAGTGGATCTTCCCTGGTGGCTCAGACGGTAAAGCGTCTGCCTACAATGCTTACCATGTGGGAGACCCGTGTTCAATCCCTGGGTGGGGAAGATCTCCTGGAGAAGGAAATGGCAACTTACTCCAGTATTCTTGCCTGGAAAATCCCATGGATGGTGGAACCTGGTAGGCTACAGTCCATGGGGTCACAAAGAGTTGGACATGACTGAGTGACTTCACTTTCTTTCTTAACAGAAATAGAAGATATTAAGAAGAGGTGGCGAGAATACACAGAAGAACTATACAAAAAAGATCTTCATGACCCAGATAACCATGATGGTGTGATCACTCATTTAGAGCCAGACATCCTGGAAAGTGAAATCAAGTGGGCTTTAGGAAGCATCACTAAAAACAAAGCTAGTTGAGGTGATGGAATTCCAGTTGAGCTATTTCAAATCCTAAAAGATGATGCTGTGAAAGTGCTGCACTCAATATGCCAGCAAATCTGGAAAACTCAGCAGTGGCCACAGGACTGGAAAAGCTGTTTTCATTCAAATCCCAAAGAAAGGCAATGTCAAAGAATGCTCAAACTACCGCACAATTGTACTCATCTCACATGCTAGCAAAGTAATGCTCAAAATTCTCCAAGCCAGGCTTTAGCAGAACCAAGAACTTCCAGATGTTCAAGCTGGATTTAGAAAAGGCAGAGGAACAAGAGATCAAATTGCCAACATCCTCTGGATCATCAAAAAAGCAAGAGAGTTCCAGAAAAACATCTACTTCTGCTTTATTGACTACACCAAAGCTTTGGCTGTGTGAATCACAGGATCACAACAAACTGTGGAAAATTCTTAAGGAGATGGGAATACCAGACCACCTGACCTGCCTCCTGAGAAATCTGTATGCAGATCAAGAAGCAACAGTTATAACTGGACGTGGAAGAACAGACTGGTTCCAAATAGGAAAAGGAGTACATCAAGGCTATATATTGTACTCTGCTTATTTAACTTATATGCAGAGTACATCATGAGAAATGGCAGACTGGATGAAGCACAAGCTGGAATCAAGATTTCCAGGAGAAATATCAACCTTAGATATGCAGATGACACCACCCTTATGGCAGAAAGCGAAGAACTAAAGAGCCTCTTAATGAAAGTGAAAGAGGAGAGTGAAAAAGCTGGCTTAAAACTCAACATTCAGAAAACTAAGATCATGGCATCTTGTCCCATCACTTCATGGCAAATAGATGGGGAAACCATGGAAACAATGAGAGACTTTATTTTTTTGGGCTCCAAAATCACTGCAGATGGTGACTGCAGGCTTTAAACTAAAAGATACTTGCTCCTTGGAAGAAAAGCTATGACCAACCTAGACAGCATATTAAAAAGCAGAGACATTACTTTATCAACAAAGGTCCATCTAGTCAAGGCTATGGTTTTTCCAGTAGTCATGTATGGATGTGAGAGTTCGACAGAAAAAAAAAGCCGAGTGCTAAAGAGTTGATGCTTTTGAACTGTGGTGTTGGAGAAGACTCTTGAGAGTCCCTTGGACTGCAAGGAGATCCAACCAGTCCATCGTAAAGGAAGTCAGTCCTGAATATTCATTAGAAGGACTGATGCTGAAGCTGAAACTCCAATACTTTGGCCACCTGATGTGAAGAACTGACTCATTGGAAAAGACCCTGATGGTGGGAAAGATTGAAGGCAGGAGAAGGGGACGACAGAAGATGAGATGGTTGGATGGCATCTCTGACTCTATGGACATGAGTTTGAGTAAGCTCAGGAGTTGGTGATGGATAGGGAGGCCTGGCATGCTGCAGTCCTTGGGTTCTCAAAGAGTCAGACACGATTGAGCAACTGAACTGACTGAACTGACTTAGGTGATAGAATCATATGCCAAAGGAATGGGTGAGAGAGGGAATTTATATTGTCATCTCTAGGAGGGTTATATGACTTTTTGTTTTAATTAATCTTTGTTTTTAGCACAATAAAAGCAATATGTATTGTTGAAAAATCAGAAAATATAAAAAGTAGATGCTGCTGCTGCTGCTGCTGCTAAGTCTCTTCAGTCGTGTCCGACTCTGTGCAACCCCATAGACGGCAACCTACCAGGCTCCTCCATCCATGGGACTTTCCAGGCAAGAACACTGGAGTGGGTTGCCATTTCCTTCTCCAAAAAAGTAGATGAAGACAAGTTAAAAGATCACTCATGAGCCTTCCTTGTACCCCAAGATTTTTGTATATTTCCTAACAGCATACCCAAATATATAAAGCCTATCTGCAGACAGGCGTGTCACAATACCATTTTTTAATTTAATTTTATTTATTTGGCTGCACCACATGTTAGTCGCGGCATTTAAGATCTGTAGTTGTGGCATGTGGGATCTAGTTCCCTGATCAGGGATTGAACCTGGGCCCCATGCATTGGGAGTGCAGAGTCTTAGCCCCTGGATTACCAGGGAAGTCCCTATGTCAGAAGATTAGAATTATATAGTATGTGTGTGTCTGTGTGTATGTGTTAGTCACTTAGTTGTGTCTGATTCTTTGTGACCTCATGGATTATAACCTGCAGGCTCCTCTCTCCGTGGAATTCTCTAGGCAGGAATATTGGAGTGGGCTGCCCTTTCCTTCTCCAGGGGATCTTCCCAACCCAGGTTCAAAGATCCTGGGTCTCCTGTATTGCAGGCATATTCCTTACCATCTGACCTACCAGGGAAGCCATTATATAGTATAGACTGTATTGTAAGCTTCTATTTTCCCTACTTATCAGTATATCACAGGCATATCCCCATAGCATTGAGCTCAGTGAACTTTTAAACAATTCTCTATGGCAGATTTCACATAGCACTAGAAAGACACCAGATGAACCAAAATAGTGAGGGGATAAATTGTGAACATCCTCCTGGGACCTCCCCTTGGTGAGACACAAGTCACATCTTAGCAACCCAGCCTGAAAAAGATGACCCCACTGTGCTGTTAAGGCTCAGAAATCTCCTTTCTTTTCTTCCTTAAAAATAAAGTTGAACTGAGTGTCCCCAAGTTCTCCCACACCCTATGACCCACAATGAATGGGTCCTCCAAAGGAAACTTATACCCTTGTATTCTTCCCCTTCCATCTGCAAGTTCTGGCCCTTAGCCCTTCAAGGCTCCTCATCTTTTGTACCTTTCAGTAGAGGCTGTAGGACCAAACTCCATCCCAGATTGCCCACAATTAAAATATGCGCAACTCTAATGAATTCCCTTTCACATAAGAAGATCACTTGGCCCATTGAATGATGGGACTTTGAATCAGATTTCCAATAATAGATGAAACCCTGTCACCTCACAATGTCTCAAAGGAAAGCTCGCTTGCTTTTAAATTCAAGTACACAGTACATTCAGCCAAATGAATTCAGAAACTCAATGATTTGGCAATGGATTGTGTTGGGGGGTTTTAAGACAACTTGTAAATGTCAACAACAGGACTAACAGTTTCCAACCCTCTCTCAGGAACTTTTCTCACAGCTGTGACTAAAAGTGCCCCCTGCCCCACGGGCCCCATATCTGTGGTCTAGTGTGAAAACCACGTGATGGACTATTTGTAGAAAAGTTTCTCTTTCCAGTTTAGGAATTTGTTAGAAAGGGCTTTAACCACTTTCAGATTGGGGCACTAGCTTAATCCTCTTTTTCCTACCTCCAAGGTAGGAATATTTATACAGGAACTCTTCCTGTAGAATATATTTAACAATATATTAAATAATATGTCACACATATTTCTATAGGAGAAAAATTGGAGTATTCATTGAAGTAGTGTCAGCTGTACTTCCAGAGCCTGTACATCTTGTCACCCTGGGGCATGGCGCCCAATGAAGCTGTGGGTTTTGGGTCTTCAGGTGAAGGGTAGATAGCCATTCGAACCACAGGACAGTTGGTCAGGTTTGACTGCTCAAATACAGTTTTGATTTTGTCCCCAGGGAATGAGGATGGGAGGGAACATGGAAGGCAGACTCTTCCAATTAATTTAGCATATCAAGAACTACGGGGGCTTCCTTGGCGGGCGAATGGTTAAGACCCTGCCCTTTCACTGCAGAGGGTATGGGTTCAATCCCTGGTCAGGGGACTGAGATCCCGCCTGCTGCTCTGCCTCTGATGGCTTAGGCCCGAGGCTGTCTGTCACCAGCACTGAGGGGGAAGGGACATGAGAAGAACAGCTTAAGCCTTCTGTTGAGGTTGTCAGAGGAACAAGTGAGGCAGAGGGCAACCGGCCACAGGAGGTCAGCAGGACTCTTGCTTCTTCCCTTGCTTCAGGCTGAACCTGGGGTTGGGGATGGAAGAAGGCATTAGAGACACCAGAGAGTTAGGGAGCCTACGGATTCACAGGAGTCCTGAAGTGGAGGCTGAGGACTCTAGGTGAGGCCCAGCTCAGCACCTGGACCAGAGCTTGGGTGTGGAGTTGGTGGCGGGGGCCAGTGGAGATAGTACTCTTGACTCCTGGACACCTCAACAGAGTAGGCTGGACCCAGATCTTCCCTGGTGTCTTTTTTTCTGTGTTGTTTTAAGTATTTATTTATTTTTGGTTTCACTGGGTCTTAGTTGTGGCAAGCAAACTTAGTTGCCCCAAGGAATGTGGAATCTTAGTGCCCTGACCAGGAATGGAACCTGAGGCCCCTGCATTGGAAGGCAGAATCTTAACCACTGGACCACCAGGGAAGTACCTGTTCTGGTGTCAGGAAAAGAGGCTTTGGAAGTTGTGTTGGGCAGAATTATAACCTCCCGAAAGTGTCTATATCCTAGTCCTTGGAATTTGTGAATTTGTTATATTACATGGCAAGGAGAATTAAGGTTGCAAATCAGCTGATCTTAAGATACAGGAACTCTCCTGGATTATCCAGGTGGGTCCAGTAGAATCTCAAGGGCCCTTAAAAGTGGAAGAAGGAGGTAGGAGAGAGAGACAAGAGAGACTGCAGCATGAGAAGGACTCAATCCACCATTGCTGGCTTTGAAGATGGAGGATGGGGCCATCAGCCAAGGAGTGTGGGCGGCCTCTAGAAGCTGGGAAAGACAGGAAACAGATTCTCCCCTGGAGCCTCCAGAAGGAAGGCAGCCCTGCTGACATCTCACTGTGAGCCTAGAGAGACCCACCTTGGCCTCTGACTTCTAGAACTGTACAATAATAAATCTGTGTCATGACACTGTATTTGTAGCAATTTGTTACAGCACTGATGAAAATGAAAGTGAAAGTCACTCATTCGTGTCCAGCTCTTTGCGACCCCATGGACTATAGAGTCCATGGAATTCTCCAGGCCAGAATACGGGAGTGGTAGCCTTTCCCTTCTCCAGGGGATCTTCCCAACCCAGGGATGGAACCCAAGGATTGAACCCAGGTCTCCAGCATTGCGGGCGGATTCTTGACCAGCTGAGCCACAAGGGAAGGGAAACCAGCAGTGGTGATAGGACACTTAATCCCCCATTACTACTGATTTTATCAGTCACTGATGTTTGTTGCCTAGATACAGGGTTCCTTTAGGAGCTGCAAAAGGCAACTGGTAATTGCATGTTAATTTGCATATTCTAGGATTGTGGCATCTGGTCCCATCCCTTCATGGCAAATAAAAGGGGAACAAGTGGAAGCAGTGACAGATTTTATTTTCTTGGGCTCCAGAATCACTGTGGAGGGGGACTGAAGCCATGAAATTAAAAGATGCTTACTCCTTGGAAGGAAAGCTATGGCAAACCTAGACAGCCATATTAAAAAGCAAAGACATCACTTTGCTGACAAAGGTCCATAGTCAAAGTTATGGTTTTCCCAGTAGCTGTGTATGCATGTCAGAGTTGGACCATAAAGAAGGCTGAGCACCGAAGAACTGATGCTTTTGAACTGGGTGTTGGAGAAGACGCTTGAGAGCCTTGGACTGCAAGGAGATCAAACCAGTCCATCCTAAAGGAAATCAGTCCTGAATATTCATTGGAAGGACTGATGCTGAAGCTGAAGCTCCAATACTTTGGCCACCTGATGCCAAAGGGGTGAGATTTCTTTTGACCAGGGTTTGTATACAAAACCTGCTGTTATTTGGATTGTATGTTTCTTCAGGGTGGCAGAGGGATGATTTTCTGATAAGAAACGCAGACACACACAGACACAGACATCACATTTTAAATTTTGCTGAATCATTTGAGAATCAGTTGAAGGCATCATTACCCTTCAGCTCTCAATACTTTGATATGTGTTCCTTAAGAGCAAGGATATTCTCCCACATCTATAAAACATACTCCAGAAATTTAACAACAATGTATACTCATCTAATACTCACTCTTCATTCAGATTTCCCCATTTATCTCTAAAATGTTCTGCATAGTTTATTTTTAGTGCATGATCCCTTCAAGTATCACATTTTGAATTTATCTGTTATGACTTTTTAATCTTGACAAAGACTATTGTAATGGAATATAAACTTTATGAGAGCAGGCGTTTTAATCTGTTTGTTCACTACCTAGCACAGAGTAGATGCTTAGTAACTATATTTAAAATGAACACTTGGAGAAGTAATTATCGCTTCTCCAAGTCATCTCTCAGTGCAGTCACTGGGGTATTTATCTCCCATACCGATGTGCTCAGTCATGGCTGACTCTTTATGATCCCATGAAATGTAGCCCACCAGGCTCCTCTGTCCATGGAATTTTCCAGGCAAGAACACTGGAGTGGGTTGCCATTTCCTTCTCCACCCCTCATTCTCCTTCTGATAAATAACCCTCCTCACCCCTCTCCCACCACAAGTTTGTATATATGAGCCATTCCAGCTAATCATAGTATCCCATTCCCATGAAAAAAATGAGTATAGTTGATACTTGAACAGTGCAGAAGTTAGAGGTTGCAACCCTCCAACCACTCAGTCCACAATCCGCCAATAACTTTACAGTTTGGCCCTTTGTGTCTTTGGTTCCACATTTGAGGATTCAACTAACAAATATATCATGCAGTACTGCGGTGTGTATTTACTGAAAAAAAAACAAAAAAAACACAAACCCACGTATAAGTGGACCAGCACAATTCAAACCCATGCTATTCAAGGTCAATTGTATTGCAGAGGAGGGCATATGACAACATCAGGACAGATGAGAATTCTTCTGAGAGGGTGACTTATTTATGTACCAGGAAAGAGGTATTCTCTTTCACTAGGATTTCTAAACCAGAAGCATGTGGTCTAAAACAAGCAATAGCCATTCCTCCCAAACTGTTAAAGGAAACAGAAAAGAATTTAAAAAATTAAAAAATTTGGAGAAAAGTCAGGCCAAGAAATGAAGATCATGAGCGTAAAAGTCATGAAAACTTTGTTCTGACATCTGGATCCAACTCTACCTGAGGTCCATATCCATACATAAGTATCCCAGATACATAAGACAATATACAACCATTTTGCTGAAGTAGTTTATCTGTCATTTGCATCCTAAAGAGTTCTGACTAATCCAGTCACTTAACCTTGCCCTACAGAAAATCAGTCTTGCTCTCCTTCATCTGGTGATAAAGGTTACTTCTGAATCACATCTGTTGTTCCACAGGCATAATTCTCTTAATGTGAGGATTCATTTAGTCATGGAACTTTTTAAAATAAAATGTCTATTGTCTTAGGAATTCTGGGAACCACTACTAAATATAAAATCAATTGGAAATCATGCTGCTATAAAGAAAAATAATCAAGGGAGGAAGCTTGACAGGAAATTCCAACTGGGGTGGAACATTTTGGACTTAAAAGTGAGGTTCCATTTATAATTGCTGTCTTGCATATTCTTGTACTTTAAATTTTTTCAAAGCAAAAAATTTAATAGCCTCCAATAACAACAATGACAACAATAAAACTATAAAGAGCAAAGAAGGAAAGTCCGAATGACCCTCTGCCCCAACGTCTCCGAATCGTTATAAATCCAGGTCAGGTGGTGACCTATGCTGTGCCATTTCCTCTGGGCAGATCTTCTTTCTCCCTCCTATTCAGATGTCAGGGACTGTTGGATAAATAGAGTAGTGGAGAGGCCCTGGACTAGAGCAGCGACAAATGGGATGTGTCCTAGGAGGATGTCAATTGGCACGCTGATATCTGTCACAAGGACTTAATTAGGATGAATGGCAGAGAATATGCTGAGTGCAAGGCCAACCCACTCACTTGCAGCATATGGAGGGCTCGCAGGGTTAGATAAACAGAATATGAGAAAAAAATTCACATGAATTCTACTTTGTTGCACGAGCGAGAAAGCGAGAGAGCTGGCGAGAGGGTGCCCTGTTATCTTTCTCTTGGGGTTCGAGGGGACAGTGAGAGCTTGTGGTCAGGATTATAAACTCTTAGTTCCTAACTCCAGGACTCCTCAGGAATCATGAGGACCACATCCTGAGAGCCCCAGGGCTGATGTTCCACGATAAAGGTCAAGGACTCTGCCTTTGCACTGGGCTCAGCTTCGCTGCCCTCACCTGGCCTGATTCTGAGTTTTTCCATGATGCAATGAGAAGGCTCCATGTTGGGATGGAAATATTTGCTGAGCATCAGGCTTATTCTTTTGCAGTAATACTTCTGTCACAGAAAGACTTTCCAGGTGGCCCAGTGATAAAGAATTCACCTGCCAATGTAGGAGATGCATTGGTTCAACCCCTGGGTTGGGAGGATTCCTCTGGTGGAGGAAATGGCAGCCCACTCCAGTATTCTTGGCTGGGAAATCTCATGGACAGAGGAGCCTGGTGGTTGTAGTCCATGCAGTTGCAAAGAGTTGGACACGACTGAGCATGCACGTAGGCACTTGTTTCTCAAGGTACTGATCTCTAGATAAGGCTGCACACATCGCGGGAATGGGTGTGATCGTGCCATCGCCAGTGGACGGCACCCCTGGGTGGGGTTGCCACCGGTTGCTCTTTGTCCTTCACGAATCATCACCCTCTTCCTTCTGAGTCTCTTTTCTGTTTTTTCAGCCTGTGTAAAGGTTTTTACAGAGTGCCTGTATTTCTTTAAAAGTCAGGTGTTCAATTCAGCAAATAATGAATGCACAAGGTGGGTGGAAATATGAGTGAATCTGTCAGAATTCCCTGCTTAACAAGGAAAGACATTCCTGAATTCACTTGACAGTGTTGTCCTAACATAAATTCGTGGTTAAATTAGTCGAATTAAATGCTAAAAAGAATTTTAAAGAGTTCAACCTAAGAGATGTTTTTATGTACAGTACATATGTACTTGTATACCTAAGTATAAATTATTATGGAAAATGAAACGTGTGTGTTTACAGAATGCTGAATTCACCTAAGTGAGGAAGAAATGCCTTTGACTATTGGGAGAAAGCCCGTGTGTTGGCATAATAGAAAACTCTAGGAAGGATAAAATGTTCTCGCAAACTACTACAGTACGGGGTTCCCTTGTGGCTCAGCTGGTAAAGAATCCACCTGCAGTGCAGGAGACCTGGGTTCGATCCCTGGGTTGGGAAGATCCCCTGGAGACAAGAAAGGCTACCCACTCCAGTACTCTGGCCTGGAGAATTCCAAGGACTGTATAGTCCATGGGGTCACAGAGAGTCGGACACGACTGAGCGACTTCACTTTCACTACTCTACAGCACAGGGAACGATATTCAGTGTCATGTAATAAACCGTAATGGAAAAGGAGGTGAGGAAGGAGGTGTATATATGTGGCCCAGTGGGTAAGAACCTGCTTTCCAGTGCAGGGGACATGGGTTCAGTCCCTGGTTGGGGAACTAAGAGTCCCACATACTTCGGGGCAACTAGGCCAGCATGAAACTTCAGAAAGCCTGCTTGTTGCAATGAAGACCCAGTGCAGTAAAAAAAAAAAAAGAATGTATATATATGTGTGTGTGTGTGTGTGTGTGTGTAGCTGAATTACTGAAATTACTGGGTTACTTCGCTATATCTTAATTAACACAATATTGCAAATCAACTATACTCAGTAAAATAAATTAAATACATATGTGTGTGTATTATATATACACTCGAATAGTTGATGATCTAATGGACAGAAGAGATCACTTAGGTGTTTACTCTTTCTTTGATTGATCCATAAGGTATTTGTGCACAGACTGGTCTGTGTCAGGGTCAATGCCAGGCACTGGGGTTGGAGCACTGAGGGAGAAAGGTGCAATAGTGCCCACTGGGGTTCTGTGATCCAGCTGAGGCTACACACAGAGGAAAGCTTCCTGAAGATAAATGGGCTGAATGCCTCTGGAGAGACGCACACTGGCTGCCCCGTCCACACAGTCCTGATCGTAGCCACTGAACACAAGTGGCCCCTGAACACTAGAACTATGCCTAGTACAAAAGAGGAGCTGAAAATTCAATGTTATTTCCATTTATTTATTTTTAATGAACATTAAAAAATATCTTTTATTAAGCATCCTTAAAATAATTTAAAAAATTTTATCGGAGTATGGTTGATTTACAATGTATTTCCTTTAAATTAATTAATTAGAAAGCAATACTGGGTTCAGTACTGGCAGACTTTTTAGTATATTTGAAACAACTTGGGTACATGAATGTACTTTTTCAGTTTTAAACTCTATGAAATTTAAGTATGGGTCAATGTTTCCTTGGAATAGGAAATGGGAACCTACTCCAGTATTTTTGCTTGGAGGATTCTGTGGACAGAGGAGGCTGATAGGCCACCCATGGGGTTGCAAAGAGCTGGACATGACTGAGCACAGCACAGTGATAGCAATGTTTCCTATGAAAATGTAGGCCTCTAAGTGAGAAGAGCCATACATATAAAATGCACCCTGGATTTGGAAAATCTGGTACCAAAAAAAAAAAAAAAAAAGCAATGTAAAATAACTCATTGATAAGTTTTAAATGTTTGTAATGTGTTAAAGTAATAATATTTTTAATATCTTGGGTTAAATAAATTAAATTATTAAAATTGATTTTTCTGTTCTTTTTCTTTCCTTTTCTAATGTGACTACTGGATCAATCCAGATTATACATATGACTTGCTTCTCTCGAATAGCACTGGTCTGTGGGATTTTGAAGGTGAGACAAAGCTAATCATGAAAGAGGTTTTTTTTTGTTGTTTCTTTGTTAAATTTATTTCTTTATTTGGCTGTGCCAGGTCTCAGTTATGGCATGCAGAATCTTTGATCTTCATGGCAACATGTGGGATCTAGTTCCCCAACCAGGGGTCAAACCTGGGCCCCTTGCCTTGGGAACATTAGCCACTGGAACTCTAGGGAAGTCCGGAAAGAGGTTGATTTTTGACATTAATTTTGCAGAACTGGTGGGATGGGTCAGGAGGCGAGGGTAGAGGGCGTTCCTGGAAGAGAAGAAGCCGGACAAAAATATGATGTGGGATTATGCCTGGGGTGGCGGATGTGTAGGAGAGCCCTGGGCGTTGTCTTTAGAGGGCAGCAGTGGGAAAGGCTGGTTAGGGTGATGGAGCCATGACGTGGGAGCCTTGACCAGCCAGGCGGAGCTGGCTGTGTTTGATCCAGTTGGCCAAGGGGGAGCTGGGAGGCTTCTGACCAGGGGCAGCTTTAATGGAATTTATCTGGCTGCAGAGTGTAAACTGGGATGGAGTGGGGAAAACTGGAAACAGAGACACATGTTTTGAAGACTTCAGCAGTAATTTTGGAGATACCTGGTGGGGAAAAAATGACTGCTTCCTTTCAGCCAAGAATCTAAATCAAGCAAACAAAGAAACAAAGAAATGATTTAAAAATTCACATTGTTCTTCTGCAGATAAGTGCAGACACATTCCATTTCCTATGTTACCCTTTTGTGAGTTAATTTCTTACCTGTTATTTTCTTCTTTCTTTTTAAAAAAAATTAAAAAAAAAAAGACTCTGTTCTTCCACTGCAGGGGTCGCCGGTTCGATCCCTGGTCTGGGAACTAAAATCCTTCATGCCATGCAGCACAGTCCCACTCCCTACTCTGGCCAAAAAAAAAAACAACAACCATAAAACAAACAAAAAATACCTCCTGTGCAGCTACAATGTAATTTGGTCATTGTTCTGGAGTCCAGGGTGGAGTTCCATAAATCACTTTGCAAGATCTTTCATTTTGCTTATCACGGGGCACCCACAAACCTTTCCAAGGAGGGTGAACCCCTCGGAGTCAAGAGTTGCAGGAAATACAGATTTTTAAGAAAGGGATATGAATGACTCGAGATGATCTCTAAAGTTCAGGATTCATGGAGTCGTTGAACACAAAGGGCTTCCAGGTATCATTCAATTCAGCCTTTCACTTCACTGAAGAACAGGGTCAGAGGTTCAACGACAAGTCCAAAGCAGCAGAAGAGTGGTTAGAATCTGATTCTCCACATTCACAGGCCTTCCACCGTGCCACGTGGAATACTGTCCATTAGGAAACTCAAACATGTAATAAGTCAAGGAAGACAATGCTAAAGTACGAAGCAAGGTGAAAGGTAAGAGTTAGGTGTATCCATATATGGCAAATTATATAAGCACACACAGAGCTATGAATACAAGGCACGGGCCTCTGTTCTCCCCACTGCAGCCCTCTGCAGTGTCACCAGTTGATCCTGGGACAGCTGCCCAGTGTGGGGACACCCGGGAGGAACACTTAATCCCCACTAAGAAGGGGCGGTAGGGTAGAGGACCGACCGTATCACCTCCCCTGGAGGGTTTCCAGTGTCAAAGCCTCTTCCTTTACATGCTTGCCAGGAAGACAGCAGTGAGAGGACATAAGAGGAATGGAGATGCTGAGAAAAAGTAAGGAGAGGGTGGGTGCTGAAAGGTCGAGTTGAGGGTTTGGCTCAGATGTAAATGTTTGGAATATCGTGAAGGCTCTTTAAATAGAGTCCTCACAGGTGAACGCTGTAATAGAGAAAAGCCGCCCTGTGCTCCAGGGAGCTAAATAAATAAGCACAGACGTCAAATGTCCAAGACTGGATGGGGGCTGGGCAGGACCAAGCACTCAGGAGCAAGTACAGGAACGACTTGGTTCTTAATTGCCAAGTCCTGTTCTCTTAGGTGGCATCTGTGGAGTTGCTCACACTTCAGGAAATTTTTTTTTTTTTTTTTTTTTTGCGTAGAGACTTTTCAGAGGAAAATAACAAAAATTCAACTTCAGCTCTGAGCTGGTCCAGCCCCTGAGCCATAATTTCAGCTTCTGTACAGCTTAGGCTTTCTTACGGGCCCCTTAGGCCATTCAGTGAATTTGCTTAAGAGTATGTGTTTTATGGGCTTCTCTGGTGGCTCAGCAGTAAAGAATCCAGCTGCCAATGCAGGAGATGCAGGTTCAATGCCCGGGTCAGGAAGATTCCCTTGGAAAAGGAAATGGCAACCCACTCCAGTATTTTTGCCTGGGACATCCCATGGACAGAGGAGCCTGGAGGGCTACAAACCATGGGGTCAGCAGGAGTTGGACACGTCTTAGCAACTGAACAAACAAGAACAACAAAGTGTTTTTTTACCTCCTCCTTGAAAAGGGAAACCCAGGGATTTTCCTTAAATAATTGAAGTATTGATCCTCTAAAAAGTAACCCATGACCCCTTGTAAAAAGTCTCATGCGCTGGCATCCTCTCCCGCCTTGCTGTATTCTTCTTTCTATGCATAGCACAAGTGTACATAAAGCAAGAGCACACACACAAGCAAAGGCCATGTTTGGCTTTAGATTAGACATTAAACCTCAGACAGTCATTAAACTTCTTGAGCTCTGTGGCTTCAGTCCAGGTTGGAAAGCAGGTCAAGCAAGTAAAGCTGAGGACAGAGTATGCAATCTTTTGTTCTCAGCAGGCTTTGAAGATTGTTTCAGGGTTAACGTTTGACTTTGGGTCTTAACTATTTTATGTCTTGGTTTCCTCACCTGCAAATCAAGCATACATATTGCAATGAAAGAAGGTCACACTTCCCAGTGGTGTGAATGGTTAAAAACTCATTCCTTTGGAGGGTAAAGCAGAATGGTGAAGAGTTTAGGCTCTAGAGCAACATGGTCCAAATAATGAGACCCCCAAGTGGGGCGGGCATAGGGAGTGTTAACTTTTCCATGTTGCTGCTGCTGCTGCTAAGACACGTCAGTCGTGTCCGACTCTGTGTGACCCCATAGACATCAGCCCACCATGTTAACCCAAAGCAAAATCAAAAAGGTGAAAAGCATTTGAACATTTTATTTTATTCGACATATCCAAAATATCATTTCAGCATATCAGTATTTTAAAAATTATAGAGATATTTTATGTTGTTTTCTTCATGCTAAGTCATTAAAATATAGTGTGTATTTTAGTTACTGCCATCTCAGTTCAAACTAACCACGTTTCAAGTACTCAATACCTGTATGTGGCTGGAGGCTACTGACTGCATTGGGCAGGGAAGCTTTAAAGTCATATTGGGTTGAGTTAGAAGCTGCCTGATCTTGAGCAAATTACTTAAGCATCATGCCTCTCAGTATCTACATCTGTGAAATGGGACTGATACTAGGATCTACATTACTGGGTTTGTAACATATATGAAAATGATGTAAGTAAATATACTTAAAGTGCTCAGTGCAGTGGCTGGCATATGTTTAATCAATCTGGGCTAATGATCATTATTAATTTTGGCAAAAGTAGTCAGAGTTAAAGTGTTAATTTTCCTCCAAAATATGGTAATTCCATATCAAATGAAACTGAGTTGAATTTAGAGTGTAGATCTTTTTTGAGGGGCAGGGCTGGGGGATGGCAATTGTTTAGCAGCCTAAATCAGGAAAGCATACTTGAAATACTTCAGTCTTTGATTTCATGAAACCAGTAATTTTTAAAATGTAAAATGGCCTTTCCCCTAGGCCCATGGCAAGGGAAAGCAAGAATAGCTCTAACTAGTTACATGTCGACTGTTACCCCAGGGGTGTTCCTGGTGGTCCAGTGGTTAAGACTCCTCACTTCCAATGTAGGGGGTCCAGGTTTTATCCCTGTTCAGGGAATTATTCATAGATCTTACACACAGCAAGGAAAACCTTGTGCAGCCAAATAAATAAATATTAAAAAAAATTTGTTACCCCCTTGTCAGAAAGATTTAAGGGAGCTGAATTGTGTGTTTAGATGTTTGAAAAATGCATGCATTTAGACTTTGAGGGGTAGAATTTAGATTTTGGAGCTTTTGAAATAATAAAACCTTTGGTGTTAAACTGGAGTTCCTTGTCTTGTTTTCTAAAGCAGTTTGCCTTTGGGTGACAGCCACATTTGGGGGACTTCTGTACTGTCCCTGATCTCAGGCTTTTATTTTGGTGCTCCAGATGTATTCCAAAGGCGTAGAGCATTTACTTTGCAGCCACCGGGACCAGTTTGTGAATAAGCATAAAGAGAGCTATAAGATTTGATGAGCCAAGTTATCAGGGCTTATCCACAGGGGACCAACACCAAGAAATATTAATGTCCCTTGCTGTCTGGTATTAAGAAAACCCACAGGAAACTGACGTTTTCCCCTCCTCCTTAGTCTTAATAATGGCACCAAACCTCTCCATGAGTTTTGCTCAAAGCATATTTTCATCTTTTGCAGGAGGTTTGAGAGGTTTGGGACCGATCAACGGAAAAGATGGGCTTCCTAGGTGGTGCCAATGCAGGAGGTGCAAGAGATGTGGGTTTGATTCCTGGGTTGAGAAGATTCCCTGGAGGAGGAAATGGCAACCCACTCCAATATTCTTGCTTGGGAAATCCCAGGGACAGAGGAGCCTGCCTGGCTGCAGTGCATGGGGTCACAAAGAGTGGGACATGACTGACTGACCACGCACATGCGTGCATACACACACACACACACACACACACACACACACACACACACACACACGGGAAAAGATATGACTGTGAGAGGCAGCAATGCACAACAAACATTGCTGGGCTCTGCTTGGACAGAGATGCATGAGCTGGGATCTTTCACAGTCTGAGACTGTCCAGAGGCTCCAGGAAGGTAAGATCCAGAGGGAAGGAGGGTAAGGGAGCCTTTGGGAGACAGGGGACCAGAGGAGTCTCAGCAGCCACGGTGTGTGTGGGGAGTGGTCTTTGGATTAGAGAGCTCCACAGGCTGGTGGCACCCGGGGGTCTTGTAATTATAAGGTTCTACCTTATCAATGGCCAACAAGTGATGGATGATGGGGTATGCAAAGCAGGTGGGCTCTAAGCAGCTAAAAATCTGGTTATTTGAGCTATTTTAAAAATAACTGAATGTCTAAAAATTTGAGTTCAGCACCAGCAGACTTTTGAAGGGATGAATCTCAGTCTGCAGCAGGAAAAAAAAAAAAAATAACAACCTGAAGGCCAATACACAGAAGCCACCTTTGACTATGTATTTTTCATTCATTCTGGGTGTAAAGAGTGTGGCACGGTGGGGTAGGCACAGGAGAAAACTTGGGATTCTGGTGTAGCTATACCACTCTCTAGCTGTACCTTGGACAAACACTCTGTCAGGCCTCATTGTCCTCACCCATGAAGTGAGGAGTGGGACAGATCACCCTAAGTTTCCAGCTCTAAATAGTCACGATTCTCAGATTCTTTTTTCAATGTTTTTATTTTCGTATTGGGGTACATATAGCCAGTTAATGTCGTGATGGTTTCAGGTGCACAGCAGAGCAACTCAGCCACACACACGTGCATCCACGCTCCCCCAAACTCCCCGCCCATCCAGGCTGCCACATAACATTGAGCAGGGTTCCCTGTGCTCTACAGTAGCTTCTTGTTGGATACCCATTTTAAATACAGCAGTGTACATGTCCATCCCAAACTCCCCAACTATCCCTCCCAATTCTTCCCCCCCTGGCAACCATAAGTTCCATTCTCTAAGTCTGTGAGTCTGTTTTTGTTTTGTAAATAAGTTCATTTGCATCATTTCTTTTTAGATTATTGAAGCATCCTCAGGGTGGTAGACAAGATATATTTTATTATCTCCACTTGTTGGATGTGCTTAGACACCCAATTGTGTCCAGCTCTTTGTGACCCCATGGACTGTAGCCTGCCAAGCTCCTCTGTCCATGGAATTTTCCAGGCAAGAATACTGGAGGGGGTTGCCATTTCTTTCTTCAGGAGATCTTCCTGACGCATGGATTGAACCTGTGTCTCCTGCACTGGCAGGTGGGTTCTTTACCTCTGAGCCACCAGGGAATCCCAGTGTCATTATTTATATTGTCTTATATTTTTTTACATGTTTACATTCATTTCAGAATAAAAGAACTACAGCACCGCTATCATATACATATATATAATATATATAGTTATTATATAATAACTATTGTTATATGATTGCTTTTTGTTATCACCATACATGTGTACACACTTTAAGTTCAGTGAGCATATTCCTACCAGTTATGTCTCTTATTCTTTCGGTGGCAGTGTGCAGTGGTGTGCTAGTTTTACTTAACAACCAGCTCTACAGAAGAGGAGATGGGATTTTCCTGGTGAAATACTCTCACCGGGGCCAGTTCTGAGCTCCCAACACAATGTCGTGGCAGAATGGGGAAGACCTGAGCCTGTCTGGCCCTTTCCTCCCATGCTACCTGCTCTGGCAATGCTGAGTGAGGTTGAACTGGCTTTCTAACTCTTGCTTTATCCACCCATTGATGCTAAACTTCTTTCCAAACACTGATCATACTTGTCGAAACATGCTCATTGCTTGTTCCCACTGGATCATTACTCTCTGGGAGTAGAAACTCTATTCTCTTGCTCCTCACTGTTCCCAGGGCTTACTCTCATTCACCAGCTGCTTTCTATACAACTGCATAGTGGATAAAGATGTGGTATGTATATAGGATGGAATATCACTCAGCCATTAAAAGAAACAAAACTGGATTATTTACAGTGATGTGGATGAACCTAGAGTCTGTCATACAAAGTCAGAAAGACAAAAACAAATATTGCATATTAATGCATGTATATGAAATCTAGGAAAATGGTACCGATGAACTTATTTGCAGGGCAGGAAGAGAGAGACAGATGTAGAGAGCAGACTTGTGGACATGGTGATTGGGGGAGGAGAGAGTGGGACAAATTGAGAGAGTAGCATTGATAAGTACACACTGCCATGGGTAAAATAGCTAGTGAGAAGCTACTGCAGAGCGTAGGGAGTTCAGCTCTGTGCTCTGTGATGATCTGGAGGGGTGGGATGGGGGCAGGGTGGGAGGGAGGCTCCCGAGGAAGGTGATACATATATATATATATACGTATTTCCTGGTGTTGTACAGCAGAAACCAACACAACATTGTAAAGAAATTATACTCCAATTAAAAAGTAAAACAATTTGCATAGTGAATGAGATGTTATTGTGGAAGGCCCCCGCCCAGTAACGCTGTGCCTAGGTATCAGAATTTCCAGAATTTCTCCTTCATCATGAAGCTTAGGGCTTCCCTGATAGCTCAGTTGGTAAAGAATCTGCCTGCAATGCAGGAGACCTGGTTCGATTCCTGGGTCGGGAAGATCCCCTGGAGAAGGGATAGGCTACCAGTATTCGTGGGCTTCCCTTGTGGCTAAGCTGGTAAAGAATCTGCCTGTGATGTAGGAGACCTGAGTTTGATCCCTAGGTTGGGAAGATCCCCTGGAGAAGGGAATGGCTACCCACTCCAGTATTCTGGCCTGGAGAATTCCATGGACAGTCCATGGGGTCGCAGAGAGTTGGACATGACTGAGTGACTTTCACGTGAGGCTTATTTTATCATCCCACATTAATTTCTATGTGTGTGCTCTGAACTCTCCCTTCTTTTTTTAAGAAATAATTAATTTATTTTAATTGGAGGATAATTACTTTAGAATATTGTGCTTGTTTTTGCTATACGTCGACATGAATCAGCCACGGGTGCACATGTGCCCTCCCTCCATTTATGAGCCCCTTCCTACCTTCCTCCCCACTTCATCCCTCTGGGTTGTTCCAGAGCACTGGCTTTGAGTCCCCTGCTTCATGCATCAAATTTGCACTGGTCATCTATTTCACATATGGTAATATACATGTTTCAATGCTATTCTCTCAAATAATCCCACCCTCGCCTTCTCCCACAGAGTCCAAGTCTGTTCTTTACATCTGGGTCTCTTTTGCTGCCTTGCATATAGGTTTGTCATTACTGTCTTTCTAAACCCCATATATATGCATTAATATACGGTATTGGTGTTTCACTTTCTGACTTACATCACTCCGTACAATAGGCTCCAGTTTCATCAACCTCATTAGAACGGACTCAAATGTGTTCTTTTTTATAACTGAGTAATATTCCATTGTGCATATGTACCACAACTTCCTTATCCATTCATCTGCCGATGGACATCTAGGTTGCTTCCATGTCCTGGCTATTATAAACAGTGCTGCAATGAACACTGGCGTACATGTGCTGTTTCAAATCTGGTTTCCTTGGTGTGTATGCCCCGCAGTGGGGTTGCTGGGTCCTATGACAGTTCTATTTCCAATTTTTCAAAGAATCTTCATACTGTTCTCCGTAGTAGCTGTACCAGTTTGCCTTCCCACCAACAGTGTAAGAGGGTTCCCTTTTCTCCACACCCTCTCCAGAATTTATTGTTTGTAGACTTTTTGATGGCAGCCATTCTGACCGGTGTGAGGTGATACCTCATTGTGGTTTTGTTTTGCATTTATCTAATAAGACTGAGAGACTGAACTGAACTGAACTGGATAATGAGTGATGTTGATCATCTTTTCATGTGTTTATTAGCCATCTGTATGTCTTCTTTGGAGAAATATCTGTTTAGTTCTTTGGCCCACTTTTTGATTGGGTTGTTTGTTTTTCTGGTATTGAGCTGCATGAGCTGCTTGTATATTTTGTCAGTTATTTTGTTTGCTATTACATTCTCCTACTCTGAAAGCTGCCTTTTCACATTGCTTATAGTTTCCTTCATTGTGCAAAATCTTTTAAGTTTAATAAGGTCCCATTTGTTTATTTTTGTTTTTATTTTCATTACTCTGGGAAGTGGGTCATAGAGGATCTTGCTGTGATTTATGTCAGTGTTCTGCCTGTTTTCTTCTAAAAGTTTTATAGTTTCTGGTCTTATATTTAGATCTTTAATCCATTTTGAGTTTATTTTTGTGTATGGTGTTAGAAAGTATTCTAGTTTCATTCTTTTAAATGTGGTTGACCAGTTTTCCCAGCACCACTTGTCAAAGACATTGTCTTTTTTCCATTGTATATTTTTGCCTCCTTTGTCAAAGATAAGGTGTCCATAGGTGCATGGATTTATCTCTGGTCTTTCTACTTGTTCCATTGATCCATATTTCTTTCTTTGTGCCAGTATCCTCCTTTCTTGATGACTGCAGTTTGTAGTATAGTCTGAGGTCAGGAAAGTTGTTTCCTCCAGTTCCTTTCTTCTTTCTCAAGATTGCTTTGGCTATTCAAGGTTTTTTGTGTTTCCATACAAATTGTGAAGTTATTTGTTCTAGTTCTGTGAAAAATACCATTGGTAGCTTGATAGGAATTGCATTGAATCTATAGATTGCTTTGGGTAGTATGCTCATTTTCACTCTACTGATTCTTCCAATCTGGGAACATGGTATATTTCTCCATCTATTTGTGTCATTTTTGATTTCTTTCATCAGTGTTTTACAGTTTTCTATATATAGGTCTTTTGTTTCTTTAGATAAATTTACTCCTAAGTATTTTATTCTTTTCATTGCAAGGGCGAATGGGATTGTTTCCTTAATTTCTCTTTCTGTTTTTTCATTGTTAGTGTATAGGAATAAAAGGGATTTCTGCTCATTAATTTTATATCCTGCAACTTTACTATATTCATTGATTAACTCTCCCTTCTAACAAAGATCTCTGTCATGATAATGACTATAAAGATTCATTGTTACTTTTTTTTTTAGTAACAAAAGGGTACTTTATTTTTTTTAATGTTTTGTTTTGTATTTGAGTATAGCCTATTAACAATGTTGTGATAGTTTCAGGTGAACAGCTAAGGGATACAGCCAGACATATACATGTATCCATTTTCCTCCAAACTCCTTTCCCATCCAGTAACTATTTTTAATAAAGCCTATCAGTTGAATACCTGAATCAATCATGGACACTGAAAAATACCACCTCTGTTTTCTTCACCATTGTTGGGACTGTACAGTGAGTTTGACATCCTCTTATGGTCATCCGCTAGAGACTGTTTCCTTCTGAAAGGAGAGAGGTTTACCTAAAAATAAATGAGTTTTAAAATTCTTTATCCTAAAACTTGTCTAAATTGTAAAATAAATCACTCAGGAGATACAGTGAATTTTTTGGCTCCGAGAGCTTCTATATTTGTCTCTCCTGGAATGCTGTGTCCTCGGACTCTTAAGCCTTGTTCATTTGTTTCTGGCTTCAGTGTTTCAGAGGACTTCGTGGCCCTGTTTTCCAGACCTGAGTTTAAGTGGAGAGTTAATGATTTGAGCAAGAACGTGGAAGCGAAGTTGAATTTGGGGGTGAAGCCTGCTGTCTCTGTTCCACTTCAGCAGACAAGAAAGTCTTTGTGATGCTTTGTTGATGATATTTTTACATAAGCGGATGTTCCCTATAGCAGAGGAGAGGGCGCAGGAGCCTGTAACCAGATCGTGTGAAGCTAAGATGAGGACAAAAGCTCCTTTATCTCCTTGCAATCACTTAGCCTAGGAAGACCTGAGGCTTGAGCTCTGAGGTCCTTGCTGCAGTCCTAGCAGGCATTTGAGCTAAACAGGAAGGGATGAGGGTTCACCCACTTGGCCTCAGTTGGGATTTCCCATTAGCCTGTGCTTCTCAGATGGAATTCATAAGCACCTTGAATACTTTATCCTGCCTGCTTCTCATTCCAGAAATTCTTTAGTTAGGTATTTTCAAAAGTTTCTTTCTTTTTAAAGTCACATGACCCAGGCTGCTAGACAATGCTCACTAGTTCATGGTTTCCATGGCAACAACTGAAGGAGCCATTCAAGTCCATCCACAATAACTAATGAAAATGATGTAACATCACTAAAAATAGGTGTCCCTTCTCTGCACCAGAGTTAGGTTCCCCATGCTCCTGATGACCCTTTCTAAAAGAATGCTTTCCTCTGCATCACAAGTGCAGAGAATTTCATTGTCCCTTGTTTCCTGTATCTCATTAAATTATTGTCTTAGTAGGAGGGAACTGCTTATACCAACCACTTTGTGGATTGTGGAGATGGTGGGCCCAGACCCACCTCAAGGCAGAAGCTGCTACCTGAAGATTTCAGCCAATTGTTATATTTTGGGAATTTGAGGTCAGTGTTACTGATCCTTTTAATTTCATTTTAAAGGAAGAATCAGAAATTAGGAAAAAAATTTCTTCCTAATTTTAAAATTCTGGCCATGAATTCATATTAAACATACAGGTATGTATGCACGTCTGTACACCCAGACTGAGTGGAACAAACCGTACATATGTGTGGTCAGGATGCAGCTTGACCATACATATGGCCAAACCATCAGGTCACTGGTTTGAGTCCTATGTGTAGGACATTCTTAGAATCACAAGTCAATCTAGAATAAGCTAGGTACTGACCTTTGGTTCTTAAATTTTCTCACAGAAAACAGACAGATTTGCAGATGTGATGTCAGGGATATATTGAGAACCACTGGAGAATTCAGGAGATGAAATGTAGGAGGAGGATCTGTTGGATCAATATTGGGAGGAGTTTACTGAGAATCAGAGGTGCTGAAAATAAGACGGAGATATACCAACCAAAAGCAATACTAGAACCTTGGTAAGATCTTAGATTTACGGGGAAAAGAGCTAAGGAAAAATTATTTTCAGCACAATTGCAGAAATTTAAATAGAGACTGCATATTAGATGGTAATTAATCTTCTGGTCCCATCACTTCATGGTAAATAGATGGGGAAACAATGGAAACAGTGAGAGACTTTTTTTTTTGGCTCCAAAATCACTGCAGATGATGACTGCAGCCATGAAACTAAAAGACACTTGCTCCTTGGAAGGAAAGCTATGACCAACCTAGGCAGCATACTAAAAAGCAGAGACATTACTTTGCCAACAAAGGTCCATCTAGTCAAAGCTATGGCTTTTTCAGTAGTCATGTATGGATGTGAGAGTTGGACTATAAAGAAAACTGAGCACTGAAGAATTGATACTTTTGAACTGTGGTGTTGGAGAAGACTTTTGAGAGTCCCTTAGACAGCGAGGAGATCAAGCCAGACAATCCTAAAGGAAATCAGTCCTGAATATTCATTGGAAGGACTGATGCTGAAGCTGAAACTCCAATACTTTGGCTACCTGATGCAAAGAATTGACTCATTGGAAAAGACCCTAATGTTGGGAAAGATTGAAGGCAGGAGGAGAAGAGGATGACAGGGAATGAAATGGTTGGATGGCATCACCGACTCGATGGACATGAGTTAGAGCAAGCTCCGGGAGTTGGTGTTGGACAGGGAGGCCTGGCATGGGGTCGCAAAGATCTGGACAAGACTGAGCGACTGAACTGAACTGAATGTTAACTTCTTAGATGTGTGTGTTAGTTGCTCAGTCTGGTCAGTCTTTTTGGGATCCCTGCCAGGATCATAGATAGGTCCATGGAATTTCCCAGGCAAGAATACAGGAATGGGTTGCATTCCCTTCTCCAGAGGATCTTCCTGACCCAGTGGTTGAACCCTCATCTCCCGCATTGCAGGCAGATTCTTTACTGTCTAAGCAACCAAGGAAGCTCAATTTCTTAGATATGTGTGATAAACAAAGCTGTGGTTACATAGGAGAGCATCTTTATTCATTGTACTAGTTCAACTTTTCTGTAGATTTAATTTTTTTTTAAGGAAGAGAAAAATAAGCTTTCAAATGAGTTAAGTTATGAGCTTACTGACTTGAGAAACACTCAAGTTAATTCATTCAAGTGGCTTTGGTTTGGAGTGTTGATGCAGTGGCTGGCTATCTGGGCCCTGAAAGATGACTTTCAAGTCCCTTTTTAAGAATCTGCTAAGAGAAGGACCCAAAGATGCAAATATAGGATGCTTTTAATTTTTAGTTCCTCAAGTCATCCATTTTTGCCTCCTTACTTAAATGAGACAATTTATATAAGTCAACTAGTAGAGTTCTAGATACATGACAGGCAAATGTCAAATGTTATTTTTCTTTTCATTAAAAAAAAAAGTGTACCTATGGTCATACGTTGGACCCAGTACTGTACCTCAAAGTATTAATATTTCACACACACACATAAAATAATAGGAGCACATTTCAGGGTGGAGAAAATATTTTCAATTCCTATCCAATTAACACTTATCCAGGTGATTTTTCATAGTTAAATCCGGGAAATAATTTTACACTGACACTTGAAGAAATGATTTGAGATTTTCAGAGGTACCCTTGTCCTCTGCTGCTGCTGAGTCACTTCAGTCGTGTCCGACTCTGTGCGACCCCAGAGACGGCAGCCCGCCAGGCTCCCCTGTCCCTGGGATTCTCCAGGCAAGAATACTGGAGTGGGTTGCCATTTCCTTCTCCAATGCATGAAAGTGAAAAGTGAAAGTGAAGTCGCTCAGTCGTGTCCGACTCCTAGCGACCCCATGGACTGCAGCCTACCAGGCTCCTCCGTCCATGGGATTTTCCAGGCAAGAGTACTGGAGTGGGTTGCCATTGCCTTCTCTGACCCTTGTCCTCAGACCCTGCTTAAGTAAAAGTTAAAAATATCCATTTTCTTTTTTTCTGGCTGCCTCTGGGTCTGATTCAGGGTACCCTCTTCCTGGAGTTATCCTTCCCAGAGAATATTTGTTTTCGCTTCTTTTACCCTTTCAGATTTTATCTGTTGTTTTTTAGGTTCACGTTCTCTCCATTTTATGAAGTCTTAGATTTCCAACCCTGCTTTTTCCTGTTGTCTTTAGTGCCTTCAACTGATGGGCACACTTAAGTTTCGTCAGTTCATTTCATTCCTTCTGTCTTATCAGCAACATTGACTTTAAAATGGGTTTAGTCTTCAAAATGATCTTTGAAATCTAGTCTTTTCTTTCACACTGACCATCATCCTTGCCACATGGTAATTTTATTAGGATTTAGCCCATTTTTAAGGTGCTCTTGGCCACGACATCAAAATTGATGTTACAATAAAAATGTCATAAGCTTTTGGATAACATGCTTTGCTGATGCCTAAATAATTTCTACTGGCTATTTCAATGAGTCCAAGATACTCAGACACGCAAAACCAGCAATTAAAATTTGCCCGGTGGTTTTAGTGATCGGCTCGAAACTGAATATGTTAGCTGTCTTAGAAAAACATTGCTTTTAATCTGGCCTTTGATATCTCCACCCGCCACACCTCCCAGTGATAACAGAAGTTAATAGAGTTTGCACACTTGTTGTGTATTAGAGAATGAGAACACTGTCTCATTGGTTGTTTGTTGTTGTTTAGTTGCTAAGTCAACATCCGATTCTTTTGCGACCCCATAGAGGGTGGCCCTCTTGGTTCCTCTGTCTATGGGATTTCCCAGGCCAGAACACTAGAGCTGGTTGCCTTTTCCTTCTCCAGGGGATCTTGCTGACCCAGGGATGAAACAGCATCTCTTGCATCTCCAGCATTGGGAGGAAGATTCTTTACCACTGAGCCACCAGGGAAGCCCTACTGTCTCATTTAGCTGTATAAAAAATCTACAAGGCGAACACGATTATTGTCCTCTTTTTACAGAATACTTTTGCAGTGATTTTGCCCTCTGCCCAGTGTCCCACACCCATATGCAACACAGCTGGGATGAGGCCCTTTCTAAGAGTCTCTGCTCTCAGGCACTGTGCTCTGTGGTCAGGTGGCCTTGAAGTCATAAAGGAGCAAAGGAAGGAGAAATTGGATTGCTGACTAGCAGTCAGGCTGGCCAGTGTGACCCCTAAGGGTGCAGGATTTGTCTCCTTACTTGAATTTTTTATTCAGTTATCCTGTAACTCTATTTAGCTAGAATGGAATGCAGTTCATTCTTTTCCGCTAAGGTTGAGTAGCTTGGGGTCAATTGATTTTTTTTTAAAGCATGATATTAGCATTGTGTTCACAATTTTTAAAAAGTATCTGTCTTCTAAGGGAATCGAGTTGAAATGATGTGACTTGGGGCTGGCTTCAGAATCATTCATTTGGTGGAGGAGAACGGAGTGTGTGGTACTGTAAAGGAACTAGTATTAGGCCATGATTGTTGTAATTGGGTGATGGGTAGATGGAGTTCGTGAAAGTACTCTATTTTTGTGTACATTTGAAACATCATAACAAAATGTTTAAAATATTTCTGGGGTACTTCAGTTGTCTCCTGTAAGGATGTCATTACTCTCCAAGTTCCCTGGTTAATTATGCAGTCAGATCAGATCAGATCAGTCGCTCAGTCATGTCCGACTCTTTGCGACCCCATGAATCGCAGCACGCCAGGCCTCCCTGTCCATCACCAACTCCTGGAGTTCACTCAGACTCACGTCCATCGAGTCAGTGATGCCATCCAGCCATCTCATCCTCTGGCGTCCCCTTCTCCTCCTGCCCCCAATCCATCCCAGCATCAGAGTCTTTTCCAATGAGTCAACTCTTCGCATGAGGTGGCCAAAATATTGGAGTTTCAGCTTTAGCGTCATTCCTTCCAAAGAAATCCCAGGGTTGATCTCCTTTAGAATGGACTGGTTGGATCTCCTTGCAGTCCAAGGGATTCTCAAGAGTCTTCTCCAACACCACAGTTCAAAAGCATCAATTCTTCGGTGCTCAGCCTTCTTCACAGTCCAACTCTCACATCCATACATGACCACTGGGAAAACCATAGCCTTGACTAGACGGACCTTTGTTGGCAAAGTAATGTCTCTGCTTTTGAACACGCTATCTAGGTTGGTCATAACTTTCCTTCCAAGGAGTAAGCGTCTTTTAATTTCATGGCTGCAGTCATCATCTGCAGTGATTTTGGAGCCCCACTGTTTCCCCATCTATTTGCCATGAAGTGGTGGGACCGGATGCCATGATCTTCATTTTCTGAATGTTGAGCTTTAAGCCAACTTTTTTACTCTCCACTTTCACTTTCATCAAGAGGCTTTTGAGTTCCTCTTCACTTTCTGCCATAAGGGTGGTGTCAACTGCATATCTGAGGTTATTGATATTTCTCCCAGCAATCTTGATTCCAGCTTGTGCTTCTTCCAGTCCAGCATTTCTCATGATGTACTCTGCATAGAAGTTAAATAAACAGGGTGACAATATACAGCCTTGACGAACTCCTTTTCCTATTTGGAACCAGTCTGTTGTTCCATGTCCAGTTCTAACTGTTGCTTCCTGACCTGCATACAAATTTCTCAAGAGGCAGATCAGGTGGTCTGGTATTCCCATCTCTTGAAGAATTTTCCACAGTTTATTGTGATCCACACAGTCAAAGGCTTTGGCATAGTCAATAAAGCAGAAATAGATGTTTTTCTGGAACTCTCTTGCTTTTTCTATGATCCAGCGGATGTTGGCAATTTGATCTCTGGTTCCTCTGCCTTTTCTAAAACCAGCTTGAACATCAGGAAGTTCACAGTTCACATATTGCTGAAGCCTGGCTTGGAGAATTTTGAGCATTACTAGCGTGTGAGATGGGTGCAATTGTGCAGTAGTCCCTCTAAATCCTTGAGGATTGGTTTCAGGGACCCCGATGGGTACCAAAACCCTGGATGCTCAAGATATAAGGCATAGTATCTGCATTTAACCTACACACATCTGCCTGTATACGTTAAATCATCTCTGAATTAGATATACTTAATGCAATGTAAATGTTATGTAAATAGTTGCCAGCGCTCAGCAAATTCAAGTTTTGCTTTTTGGAACTTTCTGGAATTAAAAAAAAATATTTTCGATCTGAGATTGGTTGAATCAGCAGATAGACAGCCTGTGGATACAGAGGGCTGACTGTATTTTGTTTTCTTCCTTTTTAAAAAAATATATATTTTTATTTATTTTTTTAAATCTTTGGCTCTGCTGGGTCTGCATGGCTGTGAGTGGGCTTTCTTTAGTTGTGATGAATGGGGGCTACTCTCGTTGCAGAGCGTGGGCTTCTCATCGCGGCGGCTTCTCTTGTTGCCGAGCACAGGTTTTAGAGTGTGCGGGCTCTGTAGTTGTGGCTGAGTGGCTCTGCAGCATGTGGATCCTGGGTCAGGGATCGAACCCGTGTCCCCTGCATTGACAGGTGGATTCTTAACCACTGGACCACCAGGGAAGTCCTTGCTTTCTTTATCAGAAATTCACATAGAGATTGCCATCATTTAAGAGCAGCATTCATTCAGGCATTTTCCTTGTGGATTTTCTTTTCACTTTTCTGTAATAAGTCTTTAAAAAGCTTGGTTATTATAATGCATATTTTCCTAATCCTCCTCCCATCTACCTTTTTATTAAAACAGAATTTGACTGACTGCTAACACAAGCTTCTCCCTCTTGGTGTCTTCGATTCTCTAACACATTGTTTTCTTTACAAATAGATTTTGTGCAGTTAATTATGACATGACTTGGTACATTTTTTTTTTTTTTTTACAGGATCCTTTTTCAGAAGGATTGAGGTGTTCCAAACTTTAGCAGAATGTTGATTCCTTTTCATTATTATGAAACTTCAGTGAATATGACATGTCTTGCCTCTGAGACAGACTTATATTAAGTAAGTCTTATGTAAACAGAGCTCAGGTTTAAATGATGGTCTTACCTATTTGTGCATTCTTTCACTAATTTGTCAATAAAAATTTTTAAATGCCTACACATATTGATACTATACAGAACAGCTTGCTGTCTTGAATACTAGTATTTTAGAGGCATTTTTTTTTTTATAAAATATTACTTAAAAAAATTGTAATTATAATAAAACTAGATTTGAAGCCACAGCCAACACTGGTGGAATTCTATTCTTTACATTTACATCCTTTAAATTCTATTCTTTACATATATAAAGTTTACATATCTTTTTCAGTAACATGCACCCAAATGCATGATTAAGAGGACAGGATTTATTCATTCATTCATTCACTCAACCAATATTTATGGAGGGCCTAGGGTATGCCTGATATTCTTTCAAGATCTAGGGATACTTTGCTGAACAGATGAAATTCCCTGCCCTCTGGGAGTTTATACTCTAGTGGAGAAAGTGAATAATAAATAAACAAGTTCATACTTGATGTATCAGACAGCAATAAGTGAGCAGAAACGAAGTAGGGAAGGGTAAAGAAAGGCTTCAGTGTTGAAAAGCCTCCCTGATGGCTTTGAGAGAAGAGCTGAGAGAGTTAGGGACTTGCCTGGGGGCTACCTGGACGGGAGGGCTACAGTCCAGGGTAACCCTCTGGCCTAGGAAAAAATCTCAGAAACATTGTTCACAGCCTGTTAATTACCACCCATTCCATTGCTATTTAGAATTGGAAAAGGCTGGCACGGTGGAAGGTAAAAAAGCTTTTGACATTAGGCAGACAAGTTGGAAATCTGTTCTACCATGTAATGCCTGGGTGACCTTAGCCAACTCAACTTCTTTGAGCCTCTCCTTTAGAAAAACGACAATTAAGCTGTGCATCCCCAGTGTTATAGGAAGCTTACATCTAATAGTGGATAAACACTTGTACAGAGTGTCCACTTTACAGAGCTGGGAAGAGCTGCACGATGTTCGGTCTTTTCTCCGGATAGGAACTGCTTAAATGGCATTTATAGCCAAGCGCTCACCAGTAATGAGGCCGCAACCTCCGCGGAGCGGGGGCCACGGCTGGTGTGAGGAGGGAGCACCAGGAGGGATGGGTGGGGGGCAGAACCTGACTCCCACCTCACTCGCTCTTCCAAGTGTGAGTCTGGTAGCTGTAATCCACCATGCTGGGTTCTTTCCCATTCTGTGTGGCTTGGCTATTTAAATCTAGGGATTGTTTTCGGCATTTAAGCATTTAAAATTATACATGATTTCTGAGGCGATCCCAAAGGTTTCACCCACCCGAGCTGAGTCCTGAATACTAATGAGCATCTTTCTTCAGTTAGCTGTGATAATTGCAGAGTCCAGCCAGCGTTGTTAAAGGATTAGAGTCGGGACCCTAGAACCAGAATATTCCATTCCATTAACCTCATGAGGAGATCTCTTGACTAGCTACAGTAAAATCTCACGTTCGTGGAAGAACACTGAGTTTTGTTTTTTCTTACATGAACTTGAATTTTAACAATCCCAGTCTCTCTTTAAAAAAAAGACAAAAACATTTACATTAATTAGTTGATTTAATTTTGGTTTCTCTGGGTCGTCATTGCTGCACTTGCGCTTTTTCTAGTTGCCGGGCGCCGGGGCCACTCTGCAGCTGTGGTTTCCCGGGCTTCTCACCATGGTGGCCGCTTCTCTCGTTGCAGCTCCCGACTCTAGAGCTGAGGCTCCGCGGTCCTGGCTCACTGGCTTAGTTGCTCTGCAGCATGTGGGATCTTCCTGGATCAGGGATCGAAGCGGTGGCCCCTGCATTGGCAGGTGGATTCTTATGCTCTGTACTACCAGGGAAGCCCCCGAGTCTTTTTCTGGTTGACTTAATTCCTGGATAAGGGGTCCACACAGCTGGGATGGAGGTGGGGGGGCAGGGGTTTGCTTCCCCCAAACCCCAGTGGCATCCCTCCTGAGGGAAAATCATGTGTTCTGTCATTCTGTCCCTTTCGCAGCATCTTTCTAGAGATATAGGGGCACCTATATCTGCACCCCCAGAGTGAAAGAGTTTCCCCTCCCACCTCACCCTTCTGAATGGCTTCCCCAGTTGGCAGTATTCTGATGTAGCTTAAAAAGACATCCTGCACCCAGATCTGTACCCAGTCCCCGAGTAAAGGATGGGTTGACCATGAATCTTTTCTCCCCAGGTATGTCTTGGTTGATTCTATACTTAGGACTTTGTTGGTAGGAGATTCAGCAGGCTTGTTCCTGGGAACCTGAGGCCCGAGGATTTTAGACACGGGAGAGGAGGGGGCACTAGATTTCCCACCACATGTGTGTTAGAGGTTGGAACCTTTTTTCCTTAAGTATTATAGAAAAGGATAGAGCTTTCCTGGTGGTGCTAGTGGTAAAGAATCTGCCTGCCAATGCAGGAGGTATAATCGACCCGGGTTTGATCCTTGGGTGGGGACGATCCCTTGGAGGACGGCATGGCAACTGACTCCAATATTCTTGCCAGGATAATCCCATGGACAGAGGAACATGGTGGGGGTGAGGGTGAGGTGGGGTGGGAGGGTGGTGGTGGGTGGAGGGGGTGTCTATAGTCCATGGGGTCGAAAAGAATTGGACATGATTGAAGTGACTTAGCATGCACACATACCCAGTTAGAGTCAAGATACACATTAAATACATAAATTATTAAAAAAAAAAAAAAAAAAACCTAACCTGAAGATGTTCCTGAACAGTTTTCTCTTGCAGTTTCTCCTGGAGGGGCAGTGTTCTGAAGCCACAGCCAGCATGAACAGGGCTGGGCACCCAGAGGAAACTATGACTTATTCCACCTGAGCCTGTGATCAAATTTCCTGTGAAGTCACATGATGATTTCATACAGGTTACTGTTGAGAAGAGATCTTCAGAGACTCAATGGGTCTCAGTACTGTAGAAAGGGAGACACATTAAAGATTAAAAATTCTACATTTATAAATATATGTATGAAGGGTATTATGCTAAGTGAAATAAGTCAGACAGAAAAACAAATACTATATGATATCACTTATATGCGGAATCTAAAAAATACGACAAACTAGTGAATATAATAGAGAGAAGCAGACTCACAGATACAGAGAAAAAACTAGTGGTTACCAGTGGGGAGAGGGAAGGGAGAAGAGGCATTACAGGAGTAGGGGAAAAAAGGGTTATTATGGTATTATACGAAGTCACGTGTGTGAAATTTTTGAAAGTTTTAAAGCACTATAGAATTTAAAGAATTTTTCATTTAATTAAAAAATAAATATTTAAAAAAATATATATTAAAAAATCATGGTTCCTTCTTTTTTGATTATAAAAGTATTGAATGTTCATTAGGCAGATCGAGGTTTTGTGAGCCACAGAACTTTTACAATTTGGGGCTACTTTTTAAGGGAAAGAATGATAAATCAGGAATATAAAATGAACTATGATTTGATTATTGATTTTGAAGGGCCCCATGCAAGTATGGGGCCTGAAGCTTATGCTTCAGTAGCTTTACATCCAAACTGACCCTGAGGGTTGATACAGAAAATTAAGCCAAATCATATTTAACCTCGCTTCTTTCACTTAACATAATGTTTTAGAGGTTCATCCACGTTACAGGGTATTTTTCTCCTGCAATGCAGGAGACCTGGGTTTTATTCCTGGGTCGGGAAGATCCCCTGGAGAAGGGAATGGCAACCCACTCCAGTATTCTTGCTTGGAGAATCCCATGGACAGAGGAGCCTGGCGGGCCACAGTCTATGGGGTCGCAAGAGTTGGACATGACTGAGCGACTAAGCACACACAAACATCCTAGAGGGTATGTTGACTCTCTTTTGTTTCTGTTTTAAATAACAGTTTTATTAAGATAAAACTCACATACCATTCAGTTCACCTATTTAAAGTGTACAGAGTTGGTGGTTTTCAGTATATTCAGAGTCATGCAGCCATCACCATGATCCATTTCAGAACATTTTCATCCTCCCAAAAAGAAACTCTGTACTCATTAGCCATTGCTTGTCATTTCCTCCAACTCACCTAGCCCTAGGCAAAAATTAATCTACTTTCTGTCTCTATAGATTTGCCCATTCTGGAAATTTGCTATAAATGGAATCATGCAAAATATGGTCTTTTGTGACTGGCTTCTTTCACTTAGCATAATGTTTTAGAAGTTCATCCATGTCACAGGGTGTGTCAGTACTTCACTTTTATTGTTTAATAATATTCTGTTGTATGGATATACTGCACTTTAAAAATCTGTTCATTAGTTGATGTGTTAATTCTTTAACCCCCCTGAAGACACAAGTGACAGAATCCTTAAAGAAGGGGAAAATCTAGCCTCCTTAGTGTCATCCTTAGTTTTCTTTCTCCTGTTCCCTCACTTTTCGCCCTCTCTGACACTTCTGGTGTAACAGAAACTAAGAGGCATTGCTGCTGAATGGAGAGTCATCATTATCATTGTGACAAATGTTACTGAGAGTTCAGAGTTCATGGACTTAATACAGGCCCTGTCTGCAGGTGGGATTTGGCAAGGACATGGACCAGACCCAGGCATTGCTGATGACCACAGTCCATTCCCAGGAGTGATGGATGACAAGTTTGGGAAAAATGGTGGTTGTTGGTGTTGTTGTTCGGTCGCTCAGTCTTGTCCGACTCTTTGTGACCTCATGGACTGCAGCACACCAGGCTTCCCTGTCTATCACCATCTGCCAGAGCTTGCTCAAACTCATGTCCTTGAGTTAGTGATGCCATCCCACCATCTCATCCTCTTTCATCCCCTTCTTCTCCTGCCTTCAATCTTTCCCAGCATCAGGGTCTTTTCTAATCAATCAGCTCTTTGCATCAGGTGGCCAAAGTATTTGAGCTTCAGCTTCAGCATCAGGCCTTCCAATGAATATTCAGTACTGATTTCCTTTCCTGGTTTGATCTCCTTGCTGTCCAAGGGACTCTCAAGAGTCTTCTCCATCACCACAGTTCAAGAACATCAATTCTTCAGTGCTCAGCTTTCTTTATGGTCCAGCTCTCACATCCATACATGACTATAGGAAAAACCATAGATTTGACTAGATGGATCTTTGTTGGGAAAATAATGTCTCTGTTTTTTAATATGCTGTCTAGGTGAGTCACAGCTTTTCGTCCAAAGAGAAAGCATCTTTTAATTTCATGGCTGTAGGCACCATCTGCAGTGATTTTGGAGCCCAAGAAAATGAAGTTTTTCACTCTTTCCATTGTTTCTTCATGAAGTGATGGGACCAGATGCCATGATCTTAGTTTTTTGAATGCTGAGTTTTAAGTCAGCTTTTTAACTCTCCTCTTTCACCTTCATCAAGATGCTCTTTAGTTCATCTTTTCTTTCTGCCATTAGGGTGGTATCATTAGCATATCTGAGGTTATTGATATTTCTCCTGGGAAACACGGAGAAGATCTCAAACCTGAGGCACCCTGAATGGGTAGGAGGTTTGGAGTTGGGTTGCCTCTTTGCCTCCACCTCTGAAGCTTGTATTTATATTCTTGACTTCGGGAATGGGCATGGAGCCAAGCCTAGCTGGAGCTCAGGGCTTTCTGGAGGATGCTGGCTTTATTATAAGGCTCTAGGGCCAGAGGATGCTGACCTTTGGACTATTTACTTCCATGGTCTGGAAGACACTGGGATGCTTCTGAGTCGCTGACTTCTTACTGTAACAGAGAACAGATTTTCCCCCTAACTCCCACCCTCTTGTGTCTAGGCTGGGCCTGAGATTTAAATTGACATAGGACAGATTAATAGGAGACAAGCATATAGATATTTGAAGTTAATTTTTTTTTCTCTGCATCACGAGCCATATAAGATCTTAGTCCCTTCACCAGGGGTTGAACCTGTGGCTCCTGAAGTGAAAGCATGGAGTCTTAAACACTAGACAACCAGAGAAATCCCCTGATGTTAATATTCCTATGTAGCAGGGAACCTTCAGAGAAAAGAAATGAAGACCCAAAGAAGGAGACGGGCCTGAGAGCTTGTAAGGCATTTCCACAAAGAATGATCGATTTTGGAACTTGACAAGACAGAGGAAGAAAGGATTTGGGTTGGGGCAATAAATTGTGGGAGAGTGACTAGGAACTAGAATGGGGGAACTTATGGAAGATACAGGTCACTTCAGTAGGTTTGTTTGTAGAGATGTATTTCAGCATTGACTCCAAGTCTCCAGTGATAAGAATGGTCTTGCCCTGGTGCAGAGATGTCAAGGGAAATTTTATGTACTGATTTTAGGTGGAATGGGGGAGTTCAGAGAGCCTTATTCTTCCCCTGCAAGATTTGGTGAGGTATAATTTAGAAGACACACCTGCAGGGCTGCACTTACCAGAGCAGTGACACTTATGTTGGGGGGGCATCCTAGCATCCCTTCCAGGCTGGGTGGTCCCCATTCATCCTGAAGCCAGCTCCCCACTCATCCACTTTTGGTGGGAATCTTCAAATGAGTAAATCAGAGAAAGACAAATATCATATGACATCGTTTATATGCAGAATCTCAAATAAAAAAATGATACAAATGAACTTATTTACAAAACAGAAACAGATTCACAGACTTAGAGAATGAACTAGTGGGCACCAGGAGAGAAAGGCTGGGGAGAGGGATAGATCTGGGTTTGGGATAGACACGTATGGGTGTGTGCATGCTCAGTCGCTTCATTCGTTCTGACTCTTTGCATCTTACTCTTACAATCCTATGGACTGTAGCCTATCAGGCTCCTCTGTCCATGGGATTCTCCAGGCAAGAATACTGGAGTGAATTGCCAGGCTCTCCTTCAGGGGATCTTCTTAATCCAGGGATCGAACTCGCGTCTCCTTCATCTCCTGCATTGCAAGCAGGCTCTTTACTCCTGAGCCACAGAGGAAACCCGTGATGTTTACACTGCAGTATTTAAAATGGATAACCAACAAGGACCTACTGTCTAGCACATGGAACTCCACTCAAGGTTATGTGGTAGCCTAGATGGGAGGTGAGTTTGGGGGAGAATGCATACATATATGTGTATGGCTGAATCCCTTCCCTGTTGACCTGAAACTATCACCTTGTTAATAAGCTGTACTCCAATACAAAATAAAAAGTTTAAAAAAATAGATAACAGTGACCTACTGTAAAAAAAGTCATCAAGTGATTATTGAAATAAGTTAATAAGTCATATTATTATTCTTATTCATGATTAATTACTGATTAGTCATTTTTTAAAGTTTTTTTTTAATGTGGACCATTTTTAAAGTCTTTATTGAACTGGTTACAATACCGCTTCTGTTTTATGTTTTGGTTTTTTTTGGCCACAAGGCATGTGGGATCCTAGCTCCCCAATCTGGGATTGAACCTGTGCCCCCTGCATTGGAAGGCAAAGTCTTAACCTGTAGACCTCCAGGGAAGTCCTTGATCAATCATTTAAATCACACTCTGAAGACAGTGATTGATGAGACGCTGGTTTTCAAAAATAAAAAGTGTAAGGAGAAGGAATGGATAAAAGAACAACAAAAAAAGAAGATCAAAGGGATGTTAATGAAGGGAAGAGGGGGACAGATGTTGAGAAAACCAGATGTGGCTTTGCTCAAAGAAGCACACTTGTAGAGCCTGCCATTCATTTCTGGGACTCAACTTCTCTCCCCGTTTTCCTTTGGGGCCTCCTTGCTTTCAGTTTGAATGGATAAGAGGTGGAAATTAGGCAACAGGGTTATTCATCACATTGGTGGACTTCATTCCAATGTCCAGGATAATGGATTTAACCTCGAGATAAGGCTTTTTTTTTTTAATAAAAGGGAAAGAAAAACACTCTCACAGCAGGCAGTTGTTTTCTCTGGAGGCTCCTGTGGTTTGAATATTATAGGTGGGCAGGTAAATAGATTAGATTTGTACCTGGGGGCTCGCAATGCACAGTGTGTTAGGAGGGCCCAGTTATGGAGTTCAGAGCACTGTTCTTGGGCAGTAATTGGTGGGAGGAGGGGGAATTACTTGTCATCTGATGTGTTTGTGGTGTTGGTCTTGCTATTCTGTTCCTTCTTACTTTTTCACCTTTATTCCTGGTTTTCTTCAGGGCCTGGACAGAGGGTCCTCCTGAAAGCACAGCCCACATGGAAAGTGCCTGAGAGTAAATCTTTACGAAAGATTAAGCATATGAAGGCATCTGGTAGGCGTGTTGGTGATCCTTCAAGGATCACTCTATAGGGAAGGAGAGGAAGCAGTGTTCCATGACAGCAGGGAGATTTGCACATGTCACCGGCTCCTCACTCCACCTCCCAGGCCATCCCTGTCACCTCCCCCCACTTACCTAGAATTAGATGCCCCGGTGCCTGAAGCTCGAGGTTTCTGTCTAGCAGAGCACAGTACGCGTGGTGCTGTTCTGCAGCCCTAGGTTTACATCCCTCCACCTCCCACCCCTACAGACAGTAGCCTCCCTGAGGATTTATCTCTGTGTCTCTGGCTTCCCAGGTGGCTTGGCAGTAAAGAATCCACCTGCCAATGCAGGAGACACAGGAGACCCAGGTTCAATCCCTGGATCTGGAAGATCCCCTGGAGTATGAAATGGCAACCCATTCCAGTATTCTTGCCTGGAAAACTCTATGGACAGAGAAGCCTGGTGGGCTACAGTCCATGGGATCACAAAAGAGTCAGACACAACTGAGTGACTGAGCACACACACACTCTGGAACTCAGCACGGTGCCTGTCACTTGATTCATGTCAGTTTCAGATTTGTCAGTCTGCACCAGGTTCACTAAGCGTCCCCATTTATAATAATACTTATTAAAAGCTGTGACGTCACTATGCAGACAAAGGTCTGTAGAGTCAAAGCTATGATTTTTCCAGTATCTGTATGGATGTGAAATTTGGACCATAAAGAAGACTGAGAACTGAAGAAATGATACTTTTGAACTGCGGTGTTGAAGAAGACTCTTGAGAGTCCATTGGACAGCAAGGAGATACAACCAGTCCAGCCTAAAGGAAATGAACCCTGAATATTCATTGGAAGGACTGATGCTGAAGCTGAAGCTCCAATACTTTGGCCACTTGATGTGAAGAACTGACTCATTAGATAAGACCCTGATGGTGGGAAAGACTGAAGACAAAAGGAGAAGGGGAGACAGAGGGTGAGATGGTTAGATAGCATCACCATCTCAATGGAGATGAATCTGAGCAAACCCTGGGAGATTGTGAAGGATAGGGAAGCCTGATGTGCTGCAGTCCGCAGGGTTGAAAAGAGTCAGACACGACTTAGTGATTGAACAGCAACAACAACATAGTAATACTTGCCTTTTCAATGGAATTAACAGGTACAAAGAGATAAACAAGGATACTGTACAGCACAGGGAATTATAGTGATTATCTTGTAACTTATAATGGAGTATAATCTACAAAAATACAGAATCACTATACTGTACACCTGAAACTAACACAATGAAAGTGTTTGTTGCTCAGTCATGTCATATTCTTTGCAACTCCATGGACTGCCAGACTCCTCTGTCCATGGAATTCTCCAGGCAAGAATACAGGAATCAGTTGCCATTCCCTTCTCCAGGGGATCTTCCCGAGTCAGGGATAGAACCTGGGTCTCCTGCATTGCAGGCAGATTCTTTAGCATCTGATCCAACGGGAATATTGTAAATAAACTCTAATTCAGTGAAAAAGAAGCCATGTTCCCCAGGGCCTTGAATTTTGAAGACAACTAGAATGTCTCATTAATCAGGGATAATGTAACAGCATGCAGTTATATCCATAGGTAGCATGCAAGTGCTGTGGTCATATCCCTTTGTCTCAGCCCAGAGGTCACCTACAGCTTTGGTGGGCAATTTTCATCCACTCCTGAAATGGGTATCTTCTAAAACGGCTCCTGGGAGGGTGTCTCCTGGTTATACGCCTAGTGTAAACTCTACTCCTGGAGCATGGGATGGACTGAGGAACTCACTTCTAATGACTACAATCCAACGACAGCGATGGGGTGTTACTTTTGGGATTAGATTTTAAAGACTGTGACCCTGGTCACACTCGCCCTCTCTTGCTCTCTTTGAGGAAAGCCAGCTGTCACGTTGTGAGCTGCTCAATGGAGGGGCCACATGACAAGGAGGGCTTTTCATCAACAGCCAGCAAGGGACTGAGGCCCTTAGGCCACCAGCCTGTGCGGAACTGTATCCTGCCAACTGCCACCTGAGAGAGCCTGCAGTTGGCTCCTCCCCAATTCGTTTTTTAAAAGTTTTATTTATAGTTATATTTTTGGCCATGCTATGGCACATGTGGATTTTAGTTCAGGAATCGAACTTGCACTCCCTGCCTTGGAAATGTGGAGTCTTAACAACTGGGCCACCAGGGACATCCCTCCCTCCAAATGTGAACCTTTAGCTGCCTGCAGCCCAGTTATAACCTTGGTTGCAGCATTTTAAGAGATGCTGAGCAGAACGCCCAACTCGGCTGCACCTGGATTCCCAGCCCACAACAACTGGGATATTCATGTGTATTGTTTTAAGCCAGTTAGTTTTGGGGTAGTTTGTGACACAGCCATTGGTAACCAACGCAACTCACCTGCCTGCTTCTCTATGACTGACTGAGGGTGTGCACTTCCCCCAGGAGTGTGGCATGTCCACAAGTGCCCTGGAGCTCATGTTCCCAGGAGATGTCAACCAATGAGGAATGGGGTTTGATAGATATTCCAGTAACCCTTGGGGGCACAGTCCTAAGGTGTGTTATACACAATCACTCAGAGGACCCCAGAGGATGGAGCCATAGACATAACCCATTTCTTGAAGATAACCCTTTCTTAGCTTTCTTCCCGTCCCTGCTTTGCTTCGCCTACGTACCATGCTTCCTGGGATCCTCTCCCAAACAAACCACTAGTATCCAACTCATTTTTCAGAGTCTATTTTTTTTTTTTTGAGGACCCTACACTCAGACAAAGCCTCTATATGGTATTTTCCAAAAGTTTCCCTAAGGAATAGGGGAACACAACCCCTACTCAGACACCCTCTAAAAGTCATATTCAACCCTATTATTTAAGGTGATGACAGCTCTCTAGATTAGGATGAAAAGTCGTAGGATTAGCCTGAGCACTTTTGCAATACTTTCTATGTCTTCTGTCATTTCGTAAATCTAAACATCTGCTCTGCAATCCTAAGTCCTGGGACTTGTGACAATGACAACCGCAAACAACACATGCTTTAGAGTCTGGGATCTAGAGGTCCCAGCAATTAAGTAGTGAAGCTGTGTGGTTGGTCTCCAGAGATGCTGCGGATGTTGATGCCAAAGAGAAGGGCTGGTGGTCCGTTTCTCACTGCAAGGGCCTCTGCCGGCGCCTCCCCTGGCTCTCTTGGCGCTGTTCATAGACTGTTACTGAGTTGTCCTGCCTGCCGAAGTCATACTTTTTCTTCCTCCAGTAGTGTTTGGGCTCCATTTTTGAGGGCTAGTTGAATGTGACCTTACTGCTGGGACACTGTAACATAAGGGAAGGTTGAAAATACTTTCTGGAGTAATGATGGGAACTGTAGAAAGGAGAACTTGAAACCCATTGCCTCTTTTAATTAGCTGCTGAGTATAATGCTAGTTCAGTGGATTCGAAGCTGGGGGAGACTTTGCCCCCTTTCTGGAACATTTGGCACTATCTGGAGACTTTTAAAAAAGTTTTAAGATTTTATTTTGATGCGGATCATTTGAAAGTCTTTATTGAAGCTGTTAGAATTTTGCTTCCGTTTTATGTTTTGATGTGGGGGCCTTTTGAGGCATGTCGCATCTTAGCTCCATGATCAAGGATCGAACCTGCACTCCTGGTATTGGAAGGTGAAGTCTTACCTACTGGACTGCCAGGGAAGTCCCTCTGGAGACATTTTTAATGGTCACAGCTTGGGGGAAGGGTTTTACCTACTGGCACATAGTAGGTAGAGACCAAGGATGCTGCTAAATATCCTGCAATATGCCATACAGCCCCTCAACAAAGGATTATACAGCCCCAAGTGTCAACGGTGTCGAGGCTGAGAAACCCTGAATACCACAAGAATCTCTCCAAAAATAAAAGTGGAAGGATATGGGTTTATACATCATGCTGTTTACAGATGCAATCAATTTAGAAGTGAAAGAGCAACTAAAAAAAAAAAAAGTCAGAAAGCAGTGGTCTGTTGAGGAGACAGAAAATCCCAGTGGTTAACAGCACAGAGTTGAAGTCAAATGGAAGTGAGCTGGACGTCGGGGTCTGTGTTCACTTGGTCTCTGACTTGGAGCAACTGACCTCTCTCAGTATCAGCTTCCTTGTTTGTAACCCAGGTACAGTCATGGGGCCTGCCTGATTGAATGGTGATAAATAATCGAGGGGCACGTGTAAAGTATCTGGTACAAAGCATAGCATCCAGGGAGCGCCCAATAACTGGAAGAAAGATAGAGGCTTGGCAGCAAAGAACAGAAGCCTGGAATCTCAGTGCCAAGGGTCTACTGTTTCAGAGGAACCTACACTCAGGACTTTTCTGGTGGCTCAGTGGTAAAGAATCCACCTGCCAATGCAGGAGACTCAGGTTCGATCCCTGGGTTGGAAGATCCCCTGGAGAAAGAAATGGCAACTCACTCCAGTATTCTTGCCTGGGAAATCCGATGGACAGAGGAGCCTGGTAGGCTATAGTCCATGGGGTCTCAAAGAGTTGGACATGACTTAGCAACAGGCAGATAGGGATTCCCTGGTGACTCAGCACTAATGAATCTGCCTGTCAATGCAGGAGAGACAGGTTCGACACCTGATCCAGGAAGATCCCCTGGAGATGGAAATGGCAACCCACTCCAGTCTTCTTGCCTGGAAATCCCCATGGACAAAGGAGCCTGGCGGGCTATAGTCCATAGGTTTGCAAAGAGTCAGACATGACTGAGCGACTGAATGATGCTCAGATAAAGCCCCTATATGGTATTTTCCAGAAGTTTTCCTAGGGAATAGAGGAATAAAACCCCTATTCAGACACCCTCCAAAAGTTGTATTCAACCCTATTATTTAAGGCTGTATTAAGGTAGTATTTCTCAACACGGCATTGAGAAAAGGGAGTGTCTGTTCTCAAAAATATTTAGTATTAGGATGGAATCCTCTCTGAAACCCTGCCTGCGAAATCACCCCAGAATCTGCCTTCCCACCTAGACCTCGGTCATCTGAATTCCGACTGGTTTTGGTTTTCATTTTTCAGGATCTGTTCCTTGAGTGTAAATAAACAATCCATGGCTGGGCCTGTGGAGGCCTTCCCATGAAGAAGGGCACTCTCCCCGGGAGCTGGAGCACACACAAGGAGGCCAGGGCGCCCGCCCGCGCCCGCGCGCCTCAGAGCAGCGGCGGGTTACCTCAGGGAGACCGCTGCGCACGACGCAGCCCAAGACAAATAAACGCCGACCCTTCTCGCGCTGAAATTCAGGCCATGAGGCCTCAGGAGAAGAATGATTCCTCACAGGCTGGGAGGTCTCCTGAAAGAGTCTGGTAGCTGGCTTCTGAGAGACAGGGGGAGAGAGGGAGAGAGATGGACAGAGAGACGGAGAGAAGACCGGGGCAGGGGGAGAATGGGGAAGAGAGGGAGGGAAGGACAGACAGACAGACAGTGAGAGACAGGGAGGAAGGGAGAGAGAGACAGAGAGGAGAGAGAGGAGAGGAGACAGACAGACAGGGAGGAAGGGAGAGAGAGAGACGGGGGTGGGGGGGTGGGGGGGAGGAGACAGACAGACAGACAGACAGAGACAGGGAGGAAGGGAGAGAGAGACAGAGAGGAGACTGAGGAGAGGGAGGAAAGGAGACAGACAGAGACAGAGGGAAGGAGGGAGAGACTTGTTAGTTCATCAGCCCCACAGTTTTAGAGTCTGCACAGAATATCCTATAAAGAAAGAAAAGAAAGAAAGTGAATTCGCTCAGTCGTGTCTGACTCTCTGCAACCCCATGGACTGTAGCCCAGCTGGCTCCTCCATCCATCCATGGGATTTTCCAGGCAAGAGTACTGGAGTGGGTTGCCATTTCCTTCTCCAGGGGATCTTCCTGGCCCAGGAATTGAACCTGGGTCTTCAGCATTGTAGGCAAACGCTTTTACCATCTGAGCCACCAGGGAAGTCCTCAAATATCCTGTATGAACTCATCAACTGTGCTACTTAATCAAAAGAATAGTGGAATTCTAATGATGGCCATGACTCTTCCTACCATTCTCTGTTAGCTAAGAACATCAAAACTGTCACTGGTTATTTCTACTCAGGGCTAGAAACGCAAATCTTATGTTTTAAGATGACAAAACTGCTCTCCATTCTCTCCCGCTAGTGGATGTAAATGAGCCGAGTCTCAATTTCCCCATCAGGCAATTAATATCTCTATCTCACAGCACATCGTTTAAAAAGCAGGATGCACGTATAGGATACTTCTGCCATTCTCCTCGCGCGTGAAGAGGTTGGCACAGACCATTTTCCCATTTCTGTTGGGAAATATAAGCCAATAAATTTGCTGCCTGACAAAGCCGTGTGCCCATCACCTTCTGTGGCAGGGGCAGAGATGACCCAACAGGCTGGCGTCTGATCAATTTTTTCCATTTATGTGAGTAGGGGAAATGACTCGTAGCTAAGAAACCTGACCCGTCCCAGATGTAAGACAGGCTGGCTTGCCTGGGCTACTTAAACCAGACCGGACTCTGCTGACGGGGAGCACAATGACCCAGGTAGAATCCGTACCTATCATGTGTCCTCGGGCAGGTCAAGCCCCTCCACAGAGCCTGGGGTCCATTCTCCTCTTCAAGCTTGGCCGCCCGGGTGCAATTTGAGGTCCCCTCAGTGACAGTTACCAACATTCATTGCGGAAAACAGACTCGGATCTGTCCCCTCCTTCTCCCACTGGCATCATTGGCCGAAAATTGATCTTCAGGATTCCCGAAGCTGTGGTCAGCGCCCTCAGCACTAAGGGTGGGGCTGCCAGGCACCAGGGGCTTCAGGGACACATCTGAAAACCCGTGGTGTTTTCCTAGTAGCTGTATTCAGACAAAAGGTGGCCACTCCATTCTGGAAAAGCTGGGAGGAGGGGCGTCTGAGAGACAGCACACTTCCTGCAACCTTCTTCAAGAGTACATCTTGGAGACTTTCCTGACAGTCCAGTGGTTAAGACTCTGCAGTGCCAACAGAGGGGTGCAGGTTTGATCCCTGGTGGGAGAACTAATATTCCCACATGCCATGGGCCAGAGCCAAGAGATTAAAACAAATGAACAAACGCAAAGACTAGAGCTTGAAGCGACGCTGCATCCTGAGACCAGAGCCTCTGAATCGAGGGACAGGCCTTCCTCCTAACACTCCTGTTTGCACATCTGCCTTTAAGGAGCAGCTTTTCCAGGCCAGGAATTTGATTTTACGGTTGTCAGCAGTGGTCCTGGAGTGGAATGTGGAGGGGGAGGGAGGCTGGTGGGTGACAGCGAACATGCTTGACTTCCCCCTTTGAACGGTGCAGCCTGGCCATTTCCTGTTCCATCTTCATGTGGCTACAGGATGGCGATGTTTGGGAATGTTCATTTTTTTTTTTCTTTGCCCAAACTGTGCAGCATGTGAGATCTAAGTTCCCCAACCAGGGATCAAGCCCGCGCCCCCCTGCACTGGAAGTGCAGAGTCTTAACCACTGCACCACTAGGGAAGTCCCCTTGGGACGTACCGTTACCTCTCAGCGGTGTTTACATCCTGGATTGGAGCCTCACCAGGGCACGTGCAAGTGATGGGTGATATGCGTAGGACCAGGAGCCTCCAAACCAGAAGCAAGAAGAAAAGAGGGAGGGTCATTTATTATGCGATTAAGCAAAAAAGCCAAATAAAAATATTGTGACCTGTATCCCAAAGTGTGTGTCAGTAAAAACAGAACATGGTTGACTCAACCAGGAAGCCATGCCATGGGTACCCACTGTCATCCTCAACGATGGAGCTCGTGCTGAACGCTGGCAGACGCAGGGGTTCTTTCTCCCAACCCCAGAAGCTCTCCTGAAACTTTGCTCACAAGACTAGTTTAGCACTTCCACTGCAATATCACCAGGTCCGAGACTGGAAGCCCACTGAGGGCAGGAGCCATGCTTTTTTATTTTTATTTTAAAAAATTTTTGGCTGCCCAGAGTCTTTGTCACAGTTTGCAGTACACAGGCTTTACAGTGTGTGGACTCAATAGTTGGGGCACACGCTTAGTTGCCCACAGCACGTGGGATCTTAGAACTTGAACCACTATACTGGAAGGCAGAGTCTCAACCACTGGACCACCAGAGAAGTCCCCCAAGCCACATTCTTGTTATCTGTTTCCTCAGTTTTGAGGACACAGTGTAAACAACCCAGGCACGTTGCAAGTTAAATTAATGACTCTTTGAAGCAGCATCCCAGAAACAAGAATTCCGACAGGTCAAGTCGTCTGAGAATGAGCCCCAAAGGTGAAATTTGGCCTGAGCTTTGAAGAAGAATCAAGGGAGAGAGGGCTGAGGAAGGAGTGGTACTCAAAGCCCCCTCCCCACTTACCCCACCCAGACCTGAGCATGAGGGGCCTGGCAGAAGTGGAAGTGAAGACGCATGGACACATGAGAGGTGAGTTCAGGGCTGGTTGCCACATGGGAGGAAAAGCAAAGGATCATGGTAAAGGAAAGAGGAACTCACCCCAGTATTCTTGCCTGGAGAATCCCATGGACAGAGGAGCCTGGTGGGCTAAGGTCTGTGGGGTCACAAAGAGTCAGACATGAGTGAATGCCTGAGCACACGCAACTGGAAAGTGGATCAGAGTCTTGGATCCGAAGAGTTTTGAAAAACTGTTAACACCTTTTTACTTGATTCTTATCATTTTCTTTCTCCCACCAGTGATTGTGTGAGCTTGGGGTTGAGATAGGTGAAGTGGCTGTGTGCTTGAATCCCCCAGGAGACTGCGAAGACGAGATGATCCTCAGGCCCCAAGTTCTGGAGGCAGGAACCGGTGTCCTGACCTGCTCTGGCTACAGGTGGCCCCAAGTGACCACCCCTGCTTCTCTGTTCCTGTGGCTCCAACAAAGGCTCCCTCCAGCTACACCACCTGCCCTCCACCCTGCACCAGCCTCGTCCTGGCTTCAGGGGGCAGGGAGGAGACCGCACAGATTTGTGACTTCAGAACAGGAAGGGGCGCCAGTAGGGGGACAGAGGGATGGAGCTACCCTGACCAGCAGGAGTTGGCTAGATCAGACAGGGGCCCTGGTGAGGCTGCAGCTGAGTGTGGCTGAATCCAGAAGCCAGCAGCCCAGATCAGACCTCTCACATACACATTCACAAAATGCTTTTACTTGGTTTGCAGCATAGACATCCCTTGGTGGTATGCAAGTTCAGCGAATTACTGGGGATCTAGATGCCTCTTTTATTCCAGTTAATCAGATTATCTTGACTGATTAAATAGGATTTGTTAATAACATTCATGTATGAGCCATGGAGAGCTTTATTAATAAGTCATTATGTTGGGGACTTTAAATACCTGGCCTTCAAAAGCAATTCCAAGTTGTTTATGTCTCTCGGACTTCTGGACTGTCTAAGAAAATGGCTTATGCCTGGTGTATTACATTCCTGCAACACTCAAAGACCTCACTGAAAAAAAAAAAACAGGGCTACGTCCCAAGCCTTGACAAAGCAAACTACTGCTCTGAAAGGTATGTTCTTCAGTTTTTCTTTGTGTGTTTTTTTTTTTTTCCTGATCTTTCTTTAGAAGACTTGTCATCTTGAGTGGTTCTTGGTGAAGAAATGTATAACAATACAAAACAGGCTCCTCTGGGTGATGATGGATACATGCGGTCTGTTCTTCTCATGTTAGAGACAGGATCCCATAAATTGCTTGCCTACTATGCTCCCTCATGGAGGGAGGAAGTGAGTTAAGGAGCTGAGTGAGCAAGTGTTGGAGTCCAGAGGCCTCAACTTTCTTAGTTTAATTATCTCTGTAATTAACTCCACGATTGATGACAGCAAGTGAGCCGGGCTGTGACGATCGAATGGAGGCTTGGAGTCAGGAGGGGTTGAAGTCCTGGCTTTTCCAGGTGGTAAACCTGGCCCAGTTGGTGATTCGGTGCCTCGGTTCCCTCATCTATCCCCACCTGTGTGTTTTAGGATTAAATGAGTTATCACATGTAAAGTGTTTAGGACAGGGCCTGGCACGTTTTGGGATCTCATTGCACGGCGGCTTCTGTAATGTCCAGCTGGTTGCTGTTACTGCTCTGATGGACAGAGCTGCAGGCGGGCACCTATACTGAGAGCTTCCCCGCCTCTTCAACAGATTCATTATGTGGAGAATGAAGGACACGGAAACCATAGCGGGGCGCACAGGATATCAGGCAGGTGTCACCTACTCACGGGCTCTCAAAAGCCAAGCAGGCCACTTCCGCTCTGAGAGAAGTGGAGGCTCTGACAAGGCACATGGGAGCCCCAGGCATTGGAGAGGGCAGATCTGTCTAAAGGCATTCAAGGGCAATGTTAAAGACACTCTGTAGGGGACTTCCAGGGGTCCAGTGGTTAAGACTCTGCCCTCCCAGTACAGGGGCCTGGGTTCTATCACTGATCGGGGAACTAGATCCCACCTACTGCAACTAAAGATTCCACGTGCCACGGCTAAGACCTGGCGCAGCCAAATAAATAAATATTTGTAAAAATCATGAAAAAACAAAAGCAGCAACAACAAAAAACACTCTGTGGGCTGTATAGCCCTTCACACTATATCCTGCCCAGAGCTGATGTAATTACAGTTGCCTCTCTGAATCCAGGAATATGGACTCGTGTATATGGAGGGCTGAATATATTCATTGTACGATACCATGTGATGCTACAAAGGACTTGAACATCAGTGAATTTTCATATCTGAGGAGATCCTGGGGCCAATCCCCTATGGATCCCAAGGGATGACTGTACTGAGTTTTGAAGTGAAAAGGCAGGTAGGATGGGTTAAAACCATCCTCAGAGAAGAACTGAGGAAACTATATTATGGCCAAAATAAAGGTGGAAACTCCTATCCTTTGGACCTGGGGTGGTCTATCCAGTCCCCCGGGGGTTCAGTTCAGTCGTTCAGTCGTGTCCGACTCTTTGCGACCCCATGAACTGCAGCACGCCAGGCCTCCCTGTCCATCACCAACTCCCGGAGTCTACCCAAACCCATGTCCATCGAGTCGCTGATGCCATCCAACCACCTCATCTCCTGTTGTCTCCTTCTCCTCCTGCCCTCAATCTTTCCCAGAATTAGGGTCTTTTCAAATGAGTCAGCTGTTTGCATCAGGTGGCCAAAGTATTGGAGTTTCAGCTTCAACATCAGTCCTTCCAATGAACACTCTGGGTTGATCTCCTTTAGGATGGACTGGTTGGATTTCCTTGCAGTCCAAGGGACTCTCAAGAGTCTTCTCCAACATCACAGTTCAAAAGCACCAATTCTTCTGCGCTCAGCTTTCTTTATAGTCCAACTCTCACATCCATACATGACCACTGGAAAAACCATAGCCTTGACTAGACGGACCTTTTTTGGCAAAGTAATGTCTCTGCTTTTGAATATGCTATCTAGGTTGGTCATAACTTTCCTTCCAAGGAACAAGCGTGTTTCAATTTCATGGCTGCAATCACCATCTGCAGTGAGTTTGGAGCCCAGAAAAATAAAGTTTGCCACTGTTTCCACTGTTTCCGCATCTATTTCCCATGAATTGATGGGACCAGGTGCCATGATCTTCATTTCCTGAATGTTGAGCTTTAAGCCAAGTTTTTCACTCTCCTCTTTCACTTTCATCAAGAGGCTCTTTAGTTCTTTTTCACTTTCTACCATAAGGGTGGTGTCATCTGCATATCTGAGGTTACTGATATTTCTCCCAGCAATCTTGATTCCAGCTTGTGCTTCTTCCAGCCCAGCGTTTCTCATGATGTGCTCTGCATAGAAGTTAAATAAGCAGGGTGACAATGTACAGCCTTGACGTACTCCTTTTCCTATTTGGAACCAGTCTGTTGTTCCACGTCCAGTTCTAATTGTTGCTTCCTGACCTGCATACAAATTTCTCAAGAGGCAGGTCAGGTGGTCTGGTATGCCCATGTCTTTCAGAATTTTCCACAGTTTATTGTGATCCACACAGTCAAAGGCTTTGGCATAGTCAATACAGCAGAAATAGATGTTTTTCTGGAACTCTCTTGCTTTTTCAATGATCCAATGGATGTTGGCAATTTGATCTCTGATTCCTCTGCCTTTTCTAAAACCAACTTGAACATCTGAAAGTTCATGGTTCACGTATTGCTGAAGCCTGGTTTGGAGAATTTTGAGCATTGCTTTACTAGCGTGTGAGATGAGTGCAATTGTGCGGTAGTTTGAGCATTCTTTGGCATTGCTTTTCTTTGGGATTGGAATGAAAACTGACCTTTTCCAGTCCTGTGGCCACTGCTGAGTTTTCAAAATTTGCTGGCATACTGAGTGCAGCATTTTCACAGCATCATCTTCCAGGATTTGAAATAGTTCAACTGGAATTCCATCACCTCCACTAGCTTTGTTCGTAGTGATGCTTCCTAAGGCCCACTTGACTTCACATTCCAGGATGTCTGGTTCTAGGTGAGTGATCACACCATCATGATTTTCTGGGTCATGGGGTGGGGGGAACCTGGATGTAGAGCCTGGATAACACTGGGAGCCTCTCCCCATCACCTGATTAGCACCCTTGTTTTATGTGTTTCCTCTTCCTCCGTTTCTTCTTGCCTCACGTTTTATTTCTCTTTATCTTTTCTTCCGAAGTTTGTGTCCTTCCTTCTCCCCACCCAAGGCCTAGCATGGTGCTCAAGGCTGCCTAGGGCCTCTGTGAAGAGTCAGTCATTCTGAACTGGGGGAGGAGGCAATGTGGGTTCATGAATGTTCTAATGGGCCACTCTAATAGCAGAATATTAGTATCTTAAAATATTAATTCTGGGAAGAGGCATTAGCAAAGCAAGGAGGGCTGAGTAGCAAAATATGAAAGCTCAAAGAAGAGTTGAAGAAAAGTATAAAACCAGAATGCCAATGAACTTAATTTCTGTTTCTTCTCAGCAGACACCAGAAACTACTCAGAGACATAAACTCATTTTCTGTGCTATAAATAATACACAAAAAGAAATCATTTCTTGGTCTTAGCTAGTAATCCACTGTATTTGGTTAAGTCATCCCCAGCCCTTATAATCTGCTAAATTTCTCAAAGTAAACCATAAAATAGTCTTTGGATGAGTTACATTAGCTACAAACATCAGCAAGAACCACACCCTGATCATCACATGGGAGAAATGGATCCCGACTAGCTGAAGAACAAGAAGTTAAAGGGAATAAACCAGCCTCCCAACAAAGGAAAGAAAGCAAATAGCCCAACAAGAAAAATAAGAAATACGAGACACATGACTGTGAATGAGACTGAGGTGGTGAGGAATCGTGCGGAAAATATGGCTGGCTGGCCCATTTTAAGTATAATGTGAGAAATACAGTCTATGGGTGTCACATTGTGAATATGACCCCCGGATGTAAGTTTAGTGTCAGGATGCTGTCCAAGTGCATGCTCAGTCGTGTCTGACTCTTTGAAACCCCATGGACTGCAGCCTGCCAGGCTCCTCTGTCCATGGGATTTTCCAGGGAGGAATGCTGGAGTGGGGTGCCATTTCCTTCTCCAGGGGATCTTCCCGACCCAGGGATCAAACCTGAGTCTCTTGCGTCTCTTGCATTGCAGGTGAATTCTTTACCACTGAGCCATCTGGGAAGCCCAGTGTCAAGATGACTGGAACTCAGAATCTGATTCTCTTTGTACCTCTTTAGTCTTAGATGTGCTAATTCACCTTCCTGTGCATTAGTTCCCTCATTTGGAAAATGAGTATGATAGCATCATGAAGATCACATGAGTTAATGTAAGTGAGTTACCTAGACCAATACTCGGACAGAAGCAAATCTGAAAGTGGTAGCTGTTTTATTGGTTGGGGCCGATAAAATCACCTACCATAATAAAGTTTTCTCCAAAAAAAAAAAAATAATAAAGTTTTCTCCAAATCTAATTAACTACGTGAGGCGTTCCCTCTTCCTCCGTGATTTGGTCGCATTCTGCTTCACTCTTTAGAAGAAAGAGCTAAGCGTGGAGCATCTTTCTTCACACTCTTACCCTCCTCTCAGTTTATTGCCCTTTGAATTTTGGTATAATAGTTGTTCTATTGCAATTTCTCTTCCTTAAAAGTACCCTCTGCTTCTAGAAATACATGTATCTCTGTTTCTCCCTTTGAGATTCCAATACAATGACTTTTTTTTAAACTGAAGGAGAACTGCTTTACAATGTTGTGTTGGTTTCTGTCATACAACAACATGAATCAGCCGTAAATATACACGTATCCTCTCCCTCCTGAACCTCCCTCTTACCCGCCACCCCACCCCAGCCCTCTAGGTTGTCACAGAGCCCTGGGTTGAGCTCTCTGTGTTATACGGCAACTTCCCACTAGCTATGTTATATATTATAGTGTATATATGTCAATGCTACTCTCTCCATTAGCCCCTTCCGCTCCTTCCCCAGCTGTGTCCACAAGTCTGGTCTCTATGTCTGCATCTCTATTCCTGCCCCGCAAACAGGTTCATCAGTATCATTATTCTAGATTACATCTATACATGTTAATATATATTCGTTTTTCTCTTTCTGACTTACTTCACTCTGTATAATGGGCTCTAGGTTCATCTACCTCACTAGAGCTGACTCAAATTTGTTCCTTTTTATGGCTGAGTAATATTCTATTATATATATGTGCCACAGCTTCTTTATCCATCCATCTGAATGACATATGTATTTCTATATGACATAACTCCAACAGAAATGAAAAGATGACAGCAACAGATTTTGGAAGGTGGTAAGCACTTGGACGAATGTTGGCTAACTTGGCTGACCCGAAGTGTCAGAGTCCTAGGCCAACGGTGGGGAGAACAGAAAAGCAGCCCAGTTTTTTAGAGGACAGTCAAAGGCTCAGGAATTCATTATACAGGTATTTAGGGGACTGGATTTGAAGGTGAGGCTAGAAACATGAATATTGATGAAAAGTTCATTTGAGAGGTAATTTGATTCCTAAACATCTTCTCTTGCCTGTGTAGCCTAGGGACTATTCTTTACCCATTCCTGAAGAAGATGAGTGTTATTCTCTTAAGACAATAAGGCGGGGGGAAATGTCAGGCACAGCTGAGAGTGGGGATCCTCCAGAAAAGGGGACTGGCTCCCAGCTCTTTTTCCTCACTAAGCTTCCAGAATATTGACAGCCAGGCAGGAGAGCAGATAATCCTTTTCTGGGAATTTGAGGTCGCTAAGAGTCTTTGGAAGGAATGATGCTAAAGCTGAAACTCCAGTACTTTGGCCACCTCGTGCGAACAGTTGACTCATTGGAAAAGACTCTGATGCTGGGAGGGATTGGGGGCAGGAGGAGAAGGGGATGACAGAGGATGAGACGGCTGGATGGCATCACTGACTCGATGGACGTGAGTCTGAGTGAACTCCGGGAGTTGGTGATGGACAGGGAGGCCTGGTGAGCTGAGATTCATGGGGTTGCAAAGAGTCGGACATGACTGAGCGACTGAACTGAACTGAACTGAAGAGTCGAACACGACTGAGTGACTTCACTTCACTTCACTTCACTTCAAGAGAAAAGACCTAAAGATACTAATATCAGAGTTTTCCTAAGTTGATGTCCCAGTCAGATCTTCTTACACTGAAGCTCAAATCAAATAAGCCCCATCCATGTGCTCAGAGCTTATAAACAGAGCTGAAAGCTTTGTTCTTAAATATGAGCAGACAACCACCGATTACTAGACAATTGAGATAAGCATTTAAAAATAAAGATGGAGACCAAAATAAACAAATAACAATAATAATAATAATAATAACTTGGAGAGATAGAGATCATGTGAGAAAACACTTAATATTCTCAGAGAAAACATCCATGAAACAAGAAGCGGATGCTGTAAAAGATCAAAGAAATAAAAGAGAGCTTTTGAAAATTAAAACCACTATTGCTGAAATGGAAAACTCACTAGAGGGGTTGGAAGATAAAGTTGCAAAATATCTCAGAAAGTAGGCCACCAAGGTGGGAGAGAGGGAAAAGAGAGAAAAGATATGGCTAGAAAAATAGAGGGAATGAAATCATCATTAAATGAAGAAAATTTCATAGAATGGCATGCCTAGGACAACGGGTGAAAATAATCCCACCTTAAGGTACATCATCACTGGGACTTCCCTGGTGGTCCAGTGGTTAAGAATCTACCTTCCAATGCAGAGGACGCAGGTTTGACCCCTGGTCAAGGATCTACTATAAGATTCCACATACCGAGGGGCAACTAGGCCCCTGTGCCACAACTGCTGAGCTGGTGAGCCCCAGGGAAGACCCAGTGCAGCACCCCACACCAAAAGTTCATCATCCTTAGTTTTCAGACTACTTCAAGGGAAGAGACCATAGGCCTCCGGAGAGGAAAACCAAGCTACAAAGGACTGGACATCTGAATGGCTGTTTTTCTCCATAAGAATTCTGAAATATAATAATGGATTGATGCCATCAAGATTCTGAGGTACAGTTGCATCTAGAAGAGGACTCTATATATCTAGTCAAATCCCAACCGAGAGGGTAGCATAAAAACATTTTCCGGCTCATGAAATGTTTAATTTCCAAGCGCTCTTTGTTGAAAATCTCCTGGCAGAGTTAAGACAAAGGGCATGGGAACAGGAGATCTCAGTGATCTCCCTCAGCTTCTGGATGAGGGAGAGGAATCTTTGTGAGGCATAAGGAAAACCAGATGGATTGGAGCAGTCGAGGTTTCCAGGAGAGGACTTTCAGATGACAATGACACAAGAGTTGATAACATCTGAATGTCTTGATTCAGACAGCTGAATGTCTGTAGATAATTCTTGACTACATTGGTGGACAGGTTCAGATTGACTCAATAGCAATACCGACAAAACCAAGCAAAGGAAATAATGATGAACACTTGGTCAAACATAGTGCAGAAAATAATCAGAGAATAATATTATTATCCTTATGCAATCACTGATTACTGATCTAACCAAAGTTACACATGCACACATAGACTGACAGATAATATATTGAGAGGATATATGAGCGAATATTTTTTACATCTTTTTAAAATTGAAGTATAGTTGATGTGCAATGTTCTGTTAATTTCTGTTGTACATCAAAGTGATTCAGTTATGTATGTATATATAGCTTTGCTGTACATCAAACTGATTCAGTTATATCTATATATGTATTATATATAACTTTGATGTACAGCAGAAATTAACAGAACATTGCAAATCAACTATGCTTCAATTTTTAAAAGATGTAAAAAAATTCACTCTCTCTCTTTCTCTCTCTCTCTCTATATATATATATACATTCTTTTTAACAATATTCTTTTCTGTTACGATTTATCATAGAATATTGAATAGAATTCCTTGTGCTATACAGTAGGACCTTGTGGTTTATCCATTCTGTGTATAATAGGTTTGCATCTGCTAACCCCAACTCCAGTATTCATGCCTGAAAATCCCCTGGACAGAGAAGCCTGGCAGGCTACAGTCCATGGGGTCGCAAGAGTGGGACACAACTGAGCGACTAAACCACCACCACCAACCCCAAACACCCGTTCCATCCCTCCGCCAGGCCCCTCCCCCTTGGCAACCGCAAGCCTGTTAGATGTACCAGTGTATTGATGGAGTATAAGTGAGCTGAATTCTCACCTTTCATAGTGGAAAGACAGTGTATAATGTTTTCATCTAGGAAAAAAGTAATCTCAATAATTGGGCTGAATAAAAAGCTAGAAAAATATTAGACACATAATTAGAGAAATAAACTATTAGGGATATGATGATGGCCGGAGAAGGCAATGGCACCCCACTCCAGTACTTTTGCCTAGAAAATCCCGTGGACTGAGGAGCCTCCATGGACTAGGACCCCTCTAGTTCATGGGGTCACTAGAGTCGGACACGACTGAGCGACTTCACTTTCACTTTTCACTTTCATGCATTGGAGAAGGAAATGGCAACCCATTCCAGTGTTCTTGCCTGGAGAATCCCAGGGACGGGGGAGCCTGGTAGGCTGCCGTCTATGGGGTCACACAGAGTCGGACACGGCTGAAGTGACTTAGCCTAGCCTAGCCTATGATGATGGCAAGAGAATCAGCTAAAAAAGTGAGAAAGTAGTTGCCTCTGCAAGGAAAAGAAGTGAGAGGGGATGGGTGTGACTGCTGTTTCTGCAGTAAGCCTTGTAAAAGGATTCCACTCTTTAAACGTGTGTGTGCTCAGCTCGGATAGAAAGAAACAAACAAAAGAAACAAACAAAAAGTCACAGATGTGACTCTCACATCCCCAACCGTTTTATCTTTGACAATTTAATCCGCATGTATTGCCGCAATTTTACATATTACTCACTGGAAATAATGCATTGTTTCTGGTCTGTGTAACTGTGCCTTTCCTAACTGCATCACCTTCCTCAAGGAATTTACTTTTGGATATGTTGGAAATTCAGTTTGAAATTTGTGTTTCAAATTATGTTTTGGTTGTTCCTCTTGAATCTCCCCATTAGCATCAGCAGATAGTCTATTTTTTTCTGGTTGGTTTTTCAGAAAAGAGCCCATCTCTAGTCTGTCCTCTACAAGTTTCTTTAGCAAATAACTTTAAGGTTTGATGTCTTTGGGTCTGCGGGAGGCATGTTTGTTCCTTTTCTCTTGTATCCACATTAGTGCTATTTTTTGGTGGTGAAATGACTGATAAATACATAAAATCAAAAGAGGAACTTGAAGATTGCCTAAGATTAGAAGTATGTGCTTATGTTAGTGATAGGAATTACACTTCTAGGATGGTTCTAAGAACAATCAGAGATGAAGTTAAAGATGTTCCTATAAAGATATCCATCAAAGCCTTATTTATGACAGAAAAACATTGTAATGTACTTAACATCTAACTCGAGGGGATTATAGTACATGCAAAGGACTGAGCTGAATGTAGCCATTAGGAAACATGCTAAGGAGACTATCTATTGTTATGGAAATATAATCTGTTGCTAAATGAAATAAATAGACCAGTAGACCAAAAGACCTTGTGTAGCAGTGCTTAGTTTTTGTAAAAAATTTTCTATCTACGGTAAATGTAAAAGAAAGGAAAGTCATATATTAAAATACTTACAGTGGTTCTTGCTGGCAAATGAGACCTTAAGTGACATTTCCTTTGTTGTGTTGCTCCCCAAGCTTTCTCCATGGAGCATGAATACATCTCGTAGTTAGGGGGAAAGTGCAGTTTAAAAACAAAGTCAAATGAAACATAGAGCCAGCTTTATTTTTCTTGCCACTGGGAAGAATTGGCTTTGCTGGCATTAAGATGATGGGAGGAAAGAGAGTAGAAATCCTTTTGATCGATGCTATCTTTTGCATGGCTTTGGATTTGGAAGGTTGACATATTCGGGGCAGGTTGTATTATTTGTTCTGGCAGTGTGAGTAGACTTGTTTCTTACCTTACCCTGGATTCTTCGGATTACTGCCATTTTAAAGTAGTTTATAACAGTATGGCTACTCAAACCATTCTAAGGTATCAGATTTAATAGATTTGCTACTTAACTTAAATCAAAGGCTCTCTAATTGGAGAGTTGAGTAACCTGCCAGTTCCTAGGCAATTAGAAGATTAGACTCCCTATATGTTTTTCCTCTACTTGCTTAGACAAGAGGCTTTTTGTTACCATATAAATCTTTAATGCTAGGCTTGAAGCAGTGATTACAAGGATACTGAAATTTAGTAAAATGCTCACATTAGGCCATGGAGGGCAGGGTGCAGAAATGGGATCTATAATAGCAGTTGAAATGGTGCCATTAGAAGTGGATTTGAAATGACTGGTAACACCTGTAGAACTGCTTAGGCGATGCCCATGCCCTGAGTTGGCTGGAGAACAGTCCAGGGTGGCAGGCAGGCAGGCAGGCAGGAAACTGATGGTGCCCTCCACTGTTATCCCAGTCCCCAATTTTAGACAGATAACCCAGTGAGGTAGAGGATGGTAGCTGGATTTTAGAGCTAAGCCATCTGAGCCCATAAAAACAACCCCCCTTGAAACACAAGGCCATGTCTGTTCACCAAGCATCTGTGGAGACACCTATGGAATGATATTAAATCAGTTGAGAACCTCGTGGGACAGTGGTATATCTGAAAGTTTAAAACAATCCCAAGAGTGATTTTCCACCCACAATCTCATTGAAAGAGTTGCGTTTGTGAGGCTTTGGGAGAGGCACTACGCCACAGATGGGCTCTCCAAGTGTGCAACACGAGGAAGAAGGCATAAAGGTTGGACTGGAAAGTGAACCCACCAAGCCACAGGACAGACGCCAAGAAGTATTACATTGTGAAGGGACATCCCTGGTGATCCAGTGCCTCAGACTCCATGCTCCCAACGCAGGGGGCCTGGGCTCGATCCCTGGTCAGGGACCTAGATCCCACATGCCACAAGAAATTCTGCAAGCCGCAACTAAGACTGGGTAGCAGCCAAATAAATAAATAAAATGGTTTTTTAAAAAAGCTACATCTTGTGGCTACCAAGAGGATAAGTGCTTTCACAGGGTGGTGAGTGAAAGAGCAACCACTCACAGTAGAACGAAAAGGAAGTGCTAAATTCTTGGGAAATTTCTGGATATCTGTAGTGTTTCTGATTGGATTCACCTGACTCTCTCAGTATCTTCTGATTCTTGGAAAGATTAGAGGCAAAAAGAGAAGAGGGCGGCAGAGGATGAGATGGTGGGATGGCACCATCCACTCAATGGACATGAGTTTGAGCAAACTCTGGGAGATGGTGAAGGACAGGGAAGCTTGGTGTGCTGCAGCCCATGGGGTCGTAAAGAGTTGGACATGACTTAGCGACTGAACAACAACAACAATTAGTATTGTAATTGTAATTTAGCACTAAACAGCGCTAAACTGCTTTTTATTTTTCACACCATGTAAAACATCATCTACATTGTCTGTGAATGTTTTTTCTTTTGCTATCTAGATTCCAGATCTCTGATCTTGGTGCTCCAAATCCATGAATGGGCATCATAAGATTCAAGAATTCCCTGGAAATTCACTGTCAGATTGTGTATTCATGGATGTGACTCTCAGAGGGACCCCTAACTCAAAAAGTACAAGAGCCACTGGCCACTCTGGGTTCTCTGCTTCATGAGGGGAAGAATCTCATCTTTAGTTTGCTTTGTGCTAATATTTAATGTCCGTTTGTTGAAAACTGACCCAGCACCATGCTTGCTGCTTTTGTATGTACTCTTTCATTTAATCCCCACCCAACCTAAGGAGAGTTCACTAGTGCTTAGCCATGCCCGACTCTTTGTGACCCCATGGACTGTGGCCCTCCAGGCTGCTCTGTCCCTGGGATTCTCTGGGCAAGAATACTGGAGTGGGTTGCCATGTTCTCCTCCAGGGGATCTTCCTGACCCAGGGATTGAACCCTAGTCTCATGTCTCCTGCATCGGCAGGCAGATTCTTTACCCACTAGTGCCACCTGGGAAGCCCTAATATCATCTTCATTTGATACCAAATGAAAATACCAAAGTCACAGTGGTGAAGTGACTCATCAAGGAACTCACCACTAACACATGTCAGAGCTGTGTGGTATGGTTGGACCTCCCTCTCCCCTGGAAAGCAAGACCTGGTCTTCCTCAGAACTCAGTACAGAGAGTGATGTATGACCCAAGGCTCTCTACACCATCAGTGATCAACATGCATTAATTACCTGATGGGCAGCACGTGACATTGGATATTGAATATAAGTGATGGTAATATATCCATAAAAAGATTCAATCTCTGTAGGCTTTATGAAACGTCAAACCCTAAATGGTCTTCCCCACCCAGCCTTTGTTGTTGTTCAGATGCTAAGTCTTGTCTGACTTCGACACAATGGACTGTAGCACACCAGGCTTCCCTGTCCTTCACTATCTCCCAGAGTTTTCTCAAACTCACATCCGTTGCATCCGTGATGCTGTCTAACCATCTCATCCTCTGTCGTCCCCTTCTCCTCCTGCTCTCAATTCTTCCCAGCATCAGGGTCTTTTCCAAGGAGTTGGCCCTTGCTATCAGGTGGCCAAAAGCATTAGAGCTTTGGTTTCAGTATTAGTCCTTCTAATGCTCTCCTTCATATTGTAAGGATCCCTAAGAGGACTGTAATTAGAAAAGACGACTTGTGGGACTTCCTTGGTGGTCCAGTAGTTAATAATCAGGTTTGATCTCTGGTCCAGGAATCAAAATCCTACATGACTCAGGGCAACTAAGCTCAAACCCTAGAGTCCGTGTGCTGCAACTGGAGAAAGCCTGTGTGAAGCAACAAAGAGCCCATATGCTGCAATGAAGACCCAGCATAGCCAAAAAAAAAGGCAACTTGTCATATCATTCAGGCTTAGAAAGGAAGACATTCCAACACAAGCTGCAACCCGGATAAATCTTGAGGACATTAGGGTAAGTGAAATACACCAGTCACAAAAAGACAAATACTGTATGATTCGCTTATATGAGGTATCTAGAGTAATCAAACTGATAGAGATAGAAAAGTAAAATGTTGGTTTTCAAGGGGCTGGGGGAGGCAGAGATGGGAAGTTATTATTTAATAGGTATAGAGTTTCATCACTTTGCCAACAATGGTCTGTATAATCAACGTTATGGTTTTTCTAGTAGTCCTGTGCAGATGTGAGAGTTGGACCATAAAGAAGGCTGAGCACCGAAGAAATGATGCTTTTGAATTGTACTGCTGGAGAAGACTCTTCAGAGTCCTTTGGACAGTAAGGAGATCAAAACAGTCAATCCTAAAGGAAATCAACCTTGAATATTCACTGGAAGGACTGATTCTGAAACTGAAGCTCTAATATTTTGGCCCACCTGATGTGAAGGGCCAACTCATTGGAAAAGACTCTAATGCTGGAAAAGATTGAGGGCAAGAGAAGGGGATGACAGAGATGAGATGGTTGGATGGCATCACCAGCTTGATTGACAAGAGTTTGAGCAAGCTCCAGGAGTTGGCGATGGACAGGGAAGCCTGGTGTGCTGCAGTCCATGGGGTCACAGAGAGCTGTACATGACTTAGAGACTGAACAACAACAAATAGAGTTTCAGTTTTGCAAGATGAAAAGAGTTCTGGAGATTGGCTGCACGACAGTGTGAAAGTGTTAAACACAACTGAACGATGCATACACTTAGAATGGTCAAGATGGTAACTTTATATGTATTTTACCACAATTAGAAATAAAAAGGGAAATATAAAAAATATATTTAAAAAGACAGCTCGTGAGCTCACTTGGAGTGAAGGTCTGTGGATTCATGGTTCTGATCGTGCTGATTATTCACCCCGTTCAAGGAGAGTGGAAACAGTAATTCCCTGGGAGACATGGGCGTGATTGTGAGGCCCACGTGGATAACCCACCCACACGCCAGCTCCTGGGTCTGTGCTTACAGCCTCAGAAGTTATAATAGCTTCCAGTGTCCTTGTCTTCAGGTTTGCAGTTCATCTGAACAGAATGAGGAACTGTGCTGTGTTCAGTTGGTCAATTGTGTCCGACTCTTTGCAGCCCCACAGACTGTAGCCCGCCAGGCTCCTCTGTCCATGGGATTCTCCAGGCAAGAATACAGGAGTGGGGTGCCACGCTCTCTTCCAGGGGATCTTCCTGACCCAGGGATCGAACCTGTATCTTTTGTATCTCCTGCATTGGCAGGTGAATTCTTTACCATTAGCGCCACCTGAATTCCTGTCTCAAACTCTGTTAAAAGTTCTACTCTTTTCCCTCTAACAACTTACAAAGCAAAAGCAGTGTCTTTCTCCTAGCACAGGCTCCAAGAGCAGGCACCAAGAGAAATCCTGCCAGGTCCCCTCACTTCCTACACCAAGGACACTTGCTCCTAGAACCCAGAAATCCTCTCCAGAAGTCATCTGACCCCCTGGCAGGCCAGGGCCCCTGGGCCACCTCAACCCAGAGAGGAGCAAGGTCATCAAAATGAATTGCTGATTCTCAGGATTTAAAGCCGACGGTGACCGGAGCCCCGTGGGCAGGGCCACTCTGAATGAATTCACAGCTGCGCCTGGCCAGCCCGGGAGCTTGGACGCATCACAGCAGTGAACTGGGGGTGCTCCAACCCAAACAGATTTGTAGCAGTGGCACAGGCATCCAGGACTGCCAGGGCAGCATTTGGGTCTGACAAATGAGGCCTCTGTTGGGACAAAGGGGGCTCTTAGGGCTCAGTCTGTTTTGGCTGCTTTATACGCAACGAGAGCCAGGGGACTTCTTTTGTCCGGACAGGGAAAACAAAAGTGATTTATTTCATCCTGCGCCCGCGCCACGGTCTTTGTGGTCAACTAATGCAGGGATGCTTGGCGGCCAGCGACCCTTACAGACACCGCTTATTGAGGGCCTACTAAGAGCCGGGGACTATTCTGGGTACCAGCACGTGCTGCCTAACTTAATCCTCCCAACAATGCTGTGATGCAGGGATTATCCCCACTGGAGTCATGTGGGGACCGAGACATGGAGAGGTGAAGGTCACACAGCTAGTTAACCGTGGAAGAGCCAGAATTTGGACTCAGGCTCGGCTTCCTCCCAAATGTGGCCCTGCTCCAGGCGGCTGATAAGCCAAAGGTAGTCCTCTCCTCCCCGCTGGCATCTCTGGGAATGCTGATCTATCTGGAAGACCTAGAACAGTCTTGATGCTCCACAAATACTTACAGCAAATGGAGCAAAACCTAAAAAAGAGATGAGGGGGACTTCGCTGTTGGTCCAGGGGTTAAGGCTCTGGGCTTCCACTGCAGGGGGCATGGGTGTGACTCTCCGTCAGGGAACTAAGATCCCACTTGCTGTACAGCACCACAGCCAAAAAATAATAATAATAAAAAATAAGTCAATAAATAAAAAGATACGAGGAGAGGGGGTTGAAAATCACAGAGATTTTTCTTGGAAAGTCACAGAAAATGTCCCTGCTTTAATACAAGGAGGCTGATATAAGCTTTCTGTCTTTATATAAACATGAAAATAAAGACAGTGTTAGTCACTCAGTCAGGTCCAACTCTTTGTGACCCCATGGACTATAGACCACCAGGCTCCTCTGTCCATAGGATCCTCCAGGCATTCCCTTCTCCAGGGGATCTTCCTGACCCAAAGATTGAACCTGGGTCTCCTGCATTGCCAGTGGATACTTTACCATCTGAGCCACCGAGGATAAAGAGAAATGAAGGTCAAACTTTTTGTTCATAGTTGAGCCAGCAGCCCCCTGTCTCTCATATATAAGGACCAGAAGCTCCAACTGAACATGATCCTCTTGGCTTTCACTGCTGATTAGCTCCAGTCCCTGGTAACAAACTTCATGTGTCCTAGTATTTAGTCCCCTTTCCCCGTCCAGATGTACCAATTCAGCATTTGTGGCTTTTCCTAAAGAAGGGCCCAGGGCAATTGACCACTCCTTTATCATTTCATTATGGGCCCGGAAAATGAGATGGCCTTTCAGCACAGCTTGTCAGCACATTAGAATGCCAAATGAGAACCTCTCTGGCACAGTGTACATGAATCCATAATTCCCCTCCGCAAGCCTGCTTTATTCTCTGTTGTGGCTTCTTCACGCCAGATGGGATGTACTGCTAATTTATCAGTTCGCTGACTTTCATCTACAGACGTCTCCCATCTCACCATCCACTTGTGTTGCATTTTTCCACTGACATTTTCGGCAGAATCCACTGACTTGGGGAACTAGGCATGTGAATCCTCCGTTTTCAATTCTAGTTCTTTTCGGGGGTGGGGATGGGTAACTGTGGCTAGATCATTGTCCTCAGTTCTCTTTCCCTGGGGACTCTTGGGAATAAGATCATAAAGCAAAAGCTGAAGAGGCAAAAAAAAAAAAAAAAAAAAAAAATTGAAGAAAGGAGTGGAAGGCAAGAGTTACTGGGGAGAGAGTGAAGGGAGAGGAAAGTTATTCTCCTTTTGAAGTAGAATCTATTCCCCATCCATCATCTTCGTTTTTGGTTTTTTTCCCTGGCAACACATTTTTACGGAGTATCTACTATTTTCCAAAACGTTAGATACTGGACATGCAGTAGCATTTCCATCAGGGTCCCAGCAGAAAAGCAAATGGTCCACCTGAAAGTTCATGAAGAAAATACTTGCAAAGTTGTAGGCAGAGCTAAAGGAATGGGTAGAAGATGAGGAAGATGCCAGTTTAGCAATAACAAGAAGCTATCACCACTGCCAGGGCTTCCCAGGTGGCTCAGCTGGTAAAGAACCCATCTGCCAATGCAGGAGACGTGGGTTTGATCCCTGGGTCGGGAAGATCCCCTAGAGAAGGAAATAGCAACCTACTCCAGTATTCTTGCCTGAGAAATTCCACAGACAGAGGAGCCTGGCAGGTTACAGTCTGTGGAGTTGCAAAGAGCTGGACATGACTGAGTGCGCGCACACACACACACACACACACACACACACACACGGCCACTGATAAACCTAGAGAAGCAAGGGGAGGCAAAGGCTAAAGGGACCAGGCCAGAAGTATAACTGTAGGGACGGGGCTTCCAGAAAGCAACTTTGGCCTTTGATGGAGGAAAGCATTTACCGATGTGTCTTGCCTCAGTGTTGAGGAATCCAGGGTAATAAATACCCCAAATGTTGATGAGCCCAAATGGAAGCCAGAAGGTAAGAGGTCAAAGATGCAGTTCTTAGAGTTCTTTAGGATTGGGATGTACAGCAGGGTGGATAATGGATCAGGTTGGGGGTGGGGTTGGGAGGTGAGCAGAAAACATTCAGCATGAAGTAGTGAGCCAGACTGAGGTGTTTGGGGTCCAGAGCTGAGTGTAGGAACCTGGGGCCAAGCCTACCAACACATCAAGTCAAGGGCTCTTCATTTTTATTGATTGATTGATCTTCTTAAAATTAATTTTTATTGGAATATAGTTGATTTACAGTGCCATGTTAGTTTCTACTGTGCAGCAAAGTGAATCAGCTATAAATGAGTGAAGTTGCTCAGTTGTGTCCGACTCTTTGCGACCCCATGGGCTGTAGCCTACCAGGCTCCTCTGTCCACGGGATTTTCCGGGCAATAGTACTGAAGTGGATTGCCATTTCCTTCTCCAGCGGATCTTCCTGACCCAGGGATCGAACCCGGGTCTCCCGCATTGTAGACAGACGCTTTACCGTCTGACCACCAGGGAAGTCATTTTACATATACCGTCTGAGTCACCAGGGAATCAGCTGTACATATACATATATCCCCTCTTTTTTGGATTTCCGTCCCATTCAGTGGGACTGAATGGGCTTCCCAGGTGGCGCTAATGGTAAAGAACCTGCCTGCCAATGCAAGAGACATAAGAGATGCAAGTTCGATCCCTGGGTCGGGAAGATCCCGTGGAGGAGGGCATGGCGGATCCCATGGACAGAGGAGCCCTGTGGGCCATAGTCCATAGTGTCGCAAAGAGACAGACACAACTGAAGTGAATTAGCAGGCATGCATGCTCGCTCAGAGCACTGAATAGAGTTCCCTGAGCTATACGGTAGCTCAGTATACAGTTAAAACAGTTAACAGTATACAGTTAAAACTTTGGTTTTAACAACAAAGTCTACATAAGTCAGGAACTCTTCTCTGAGGGCCTCATTTGCAAGAAGGCCCACAAATGAGCTTCTCTGGATCCAAGAATGCCAGGTCACCTGACTCTCTGGACCTGGGCCCTCCCTAGGCTAAACCTGATAGCTTTGACCTCTGGCCTCTGACTTTGGCTCAGACTGGTGGATTTTGCACCAGTGGCCTTCCCTGAATTGAGGTTCCCTATAAGCACCATGCTTCCAACAGGGTAAGCAAAACAATAGAAGGAAATTCTTTTCATGAATTAGAAAGCAACTACTTTCAAGCTCATATGGGGGATTTACTACAGACAATAGAAAGCTAATTTCAAAATATACTTATTTATTCATTAAAGCAGATCCTCCAAGGGCTCTCTCCCAAGCAATATTTTGTTGGCACACTTTGTATTTCATTTACACTTGAAAATCATAAAATCTTAACTTTAAGGACAGCCTCTAAATCCTTGTTTTTTTCCATTTCTTCCTGACATTCCCTAGGTTCAGTCTAATTAGCTCCGATTTCCATGACTATTTCTACAAAATAGGGAAGTATATGGGGCCGAGGTACAGAGGGTAGGGACTGAGCTTTGTTAAGTGAAGACTCTGCCTCTCAATTTTTCTCGCAACTCTGTGGGTCTCTTTTGGGAAACAGAACAACTGAGAAATGTCAGAGGAGAGGACGGTTTTGAGGTTTGAACTATCTGCTCTTTCAAGGAAAGTGGGGAGGAATGAAATCATGGAAAGAGCTTTGGCTTTGGAGTTAGACGTGGGCTTGAATTTCACCTCCGTCACTTACCCTGGGCAAGTATTTAATGTTTCTACGTGCTCATTTCTTTCTTTCTTCCTCTCCCCTAATACTTTTATTTGGCTGCATCAGGCCTTAGCTGTGGACCCGGGATCTTTGCTGTGTCACACAAGACCTTTCGTTGCTGCACATAAGCTCTCCAGTTGTGGCGGGGCTCCAGGGGGCTTGGACTAATAGGCTCAGCAGTTGTGGCACACAGCGTGCGGGATCTTGGTTCTCAGATCAGGGCTTGAACCCGAGTCCCCTGTATTGCAAGTGTACATGTGTGCTGAGTCAGTAAGTTGTGTCTGACTCTTTGAGACTCTGTGGACTGTAGCCCACCAGGCTCCTCTGTCCGTGGAATTCTCCCTGCACGAATACTGGAGTGGGGTGCCATTTCCTTCTCCAGGGGATCTTCCCAATCCAGGGATTGAACCTGTGTCTTCTGCATTGGCAGGCAGATTCTTTACCACTGAACCATCTGGGAAGCCTTGCATTGCAAGGCGGGTTCTTCACCACTGGATCACCAGGGAAGTCCCACTATGTGCTTGTTTCTAAAATGAGGATAGTAACATACACCTCCTCGGGGCTGTCTGAGGGTTAATTGGGGCAAGGAATGCAGAGCATCTAATACAGAGTCTGGTACTGTTACAATCTGTCAGTTCTTTTTCTTTCCCAAAAGTAGAGGGTGCAGGGTCCTGGGAGATCTCTAGCAATACGGAAACCACCTAGTTGGGAAAGATGTCTCAAGGGGTTGCTTTAGTTTCCTGGGGCTTCTGGAACAAAGGACCACTAACTGGGTGGCTCAAATAGCACAACAGTACGGTCAGAAAGCTTCAACTACTGCACAGTTACACTCATCTCACATGCTAACAAAGTAATGCTCAAAAGTCTCCAAGCCAGCCTTCAACAGTACATGAACTGTGAACTTCCAGATGTTCAGGCTGGATTTAGAAAAGGCAGAGAAACCAGAGATCAAATTGCCAACATCTGTTGGATCATCAAAAAAGCAAGAGAGTTCCAAAAAAACATTGACTTCTGCTTTATTGACTATGCCAAAGTCTTTGAGTCTGTGGATCACAACAAACTGTGGAAAATTCTTAAAGAGATGGGAATACCAGACCACCTGACCTGCCTCCTGAGAAATCTGTATGCAGGTCAAGAAGTAACAATTAGAATTATACTTTTTCTTCAACTCTTCTTTGAGCTTTCATATTTTGCTACTCAGCCCTCCTTGCTTTGCTAATGCCTCTTCCCAGAATTAATATTTTAAGATACTGATATTCTGCTATTAGAGTGGCCCATTAGAACATTCATGAACCCACATTGCCTCCTCCCCCAGTTCAGAATGACTGACTCTTCACAATGGCCCTAGGCAGCCTTGAGCACCATGCTAGGCCTTGGGTGGGGAGAAGGAAGGACACAAACTTGGGAAGTAAAGATAAAGAGAAATAAAACATGAGGCAAGAAGAAACGGAGGAAGAGGAAATAGATAAAGCAAGGGTGCTAATCAGGTGACGGGGAGAGGCTCCCAGTGTTATCCAGGCTCTACATCCAGGTTCCCCCCACCCCATGACCCAGAGAATCACGATGGTGTGCTCACTCACCTAGAGCCAGACATCCTGGAATGTGAAGTCAAGTGGGCCTTAGGAAGCATCACTATGAACAAAAAGATAGTGGAAGTGATGGAATTCCAGTTGAGCTATTTCAAATCCTGAAAGACGATGCTGTGAAAATGCTGCACTCAATATGCCAGCAAATTTGGAAAACTCAGCAGTGGCCACAGGACTAGGAAAGGTCAGTTTTCATTCCAATCCCAAAGAAAGGCAATGCCAAAGAATGCTCAAACTACCGCACAATTGCACTCATCTCACACACTAGTAAAGTAATGCTCAAAATTCTCCAAGCCCAGCTTCAGCAATACATGAACCGTGAACTTCCAGATGTTCAAGCTGGTTTTAGAAAAGGCAGAGGAACCAGAGATTAAATTGCCAACATCCGCTGGATCATCGAAAAAGCAAGAGAGTTCCAGGAAAACATCTATTTCTGCTGTATTGACTATGCCAAAGCCTTTGACTGTGTGGATCACAATAAACTGGAAAATTCTGAAAGAGATGGGAATACCAGATCACCTGACCTGCCTCTTGAGAAATCTGTATGCAGGTCAGGAAGCAACAGTTAGAACTGGACATGGAATAACAGACTGGTTCCAAATAGGAAAAGGAGTATGTCAAGGCTGTATATTGTCACCCTGCTTCTTTAACTTATATACAGAGTACATCATGAGAAATGTTGGGCTGGAAGAAGCACAAGCTGGAATCAAGATTGCCAGGAGAAATATCAATAACCTCAGATATGCAGATGACATTACCCTTATGGCAAAAAGTGAAGAAAAACTAAAGAGCCTCTTGATGAAAGTGAAAGTGGAGAGTGAAAAAGTTGGCTTAAAGCTCAACATTCAGAAAACGAAGATCATGACATCTTATCCCACCACTTCATGGCAAATAGATGGGGAAACAGTGGAAACAGTGGCAAACTTTATTTTGGGGGGCTCCAAAATCACTGCAGATGGTGATTGCAGCCATGAAATTAAAAGACGCTTGTTCCTTGGAAGTAAAGTTATGACCAACCTAGACAGCATATTAAAAAGCAGAGACATTGCTTTGCCAACAGAAGTCCATGGAATTAAAGCTATGGTTTTTCCAGTAGTCATGTATGGATGTGAGAGTTGGACTATAAAGAAAGCTGAGTGCCGAAGAATTGGTGCTTTTGAACTGTGGTGTTGGAGAAGACTCTTGAGAGTCCCTTGGACTGCAAGGAGATCCAACCAGTCCATCCTAAAGGAGACCAGTCCTGAATATTCATTGGAAGGACTGATGCTGAAGCTGAAACTCCAATACTTTGGCCACCTGATGTAAAGAACTGGCTCATTGGAAAAGACCCTGATGCTGGAAAGATTGAAGGCAGGATTAGAAGGAGACGACAAAGGATGAGATGGTTGGATGGTATCACTGGCTCAATGGACATGGGTTTGAATAAACTCTGGGAGTTGGTGATGGATAGGGAAGCCTGGTATGCTGCAGTCCATGGGGTTGCAAAGAGTCGGACACCAGCGATTGGCTGAACTGAACTGAACTGATGGTCACACAGTTCTGGAGGCTAAAGGTCAAAATCAAGGTGTCAACAGGGTTGGTTCCTCCTGAAGCTGTGAGGGAGATTCTGTTCCTGGCCCTCTCCTAGCTTTTGATGGCCTCAGGCAATTGTGGAAGCTGGTGGACAGATCTATGTGAGACTGGCTGTTGCCTATCATGAAATTGGGTCTGAAGGTCCCCATAGATCAGAGGCTGGAATCTGGAGGAAAAGCTGAATAGAACCTAGGAAAGGGCAAGGGTGAATGGGAACCCATGAGTGAAAAATGAAATCTTTAGGAACAAGGTGGACTCCATGAAGTGGTCACTTACCACTTCATGCTCAGTGACACTGGCAGCCTGCAGAACAGAAGCCCTTTGCCTCCGAGCTGCACAGACAACTGGCCCTGAACTTGGAGAGGCTGAAAGATGGGAACTGGCAGCAGCCGGGGCAGCAGGCCAGGCCAGTAGCCAGGAGAGCCGATTGTGAGCTGCCACAGTGGGGCCTCCTTTGACCTCCAGAGACTAAGAAATGCCTGCCTCCGCTTCTCCTTCCAAATATCATGCAAACTTCTCTTGTGGGAAACCCTAACCTGGACCCTTTGGGGAAAGGAATTGGGAAATGTAGTTCCAGATTAGCTGAGTTGACTCAGGAAAAAATCTATCACAGGGTTGGACTTCAGGATTATAACTTTATCTATAGGCACTGGAAGCAGACAATTTTAATGGAGGCATCTATTAGACAAAACTGATATTTCAAGGAAGATTAATCTTACATTGTATATTAGGGGCTAGAGGAAGATAAAAATGGAGACAGTGTAGTTAAAAGTTTATTGTAATAGTCTGGGTATGAGATTGTAGAGGCCTGAATGAGAGCCGCAGGGGGAAAAGATGGAAATTAAGTGCTAGACTCTAGAAACATTAAAAGAAAGAATTAATAGAGCTTGCTAAGGAGCTGAATTAGAGAGCAAAGGCCAGGAGATAGATTCCAGAATGCTTCTGAGCTATTGACCCTGGGTGATGAGGAAGATTGTGGTCTTTGAAAGGAAATTATTTGTTTAAAGGCTGTTCTATTACAACAAACTAGACATTCTACTCTATTTAAATGCAGTACTGTATTCAGGGGCTTCCCTCCTAACTCAGTCGGTAAAGAATCTGCCTGCAGTGCAGGAGACCTGGGTTCGATCCCTGAGTCAGGAAGATCCCCTGGCTAAGGAAATGGCAGCCCACTCCAGTATTCTTGCCTGGAGAATCCCATGGACAGAGGAGCCTGGTGGGCTACATACAGTCCATGGGGTTGCAAGAGTGGGATACGACTTGGTGACTACACCACCACCACCACCACTGTATTCAGAGTTTGGAACCATTAAACAGTTTAGAACTGTAGGACAGCAAAGGAGTGAATAACTCTCTTGAAAGACTGATAAGGAGGAGAAGGAAGTTCCATCGCACTGTTAGTGAATTTGGTGGCCACGTACTCCTGGAAGTACAGGTGCCCATTCTAGATATCACCAGGGAACTTTTATCTGAGGTAATGACACTGTACAGAAATTTGAAAACAATATTACTTATGATAGTGCTTGAGAAGTAAAAATTTCTTAAACCAAACAATACTGTTTGCGATCCATGTTTCTAGACAGTTATTAAAATCTGTCTCTTATGCATCATGTGACAGAGAATTCTAAACTGTTTTCTGTAAGGCCTCCAATCTGTTTCTGGATTCTCTATGAAAAGAGTCAACTCCTCTGGGAGCTCATGTATTTACTTGAACTTTAGATATACGAGATTCACTGTATCTACATGTTCCCTTCTGCGGGAGAATGTGGAAGTGAGGAATTTGAGCTACTATATCAATTTTTAAAAATTAGGACAGACTTTGGAGTTAGAGAATGCTGGGGTCAAAATCTAATTTGCACCATCTTATTGGTTGTATTATCTTGGGTAAGGTATTAATTAATTTCTCTGAGCCCCAATTGCTTTATCTGCAGTAAAAGTAGCTTCCTTATAGATGGTAGGGAGGATTCACTGAAGTCATGTTGTCAATGTCCAGTAGAGTGCTTGGTACATATTGGTACACGATGTCGGTTGGTTCTATTTTCTCTCCAAGTACAAAGAGTTTTAAGAACAATACCCAGTGGAAACGCAGACACAGTGAACAGACCTGTGAACACAGCGGGGGAAGGAGAAGACGGGACGAATTGGGAGAGTGCCGCTGAAACATACACATTACCACGTGTAAAATATTAATAGCTAACTGGTGAGAATTTGTTGTATGACACAGGGAGCTCAAATATGGTGCTCTGTGAGAACGTAGAGGGGTGGGATGGGGTGGGAGGTGGGAGGGAGGTTCCAGAGGGAGGGGACACATGTATACGTATGGGTGATTCATGCTGATATACTGCAGAAACCAAAACACAATATTGTAAGGCAATTATCCTCCAAGTAAATATAAATAGATAAAAAAAAAAAAAGAAAACACCCAAGACTTAAGCAAGAATATTCTAACAAATATGGACCCCTCCATTTTACTACAGTACAAAGAAAACTAGCTCAGAGGCATCTAGTTTAGAAAAAAGAAATAAAGGACTTAAGCAAAGATAAGAGAAAACTGTTGGTCTCTGGGTAGAGTTTGGTACAATGTAAAAATCTGTATTAAAAGACGCTTACTCCTTGGAAGGAAAGTTATGACCAACCTAGATAGCATATTCAAAAGTAATTAGCCTCCAATTAAAATAAATAAATTTATATTAAAAAAAAAAGCAGAGACATTACTTTGCCAACAAAGGTCCATCTAGTCAAGGCTATGGTTTTTCCAGTGGTCATGTACGTATGTGAGAGTTGGACTGTGAAGAAAGCTGAGTGCAGAAGAATTGATGCTTTTGAACTGTGGTGTTGGAGAAGACTCTTGAGAGTCCCTTGGACTGCAAGGAGATCCAACCAGTCCATCCTAAAGGAGATCAGTCCTGGGTGTTCATTGGAAGGACTGATGCTGAAGCTGAAACTCCAGTACTTTGGCCACCTCATGCGAAGAGTTGACTCATTGGAAAAGACTCTGATGCTGGGAGGAATTGTGGGCAGGAGGGGAAGGGGACGACAGAGGATGAGATGGCTGGATGGCATCGCCAACTCGATGGACGTGAGTTTGAGTAACTCTGGAAGTTGGTGATGGACAGGGAGGCCTGGCGTGCTGCGATTCACGGGGTCGCAAAGAGTCGGACACCACTGAGCAACTGAACTGAACTGAAAAATCTGTATCTGGAAAAAAATGTTATCTCAAGTAAATGACTAATCATACAACCAAAGCTAATATTGACCAAGAAAGAGTAAAATTCAGATCATGATCCATATTTCCAAAAATTCCAGAAGTTTATAAAAATGATTAAAAAGCTAACTTTTCATTACCGAGAACTAAAAGTTGGGAACTACATTTTTTGATTGTTTAATTTCATCCACACTAGGTCTCACTGGCTGAGTAACTAGAGAAATTTCTTCCCTTAACTTTCCTTCCCAAATGGGGGAATGAGGGATTTATTTTATTTTGCTGGGCAGTCAATGCTATGTGCTTGGTGATTCTTGGATGTTAGACTGAGTACATTTGAAATACTGTTGTTGGCGGAATTAAATCAAACTTCAAAACCTCCAATGCTCTGCTCATCACTTCCCCCCAGAAAAGCTGTGTGGGATGTTTCAGGTGAAATATAACACATAACCTAATGCAGATTTCTTACAAATTATTTTCATAAGGTGAAATATTATTTCGTTGTGACTGTCACTCTGATTTTAACATTTTCCTTGGAAGACAGCCCTCAAACCTACCAAGCAAAATACAATTCAGTTGCTCTCTTTGGGTAGTTAAAAAATAGAAGAAGCAGAAATAAAGACAAAAAATGACCCAGGGAGAAAAACCACCGGCTACTTTCCCAGATCTCATTTGAACTCCCCGAGCTGCACACAGCAAAGATTCCCAGAAATGCTGGGTCTTCATGGCATTTGTGGGGTGTCAGATGGTTCTCTTTTCTGGAATTGGTTCCTTCAAACACATAACCTCACACGCTTTTTGCCAAAAAGCAGAGAAAACGAAAACAAGGAAGCTGTGGCTTCTCTTTCTCTACACCAGCCTCTACCTCCCACCCCACCCCAGCAGAGAAAGGCCTTGCAAGCCGAGAAGGCCATCTTGAAAATGTCCACATGCACAGGGATGCGATATTGAGGCCCCCCTACAGCCCCAGACCCTAGGCACTTAGGGCCAAGGTCCACGTGGCAGAGCATCTCTCCAAGAAACATGTCCTATTTATCAGGCCAACATCACGCTTCCCCAGCTATGGAGCCCACCATGAAGAAGACAGAAGACAAAACCATGTGTTGATCGAGGATGATCAGGCCGGCAAGCAGGGTACTTGCTGATGTCCAGGCGATGAAACAAAAGACATTAGACACAAAAGACATCAGACCAGCCCCGATTACATCACACTGGGTGTCAGCAACAAAGATGCTATTGACACAGGTGACTGGTCCTAAATATGATGCATTTTCCCCACTGGGAAAGTGGGAGAGATTAACGCCAACATAGACTCCCACATTAAGGTAGAGCTTCACAGGCTGGAAATTTCCCATTGCTGATCGAAGTGAGTGACCAGAAATTTCAGGAGAAAACTGGCTCTGGGCTCTCTTACATAGATCCACTGCTATTTAGTTAACTGTACACAGACTCTAGCTTTCAAAGCCAATGTCGTTTGTCCAGAGCTGATTGAATGATAAGCTAGCCGAAAAGGCAGTGGAAAAAGCAGTCAATGTGATCTGGGGGCCAAAGTGGGGAAGGCAAGAGTTCCTGAAACTTTCTGGTCGAGTATGGTTAGTGACAAAGTGACCCAGAGTCACAGATCTGCCTTTCCATGTGTCTGCTCCTCCAGACATCCATCACTTCTTAGCAGCGTGCTTTTCTCTTTTAGGGCTAATATTTCAAAGCTACCTGATTAAGTTTCAGGGCCCTAGAGGTGTGCTTTAGATGCGTGATCTCATTTAGTTGTCACAGTCACCTTGTGAAGTAGGTATTATAATTAATCTTATTTTAAAGATGAGGAAACTGAGGCTAAGAGGAAATAAGGCTCTCACTTAAAGTGGCCAAGGTAAAAGGGATAGATCAGGTACCCCAACCCAGATCTGTTGTGTTTTTTTTTTCCCCAAAGCCCATGCTTTCAACCTTAATACTGTACTGCCTCCTACTCACTGCTCCTTAATTCTGAATTGAAATGTGATCCAAAGCCAGTGAAAATAGAACAAAACAGCTGTGAGCGTGCATGTGGAGTTTAGGGTTGTTAGTGGGCTGAGGGGGGTGAGGGAAGAGGCAGGCAGTCTATGCAAGATGATGCCAGGGTGATTTTCCATGTCGACCCAGGAGGAATGACTGTCACGGTTAGTGTAGCAGCAGCCATCGGAGAGCTGGGCCACTGCAGCGTGAGCTGTGAAAATCAGGGTCGGGACCTCAGATGCCAAGGGCCTGAGAAGTGGCCCTTTTCTTCTCACTGGGAGTACCATGTCTCCTTGGGCTGCTTTCTTCTCCAGTTTGAGCTTGGCAGTTCGGGCTTGTCCCGCAGCTCTGTTTGACAGCATCTAATTTCTCAGTGATCATCTACATGGCACACAAGGGGCCCAGGTTAGACCCATCTCTGCCACTTAACCAGCTGTGTGTTCTGGGGTTGGTGTCTGAATCTCTCTGAATTCGTCTCAATATCTGTAAATGGCAACAATAATACCTACCTGTGGGTCTGATTGTAAAGTCAAGTAATAAAATGAAGTGTTTAGAGTACAGTGCCTGGCACGTAATTTGTTCTGAAACAGGTAGCCATTCTTACTGTGTAGATTAAAAACAAGATTTACGGTTTGTAATATTTTTTTCCTCTCCATCACAGAATTCCCTACTCAAGAATGGGTTGTGTGCCTTCTGACAAAAGAGGCACATCTATGTATCAGTTTTTCCAGGCCTGCAGTAATTCAGTGCCACAGACTGCGTGGCTTAAAAAAACAGAGGTTTACTTTCTCAAGAGGTTTACTTTACTCCTGCAGCCTGGAGGCCCAAGTTTAAGGTGGCGGCTGAGTTGGTTTCTGCTGAGTCCTTTTTCCGTGGCTTACAATGGTCCTCTTCTGCTCTGTCTTCACATGGTCTTTCCTCTGTACTGAGTCCGAGCCTAAATTTCCTCTTCTTATCTGCCTGCCAGTGCGGAGGATATAGGTTCCAGGTTCCATCCCTGGTCAGGGAACTAAGATCTCGCATGCCTTGGGGCAACTACTGAAGCTTGCCCTAGACCCCGCGCTACACAATTGGAGAAGCCACTGCAATGATGAGGCTGCGCGCCGCAACAGGAGAAAGACCTCACACGGCCACTAAGGCCAAGCGTGGCCAAAACGAAGAAATGCAACTTAAAAAAAATCTCCTCCTCTCTTACACTTCTCAGTGGATTAGGGCCCATCCTTATGACCTCATTTTAACTTAATGACCTTTTTGAAGACCCCCATCCTCAAATACAGTCACGTTCTGAGCTACTAGGGCCTAGGACTTCAACAAATTAATTGGGATGAGGGGCACAGTCGAGTCCATGAAAATTTACAAAGTGTTTTTTGCCAAAAATCAAACCTCAAGTCAAGGAAATACAGGACACAGAGAAACATGTTTAATAGGGAAGTTGTTAGCAAAGCCTAGGAAGGGAGAAACTCCACACAACAGTCTGGTTTCTTTTTAAAATTATCTTTTATTCAAGTATAGTTAACTCACAGTATTTTAGGTATACAGAAAATTGATTCAGTTATAATACATACCTGCACACACACACACACACACATAGGACACACACGTGTGTGTGTGTGTGCATGTTGTTGCTGTGCAGGCTTTCAGTCATGTCCAACTCTTTTGCGACCCCATAGACTGAAGCCTGCCAGGCTTCTCTGCCCATGGGATTTCCCAAGCAAGAATATGGGAGTGGGTTGCCATTTCCTTCTCCAGGAGATCTTCCCAACCCAGGGAATGAACCCAAGTTTCCTGCACTGGCAGGCGAATTCTTTACCACTGAGCCACCAGGGAAGCCCATGTATGTGTGTGTGTGTGTGTGTGTGTATCTATACATATATATTAATACATACATATATTCATATATGGAGAAGGCAATGGCACTCCACTCCAGTACTCTTGCCTGGAATATCCCATGGATGGAGGAGCCTGGTAGGCTGCAGTCCCTGGGGTTGCAAAGAGTCAGATATGACTGAGTGACTTCACTTTGACTTTTCACTTTCATGCATTGGAGAAGGAAATGGCAACCCACTCCAGTGTTCTTGCCTGGAGAATCCCAGGGACGGGGGAGCCTGGTGGGCTGCCGTCTGTGGGGTCACACAGAATCGGACATGACTGAAGCAACTTAGCAGCAGCAGGTAATTGTTGAAGCTGGATGGTAGGTTTGTCATAATAGTCTTGCTACCTTGTATATGCTTGAAACATCTTATTATTAAAGATTAAAATATATGGAAAACATTTTTCTGTGTCATTAAATATTTTTTTATGACATGAAGTTCTCAGTGAAGCATTCCACTGTATGGATGTATCATAATTTATTGACACAATTTCCATTGTCAGACTGTTAAATATATTCCCTTTTTTCCTATTGATGATATGTTAATCATTATACACAACTCTGTTTTATTTTTTACTTTTTAAATTATTAAAATATGATAAAACATTTACAGGTGACTTAGAAAATACAAAACAAGGTTACATACAGTTCTACTATATAATTTTTTAGTTGATAAATTGAGATTTTTAGTTGGAGTTTCAATACTAAACTCTCAAAAATAAACAGAGAAGTAGAAGGATATAGTAGACCTGAAAAGCTCTGTGAACCAATTTATCATAATTAAGTTTTACACAATTTTCACACAACAGTAGAATACAAATTCTATTCAAGTTCCCATAGATTGTAAGCTAGGAGACATTGGAAGATAGCCCCAGGGACATAAAACAAGGTGCAAAAATGTCATGGTCTAAACGTATTGAAATCATACAGAGTCTGTTCTCTTATCACTGTGGAACTGTGCTAAAAATCAATATCAAAAGATATTTGAAAATAACCCACATATTTTCAAGTGCAGTGTGTCATTTACCGAGAGAGATCTTCAACTTAGCCATCCAAAGTTTCAGTAAAACTCGACTGAAAAAAATACCGAGGGTGATTGCAGTACACAAGTCTGTTTCTTTAGAATAGACTCCTCAAATTGAAACTACCGGGCCCAAAGTGAGGCTTGTGTTTAAGGCACTGGTATCATGCTGCCAGAAGGTCCTCCATCAGTAGTGACCGTTTTGTTTCTTTTTTGGTGGCACAGTCCTGGGCCTCCTTTGTCATTCCCCTAGGTAGGTATGGAAGACGTACCCACCAGGCTCCAGAATTGGTCCTCCTGTAAGGCTGTCCCAAGGCATCTCCTGAAGGTCCCCTGAAAATGTCCCCCATTTGCTTGATTTTTCTCTCGTCCTAAAATGTGTTATAAATGTGACTGATGGTGCTCTGGCTTTGATCTAAAACCTTCATCATGAGAATGGCAAATCAAACAACTGTCAAATCTCTCTTTTTGATGTGACAAGAGGGTGCGGGAAAAATACAGAAAGGACCGTGCTTACTAAAGAGATAGGGGGACTAGACAAGAAACTGTTCATCAAAATCAGGAAGCACAAAACCTGGTGTCAGCCTAAAGAACAATAGAGATTACAAACCCCAGCTGAGGGGGGAAAAAAAAGCGAGAAGCGAAATATCGAAATAATCTATTCTCCAAATCAGACAATGACTCAGCCCCATGACCCTGTTGGTTCACTCTGTTGGCCGAAGTGCCTTAAAGAGACAGATCTGAAACCTCCTTCATACACCTATACTTCTTTTATATATATATTTTTTCTCCTTTATATTTATATGCTTTCCTTGGTGTTTCTTGATAGTGCAAAAACCCAGAAGAAAACCTAGTTCATAAGAGTATGGGTAGCTGGAACCAACCATGGACCTGGGTGTCTTTCAGACCTAAACATGAGTCAATCTATGCTCCATTAATTAGCTGTGTGACCTTGGCCAAGCCATTTGACAACTTCAGGCTTCAGTTTACTTCTTTGCAAATATGAATAATAAAGCCTACTTCTTGTTGAGTGGTGGTGAGAATTCAGTATGTATAAACTGCTCAGCACTGTGCTGGGTACATAGCAGACATCCTAAAAATGCTGACACTATGGTGAACTATTTTAAATTAAGTTTGTCTCCTATGTTTCCATGAGCATTTTTCCAAACCGTCATTAAAGCCCGATGTGCGTTGTTTTATAATTACTTGTTTTGGTGACATTGTCTCACTCATCTGTCCTCGGGGGCACATGCCTAGCAAAATTTTCTGCTGACTGAATAAATCTCAGATTCCAACATCCACGATAGTAAATATCTAGTTATTGCCAAGTGACCTAGATATTACAAGTGAGTTCAAAGAGTTCATTCATGTCCAGCTATTCAGCATCTAATTAATCAAGAAATGTTTGTTTGTTTTCTTTTAATTTGGGAAGCAATATCCAAAAATGGTGGGAAGCAGGGGGTCTGGGATCAGACAGACTGGAGTTTCAGTCTGGGTTTTGCCTTTTACCAGCTGTGTGATTTGGGGCAAAGTTTATAACTTTTGTAACTTTGTTTCCACATCTAACAAATAGGTCTAATAATAGTGCCTGCCTCATTTGGTTAATGTAAAGATTAAATGGGATAAATGCGTCAAAGCATTTAGCATATATTATCCTGGCATATCATCAGTGCTCAATGAATGTAACACAGTGCTATTTTGAAAATGTGCTTACTGAAATATTACTAAGGGGGAGGAACTGAGCTAGATGTTCTGAGAGTTGTATGTGACATGATTTTTGTCCTCAAGAGGATGGCAGGTTTCTTTGGAAGATGAAACAAACATGAGTAACTAAATAATAAATCTAGTCGGTCTGTGGTTAAGTGCTTAAGGAGTAGCAGAGACAGAAGTTCTCAAGTCTGGGGCGCTGATCAGTGAAAGCATCAAACCTTCGTCCCTTGCATTGCAGGGTGAATTCTTAACCACTGGACCACCAGGGGAGTCCCTGTTTTTAATTTTTTGATTGCCAGTTGATTTACAATGTTATATTAGTTTCTGCTGTACAGCAAAGTGATTCAGTTATATCATTTTTTATATTTGTGTGCCCTTCAGTAGTGTCCAATTCTTTGTGACTCTGTGGACTGTAGCCTGCCAGGCTCCTCTGTCCATGGGATTCTCCAGGCAAGAATACTGGAGTGGGTTACCATGCCCTCCTCCAGGGGATTTTCCCGACCCAGAAATCAAACCTGCATCTCTTATATCTCCTGCATTGGCAGGTAGGTTCTGTACCATTAGTGCCATCCGGGAAGCCCTCATATTACATACATATATATTTTTTAAAATATTCTTTTCCATTATGGCTTGTTACAGGATATTGAATACAGTAGAATCCTGTTGTTTGTCCATTCTCTACGTATTAGGTTGCACCTGCTAATTTCAAACTCCCAATTCATCCCTTCCCCACCCTCCCTTCCCCTTGGCAACCACAAGTTTGTTCTCTCTGTCTATGAGTCTATTTTGATTTTGTAGATGGATTCACTTGTGTCATATTTTAGATTCCACATATTGCAGATATCAAATGGTATTTGTCTTTCTTTTTCTGATTTACTTCACTTAATATGATAATCTATAAGCCTATCTATGTTGTTGCAAATAGCGCTGTCTTGTTCTTTTTAATTGGTGCATAGTATTCCACCGTGGGCTTCCCTGGTAGCTCAGATGGTAAAGAATCTGCCTGCGATGCAGGAGACCCAGGTTCAGTCCCTGAGTCAAGCAGATCCCCTGGAGAAGGGAATGGCAATCTACTCCAGTATTCTTGCCTGGAGAATTCCATGGACAGACCATTGGGTCAAAAGAGTCAGACATGGCTGAGTGACTAACACTTTCACTCTTTACATTCTATTGTACATATCCTGGGCAAATATCTGGAAAAACTATAATTCAAAAAGATACATGCACCCTTATGTTCAGACAGGTATTTTTTTATGGCAGCTTCCACATTCTTGACTATTCCACAATAATTGAATTTTGGTTAGAGAAGCTTTCAAGAAGATAGCAGGATTTGAGCTCCATGTTATTAAAAGAAGAACAGGGTTGGCAGAGAAAGACATCTTTTCTATGTCACATTGTTCTTATCTATTTACAGGTTTTTTTTTTTTTTGCAAGAAATAATCATTGCAATGTCCTTTAAAATTGCAATCAATTGAAGAGCTAATATTCTGGTTTCTTTTTCTGGCTGACTTTGCCTCAGTGAAATTAAAATATGTAATATAATAATAATGTCCTGAAAAAGAAGAGAAGTGTGATGAATGTGGCCTTGCTTGAACCTTACCATATGCATCCCAGGAGGATCCCAGGATAACTAACAAGCAGCGAGTATTTTCTGATCTTTCGCTTCATGAATATTCATGACACATTTTGCCAGAAGTCATGTAGGAAACTGCCACTGTCTTGGATGGCGCTTGGAACTAAATAGCTACCCATCTTCTGAGCTGGCTCAATAAAACGTACCACTGTAGTATCCAGGTGCTTTCATAATATTTCCAAGGATATTTTGCCAAGGCCTCCTGGGTGGTGCTAGTGGTAAAGAACCTGCCTGCCAAAGCAGAAGACATGAGATGAAGGTTCGATCCCTGGGTTGACAAGATCCCAGGAGTAGGAAATGGCAAGTCACTCCAGTATTCTAGCCTGGAGAATTCCATGCAAAGAGGAGCCTGCTGGGCTAGTCAATGGGGTCACACAGAGTTGGACATGACTGAAGCGACTTAGCACTCACTCACTCTTATACTGGGAGTGGCATAAGCAAATGTTTTGTTTGAGTTTTCCAGGAGCATATTTCTACAAGGAAATATGCAGCTTGGCTCATTCAGCTGGCACTCTGGTAAGCAGGGTAACCAGAAAATCAACCAGCCTAAGTAACCAGCAGGCATTTATTGGATGCCTGTTAAGCATGCATCAGACATACAAAGGCATGGTGAATTTCACAGGTTTCTGAGATTATAGCCTAGCCTCCCAAGGTGATTTAGTCTAGCAAGGAAAGCTAATCAGATCTAACCATCCCTCTATTTATTTTTTCTATGCAGCTACACACAAATAATAAACAATTGAAGAACAAGAGAGGACAATACATGATTAATATCCTAAATCTTTAATCTTGATAACCACCCTAACCAATATTTTTAACAAGACAAAGTTCTAAGACCCTTAAAACTACTTTGAAAATACTTTCTTCAGCAATTTACACACACACACACACAAACACACACACAAATATACTCCCAGGAGTATATTTGAACTCTTGTTCAAATCTTAAACATCTTAAACAACATCTTAAAAATGCAATGTGCTTATGTGAATCTGTACATATAATAAAATTGCACAGAAGTATCTACAAACACATAGAGGATGGTGAAATGCAAATTAAAACATGACTATTAGTGGAGACTGGGTGAAGGGTGGCCTTTCAGATATCCCTGAAAATTTGGCAGGGGGTGGGGCGTAATTTCTTATGAATCTACAATTTTCCCCAAAAAGTTAAAAAGAAAAAAAAATCATACAAGAAAAAACTGGAGTTAATCTCTATGTACTGGTAAGGAAAAATCTCCAAGATGTTTGATAGGTTAAAAAAAAACAAATTATAGAAAAATATGTAAAATTTTCACATAAAAACATTTATGTGAAAACATACAAAACAACTATACAGTCATATTTTTGCAAACACATTAGAAAAAGATCTCAAATGAAACCCATCAGACTGGCGGGGGCAGAGGGTGTCAGAAGTAGAGGGTGGGGATTGGCTAAATAGCATAACTTTCACCTTACATGATTAACTTACCTAAATCTTGTATGTGAGTCAAAAGTCTTTGGACATAAGACATTGATCTTTGTCCCTAGCACTTTGGAACTCTACAGCAGTTAAAGTTTTTGTTCCCTCCATATCGAGTTAAAAACTTTGATTTGTGATTTGGAACTTGTTGAAGAACATGAAATTGTTGATCTGAATATTCCTAGGCACTTTGAGGGTTTGGAGTTTATTCCCCCTATAAATTCTTATAGGAAAAAAACATCTACTGTTCCATTCTATTTGGCTCCACTTGAAAGAGACCATCTGGTTGCTTCTCTGTGCCAACCCTCCCGAGAATGGTCACTTCTAATTGCGTGTCTCTGTTGATATCTCTTTCTGATTTTCTTCTGGGTTTCCTTCTTCAGAGTACACACGTGTTTGGTTGTGGTTGTTGTTGTTGTCCTATATGGCCCTTTGTTGGCAAAGTAATGTCTCTGCTTTTTAATATGCTATCCAGGGTTGTCATAGCTGACCTTCCAAGGAGCAAGGGATATGTTTGGCAGGAGACACAAGAGATGTGGGCTCAATCCCTGGGTCAGGAAGATCCCCTGAAGAAGGGCATGGTGTCCCCACTCCAGTATTCTTGCCTGGAGAATCCCATGGACAGAGGAGCCTCGTGGGCTATAGTCCACGGGGTCACAAAGAGTCGGACATGACTGAAGCGATTTAACACATACTAATTTAGGATTATTAAATAATCCATGTAAGCTTCCAGATGTTTTGGGTGAGATCGCAAATGGGTTAGGACTTTTTATCATCTGAAAAATTTAAAGTACATTTAAATGAACAGTTTCCAAATAGAACCTTACATGTGGTTCTCTTCTCACCTTTCTGACATGCAGTGCTTGCGTGTGTATTTTATGTGTGAAATTAACCACAGATACATGTACTAGGTATCTCATAGTCTGATGTCAAGTGAAATGAAAGTCACTCAGTCGTGTCTGACTCTTTGCAACCCCACAGACTACACAGTCCATGGAATTCTCAGACCAGAATACTGGAATGGGTAGCCTTTCCCTTCTCCAGGGGATCTTCCCAACTCAGGGATCGAACCCAGGTCTCCTGCATTGCAGGCAATTCTTCACCAGCTGAGGCCATAGTCCAATGTAGACAGACTGAAAATAAACAAAACGAGAATCCTGGAGAAGGGTCTTTGATTTGGGAAATTCTGGCCTTTTCAGACTTATTTCTCATGGTTTTTTCATTGGCAGTGGTTAGAATTGTGATGCTCTTAATAGTTGCCTGAAGTGGATTTCTTACTTTTTCTTTTTTCCATGTTCTACTTTCACAGTATTTATCAAGCCACAGTCTGCTTATATTGGGAGGAGAGTTCAATTTTTATATTCTGATGACAAAACCACTTCAGGCATTCCTGGGACTACTGACATTGGATGTGAGCTTCATCCCATTACATAAAAAGAATCTTTTCTTTTTTAAAAATGTATATGAATAAGGCACAGACTCAAAAGTAAAACAAGAGTTTAAGCCTGTGCACAGACTCCCCAAATCAAGATGGAGTAATAGCTACTTCTGTAATTTCTGCCAATTAATCCACCCCCACACCACAAACCAAAGATTCCAAAATAAGTTAAAGAGCAGTGTTGGTGACTCAGACAGCATGACTTCACCCACATGGCCCCGCTGCAGTGGTTTCTCAAGTGGCCACCACTATTTCCCTTTGTACTAACACTGACATTTACCTGGGGAGATTGATGGGGGAATAGATGACATTACTTTCCCAGCAGCCCCTCTGGTCAGAGTCCTTGGCCTCAGAAGCGAAGGAAGCAAACCATGCCTCAGGGGATTGGGACCCATGACCTCATGCTTTTCCTAGTTGAAGAGTTTCACTGGCTCCCCACAGGTACAGAGCAGTTCCTACAAAAAAGCAGGACAGTCATGGCTTTTCCTGATCATCTGCCCTGGTCTGCCTTTCCAGCCTCCCCTTCATTATTCTGTACCATAAGCTGAACAAACTGAATTATTCTAGTTACTCCCCAGATGTCACATCTTTTTTTTGGTAAGGGGGTCTTCCTTCTCTGGCTCATGTTTTTGTCTCTGCCTAGACTGTCTTTCTCTTTCCCAGCTCCAGAAAAGCCAAGTCTTATTCATCTCTTACGGCCTATGAACCCTCTCTTATTTTTCCAAAGATATGCCCCTCTTCAAAGTATTCACCCCTCTCTGCTTTATAATCAGATTGTTTACATTTGTTATAAGCCCCAGCTGGCTTAGTGGTAAAGAATCCATCCACCTGCTAATGCAGGAGACACAGGAGATGTGGGTTTGATTCCTGGGTCAGGAAGATCCCCTGAGACGGAAATGGCAACCCATTCCAGTATTCCTGTCTGGAAAATTCCATGGACAGAGGAGCCCAGAGGGTTGCAAAGAGTTGGACGCGGCTGAGCACACACGCACTCATACCTTAAAGGAGAGATCCAGTGCTTATTTGTCTTCGTGTGCAGGACTCTGTTCAGCATTATTTTTACAGGGATTCTGTGACTACTTCTTGACTTGAATCTCAAACTTAATGTGTCTGAGCTCAGCACCTCTCTTCTCTGCATTCACCCAATCTCCTCCTCCTGAATTTCCTGCCCTGGTGATGGATACCCCATCCATTTCACTGCTCGTGCCAGAGTATTTATTTATTTTCTAACTGGAGTATAATGCTTTATAATGTTGTGTTAGTTTCTGCTGTACAAAACAGTGAATCAGCTATATGTATACACATATCCCCTCCCTCTTGGCCCTCCCTCCCACTGCCGCCATCCCTTCCCTCTCGCCAGATGGTATAGGGTTGTTCTTTCTACTTTGTGCCTCAGATCTACAACCCCCATCTAATCAATGACTGGGTCCTGTTTACTCTGCCTTTGGAATAACTCTTAAATCAATACCCTTGTTCCTTCTGGTCAAAGTGCTGTGACTTTCGTTTTGGCCACCATCAGCCCTTGCCAGGATGACCACAGCATATTCTCACCCATCAATCATCTCTCTCCTTTCCCTCCCCTTCGCCTCCACCAAAATCCACTTTCCACATTGAAACCAGTGTGATCTCTTTAAAATACAGACCTGATTATGTCACTGTCTTGTTCCTGAGTCCCAGAATCTAGTTCAAACACTTAACCATGATAGAGAATGTCTTTTATAATCTGACCTTTTCTTTCTCTTACCGTTCATGTATCTCACTTCAGTTGTGTCCAACTCTTTGCAACCCCATGGACTGTAGCCTTCCAGAAGCCTCTGTCCATGGACTTCTCCAGGCAAGAATACTTGAATGGGTAGCCATTCCCTTCTCCAGGGGATCTTCCTGACCCAGGGATTGAACCCACGTCTCCCACATTGCAGGCAGATTTTTTACAGTCTGAGTCACCAGGGAAGGCTCTTTAGGAGTTCCACACATGTTTGATTCAAATGTGTGTTTTAAGTCTATTTTCCTTATTTAAAAATTAAAAGTATTCATAAAAAATGTATTCTATAGCACAGTTCTATGTATTAAGAACCATCAATTTGGATGATCAAGTTAATTCTGAGGTAGGAATTTCTACCTTTTTGGTGAATATACTTGAAGCTCTTGTGAATGTGTCATTATTTTGAAAAGTTGGTAGTTTGCACACTTTTTTTTAAAAATTAGGCACTGCTGATCTGCTTAAGTACAAATTGTTCGTCATTACTACAAATCTCGATTAAATCAGAAACAAAGCTAAGGCTCATAGCTTTGGCACATGTATCAAAGCATCCTATTTTACTAGAGATATTTTAGACTTACTTTATGATTGGGGTGTTTGTCACTGACTTTTATATCATGAGGGGACGTGCAAGCCCTTGATAAATATTGCTGTGGTTACGTTTTTTTTAACTGTGATTGTCAGCCATTAGATACCTTCTCAGAAGAAGTTATGGGACATTTTAAATTAAATTAAATTTATTTATTAAAAAATTGTTTGGGGCCACATCAAGCTAGTATGTGTGATCTTAGTTCTCCAGCCGGGGATCAAATCCATGCCCCTTGCATTGAAAGCACAGGGTCTTAACCACTGGAACACAAGGGAATGCCTGTTGTGATTGCATTTTGTAACTAAAATCTCTTTAACCACCTGCCTAAGTTTTTGGATTCATTCATTTGAAGCATATACCCTGAAAGGAGAGCTGTTAAAAACCCATACTTTCCATTTGAATCTATCTTTCTGGGTGAATTTGAATTTTCCAGTTACTTTAAAATACATATAAAATTTTAAGGCCAAAGGCAATTGAAATAAATAATTTGGGTGCAGAAATCAAAATAAAGCTAAGCATAACACTTAATTTCAAGTATTTATCTTCATCATAATACTTAACAACAATTATCTTCTTGTTCTTATTGATTGATAAGTGTTAAAAATATAAATGTTCAAAATAAATTTATATTAGTAACATATCATATTTATCTGTTTTAGAGAATTGAGCTCCGAGACAAATTTCTTTTAAAAAGACTTGTTACAGTGCTTAAGAAAAGAAACAAGTGAGAACCTTTGAGGTCTTAGCTCAGCCTCTGTCTCTCCCTTAGTCCTAGGAAGGCATTCATAATGTGTCCACTTGATGTGGAAGAGAAAACGACCACTCAGTGCCCATGACCACATTTTCTGTCCCAGCCCAGGATCAACTTTTTTAAAAAAGCTTAATTATTTATTTGGCTGCATCAGGTCTTAGCGGTGGCATGAGGAGTCTTAGATCTTTATTGCAGCACTGGGGATCTATAGTTGCAGCATTTGAACTCCTAGCTGCTTGTGGGGTGTAGTTCCCTGACCAGGGATGTGGGATGTAGTTCCCTGACCAGGGATCAAACCTGTGGGATTGGGAGCTTGGGAGTCATAGTCACTGGATCACCAAGGAAGTCTTTAGGATCTGTAGCCACTGGATCACCAGGGAAGTTCCTAAGATCAGCTCTGATTCCAACGGAGAACTGTCCCTTTCCTGTTGGTATGTATGTTCTTGGGGGAACATACTAAGTTACCTTGACTTCCTGGTAGGATGTTCCTCTGCCTCCTCTCACCTCCTGCTTCTCACAGGGTTCTCCCTTTGAGAAACCTCTGGGCCTTGAGAGCATGGACATGCATGTTATTTCCTTTTGCTGTGCTTTCTCTGACCTCACATCTCATGATACACACACATTTGTACTGGATCCAAACACTCCAAGTAACAAAATTTACTCTGCAGAACTCATGAATTGCAACAGTGTCAGAAAATACATTGCCATGTGTGTTTTTTTTCAATAAAGAAATCACCATACCTCCATGTGGGATTATATAATTTCTAGAATTTTAGACTTTTCCTCAGTCAGTAAGAAAGCGAGTTAGAGTTTATTTTTGCTGAATCTCGCCTTCCCAAGGAGTGCTAAGTTAGTGGCACAGTTGGTGCTTGTGATTGGTGAGCTAGATGCTAGCTGGACTGCTCATGGACTGCTAAGTTCCAGCTGAACCCATAAAGACGTGGGTGATGGCAATGCTAATTCCACTGGGTTAAATTCCAGCAAAAGGACAGGTGCTCACAGCTGCCCGGAATGGCACTGAGAAATATGAGTTTGTCCTTGTTCTTTTGACCACTGGTTGGATTCCTGAGAGCTTTAATTATCCCTCTGTGAACAGAGCTGGTCGTTGCCGTGGTGTTTATCAGCTCCAGAGCTGAGGAAATTGGGCTTTATCTCTCTCAGATTAGATCGCTACAAGCCTCATTGCGTAAGGTTAGTGGAAGGAGCTGAGTAAAGCCCTTACTCCTTTTACACAAAATGCTTCTGCAAAGCCCCTACCCTTTGTGGACAAAGCCCCAGGGCTTCCCCAACTCCCACCTCCCCTCCCCCCAAACCAGCTGGGACAACTCAAGAAGGGTGGGGGGTATGTGGGGTGTGTGTGTAATTATTTACTTCTTTCCAGGACCTTTTAATTGGTAAACCTTTCCTTTAACTAAAATGCTGATCTCTTTCAAGATAAGGCACTTTGGGCCTCAGGTTTCTCCAACTCTCTTTTCCATTTCCTTCAGGTCTTATTAACTCTGTTGCCCGGCTGAGGGTGGCAGCTGCAGGATGGGGTACCTGGCTCACTAAACAAATTGGTACCTAAACTGGTACCTACCCCTGCCTGCTAAGAGATTCCACTCCACCCCCTACTCTATTCTCGTCTTAAAAAAAAAATAGGAAAAAGAGAAAGATAAACAGGCTACCCTCCTCAAAGAATCCTCTTGCCGAGGCAGTGGATACAAGAGACTGGGCTTGGATCCCTGGGTCAGGAAGATCCCCTGGGGCAGGAAATGGCAACCCACTCAGAATTCTTGCCTGGAGAATCCCAGGGACAGAGGAGCCTGGCAGGCTACAGTTCACAGAGTCGCAGAGTCTGACGTAACTGAGGGACCAAGCACATCCATACATTAAAGGGAAAGCTTTCCTCAGGCTTGCAGTTTGCCTGGGTATTCCCTTGGGGTGGAGAGTTGCGGTCCCCAGGGGTGCTGCTTTGGGGACCTGCATTCCACAAAGTCTTCAGACGCTGTGGCTGCCCGGCTTTGACTGAGCGCCTCTCTGCGCCTTCTGAAAGGCTCTGACTCCGCTCACCACTCACTCTCCCTCCACCTTTCAGCTCCGTCCTTTGACCTCAGTAACAAAATGACTTTTGATCACCAATGCTGGGCCCCGCTCCGGTAGTAACGAATCTGCCTGCCAGTGCAGGAGCTGCAAGAGGTGAGAGTTCGATCCTTGGGTTGGAAAGAGTCCCTGGAGGAGGAAATGACAACCCACTCAGTATTCTTGTCTGGGAAACCCTATGGACAGATGAGCCTGGTGGGCTACCGTCCATGGGTTTGTAGAGTCAGACACGACTGAGCACACACACATGTGCACACACTTCAGGCTCCACATAACTCTCCAGCCAAGACCCCAGCCCCAAACTGCTCCTGCTTCATTGAAATTCAGGGGTCGATTCAACTGTGAGGTTACCTCCCTGGACACATTTATCTTGAGGGCGAGCAGGCTACATCGGGGTGCCTGGTTATCTTTTGCCTTTTTTTTTCCCCCCAAATCCATGCAAAGGTTGTGAAAGAAAAATTTAATCCTTGCTACTTTTATAGTAGCCAGTGGCAGTGTGGGCCACATGTCTGACTCCTATACATTAGGGACATTGGGGGCTTCAAAGGGAGGTGGCCTGTAGCTAGACATAGAGGAAAAAAAAGATCACAGGATCTCTGAAACTCAAGTCAGCTGCATTCATGAGCAAATCAGCACTCTCCCGGTTCTTGACCTCCTTTGGGCATTGTGAGGGCTGGTGAGCTCATGCTTGTAAAGAGTGCAAGCCTTTAATTGAAGTATAATTAATAATCATCTGATAAGTGAATAACAATAATAATGATGATGTAATCCCCTTCCCCCACAGCCCCACCCCCGCTTCCTTGGGTAGCAGCAGCATGAGATGACGTCCCCGTGGACTCAATTAGATGAACGGCCGTAGGTAGAGACGGATCAGCACAGCTATGGGCTTGCTGGCATGGCCCTGGGGTTGGCCTGCCACCGGGAACCTGCGGACACAGAACAATGCAGCAATGTTCTCTAAGTGCTGGGCTGTTCAGGTGATGAGAAAGCTCAAGCTGTTTCTTGACTCAGGCACGAGGACAACTCGCCTGCTTCTTGCCAACCTTGTGGCCTCCCAGACAGAGGAGCTGAGCCTGGAAGCCTTGACATTGACACTTACTTATTTTCCCTGCTCCTCTGCCTCCTTGTTTTTCCAGAGGGCCCTCCTCCCAGTAAGATGAGTGAGTGTATCTCCCAAGGGTGATAGCAACGGATCAAGCCACAGCCTTTACACCACTGACCATCAGAGGGGTGTGTGGACCCGTCAACGTGGTCAAGCATTGAGGACCTAATGAACTGAATGAAGAAGCAATAGGTTTCTGAAAACAGACAGAATCTTGACAGAATTCTTGGGCTTCTCACCGTTTAATCTAGAAACAGGGTTCTCCAAGCAGATACCAAGCTAAAAAGAAGTGCCCAGAATGGGAGAAGGGGAAAAAAAAAAATTATGAAGGAGGCAGTTTATCATCCATTTTTGCCCTAAAGGCTTCTCAGGCCAAGAGGCTGAGATAGGCAGAATGGAATCCCCAGCTGGAAAAGATAATAACAGCTTTCATTCGCAAACAGTCTAGTTTACAAAGCACTTTCATATAGCATGACCTCATTCGAGCCTCCCTGTAAGGTTGGCTGAGTTTCTTATCCCCAGTTTACAGATGCGGAAACTGAGGTCCAAAGATGTTAAGTGACTCACTCACATAGAAAGAAAGTAGCAGAGTCAGTGTCAAAGCCTTGTTTCTAGTAAGATGCTAAGACTTGTTCCATGAGTCCCCAATCTTCTCTGCTGCTGCTGCTAAGTCGCTTCAGTCGTGTCCGACTCTGTGCGACCCCATAGACAGCAGCCCATCAGGCTCTGCTGTCCCTGGGATTCTCCAGGCAAGAACACTGGAGTGGGTTGCCATTTCCTTCTCCATTACGTGAAAGTGAAAAGTGAAAGTGAAGTCGCTCGTTCACGTCGGACTCATGGCGACCCCACGGACTGCAGCCTACCAGTCTTCTCTCCATCCATGGGATTTTCTAGGCAAGAGTACTGGAGTGGCTTGCCATTGCCTTCTCCGCCAATCTTCTCTACTGGGATGCTCAATATTCAATTTAGTCAACAAATAGGTTGAACAATCCCTGTGTGTTGAGCACTGTGCTAGGTGCTGGGGAAGCAGCAGCGAACATCATCCAGGGTTTGTTTCATAGCAGTCTCATCACTATATTAGTTTTGTGCTGCTGGCGTCTCTAGGCTGTGGGATCCTTCCCCAGAGAGCTCTAGTAAAGTTCTTTTGGCTGCAACAGTAAAAGTCATGTGCTGGCTAGCTAACACACAAAAATGGGATTTAATAGAAAGATTATGGATATTTCATGGAATCTAAGCAAACATTAGTCCATCCCAAGCTTTGGGAAGACCAAGAACCTATTGCCTCTCTAAGGCCCTTATCTCCTAATTTTTCTCTTTACATTCTCAATACTTCAGATAGAAATTTCTGTTAAAAAAATTCAGTGAAAGAATCATTGTTAAATATATTCAGAAATATTTATGAGTGAGGGATGGACTTCCCTGGCAGTCCAGTGGTTAAGATTCTGTGCTTCCATTGAAGTGAGCATGGGTTCGATCCCTGGTCAGGGAACTAAGAACCACATGCTATGTGGCCAAAAAAAAAAAAAAAGCAACAACAAAAAAGCTCCAGGAAAAAAGAAGAATGGGACCAGGTAAAATAAGAAAATAAGAAGGACGTACCCTGATATTGCTCGAAGAAGCTGAGCGATAGGTACATGGGGGGGTCATTCTATTATTTTACTTTTCTCTGTTTTTGAAAATGTCTATTTAAAAAGTTAAAAAATACAAAGAGAATATTCTGTGTCATTATGCTCCTTCCTTGGACCTTTTGAAACGAATGTATTTTTTTCTGTATAGATTATTTTTAGTGATTCTCTATTTGCCTGGTCTCCTCCATTGTCTGGTGTTTCTTGAAGGGCAGAATTGTTTCATCAGTTTTACAAGTGCGGCGTCCGCTTTGAGGGCTTCCTATGGCTTAGGCAGTGTCTCCTGCTTCTGGGTGAGCTAATAGCCCTGGCTGGCGTGTGTGCTCAGTCTCTCAGTCGTGTCCGATTCTTGGTGACCCCATGATACCACTGAGCCACCTGTGAAGCCCAACAATCCTGGCAGTTTGTGTATCTCCTTCACGTGAGACCAGCCCTTTGCACACCTTCTGTAAAATGTCCTGGGGACCCCCATTTCTACCGTCGCCGGGCTGTCCCCCTGTGATGGGACACCACCAGTCTGAGGAATGAGCAGAGTGAGGGTTTCAGGATTCCCCTGGGCCGTTTCACTTGCAATGACATTTCTTCTCCGGCAGCCAATACCCAGTCAATGACGCTGGGGTCGGGCCGGGTTCTGAAAAACACTTAGGAGCAACCTTTCTTTTGACCCAAAGGGTAAGAAGAAAATAGAGAAACAACTCGTTTGGCTGCCGCTCAGGTGGGGAGAGCCAGGTCAGGCGGCTTGCGGCAGGTGCCCAGTTCTCTCCACTTCCAGCAGATCCATTAACGCTTGGCAGGTTGCACTCCCCTTCAGCGTGTGTAACATGCAGTTGTTGACACAGCTAACACTCCCTCAAGCTCTCGGGTCTTGATGTGTTCCCTTGCCCCTGTCGTCAGAACTCAGGGTCTGAAAGGCTTCATCTTCTGAATGTGCACCTTCGTTTATGGCAGGGACACAGCTCAGACCTCCTTCCTCAACCTTCCCACCCAAAACGAGGTGCCCTCATTTTTCCTCTCTGGATGATGTTAAGCACTTAATGTAATTGCCTTGAAGGAAAAAAATAGCTAAAGATGTACAGTCAGTCACACCATGGCCTCATATTTCAAAACCAGCCAGGCGTCTTTGTGAATGCTCCCTCCCAGGGTGTGAAATCAATCATGTCGTGGCTGGTCCCCTATGACCCGGGGGAGACCGCCATCTCGGCTTACTCTGGAAACACGGCCAATGACTTGATCCCTTCCCTGCCTGACCCCCCACCCACCCCAGCCCTTCACCCCACAACTTCCCTGCTGGCTCCTCTCCAGCGAGCTTCCTCTTTGGATCTGGCAGCTTGCTCTGTGATTCTCAATTGCTTTGTATAAAGAAGCCATGAGCAAACGGTTAAGCGTCCACTCTCCTCCCTGGTGTCAACCTGTCCCTTGGCCTTGGCTCCTGCTTCAGATAAAGGCAGTGACGTTCCCTCCGGCTCAGTTCTTGGTGTGAGTCACTTTCTGAACCCTGGCCATTTTCTTTACCCTCCCCTTCAACTTTTCACCCTTGAGATGCTTCCCTCCTCCTTAGGATGGCCCAGGCTCCATGCAGACCCACGCTTTCCTTCCCCCAGCTACACTCTCCTTCACTTCCGGGAAACCCCATCGCAGATGTGGAAAAGGGGGAAACTTTTGACAATCTGTTCTTGCAACTCTATTCTATGAGAGAGTGGGCCCAGAAGTAAGGCAAAAATAGCTTTGAGGAACTCTGCTCAGTGTTATGTGGCAGCCTGGATGGGAAGGGAGTTTGGGGGAGAATGGATATATGTGTATGTATGGCTGAGTCCCTTTGCTGTTCACCTGAAATTATCACAGTACTGTTTGTGAACTGGTTATATCCCAATACAAAAGAAAAAGTTTAAGTAAATAAAATTTAAAAATCAGCTTGGAAAAATGGAACCTGTATCTAATTAAGATGCTAACGACATTCTATCTTGAAGTAAGGGTTGGCAACTAAAGGCTGTAGTTTATTTCTAATTGCTGTTTATCTACTGATGGAGAATGATCAAGGCTTATATTTAGAAAATGTAGGGTCGGAGAAGGAAGGCAAAGGGAGTGGATAATCTATAAACCAGACAGACAGTCCCTAGCTGTACTAAGTTTTGCAAATTTTCTGGCCCGGCTAAATACTTTCACTGCTGCTCCGGGTGAGTCAGACCATGTTCTGAAAATCGTGCCTTGCCTCTGTCCTCTTTGGCGTTGGTTCTCCTCTTCTTATCTTCTGGGATGTGTGTGTTGTGATACCCTGGGAGTTAACGATATGGTTATTACCGTTCCCTAGCAACCCTGCTTTGTAGAGAAAAATCAGAACACACAAGTTTGTCCCTTCATCTGACCAATTCAGGCCAGCTTTCATTTGCCCCAGTTCTTTGCTATGTGTGCACAGATCTCTGTGTGTCTTATGGGTAATCACTTAAAATCTGGATGGGATGATCTTTTTCCATACGTCATGAATTAAGAATTTTGATGGTTTGTCTTGTCAGGATGCTTATGGGTGTTTCAGAAAAATGACAACAAATAATGATTATGTTAGGACTTCCCTGGCAGTCCAGCGGTTAAGACTCTACAACTCCAATGAAGGGGATGAGAGTTCAATCCCTAGTCAGGGAACTAAGATCCCACATGCCACGTGGCATGGCCAAAAAATAGAAATAAGGTTATGCCACAAAGTTCCAAATACCAGGCTAAACAGATGAGACGGCTGTTACTCCTTGGGGGACCTTTCGTTTTCCTAGAATAGTAATCTTGCTTCTTGGTTCTTTCATCTGTGCAGGTATTATCTGTTTCTTCATAGACTGTCTTATAGATGAGCTTTGTTCTTTGTCTACAGTTAAAATGATGGGAAGTTGAAACTACGTTGAAAGAAAGTGCAAGAAGAGGTACATAATCCAGATGCCCAAAATGCAGGCACCCTACCAATTATTTGCCTAATTATGGGCACAGTGGAGTACAGACCTTTCTCTCTTTTTATTTTTTAATATTTATGTATTTATTTGGCTGTTCTGGACTTAGTTGCAACACACAAGATCTTCAGTCTTTGTTGCGGCATGCGGGACCTTTAGTCGAGGCAGGCTAGCTCTTAATGGGTGCACGTGGGATCTAGTTCCCTGACCAGGGTTGGAACCCAGGCCCCCTGTATTGGGAGCATGAAGGCTTAGCCACTGGATCACCAGGGAAGTCTCGAGCAGGGATATTTAACCATCTCCCAGGTCAGATATAGACGGGGTGGGGATAGAAATAAATAAAGCAGACACTGTCCCTGCCCTCGAGGAGAGTACGGTCTAGTGGGGAGACAGATCAATAAGAATAAATAGCACAAGACTAATGATAGGAGACAGAAATGCTACGAAGAAAAATTGTGAAGTGCTGTGCTGGTGTACAACACATCCCCAGGCTGAAGTACATGGGAACATGGTGTTTAAGCATTGATGTCAAGGGTGTAGGGGAGATGGCAGGAAAGGAGTCGGAGGAAGAGTAAGGACAGCCTATAGGTGGCCGAAGCAAATAGTGACCATCCGTGCTGCAGTCTATGGCATTTATAATCTCCCTGGCAAGACTTTGACCTTTTTTTTTTAGTTCCCTTGGGAGTTTGTCATACGATAATTTGGTTAAATATGGGTCTAATTAATAGTGATAATGCTGACAGCACTAACAAGTATTAAATGCTTATTTATGCAACAGATACTATTAGTGTGAAAGGTCACTTCACTGAGGCTGTCCTGGGCACTCTGGAGAGCAGCCCCCAATCCTGTCTCCTCTCCTCTGTGCTCTCTCCTCTTACAATACTCACCATCATCTGACACTGTACACACCCTTGCTGACTAGTTCATTGTCTGTCTTTCTGGTTGGAATGTAATCTTCATGTGGGCGGGTACTTCTGCCTATTTAGTTCATTTCTGTTTTCCGCAGAACTTAACCCAGTGCCTGACACATGCTTGGTGCTCAAGAAAAGCAGGCAGAGGTCCCCAGGTATCTGCGGGGGTCTGGTTTCAGGATTCCTGTGAACACCAAACGCCATGGATGCTCAAGTCCTTTATATGAAAGTCCATGCACATCCTCCTACATACTTTATTTCTAGATTATTGATAATACCTAACACAGTGCAAGTGCTATGTAAATAGTTTAATAACTAGTTCTCAGAATATTTAAATCTTGCTTTTTAGAACTTCCTGGTATTTTTTTAAAGTTGTTTTTTTTTTAATGTGGACCATTTCCAAGGTCTTTATTGAGTCGGTTACAATATTGCTTCTGCTTTATGTTTTGTTTTCTTGGCTGCGATCTGTGTGGGAGTTTAGCTCCCTGACCAGGTATTGAACCTGGACTACCTGCATTGGAAGGCAAAGTCTTAACCACTGGACCACCAGGGAAGTCCCCAGTGATTCTTTTTTTTTAAACATTTTTGATCTGTAGCTGGTTGAATCCTCAGGGGTGGAACCCATGGATTTGAAGAGCCAATGGTATTTGTTAAAGAAACGAATGGATAGTATTCATTTAGTCCTTACAGTGTCTCTATGAAATAGGTGCTGTTTTCTCCTACTTTGGAGATGAGCACCACGGGCACAGAGAGGTTAAATAACATACCTAAGGTCACACAGCCAGTGGAGCGGTAGGATCAGGATCCAAACCCAGGAGGTCTGAAACCAGAGGTTTGTACAACAGAAATAGCCACAAAATAAAAACAGCTGTGGAGACAGTACATCAGTTGGACTTACGGCTTTTCTTTAGTTAAATGGCATTCTGTTTAAAGACTTCGGAAAGGTAATCCAATTCAGTATGTAAGCTCTAGACGCTAGTGGACTACTGGTTTTTATAAAACATGGATCATTGAGCAAGTGGTGTAAAGGACTATCTCGGTTATAAGAAGCCTGTGCCAACCTAGGGAATTTGCAATCCAGATAAGATAAGAAAGTCCTGAGTCATAAAACACTTTCAGATCCTATAATTTAATCTGTACCCAGAGTTCCTGGAATATACCTTACCAGTGACTTCTTAGTAACTCAGTCTGGTTGCCAGTCTGGTTCCACATGAAATATGGAAGCATGATTTACTCTTGACTTGTTCACTTGAATTAAAAACTCAAAGCTTGTTTTTGCTGTGTGTTTAAAAAATCAAGAGCTTGGAGTAAAGAAAATAAAACCTCTCTACCCCATTGGTCCCAGTGTTGACAACAAATTCAGTTTTGAGGACTTGCCTCTCCCCATATCTCCTTGTTTATCTGGGTAGATATTATTTCAGCTTCTGGGATATAAAACTTGCTCCTGGAGCCATTTTGACATTTTCATCCTTCTGATCAATAATTTTTCAGGAATGTATGTCATACAATGCACTGGTTTTTTAGTTTGTTTGTTTTGCTTTGCTTTTTTGTTTTGCTATGAAGCTTGCAGGATCTTACTTCCCCGACCAGGGACTGAACCCATGCCCCCTACATTGGGAGCCCAGAGGCTTAACCACTGGACGACTGGGGAAGTCCAGTTTGCTTTTTCCTTCATAAAAATGATCTTATGTTTGTGTATTCAATGGACATGAATTTGAGCAAACTCTGAGAGACAGTGGAGAACAGAGGAGCCTGGCATGCTGCAGTCCATGGGGTCACAAAGAGTAGGACACGACTTAGTGACTGAACGGCAGCAAAATGTGTATGAGGTTGTCAAAGAAAGGAATTTGCTTTTGATCTTAGAAATTTCAGCTTTTTATTTCTGCCCACACATCTCGGGAGCAGTCAGCAGCCCTGAATCTCTCGTTGGCATTTATTTTGTTATTTCTTTGCCCACTTACCATGTAAGAATTGGTGAACAGTTCAGTCCTTTTCACACATCTGTCTTCATGCTGTCTCTCCAGGTCTATCTTTTGTGTCTCTATTCCTTTCTGTCTCAAATACAACCTATAATCTCTTGCACACATACACAAATTAAGCTTTACAAGAAGTTATGTATTTACAAAGAGTATGTTTAATTGCCAAAACTCATTGAACTAAAAATTTGTACTTTTTACAGTACATGTAAAATTTCCACCATCAATAAGAAAAAGAAGTTTCATGTTTACAAATTTGTCACTAGCTTTACGCTTATTGCTGGTTTTTGGCATCTGATGGTTCGTGGTATGCATCCCTTAGTGCTGGAGAAGTCCTTGTGTGGATTCCCACATCTCAGTACCATGGAGATGCTTAGGATCTTCTTATATCCTCCCAGAGTCTAGTATTAATAGGTAAGGCTGTGCTGTGTGCTCAATCACTCAGTTGTGTCTGACTCTTTGTGACCCCAAGGACTGCAGCACACCAGGCTCCTCTTTCCGGTGCATTTTTCCAGCAAGAATCCTGGAGTGAGTTGCTGTTTCCTCCTCCAGGGGATCTTCCTGATCCAGGGATAGAACCCAAGACTCCTGCATCTCCGGCATTGGCAAGCAGATTCTTTACCACTGAGTCACCTGGGAAGCCCTAATAGCTAAGGACTACATAGCACATGTGGGGAAGGTGGGTAACTCTAGGATGAAAGGGGGTTTAATGTGTTACAAGGTGATGAAAGAACCCTGACCCAGGCACTGAGCAGAGGGAAGCAACAACTTGAAAAGAGAATAAAACATGGTGGATGGTTTGAAATTCCTATTGACCTCTTGCTACACCCCGTTAAATGAAGGGTCTTGCATTCTAATTCCATTTATATATTCTCTTTTCAAGCATCTCCAATATTATTGCTACTATGACATGTACAGAGATCTAGGTAGATTGGGGTTATGCATCTGAGCTGCATTTCTAGCTTCATTGTTCGTGTATTGGGAAGAACACTGGCTTTGGGTTCAGGCAACATTGCCACGATTTAGAGGGGACCATAGTGACTTGTCACCTCGCCTGTTTCGGCCTCAGGCTCCTAACACAGATCATCTCTTTGTTAACTGTAAAACAATATTAACAGAAGAAAACCAAAGACTGGTATATGCAGCTGTATGTCTTTGTGTGGTGGGGTGTTTTGTAAGGGAGGTGATTGGAAGCTTTCTTTTGAAGTTGGAGCCAGTGAGCAAATCTTCTAAGATGAGCTCCAGTTGCCAATATTTTCGCCTTCTGCCCCTTAGGCCATCTACATCTGTTCTGCTTGTTCAAGCAGGGAAAGGTTACTCTGGATCCTGGAGTCTCAGTCAAGGAAGAGCATGAAACTAGTCTTCTCTTGTCCCCACCTTTGATTCAAAGGAGTACACTCCTGAAATCACTGGTCAGAGGAATTGTCTCTTGTCAGTGAAAAGAGGCTTTCCTTGATTGTTTTAAAAAAGATATTCATTCATTCAAAAAAACTCATTAAAAACACCACTATTCATTGAGCCGTCACCATATCCCAAACACTGTAGTAAGCGCTGGTGCCAGCAAGAATGGACACTGTGCTGTAATAACCTCAAGTCCACTCAAGTCCAGACCTTTGTGTTTAAACTTGTGACTATTCCCATACAATTATTTAAAGTTGATATGTTGTATTTTCATTTTTATTCAAGAACTTCTTTTTTTTTTTTTTTTTTTGCAGCATGGCATTCGGGGTCTTAATTCCCCCACCAGGGATCAAACCCATGCCTCCTGTGGTGGATGCATGAAGTTCTAACCACTGGACCGTCAGGGGAGTCCCTCAAGTCCAGTCTTGAAGTCCTCTTTAATAATTTTGTTCTGCCAACACTGCTTTATTTTGTGGTTAGCTAACCACAGCTGTGGAGAAGGAAATGGCAACCCACTCCAGTGTTCTTGCCTGGAGAATCCCAGGGACGGGGGAGCCTGGTGGGCTGCCGTCTATGGGGTCGCACAGAGTCAGACACAACTGAAGCGACTTAGCAGCAGCAGCAGCCACAGCTGTGATCTCCAGTCCCCCTCAGCTGCATTCCCATTTCTCCTCCTCCTAGTGTCTGCCTCATCTGTTGATCCCCTCTCCTTTCCTTAAAAGTTTTCACCTACTTTTAGAGTTTCATCCTCACGTCGGTACAGGTGGCTGTCAATGGTTCAGAAGCGTTTTCTTCCTGGGGTACTTGCATTACAGCAGGGTTCAATATCCTCCCAACAGCACTTTTCCTGCTAAACCTGGATTTGGTCCTAGAATCCATGTGTCATTATCAGTCAAAGCTGGCAGTTATGTTGAAAACTATTCATTGTGGTTTAAGCCAAGGCTGCAATTTCAAGAATTGGATAGTGAACAATAGTTTTTTTTTTTTGAAGAGGGGGTGGTGTGGAATTTTCACGTTTTTTTTTTTTTTTTTATTGTTGTTGTTTGTTTGTTTCCGGGGCCCTGAAAAGTTAAGTGATACAGATAAGAGCCTACACCTACTATATATATACTCACAACTTATGGAAAACAGAGCCCAAGGGTGGCAGTTGTCATACAGAAATGTTCTTTACCAAAAAAGAAAACCAGAAATGATATTTCCTGTGCCTGAAAACCTTGTCTTTGTACAAAGTGAAGAGTGTGGCATTTACTAAGACACTCTTATCCCTGGGTTCCGCGTCTGTGGATACCAGAGGGCTTATTGTATGTGTCATTGTATATAAGGGACTCAAATATCTTCGGATTTTGGTATCCTGGTACCAACTCCCCCTGATACGAAGGGGAAATCTGTATATCATTATAGAGTCGCAGACACTCCAAATACCCATAGTAAAGGCAGACCTCAGAGCAGAAGCATTGTGGGTAGAGGGGGCCTGGAGGTGCTTTAAGGTACCTAAGTGAACAGTTTGCCTCAAGAAGAACGTAATTTTAATGTTGTAGAACAACCTTATGAGGAGGTCTGTTCTAGGAAGTTCTAACATCTGAAGCCCCTTGTTTGACAGGGCCTAAAGCCCAAAGAAGAAAAATGAACTCATTCATTAGTGAGGCTTCAATTTGCTGTTGTATGGTCAAGGAGACTCAATACTTTAAATAATATTCTCTAGCTTTAATACTATCTGAATAAAAAAGTAGTCATTTAATAATAAAAGTAGTCATTAAGTTTGGGTACCTGCTGGGTTACAGTAGATCATAAAAATTTAAGCGTAGTTGTAGAATTTTTAATGCAATATTAAATACTCATGACTACAATAAAATGAGAGCTTAGTTTAAGCAACTGCATTATTGGAGTTGACAAGAGAAGTATAAACACCTCCCTGACTAATAGGAGTGCTCGTGGCTCCTAGGTCCTAAGAGAAAGATAGAACCGTCTATGGTATTATTTTTGTTCTTGGCATAGATGCCAACTTGGTACAGGCTAGGCTTTCTCAAGAAGCTCTCTTCCTGATGAATTAACTACAAATCCCTGAAACTCATCTCAAGTTGTGGAAAGTATTTGAAACACTTGTCTACAGACATATGAGCATGGTGACATAGCCACCTTAATAAACCACAGAAACCAGCATGTTTTAAATATGCACAGTTATATTTTTGCCTGACATCCCATTACCAATATAAGCATATCATCTACTATTTTTGTTATTTGCATTAACAATTAATTAGATGACTTTAAAATTCCCATTTCCCTCAAGGCTACTTTTTATAAATGCTTGATTTTTTTCTGTCAATAATTTCACGAAGGAGTTTTTAGCAAATAAGTATTTTTCTACATATAAATGCACACAGAGATAAAAGTATTAACAGTTAATGGTTTGTAAGATACATCTATTATTTTAATTTTTTAAAATAAGATTTTAAACACAGGCTTATGGACAGGGAGGCCTGGCGTGCTGCAATTCATGGGGTCGCAAAGAGTCGGACACGACTGAGCGACTGAACTGAACTGAACATCATGCATACATCCATCCATGTGTTTGTCTTGATTAGCGAGGTTATCCTTGAACGACTCCTTCAAGGATATTGTCTCGCTAGATGATCGTCCCTATCACCTCATGGAGAAAGACCCCAAACCTCCTTCAACATTTGGAAAACATATTTTCCTCAGATACAATTGTAGTGGAGTAAATAAACAATGAATTTGTAGGCTGGTTTTATGCTTTAACCAGATTACCTGTTAATAAGAGAGCTTTTTGTTTAAGTTTTCAGAGCCTCAATTTTGGCATCCCTGTAAGGGAGATGTAATTCTTACTATGTAGTTCATTTAATTAAATAATATTTAATAATAAAATCTTTGCGAAAAGCACTTGGTAAAGACTTGAACATTTTATTTTAAGACCTGCTGTTGCACTCTATCATACCATGATTTTATTAGTCCCTCTATTCTAACAATGGAGAAGGCAATGGCAACCCACTCCAGTATTCTTGCCTAGAGAATCCCAGGGACGGAGGAGCCCAGTGGGCTGCCTTCTGTGGGGTCGCAGAGTCGGACGTGACTGAAGTGACTTAGCAGCAGCAGCAGCATTCTAACAAAGCCCAAACATTAATGGTCACTGGTCACCTGCAGGCTCAGCTCTGCCCAAAACTAGGCCAGAGAGACCCTGCCTAATAGAATATTAGTTAATCACTCATTGTAGTGGACATCTTTTCGTTTTGTCTTTCCCCCAACCAGATCTTCTTCTGACAATAGTATGTCGAATTCCCATAGCGAACCACTTCTTTCTACTTTTTAAATTTTATTTATTTTTAACTGGAGGATAATTGCTTTACAACAGTGTTGGTTTCTGCCGTACATCAACATGAATCAGCCACAGACATATGTCCCCTCCCTCGTAAACCTCCCTCCGACCTCCTACCCCACCCTACTCCTCTAGGTTGTCACAGAGCCCCCGTTTGAGCTCCCTGTGTCACACAGAAAATTCCCACTGGCTTTTTACTTTACATATGGTAATGTATATATTTCAAATTTGTCCCACCCTCTCCCTCCCCAACTGCGTCCACAAGGCTGTTGTCTATGCGTCTCCATTGCTGCCCTGAAAATAGGTTCATCAGGACCATCTTTCTAGATTCCACATACATGCGTTAATATCAATGTATGATATTTGTTTTTCTCTTTCTGACTTACTTCACTGTATAATAGGCTCTAGGTTCATCCACCTCATTAGAACTGACTCATATGCATTCCTTCTTATAGCTGAGTAATATTCCATTGTATATACGAACCACAATTTCTTTATCCATCTGTCTGTTGATGGACATCTGGGTTGCTTCCATGTCCTAGCTGTTGTACATAGTGCTGTGATGAACACTGGGGTATATGTGTCTTTTTCAAATTATGGTTTCCTCAGGGTATATGCCAGTAGTGAGGCTGTAGAGTCACACGGTAGTTTTATTCCTAGTTTTTTAAGGAACCTCCATACTGTTCTCAATACTGGCTGTATCAATTTGCATTCCCACCAACAGTGTGAAGGGCTCCCTTTCTCCACATCCTCTCCAGCATTTATTGTTTGTAGATTTTTTGATGATGGCCATTCTGACCAGTGTGAGGTGATACCTCATGGTAGTTTTGATTTGCATTTCTCTAATAATGAGCAATGTTGAGCATCTTTTCCTGTGTTTATTAGCTACCTGTAAGTCTTTGGAGAAAAGTCTGTTTAGGTCTTCTTCCCACTTTTGGATTGGGTTGTTTGTTTTTTCTGGTTTTGAGCTGCCTGAGCTGCTTGTATATTTTGGAGATTAATCCTTTGTCAGTTGTTTCATTTGTTATTCTTTTCTCTCATTCTGAGGGTTGTCTTTTCATCTTGTTTATAGTTTCCTTTGCTGTGCAAAATCTTTTAAGCTTAATTAGGTCCTACTTGTTTCCTTTTGTTATTTCCATTTCTCTAGGAGATGGGTCATAGAGGACCTTGCTGTGATTTATGTCAAGGAGTATACTGCCTCTTTTCTAATTCTTAATCCATGTGGTTCGCCAGAGCTTGCCTAATGTAGTTAAGTGTAGCCAAGCACAGTATCATTCCGAACATAATGGTTGGTTCAGGAAAGATTCGAAGATCAAACCAGGCAATAAAAACTGGATTCTGGAATTTACTAGGGCCTCTGTTTCCACTGAAAGAGGGGGTAAGTAAGTTAAGAAGTAAGCCTGGGAGTGTTAATGGTCATCTTATCCATCTGAGCTGTTGAAGCTAACTCTAAGCTAACTATTGAAACTAACTCAGAAGAAAGCAGGAGATGGAGAAGGTCATATCCTAGATTACATCATTTGAGTCCCTGGAGCCAGTCATTCCTGGAGTTGTACTAATGTGCCTTTCGGTTGTCTACTTTAGACTTTAGTTTCTGTCCTTTGCAACGAGAGGAGTCCCGACTAATAGACTTAACTTCTTACCATGAGAGAGGTGCTCTCTAAGGCTGGGCTGTGACTTAAGCTTGCATTGATGGAAACAGATCTAACTGCCAGTGGCAGTGTGTGTGCTGGCCTTCATCCCATCTTCCTGTGCGATTAGCCTGACAAATTGACCTTGAGCCTGGATCAACCCCTAAATCAATCCAGCCAGCAGGTGAGTCTGCCCTTTTGTCAGGTTGATTTCAGTTTTTTAAAAAAGTGTATCTAAGGAAAGATCTGCATCAAAAATTGTAGATACCAGCTTTTAATCCTAGGGCTAGGATAAGCTTCTAATAAATACTCAGAATCTTTTCTGATGTGTCAACTCCTTCTTGATCTATTCAAGATTTCTTATTGACTGCAGAAACTTAAATATTGCCCAGATTTGGCACTCCCACCAGCTTGTCTATCTTGGACTTTAGTATCTGCCAAGACAGAATTTGAGCTTGTTTTGAATAACTCCTGAGCATAACACTGAATTTGAATTCCTGACCATCATTCTCCTATACTCTGAATAGGATCTAGCCTTTCTTTCTTAGTTTCTGCTGGTTCCTACTAGGGCATTTCTTTTTTTTTTTTTTAATTTTTACTGGAATATAGTTGATTCACAATGTTGTGTTAGTTTCAGGTGTACCGCAATCTGAATCAGTTATACATATACATATAGTAACTCTTTCCTTTAGGCTCTTTTCCCATACAGGCCATCACAGAGTATTGAATAGAGTTCCCTGTGCTATCCAACAGGTTCTTATTAGTTATCTGTTTTATAGATAGTAGGGTGAATATGTCAATCCCAATCTCTCAATTTATCCCTCCCACTTAGGCAATTCGTGTTTGCCTTTCTGCCATTCTTTGGGAGTGGTAAAAACAATTTCATATATAAACTTCTGAATATCCTGAGTCTATATCAGGACCTTAGAAAGGCATTTTGTAAAACTAAGTGAGGGTCTCACTTTTCCATGTACCCAGTGCCTCTCCCCCATCCACAGCTCTGTAATCACTCTGGAGTTCTCTGATCAGACTCTATTTTGGAAACCAGCCATAGGGAATCTCTGCTTCAGATTGGTCCCATCCCATTTATGGCAGGGCTGTTGGAGAACATGTGACTCCAACAAGACAAGGCCTGCCCAGAGTCATTCAGCACGTCCTCATTCTGGTCTTGCAGAAGCTGAAACAGCAGAGAATGCCCATTGACACAGGAATGACTTGATATGCCACTCCTGGAATTGCCTCTGAACTTGTCCTAGAAGTGGATATTAGGTGCTGATTAAGAGAACTTTGATGATTGTTGGTAAAGCCAGGGCGTCTGAATTCCTTAGTGGGACCCCTCCTCTCATTCCCAAGTTGGTACAGGAGTCTCCCCGACATCTGAAGGGCTGAGTGACGGGTGCCCTGCTTGAAGGTGGGAAGCTGAAGACAGATATTACAGGTATCCCAGACTCTGTCTACTTATCCTGAGGAGCCCTGGGCAAACCACTCAGCCCAGACCACTGAGCCAGCCAAGACTTTCTTATCTCCTGATAGCCTGCCATCATCTCCTTTCCCAATCAGGACCAACTTGTAGAGCTCTTGCATGTCACAGGGCCAGTGGAAAGGACATAGATTCAAGAGAGAAGTCAAGAATGTCCAACTCAACCTGCACTAGAAGATGTTTAGTCCCAAACCAGAAGTCCTACGAAGGCCCAAACACACAGGTAAACACAAACACAAAATTTTTTCCTTAAGAGCTGACAGAATGGCTGAGCCCCCAAGAGGAGCCAAGTTCAAAAAAGACATTGGAAGCCACAGGGGTGATGCTGCTCTTCCCATCATTGTTCTGGTTTTGTCTACATTCGGGAAAAGGGAGCAGGGTGGTGAGTCCCAGCAACTGAGCTATAACCTGAAATGAGGTGACACTTTGCATGCACACAATATGCTGCCTATACCCTAAGCTAGCTCACAAAAGTCTATCGTTAATAACACATAAAATAGGAAACAAAGATGCATGCCTATAAGAAATTTATTCTGTGGAGAAGGAAATGGCAACCCACTCCAGTACTCTTGCCTGGAGAGTCCCATGGAGGGAGGAGCCTGGTGGGCTGCAGTCCATGGGGTCACGAAGAGTCAGACATGACTGAGTGACTTCACTTTCCTTGGACTTTCCTATTTGTATTTTCTGAGGGAAGTGGTTTTTTTCCCCCCTCTACCTCTGAAGTTCAAGGACCTTGGCTGTAAAGCATTCCTTCCTTCCTTAGATTTCTGTGTAGATAAAACAAGATAACATAAAAAAAAAAAAAAGAAATTTATTCTGAGTTAAAAAAACAAAATACAACCTACCAGTGAACTTGGGCACACACCTTCTGTGCAAAGCTGGAGATAACTTGTACTCTGCTTAGGTAAACAGAGGGTGGTTTTGAACATATGGTAAGTGCTTAATGACCACTTTATATTTGATAGGTTTCTTATTCTATTAAAGTTTACCCATGTTGTTTCATTTGTTTTCTTTTTATGTAACTCATTTTCAATCAACTTCAGTGGTTGACACTCAGAATCTTACTAACAGAGACGTCTTTAAAGGGGTGCTATCCATACATCAGTGTGTCTTAAGTCTTCCTGTTCTTAGAATACACTTGCTGCCATATACAGAGTACAAGGTAAAAATGTTTGGGGTTTTTGAGTGTTAACTAAAGGCTTGGCTTCTACCATTCATGTAATAGAGTGCAGATTTTCCTTAAAAATGATTTCTCCATTTCAAAAAGGCTGGAGACAAAGGTAGCGGGTATAAAGAATTTCAACAGTTTAAATTTAAGGTCCTAAGACAAGTCCTCATGGAGAATATTTTCTGATCATGGGAAGATAAAATTTTTATTTGATTATTTTTTGCAGAGTCAGCTGAAACCCAGAGTGTGGTCAGGGGGTTGAGAGGTGACAAGTTCTTCTTGTGTTTTTCCTGTGAAGTAGGTCAGGACACTGTCTCAAGACTCAAGGGCGTCATGTGACCAGCTGAGCTCGGCTCAGCTTTGATGAGTCCCACAGATAGTCGTCAGTCCCTGTTCTTGGGTTTCAGCTTCTTCTGTTTTTGAAAAGACAAAAACCAATTACTGATAGGTTTGCTGACCTCAGATGCATGGTACGTCTTAGTGTAAGTGAAAGTGTTAGTCACCGACTCTTTGCGACCCCATAGACTGCCTTTGCAACCTCATGGACTGCCAGGCTCCTCTGTCCATGGAATTCCCCAGACAAAAATCCTGGAGTGGATTACCATTCCCTTCTCCAGGGTATCTTCCTCACCCAGGGATCAAACCTGGATCTCCCGCACTGCAGGCAGATTCTTTACCATCTGAGCCACCAGGGAAGCCCAGTCTATCTTAGTGAAATGGTCTTTTCCCACCATTGCCAGTTAAAGGTGACACTGAACTTGTTGACATAAGATCAGTGAAAAAAAATCACAATAACTGTGAAACAGATATTTCCCCCAAGTTTTCTGTTTTGAATCACTAAAGTGGGATTTGATCCTGTTCAAAATGATCCCCTTTGGGACTTCCCTGGGGCACCAGGGGTTAAGACTCCATGCTTCCAAGGGGCATGGGTTCGAATTCCCCTTCAGTTCAGTTCAGTTGCTCAGTCGTGTCCGACTCCTTGCGACCCCATGAATCACAGCACGCCACGCCTCCCTGTCCATCACCAACTTCCAGAGTTCACTCAGACTCACGTCCATGGAGTCAGTGATGCCATCCAGCCATCTCATCCTCTATTGTCCCCTTTTCCTCCTGCCCCCAATCCCTCCCAGCCTCAGAGTCTTTTCCAATGAGTCAACTCTTCGCATGAGGTGGCCAAAGTACTGGAGTTTCAGCTTTAGCATCATTCCTTCCAAAGAAATCCCAGGGCTGATCTCCTTCAGAATGCACTGGTTGGATCTCCTTGCAGTCCAAGGGATTCTCAAGAGTCTTCTCCAACACCACAGTTCAAAAGCATCAATTCTTTGGCACTCAGCTCTCTTCACAGTCCAATTCTCGCGTCCATACATGACCACTGGAAAAACCATAGTCTTGACTATGGACCTTTGTTGGCAAAGTGATGTCTCTGCTTTTCAATATGCTGTCTAGGTTGGTCATAACTTTTCTTCCAAGGAGTAAGCGTCTTTTAATTTCATGGCTGCAGTCACCATCTGCAGTGATTGTGGAGCCCAAAAAGATAAAGTCTGACACTGTTTCCACTGTTTCCCCATCTATTTCCCATGAAGTGATGGGACCAGATGTCATGATCTTCGTTTTCTGAATGTTGAGCTTTAAGCTAACTTTTTCACTCTCCTCTTTCATTTTCATCAAGAGGCTGTTTAGTTCCTCTTCACTTTCTGCCATAAGTGTGTGTCATCTGCATATCTGAGGTTATTGATATTTCTCCCGGCAATCTTGATTCCAGCTTGTGCTTCTTCCAGCCCAGCGTTTCTCATGATGTACTCTGCATATAAGTTAAATAAGCAGGGTGACAATATTCAGCCTTGACGTACTCCTTTTCCTATTTGGAACCTGTCTGTTGTTCCATGTCCAGTTCTAACTGTTGCTTCCTGACCTGATTCCACATGGTCATGTGGCTGAGCCAAGAAAATAAAAATTAAAATAAGATAAAATGTGAAAAAGAGCTGTTTATTTAAAAAAAAAAACAAACAAAAGATCCCCTTTATCCTTTTTGCTAGCCCCACTCTCTCTTTCCAAGGCATCCTACATAAGACCACCCCAACCTTCACTGGGTATGCCTAGTAGAGGGTTATTATACTCTCATAGTTTGCTGTGACCCACCTTCCTGTCTCCTCCAAGGGGTCCTAAGGGGCCTAAGTAATACCTGGCTCACCTCCCCTGCTCAGGGGCCAGCAAGTGCTTTGAACTTATAGACCCTCAACACATACACTCTGAAATTTTGAAGCTGAATGGAACCAGTCCTTGCCATCATCAGTTGATAATTAAAACAAGACTCGGATTAGGATATGCTCCTTTCCAAGCTCACCCCCCACAACCCAACTCCCAGCTTCCTCTGGAAGTCCCTGGGGTCCCCACCCCGTCTCATCTTCCCCAGATTCCCCTCTCCTCCCCCCTCGGATCCTTTCCCAGGCAAGCAGCAGCAGCCACCCGGCCTTCGCTCCTTCCCTCCACCTCTTTTGCCTGCTCAGTCTCTACTGCCCTGGCCTCTGGGCCCTGCTTTTAAGAAGAGTCAAAACCATCGAAGTCAGGGTTTCTGATATTTCATGACATCTATAAATAAAAGTCATTATAATAACTGTTCTTTATGAAGGATTGGCTGAGCTGGACATGTTTAAAGCCTGTGATTTATTTACGTAGCCTCAAGCCAGAAGAGTCATTCTCTTTGCTTATTCATTCGTTTGAAAAATATCTAATGAAGAGGACGGGGAAGATGACTGCTCCAACAGAACTTATGTTCCTATGGCAAGAGAGAGACAGTAAGCAAGTGAGCGAGGGCATTTCAGGTGGTAACTTCATTCTGAAGGAATGGCAGCTGGGTCACGGTGCTGTGAGTACTGCTCTAAGTCTCAAGATCGGGGAAAACCTCCCTAAGAGGTGACATTAATGCTGAAACCTGAGTGAAGTGAAGGAGACTGATGGGGCTTCCCTAGCGGTCCAGCGGTTAGGAATCTGCCCTGCAGTGCAGGGGACACAGGTTCGATCCCTGCTCTGGGAAAGACCTCACATCCCACATGCTCTGGAGCAACACAGCCTGTGTACCACAACTACTGAGCCTGTGTTCTAGAGCCTGGGAGCCGCAGCTACTGAGCCCCTGCACCCTAGAGCCTATGCTCCACAACTAGAGAAAGCCCGTGTGCAGCTAAAAGCAATTAAATAAAATAATTTTTAAAAAGGAGACTGATGATGTACAGAACATTCCTGCACGGGGGCTGACATGGGCAAAGGCCCTGTGGAGGGTATGAGTTTATCACACCACTGAGTCATCCTGTGGGCCTGTTTTCTCTGCTAGAATCTGAGCAAAACCCTTGTTCTCTTACACACCGACTGCAGGAAGGACTACCTTGTCCTTGCTCGTGATGGGGCTTTCCAACCTAGCATTCTCCTGGCTCAGCTGGGACACTCTATGATGCCCATACACATGTTCTCTACCTTTCATGATATAGTCTAAACCCCGCCTCTGTCTGACTCATCTTGGTGTCCAGTAGATTCACTTTATATTTGTTATCTCCTGGCTTATTTATTTTGCCATATGAAACACGGTTATCGCGTTTGCCCAGGCAGCTCCTGGCACTTCTGAGGCTCAAATGAGATCATTCATTCAATAGATTCCGGAGCATCAACCTTGTGCAAGGCACTGGGTTAGGACTTGAGCCCTGAAGATGGGCAAGAGTTGATCGCTGTTCTTGAAGCTTATCTGTTATGATAACTGGACTTGCATTTTAGAGAGCTCTTTCCAATAAAATGGTGGAAAATTGCCAAAGAGCAACCAGACAGAATATGGGGAAACTGACATGTGTGTCTGTCTATATTAGACAGCTGCTGTTTCTGAAAGGCTAGTACCCCTTTTTTTTCCCCTGGAAAGAACACCTAAGTTCTCATTGATTAATCCCCTCCCACTCTTCTTCCAAGTGATTGGGTGGGATTGATTCCATCCCTAGGTTTAAGAGTGGCCATGAAAGAGGTGCTGCCCACTCATACCAAATGATCCTGAGATTTTGCCAGAAAAAAAATGAGATAAGAGTTCTCTTTCTTCTAGGGTAGTGGATAGCATAGGATGCCAGATGGCTTCCCTGATGGTTCAGAGGGTAAAGAATCTGCCTGCAATGCAGGAAACACAGAAGACACAGGAGTTGTAGGTTCAATCCCTGGGTCAGGAAGACCCCCTGGAGAAGGAAATGGCAACTCACTCTAGCATGCTTGCCTGGGAAATCCCATGGACAGAGGGGCCTGGCAGGCTACAGTCCATGGGGTCGCAAAGAGTTGGACACGACTGAACGACTAAGCATGCACGCAAGGACAGTGCAAGACTGGGCCTGCAGAAGAGACCTGGCCACCACAAGGAAGAAACCTATGTAAGAGTGGAACTCCAACATGGAGGAAATCAGCCCTGAGAAACAGAAGCAGCAGCACTGTAAGCTCTGGGATCTGATTGGACACCCTTGGCCCCCTTCGATGACCCACAAAACTCTCTTTTTGTTGAAGCCACTTTGAGTTGGGTTTTCTGTTACATGCAATCCAAATATTCCTAAATAATACAGTAGAGAAGGCGGAGGCACATCTAAATAAGTTGCCCAAGGTCCCACAGCTAGTAAGTAGCAGTGCTTATTTTATTTTTAAAAAAACACTTATTTGGCTGCATTGGGTCTTAGTTGCAGCACTCAGAAGGTTGGTTGGGTCAGGCAGGATTTTTTGTTGCAGTGCTCGGACTCTCTGTGGCATATGGGCTCTGCAGTGCCTGGGCTCAGTAGTTGCGGCACGTGGGCTTAGGTGCCTCCTGGCGTGTGGTATCTTAGTTCCCCGACCAGGGATTGAACTCATGCCCCCTGCATTGGGCGTGAGGAGTGTTAACCACTGGACAGCCAGGAAAGTTCTATTTTTCTTGATTTACACATAGACATTCACACAATAAAGTCACGTTCTTTGCATGATGGCTTAACTGAAAGCAAGGAGAGGTAGATGGCATCTACTTCCACCATTCTTTCTCTGCCCACTCAGAACGCCCTCGGATGTCTTCCATTTTTCTTATGCAAAGAATATCACACCCAAGGATTTACAAATGCTTTGGAGTTTCACTTTAGAGTTTATTAATTTCTTAGCATTCTGATTAAGGGCGATCTCTTCTCTAGTCTCTACTGGGGAGAGAGATGGTTTTACTTAGATATAGACTATGGATATGAATAAAAACATGTTTTTACACAAACAAATATATGTATATACATTGCTAGTTAAAAAATGACATTACACTCTGTACTTTTTATGGCCTACTCTTCTTCCATTATAAATATATTTAAAGCATTTTCAGTGCCAATAAGTCTGTTAGAACATGCTTTTTAATGGTTACTTATTATTCCAGCTTATGGCTATAACACAATTTTCAGATGTAGTTTCGACATTTATGTTATTTTTTTTTTAATGTATCACCAGCATAAATAATTCAGTAGAGTCTATACACTGCCGTACCCCTGACACCTATGACAGTTTCTGGCACTTGGTAAATGCTCAATAAAATATTTGTTGAGTGATTGAGTGGATGTGTCCAATCAATTTCTGTTCTGAGCACTAGCATTTGTTTGCATAATCTGTATTATGTTTTTAATGTGTTTTTAATGACTGCAGTTATTAAAAATCAAGGTCACGGTTCCAACGTGCAGAGTTTCAGTTAATGTGATGCTGCGCAAGGCAAAGACTGCTTTGTTTCCTGAGTTCAAAAGCAATGCATGTTGACTGCAGAGGATTTGGGAAGCACAGCTGAAGAAAGGAAGAAAGGTAAAATTACCTGTAATTACAACACAAGTCAGAGCTGACATTTTGATATCCATCCCGTTAGTCCTTTTTTCTGTGCAAATACATGCTTTGAATTTTTTTTTTAACAAAAAGGGGAATAATACTGAATATACTGTTTTGTTATCTGCTGTTTCTTATTAATAAATGTCTTGTGAACATTTCCTTATGTAATTAAATGTTTTTCTTTTACATGGTTTCTTTCTTTTTTTCTACATATTTTTTTAATTGGAGGATAATTGCTTTACAATGTTTTGTTGCTTTTTGCCATACAACAATGAGAATCAGTCATGACTATATATATATATATATATATATATATATATATATATATATCGGAGAAGGCAATGGCACCCAACTCCAGTACTCTTGCTTGGAAAATCCCATGGATGGAGGAGCCTGGTAGGCTGCAATCCATGGGGTCGCACAGAGTCGGACACGACTGAAGTGACTTAGCATAGTATATATGTATGTATATATATATATCTCCTCCTTCTTGAGCTTCCCTCCCTTTCCATCCCTCTAAATTATCACCGAGTGCCAGGCTGGACTCCCCGTGTGATACGGTAGCGCCCTGTTCCATCTGTTTTATGCAGGGTGGTGTATGTGTATCAATGCTACTTTCTCAGTCCGTCCCACCCTCTTGACTTCCCCCGCTGTGTCCACAAGTTCGTTCTCCACATCTGAGTCTCCATTCCTTCCCTGCAGATAGGAATTTACATGGTTTTCGTTGTGTTCTTAGGATTACATTTTATGGATGGACTGCAGTATTTTTAACTAAATCCCCCATTTGTTGGTGAAGTATGACATTTCTAATTTTCCTCATTATAAATACAAGTATTAAAAAATCCTATTAATTTAGATAGTTTAGCAGTTTTCAAATCTTGTCCTATAAATATATACTAATTTATAAATTTTTAAAAACCAGGAATATACTCCATACTATAGTTTTGAAAAGTAAATAGGGAAAACTTAGGTGGGACTTTTTTATGTCTTACTTGATACATTTCTGTACTGCTTGAAAATTTTTCCAACAATTTTATAATTTTATAATGAAATTATTATATTAATTTTATAATGAAAAACACTAAAAAGTGTTTTTATTTATTTATTTATTTTTCGTCTCATCTTGTGGCTTGCAGAATCTTAGTACCCCAACCAGAGACTGAAGCCATGCCCTTGGCAGTGAAAGTGAGGAGTCCTAACCCATGGATTGCCAAGGAATTCCTTAAAAAGTGTCTTAAAATTCTAAATAATTTTCATTCAATGACCAGACCTTGGTTTCGAATACCATTCTCCAACAAAAGGAACCAGGGAGCCTTGGGAAAATAGCCAATTCTAGGCCTGGGACAAGGAAAATTCTAGATGAGCCTGCAGTATCTTGTGATGCTAGAAAATAAGAAAAAGTTCAAAAAATAAAAGGATAGGGCAGAGGCTTCCCTGGTGGCTCAGCGATAAGAAATCTGCCTGCCAAGACAGGAGCCACAGGAGCTGTGGGTTCTACCCCTGGTTCCGGAAGATTCCTTGGAGGAGGAAGTGGCAACCCACTCCTGAAAAATCCCATGGATAGAGGAGCCTGGCAGGCTACAGTCCATGGGATTGCAAAGAGTCGGACAAGACTGAGCGACTGAGCCTGTATCATATGTGTGTCTATCTAGCTAGATATCTATTATTTATCTACCTTAGTGTGTATATGTATTTGTCTATATAAATAAAATATATAGAACAAAATATATGAACGTTTTTTAAAAAAGAATAGGGCGTGTCAAAGTGACACAAATGCGCATCTTAAAGAACTTGCAGTGACCAAAGCTGGAATAATGAGTGGCAACATAGATAGTAGTGGATATAACCCAAACTATAAAGTAAATATCCATTAATCTATTTTACTATAAATAAGTGGCTGAAGAAATAAACAAATGAGGAAGAGGGAGAAGAGGCAAGGCCCCCTTCCAGATGAATTCCAAATAATTCACACAGCTACACTCCAGGAGGTGGAGCTTAAACCCACCCCAACCCCTAACACACACTACACTTTCAGTGTGGAGAAAGACCTGTCCTTAGCGACTTGATTCCAAAATACATAGCACAGAAAGAGAAGAAAAGTAACTTTATGGTGGAGAAGTCTAGCAAGTACTACCTCCAGAAGGCATCCAAGGTTGACTGGCATAAACAATGATAAGTTGCGACTTTCCTGATGGCCCAGTGGCTAAGACTGTGCTCCCAGGGCAGAGGGCCGGGTTCGTTCCCTGGACAGGGAGCTGGATCCCACATGCTGCAACTATGACCCCGTGCAGCCAAATAAATAAATATGTAAAGGCAAACAAACAATAAGAACTCATGTTGATAGCATGTACCCTTGACAGATGTGATGAAAATAGTACTTCCTGTCTGTGGGCTTCCTCCCCAGACACACTCATTAGATTATAGATTCCTATAATCCAGTCTAATCACGAGAAAGCATCAGACAAACCCCACCTGAGGGACTTTTTATGAATCACCTGACCAGGCCTTCCCAAAACTATTAAGGTTGTCAAAAACAAGGAAAATCTGAAAAACAATCATGGATCAGAAGAGACCAAAGACCAAAGAGATGTCACATCTAAACACAATATGAAATCCTGAATTAGATCTGGATCAGAAAAAGGACATTCATGGAGAAACTGGTGGAATCTGAATAAAGCCCAGAGTTTAGTATTGAGCCAACATTGATTTCTTATGTTTGATAAATGTGGCTAAGTTTAGCAAGAATGATATTAGGGGCAAGCAGGTCAGGGGTCTACAGGAACCCTCTGGACTGTTTTTGTAACTTTTCTGTAAATATAAAGCTGTCATAAAATAAAAGTTTATTTTAAAAAATGAAAAATGTTTCCATCAATAAAAATGCCTATCAGCAAATATCTTTACATATTAAAAAATACCTTTAAGCCTTTAGATGATATTTAATCATGGTGTTATAAACACTACAAATTAGAATCATTTCTTTAGGCCTACATAGTTCAGAGCCTACATTTTTAATACTATATTTTTATCCTTTATCCTTTTCCAATAGGGTTGCCTCAGGCATGCCTGTGAGATCAAGGCTTTGTTTTTAATCCTGCCCTACAACCAGTTGAGACTTCTGTGCAACATCTTTGCTGCCTTGACTCCCAGGGGCTAGAGTTAAGCCTAGTGGATTTTTACTGGACAAGCAATGATACTATGGATGTTTTGCACTTCAATCTACCTTCTCTCAGAGCCAATCAAGGTCTTGGTAAGGAAAAGAGCTAGTTTTGTTAAGGATCTTTGACTGTATTCTAAGAGCAACAAGAAGCTTTGGAAGGTTTTAAGTGAGAGGGTTGCATTATCAGCAGAGTATGCGATGAAAGGTGAAGGAGGGAAGAGCTTGTTCAGAAGGAAGTATTAGAGTCACCCAGGCAAGAGATACAGTCGATTAGACTACGGTGCTGGCATCATGGGTAGGGACTTATATTAATACCATGACAGCTAATAATTCTTGTACTTTCTTGCATGCTCAGTCATGTCCAACTCTTTGCAATCCCATGGACTGTAGCCTGCCAGGTTCCTCTGTCTGTGGGAATTTTTAGGCAAGAATACTGGAGTGGGTAGCCATTTTTTCCTGCAGGGGATCCTCCCGATCCAAGGATCAACCTGTGTCACCTTCTTTGGCAGATGGATTGTTTACCACTATGCCATCCGGGAAACTCCATGATAATAATAAAAAATCATTTGTACCAATCCTGTAGAGTTTACTTTGCAAATGCTTTGACATTCTTTGTCTATTAATATTTACAACTCAGGGTAGAATTTTTATTTTGCAAATGAGGAAAATTGGAGCTGTAAGAAATTAAGTGAATTGCTCAAGGCTAAGTAGCCTAACTTTAACCCAAGCATTTTGAGTCCAAATGTGATGTGCTTTACCGTGAAGTGAAGTGAAAGTCGCTCAGCTGTGTCTGACTCTTTGCAACCCCATGGGCTACCCTGTCCATGGGATTCTTCAGGACACAATAATGGAGTAGGTAGCCTTTCCCTTCTCCTGGAGATCTTCCCAACCCAGGGATCAAACTCAGGTCTCCCGCATTGCGGGTAGATTCTTTATCAGATGAGCCACCAGGGAAGCCCAAGAATCCTGGAGTGGGTAGCCTATCCCTCCTGCAGCAGATCTTCCCATCCCAGGAATCGAACCAGGGTCTCCTGCATTTCAGGCGATTCTTTACAAGCTGAGCTATGCCTGACTGCAAATTGCATGTGGTGGTGGGGGAGTGATATATGTTAAGAATTTCTTTTTTTACCCTTTCGGGTTAATGGTTTTCAAAATTACTTAAACAAACTTTAAAAATACAGATTTCTGGGCCCTGCTCTCAGAGATTCTGACTCAGTAGTTCTGAGCAGGGCCCGGAACTCTGTGGCACCCTTGAGTCAAGGGAAAAGCTTTGTGGACTGCACTTTGAAAACCAGCACAGCTGTGGGTCTCTGCTCGTTTTCTCAATTCCCACACACAGCGACATTGAACCTGGGCAATTGTTCTCCAAGCACACGTTTTGATGATTTGAAAGTGGGTATCAGGCTTCCCTGGTGGCTCAGTGGTAAAGAATCCACCAGCCAATGCAGGAGACACGGGTTCCGTCCTTGACACGGAAAGACCCCACGTGCTATGCAGGAGCCAAACCCGTGTGCCTGTGCTTTAGAGCGTGGGAGCCGCAGCTACTGAGTCCACGTGCCACATCTGCTAAAGTCTGAGGGCCCTAGAGCCCATGTTCCATAACAAAAGAAACCACAGCCGTGAGAAACCCACACACCACAAACAGAGTCGCCCCTGCTCGCCGCAACTAGAGAAAAGCCCAAGCAGCAATGAAGACCCAACACACCCATAAATAAATAAATAAAATTATTTTTTAAAAGCAGATGTCGATTTTGAAAAACTATTGTTTGAGCAAGTCATCTTTTCTCATCTGGACAGCATTTGCAAACTTTGCTTTGAAACGATCTTTGCTGTTTCATAATTACCTCGTTCCTTTCGCTTCTGCCTCCTATCAAGTCTCTCCCGTGGTCACTGTCCGCGTGGCCTCAGCCCTTCCCTCTGTGGTTTCCGGGCAGCAGGCCTGTAACCCACAGGGCTGGCCATGGCGCCAGGGCCTCCCTAGCCTCAGCCCAGCATCACCTACCCAGCAGTCACTTTTTCACAGCAGAAACCTCAGCCCGTAAGAGTCAGTGCTTGAGTCTTTTTGGTCACCACAGGGGAAAGGGGATGGAAAAGGCCGGTTTGGGTGTTCTCCGATCTTAAAGCCCTCCGGCCAAACAGCAGGTTATGACTTCAGTGTATCTGTTATTCTTCTTTTAATAAAAATAACTCGCCTGTCCATAATCACTCCCTGTCTTATTTTGCCTGAAAAATGGATTTCCTTTCTATTTTGTTTAGCTTTCCAGCACATCTAAAATCAAATGAAGTACTTTATGTAATGACTTTTTTTTCACTGCTCTCCTGGAAGGGAGGCACACAGCGCACCATTGATGAATTTTATCTGCTTTTCCATCACTACGCGGAAATAAATTCCCATACACTTCCAATTGAGGTTACAAAAGAGGGGCCCGGCTCATGCCGTTTAGATGCTCTGAAAGAACAAGACTGCGGTGACAGTCACTGTTTTATTCTCTCACCATATGCCTCGGCCTCCGTTGGCTCGCTTCCCCTTTGTGGCCCATAGGAATGTTTTCCTGGAAGGCAGAGTTGGGGAGAAGTAAGAACCCAGAGAAAACTATTCTGCGTGGCGATGGCTTTTCAGAGTCTCTCCCAGAGCCATGGCCTCAGCAGGGGTGTAAAGGGGCATAGTTCCACCTTACCCCGAGGAGCCCTGGGTGCCATATGTGCGTGTGCAAACTCGGGGCGTTTCCCTCTTTCCACCGCAGCCCCTCAGCTTCGGGTGGGTGGTAGTTGTGAATGTATTGAATGCCCTCTGTGGACTGAGCGAGGCTTCCCTGGTGGCTTAGTGGTGAAGAATCCTCCTGCCAATGCAGGAGATTCGGGTTCGATCCCTGGGTCGGGAAAATCCCCTGGAGGAGGGTATGGCAGCCCACTCCAGTATTCTTGCCTGGAGAAGAATGGGGTCACACAGAGTCAGTTCATGGGGTCGCACAGAGTCAGACATGACTGAGTGACTCAACAACAGCAAAATGGACCAGGCACTGTAGACCTGCTTTGATCAGATACAGACATCTCTTTCAAGCAGATGGGGCTCAAGCTGTGTTTGTTGTTTGGTTCTCTGGGATGCTTCAGCCCCAGGGAGCACACAGCTCCTCACCTGGGCTTGGCAGGATTCCCCGATGGGATCCCAAAGATCACATCTCCTAGTCATGTCCGTGGCTGGGGGTGCCTGTAGCCTCTACTTCAGATCATAATTGGCCCTTATAGTCCCACAGTTCCCCTGCTCCCAGCCTTGGATTTAGCTAAAAACCCACCACAAAGTGTTTTCCTCTTATAGAAAGTCCCTCAGGGTCCAGAATATCTCATCTCTTCCTCTGGCTCTTCTTTACCCTAAAGGGTGCAACAGGAGGGCACCTTTTCCCTGTATTTCCCTCCAAAGAGTGGTCCCAGGGACACAGCCTCAGTCTCTCCATGGCAGCCTGGCCAGGAGAAGTCAGCAAACCGTGTCCACTCCAATGCAATGTGTAATTTTGGACACTTTTCAATCCCTCCTACCTGCTCATCAGGTTGAATAACAGCCCCCCACAAACACCCTGCTTGTCTGGAGGCCTGGACACACCCTCTCTGTGGGCTACTCTCTAGGAAAGATGAGACCTCCGTCGGCTGTCATAACCTTTTTAAAAAATATATTTATTTCTTTATTTGACGGCACCAGGTCCTAGTTGCAGCTCCCAGGGTCTTCGATCTTTGTTGCCACACGTGGTATCTTTAGTTGCGGCACACAAACTCTTAGTTGCAGCATGAAGGGTCTAGTTCCCTGACCAGGGATCGAACCTGGGCCCCCTGCATTGGGAGCGTGGATCCGCTGGACCCCCAGGGAAGTCCCTGCTGTCATAACCTGTTTAAGAAATGACTCAGTGGGGAGAGGGGAGGAGCCAGGGGTTGAGCTGGGCTGACCTCTTAGGGGGACGGGCTGAAATCGACGTCTGATTCCCCAAGGGGTTTGGTGAAGAGGAGGGTGTAACCTTCCAGGGTATTTGAACAAAGATGTGGAGGCATGGGATGGGTAGGGTTTCCCGGCTGGGGAACATTCGTGACAGGTAAGTGGCTTGATGGGGGAAGAATGTCAGGGCCACGAGGATAGAAGCAGGACCCCTGGGAGCAGCGGAGGAAAGGGTGTGATGACATCTCCAGCCCTTCGGAGAGAGAGAGACTACTCTGGAAAGGAGTGGGCAGACTGTCAGGCCCTATGCCAGGCAGCTGTGGTTTGGGGCAGGGTTCCAGGGCTGGCAGGCAGTGGCGGTGCCAAGTGGGAGCCGAGCAGGCGCCCAGTCATATGCCAGGCTTGGCCCATGGGGTGCATTCAGACACAGATGCTCTGGGTGCCAACGAGCTTTCCTGAGGCACCTGGATCCTGGCCGTAGGGCAGCAAGGCTGACCACTGCCCCTTCCCCCACTAGTGGCCAAAGGTCCTGGATTATGTAACAGTAGGCTTGTGTAGGGGCTTCCCTGGTGGCTCAGTGGTAAAGAATCCGTCTGCAATTCAAGAGCCGCTGGAGACACAGCTTCTGTCTCTGGGTCGGGAAGATCCCCTGGAGAAGGGTATGGCAGCCCACTCCAGTATTCTTACCTGGAGAATCTTGGAGCCTGGCAGGCTACAGTTCATAAGACTGAAGCGACTTAGCAAGAACTCAGGCTTATGTAGGATCGGCTCAACTGCCTAACAGGACAGAGGAAGTGTGCAGGTGTCCTGGGGCTACAGCACAGCATTGCCCCCATCCTTCTCACCAGTCTCTTTCTCATGACAGGCAGCCATTTCTACAAATTGAAACAGATGAAGCCTTGCAAAGGCTCCTGACAGATTTTTTTTTAATCAACTAAATACACAGACACACAAAAAGCTGAAGGGTGATGGACAGACAGATATATACATCCATACACACACAGAGACACTTGCATGTGCAGATAGGTCTCAAACACATAGTAGATGAATTCCTAAAAAGCCGCGTTTAAATTCAGTTTTTGCAAATAACCCCTTGCTTGAAATTTATCATGACAACATCTCCTAATGAGTGTATATGTTCTCTTTAATTAAATAATGGAACTGACGCAGCCGAACTTCCTTTTTTTTATTTTATTTTTATTTTCCTTTTATTTTCCTTTTCTCTTTCATTGCCAGGAAGCCAGAGCTAAACTTCACTTTTAATTTCATTACTTCCTTAGCTTAAATCTCCTAGTATAATTGCTTTCTTCTTTCAACCCATTTTATCGCTTGACTTCTTTATTTAGGTCCTTGATGCAATAATCTCATGGCTATTTGTCAGATGTAATTTTTGATGGTTTCAAAAGTGAATAATGAGTAAGTAATGTGCCTCTGTGCGTGCTCAGTCGTGTCTGACTCTTTGTGACCCTTATGGACTGTAGCCTGCCAGACTCCTCTGTCCATGGGATTCTCCAGGCAAGAACACTGGAGTGGGTTGCCATTTTCTCCTCCAGGGATCTTCCCGACCCAGGGATCGAACCTGCCTCTTCTGTGTCTCCTGCATTGGCAGGCGGATTCTTTACCACTAAGCCACTTGGGAAGCCCAAGTAATAGAGACATGAGATGAATTTTTTAGAATCTGAAAAATACATATCAGGGAAATTTGTCCATTGATAGCTTTCTAAGTTCTGGAAAAGCAGAGTTCTGTTGTAACAGACAATATCCTATTAGAGAGCCCACCCTGATAAGAGTTTGGAGTGTAGGATCCTTTTCGCCCTGGAGTGTGAAATGCATGTCCATCTGGGTTGGAAGGATACATCAGAAGTACCTGTGGCGGGAGGGCGGGACTGGGCTCCGGATATGGGCGCGCTCTGCCAGCATTGCTGTCCTGACACCTCTTCTCTGGGCCACATTTGCAAACAAACCTAGGAATGTTGGCCACATCCTCCCTCGGCAGTTCGGACAAAGCTTTTTGCAGCCCTGCACCTGACCCGTTTGGTCACTGCGGCGCCTGGACTCCAAGATAGCAGGGAAGAGAAAGGCCCGCAGTGTCACTGAGTCCATTCCTCGGGGTGGGGCAGGAGTGGGGAGCAACCTGATCGCCGCCGCCTCCTCTGGGGAGAAGCGTGTGGTGACGTCTCCTCTTTCTACCAGGAGCAAGCCATCGGCACCGGCCGTTCCGGGAGTAACCCATTCAGTTTCTCACTCAGGCATCTGTCCTTTACGTCTCTGCACCCTTACTGTAATCTTGGAGATAATTTGCGGAGGCGTGAATGGATGTTCAGAAACCTTTCGTAGGGCCAGTGGGTGGTGGGCGCCCAGCTGGTTGGGGAAACAGGTGGAAACTCTACCTGGCTGGGGGGGTGGAGGAGTGAATATCTGGGAGATTCTGCTGACCCTCTATGCTTTGGGGTGAGTGCGGTAGACAGACAGGACACTGAAATGAGTCACCCCCTTGAGCAGCTCCCCAGGCAGGGGGCCCTTGATGTGGGATGATGGGCTGAAGATCCCCCATCCTCGGGGCAGAGAATGAATGGGCGGAGGTGTCTCCCTCTGAAGCAGCTCCTCCAGCTGGGTGTTTGTTCTCAGGCCTCATCTCGTAGATCATAGAATCAACTTGGCTTTGTTTTAAGGTAATAGAGGACTGACACGGAGATGGGGATTCACCTAATTTTGTGTAAGGTTGAGAGCCAGAGCTAGGATCTGTGAACACAGGTTAGAAGGAAACAGAATTGGATTCAAAAGGAGGAAGGGTTTTCTAACCTGGAGAGGTGTTCAAAAGTGGGTTGGGTCCATGCACAGATGGATGAATTTAAAAAGTGTGTACATATAACCGAATATTATTCAGTCTTAAAAAGGAAGGGAATTCTGACACATGCTTTAATGTGGATTAACCTTGTGACATCATGCAAATGAAATAAGTCACAGATTATTTCCACTCAAATGAGGTGTTTGAAGTAATCAGATTCATAGAGACAGAAAGTAAGATGGTGGCTTTTCGGGTTTAGGGCGTTTGGGGCATGGGCTGATACTGTTTAATGGGTACAGTAAAGCTTCAGTTTGGGCAGTCTTATTGGGGGGCATCAGATAAGGCAATGGCACCCCATTCCAGTACTCTTGCCTGGAAAATCCCACGGATGGAGGAGCCTGGTGGGCTGCAGTCCATGGGGTCGCTAGGTGTCGGACATGACTGAGCGACTTCACTTTCACTTTCCACTTTTATGCACTGGAGAAAGAAATGGCAACCCACTCCAGTGCTCTTGCCTGGAGAATCCCAGGGACGGGGGAGCCTGGTGGGCTGCTGTCTATGGTGTCGCACAGAGTCGGACACGACTGAAGCGACTTAGCAGCAGCAGCAGCGTGAGGGGGCATAAATTGGGAGACGGGCATTGACACACACACTACTATATATAAAATACACGACTAACAAGGACCTACCGTACAGCACGGGAACTCTATTCAGTACTCTGTAATGGTCCATATGTGAAAAGAATCTAATAAAGACAGGATATATGTATGTGTATAACTGGTTTACTTTGCTTTATAGCAGAAACTAACACAGCATTGTAAATCAACTACACTCCAAGAATAATTAAAAAATAAAACAAAAAATCAGTTTGGGAAGATGAAAAAGCTAGATAAATGGTGAAGATGGCTGCACAACAGCGTCGACACGCTCAGTACACTGGATGGTACACTTGGAAAATGTTTAAAGGGAAATTTGTCTTTTTTAATTGGCTGTGCTGGGTCTTTGTTGCTGCAACGGTTTTTCTCTAGTTGCTGCAGGTTGGGGCTACTCTCTAGATGCAGGGCGCAAGCCTCCCACTGCAGTGTCTTCTCTTGCTGTGGAGTGTGGGCTCGAGGGCTCATAGGCTTCAGTAGCTGCAGTTCCCAGGCTCTGGAGCACAGGCTTGGTAATCATGGCACATGGACTTAGTTGTTCCGCAGCGTGTGGGATCTTCCCAGACCAGGGATCGAACCCATGTTTCTTGCATTGGCAGGCAGATTCTCTACCACTGAGCCACCAGGGAAGCCCTAAAAGGGAAAATTTTTATGTTACATATATTTTATCACAGTAAAAAACTTAAGCAATTGGCGATTAAAGGGCCCCGTGATACTGAAAGAAAAGTGGTTATTAGCCAGCTTATCTCGTTGTCATGAATGTGCCTCTTTGGTACTTTCCACTGGTTTGGTTTTGGTGAAACAGTGAAGATACCACAACCTAATATGGAGAGGAAGAGGCCCTTTGTTCAGAGTTTTAAAGACAATTAGAAAGTAGAGTCAGAAGGCCAAATTCCTACAGTAAAGGTGTCTCAGTTGCTTTCCTTAAGTGCACGTGTGTGAGTGGCAGGAGTGGGGTGGTCATTAGCCTTTGAAAGGTAGCATGGTAGAGTGATGGAAGGTAGCAGGCACTATGATGATGAAGAAAGATTCTTCCTGGGCATTCTAAGTGCTAGTTTTGTGGTTTTTCCACCTCTTTGAGCCTCACTTTCTATCTGTAAAATGGGAATAATAGCTTTTTTTTTTTTTGCAGAAATAAAGTACTCTGTGAAAGAATTTGTCATGTAGTGATTTCCCACAAAAGGGTCACTATTATTGGTCTCTCTATAATATTCATTTTTAAATATTTTACATTGATTTGTCTGTCAGTGATGCGGTTCTTGCCAAATTCATCAACCAGGAAATGAAGCTGATACTGCAAAATATATTTTCCTTGCTCTGTATTGACCTGTCACTGTCACTTTGCATTGTTTTGGACACCCTGGAGTGTTTCACAAAAGGAAAGGTGATTTCTTCTTGCTTTGGTTTCATTGAGACTCCCCCTAGGGATCCATCAGCTGCAGAGCTACAACATGGTCTCTTGACCCAGGAGACCCTTGGCACCACTGCAGGGCTCACTACCGTGTGCTCCGGCTCTCACCTAATTGCCTTAATTAGAGACTCTTCTGGCAGGAGTCCAAGGGCTACCTCATCAGCATTCAGCATCTCTGCCAAAGTACAAGTGGGAAAGAGAGTCCAAAGCCAGCCAGGGGAAGTGAAGACAGCAGCAGTTTTCCCTAATTAACCCAGCAGCAGCTTGAGGCTGTGGGGTGCTCCCATGTCGTAACCAATCTCTGTATATACCCGCTGGTAGTTACCCAGGGCTTGAACTGGTAAACTGGTAGGTCACAGTGAAACTTCCACAAGGACTGGAGGAATGGAAACACTGTGAAGCGTGAAGCCACCATCTCTGCCTTTTCTACAGCACCTTGCAGCCATGGCGGTACTTGCCACCAAGGCACAGGAAAGGAGATTTTGGTTTGTGTTCAGGACAGCATGAAGTATCTCTGCCCATTTCCCTGCCTCCACTGACATACATTTGGCAGCTCATGGAAATGATAGAAGCCCGTAGGTAGGGTTGTCCAGCTGTGGCCCACCAGTGTTCCTGGCTTGAATTTTGCCAGGTCCTTACCATCTGAGGCTCAGGTCCACTTGCCATCTCTCAGATGAGTGTAGCAGCAAGCTGTGGGGGAGCAACATCTTTAAAGTGATGAAAGAAAAACTGTCAATCTTGGATATAATACCTAGTGAACATGTTTCAGATATAAAAGCGAGAAAAAGGCTTCTCAAAGGTGAAAAAATTCATCACTAGAAGTTCTTTGCTGCATGAAATATTAATGGAAGTTTTTCAGATAGGATACCAGACAAGAGTCTAGAATGTGGTTGAGTCCAGAAACGGTAAATAGATAGGTAATTTCTTTAAATAGTGATTGGCTATTTAAAGCAAAAATAGTCAGAGTGTATATAGAATTCATAACATATGTTGAGGCAAATATATGAAAAAAGCACAAAGGCAAGAAGGAAGAAATAGAAACATACTGTTATAAGATTTTTATACTATACTTAAAGTGGAATGATATTATTTGAAGTTAGACTGTGATAGTTAAAAAGCATAACTATAAAGGACCAAATTATATAATACAGATTGAGTCCTGTTAAACTCCAAAGTGCTATTTTAATGACTTTGTCATTCTCAAATTGGTGTCTTTCATTCGGATTTAATTAGTTATAATAACATGTGTAATTTCAAAATTTAACCTGCCTCTGTAGTTCAACATCTGCCCCACTTTTATTAACATTGCCAAGCAACAGCAGAGGAAGTATTTTCAGCATTGTGCTGGCCTCACCAAGCTAAATTTGGTATTGCAGAATTTATTGGTGAGGATAAACTATGTGAGAATTGCTATGCTTGAAGTAATACTGGCTTTGGGCCATTTCTATTTAAACGATGGACTTGGAGAAAAAAGTGTGTTTTCAAACAGATTCTGCCATTTACAAACTGCACTACCTTCTGTTGGGGAAAATATGTAAAGTCTCTGTGACTTGGAGGTCCCGTGTATTTCACATAGCTAAGAAAAGAACATACACTTCTCTGGTGCCCTTCTTTTATTCATTGTGAAATGAATAAGACTTTTGGACACCACGACGGAAAACTTGATTACTTAATAAGTAACCATTCTTGTCAGATGAGTAGAAGGCAATACTGACCTCATTGATTTTTTCTACCAATTTTTCTCCCTCTTCAGGGCTACAAGTGGATCATATTTGGAACTATGAGCTTTAAACAAAGACTATTACTTAGTGGCTGGATGGTTTGATAATGGCATGACATGGTAAATGCTAGTAAAGAGCTTAGAGAAGTAAGGTATATAATTAACAAGTGCATCTAGATAGAGGCTCAGGCAGCCTGGCTTACTGATAAGAACAAATAAGGGATTCAGGAGAGCCAAAGAATGTCCTAGTTCTGCCTCTTGTTTGACCTAAAGCACGTAACCTCCTTGGACCTTAGTTTCTACTTTAGAACAGAGTAATGTTTCCATATGTAGAGTAAACATCACTGGTGGTATACCAGATTTAAAAAAAAATATATATGTAAGTGTATTTTAGGAAATCTATTTTAGAAAATATAATTATACCCAATCATAATTTCATGAATATTATTCAATAGGATGAATTAAAATACAGAAATCAAGTCAATGTAAAGAAAGCTACTAAGGAAGCAATAGTCCAAACAATTTCCACTGGGAAAAAATGGAAAAGACTTTTCAGTTTAAAATGATGTATTTATTCTACTCTATACAAAATAAATAACTAATAAGGACCTACTGTATAGCATAGGAACTCTACTCAGTACTCTGTAGTGACCTATTTGGGAAAATCACCTTTAAAAAAAGTAGATACATGTATAACCGACTCATTTTGCAAATCAACTACACTCCAGTAAAAATGTTTTTTAATGCTTAGAAAAAGGTAAAACAAAATAAAATGACATGCTTAAAAGGATTTAGTTTAAAAAATTTTTATTTCTGGTGTAAAGTGATTCCGTTATATATATTCTTTTTTTACATTCTGTTTCATTACTGGTTATTAAGAGATGTTAAGTATAGTTCCTTGTGCTATACAGTAGGTCCTTGTTGGTCATCTATTTTATATAAGGCAGTGTGTATATGTTAATCCCAAGCTCCTAATTTATCCCTCCCTCCCTTTCCCCACTGGCTAACCATAATTTTGTTTTCTATGGTTGTGAGTCTGTTTCATTTTGTAAATAAGTTCAATTGTATTATATTTTGGATTCCACATATGGGTGATAGCATACGATATATGTGTTTCTCTGATTTACTTAACGTAGTATGATAACCTCTAGACCCATCTATGTTGCTGCAAATGGCATTATTTCATTCCTTCTTCTGGCTGAGTAATAATCCATTGTGTGTGTGTGTGTGTGTTCACACACTGCGTCTTCTTTATCCATTCATCTGTCTGTGGACACAGGTTGCTTTCATGTCTTGCATACTGTAAAGAGTGCTCTATGAACACTGGGGTGCATGTGTTTTTGAACTATGGTTTTCTCCAGATACATGCCCAAGAGTGGGACTGCTGGATCATACACACGCAGGCAAAGTTGTGTCTGACTCTGTGACCCCACGGACTGTAGCCTGCCAGGCTCCTCTGTCCATGGAATTCTCTAGGCAAGAATACTGGAGTGGGTTGGCATTCCCTTCTCCAGGGGATTTTCCCAATCCAGGAATCGAACCCAGGTCACTGGATTTCATAACTGTTTTCAGTTTTTTAAGGAACTTCTATACTGTTTTCCATAATGGCTGTACCAATTTACATTCCTACCAACAGTGTAAAAAGATTTAGAAGGATTTGTTTTAAAGCATACACAGTAGCACAAAATTTGCACCTAATGATACAAATAAAATGAGAGAGATATTATGGCAACAAAATCTTAGAAACTAGACATCCAAGATGGACATGGGGTAATTGATGAGCTGATCTGGGAAAGCTGACTCCCAAGCCAGCAGTGGGTGAAGTTGACAGGCAACCTGATTTGCATCTCAGAACCTCTGAAAGGCCTAGGGATTTGTACGATCAATTACCTCTGGAAGCAGAGGCGGGGAGGTAAGATGAAAAGCGTTTAAAAGTCTGCTTAGATCTCTCTTGGTAAATGTCACATTGCACTTGAAAATATGTGGGTTATTTTCAAGTATCTTTTGATACTGATTTCTAACATAATTCCACAGTGACAGGAGAAAGACTGTGTGATTTCAATACCTTTAGGCCATGAAATTTTGCATCTTCTTTTTATGTTCCAGTGTCTCCTAGTTTATAGTCTATGGGAACTTGAATAGAATTTGTACCCTACTGTCCTGTGAAAATTATATCAATCTTAGTTATCTTGGATTGGTTCTTAGTGCTTTCTAGGTCTACCATATCCATCTACTTCTCTGTACATTCATTCTATTAATTTTTGAGAGCTTGATATTGAAACTCTAACCAAAAAGCTTAATTTATCTACTTAAAAAATAATTGTGTAACTATTTTGTGTAAATGTGTAAATAAATGTGTAAATGTAACTATTTTGTGTAAATGTGTAAATAAAAAATATATAGTGTAACTATGTGTAATCTTGTTCTGTATTTTCCAAGTCTCCAGCAAATATGTTATCATACTTTCATAATTTAATTTTTTAAATTAATTAATTTTAAACAAAAGAAAAAAAAATCTGTTTAGGAAGAAGTAGAATTCCAAAGGGCCAGAAAACTGCCCCCCCTCATCCAGCTGTTCAGAAGACTCCAGAAGAGAAGTCTTCAAGAAGATCAAACTGGTGTGATGCCAAGAATATGAATGCAGAGAGAAGATTTATGCAACTAAGGGAAAGTCTGGAGGTGTATTAGGGAAAACTGTATAAGAAATCTTATCCAACTCTGGTACTGTTATCAACACTGCAAAAGGTTTCCCAAGGAAAACAAAAATTTGTCCAGAAAAGGAAAAGGAAACACACTTTACTACATGGCTCAGAGGTCAATAGTGTTTTCCTCCTTAAAGTAATGTCAGCTGAATATTGATTTTATCCAAATGCTTCTATTGAAAGAAGAGGGAAGGTTGGAAAGTGGGGGTGGCAGTTGGGTAAGGGATATTGAAATTAAGCTTGATCTGAATCTGCCACACAAGTCAATCAATAAATAATGCTAACATTAAAAAAAAATCAAGGAGAAACATCAGGATTTGTCATAAAAAATAAAGAAACGGAGGCAAACAGGACACTAACTTAGAAGTGCTAAAAGTGATAACTTCTAGATATATAGAATTAGACATGACAAATACAGAAATCTTTCACTGTTTGCAATATCATTTTGATACAATTTCAAAATTCCATTTAAAAAGGCATGAAGATTTATGCACATGACTGAGCTTTGAAAAATGTTAGCCTGGAAGGCTGAAGTTCCAACAGTCTGTGAGCCGATCTGAAGAAACAGTGAGTAAACACTCTATCGCCGTGTGTGTTGTCATAACACTCAGACAGTTTCTCACATGCATTTGTCATTTAAATGATGGTGAATTGTTTTGGAGATGGTGGTACAGAGGATTATAATCTGGAGACATCACAGAGTTTCACAGACCAGGGCTGAAAGATCCCTGGGACATTGGAAAAACCTCGAGTGGTCGTTTGTCACGGTGTATTTATATGTTTTTGCCCGTGTGTTTGTGTGCCCAGTTGCTCAGTCATGTCTTTTGCAACCCCACGGACTGCAGCCCGTCAGGCTCCTGTGTCCATGGGATTTTCCAGGCAAGAATACCTGAATGGGTTGCCATTTTCTACTCCAGGGGACATTCCCGACCCAGGAATCCAACTTGAGTCTCCTGCATCTCCTGCATTGCAGGCAGATTCTTTACCACTGAGCCACCTGGGAAGCCCACATTTTTGCCTAGTAAATACTATTTCACACCCCATTTCTTCCCCACGCCTTGAAGTTAGAGATGATTTCTGGAATGGTGAGGACCAGGATATACACACCATAGATGCAAGTCTTTAACAGTTTCATTTCATGACATTTGTTACATTGAAAATATAAGAGGAGTGGGTGGGCATCTATTATCAAATGAGATAAAGCATGTGAAATATCAGTTACTGAAAGAACTTTTGCTACCCTCTTTCTCTCTCACCTCCTGGGAAAGGAGTTTAGCTGGCAACCACTTAAATTATGACACATCTCTCCTTGGGTTCCTGGAATCTGGGACCAGAGCGATGGTTAGGATGTGAGGAACTTCTTTCATAAAGCAGAGTCTAATGGCTGGGAGAATCTAGAACCATATCCAAAGACAGGAAAATTTAATGAGAAATGGCTAGACTTTACATCTGATGGTTTGGAACATTCCAGAGCCAAGAAAAGTCCTTCTTGTCACACATGACCTCATAATAATTAGGGCGAGCTGTGCCTGGGCAATTCAGGTCAAACCAGATGCCAAACTCTAACTCAAGTACTTACATAAAGATCCTCAACGTCAAAAGCGGCCAAACATTCAGTAGATAATCAAAAGAAGGGGAGTTATGTTATCTCTTTGCATTCCGTCAAAATATTTTCCTCCTAAGCACTGGTAACCTCTATGTTTTTTCCTTGTGCTTCCCATCAGGGGATGATGCTACTGATTGTGCACGCATGAAACAATCCTTAAAAAAAGTGCTTCTTTAACAACTTTTCATTTCTACTAGAATTTGTTCTTGGATTACTGCCTGTTCTCATAAGCCAGACCAATTCACCCATAAGTCACACATTTGTTGGCCAATAAAGATGAATGGGGATGACAGGATTAGATGGTTAGATAGCATCACCAACTCAATGAACAGGAGTTGGAATAAACTCTGGGAGATAGGGAAGGACAGGGAAGGCTGGTAAGCTATGGTCCACGGGGTCGAAAAGCGTCAGACACAACTTAGCAACGGAACAACAACGTCAACAAAAGATGAACTGTCTCAGCATCTCTGAATTGGAGAGGAATTAAGTGGCTGGGAGGATGGGTTGTCAGAAAGGAGACTTTTATTAGGCTCTGTTGCAAGTTGTGGATTTAAATGAAAATGTGTACAAGAATTTCTCATTCCAAATATTAAGCCTTATTAAAAAAGTTTTTTAGTAAAATATGTGTATTTTTTTGCTGACTGGCTCACCTTAGCTGTCGAAGTTCTAGTGGACATGAACTCTACTTTAGAAACTAAAAATGTCCTTTCCTCCAGGTCATTTAAATTATAGTCTTGCCATTGAATTGTGGATTTCGTGGAGTACTTTAAATTGTAGGCCTTTTCATCATATATTTCTTTTACTTCTCCTATTGTAAGACAATTTTTTTTTTTAAGCAACAGCTGAGAGAGACACCCAATAAAGCCATGCAGCATTTTGCCTCAGTGTTGGGGGCTTGCTTGGTCCCAGGGCTCCCCACTCATGCTAGCCTGCTCCTTTTCCAACCCCTGTTTTCACCAGTCACTTTGTTGCAGCTGAAAAGGAGGTTGAACAAAAGCCATGGCTCTACCACTTTTTGCCATGAGGACTAATTTGGGGCTAAATGTAGAATTCACTGCATTCCTAAAGTTGACTCACTTTCATTCCAAGCCTTTGAGTTAGAGTTAGAAGTCAGCTCAGGCTCTCCAAGGGGCTGCTCCTGTAAGCTGGCCTTAACTTATCTTACCTGGACCAGTCTGGGGTTTTTCTCTACCTTGGGGACCTGACTCCAGCTTGTTCTAGGGCAGATTGATTTTTAAAAGGTTTAGATATTCTGAGATGGGAAAGAGAATTCAGAGAAGGAGACTCTGAATGGGTCATAGGCTCATCTGAGTTCCTTGACCAGAAGAAACGTCAACAAAGTAGCCTCCTCCATCTTCCAGTGTCAAAGGTACAGCAGGAAGCAGGCCATCTTCAGAAGTGCAGGACTCACATTTAATGTGAGCCCCAGTTTCTGTTAACATCATCCTCCCCCTTAGATGTCCTCAATTCCTGCAGCAAAATTAGTTTAGAGATGCGATAATATTTTTCTTAAAGGCATTTTAGCCCTTTCTCTGAACAATTCAACAACGTTTAATGGAACTCATACCATTGACCCCTAGGTTTTCTCTGCTTGGAGGGAACACGGACTCATTTTATAGATCAGTGGGCCCTAAAATGAAGTCTTTGTACCTGGGTAGACATGCAAGACAGTGCTTTTGAGCCAAATAAGAAAATATTCCAGCTTAGATTTATTTTTATCTAAAACAAACAAAAATTAAGCTTTAACTAGTACTTAATAAATGAGTTGACACAGGTCTCCTCTCTCAGCCCTCCTGTCAGAAGGCCAGGTGTTCTGGACGACAGAGGAGAAAACCTGAGGGAATCCCATAATTTGGAGATATTAATAGCATCCCCGTAACATATTTGTTTTTATTGTGGGACACACTGCAGTTTATGTGTGGCAGTTTGCATGGATTTATAGATTTCTAAGCTAGTTTTGATAAAACTAACCCTGATAAAAATAGGTTAAAGGCTTAAAATTATTTCTCTAATGGAATCAGAGAGTAAAGCTAACAAGAGATGCAAACAGAAGTAAACAGCAGGAATACGGCAGAGCAGGCACCTCGAGTCCTCATTTGTCACATGAGGTGAAAACAAGAACAATCTAATACATCCATGGTCCCAAGTAAAAACACTAGTGAGGGCAGAGTTGCAGTTATTTTCTCTCTCTCATCTTTTTGAAATTTCTATTTTAGTAAATGTTTTAAAAACATACATAAATGTTAGTGGAGCTTTATAGGTATATAATTTTATAAATAGATAAATACTTTATAAGCAAGCATGCCATAACTTTTTTTTTTTTAAACCAATGAGATGTGCAATAAAAACAGTTTGGAGACCACAGATCAAGAGAGGCAAACCAGAGCAAAATAATGTTGGATTACTTCTCCAAATTCACACAGCAAATGAGTAAAGGCCAGAAATAAGTTCTGTCCCAGCCATAGCCAGCTCCCACCTCTCAGGGTCTCTGTGATTCTCTAAATTGCCACTTTCTTAAAATACTATTTCTAATATTACTAATTTCTAATATTATTTCTAATACTAATTTCTAAAAAAGAAATTTATAATATTTCTAGTATTAGACCCCTGAGGCAGTAAAATAAAACTGTGGAGAGAGTTGAAAGCCCTGGAGTCTGAGCCCAGGGCTGTAGGCCAGGCCCTGGAATTTCAGTCTTCTCATTTGCCAGCTGGGAGTAAATGACCTCTCAGAATTGTGAGGATTAAATGAATGAATGAATACCAAGTCTCTGGCACAGGGGAGCCTGCCTTCCCTCCTCATTTTATTTTAATTATAATTCATGACATTTCACTGTAGAGTGTGAGGTTGATCCAAACACTTTTTAAAAAAAAAAATTTATTCGACTGCACCATATCTTAGCTGTGGCATGTAGGGCCTTCAATCTTCATTGCGGCATGTGGGGTCTTAAAGTTGCAGCATTTGGGATCTCGTTCCCTGACCAGAGATCAAACTCAGGCCCCTTGCACTGGGAGCTTGGAGTCTTACCCACTAGACCACCAGGGAAGTCCCTAAATACTTTTTAAAGTCAGGAAACCTATGGAAATAAATCATTCCCTTCATCCTAAACATACTTACATATTGACCATCTGCTCTACCTGAGGAACCTGAATGGAAATCCTCCCAGCACCCAACATTAAGTCCCTTGAAAATGCTTCACTCTGCTGAAGGGCATGTCCAATTTCCATTATGTCTCTTGACAACACTAATGGGCCATGTCACTGGGAGACAGGTGCTGGAACAATATCCCTGAGGGACTCATGTCAGAATCTTAGGAGTGGTGGTTTGACAAAGTAGACCAATATGAAACTATAGTTTTACAGTTGCAAATTTAAAATGCTTGCATAGTACATACCACAGAGTAAAATTCACCAAACCATTTGGCCGATGGGGGGATACCTAAAAAGAATCTGTGATTACAATGGGGGAAAGGTAGAGAGAGGACAGCCCCCATGGGTGGGGATGAAGAGAGACAGAAGTAGGGGTGAGAGTTTCAGGTCCATAAGGTGATGAGGAAATGGACAGACAAAAGATTTGAACAGACATTTCACCAAAAAGCCATTCAGGTGGCAAATAGCCTGTGTGTGTGTGCTCCATTCCTTCAGTTGTGTCCAACTCTTTGCGACTCCATGGACTGTAGCGTGCCAGGCTCCTCTGTCCATGGGATTCTGCAGGCAAGAATGCTGGAGTGGATTGCCATGCCCTCCTCCAGGGCATCTTTCCAACCCAGGGATCGAACCCGTGTCTCCTGCATTGCAGGCAGATTCTTTACTGCTGAGCCACCGGGGAAGCCGGCTAATAAACATGATTGTTGAAACATGCTCAATATCATTAGTCATTAGAGATGGGAAAATTAAAACCACAATGAGAATTACTACACGTTTTTAGAGTGGTTTTAAAAAGAACAAGAAAAAAACTGACACCTTTATGTGCTGATAAGGATGAACTCTTATACTTCATTGGTAGAAATTCACAATGGTGCAGCCACTTTGGAAGACAGTTTGCCAGTTTCTTACAAAGTTAAATATATACTTACCATACAACCCAGCAAGCCCACTCCTAGACATTCACTCATGACTGAAACCTTAATGCTTCCACAAAACCTATACGTGGATATTTACACAGCAGTTTTACTCATAATTTCCCTAAACGAAACATCTGATTGATGTTCTTCAACTGGTGAATAGATAAACGAACTGTGATATATCAGTATGTGGAATACTACTCAGTAGTTAAAAGGAACAAACTTGTGGTCCATATAAGAACATGGATGAATCTTTTTATTATTTTTGTTGGACTATAATTGCTTTACCACTTTGTTAGTTTCTGCTGTACAACGAAGTGAATCAGCCATATGTATACATATATCCCCTCCCTCTTGAGCCTCTCTCCCAGCCTCCCAATCCATCTAGGTCACCACATGGGCATCCCAGGTGGCCCTAGGCACTCCGTTGATTTCAGGAGTGGAGCAGTGATGGTACAAAACGAGCCTGAAACATCTCGTAGGGCTATAAAATAAGGAAGTGCTCAAACACCAGGGCTGGGGGCTTGTTGAAACCTGAAAGTGCTTCCAATAGCCAAAGCTGAAACAATTTGAACAACAAAATAAATGACAGTAACATGGGATTACAATGCAAAGAACAAAGTAAATATCCATGAGTTGATAGTGTTGTAAATGAATAAAGGAAAAAGAAAAGGCAACTCTTCCTTCCAGAATTTAAATTTATAAATTCAAATTTTTTCCTGCCTATGAATCTGTAAGTTTTCTTTTTAAAACTTACTCAGACACATGTATACACGCCAGTAAGATATTCAGTTCAGTTCAGTCGATCAGTCGTGTCCAACTCTTTGTGACCCCATGAACCACAGCATGCCAGGCCTCCCTGTCCATCACCAACTCCTGGAGTCTACCCAAACCCATATCCATTGAGTCGGTGATGCCATCCAACCATCTCATCTTCTGTCGTCCCCTTCTCCTCCTGCCCTCCATCTTTCCCAGCATCAGAGTCTTTTCAAATGAGTCAGCTCTTTGCATCAGGTGGCCAAAGTATTGGAGTTTCAGCTTCAACATCAGTCCTTCCAAATTAGTATCTATTAAATTTTACATGTTGATCACCAATAGAGAAATGACCATTAAGAGAGCATTTTTACAAAGCTGAGATTTTTATAATTCTAGAAGCAAGTATAATTTCCTTATCAAGTATCCAGCTGTTTCAAATGTCAAGGGCTTGAAGCAATGATCTCCTGGAAACTTTATAACTAAAGATAAACCACCAATGCAGAGAGGTAGCTTCTAATAACAAATACTTAATTTTTGTTGTTAAACTAATGTTTGTTTTTATTTGCTTACAGATTTTAAGTTTATTTGTTCAAGGCCAGTTTTGGTTGTTAAAAATTATTTATCAGAGAGAGACTCACAGACTTAGAAAACAAATTTATGGTGGCTGGGTGGAAAGGATAGTTATGGAGTTTGGGAAGGTCATGTACACACTGCTGTATTTAAAGTGGGTAACCAACAAGGACCTACTGTGGAGCACAGGGAACTCTGCTCAATGTTACGTGGCAGCCTGAAGGGAAGTGGGGTTTGGGGGAGAATGGATACGTGCATATGTGCGGCTGAGTCCCTTCGCTGTTCGCCTGAAACTGTCACAGCGTTGGTAATGGGCTATACCCCAACACAGAATTAAAAATTCAAAAAAAATTATTTATCCTTTTGAAGTCTTAAAAATATCATTTTGTCAGTTTTCGATTTTCACTTTCCTGGTTAAGGCTACTTCAGATAGGATCATTTGAACACCACAGAAATAACTGCAACAGGCACAAACCACTTACGGATGCTAAAATTAGTGAGTGAAAGTTTGAGGAGAAACAGATAGTAGAGAACCCTGGCAGACAAATGATAAGGGGTAACATCACTGGGAATTAAGATATACCAATAATATCTAGTCCCGGACACAGTACAGTGAGAAGGGCACATCTCATGGTGTGTTCTTCCCCCAAATTTATAACCTTAAGCTACTCAGGAAGCATCAGAAAAAACCCAATTAAAGGACATTTTACAACATACTTAACTAGTATAGTTCAAAACCGTTAAGATCACAAAAGATAAGGAAACATCAAGAAATTGTGACAGATTGGAAGAGACTAAGGAGCATCACAACTAAATGTGATGTGGCATCCTGGACTAGAAAAAGGATGTAAATGGAAAAATTGGGGAAATTTGATTCAAGTCTGTGCGTTAGCACTCAGTCCCATCCAACTCTGTGGTCCCATGAACACCACTGTCCGTGGGATTCTCCAGGCAAGGTTACTGGAGTGGGTTGCCATTCCCTTCTTTAGGGGATATTCCTGATCCAGGGATTAAACCCAGGTCTCCTGCATGGCAGGCAGATGCTTTACCACATGAGCCACTTGGGAATAAAGTCTACAGCTAAGTTAACAGTATTATAATTATATCAATGTTTAGACGACATTGTTAGGCACATCTTGATTATGTAAAGTGTTAATATTAGAGGAAGCTGATTGAAGTTTATATGGGAACTTGCTGGATGGACTTTTGGGAACATTTTTTTTCAGTCTGAAATTATACAGAAAGAATAAGCCTTTTTAAAAGATGAGAATCTTGGAAGTATTCCTCTGCTTGATTCCTCAGTCCAATCACAACACCTAAATTACATTCCACATGCTATTCACTAGCCCTGAAAATGAGTACATCTTCTAGAAATGGCTCCTCCAAAGGTCCATGGAGGTAGCTAAATGACTCTGGGGGTAACCCCTGTGCGCCATATATTCTTTGGTGTCAATTACTTCTAAGGAATTCAATGTTCCATCTGATTTCTTATAGATCTATAAAGCATACCATAATTTTCCTATAAACTGAGAGCTTGATATAACCTCAAAAAGAGGATGTGGCACCAAAGGTGTGGATAGACTCATTTTGAGTGAAAATGAAAAGAGATGGACAACGTGGTTCTTTTTCCTGGTAAACACACTTCTCCTCCTCCTCCTGTATTTTTTATCAGGTTTGCACATGGTCCACTGGAAATATGCAACATTGCCAGAGGACACATGGGACAGGGGACCTGGAACTAGCAGACGAGCAGGGAAGAGGGTCAGAGACAGAGGAGTGGAAGACTGGGGAGAAGAACAGCCCTCTTCTCAGTTCGCTTCTGCAGAGCACCCACCTCTCCAGACACTGCACAGGGAGCTCTATGCCCATTTCACCCTTATTCCTCACTATGGGGACTTACCTGGTGGTCCAGTGGCTAAGACTCCTTGCTCCCAATGCAGAGGTTTGGGTTCAACCCCTGGTTGGGGAACTAAGATCCCACGTGCCATGTGGTATGGCCTAAAAATAAAATAAAAGTGTTCCTCATAACAGCCCAGGAGGTGCTATTGGTATTGTCCCAGTTTGGTAGATAAGAAACTGCTTCCCGGGTGGGGCTAGTGGTAAAGAACCTGCCTGCCAGTTTCAGGAGACTTGAGACGTGGGTTCGATCCCTGGGTCTGGAAGATCCCCTGGAAGACAGCATGGCAACCCACCCCAGTATTCTTGCCTGAGAAAAGCCGTGGACAGAGGAGCCTGGCAGGCTAGAATCCATAGGGTTGCAAAAAGAAGGACACGACTGAAGAGCCTTAGCACTCAGAAGAGCTAAGTGACTTGCCCAGGGCCACACAGCAATGAGCAACAGAGCCATGTCTTAAGACCAAACAGTGTCAAGCCACAATGAACAGCATCACCACTTTTCCTCAAGTCCTGCAAGAGGTCATGGAGATTAAATAATCTAAGGCCAGAAGCTAGAAAGTAGTTCTAGAAGCTGAGTGAGTGTCTGGCCATTAGGCTCAGAAGTAAGGCAAGGATCAGAAGTCAGATGAGACAGGAAGAGGCAAGGCTGGCAGAGGTCCTGGAGCTCAGAGGTCAAGAGAACGACTCCAGGGGCTTCCCTGGCGGTCCAGTGGCTAAGATGCCTCACTTCCAATACAGGGGTCCTGGCTTCTATCCTGATCAGGGAAGTAGATCCTGCATGTTGCAACTGAGAGTTCGCGTGCCACAAGCAAGACCTAGTGTGGCCAAACAAATAAACACTTTAAAGTTTAAAAAAATAAGAGAGAGAGAGAATGACTCCAGTGGCAGGGTGCAAGAATGGGTCTTCTCTTCAGGCCGGGAACACGTGCTCCAGGGACTTTTTTTCCTGCTGGCAGCAGACTCTGCTGCTAGGTGCAAGTGTGAGCTATGCTCACACTGTAGTTGTGTATGGAAGGAGGTAGGAAGGCAGATGATCAGGAGCATAGGGCTGCACTTATGTTGACATGATGGAGCTCAGGGTCCGAGATTTCCAGCTGTGTGACATGGGGCAACTTCCTTACCTCTCTGAGCCTCAGATTTCCCATCTGTAACACCAGGATCATAATTGTGAGCCAGACCGTCACTCCTCTACCCCAAACTCCCTTTAGATGTCTGATCACACCCAGAAAAAACCCTCTAATACTCTAAGACCCCCATATGACTGGCCCCTGGGTCCTTCCCACCCTCTCATCCTACTTCTTGCTCATGTTGTTCCAGCCGTGACAGCCTCCTTGCTTTACCTCCTACCCTTGGTAGGCATTCTTGGAAGTCTCACCTTGGTAGACAGGTTAGAAGACTACTATTCAGGTGGTCTTGTGCAGGAGACTAACAGACATGGATTTGATCCCTGGGTTGGGAAGCTCCCCTGGAGGAGGGCATGGCAACCCATCCCCATATTGTTGCCTGGAGAATCCCATGGACAGAGGAGCTTGTGGGCTACAGTCCATGGGGTCACAAAGAGTAGGACACTACTGAAGCAGCTTAGCACACACAGCATGCATGCAGGCCATAGGTGTTACCTCTGAGAGGAAGGCATGGTTCATTTCTTCATTCATCCAGGATCAGTTCAGAGGGTCCTTCCCAGCCCACTTTTACCCATCGTTCTACTGTCTCCCCTTCATCCCCTTCCTCTACTTTATACTCATCTCTTCATTTGGTACAGCAAGCTACTTAACTAGTCCAGAACTGAAATGCAATCATTTATATCAGGACTGAGATATGGAAGTGAATTTATATAACTGAGCTCCAAGCAGGGGGTGGGAGAAAGAATAATTAAGAAAGCTACCTGGCGAGTTCCCTGGTGGTCCAGAGGTTAAGAATCCACCTACTGATGCAGAGGGCACAGGATGGATCCCTGGTCTGAGAAGATCCCACGTGCCTTGGGTCGACTAAGCCTGTGAGCCACAACTGAGCCTGCACGCCTAGAGCCTCGGCTCGGCAACAAGAGATTCCACGGCAGTGAGAAGCCCATACACGGCAGCCTGACAAAGAGTAGCCCCCTGGTCGTCACACTAAGACCCCGCGTGCCTGCGAGCAGCGAACCTCATGGACTGCAACTTCTGAGCTCCTGTGCTCAGAAGCCCGATCACCACAACTTGTGAGAAGCCCTCAAAGACCCAACACAGCCAAATAAATAAATACGTGCAAATAAAAGATAAATAAAAAAGGACAATATTTTTTTAAAAAGAAAGTTACCTAATGCTAACTGGATGTTCTTTATAAAAGAAAAGAATTGGAAGCAACCTAAATGTTCACCAACTGGGTCCTGATTAAATAGACTGGAGTATATCCATACTTTGCGACACATGGCACCATCATGGGAAAATCTGCAAAATAAGTAGTTTAGAGAAAAGGGCAAGTTACAAAACAAAACATGATGTGATACAATTTATGTTGGAAAAAAAATTCTGTATATGTGCATATAAATGTAAGTTAAAAGTATTAATTGGGTATACAGAGACACACACATATATATACAACATTTTTTTTCTTGAAAGAATATATATATTTTTCATATACTTTATTTTCATTGATGTCAGATAACTACCCCAAACTGAAATCGTAGGTTTCGAAACCTGGAGAGAGGAGGGGTCAGTGGACACAACGAGAGCTGAAGCCACTGTCCTTAGAATCTCCCCCTCCCGCCCGGGAAGGTGAGCTCGTCACCGGTGACCCCACGGTAATGTAATCCCAGGGAGGAACCTGAGTGTTCACCTGCCGGTCACCTTTGATCCTAAATTGGGGACGAATGGTCTTCTCTCCTGTTGGAAATATTTTCAGGAGAGACTCTGAGGGTCCACTTGGGAGGGCAGGCTGGAATTCACCCACTATTCCTCCCCTTGTCTAATCCAGGTCACTCTGCCTGGATTTCAGTGTGTTCAATTCACACTGAAGCCTCGAGAAGGGACATCTAATCAAGACTTTTCAAAAGAAGCATTCATAAACAATTGAGAAAGATATCTCCTTAAGTTACTGTTTGGTCTTCTGTGTTTTAGGTAAAGCTGTCTTGATTCATCTTTCCTCCTAACACACATCTATTGACTCTCAAGCTGTTTCTGCTCAAAGCAAAAGTTTGTCAGTCGTATTGTGTGAAGTTGGTGCAGGAGTCTGAGCCCTGAAGGCTGACTGTGCCCAGAGTCTTCAGGACGACCATGAATAGAGCTGTTTTCTTCTCTGGCCTTCAGTTCTTTTCTGTTACACGAAAGAATTGTACTGGGTGATTTCCAGCATCTCTGTAAGAGCCGACATTTATATTCCAGCCTATGAACCTTTGAGTGAACATATACCCACTGCCAGACTGTGGGACACCATGAACCCATAAGTTTATAGGATAAATGAAGTTTAAACTCTTTTTCTTTTGACTGCTCCCCTGTAGTTAAGAATCTGCCTGCAATGTAGGAGACCTGGATTCGATCCCTGGGTTGGGAAGATCCCCAGGAGAAGGGAATGGCAACCCACTCCTGTATTCTTGCTTGGAGAATTCCATGGACAGAGGAGCCTGCTGGGCCACACTCCATGGGGTCACAAAGAGTCGGACATGACTGAGCACACACACGTGTGCACATATTAGTGCATAAATGACATCACTAGCTGAGAGACAGGCCAGTGTGATTAGAGAAAAGGCTAGCTGCCTGATGGATTTTGCGGGCCATCTCCAAGGCTCTCTTGAAGCCCACGGCTCTCTGATGGCCTTGAATTGCCTCCTCCTCATAGAAGTTCTCCCAGATTGACTGAGAGTTTCCTAAGGTGCAGGAAGTGAGAAAAAGAACACTTGCCATCCTCTGAGTTGGCTATACGCCTCCATAGAATGCTCTCTAAGAGAGGCAGTTTTAACCCACCCTGAAATAGAGCCCTTTATTTTTCAATTGTGGTTGGGAGGTAAAGGAATGCTACTGAAAGATGCAAATGAAGGTTTTTCTGGGTCTATTTTAACAAGTAGAAGTTACTCATTTAAAGGCAGTACATTGCATTTTATAAAAGCTTAAACAATACTTGAAAGCTATTTTGTTAGATTTAAGCAGGTTAAACTAATTTTTCTGTATTTTGTTCACCCTTTAGTTGGTTTAATAAGTTCTCTCTTCAAAGACAACACAAAGATAAATTTCAGTCAACGTAAATTTTTTTTAATTGAAGTATAATAGGAAATAATAGTACGTCAAGGCTGTATATTGTCACCTTGCTTATTAACTTATATGCAGAGTACATCATGAGAAACACTGGGCTGGAAGAAACACAAGCTGGAATCAAGATTTCTTGGAGAAATATCAATATATGCAGATGACACCACCCTTATGGCAGAAAGTGAAGAACTAAAGAGCCTCTTGATGAAAGTGAAAGAAGAGAGTGAAAAAGTTGGCAAAAAGCTCAACATTCAGAAAACTAAGATCATGGCATCTGGTCCCATCACTTCATGGGAAATAGATGGGGAAACAGTGGAAACAGTGGCTGACTTTATTTTTTTGGGCTCCAACATCACTGCAGATGGTGACTGCAGCCATGAAATTAAAAGACACTTACTCCTTGGAAGAAAAGTTATGACCAACCTAGATAGCATATTCAAAAGCAGAGACATTACTTTGCCAACAAAGGTCCGTCTAATCAAGGCTATGGTTTTTCCTGTGGTCATGTATGGATGTGAGAGGTGGACTGTGAAGAAGGGTGAGTGCCGAAGAATTGGTGCTTTTGAACTGTGGTGTTGGAGAAGACTCTTGAGAGTCCCTTGGACTGCAAGGAGATTCAGCCAGTCCATCCTAAAGGAGATCAGTCCTGGGTGTTCATTGGGAGGACTGATGTTGAAGCTGAAACTCCAATACTTTGGCCAACTGATGCAAAGAGCTGACTCATTTGAAAACACCGTGATGCTGGGAAAGATTGAGGGCAGGAGAAGAAGGGGACGACAGAGGATGAGATGGTTGGATGACATCACTGACTCGATGGACATGAGTTTGGGTGGACTCCGGGAGTTGGTGATGACAGTGAGGCCTGGTGTGCTGTGGCTCTTGCAGTTGCAAAGAGTCGGACATGACTGAGTGACTGAACTGAACTGAACTGATAGTTGGTTTACAATGCTATGTTAGTTTCTGGTGTACAATAAAATGATTCATATATATCAATGTATATATTCTTTACATATATACAAATAGTATATCCCTTTTCAAATTCTTTTCCATTGTAGGTTATTACAAGATATGGAATATAGTTCCCTGTGCTATATAGTAGGTCCTTTGGTTATCTATTTTATATACAGTAGTGTGTATATTTTAATCTCTTAAGTGAAGTGAAATCACTCAGTCATGTCTGACTCTTTGCGACCCCATGGGCTATAGTGTACCAGGCTCCTCCGTCCATGGGATTTTCAGGAAAGGATACTGGAGTAGGTTGCCATTTCCTTTTCCAGGGCATCTTCCTGACCCAGGGATTGAGCCCAAGTCTCCCTTGTTGCAGGCAGACAGAAGCTTTACTGACTGGGCCACCAGGGAAACCCATAAACATTGAAGTTCACGGATAAAGAGCAACAACCTTGAATACATATCAACATGATATGTATTCTATTACTGTGAGTGTGTTACTTTCTCAGTCATGTCCCACTTTTTGCATCCCCATGGACTGTAACCTCTCAGGCTCCTCTGTCTATGGGATTCTCCAGGCAAGAACACTGGAATGGACTGCCATTCCTTTCTTCAGAGGATCTTCCTGACCCAGGGATCAAACACTGGTCTCACGCATTGCAGACAGATTCTTTACCATTTGAGCTACAGGGAAGTCTCTTTAATCCCCTACTCCTAATTTATTCCTTCTTCTTTCCCCCTTAGGTAACCATAAAATTGTTTTCTATGTCTGTGAATCTATTTCTACTTTATAAATAAGTTCATTTGTATCACTTTTTTAGATTCCACACATAAGTAAAAACGTGGTATTTGTCTTTGTCTGATACTTCACTTAGTATGATACTCTCCAGATCCATCCATTTTGCTGCAAATTCATCCTTATTGAGTAATATTCCATTGCATAGATATACCACATCTTCTTTATCCATTCATCTATTGATGGACACCTAGGTTGCTTCCGTGTCTTGGCTGTGGTAAATAGTTCTGCCAACTTTAATGATCACAAACCCTTACATTTAGTCATTCAAATAAACCTGTTAGAATCATTATTAGCTTTCACATTTGATTCTTCTAGAAGCTCCTACTGATTTGTGACATCAGTCTGTGTCAACTCATATCTTACTGGAAACTCTGATTTCATTTCTTTTCTTTTCCTGCTAATCCTTGTTCTTGCTAGATTTTCTAGTTTTAACTTCTAATATTTCATTGGCAAGCGGCACCAAGCTTCTATGCTCCTGGTATTTCTGAAACATGAAGTCCCCCCTCCTCACTACATTTGTGTGCTCCCAGAAAATCAAGACACATGAAGAAGGATCAAAGGTAGTTTGGTCTCTTTTGAATGCCTCTTTGGGTCATGGTCAAAGTGAGAAAGAACCGAGCAACAAGGTAGGGCAGCCTAGAGGGGGACAAGCTTGACCAGTGGTCACTAGAGCAGGCCTACGCTTTTTTTTTTTTGCAGAGTTGTGGCATGTGGGATGTTAGTTCCCTGACTAGGGATCGAACGCATGCCCCCTTCAGTGCTGTAGAGTTCCAACCACTGGACCACCAGCAAAGTTCCAGGCCTGTGCTTTAAGGACATGGGTTCACCTTTCCAAGTCTCACTTTCCCATTGGCAAAAAAAAAAAAAAAAAAGGCTATTGAAACTGACTGGTCACCTTGTTTTCAGTTCTGACTTTCCACTGTGTTGCGAGAGGCAGCATTTGGAAGTAGTTGGTATGATTTATAAGCCATTTTAGGTCAATCAGAAAGAGATCATGTAAATCTTGAGAAGCACAATGACCAGGGTGCCCATGAGACTCTTGTAATCACGTCTTTTCCTGGAGAGATTAGGAAATTGTGGTTGAAAACCAAAAAGCCCTAAGTTGCAGTCCTGCTGTCATGGATTTGCCAAAGAAAAAAGCTGTCAGTATTTTCATTTTCAAAAAAGAGTATAAACAGCATGTTTTGAAGTGAAAGAAAACAAGCATAAAAAAATGTTTATTAACATTAAAAAAATTTTCAGTCCCATGATTGTTCCAGAACACAAAAGCCTTCTCTGTTTTTGTTACTAAGTGGCCTGTGATTTAAAGCTGCTGACAACACCAGCCGCTCACAATGCCCCGGTCCCCCTTGTCTTCCCTGTGCAGCCCTAGCAGACACTCATTTGTATGTATGGGTTCAGCCTGTCTGCAGCGTCTGGCCAAAGGGACAGATACTAATGGCATATGTTAATTACTATCCAACAACTTCCTTTCATTAGAGTGTTTATTAACATTCTCACTTCTGCCCATTGAACCAGCTGGCACGAGGCTACGCTGGCAGCCCCAAGCTCACGGGCTGGTTTCATTCAGGGCTTATAAAATAGAATAGATGTTTCCTTTTGGATAACAAAACCTTTCCTGTTCCTTTCTCAGTCGAGAGCTTTCTGAGATGACACCAAAATAGCAACTTGGGGAAAAAAATGTCTTGTTGTTTTGCTGCTGTAATTTGATAGTTATCCATCTGTTTAGACATCTTTATTTTTAAAAAACATCATTAATGGGCACTAAATAACCCTCATTCCAATCGTGGACACTCAGAAGGTATGAAATAATTTATGTATGAGTGAGACAGTATGAACTATTTTAGGAGGAGTACTCAACTTCCCTAAATACATTTCTAGGCTACATTTCTCAATAGCATGACCAGATGCAGTTCACTAACATTTAGGCCGTTGGGGAGTATAAGCAAAGTACAATAGCTGAGGGAATGATCTGAAAAGCCAGAACTTTGGATAGAATGATGAACTATGAAGGGACATACATACTTTTTCTTTTTTTTTAATAAATTTTTTAAAAAACTTTTTTTTTTGTATTGGAGTATAGCTGATTAACAATGTCGTGATAGTTTCAGGGGAAGGGACTCTGCCATACATATACACGTATCCATTCTCCCCCAAACGCCCCTCCCATTCACATGCCATTGAGCAGAGTTCCACGTGCTATACAGTAGGTCCTTGTTGGTGATCCGTTTTAAATATAGCGGTGTGTGCATGCCCATGAAGGGACATATTTTTATATTGAGCAGTGACAACACCATTCACCATGAAGAACTCTAGATCTGGGATTTCCTTTGCAGTCCAATGGTTAAGACTTCGCCTTCCAGTGCAGGAGATACCTGTTTAACCCCTGATCGGGGAACCGAGATCCCACATGCTGCAGAGTGTAGCCAATAAATAATGAATAAATAAGCAAACACAACATTGTAAATCAATTTTACTTCATTTTTTAAAAATCTTTGAAGAAGAACTCTAGATCTTTCTGTTTCATTGGTTGCTCATGTCCCTTTAAGGTGACCCGAGGTGGGAAGTGGACTAGTCCCCATGAGGATGACGAAGCAAGAACGACATGGTAAACAAGCATTTTCCAGTGTTCTCACCCAGTGACACCCCCCGCCCCCCAACCAACAGTCACCTGTAGAAGATCAAATGTAGGAAGAAAGAGCAGAAAGCCAAATAGAAAGTTCTTAGTCGCTTTGTCGGGAAATTACCGTAGATTCCGCTTTCAAGGGGATCAGAAGTTTTGTTGACATCTGATCAGGCCATATGTGTTAGACTAATGGGCTTTTTTGCTTTTGTATTAGAGCATAGCTTTTGAATATCACACAAAGAACAGGGGTTTTGCCAGGGCGTTTCACAGCTGCAAAAGATATGAGTGTCTGTAACTTATTTTTTTATCAGCTTTTTTTTTGATGTGGAGCATTTTTAAAATCTTTATTGAATTTGTTACAATATTGCTTCTGTTTTTATGTTCTGTTTTTTAATGGAGTCTTACCTCCTTGACCAGGGATCAAACCCTTACCTCCTGCATTGGAAGGCAGAGTCTTAACCACTGGACTCTCAGGGAAGTCCCTATAATCTCTTTTTTGAAATTTATTTATTTATTTTTGGCTACACTGGGTCTTCACTGCTGCGTGAGCTTTCTTGAGTTGTGGCAAGCAGGGGCTGCTCTCGAGTTGCGACGATTGGGCTTCTCATTGTGGTGGGTTAGGTAGTTGTGACATGCAGGCTTAGGTGCCCATGGCTTGTGGGATCTTCTGAGAGCTGCTTCTGCTGCTGCTAAGTCGTTTCAGTTGTGTCCGACTCTGTGCAACCCCACAGATGGCAGCCCACCAGGCCAGGGACTGGGAATTCCCTGGCTTCCCAGTGGTTAGGACTCTGTGTTGTCACTGCAGAGGGCCCAGGCTCAATCTTTGGTTAGGGAACTAAGAGCCTGCAAGCCGCTTGGTGCAGTCAATAAGTCAATAAATTTATTGACCTAATAAGTCAATAAATCAGTAATTAAACCAGAGCAGGTATTGAACCTGTGTCCCTGCAGTGGCGGTGCATTCTCAACCCCCGGACCACCAGGGGAGGCCCCTATAACTTCTTTTTAAATTAAAGGGAGAGCAGGGCTCCTTCCTCTTCTGCCCCCTCACATCCCAGTCACCAGACCAATCAGCTCCTGAGGTTATGTGACCTGAGGCTAAGACCATGCTTACTCACTCTGCACGGGTCCAATGTCAAGGAGCTCTGGGAAGCAAAGTCTTTGGCATTTGCTGGGGGGTTGGGGGGAGCAGATAATGGAGTACCAACCACCACGAGAAGGATGCTTTAGTGAAAGGCGTTCATTTCATCAGCAAATATTTGTTATTTACAAACAAGGCTGCTATTTAGCTGTTCAGCACCAGGATGGCTGCATGTACCAGTTTTCAAAATATCAAAATACTTCCATACTGATTGGTAAAATGTCACTACCCTAAACCTCCCCAGTGTCCCCCTCTGCCCCAGACATGCCAAGACCCCTATACCTCCTGAATTCCCTAAGACCAAGCACCCCCAGGATTCTGTAAGATCAAGGACCAGTGAGATTCACACCTGGCCCCACAGGGACCTTCAGGACTCTACTCCAGCATCAAGACTCATATTATGTGGAAAGGACAGTGCCATGGACATGGGTGTAAATATTTAGACTATCACCCTTGCCTATAATATCCCAGGGCTTTCTTGGTGGCTCAGATGGTAAGGAATCTGCCTGCAGTGCAGGAGACCCAGGTTCAATCCCTGGGTTGGGAAGAACCCCTGGAGAAGAAATGGCTACCCACTCCAGTATTCATGCCTGGAGAATCCCATGGACAGAGGAGCCTGGTGGGCTACAGTCCCTGGGGTTGCAAAGAGTGGGACACGACTGAGTGACTAACACATTCACTTTTCACCATAATGTCCCAGCACTGAGCTGGGTATAGAGAATACACAGAAGAAGACAATATTGATCTCTGTCTTCCAGGATCACCTGGTGGAGATTATCATGAAAAAGGTTCTAGGGACTTCCCTAGTGGTCTAGTAGTTAAGAATCTGCCTTCCAACTCAGGGGACACAGGTTTGATCCTTGGTCAGACATGTAAGATCCCAGATGCCTTGGGGCAATTAAGTGTGTGTACTACAACTACCGAGATTTTGAGCTCTGGAGCCCCCGTGCCACAAATAGAGGGACACTCATGCATTGCAGTGAAAGATCCCTTGTGCTGCAACTAAGACCTGTACATATATATATATATATATATATATATATATATATTTTTTTTTTTTTTAAGTTCTCTGCTAAGCAATAGGAATTTTGAGGTGGTGTCGCTTTGCAGTCTGATTTGCAGACTTATTAACCAGCGAGAGCGGATCTCAGGGACAGATACACATAAGTCAAATCTTTGAGAGGCAGCCATATGAACCCAAGTCACAATTTATTACTTTGCAGTGAGAAACAAGCACATCTAAGCAGAGTGGACATTTGTATCACCTTGACTAACACGTTCTCTCCCAGCAGGAAGCTAAATAGGAAGGCAAGTGGTAATGAGAACGCAGCCTGAGTACACAGCCTGAGCAGGGATATTAGAGGGATGGTTGTCATGTCAAAGGTGTCAAATGTTCTTAAGCTCATGCTCTCACTCACTCTTTGGAGATGGACCTGCCAAACGGAAAGGACTGGATGTTCCCGTCAGCTCACCCGTGCCCTCTCCCCTTGGCGAGTCCTTCCCCCTGACTCCCAGTTTCTCTCTCCATGCAGACAGCCCCCTCTGGTTGACACCTTCTATCTTTAGATTTGTTAATACCTCCCAGAAAGCTCCAGCCAGACTCTGCTGCTTTCCTGGCCCTGGCTTGGAAGACATTCTACCTTTCGGGTGCCCAATACAGACCCTTGGTGTTTGGGTTGTGCCACGGGCGGAGTACTAAAATATTTAAATAAATAGGTCGCCGACGGATCAGCCGGGGCTGGACCCCGGCAGGGTTGGATTGTTATTGTTTAATTTATTGGTTCTCAGATTTGGCTTTGGAAGCATCTGGGAAATCTGAAAAATACCCGTGCCTGGTTCCCTCTCCCAAAAATTCTAATTTAGTGGATACGGGGTGCAATCCAGGCATTGTTAATTTTGCTTTTTTCCATTTTTAATTGGAGGATAATTGCTTTACAATGTTGTGTTGGTTTCTTCCAGGTATCAATATGAATTAGCCATAGGTATACGAGTGTCCGTCCCTCCTGAACCTCCTTCCCACCTCCAACCCCATCCCACCCCTCTAGGTTGTCACAGAGCACCAGCTGAGCTCTCTGTGCTATAGGGCAACTTCCCATTAGCTATCTATTTTACACATGGTAATGTACATATTTCAGTTCTACTGTCTGGATTCATCCCCCACCCCCAGCTCCTTCCCCCACTGGGCCCACAAGTCTGTTCTCTATGTCTGCTCTGTAAATAGGATCATCAGTACCATTTTTCTAGATTCCATATATATGCATTGAGTGATAGTTGCTCAGTCATACCTGATTCTTTGCAACCCCGTGGACTGTAGCCTGCCAGGCTCCTCTGTCCATGGGGTTCTCCAGGTAAGAATACTGGAGTGGGTTGCCATTTCCTTTCCCAGGGAATCTTCCCTACCCAGCGATCAAACATGGGTCTCCTGCACTCAGGTGATTCTTTACCAACTGAGCTACAAGGGAAGCCCGAACACTGGGGTACATGTGTCTTTTTCAATTATGGGCAATGGGTTTTGTTAAACCTCCCTAAGCTATGCAACTGAATCTGGGGCTCCTAAAGAGTTGAAATTCAAGGAAAAGAGCTTTGAAGTTGAGCCAAATTTGAGAATCACCGATTTCACTCAGAGTTGCAGGCTGACTCGAACTTCTCTAGCTTTTAACGCCTGTCCGTGCTGTTTCCAGCCTGGGATGATGATTTATCTGGTCTGAAGTGGGGTGGGACATGGGCATTTTTACAAAGCTCCCCAGATGATTCCATTGTGCAGTCAAGAGTTGAGATTCAATGGTCTAAGCATTCACTTGACTGAGTTTTTGTTATCAATTAGTCCTTGGACAAGGCATTGTACAGAAGGGAACACAGAAGAAAAATTGAAGGAAAGGTCCATAGGGGTGAGGTTTCCCAGAGAAAGAGCCGGAGACTAAACCCAAGAGCAAGCCCTGTGGCATCAGTAGGGGAACCATGTGGGCGGGACGGATTCGGATGGACAATCTTTGAGCCATTTTCTACCATATCTTAGAGTAACTTCAACAGAAGCCAAAGAAGTCACTGAGCATGGATTGGTCTGTTGCATGCTTTTCAACAAGAAATCTGCCTCCTTGTCTTCTCTGAGTGGTCTTTTGGCTTGCTCCTCCTACCCTCCACCTGAGTCCCCTGCTGTCTGAAGGCCACCACCTTGAAAAAGGCTGAGCTATTTTTGGTCCACATTCTCCTTAGCAGCAGCAGGGTTTAGCTGAGAAGCTGGAGACTGGAAAATCCCAGCCTGTTCTCTTCCTAAATAAGCTGAGGATTTTTCCATTTTCCTCATGATTTTCTAACTTCCTGCTGTCATTTCTAACCTTGCTGACATGTGTTAAAATCCACTGGAGTTTTCTGGGGTGTTTGCAGTCTTGTCTGATTGCAGGACATCTGGGAAAACCATCAATTCCACTTTGTAAGCAACTTGGGGAAAAAAAAAAAATGCATTCCTGGGAGAGGAAAAGGCAGTGGGAAGGGCAGAGTTTCACTCCAGTGCTTCCGCCCGTCCTTCTCCAGGGACTGCTGGTCACAGGACTTGGAACTAAATGACTCTGAGTAGGGAGAAGGAGGACAGAGTGGGGCTGCCGTGTGCGGTTGGGCAGGTGACACGCAGCGCAAGACTAGGTGAGCCACTGGCACTCTTTCTTTGGTGACAGTGACTACAGCCGCCTCCTCCCACTGCCCCACTCAGCACCTCTGGCGGAAGCACTGTTCTTTGAATCTCAGCTCTGCAGCAGCTCCAGATTTTGGTGGCACTTGCGCTTCTGAGACACACAGCATCAGAGAAGTCCCTTGCTTTCTCTGGCCTTCACTTCATTCATTTAGAAATTGATAGGTGCTTTCCAGGTCTCAGCATGATTTCAAACGTCACTTTCTCTTGGTGTGTGAAAGCAAGTGTTAGTCACTCAGTTGTGTCTGACTCTCCCTGACCCCGTGGACTGTAGCCCACCAGGTTCCTCTGTCCATGAAATTCTCCAGACAAGAATACTGGACTGGGCAGTCATTTCCTTTGCCAGGGATCTTCCTGGGATTGAACCAGGGTCTTCTGTATTGCAGGCAGATACTTTCCCATCTGAGCCACCAAATGAGGCAGCATGTGGAGGCCCAGCTATTTGTATGCCTGAAACAATTTGTGTGTAATCTTGCTGGCAGAATAAAGAGAATGTTAATCTGAAGATGTTGATAGCCAGATCTGAGGCTGAATTCTTCCCTCTGGCCCTCTGTTTTGCCCATCTGATAATCCCTTGGAGCCATGTCCCAGTTTATTCAAACGAAGATCCAGTATCTCTCAGAAATGGAAAAATGAAAGTCAAAGTCGCTCAGTCATGTCCAACTCTTTGCGACCTCATGGACTATAGCCTACCAGGGTCTTCCATCCATGGAATTTTCTAGGCCAGAATACTGGAGTGGATAGCCTGTCCCTTCTCCAGCTGATCTTCCCGACCCAAGAATTGAACCAGGGTCTCTTGCACTTGAAGGTGGATTCTTTACCAACTGATCTATCAGGGAAACCCCTCAGAAATGGAAGAAACCTCCATTGTAAGACATCTCCTTATATCACTCAAAGAGCAGCCATGCTCAGCTCTTTATGATCATCTAAATATCCACAATTAAATGTGGTCTTTTAACATAGAGAACAGACTTCTTGTTGCCAAGGAGGGTGGTGGGTTGAGGGAGAGATGGGTTGGGAGTTTGGGATTAGCAGATGCAAACTATTATGTATGGGATGGATAAATAACAAGGCCTTACTCAATATAGCACAGGGAATTATACTCAATATCCTGTGATAAATCGTAATGGAAAAGAATATGAAGACGTGTATACATATGTATAACTGAGTCATTTGCTGTACAACAGAAATTAACACCACACTGTAAATCAACTACACTTGAATAAAATAAATTTTTAATAAAATATGATCATTTAAACTATTCCTCTCTCTCACCAGAACTCATAAGCTGTAAATCAGGATTGTCTTTGTCTTCAGAAATCAGCAGTCTCTGTACATATAGGTTTGTTCTCCTGGGATTGGATGGAGGTGGGAGTTGGGGAGGGTGGGTTTCAGTGTACCAATGTCTCATAGATCTCATCTTTAGCTGGTCACAGTTAGATGCTTCTTCAAATATCTAGATGCTGCAATTAATGGTAAGCCCAGATGAAAATGAATCAGATCTTTATTATATTGATGGATACCAAGGGCAGGGCCTATTTGTGTGGGCCCATGAGAGAGACTTCGATTTTTGTTACTTGATGACATTTATTTGCTCTTTATTGAATAATCTATCAAAAATGTCCAGGAGGCAGCTGTGCTGGGAGTGTCCTGGGAGGGTTCCATGCAAGTGAAGGGTCCTGAAGCTTAAGCCTCCTGGCCCTCCAACGCTGGCTTCTCTGGGAAATGAGTAGAAAATTGCTCACTCACCAAATCTCCCCTTTCCTTCCCAACCCTCCCTCCACTAGGCCAACTATTGCTCAGATAAAACCAGAACCTAGAGTGTGAGGGTGCATGGCTACTGTGGAGAGGTTTTAAAAACTGGCCTTAGGGCCCCACCTGACTTCTCTGTGATGCTTACAGCATTTCCAGTTAATAAGTGGATATGTTTATGTTGGATCAAGTCACTAAGCAAATGTTAGGAATGAATGAAAGTTCCTGCGGTGTCACGCTCGCCACGTCACTCTCCTTGAATGAGCGGTTTTCAAACACAGACCCCTCAGTTTTCACAGAGTTCCTTAGGGGCTGTCTAGAGTTGGGAGGCGGGGAAGGTGGTGAAATACTCAGGGAGGGCATGGAGGTTTTATGAGAAGGGCTCTGTCCCCTCCAAACCCAACCAGATTCCATCAGATTCAACTGCTTTGTGTACTGAAGCTCTATGAGAGATTTCCAGTCAATGAAAATATTCTGCTTAAAAGAGAAGTTTGAAAATATTTTCCAATCAGCTTATTTTCATCAGGAACAATCTTATGCATCCCTGATTTGTATTCTTTGCCATTTAGAAATATCATCAGCTTCTTTGCCAATGATTGCTAGTCAAAACTCTTACATAAATGCAATTAAATGATTTTTTTTTCTGTTCTGTGTTTCACTATTACATGTTCACATAATATGTATGTCAGTTCCTTTCAGGATTGCATTATTTCTGCCTTGCTTTCAGTTTTCCACTCAAAAGGCAATTGGTTGAATAGAAAACATTTTTTTTTTTTTCAGTTATTTAACACAAATTCTCTGGGAACACCAGCAATTTCTTGGTACAGCGGGGACACATCCACTGGCTGGCATTTAATACGCTTTTTTTTTTTTTAACTTTCCTTTTTAGCTCTCAGAGTTATTCTTGTATTCATTTGAGGTTTGCCCTAGTATTTTTCTCTGAATTTCTTTATCAAACTCTCCATTCTGCCAACTCTCCCATTTAGGTGTTTGCTTTTGGAAGATTATTTGCGAATGAGTAATGATAAGCATTTTTCAGATATTGTTTGTTACTTTTATGCTATATCTTATTCTCTATTTTTATAAAGGTCATAGTACGGGTATTACCTTTCTCTTTTTCTTCTTTCTTATCTTTAAGAACTAGTCAGGAATTACATGCCTCAGGCAATTAGTAAGTCAATTTAGACTTGAACGAGCAGATAGATACCCGAACAACTTGGTATTTCTGATCCCAAGTTTTCCTTCCTGTTTTTGTTTTTTTTTTTCTCTTCTGTGGATTCCTTGGGAGCTAATTTGAGTTCCTTCTTTTATTCTACCCTTCCTACCTGGGAAATCCTACCTACAACCACTGCTCCAGTATCATAGCTTGAGGATGACAGCTGTTGATCTCTAAGGCTCTGTCTACTTTCCTGAGTTCAAGGGCTATTTTTAAAAATTGTTTATTTAAATAGACATGTACAGATATGAGAGTTGGACCATAAAGAAGGCTGAGCACTGAAGAATTGATGCTTTTGAACTGTGGTGTTGGAGAAGACTCCTGAGAGTCCCTTGGACTGCAAGGAGATCAAACCGGTCAATCTTAAAGGAAATCAACTCTGACTATTCATTGGAAGGACTGATGCTAAAGCTGAAGCTACAATACTTTGGCCACCTGATGCGAAGAGCTGACTCATTGGAAAAGACCCTGATGCTGGGAAAGATTGAAGGCAGGAGGAGAAGGGGACAACAGAGGATGAGATGGTTGGATGGCATCACTGATTCAATGGACATGGGTTTGAGCAAACTCCAGGAGATAGTGAAGGACAGGGAAGCCTGGCATGCTACAGTTCATGGGGTTGCAAAGAGTCAAACACAACTTAGTGACTGAACAAACAAAAAACAAAAAATTTAAATAAAGACCAGTCTGCATGGGGGTCTTAATTGCAGCATGCATTGCAGCATGTGGGATCTAGTTCTCTGACAAGGGATCAAATCCAGGCCCCCTGCAATGGGAGGGTAGTCTTAGCCACTGAACTTCCAGGGAAGTTCCATGAGCCCCATATTTTTAATGGCTCATGAGCTACCACCACAAAGTCCTCCAGAGCCTCAAACATATGTCTAATATTAAGCCTCTTCTTGTGATAAAGGATTAATGTGCCTCCACAAAATGTGGAAAATCATCATGCTTGCTCTGTAACATTACTTTCTTTTGAGTGAAGCATAATACCAAGTCCAGGAAATTTCCTTTCCAAGGTCAACCAAATTCAAAATGGTAAGAGCAAGTGTAAAAGAAAACAGCTATTATTAGAAGTAAGCTGTTATACTGGAATTGAGGTAATCAAACCAAGTCACTACTCATTGTGATGAAGGTTTGCCAACCTTCTGGTAGTCTAACAGTGAGTCCTCTGGTTAAGGATCCAGGCACATGCCCAAGCTGTGTCATGAACCATATTTATAAGACTATAAAATAAGGAACATAATTTTCTGTTAGAAATCTGATTTTGGGGGGAAAAAAAAAAGATTGAAAACCTGTAGAGATATGTTTGTTTTGATTGGAGTTTGGAAGAAACCTCTCTGTCTGAGAGATATACTTTTCTGTGTCTGAAAGTCTAGACTGTGGGACTTCCTTGATGGTCCAGTGGTTAAGACTCCGTACTCCCAATGTAGGGGGCCAGGGTTCGATCCCCGGTCAGTGAAATAGAGTCTGTATGCAGGTACTGAAAAAAAAAAAAAAGATCCCACATGCTGAACGAAGATTCCATGTGCCACAAGTAAGACCTGGTGCAATCAAATAAATAAAAATCAAAAAATATTTTTAAATAAAATAGAAGTCATCCCTTGATGACCATTTACTCATCCCACAGAGATTTGCTAAGTCCTCTCTTAAAAAACGGGGCTTCCCTGGTGGCTTAATGGTAAAGAAACCACCTGCAATGCAGGAAATGTGGGTACAATCCCTGGGTCAGGAAGATCCCCTGGAGAAGGGAATAGCAATCCACTCCAGTATTCTTGTCTAGAGAATCCCATAGACAGAGGAGCCTGGCAGACTACAGTCCAAGGGGTCCCAAAGAGGCAGACACTACTGAGAGACTAAAAGCCAACAACTCTTGTACCAGGCACAGTTCTAGGTGCTGAGAGACCTTGGAGAACAAGTTCCACGTTACCTGCAGGAAGCCAGTGAACAAGCAAAGAGACACGTAAGCAACATGCCTCAAAGGGTGGTAGGTAAGGTGAGAAAAGATGGAGCAGAACAAGGGGAAGGGGTGTGACCGGTGGATTGGGGGTGCTGTCTTCCCTAGGGGGTGAAGCTTGGATGAGGTGAGAGTGAGCTATGCAGAGATCTGGGGGGAGAGCATTCCAGGGGAAGAAATAGTAAGTGTAAAGTCCCAGAGGCAGGGACTTCCCTGGCGGTCCAGTGGTGAGGTCTCCCTGCTTCTACTGCAGGGGCCATGGGTTCGATCCCTGGTCAGGGAACCAAGTAAGGTTCCCACGAGTTGCGTGGCCAAAATTAAAACAAAACAAAACAAAACAAAACCAAACCCTCAAAACACCACACACAGATACAGAACATTACTTTAAAAAATTAAATAAGTTAATAAAGTCCCAGAGGCATAAAGGAGCTTGACATGTTAAGCAAAGGTTCTTCACTGAGGAGGGCCCATGGATAGAATCAGGGATGCCTGACTCGAATGGGAGGAGAAAAATTATGTCACTATTTTCACTAACTTCTAACTGAAATGTAGCATTTTCTCCACTAATGAATACAGACAAATGAATTGCAGTAGTATGAGCAGCATCTGTGACACTGTCATTGTAGAAAGTGTGGACATTTTCATATCATGTTACAGCTCTTACTGAGGTTTGCATTTTGTCATTTGCGTTCATCACAACTTTGAAACTATGATCATTTTCAGAGCTGCTGCTAGATCCTGTTATTTAACAGGTGGATGAATAAACACAGATTTGATCTTTAATATTCGATATCACAAATTTGATCTTTAATATTCTGATAACCATATTTCAATGTAATATTATCTTTCATAATCTTCTGGAGTTTCTTTTATGCACTGAAAAGCTTTCTTCTGAGAGGCAAATCCATAGGCTTTACTAGACTGCTGAAGGGATCCATGGCATGGAAAAGGGGGAGAACTCAGGTGTTAACAGAAAGCAGGGAGGCCAGTGTGGCTAGAGCGAAGTCACGAGTTAGTAGTGGAGCTGGATCGGGGGGGTGAGGACCAGGTCACGAGGGCTGCATAGGCCACAGTGGAGAGCTGAGGTTCTAAGATAAAGGCAACAGGAAGTTATCAGAGGCATTGAAGCCAAGAGGCAACATATCTAAGTATTAGGTCACTCTGGATGCTGAGTGGGAAAGAGATTATTGAGGTGAAGAGTGGCCTCTTGGATGGAGATCCTAACAGGCTGGGCAGCTGGGAGATGATGGCTGAGGTGGAGGTGGTCAAAGAAGTCACTATGATGAATGTATTTTTTAAATTTTTAATTGTTTAATTTTTAGATTTTTTTTATGCAGACCATTTTTAAAGTCTATATTGAATTTGTTACAACATTGCTTCTGTATTATGTTTTGGTTTTTTGGCTTTGAGGTATATGGGACCTTAGTTTCCCTGACTAGGGCTCGAACTCACACCCCCCTTCATTGGAAGGCGAAGTCTTAACCACTGGAACACAAAGGAAGTCCAATGAGTGAAGTATTTTGAAGGTAGTACCGACAGAATTTGGTGGGATGTGGGTGTGTGAGGGTAAAGACTCTTAGGTTTAGAGCAAATGGGTGGAAAACAGTGACACTCATCAGAATGGAGAAGGCCGGGGAGGAATAGGTGTGGGAGTGGCGAGTGAGGGGACTGTGAAACCAAGAGGTGTTTTGAACATGTTGAATTTGAAATGCCTATTAGTCGTTCATGTGCGGCGACTGAGTGGAGAGTTGGATGTGAGTGTGGGATTTGGAAAGGGAATAAGTGGCTGGAGAACTACATCTGGGGGTCCTGAATACACAGTAGATCCATAAAGTCACAGGACAGGAGCAGATCACCCCAAAGAGAATATGGCTAGTGCTCTGGAGGGCAAGGCTTTGACGTCTGAAGAGAAGGAAGGAGCTGGTAAATTAACTGTAAAGCAGCAGCTTGTGAGGTAGGCAGATAGGATGATGTTTAAAGAAATATTGAGAAAGGAAGAAAAAATTTTATTGGAAAGATAAATGCACCCCGGTGTTCATAGCAGCACTGTTTACAATAGCCAAGACACAGAAGCCACCTGAATGCCCATTCACAGGTGAACTGATAAAGAAGATGTGGTATAAATATATACAACGGAATACTACTCAGCCATAAAAAAGAACGGAATAATGCCATTTGCAGCAACGTGGATGGACCTAGAGATCATCATACTAAGTGAAGTAAGTCAGACAGAGAAACACAAATATCCTATGATCTCACTTATATGTGGAATCTACAGTATTTTCAAATGAACTTATTTATAAAACAGAGACAGACTCAAAGACATAGCAAAAAAATTAAGGTTACAAAAAGGGGAAAGAGGAAAAGGCAGGGAGGGATAAATTAGGAGTTTGGGATTATCAGATACAAACTATTATATATAAAATATATAAACAAAAAGGTCCTACTGTATAGCATGAGGAACTATATACAATATTTTGTAATGAATTGTAATGGAAAATAACATGAAAAAGAATATATATGTATGAATATATAAAACTCAATCACCTTGCTGCACATCAGGACTTAACACAACATTGTAAGTCAACTATCCTTCAATTAAAAAAAAGAATTTTAATGAAAAAATGTGCTTTATTGTGTACTTAAAAAAAAACTAATTTTGTAACACGATAACAGAAGAGCAGAGTCTCCTACAACTACTAGAACTCCACTCAAAACTATGGTTTAGCCATGGATGAAGGTTTGGATTCAAGGACTTGAAGTACAGACCACGGCAGGCCTTCAAGCATTTCATGTTCTTGGGTAAGTTGTTTAGCCACTGTTTTTTCTCTCTCTCTCTTTTTCTGTCTATAATTGGAATCCACACTTCTGACTTATTTCACAGGAAGATTGTGTGAAAAATCTCACAGAAGGGCCAACAGACCACACTTGGCTTTACCATTTTAAGGTGTTTAGCGTCGTATGTTAACATATCAAAACACTCCCAGTTCTGGGTTCAGTATGGCTCTTATTCAGACCCTGTGAGCATCCGTCCAGGTCTTTATTATATGACTGAAATAGGCCCCGTTCTAGACAAAAATGTGGGAGAATCGTTGATTTTGAGCTACTTTATGTCTTGTTTTCTTTTCAGTGTTTATTGGAGTATACTTGCTTTACAATGTTGTGTTAGTCTCTGCTGTATAGCAGAGTGAGTCAGCTAAGGTATACCTAATCCCCCTCTCTTTTTTGGATATCCTTCCCATTTAGGTCACCACAGAGCACTGGGTAGAGTTCCCCATGGTATACAGTAGGTTGTCAATAGTTATCTATTTTACACATAGTAGTTTATGTATGTCTATAGCAGTCTCCCAATTCATCCCCTCCCTTCCCCACTTGGTATCCATAAGTTTGTTCTCTACATCTGTGTCTCTATTTCTGCTTTGCAAATAAGTTCATCTGTACTATTTTTCTAGAGTCCACATATCAGCATTAGTAGTAGTAGTATTTGATTCTTTGTGACACCATAGACTGTAGCCTTCCAGGTTCCATGGGATTTCCCAGGAAAGAATACTGGAGTGGGTTGCCATTTCCTTCTCCAGGGGATCTTCCTGACTCAGGGATGGAACCCATGTGAAAAAATGTTAGTGGGTATTAACAGGGCTAACACATTTCCTCTTCCAGGTCACAGTTTTGAACTTTACCTGGGGTGCCCTGGGGAATTTTGTCTTCCTTTATTCCAAAAGGTTTGTTTCAATATCAATTGTATGTAAATGTTGAGGCAGGTCTGTGGGAGTGTATTATCTCAGGTGGTTCAGCCTTTAGTGGTCTTCAAGCCACCTTCATTTGCATCCATCACACTCCTGACTGTGAGGACCAGTAAGGGATTTGGGGATAGGAAAGTGAGAACAATCCGCTAAAGTAGCATCATTCTTGAGGCGCATGGGCTCCGTCTCATTCCAGAGGGGGACCAGTTGATGGAAAAATGAAAGACTGCAATTAACTGCCTGTGAGCCCCCTGCTCCACTGGCCTAAGAATAACCATCCTAGGGTCCTTTCCCAAGGATGAGGGTGCAGAGTCAAGGTAATTGGAAAGTCATTCCAGACATCACACCTGTATTCTAGCTCCCAGAGGACAGAGAGATCCTCCGGTCTCTGTGAAATCCAGAGGGATTTCTAAGCTCTTGAGAGGCTGCCAGCCTCAGCATCATGACATAAGAGGAAACACATCAAAAGCAAGGATTTGTAAGTCCCACCACCATCCTTCTCACTGCATCTCCTCAGCACAGGATGACTCCTGTGGCCTTTTAAAGGCTGGATTGTGGTGTCATTTCCAAACGTGCAAATAGTCTAGAGAGAAGCCCCATGGAGAAGAATGAGGAGGAAAACGTCACCCCACTCTCTCTCTTTCAAATGGGAGGTGGAATTGTAGACACTGAGCAGTGTCCTCAGGAAGAGAGAAGACATTTACCATCTCACTGGCTTTGAACTCTGGCGAGTCCAAGATCAGATAAAGTGTGCCTGAGAGGTAAGATAGATCACTTCAATATTCAGTTCTCTGAAATATCTACAACTTAATTAAACAACAGGGTTGATCTTGGAGCTCCTTTTAATTAAACTTTGCATCTCTTCTCTCTGCTCTGTGGAGGCATTCCAGGGTAGCATTTGGCTTGGAATGAGCAGTCATTCTGGCCACCCACCATGGTTCAGAAAAGCCCCATTGCAGAGTTAACAGAATTCTTAAATGTGAATATCATCGACTTCATTTTCACTCATATTCAGAAACTTGCATTAGGGTTAATGAAACTCATGTGTTATTTCATTTATTCTTTTGTGGGCTGTCTGCATAAAATATCTGACTCTACATAGAAATCAGATGTTGATTAAGTTTCAGGTCAAATTTCAGTCCTTTCATCTATAAAATGGTGTCACAGTTCTCACTTTTAATACAAAATTATGTTACACTTTGGGTTAGGACATGACAAAAAGAAAAGTTTATGACCATGTGTGGCATGCTGTCTAAAGCATGGTAGCCAGAATTCATGACAGCTGGGACACCAATCGCCCTGAACAAAAGTGAGGGCTCTGCCACTGTAGAAATTGCTTGGGTCTAAAGTAGGTTTTACTTGTTTATTTATTTGGCCATGTTGTGTGGCTTTCGGGATCTTAGTTCCCCAACCAGGAACTGAGCTTCTGTAGTCAAAGCGCCAAGTCCTAAGCACTGGACTGCCAGGGAATTCCCGAAAGTATCGATTTTAAAGGTGAGAGTGGAGAGAACCCCATGTAGGGTAAAAAGAACATCAAATTATTATGTGGATGTTATTCTCATAAACTACTCATGCTTTTAACTGGGAGAGGGCTTTGTACACATGTAGATTACTGATTGAATCCCTGGTGGCTCAGCTGTAGAGAATCTGCCGGCAGTGCACAAGACATTGGGTTCAATCCCTTGGCTGGGAAGATCCCCTGGAGAAGGAAATGGCAATCCACTCCAATATTCTTGCCTGGAAAATCCCATGTATAACCATTTTCTGCTCCATAAAAACATACTTCACCAAAACCCCATTTCAGTCAAATCCCCTACACATATATATGTAATTCAAATGCCTCTGTCTAAACTCTTAGGGAAAAAGTGAATCAGGACAGCAGAGATTTCAGGTTGGAAACAAAAATACCTCATTAATTCAGATTATTAAACTACAAGATCAACCACAATGTGGTTAAAAATATTACTGTAACTTTTCCAACAGATTTTGTTATAGAACGTCCTTTCAGAGTGTGGCAAAGCAAACTCCTTAAAATTGATCACCAGAATTAAAGAAAAAAAAATTTGCAACTTGGGAAGTCTGGCAAAACTCTTTTGCTCTACTGTATGTTGGGAAACTTCATTTATTTTACAGCTAATGCTAAATACATCAGAAGTAATTGCATTACTGTATATATATACACATATACCTCCCTGGTGGCTGAGACAGTAAAGAATCTGCCTGCATTCAGGAGACACAGACTTGATTCCCGGGCCAGGAAGATCCCCTGGAGAAGGGAGTGGCTACCCACTCCAGTAGTCTAGCCTGAGAAACCCCATAAACAGAGAAGCCCGGTGGACTATAGTCCATGGGGTCGCAAGTGTATATAAGAAATAAGAAATTTTAAGTTGGGAAGGAACCAGGAGGGTTTTCAAAGCCAAGTTTCTTCTTTCTGAATACAACCATATGATTCATATGTCTTTTTCCTTCTCCATACGAAAACAGAGTAATTCTTGTTGCTCTGTGTTACTGTCCTTGAGAGTTTGCTTCTAATCACTTAGTCAGCCAGTCAGTTCAGTTGCTCAGTTGCGTCCGACTCTTTGTGACCCCATGAATCGCAGCACACCAGGCCTTCCTGTCCATCACCAACTCCTGGAGTTCACTCAGACTCACGTCCATCGAGTCAGTGATGCCATCCAGCCATCTCATCCTCTGTCGTCCCCTCTTCCTCCTGCCCCCAATCCCTCCCAGAATCAGAGTCTTTTCCAATGAGTCAACTTTTCACATGAGGTGGCCAAAATATTGGAGTTTCAGCTTTAGCATCATTCCTTCCAAAGTACACCCAGGGCTGATCTCCTTCAGAATGGACTGGTTGGATCTCCTTGCAGTCCAAGGGACTCTCAAGAGTCTTCTCCAGAACCACAGATCAAAAGCATCAATTCTTCAGCGCTCAGCTTTCTTCACAGTCCAACTCTCACATCCATACATGACCACTGGAGAAACCATTAGTCATAAGCAATTCAAAAAAAAATTTATTTTTATTTCTATGGGAAAACAATGGCTTCTCTAGAGTGTGTTTTGCTTCAAAACCAACTGTCAAGATTATCTACATCATTAATGAACACAAGTGGCTTGAAATGTTATACAGGGAAATCTGTTCTTCTTAAGAGCAAGATCAGGAACATAGCAACAAAGAAGATAAACCCTTTCATAATAATAAATGAACAACCACGGGAGAAAAAGGCTGAGATCTCTTTCTAGTGCAAAACAAGGAACTAAATTATTAAAGGAAAAGAGCTATTGTTAATCCTACAACCTGAAATGTAAAGTGGATCATTTTACTGAGCCTCACCTTCACGGTAATTTTCTAAACTTTTGGAAAATGGAGTTTCTAAGGAAGGCATTCTGAGTGTACAGATGTAACAGACTTTACTGAGTAGATGCAATCAATGTTAGGATTACTCATCAACATCTTTAGCTAGTGGAAGATTTGGGTAGCATAACTTTATGTAGGTCAAAAACCATTAAAAATGAACTCCAAAGTCAAATAACAAAACACAAGTGATAAATACTTTGAATATTAAAAATGCAATGTGAATGTAAGAAAGTATTGCTGCTACTGCTGCTAAATCACTTCAGTCGTGTCCGACTCTGTGCGACCCCACAGACGACAGCCCACCAGGCTCCCCCGTCCCTGGGATTCTCCAGGCAAGAACACTGGAGTGGGTTGCCATTTCCTTTTCCAATGCATGAAAGTGAAAAGTGAAAGTGAAGTCGCTCAGTCGTGTCTGACCCTCAGCAACCCCATGGACTGCAGCCCACCAGGCTCCTCCATCCATGGGATTTTCCAGGCAGGAGTACTGGAGGGGGGTGCCATTGCCTTCTCCAAAGAAAGTATTCAGATCAGATCAGTCGCTCAGTCGTGTCTGACTCTTTGTGACCCCATGAATCGCAGCACACCAGGCCTCCCTGTCCATCACCAACTCCCGGAGTTCACTCAGACTCACGTCCATCAAGTCAGTGATGCCATCCAGCCATCTCATCCTCTGTCGTCCCCTTCTCCTCCTGCCCCCAATCCCTCCCAGCATCAGAGTCTTTTCCAATGAGTCAACTCTTCACATGAGGTGGCCAAAGTATTGGAGTTTCAGCTTTAGCATCATTCCTTCCAAAGTACACCCAGGGCTGATCTCCTTCAGAATGGACTGATTGGATCTCCTTGCAGTCCAAGGGACTCTCAAGAGTCTTCTCCAACACCACAGTTTAAAAGCATCAATTCTTCGGCGCTCAGCTTTCTTCACAGTCCAACTCTCACATCCATACATGACCACTGGAAAACCCATAGCCTTGACTAGATGGACTTCTGTTGGCAAAGCAATGTCTCTGCTTTTGAATATTCTATCTAGGTTGGTCATAACTTTCCTTCCAAGGAGTAAGCGTCTTTTAATTTCATGGCTGCAGTCACCATCTGCAGTGATTTTGGAGCCCAGAATAATGAAGTCTGACACTGTTTCCACTGTTTCCCCATCTATTTCCCATGAAGTGGTGGGACCGGATGCCATGATCTTCGTTTTCTGAATGTTGAGCTTTAAGCCAACTTTTTCACTCTCCACTTTCACTTTCATCAAGAGGCTTTTGAGTTCCTCTTCACTTTCTGCCATAAGGGTGGTGTCATCTGCATATCTGAGGTTATTGATATTTCTCCTGGCAATCTTGATTCCAGCTTGTGCTTCCTCCAGCCCAGCGTTTCTCATGATGTACTCTGCATATAAGTTAAATAAACAGGGTGACAATATACAGCCTTGACAAACTTCTTTTCCTATTTGGAACCAGTCTGTTGTTGCATGTCCAGTTCTAACTGTTGCTTCCTGACCTGCATACAAATTTCTCAAGAGGCAGATCAGGTGGTCTGGTATTCCCATCTCTTGAAGAATTTTCCACAGTTTATTGTGATCCACACAGTCAAAGGCTTTGGCATAGTCAATACAGCAGAAATAGATGTTTTTCTGGAACTCTCTTGCTTTTTCTATGATCCAGCGGATGTTGGCAATTTGGTCTCTGGTTCCTCTGCCTTTTCTAAAACCAGCTTGAATATCAGGAAGTTCATGGTTCACATATTGCTGAAGCCTGACTTGGAGAATTTTGAGCATTACTTTATTAGCATGTGAGATGAGTGCAATTGTGTGGTAGTTTGAGCATTCTTTGGAATTGCCTTTCTTTGGGATTGGAATGAAAACTGACCTTTTCCAGTCCTGTGGCCACTGCTGAGTTTTCCAAATTTGCTGGCATATTGAGTTCAGCACTTTCACAGCATCATCTTTCAGGATTTGGAATAGTTCAACTGGAATTCCATCACGTCTACTAGCTTTGTTCGTAGTGATGCTTTCTAAGGCCCACTTGACTTCACATTAGTATTATATCAAATATAGGGAGAATGAGAATGTACGGCCAGAGCTTGGGATTCATTTTTAGATGAAATTCCAAGGATATTTATTCTAAGTGAAAATAACCAGCAAATTTGCCCCTTGCCATTGAGTTAGAAGAAAAAGAATGAGAGGAGAAAAGGAATTAAAATGTGTATGAGTTGGGAGTCTATTTGCAGATAACAGTAATTCAACTCCAACTAACTCAAGCACAAGGGGAATTTATTGGCCCATGTCAAAGTGAAAGTCCAGGAGAGCTAGGCCCATGGACACAATCATGTATCATTTGGCCCCTCTCTCTCTCTTGAACTTCTTTTCCACTACCAATGCTCTTTCTTCAAGAGATAGAAAAATGGTGTGCTAGGGTTCTCCAGAGAAACAGAACTAATGAAATGTGTGTTCAGAATCTGAAGGATGGGCTGGTAGCCAATGTTGAAGTTCAAATTTCTCTTTCTTGAGGGAGCTCAGTCTTTTTTCTATTCAGCCTCTCAACTAATTGGACGAGTACCACCTACATTATGGGGGGTAATCTGCTTTACTCAAGTTCACCTATTTAAATGTTAATATCACCTGGAAATACTCTCACAGAAACTTCCAGAGTAATATTTGACCGTATATTTGCTCACTGTGGTCCCGCCAAATTAGCACCTAAAATTCACCATCACAGGTGGCTTTCAACAATTCTTAGCATTCCAAATTAGCAATTCAGGAAGATAAAGCATCTTCTCTCTCCTAGTATCCAGACCAATCTCAAGGAAAGACTCTGATTAGTCATGCTTTTATCCCAGGACCATCCTTGAGCCCAGAAATGCCCACTACTGTGATTGACAGTCCCAGCAGAACCTCATGGAATGGTAGAGGGGAATTGCAAGTATTTTGTAACTGTTCGGTCATATTACCCACTGAGCACATGATCATCAGGACATACTGAGCCGTCCTGTATGTGGACTGGTGCTATGTAAATTTCCATCCTGTGCAGAGGTCACATTTTGGGGAAAGGTATATGCGGCTAAGGTTGTAGGATAAGAGGAGACAGGTGGTAAGGAATAGGCAAGGAAGAGTACATCTTTAAGTAAGGAGGAAGAAAGTGTGTTGCAATTATAGAATCTATAACCCATATACTGCTCATCACTGAAACTCATCCTAATAGGAAAGTTTGACAATAATGGATGCCCTTCTCAAATTAGATAAAATTATTTGTATTCTTCTTTAGTCATAAATCCCCAGGTTGATTCTCCCCTGCTGGTCCAGTGGCTAAGACTCCATGCTTCACTACAGGGGCAGGGCTTCCATCCCTAGTTGGGGAACTGAGATCCCATATGCTTCATGATACAGACAAAAAATAAAAATAAAACGTTAAAAAATAGAGTCCCAAGTTTCAACATGTGGATATAATTTGGGCTATAATATAAATTATATGTTCTTATCTCACTAGCTATCAGTTCAGTTCAGTTCAGTTGCTCAGTCGTGTCCAACATTTTGTGACCCCATGAATTGCAGCATGCCAGGCCTCTTGGTATATCTGAAAAGTTGTTTAAATTTAGCTATTGATATCTATTTAAAAGTGATATAGAGATTGATGGTTTTGGAAAACTCAGCAGTGGCCACAGGACTGGAAAAGGTCAGTTTTCATTCCATTCCCAAAGAAAGGCAAAGAAAGGCCAAAGAATGTTCAAACTACCACACAATTGCACTCGTTTCACACGCCAGCAAAGTAATGCTCAAGATTCTCCAAGCTAGGCTTCAATAGTACATGAACTGAGAATGTTCATATGTTCAAGCTGGATTTAGAAAAGGCAAAGGAACCAGGGATCAAATTGCCAACATTTGTTAGATCTAAGACAAAGCAAGAGAATTTCAGAAAAGCATCTACTTCTGCTTCATGGACTATGCTAAAGTCTTTGCTGTGGATCACAATCAACTGTGGAAAATTCTTAAAGAGATGGGAATACCGGACCACTTTGCCTGTCTCCTGAGAAATCTATATGCAGGTCAAGAAGCAACAGTTAGAATTGGACATGAAACAACAGACTGGTTCCAAATTGGGAAAGGAGTACATCAAGGCTGTATATTGTCACCCTGCTTATTTAACTTCTATGCAGAGTACATCATGGCATCCGGTCCCATCACTTCATGACAAATAGATGGGGAAACAATGGAAACAGTGACAGACTTTATTTTCTTGGGCTCCCAAATCACTGCAGATGGTGACTGCAGCCATGAAATTAAAAGATGCTTGCCCCTTGGAAGAAAAGCTATGACCAACCTAGACAGCATATTAAAAAGCAGAGATGTTACTTTACTTGTCTGTCTAGTCAAAGCTATGGTTTTTCCAGTAGTCATGTATAGATGTGAGAGTTAGACCATAAAAAAAAGCTGGAGGCCCAAGAATTGATGCTTTTGAACTGTGTTGTTGGAGAAGACTCTTGCGAGTCCCTTGGACAGAAAGGAGATCAAACCAGTCAATCCTAAAGGAAATCAGTTTTGAATATTCATTGGAAGGACTGATGCTGAAGCAGAAGCTCTAGTATTTTGGCCACCTGATGCAAAGGACTGACTCCTTAGAAAGACCCTGATGCTGGGCAAGATTGAAGGCAGGAGGAGAAGGGGACGACAGAGGATGAGATGGTTGGATGGCATCACCGACTTGATGGACATGAGTTTGAGCAAGCTCTGGGAGTTGGTGTTGGACAGGGAGGCTTGGTGTGCTGCAGTCCATGGGTTTGCAAAGAGTCAGACATGACTGAGCCACTGAACTGAACTGAACTGATAGTCATCCATGGAAAAAATCTTCCCTCTCAGTTTCAGACATACATCTGCTGAACAATAGATATATTTCTATCTTGACAACTTATCTCATCTTTCTTTTGTGACCCACCTCTCTTATTCATTGATTCATTCATTAACTTATTGAATAAAAGGCTCTGTAAAAGATGCTAGGGATAAATGAGTAAAGACCACATGGTTCATACATATCCTATTAAGAAAGCCACATTGGAACAAGCTATTCTATGCGTGTGTTAGGACCTCAGGGCACCTATTTGTGTGCAGTGGCCTTCTATCCAGAGGTTCCACCTCTGCAGATTCAACTAACTACACACTGAAAATATTCTAAAAAAAAAGAAAAAGAAAATTTCAGAAAGTACCAAAACCAAACTGAAATTTGCCACTTTTTATAGCATTTACATTGTATCAAGTAATATTAGTAATACAGAGATGACTTAAACTATACAGGAGAATGTTGTAGGTTATATGCAAATCTACAGCATGGTACATAAAGGACTTGAGCAGCTACAGAATTTGTTATCCACAGGGGTCCTGGAAGCATCCCCCAGGACACTGAGAGAGGACTCAACCAACCTCAATCAGGCTCCCTCTGGCTCTTACGCTCTCTTTTTTTTTTTTTTGCTTTACTCTTCTCATCTATTTTACTTTTATCTTGCAACATTTTACCTACATTTGAAAACTTCCTAAATCCCTTTTGGAAGAAGACAGAACGTAAATGAAAGAACAGTTCTTATTTTAAAGGATGAGGTCAGCTATTATAGCCGATGCATTTTGTTCTCTTAATGAAATGCTCATCAAAGAACCTTGTAGGTAGATACACACACCATGTAGAACCTGCCTCACTCTTCATTCTAGATGTTAGATTCTAGATCCCAGAATGGGCAAATCAGATAAACAGCTCTCTTATAGGAATGCTTTTCAAATTTAAATAATGGATGCCTCTCTTTTGAAAAGAAATCATTATCATAAACTTTTGTTACTGGTATTTTTATTATAATATTACCTAAATATGTAAAGTCATACAATGAGATAAAAGCTCTTTAGTTATATAGTTAGTATATAACAATAAAGCCAGAACAAATGTATTAATTAAATACAAGCAAAGTTACACACCTCAAATGTTAACAATTTTAATGTGATTGAAGAATGCCATTTGCAGAAATTAAATTTCAAGTGCAGTTTTATATCTAATTTATGTATCTTTTTGGTTTCCTTCCTGTGTCTTCTGTAGTGCTAATGTGGCTTCAATAACACTATTGTTAATAACTGTTCACCTAAGTATATTTTTCATGACAGTATTAACATTTTCAAAACTTTAGTTTTTACTTCAATAAAATCTTATCTCATACAGAAGCAAAACTGTCAGTGAGAATCCCATGGATGTCAAATTTCACATGCAACCGTGACTGATTCATGTCGATGTATGGTAAAAATCATATTGTAAAGTATGCTTTACACAATATTGTAAAGTAATTATTCTCCAGTTAAAATAATTAATTAAAAAAAAAAAGCAGTTCTGTAAAACAATCCACCTCTCTTGAAGATAAAATTACCATCACAGAGAAATTGGAATATGTGTCAAATGGGTAACAAAACCAGTTACTGCTTGACTAAGGAGCAGGAAAATGCTTCACTATATATTTAGTATTGTGCTGGCTACTAATGAATTTTTGCAAGTTGGTACATAGAATGAGGGGATCTGCTTACAAGAGGAGTATATACTGACTGCAGTGGAGCAGATTCTTTTGAATGTAAAACTTTGCCCATGGGATTAATGAATTGACTCTCTCAGCACTTTCCTCTTTTCAAACTCGTGCAGGATTTTTGTCCGCATAGCATCCTCATTGGAAGTAGACATGCTGCATGGAGATGTTCGGAGTTCCATGTGATTCTGATAATGGTGATTTCTTTTTTAAGATTATCAATGAAATTAAAATGTAATATTAAAAAAAAAAAAAGACTCCAGACCCTAAAGAAACACGCGCAGGCTACAGCTGGAGAAGTACTGCCTTGCAGAATGCTTCTACATCAGACTGACTCCTGGGCGGCAGAACAGCAGCACCCCTGGGTTGAGACAGAAGAGCTATTCCAAGCGCTAAGTCCAGGCTTTTTCCCTTCTTTCCCTCTTCACTGTTTGTCCCCGTGTGTGGATGGGCCACCCACGGCCCATCAGCCCCTGCCCCGGATGCAGAGGGCTCCTTGGCCACCTTTCCTGGAGGATCTGACAGAGGGCTGAGGAACCCTTGGGCGGCGGTGCTCATGATTTAACACGCATGCAGATCCTATAGCTTGTGCTCAAAGGCAGACTCTGACTCCATAGGTCTGGAATGGGGCCCGAAATTGCATTTCTTCTTCCTTTTTTGGCTATGCTGAGTCTTTGTTGCAGGACACAGGCTTCTCTAGTTGTAGCTCCTGGGCTTAGTTGCCCCAGGGCATGAGGGATCCTAGTTCCCCAAGCAGGGATCAAACCCATGTCCCCTGCATTGTCAGGCAGATTCGTAACCACTAGATCAGCAAGGAAGTCCCCTGAAATTGCAGTTCTAACAAGCTCCCAGGATCCCTTTAATGCTCCTGACTTGTGGCCCACACTTCGAGAAGCCTGAGTCTAAGGCCTGCTGGCCCTTAGAGGATGTGAAATTTCCATCACTGACCCTAAGTTACTGGAAAGTTGTCTTAAACCTATGTTTTTGCTGTGACTATGGCATTTCGGCTTCTATAAATGGAGCAGAGACTTGCTAAGCAGATTACACAGATTACAACAGTCTCATTTCAACTGAGAGAAAGAACATTTCAGCCCACCCAAAGGATCTTTCTATTATAGGGATTTTTCATACCACTAGTTGGTATGAAGTTATGAGAAGATTAATTACCAAAGACTCAATATAGGTAATTCTAGAAACTCTGAATTAATTTTAATTCTACTCAGTGGTAAAAATTGGAACAATTTAGAAGTGAATTGAGTGATTTTATTTTCCTTTCTTGTTGGATTTCGGTGACTGCTGGGTAGCCTTCATTTACTATTATATCAGCCTGCTCCCAGACTGATTGATATTCATGGTTAAGAAGTATTCTTATTTTTAATTAAATATTCTACAGTATTAGAAGAAACTCATGACAAGTTATCTCCCTTCTGTGAAGCCTATGAAAATCTCCTGTGTCAGTTATAAATGTTAGTTGGCTGTGAGTGACAGACAATTCAACCCATTGTGATTTGGATGGTAGCTTACTGTGGTTAGCAGATGGTAGATTACTTTTCTCACATGCCAAGAAGCCTGGATATAGGTGGCTTAGCATCAGTTGAGCAACTCAGTGATGTCAGGGTCCTGTCTTGGCGATTCTCCTGGTCTTTTCCTCCTCATCACAAGATGACTGGCTCTGTTTTAGACATCAGATCTACATTTAAGGAAGGAAGAAGGAAGATCTAAAAGCATCAGCCTTATACATTGATTAAACCACGAAAGTCAAACATTTCTCAAAAGCCCACTGCAGACTTCTGCTGACACACCATTGGCCAAAACTATGTCACGAGACCTCTCTCTCCCCAACTCCCAGTGACGAGGCAGAATTCTGAAAAGCAAAATGGTGTTTATCTCTTTCTTAGGGTACCTCTCTGTTGGCAGAAGTTGTGATGATTTAAAAAGTATGACAGATACATGAATTCCCAAAAGGAACCACAGAGTCCAGAGATTTCTGATGAATAAGAAAAGTGGAACATAAAAGAATTCCCTTACCTGACACGCCTTTTAAGAATGTGGGACCAACCCCTAAGGTCATTGGGTCATCATAAAATTCAAAGCATTCTTATGGTTTCATCCCCCTAAATCTTTCACCAAAACTACAGAATTTAGCAGAGAAGATTTTCTTTTTTTATTTAAAGCAGCGATGGAGCTTCTAGAATGAGAACGTCCAGAAGTGAAATGGAGTGGAATGCAATAGTATAGAGCTCCTGTCTCTGGCTGCACGGTCCTTCCCTGGTCTCATCACAGCAAGTCCCTGCTCCCAGAGGGTTCACCTACTGCTGGAGACCTCAGTGCAGTGGCTTCCCCTCTTCCTGCCTGCCCATATTATTATGCAACCAAGAAAGAACATCGCAAAGATTCCAGGACCTGTTCAGTCTTTACTTTACCTCCTCTTTGTTTGCGTTGATATGATATAGTAGTTTGTGACATTAAATTTTGCATATTTGATTAATTTCTTTGGAACTAGCCAGAGATTCTTGGCTTTAACTATCCTTAATTTCAATTTCTGTTTTTAAACACCAGGGTTCTTAGTGACTCCTTCTAAGGAAGGAGCAATGGGGGTGCTAGCATTTGTGTGTTAGGGGAGACTTCTGTTTTCCAGTTTTACTAGGAATTCTGCAATTCCTACCTTTTTTTGCAGAACTGAGATGTTGAATGGCTGCTCTTACGATGTGAGGCTGAACTATTGGTGGATTTCTTAGTTTACTTGTATCAATACTTCAGGTGGTGCCATACAGGATGCTGGTGCTCTAGATTATAATTTTTAGCCTGGTGCCCACCACCTCCAGACGTCAGCCTCAAACAGGATGAGAAATAGGTAACCATATTTCCAACCTTATTTTCACTGTCTTTAAGGACCTTTGTTACTGAAGAAGTACTAGACTATAATCATGCAAAATTATAATTTGAATAAAAGAAACACATTAATATGTTAATATCAATATATATTAATTAATAAAAATTTACATAATATTTATTATTAACCATATTGCATTGTTTTAATATATTTAATATATAACATATTTTTGAGATTTACTTGAATGAGTTATTCTTTTTTAAGATTTATTTATTATCTTTGGCTGCACTGTGTCTTTGTTGGGAAGAATACAGGAAATAGCTACCCACTCCAGTATTCTTGCCTAGGAAATCTCATGGACAGAGGAGCTTGGTGGGCTACACAGTCCTTGAGGTCGAAAAGAGTCAGAGACAACTGAATGACTAAACGACGACAAATATACAACATATTTTTGAGATTTACTTGAATAAGTTCTTTTGAAATATTTCTTTCTTTGAATCTCTGGCTGCGCTGGGTCTTCGTTGCTGTGTGAGTCTCTGCAGTTGTGGCGAGTGGGTCTGCTCTCCAGCTGTGGTGCGCAGGCTTCTCACTGTGGTGGCTTCTCTGGTTGCGGAGCAGCCTCTAGAGCGGGCGGGCTTCAGTAGTTGTGGTGCACAGGTTTAGCTGCCCTGAGGCACATGGGATCTTCCCGAACCAGGAATCAAACCCCTGTCCCCATTCCCCTCCTTTGGCAGGTGGATTCATAACCACTGGACCACCAGGCAAGTCCAATGAGTTATTTGTTTAGAGGTATTTCACAGAGGACAAGGGAAAAGAATCCAGAGATAGGACCCTGGCTGTAAAGGACTCAGGTCTTGGAGCATCTGTATTGAAAGAGTTGCAGCCAGGGAGTCTGATCTGGGCCACTTAAAGCATACAGTGTGGCTGGAGCTGAGTCTGCCTTCTTCACCAGGTTTTTGCAAGACATGGCAACACCCACATAGGATGAGCAAAAAAACTGCTGCGTGAGGGACCCTATCATGGAGTAGCTAGAAATACCACAAGTGTCTGGGGTAGGAGGGAGGGGCGGAAGACAAGGGAATAGCGTGGAAGGAAGAGGTGAGGAGCTCCCAGAAAAACTGAATCTGCCCCTCTGTTTTCCTTGGAGGGGACCCCAATATCTTCTATCACTAACTACTTTCAGAGGAGGATTTCCCTGCTGGTCCAGTGGCTAAGACTCTGCACACCCAATGCAGGGGGCCTGGGTTTGATCCCTGGTCAAGAAACTAGATCCCACATGCCCTAAGACCTGATGCAGCTAAATAAAGTAAATAAATAGATATAAATAAATACTAAAAAAATACTTTCAGAAAGTAAAGATGATCATTTCTGTGGAAAGAAAATAAAATTATGAATAAAAAATCAGATTTTTCTGTTTTGTCAACTCTATTTCGATAAAAAAAAGAAAAAATGCATAAGAAAATCAGATTTTCTTTCAATTACCTGATGGAATAATTTTTCAAAAAGAGCAGATTTGGGGCCCAACCTTTCTGCTTTACTTAGCATCAGAAAATGTCCCCATTTAGTAAATGCTTATGATGGTGATAACGGTGAAGACATCAGTACTTCTTTCTAAACAAAAAAAAATTTCACTAGGAAAGCAATTGAAAAGAGTATGAACCAAATATTTAAAGACTGAAAGAAGCATTGAAAGGGTAGTGTCAGGAGATTTGGAAATGACAAAAATGGGATGACTGCCTAAATACATACAGTGGCAAAAATATACCCTTGTTCTTTAGAGCAGCAAAGATATGTCAGCTTATGGAACAAGGAAATGATGGGTCTCTAAACACTACTTTGATGAGACACAGCTGGTTGGTGACTGTTCTGTGGATAGTATCAGAGTATTTTTATGTGTATGTGTGCGAGCATGTGCTGAAGCGTTGGGAGCCGAATGTAACCACCTGCTAGGGCTTGGGGAATTTTCCCCTGAAATCCAACTGTGGCCCTCAGAACCCTTAGTTGTGAAATCACACTCTTTGCACTGGAAAAGACTTTAAATTTCTCCAGTGAAGTCTTTCCTGACCTTTTTTGAGAAACAGGACTCCTTTCAACCTTATAAGATAAAAATAAAAAAGCTTCAAGGACCTCCATGTACTAGCGGTGATACTTTTAATATCTGTTCTTTGAGAAAATGCAGAGTGGCAAAAGACTGTATAGATTTATTGACAACTCATAGTCCACTGGTACTCTATTGACACGACTCAGTGCCTAAATAGCAACAACCCACCCCTGATCACAAGATCATCTGCAAAATTTGAAAAAGAATAGTATATTTACTTGCCAGACATATTTTTCATTCCATCTAAAGCAAAACTTGTCTCTGTGGCTTCAGGCTCTTATAATAACTCCACTGCTCACCAGCCTATCCCTGGAGGCCTTTCATTCACAAACTGGGAAATCCAGCTCCAAGAAAATTACCCTGTTGATGCTCTACAACAGTCTTGCCACAGCCAGTTATTGTCCAGCCTGTACTTGAAACCCTTCGGTGGTGGGGAACTCACTACTTGAAAAAGTATCTCATCCTGTCTTCGAATCAAGACTGTTAGATGATTAGACTTCATTATCTTGAACTCAAATTCTTACTACTTACATTACTTGTTTCTAACTATTGGGTTGGCCAAAATGTTTGTTCAGGTTTTTCCATAAGATCTTACCAAAACACAAGTGAACTGTTTTGGCCAACTCGATACTTCCTTAGGTCATGCAGACAAATCTAGTCCCTCTTCCATACACAGCCCTTCAAAAACTATAGAAAGTGCTGCTACATTCTCTGAGCTGTCTCTTTTCCAAGCTAAATGTATCTGGTTCCATGGACTATTTCTGAGTTAGCGTTTTTTTTTTTTTTTTTTAATTTGTTAAATTTTAACATTTGAAATTGATATAGTGATGATACTACCTCTAAATCAAGTCATTGTTCCTTTCCACCATTTTTCATTTCACCCTATTGTAACAGCCCATTTGTTCTCCGGGTTACTGGGGACCACTCCAGAAAGGGAAAAATTTAAATGTTGAAGGTAGGAAATAGATATGATTTTATTTTTCTGTGAACAAGAATTAAAAGGAAGAAAAGGGGGTTTGTTTGTTTGGGTTTTTTTTCACCTTGTACGTGTGTGCTTGCTAAGTTGCTTCAGTCGTGTCTGACTCTTAGCGACCATGTGGACTGATGCGTTTCAGGCTCCTCTGTCCATGGGATTCTCCAGGCAAGAAGACTGGAGTGGGTTGCCGTTCCCTCCTCCAGGGGATCAGGAACCAGCGATGGAACCAGAGATGGAACCTGCGTCTCTTATGCCTCCTGCAGGCAGGCAGGTTCTTACCCTGGTGCCAAAAATTTCATTTACTGATTGATGCATTGTGCAGAAGCGGATATGGTGGGAACATGGAGGCTGGAACCAGAAGATCTGTGTTCAAGTCCAGCTGCTGCCTGGAGGACCTTGGATGATCTTGGGTGACCTTGGGGAAAGCTCTTAACTTCCCTGCAATCTGTTTCATTGTCTGTAAAGTCAATGGACAGGGAGGCCTGGCATGCTGCGATTCATGGGGTTGCAGAGTCGGACACGACTGAGCAACTGAACTGAACTGAAAGTCAGTGGAGTAATTCGGATGCTTTTAACCCACCTAATGGTTTCGTATTATAACTTATTTCCCTATGAGCTCTCTTACCTAAGGCTTGGTTACCTCCCTGTGTCTCCCCTGAGCTGCTGGGAGGTGCAGGGAGATCCTGAAATTGTGCTACCTCTTCCCTGGCGACTCATTTCTTGACTCTGCTGGCTCCTCGATGCATGTTCTCCTGCTCTGTTTTCACATTCCCTGACACTTTGGTTTGCATTTTTTATCATTTTCCTTAAGTGTTCTACATCTCACTGCCTCCCTCCCAAAAATGAAAAACAAAACAAAACAGAGGTTGTTTTGTCAAAACTTCATCAATTTCCTTCCCCTTCATCGTCAAAATGAATGATGTGTTTACCTATCTGTCCCTCCTCCTTGTCTTGGAGGAGGTTACATCTTTAACTCCTTCCAGGCCAATCCATCTCCCCGTGGTCTTGATCCTTCATTTATAACTCACCTCTTCTCTCTCCCCTTCTCTCTGTTGCTGGCATTTCTCTAATCCATGTACACACCACACACATTTCCACCAGCCCTAAATAGAACACGCCACCTTTTCATGGCCACTGCCAATAGCCCCCACCTGTCACTGCTGCTGATCAGACCTGGATCCCCATGTCTCTGGGAAGCAGCTGATGCTGGGGCTGGATGCCCTGTGGCCTCACATACCTTTTTCAGACTTTCTCCCTTGACCTGGACCCTGCTTCTGTTTAATTCTGTTGGCAAAGGCCTGCTGCCTGAGGACAGATCCCTGACATAAGGTGGAAAATGATGGAAGAAAGAACAAGGGCTTTGAGGCTCCACAAGTGTAGGTTCAAATCTATTCTGACATTCTACTGGCTCCAGACAGGCACGTGACCTTTCTGAGCCTCAGTTTCCTCATTGTTAAGCAGTACCTTGGAAAGGTGTCCAAAAGATGAAAAAAGATAATGATACGAAACCACATAAAAAGCACATTACTTTTGTTAGTGATAAATTCTCTGGCATGCAGGATCTTAGTTCCTGGACCAGGGATCAAACCTGTGCCCCCTGCAATGGAAGTGTGGAGTCTTAACCACTGGACCGCCACAAGGGAAGTCCTTCTTGTTCCCTTCCTTCCTTGTGTGTTCCCAAGCTCTGAGAATGGAACCACCACCCCGTCAGGGACACCCAAAACAGAAAATTCATATACCACAACCCTGTGGCCCCCTGCTCCCCTCCCAACTCTCACTCCATCTGACTCTACATTTTATCCATTTTACATCGTCCCTGTATTTTCACTATGCTTAGTTCAAACTCTCACATTGCTTCATCCAATTTTTATAACCTCCAAACTGATCTCTCTTGTAGCCACCCTCCCTCCTGGGCCAGAGATAATCTTTTTCAAATAGAGAATTCACATTGCTGCCTTGCTTAAGTCTCTGACAAATGTCTTTTGCCAAAATCATCAGTGAAAAATCCCACCTCCTTCACAATTTGTCCTTTGATGCTCACCCCTTACTGAATGTCCCTGGGACTTGGGTAAGGGCCTATATGGCTTCTTTTTAGTTTGCACTTCAGTCCATCAACTGACCACTTTCACTCACATGATCTCTCTTCCTCTAAACAGCCCAGCTTTGTTTGTATTGTCTAGCATATGTAGGTGATTCAATCCCAGGAAATTTTTTTTGGTGGATATTTTTAGTCATCAAATGGTATAAATACTGGAGTAGGAAATGGCAACCCATTTCAGGATTCTTGCCTGGGAAATCCCATGGACAGAGGAGCCTACTGGGCTACAGTCCATGGGGTTGAAAACGAATTGTACACAATTAAGCACACACACACACACCCTAGTATACATGTAATGTATTCTTTTAGATGGATGGCTTCAAGTGGTCTGACTTGCAAATACACCCACTGTTTACTGTTTTCTGTAAAAATATAAATGCCAGATCAATGCTGTGTTTCTAAGGCACATAACTCAACAGTTTCTCTTTGTTCCTGCCCTTGATACTCTTTGTCTCTGTCTTCAACAAAGAGAGAAATACGAATTATGAGCATCACTCAATGTACCTAACTTGAAATTAAAGACTATGCTGTTGGTCACATTTTAAAAAAAGATATAAATACTCTACACATTAGTCATAGAGTTTACAAAATTTTAGAGCAAACTTGTAACTATCCGATGGCATCTCAGAAATATTTGAAAGGATCAAGGAATAATGGTACTAGCAGAGCGATTCTGAACACTTATTCTAGTTAACATTGAACTCTTTTTTTCCCCCAGGTTAAGGGAAGAATATAGCACAAATAACGTAGAGCATCAAGTATAGAAATACACCTATTTTTGTTGTATATGTTATGTTTTTTCCCAAGTTGCAGATTAACTTTTCTAAGGAAGCTTTTGTTAAAGTTGGGTAAATAAAAAATTAATTCTTAATCTCAGATATCAAGCAGTTAATGCTAAATTGGGGAGTGACTCAAAAGTATGGAAATTTCAAGCATCAAGCTAACTGGGAGAACCACTTTAGTTGCAGATAAGTTTATAACTATAATTTGGATGGAGAATGTGTCTTTCTGTCCCCACTTGACTGTTGATTTACTTCTTTTATACAGTCACAGCTTATCTCTCAACAAAAAAATGATCATTAAGGTGACACCAGCAACTTGCTCCCTGATAGGTATACTATACAGCGAGGAGTGTAGAATGTGGGTGATTTGGGGGTTTTTTGATCCTTACATTTGGGTCAGATGTAAAAGCACATTCATAGACCAGAGTCTACAAAATATACTCATTGTTGAAATGAGAGGTCATTCTATTTTTACTCACTTTCACTTTAATTGCAAATTGTTAGTGCAGGAATTTCCACAAAAGGGTTATACAAGCATGCCCAAATTGCTTGAAATATTTTCCACTTCTCTGACTTCCCATGGGAAAAGCCACTAGGTTGCATTTGCGGCATCTCAGTGGGTTCAAGCAGCCTAATTGGGATTTAGAAGTTTTCAACTGTACGGGTTTACAAAGGGACATCCAGGATCGGAACTCCTGTCTCCATGCCCTCCCTGGAATCTGTAAATGTGTAAATGACCAGTGGAAAACACAACCTGAATGATGGTGGCTAACATCCAACTTTCGTTTGCTTGTTCACGATCTCATTTTTACATTTATTCCTTAAAATGATTTTTTTTCAAAAGATCTGAACAGTCTGCCAGGAATTTCATCAGGAAGAAAAGTACACTGTTATGTTCTTTGAGAAAAAAACAAAAAAACAAAAACGAATTCACGTCTCATATGGGAGAAATATACTCTTGGGCACAGGTAACTTTCTTGTCTCTTGGGCAGAAACACCTAATCATTCTGTCCCATCTGTCAGAGCCACTTAATTGCAAACACAGGCCCTCTTGCAACACAGCAAACCAATGCAAAACAATTAATTAAAGCTCGGAGGAAAGTAGCTGTTTAAAGGTATATACTAACTCAAGAAGTAAAACTCTTGCTGCGATGTAGCTTTGACTCTCTCTTGTGCTTTCTTGTATCCCCCCCACTCCCATCCCTGTACCTATGAAATTTTATTTGTCCTGCTTGTCAATTTCTGCTAACACTCAGTGTGATTTAAACTAGTTAGGGAAAAGAGCCGGAGTAAGCGATCCATTGTTTGCCTCTCAAACTTCAGCCTGCGGATAAATCGCCAGGGGATCTCGTCAGAATGCAAGTTCTGATTCGGTGGGTCTGAGGAGGTGACCAGGAAGCTGCATTTCCAAGAAGCTCCCAGATGTTCTGATGCTGCTAGTTCCAGACCGCAATTTGAGTAAGAAGGATCTAGACCAGCGGTCTCCACCTTTTTGGTACCAGGGACTGGTTTCATGGAAGACGATTTTTCCATGGACTAGGGTCAGGGGTGGGAGAGAGTGGGGATAGTTTCAGGATGATTCAATTGTATCACACTTATTGTGCACTTTATTTCTATTATCATTACATCAGCTCCTCCTCGGATCATCAGGCATTAGATCCTGGAGGTTAGGGATCCCATGTCTAGACTATTAGATCCTCACTCTTCCTGTTGTGAATTTAGACTTCATCTGTTCAGGTTTGCTATGCAAGTTCATCTCCATCTTATCTGCTTCATACAGTAAGCACAGCTCAGATTTACCTTGCCTGCTTCACCTCTATTCAAACCCACACTTATCCTTGCACTTGTGGCTATTTCCTCGGGAATCCTTAAGGACACACATCAGTGTCTGTTGTTGTTCAGTCGCTCAGTCGTGTCCGACTCTTTATGACCCCATGGACTGCAGCACGCCAGGCTTCCCTGTCCTTCACCATCTCCTGGAGCTTGCTCAAACTCATGTCCATTGGGTGGGTGATGCCATCCAACCATCTCATCCTCTGTCATCCCCTTCTCCTCCTTCCTTCAGTCTTTCCCAGCATCAGGGTGTAGGACTCTGATAGATCACACAAAGAATACATTCATGATGTGGTCCCTCCAGGCAGTTTATAAACAAAGTGACACACGTCTATTTTTCCTTTCCTTTTATAATTGAACTGTCATGCAGCTGTGCACTGTTTGGAAAAATATGTTGGGCAGGTAGGAATCTGTCAAAAACTCCCTGTGGGTCTTAAGATCATGTGGCTCCATTTTCTTCACAGTGAAAAATGCCAAGGCTGAATCTGATGATCTCCAAAGCCTCTTCCTGCTCTCATTATTTATGATTCTAAGAGTTAGTCATTTAATCATCTGGAGGGATCTGTACTGGTTTAAACCAATGGATGCTCCTTTGGGGAGGTAGTCCTATTAATGTGGAACCCTGTTGAATTCACCAGGTTCTGCTGAGTTCATCCTTCTCTGTGCTCCCAAGAGCATATCACTTGACCCCTAAGAATAGGGCAATGGCACCACATCTTCATCAATTTACACCCACTTGTCTTTACGGCTGGACTCTGGATGTCTGGGTCTGGACCCTTTGGGTGGAAGGGAGGCAGCCAGGAAGATTGTGCCAAGTTGCTGAGACTGCAGGGCTTGGCTGGCCTGGGCAAGGCTTTCCCCAAGGTACATGAAATCAGCCTAACGCCAAACAGGAAGTAGGAAATGAACGTAAGAAGTGAAGCCAGAGATGAAAGCTGGAGTACTGTCAAGGAAGTGAGGTGGAACCATAGTCAAGAAAATGAGATGTGACCAGAAATCGGTAGGCTTAGGAAACAGAATTTGAAAGGATGTCAAGTGAATGGTTCTGGTTGAAGGCTGTCATCACTCATAGGAAGTGGAAAGTGTTAATCACTCAGTTGTGACCTACTCTGTGACCCCATGGATTGTAGCCCACCAGACTCCTCTGTCCATGGAATTCTCCAGGCAAGAATACTGGAGTGGATAGACATTCCCTTCTCCAGGGGATCTTCCCAACCCAGGAATCAAACGCAGGGTCTCCTGCATTGCAGGCAGATTCTTTACTGTCTGAATCACTAGGGAAGCCTATCACTCATAGGGGTGGGACTAATTTTTGAATTGCTAGATTAGAGGAGCTACTCAGGACTGGTCAGAGAGCTTTGTGAGCACAGACACTCTACATTACTCACCTTTTTGCTGAGTATCTCTAACAAGTGTCTGATACAATGAAAGAGATGAATTAAAGTAAGAAAGAACAAATGAATGAATGAATAAAACAAGTCTAATTGTAATGTATCCATTCTCTTCATTTTCTTTGCCACTCTACAAGTTCATATTCTCATTATTTCTCAAGCAAACCAAAAGGACTCCCCAGTTCGCCAGTCTTTCCCAATTTCAATTCATATTTTAGACCGCAGCAGTTTTAGTCCTCTTGTTTGTAGGTTAGTTATTTGCTTATTCTGTTCTATTAAGGAAAGTAAGTCCCTCGAGATGGTTAGAAATGGTGTCCTACCAAGTTTTCCATGTCCAAAATAGCTAGCTGTCAAGAAATATTTGTTGAAGTGAATCATTATAGTCATATGTCAAGTCACTATGAGGATTCAATGTCCTGAACATTTAAGACAAATACTTACTTTATTTTTTAGCTGTGCTGGGTCTTCGCTGATAGGCATGGGCTTCCCTGATTGTGGTGAGAGGGGGCTGCTCTCCAGCTGCAGTGTGCAGGCTTCTCACCGCAGGGGCTTCTCTTGTGGAGCACAGACTTTGGGCACAGGCTTCGGCAGCTGTGGTGCTCAGGCTCAGTAGTTGTGACACACGGGCTTAGTTGCCCCACGGCATGCGGAATCCTCCCAGACCAGGGATCAAACCCATGGCTCCTGCACTGGCAGGCAGAATCCCAACCACTGGACCACCAGGGGACTCCCTGAACACTTAAAGCAATCTCTTCCTTTCCATATTATTCTTTAATAATCAGACACTCAAGACTTACAGTCGACTAAAATGTCCTCATAAAGTCTATCTGATATAAACTTTTGTGTTAATTATTACATCAGATTTATGACTTCAAGGTTAAATTCATACCTTTTAAGAGAACTTTTTATGAAGCAGTATTTTCATTTTTTTTTAGTAGCAGACTCTATGAGAGCTATTGAACCTCTTCCCCACAAATGCACATATGCATGCACGCACAATATGATTTCAAGAGATTTAGGAATTCCCTGAAGCCCCTAGGAGATCCCTAATATTGATGGAAGTCAAGCCTGGAATTTCTACTGGAGAAGAATAGAGGTTTTCTGCAGCTAAGAGAGAGGCTTCCCTGGTAGCTCAGATGGCAAAGAATCTGCCTGCAATGTGGGAGACCTGGGTTCAACCCCTGGGTCAAGAAGATCCCCTGGAGAAGGGAATGGAAACCCACTCCAGTATTCTTGCCTGGAGAATCCCATGAACAGAGATGGAGGAACCTGGTGGATTACAGTCCATGGGGTTGCAAAGAGTCAGACACAAGATTCCACCCTATTCCTCCCTCTCACTTCTGCCCGCAGCCCTGTTACCTAGCCTTTAGGAACACGGATGAGCAGTCCATCAATACCCATTTTGAGATTGAAAACAGAAAACACACGGGAGGCAGGGCACCATGTATTCTGTGCTCTTGTCAACAAGGTCTTTATCCTGCGATTATGGAAGATGAGCGTGGACTGGCTGGATGGCCACTCTTGAAGCCAGGAGAAATAGACAAATGCTTTTGAAATTGCCAGCTGATGAAAGAGAAGACACAGGGTTACTTCCATTCAACGCCGTTGGCCCCTGGGAGTTCCTAGCTGTCCTTGGAGTATCTGTTGATAGCAAGGGCTGCTTTTGAGCCTGAGGAACCCTTTCTTCCTTTGAAGATTCCTTTCCCCATTCTTTCAGCTTCAAACTCGTGTGTGGATCCGACACCTGGGGAAGTTTGCTAGGAGAAGGGTGATTAGGGTCCTCAAAAATTAAAAAAAAAAAAAAGAAAATAATCTGTCAAAGGTTGATTCTAGTTTAATTTCCTGGCAGCTTTATCCCAGAAATAAGGGCTTCCAAATTTCTGTTTCGAGAGATTTCAATATCCTCTGCAATTTTGAAATAAGAGATTTCTCTGATGTAGGTTGTCATGGCATGATGGAAGACGACAGAAAAATCTGTTGAGATCTCAGAACTCACACTTTCATGCTTTTTTCTTTTCACTCTTTTCATGGGTAATCTGCCATTTTAAAGTGGTTTCCCCAAGATCCAGCCAGTATTTGAAACAAGATCCTCGGTCCCTTTATAGAGTGGACATAACCTTTCCTGGGCTCCACCTGTTCAGCTCATGACTGATTTCTCAACCTGTTGAGAGACATCGAGTTGGATGAGCAGCATGTTATTGCATACAAAGCACAACCATTAATGATCAATTATATAATAAAATCATGGTTTAACAGACATCATCAGTTTTGACTTACGCCACCAGAATAGGTATAACTAGGGGGCAGGAAGAGAAAGCATTTCATCTGATAAACCTGGGAGGAAACCGAGCATTCTGATGCAGAATTCACACTATCAATTCAAAACAAGAGGGAAACAATTTGCAATAAGAATCACAGGCATCAAGAGATGTACATAAGCTGAGGATTCTGCATTTGGGAGGCATATGGATTTAAAATTAATCCAAGCATCATCTAATAATAGCATGCAGAGAATATCTGTGCACACAAAGCAGAGATGTTCCAGTAGCCTCTTCATATATATTCTGCTCAATAATTAGTGCTCTTAATTATAATGTCGTTAACAAATAATTATACCATTCTTAAGCAAAGAAATTTAATTCTGTACCAAAAAAATTTTAAAAAAAGGAGAGATGGTTTACTTTAAGATATGGCTTAGTTACCTGTGGATGGAAAAAACTTCAGAGGTCCCACTCCTGAAATTCAAAGTCTCCACCTACAGAACAGCAGTAAGCAAAACAAACAAACAGAAACAAAGCACCACTAAATTAATGCCACCACCCTAACTGTTCTCCTAAGCAATGACAGGCAAGACATTGTATGCATAGGACTAGACATGAACTATCTGGGTTTGGGGCGGAAAGTTGTTGTTATTTAACCATGTGAGTTAGACAGGCACTTGTCATGTCTGGACCCAAGTTCCCCACTTGGAAAAGGAGAGGTTTATGATTATAAGACTTAATGCTTATTGGACACAGTGTCAGCCACTGCGCCTGACATTTTAATGTATCGTCTTTACTTCTTCAAGCAACTTTCCAAAATAAATGTTACTGTATCCATATTACTGAGGAGACAGTTGAAGCTCAGAAAGGTAAATTAACTTTCCAGAAGTGACATTAGTAACAAGTGATGGATCTGAATCTGGAACCCTACTCCAAGAGGCTCCAAGATAGGGTTCTTGTACCTAAGGTACTTGTACTCATTTATTTAAGTCCGGCCATAGAAAGCATCACAGATGGACTGGCTTACATGACAGGAATCGATTTGTCTCACTGTTCTGGAAGCCAGAAGTCTGTGCTGGATCAATGTGCTGGCAAGGTTGGTTTCTTCTGAAACTATGAGAGAGACGGTTCCATGCCTCTCTCCTAGCTTCTGGTGGTTTCTGTTCATCTTTGACATTCCTTGGCTTATGGCAGGATAGCTATAATCTTTTTTAAAATGCTTTTCTCTTGTCTGTGCTGGGTCTTCATTGCTGTACAAGCCTTTCTCTAGCTGTGGTGAGCAGGGGCTACTTCCTAGTGGCGGTGCGTGGGCTTCTTATTGTGATGGCTTCTCTTGTTGTGGGGCACAAGCTCTAGGGCACGCGGGCTCCAGCAGTAGTGGCTCCCAGGCTCTAGGGCACACGTTCAGTAGCTGTGGCTCATGGGCTTTGTTGCTCCATGCCATGTGGGATCTTTCCAGACCAGGGATTGAACGCATGTCTCCTACACTGGCAGGCGGATTCTTTACCACTGAGCCACCAGGGAAGCCCAGGATAACTAGGGTCTTCATGTGGCATCCTTTCTGCGTGTGTGTCTGGGTCTAAATTCTCCACCCCCCCCCCACACACACATTTTTTAATAAAGATACTAGTTGTATTGGATTTGGGGTCCACTCTAACTCTAGGATTGTTACTGAAAGTGGGGTCCCACTGTTCACCTCTCAGAAGCCAATAAAAATGTAAGGTTGGTGGAAAGGAAAATTTGCTTTATTTTGGGTGTCAGCAGCCAGGGAGGAGGGTGGACTCCTGTCCAAAGGCTGACTGCCCCCACTGGCAGCCAGTGGGTAAGAGCCTTTATAGATGGAGGAAGAGGGTTACACGTAGAAACAGCACTGTCAGCTCTGACCATCATCTTGAAATTAGTCATTGGTGGTTTGATCAACGTCATCTTGGCTGTTTTAAGTACAGTTAGTCTTTAGTCCCAGGGTCGGTATGTTCCCATTTCTTTGAGGTCAGTTCTTAGAATTGTGGCAGCTTATGTCATAACTATGGTCTGGTCATCATGTAACTTCTTCCACCTGGTGGGGGTTTCAGTATCTACAGTACAGCTCAAAGGATGTGGCTTAGAATCTTACCTAGAGCTCTTAAAGAGGAACTAAAGGTCCTTGACTTTGCCTGATGACTGAACTATCATTTAGTCTTATGGGGCTGTTTTCCTTTGTTTCTGCAGTTTCTTACTTCTCTCATTAAACTTATTCTTTGGCTAAAGTTTTTCTACAGACAAAAGGCAGGCTGAAGACATGGGGAGCAAGGACCATAGGGGCTGGCTCTGTTTCAGTACGACTTCAATTTCATTAACTTCATCTGCAACAACCTTATTTCCAAGTTAGGTCATATTTAGGGGGACTGGGGACTAGGACTTCAGCATATGAACTTGGTTGGGGGATGCAGTTCAATCCATCACAGTTGGGTGTTTAAATTTAATGTATTTATTTTTAATTGGAGGATCATTGCTTTACAATAGTCTGTTGGTTTCTTGCCATACATCAATGTAAGTCAGGCCTAGGTACACACATGTCCCCTCCTTCCGGTTGGGTTTTTAAACTTGTTAAAGCTCCAAGAAAGAAGTATACAAAGAAGTAATTAATAATCGGTCATGAGTAATAGTTCCAGATGAGACTAGATTTCAGAGTGCGTGAGTGTTTTCTCTGGTGGATAATGAATGCTAGCCCTTTAGAAGCCTAAGGAAATCCCCTTTGGTATGGATGACCAGGGAATGTTTTATACCATGATGGGATTTTAACTGGCTGTGAAAAAATGATGTATCCCTGGGGTCAGTGGAGACAAGAAGGAGGAGAGGGTGTGTTTTTGTGTAGGGATCTTGTCCCTGTTGTCAAGGAGCTTACAATCTAGCTCTGGAAACAATCAAACTTGTGAGAAGTTAACTATCAAGGCAAAAGTTTAAAACATGATCTTCACCAACACATGTGTGAGTAGTCATGCAATACAGCAAGCTGCAATGCCCACGTGAGTGACAAAGTGAGCTCCGGCACTTTGGGGAATGTTCATGGGTGATGGTGATGTGAATTGTTGTTGTTGATTTTTTTTTTTAAAGAACCATCTTTGGATAGAAGAAGAGCAGGGAGAGGGGTTCCCAGGGAGAGAAGGGGCTGTACACCAAGGTCATAAAGCCTGAGACCTAACTAAAAGCCATGAGATTGTGCCAGTTGGGTGGAAAAATCACATTCTTATACAGGAATGTTCCAGGGTAAGAGTGGAAAAGGCGGGAGAAGCCCCGGCAGAATTGAAGCTGCTTCTTTGAATTTGCAATTCAATGTGTAAATTCACCGTATTGGTCTCTCTTTATTAATTTTTTAAAATATTTATTTATTTGGCTGCATCATCAGGTCTTAGTTGCAGCACACGGGATCTTTCGCTGCATGCGAAGGCTCAGTAGTCATGGCTCTCAGGCTTAGTCATTCCTTGGCATGTGGGATCCTACTTCCCCAACCAGGGATTGAACCCAAGTCCCCTGCCTTGGAAAGCAGACTCTTAACCACTGGACCACCTGGAAGTCCCTAGCCTACCTTTATCTTTTCAGAATCCTGTACCAAAGCCCTTGCCTAGGAAGACATTTACCAAAGTATATGGTCAAAATCTGTGATTTGTCAGTCTTGCAGGTGTTCCTCAACTTAGGAAAAAAGTTATGGGTTTAATAAATTAGGAGGTAATGAATAATTAACAGTAATACTTCAGTCAGGTCCTCAGGTACTGGTGGGAAACAGACGACACACTCAAAATTAAGGCAGGTTTAGTAAATGACTGAGCAGTGCTTGAGGAAGCCATGAAGGAGAGGTGAGTAGTCCAGGGCTGATACCGGTAGGAAGTCATTAACTATCCCTAGGCTTGGGGACTTCCCTGGTGGTCCAGTGGTTAAGAATCTGCCTTCCAATACAGGGGACACAGGTTTGATCCCTGGCCCGGGAACTAAGATCCCACGTGCCTCAGGGCAACTAAGCCTGTGCACCATCACTGCTGAGACTGAGTTCTCTAAAGCCCACACCACAACTAGAGAGAAGCCTGTGCAACAAAGAGCCTGGACGCCGCAATGAAGATCTCAGGTGCAGCAACTGAGACCCGAAGTAGCCAAATAAGTGTTTTAAAAATAAATAAATAAAAACTACCCGTAGGCTTGAAGAGAGGGAGAGAGGAAGGTTACTGTACTAGGAGACGGACACTGGACAGGACCTGGATCCTTGAATTGAGGAATACAGCAGACCCCGGTCACTGGGCAGAGAGCAGGGGATAAAGGCTCCCACCTCACTCTCCTGCCTCCTCAGCTTCCTGTTCAACCCCAGCTAAGGCCAAACGCAAGGGAGTTCACCAATAGAGAAAGTCAAGTCTTCCTCCCAGGGCACACAGCAGGGTGGGGATAATACATGAGGCAGGGAGGGACAATTGGGGGCAAATGGGAGCTTTCCTGCACAGTTACTTTGCAAGAGGACTTCTTTGAATACTTTATATGTTAATGTGTTAGTGACCCTACAAAGGAGGCTTTGGAAGGCAATATTCCTAAACTAGCTTTATCAAAAAATTCCATTTTTGAAGGCTTCCTAGGACCAGTGATCAAAGAAAACCAAATTGGGAGGCTTTGATCGGTGGGATGAAATCCAAACCTCTTCTATCAGTCAACCTTCTTTCAAATGAAAAGTGTCAGGAACCAATCTCAAGCTAAACGAAAGGAGAAAATTTGGCTTTCACAAAATTTGTGAGTCAGAAAGAGGCTTTTGATTCAGGCAAGGATGGACGCAGGAGCTCTCAGGATGGTGAGACCTCTGTCTGTCCCTTCAACATTTCACTCTGTCCATCACAGCTAAGCTTTATTCTGCATGCTGGCTCTCACCATGAGGTGGGCAGTACCCCTACTGACTGCCCCCTACTACATCCTCCCAGCTCAGCAATTCCAGTGAGGTAGGGACTTCTCTCCCCAAGTTCATATCCCAACCCCTTGATGATTCTAAGTGCTTCTGCCTGAGGTAGAGCGTCCATCCCTAAACAATATCGAATTATTCACTGAGGTCCTTTGATTGACACTGCTCAGCCCTTGGGAGTTGGGAAGGGTACTGACCCTATTTTTAACAGACTCACAAGGACATATTTCCTGAGAGCTTAGGGAAGAAATAAGATAGAAGGTCATAAAAAGCATGAAAATTTACTACCATCTAAAACTATAGCTACCATGATCACCATATTTCTCTACTGGGTATTCATGGCTTCCCCCGAATTTGGCCTAAAACAGTAAGTTCCAATATCCACTGTTCTGCCATATAACCTCCCTGATTCAGTCAGACTGATTTACTTACTGTTTTTTTTTTTTAAGAAGAAGTGAAGTCGCTCAGTTGTGTCTGACTCTTTGTGACCCCACAGACTGTAACCTACCAGGCTCCTCCATCCATGGGATTTTCCAGGCAAGGATACTGGAATGGGTTGCCATTTCCTTCTCCAGGGGATCTCCCCAACCCAGGGATCGAACCTGGGTCTCCTGCACTGCAGGGAGACTCTTTACCATCTGAGCCACCGAGGAAGAACACACCATAAATTCCCATTGTTCCTCAGCCCTTTCGATTTGAATCCTGCTTCATGGGAATCAAGTCTCAAGGCTGCAATGAAATGTGTCCACAGTGTCCCAATCTCCTTATTCCAAGCTGTAGATTTGGTTTTCCATCCTCTTAACTCCTACTGCATTAGAATGTCTGCACCATCCATTTGATCTTTATGACCTGTTGCCCTTTCTTGTGTGTGTATGTGTATATCCCTGATCCCTGTAGACATAACTAAGTTGTAAACAACTTGAGTTCCATGACATCATTGCCATATCTTCATATACTTTGTATCTACCTTGCCTAGCACACTATAGATGTTAATCAAATGTATTTTGCTCACTATTTCAGAGGTTCAAGGTTAGCATCCCACCTCTTCTTGCTTGCTTGCATTTTCATCAATCCTTCATGTCCTCTATGCTAACATGTAGAGTGGTGTTGAAAAATGCTGTTACCTTAGTCAGGTCCCAGGTTCTTGTCAAGTAGGTCAACGATGTTGATATGGTGGAAAAGAATAGCCCAGTAATTCATTTATTCATTCATTTACCCCCTCATTCAACATTTAATTGAGAATCTTCTATGAACAACACACTGTGTTAGGTATTGTGGAGCACATGAAGATAAGTAAATAGATTGTGCCTTGAAGGTATTCAAAAAAATATGGGGAATATAAAATAAGAATAAAATTTCTAAAAGACAAGATAGACTATTGCATGTCAAAACATTTTACCAGTCCTTGTGGAAGGGAATTTGAGAACATCTAGCAATACCTTTACCCCCGACCCAGCAATGCCAATTCTAGGAATTCACCCTAAAAATGGGCCTCCATCTATATGAAACAACGTACGTACAACGGTTTTCAATGTGGCAATTCTGTAGAGGAAAAATTAGGGAACAACATAGCAATCCATCCTTAGAAGACTAGTAGAATAGATCATCTACCTAAAAAGACTGAGGAAGATCATGACAGGTTGAGTGAAGTGATTTCCAATATAATATTAAGAGAAAAAGGGAAGCAAGGAATAAAAGTATATATGTGGTCGCTTTTCTCTATAAAAGGAAAAAGATTTTAAATATGTTTTTCCCACGATGAAACACAGAAGGAATGAACTAGAAATTAATTAAAATGGCTACTAATAATGCCTCTCTCCCTCTCTTTTTTTTGAAAGAGATTTCCTGATTTGCCCTGTTCACTTAAGGGGCTAAAAACAATGACTTCCTGGTAGAAATGAGCAAATCTAACACTCGGATTTTTTTTTTCTAATTACCACTCTCCAATAAAAAGAACCAGGGTTTTTTGAGAAATGGCTCAAGTCTGTACAATAGAAGTTTAAGGTAAACATGGAACATCTAGTGGTTCCATAAAGCAAAGAAATACTCAAACTCGAATGGGGTTAAGGTCAAAATACCATAGGAATGAACTTCAGGGTTTCCTGAATACACTCATTAAGCACAGTACACACAAATAAAGCATAATAAAGCAAATGGAATATAACATTTTGAATAAGAGGGTGGGACCAATTGAGAGATATAGCATTGACGTATATACAGCACCGTGTTCTTTTAAATAGTACATTGTTATTTTGAAATAGACTCATTAACGGTTGATTTTTTCCCTCTACACATTAAGAAATAGTAACTTCTATTCTGTCCATGTGTGAGTCGTTACTTCCAATTTCAGCACTTTATCATGTTGAATATTTACTGAGTTCTACAATAAATCATGGAGCTTGTAAATTCTGTCACAAGAAAACAAATTTATAAACTCATGTTATCACAGAGATTCCTGGAGTGTTCTGCTGTGTGGAGAACCGATCTCATCAGTCACTCAGGAATGTTATATATAAGATTTACAGTCCTTGAAAATGGAGCTTTAGAGGTTTTCATATGTGACTGAAGTGTCCATCCATTATACCTGTTACTCAGTGAGTTCACACATGGTGCTGTTGGCTGAGTGGCAAGGTGAATGGGGACCCAAAGGCACTCTCCTGGTGTCTGCAGAAGTCAACATGTGTGCTTGTGAACAGAGTAGGAGAAGAGAATGCAGCCAAATTTGAGGTCTGACGCTTCAATCAGCATGGATCCTGTTCACCAGAGAAGTTTGGCAATACACTATCTTCAAGGTTTTAGATTGATCAGTGCCCCTACGAGAACGTTAGCTGCACTGTGACCATGACCACTGTAACTGAGCCCACCCATTAGGTAAACTGCTCTAAGTTCTCTTGTAGCAGAGGTGGGTCATCCATCAGGGCTCTTCTAGATCCTTCCCATAGAAATATGGGCTTTCATCTCTGTGCTGTTTCCTCCCTGGGAAATGTAGGACAGCACTTGCAGGAGGAAATAGTAGCTTCTCCTTTTTCTGCTTCACTTTTAAAAACAGTCAGGGGCGAGGGCGGAGTATCAGTTCAGTTCAGTTCAGTTGCTCAGTCGTGTCCGACTCTTTGCCACTCCATGGACTGCAGCACGCCAGGCTTCCCTGTCCATCAACTCCCAGAGCTCACTCAAACTCGTGTTCATCAAGTCGGTGATGCCATCCAACCATCTCATCCTCTGTCATCTCCTTCTCCTCCTGCCTTCAATCTTGCCCAGCATCAGGGTCTTTTCCATTGAGTCAGTTCTTCGAATCAGGTGGCCAAAGTATTGGAGTTTCAGCTTCAGCATCAGTCCTTCCAATGAATATTCATGACTGATCTCCTTTAGGATGGACTGGTTGGATCTCCTTGCAGTCCAAGGGACTCTCAAGAGTCTTCTCCAACACCACAGTTCAAAAGCATCAATTCTTCAGTGCTTAGCTTTCTTTATAAGTCCAAGTCTCACATCCATACATGACCACTGGAAAAAACCATAGCTTTGACTAGATGGACCTTTGTTGGCAAAGTAGTGTCTCTGCTTTTTAATATGCTATCTAGGTTGGTCATAGCTTTACTTCCAAGGAGCAGGGGGTTGGGGGGAAGTATAGTTGCTTTAAAATGTTGTGTTAGTTTCTGCAATACAACGAAGTGATTCTGTTATATGTATACATATATCCCTTCCCTCTTGAGCCTCCTCCCAACCCACCTCCCCATCCTACCTCTCTAAAATTGTCACAGAGTGCCAAGCCAAGCTCCCTGTGCTATACAGCAGGTTCCCACCAGTGATCTATTTTACACATGGTAGTGTATATACGTCAATCTTAATCTCCCAATTCATCCCGCCCACACCTACCTTCTCTATGTCCAAATGTCTGTTCTGTATGTCTGTGTCTCTGTACTTGCCTGGCAAAAAGGTTCATCAGTACCGTTTTTCTAGCTTCCACATATATGCATTAATAGACAATATTTGTCTTTCTCTTTCTGACTTACTTCACTCTGTATGACAGACTCTAGGTCCATCCACATCTCGATGAATGGATGTGGTACATATATACAGAGGAATATAAAATGGAATGAAATTCAGTCATTTGCAGAGATCTGCTTCACTTCTTAACCCATCACTCTCTTTGATAAGATACACGCTCCTCTCTCTTTCAGATTGTTATTGAACGACAGTGCACAAATCTAATCTTTAAAGTCTAGCTTATTTAAAGTCCCTGGGGAATACTTAGGATTGGAAGAAAGCAAGTGGCAAATCCTGGAAAAACATGAATAATTACAACATTATTGACTTATTCTGTAAACTTGCATCTTATTTCACTTAACATGAGGCTGGAGTGGACAGCTGTCTTTTTCATTTATTTTTCAAAAGCAGAGACTAGTTCATTCTTTTCCAGGACGGCAAGTTGTTGGTCAGGAGATGACAGTCGCCCTGACAAGTGAGCTGAGCTTTCCTCCTGTTGCCCTCTGTTGCCAGAATATCTCCTTTGGGTTTGGGGCAACCATCCCCAGCTTCCTTGTCTTTCCCCTCTTCCTACATGACACAGTGACTTAACAACCTCCAAGGGGGAATTTGGGAGGAGTTGAGAGTGTTTAAATGGGGCTTTGTACTCATAATTCATATCCATTAGCCTTACATAGATGATGGATAGCACTAAATATATCCAATTTTTGTGGCTTGATATTTGCTAACTGTAACTATAGCCAAGGCCCTTTGGCTCTCACTGAAGGGGAAACTTAAGCTATTAACTGAGATTAAGTGACTCATTTTGAGGTCAAACAGTAAATCTGGGATAGACCGGGAATTAGAACCACAGCTCCAAAGAGCTACAAAAACAAAGACTTAAAGAGGCGGGAAAAGGATACAATTTAGGAAGATGACCCTTTCTCCTCTGGCTACAGTGACAGACAACCCTGGCTCTGGATTATTCACAGGGCTCTTTTCGAACCTCAATAACGAATTCGAGTGTTCACTCACACATCTTTGTGAGACAGTTCTGCGCCCTGCTCTAGAAGAAAACGGAAATGGATTCAAACGGCTCGCCGACCCCCTCCCACTCTGCTGTCTGTGGTGTGTGGATGTAGTTCAGTTTATTTCAGCAAGAATTTATTCAGCACACACTGAGTGCCAAGCGTGGTGTCCACCCTCTAAATGAATATCGGGGAATTGAAACAAGACCCACTTCCCACAGGAACTCGGAGTCCAGTGGTCTGTTCACTTACTGCCTTAAATGATTATTTGTACCCTTCTCTTCTGACTAGCAAAATTACAAGAAGAACACAAATTAGACTTTAACTGAAAAGTATCAAGCACACACAATGTTCTTGAAGACACAACTGGTTATTTTTCATTCAACCAGATGAAGCAGTGGATGCCAGCACAGTGACATCGGCGGCTGCCCTTCAGTTGTAGACTTGGAAAGCAGATCCTAAATCCTCCAGTGAAATGTTTTGGCAGGCATTTTCATCCAGATATTATTAACAACAAAATGAAAACAATCCACGCATCAATTCTGTGACCCAGGGAGGTCCCTGATGGGAATGTTAGCAACTGCAGCTTCAAATGTTCCTGCCCCACGAAATCCCATTTCCCAATCAGTCATAATCTTTTAAGTAGCTTTTCTGTTTGAGGATAAATAAAGTATATGCATGTCCTTGTCCAGCCACTTCTTGCATTTTTCAGTAGTGTGACATTTTTGGGGGTTGAGACTGACCCATGACTCAACGCCATACGGATAGTCTCAACAGTGAAAAGGCTGTTTGGCCAAAACATCACACAAGTACACAACCCATTGGAGATTAAAAAGAGCATGGTAAGGGCAGTCCATTCATTCAACAAATAATGAGTACTCCGCTAGACCTACATCTTAGACTAATGACTCTATCTCTTAGAGCCTCAGTTTTTCTCATCTGTGAAATGGGAATAATGATATCTACCTCAAAGGATGGTGGTGGGGATTCAGGACAGCAACCAAGTGAAAGTTCACAGCCCAGGGGAGGTGCTCAGTAAATTTGGATTTCCTTCACTGCTAGGGGAGAAGAGGAAAATGTATGTTTTCTTCAAGTTGCCTACTTCACCTCTGCCCTCTTCATCTTTAATAGCTGCAATCTTGGAGTCTTCGTTAGAGACAAAACAGATAGAGGGCATTGCTTGGGACTGCCTTCACGTTCCTGTCTTGTGACCACTCCTTGATGTATCCTCATCCTTACTTCAGTGGTCTCAAGAGTATCACCATCCTTTCTGTTGATTAGCTCACCCTTCTGTGAGTTAACTCAAAAATCATTCAGCCCATTCTTTGACAGTTCCTGAAAACATCTTGCTATCCAAAACTTTCTCTTCCTGTCCTCGGGCATTGTACTTTCTGCATATAAACAAACTTGATTTTCTTCTTGGCCTCTTGAGCCCCCTGTGTCCATAGGTCTCTCTCTCTTTGACATCAAAGCCAAGCCGAGGATGGAAGATGGCTCCCTCTATTCACTTTCTCAACCACCATTCACTTCTCAAGCCCTCTTCCTCTGACTTCTGTCTTCCCCACACCACAGAGACCGCTCTTGTTAAAGTCATCAGTCATTTCCAAGCCTATTGAATATTTTTTCATCTTTTTTTTAATGGTTTCTTAAAAAAATATATGTATCTTTGGCTGCACGCAGGCTTTCTTAGTTGTGACAAGAGGGGGGCTCCTCTCCAGTTGTAGTATGAGCCCTTCTCATTGCAGTGGCTTCTCTAGTTGTGGGACACAGGCTTAGCTGCCTCATGGCACATGGAATCTTCCCAGACCAGAGACCAAACCCGCATCCTCTGCACTGGCAGGTAGATTCCTAACTAATGGACCACCAGGGAAGTCCAGTATTTTTTTTTTTTTCACTTTTATTCTTCATGGCTCTTTATGACTTTTGAAACTGTCTTCCTTCTTGAAACTGCTGCTCCCCCGACTTTGTGGTGCGAGATTCTGGTCCTCCTCTTCTTTTCCTGGATGCTACTGGGTACTCTAGGGTCTCCTTATCCATTATGCCTGATGATAATAGCCAGTTTTTTTTTTTTTTTTACCTTTTATTGGAGTGTAGTTGATTTACAATATTGTGTTAGTTTCAGGCATACGAATAGTGATTAAGTTATATATATTTTCATTTTTATTCAGATTCTTTTCCAATATAGGGTAACAACTTCTACAGAGACCTCAATATATAAAGGTAGTTTTCTAACTACTTTTACAACAAACCTTTAACAAGTATGAATATCCCCCCTCTCCTTTTACACACAAGGAAAGAGGAGCTTAGAAGGGCTAAGCAATCTGCCTAGAGGGTCATGCTAATAATAAGTGGTCACTGTTGTTTAGTCACTAAGTCATGTCCTATTCTTTGTGACCCCATGGACTGTAGCCTGCTAGTTTCCTCTGTCCATGGGATTTCCCAGGCGAGAATACTAGAGTGGGCTGCTATTTCCTAGCCTTATTCAAACCCAGGCAGCCTAGCCCCAGAGCCCCTCTTATCACTACCTAAAGGTTAGTATTCTCTGTAACCCTTTCCTTCATTTTAACATTTCAATGATTTTTTTTTACCCCTCATTCTGTAGGTTCTCCCAGATATGTCTAATTCACTCCCATTCTTTTAATAATTACTTACCTGTATATTGGAGAAGGAAATGGCAACCCACTCCAGTATTCTTGCCTGGAGAATTCCATGGACAGAGGAGCTTAGCAGGCTCTATATGGGATCATAAAGAGTTGGACACAACTGAAGTGACTTAGCATGCACATATATTGATGACTCCTAGGTTGCTGCAGGATCTCCAAGAAGCACACATTCAGATGGAATTAAATGTGCAATAAATCTGTTGGAAGGTTGTTGTAAGGGTTAAAGGAGAGAGGGAGAGCCTTAGGCCTTTGTGCTGATGGACTTCAATGAAAGAATAAGAAGGAAGGAGGTTGGGTAGGAAGAGCCTCAGCTCCCAGTACAGCCCCGAGGAAGCCATGTTAGAGAAGCCTGCAGGCCATGGCCAGGCTTGGTCACTAGTGGCTGGGAGCCATCCCGGGAGAGTGGAGGGTGTGAACACTGTCCCTCCTGAAGGTGAAGGAGCAGAGGGCAGTCCGCCAGCGTAGGTTCCCATTCTCTTGGTGGGAAATCTGAGCAGTACAGATTTCCAGATCACTGCCAAGCCCCAGTCCCCAATTTCTGTCCTATTCTTGTTTCTTTTTATTTTATTTTTGGCTACACCATGCGGCATGTGGGATCTTAGTTCCCAGACCAGGGATCAAACCTGTGCCCCCTGTGTTGGAAGTGTGAAGTCTTAACCTCTGGACTTCCAGAGAAGTCCCCTAACCTGTCTTTGAACTTCAGTCTTAACCCCACCAGCTTGCCTTCTGTGTCCATCCTTACCCCCACGGAACCTCAAACTGAGCACATCCAACACTGAACTCCTCTGAGGGCCTCGTCCTTTTCATATTCTCTACACCTCCTGCCTCAGTGTGGTCCTACTATCCACTTGTCATCCAAGTCACCCCCTTCCTTTCCCTCACGTCTGCATGTACAACCAGTAATCAAGTTCTGTTCATTTTAGGTCCTACATTTCTGTTAAATTGGTGGTTCAGTTCTCTCCATATCTACTACTGCTGCCTTTGTTTAGACCCTCAACCCTCTCTGTTATAAGAACTTTATATCTCCCTAGTCTTCTCGTCACTACTGTCTTCCCATGATGCTGCCAACAGAGCAAGCTTCCTCCACAAAACTGACCTCATGGGGAAAGGAGAGGGTGGGATGAATAGAGAGAGCAGCATGGAAACAAATACATGACCATGTGTAAAGTATATAGCCATGAGAATTTGCTGTGTGACACAGGGAGCTCAACCGAGTGCTCTGTGACAACCTAGAGGGGTGCAATGGGGTGGAAGATGGGAGGAGGGTTCACAAGGGAGGGGAGCTGTGGCTGATTCATGATGATGTATGGTGCAAATCAGCACAGTACTGCAAAGCAATTATCCTCTGATAAGAAATTAAGAGAAAAAAACTGACCTCATGACCTGATCATCTCCACATGACATAGTGCAGTTTAAAGCTGAGCTCTGAGTACTTCAAGAGTTCAGACAGGTGATGATGGGCCTCTGTCGGGAACGCAAGGAAGCCTTTCTAGAATGAAGCCACCTGAAAAAAAAAAAATCACAGAGTAGATGGCCAGTCCCTGGTTTGGTTTTTTGAATATTTATTTATTTAGCTGTGCCAGGTCTTAGTTGTGGCACCCAGGGTCTTCACTGCACCGTGTGGAATCTTCCCTTGTGCCTACAGACTAGCTGTGGTGTGCAGGTGTGCAGGCTTGGTTGCTCCGGGGCATGTGGGATCTTTCTTCCCTGACCACGGATTGAACCCATGTCCTCCATACTGCAAGGCGGATTCTCAACCACTTCACCACCAAGGAAGTCTTCAGCAGTCCCTGTTTAACTAGATAATTATTCACTCAGTCATGGCTGATCACGGCCAAGAAAAGTTTAGTCAGAAAGAAGTTTCATGCTGCTATGAAAACAGTGATTTGTTGAAGACAAAGAAGGAACTCTTCATTTTCTCTGAAATGTGAGGATCTTAGGGTTTGGGATTTCTGTCTTTCAAGTACAGTTGACATTGACACGTATCTGTTGGCTGGCCTTCAAGTTCAGCCACGGCCTTTGCCCTGGTGCCCCCTGACCTCGCCTCACACCTCCCATCTCCTTTTAACTTGAGAGGCAGAGGCATTCTCACTTCTCTTCAGGGAGGGATTGTTTCTTGTCTCTTCAAAGAGAAACTTGAGAAGGCCAACAGTGTGGGCCTCTCCTGCAGGTACAGTGAATTCTAGATGAGTCTGAGAAACAGCGGAGTCGATTTCAGTTTTCAAGGATATCAAAGAACTTTAGGAAAGCACCCAAATTTGGGGTATTTTGAGTTCAATTTCTGGACATGTCGATAGAGATATGACTACAAAATGCTCTGAAGGACAGTAGATATTTTGCTCAGCAAACTGACTTGTGAAAGTTTAATCAGCGAATTTATTCTTCCTTCACCTCAGCCCATCCAGGATGTAGAAATGAACTTTCCTTCTTTCAGAAGAAATTTACTCCACATGCTCTGTGAGACAATGTAAGAGAAACTATAGTAGATCAGATAAACTGATCCATAAGAAGATGCTGTCAGCTACAAATGATACCAAATATCAACCTTTTAATTGTGATACCTAAACATAATTTCCCTAGAAGATATCATTTTACTTAAAAATTATTTATTTATATATTTGGCTGAAATATATATATTATATATATATTTGGCTAAAATATAATATATATTTATATATTTAGTTGTGCCTGTGAACTCTTAGCTGCCGCATGTGGGATCCAGTTCCCCCTAGCAGGGACCAAACCCAGGCTTCCTGCACTGGGAGCGGGGAGTCTTAGCCACTGGACAACCAGCGAAGTCCCCAAGAATGTCATTTTAGTAACAGCTGTATACTTGCTTTGTATGAGTGTTTACTTTCTAAAGGAAATGATCCCATTGCCATCCTTTTGCCTGTAGGAGAGTAGGGGCAGTAGGGGAAAGACAACTTAAGGAAAAGGTTGTGGAAATGGATCTGATGGTTCGGGCAGATGATTAACTGCCTCTGCAGAGGCAGCCCCGAGGTCTACAAAAGCCCTTCCTCAATTTAAGACTTTCCCCGTTTCCCTCCTGATTGTTGAAATCTGATCTTTGTTTCATAGTCATACATCAGTAGCTTGATAACACTGATTTGTTGATTGTAATTTTCCTCACGTATTCAAAACTAGAGAAGCAGGCAAAAGCTCGATGCCAGGGTTGCCTCTTTTTGCCGGTCTTCATCTTCATGTATTACGGTGGAAAGAACAAGACCTGGGAAAGGATCCCCAGAGAGCTCAGACCACGGAGAGAAGAGACGCAACTGCCTCCTTAGGGGGCTACTCGTCATCTTTTGGAGTACTGGATTAACCCTACTACAAAGGGGCACTTTCCCAGTTAAACCAAACTCTCGGTTTTCTATTGGGTTGGCCCAAAAGTTCATTTGGACTTTTCCATAAAATGTTACAGGAACACCTGAACAGAGTTTTTGGTCAATTCAACATGATCCTGGGTGTCAGGATCAGTTGTGAAATGTGTGTCACAAACACATTGCTAGTAATAAAGTGGTAGAGTTTTCTTAGTAGCAATGGTTATTATTGCTCAAGAAATGTGAGTGGATTAAGGGTTAGCCTTTAAAAAATGTCTTCCTCACTCAGGTCCATTCTAACGCGTTTTCCTGGGGGAGAAGCTGAGGGAGGGGGATTACTAATGAGTTACTAATGAGACACAGGGGTCACTCTACGGCACCTCCAGTGGTTCATGCCCAAGGACCTCCTTTGTTTTGGGTGCCATGATTAGATGAGGTTGAGAAATACTGGTCCCAGAACCATCTCTCAGGGAGACCTCTGGGCCTCTAAGTTTGTGCACAATTGTGCTTGCATGTGGCATCTTTCTCCCCTCTTCCTTCTCACCTTGCAGTTCAACCCCAGGTACTAACACAACACAGTGTTTGGTTAGTTCTTACTTGTCACATGGGCTTACTCTGAAACCTTTCATCGAGTTGTCGTGGACCAAGCTGCTGCCTCCAACTTGTCCAGCTCAGAAACAGAGAAAATTGGCTGTGTTTTTCTTTTTCTCAAGTCATCAGCATTTAAAGCCCACCTCTGCTGTTTAATTTCTGTGTGACCTTGGAAACTTTCTTAACCTCCCTAAGGCTCAGTTTCTCTCACCTGGAAAACGGGAATACAATAGGGTTGTTGTAAGTATTATGTTGAGATGATGTTATTTGGAGGAAAAACTTCTTCCAACTTGAGTTCAGCTTGTCAGGAGAAAACACAAAGCTTACTTACATTCAGTGGAGGTTTTAAATGAAATGACTCCCAAAGCAGGGAGAGATAGGGGTGTACATATGAACTAAATGCGAGAGGGAGGGAAGAGAAAGAGGTTCTGTGGAAGAACAAAGGGAAGGCCTGACAGTTTCAGATAAAGTTTGTTAAGCAGTTACTCATCCCCGTGATAATGATTAGTCTCCTTTCCGGCTGTGAGTCTCCTGGACAGGGAATTGATGACAGCTGTATTTTTCAAGAGTGCTGGCTAAGTCCCGAAAAGAAGCTTAGGGAAGGTTGCTTTCTGTGGCTGCTATTTGTTTAGATGCTTTTAGTTTAAAATAATCTTTACGCTATCGAGGCACATGTTGGATTCCTTCACTGAAAGACACAGGGTGCTGTCTAGGTGTTGTTACAGGAGAGGTGAATCTTTCAGAGTTCAGAGACATTAACCAAAAGGAACATCATCACTCTCGGGGGTCAATGGCTCCCTTCTGGGCACTGAGGAGGAGGTACCATAGAAATCCTAACAGCGACGGCAACAATGAAAAGAAGTGTTCTGCTTCTCTCAAGGGTAGAAAAGAAGTCCCCACTCTCCACTCTTAGACCACAAACACAGATGACGGGTTCCTGCCCCTACATGGGAACAGCCTCTTCTTTGATCCTCAGCACAAGAAAACTTAAGCTGAATAAAAATCATTTTCCTTCTGACATTTTTGCTCCTGGTGTCTGTTGTTGTTGTTCGGTCACTGTCATGTCCAGCTCTTTGCCACTCCATGGACTGCAACACTCCAGGCTTCCCTGTCCTTCACCATCTCCGGGAGCTTGCTTAAACTCATGTCCATCGAGTTGGTGATACCATCCAACTATCTTGCCCTCTGTCATCCCTTCTCCTCCTGCCTTCAATCCTTCCAGGCATCAGGGTCTTTTCCAATGATTCGGCTCTTTGCATCAGGTGGCCAAAGTATTGGAGCTTCAGTTTAACATCAGTTCTTCCAATGAATATACAGGATTGATTTCCTTTAGGATGGACTGGTTGGATCTCCTTGCAGTCTAAGGGACTCTCAAGAGTCTTCTCCAACACCACAGTTCAAAAGCATCAGTTCTTTGGTGCTCAGCTTTCTTTATGGTCCAATTCTCACATTCATACACGACTACTGGAAAAACCACAGATTCGACTAGATGGACCTTTGTTGGCAAAGTAATTTCTCTGTTTTTTAATATGTTGTCTAGGTTTGTAACAACTTTTCTTCCAAGGAATGTCTTTTAATTTCATGGCTGCAGTCACCAACTGCAGTGATTTTGGAGCCCAAGAAAATAAAGTCTGTCACTGTTTCCATTGTTTCCCCATCTATTTGTCATGAAGTGATGGAAGCAGACGCCATGATCTTAGTTTTTCGAATGTTGAGTTTTAAGCCAGCAATTTCACTCTCCTCTTTCACCTTCATCAAGAGGCTCTTTAGTTCCTCTTTGCTTTCTGTCATAAAGGTGGCATCATCTGCATATCTGAGGTTGTTGATATTTCTCCTGGCAATCTTGATTCCAGCTTGTGCTTCATCCAGCTTGGCATTTTACATGATGTACTCTGCATATAAGTTAAATAAGCAGAGTGACAATGTACAGCTTTGACATACTCCTTTCCCAGTTGAGGACTTTTCTTGTGGCTCAGCTGGTAAAGAATCCACCTGCAATGTGGGAGACCTGGGTTCAATCCCTGGGTTGGGAAGATCTTCTGGAGAAGGGAAAGGCTACCCACTCCAGTATTCTGGCCTGGAGAATTTCATGGACTGTATAGTCCATGGGGTCACAAAGAGTCAGACACGACTGAGTGACTTTCACTCTCTCTCACTCACTCACTCACTCGCTTACTTTCCCAATTTTGAAGCTGGTGTCTGAGAGATGGTCAAAATGAGGCAAGGGATGTGGGAGAGTGCTTATAGAGTCAAGGTAGAAATTACAATCACTTAATGAGGACCAGGGGCTTCCCTGGTGGCTCAGATGATAGAGAATCTGCCTGCAATTCAGGAGACACAGGTTCAATCCCTGGGTTGGGAAGATTCCCTAGAGAAGGAAATGGCAACCGATGCCAGTATTCTTGCCTGGAGAATCCCCATGGACAGAGGAGCCTGGCGGGCTACAGTCCATGGGGTCACAAAGAGTCGGACATGACTGAGTGACTAAACAACAACAGCGAGGAACAGGTGAAAATCTACATCCAGGTGTGTGTATTTTTAAGTCCAAGGACACAGACTGTGTCAAAGTAAATAGCTTTATATAAAGGTGTGATTTAGTCTCAAGGTATTTTAAGCCCTGATAAGAAAAAGCTTTAAAAATAAGAGATAAATCTCTACTTGGCTTGTTAGAGAAAAGAATAGTGGAATACTTCATATTGCATAGGTTTTCATGATTTTTAATTCCATTTTTTTGGGGGGGGGTCTAATTCCATTCTATTTGTGGTACATGTAACTCTAGGAGTGAAAACTCATTAGAAAATTTTATGTAATACATAATTGCGTTGACAATGGCTATACCAAAAGAGACTGACTCCCAGTGAGAAATACTTTTTAATTTTACTATTTATTTTATTAAGGATTTATTAATTGCATGTATTACAAAGGGGACTGCTCCAAGCCTATGAATATTATTCTTATATAATTGTGCAAATTATATAAATGATTTATGCAAAATAATTCAAAATGGCTAAATCTGAAAGTTTAATTTGGAATATATGACCAATATTTTCTTTGGTAAGGTATATTTTCCCTCCCCCAGGCCAAGTGGTAATTAAATAAGAAATAAGGGGAGCAAGGTACACTGGAGGTTAGAAAATGAAGTTCAATTTTCATTTTATTTATTTATTTACTAATTTTTAAAGTTTTGGCCATGCCCTGTGGCATGTAGGATCTTAGTGCCCCAGCCAGGGCACCCAGAGCAGCCCAAAATAAATAACACAAATAATAAATAAATACATTTTTTTAAAATCTGAATTTTCAAAATTATTGAAAACCATATCTGTTTTCTATATCCATTCATTGTGTCATTCAGTGACTGTTCCATTACCTTTTACTATGGTCTTGTGGTGAAGGACACAATGAAACAGAATATCCAGCAGTGACTGAGTTCTTTAGCATTTGGCAAGAGCTTTACACACACTAGTTGAGGCCCACAAGAGTTCGCTGAAATGAATATTATCATTCCCATTTTACCAATGACAAATCTTAGGCTCAAAATGATTGTCCAAATGTCCATAACCTGATTCCAAGTCCAGGGTTCTTTCATCCAAAACATGAACTATATCTTACCCTTGTACCTTGCCTTTAGGTCTCAAGTCTGGGAGAGGAGGTATCCATACATTTAAAAGGAAAAAAACAAACAAGATTTAGACAGCAATGCGAAATAGGGATTTGGAAAATATTACGGGGTAGTAAGTGGTTAAATGCCTAATGTGCAAGGCAGAAAGCAAGGATCACTCAGGAGGAACATACCACTCTTGATGGAGAAAGCAGAGTGTATGTTTATTACAAGTGGAAAATAATCTTTACCACACAAGGACTAACAGTCTGTTTGTGGAATCTGATGTAATCATATAAAAACTATTGTTAACTTCAAACAAGCAAAAAATGCATAAATCAAATCCATGTTTCTTATCAGATCTGTGGTACCTACTTTTGGCACCTGTAAATAATTCTAAGTGTGAAAAGCTTTGATAAACCAACTTCGTTTGAAAAGCAAAAACATACAGATGGTGAGACTATCAGAGGAAAAAGATTTAGGGTAATCTCAATTTAACCCAATATCAACTGAAGTGAAGGAAATGGGTTAACAACAGATACTTACCTTTACTAATCCACAGAATTCATGATATCTACTCAGGCTCTTTAAAACTCTCTGTTTCAGTAGTAGTATCCACTAGATGTGACTATTTGAATTTTAATTCATTATAAATTAAATTTAAAATTCAGCTTCTCAGTTGCAGTAACCACCTCTGACATACTCAGCCGTATATGGTGATTGGCGGCCATACTGGACAGTGCAGACTCAGGACATGTTCATCTTTGCAGAAAGGTCTGCTAACACGGCTGCTCTAGACTCTGGCAAAGGATAGATTTTGATAAGGATGTAAAATTATTTTTTAAAAGAAAAAGGGGGAAAATAAGGAGTTCTTCTTATTATACTTTTGCCTTGTTTTATATAATGGTAGCATTAGAGTTGCTGTATTCATTCATTTTCGAACAAATATTTGCGCTTTGCTAGGCATTGTGTAATTGCACCATTTCAGTTCTGCTAGGGATGAGCAGTTGTTTCTCCCAGAACCTAGCACCTAGAGTTGTGCAGGAAAATAGTCCTACTCGGTAGTCATTTATTGCTGGAACAATGTAGACCTTTAAGCTCCTTCCTTTGTCCTTGTACAGGTCAGGAGTGAGACGAGCAACTCCAGTGCTGAAGATAAGGCAAATTCTTAATTACCTAGCTGGTATCTCTTCCCTTCTTCCTTGTGCACAGAATTCCAGTTTTATTACAGTCATGTCCCCAGCCAGGGTGATGGATCAAGACTTTTTTGTGGAGGTCGTGCACTGCACAAAGGTGTCAGGCCCAAAAGTTGAGTGATGGATGAAAAATAAGTCTTTTTTAACGTTTACATAAATGTTTTATTACCTACTGGCTGTCCTGCCTGAGGCAGCCAGTCTCTCAAATTTTTCAGTCTATCAGCTCTCTTTGCTGATATTTCATTGCATATTCAGTGTACAGTGCTACCTTCACCCCATTTTCATTTTTTTTTTCGTCTTTGATGCCTTAAATCATTGTGTCTAATCCAAGTCTTGAGTCACTCTTCCCCCTCTTCCTCTTTTAATAGAGTCTTCTTTCCTGTCTCTCAACAGAAATAGCTTTTCCTCATTATATACAATAATTGCCTATTAAAAAATTAAACCATACATAAAAGTATAAAGGAGAAAGAAAAATACCTGAAATCTCATTTCTGGGATAACATTAACATTTTGGTGACTTTTTTTTTTCACGTTTGTATATACAAGGGATTTTCTGGATCATTTTGTCTGCTTCCTCCAGTCTTTTCCCCACATGATAAATTAAGAACCATCTCATTAGAGCCCACTACAAATTTAGTTATCAGACTTTGCCTGGATGCTTACACTGCTTGGCAATGTTTTAAAATCTGTCACATTTCCTTTTTACTACATTGGGTTAATGGACATCTTCCCAGTTTCCCTCAAGCTCTACCTACTTGGCTGCAAAGAGTGAGTCCCTCCTCAACTCCCCTTCACCTTGGCAGACTTCTGTCATGGCCCATGCGTCAAAAAAAAAAAAAAAAAAAAAAAGACGAAGAGGGGCAAGGAGAAAGGAGGCAAGTCACGGTTACTTTGGGATGGACAGTGGGCACGCTTAGGAAACAAAAGCTGGGAAGGCAAAACGTAACAGACCAGGAAGCCATGTTCACCGAGAAAGGCCAAGTCTGGATGCAAGAGCCAAAAAGGAAGGTTGCAATGGAAGCCCAAGAAGAGCCTTAGAGATTAGTCACCTGAGTGTGGCTCCTGTTTTTGTTTTTGTTTTTAACTATTTCTCTATTTTTGGCCGCACCGGGTCTTCACTGTTGCATGTGGGCTTTCTCTAGTTGTGGCGAGCGGGGGCCACTCTCTAGGTGTGGTGCACGGGCTTCTTATTGTAGTGGCTTCTCTTGTTACAGAGCACAGGCTCTAGGAGCCCAGGCTTAGTTGTTCTGTGGCACATGGGATCTTCCCAGACCGGGGATCAAACCAGGGTCTCCTGCACTGGCAGCCAGATGACTCCTGTTAACAGGGCGTTATGACAATCAACTCCAGGTGCTAAAGTAGCTCGAGGTGTCATGTGGCTCCTGACAGATCGGCGTTCTGGCCCCCAAAGAACCAACTCCACATGCACCCTTGGCCATTTGGTCCACTCACTCCACTCGCCCGACTGTGAACCTTAGAAGCAGCTCGTGCCCACATGAAGGTTAAGCCAGTGCCAGTTTATGTACAATGGCTTGTCTACAGAACTTCTCTTCCAGGCCGGAGTTGACCAGGGTCCTGCTCTGTCCTAATGAGTTGTTCCCTTGAAGCATTCTTCCTGATATTCCTAAAACCCTCGCCAAGCTCTGGTGAAAGATACTACATGTATTACCAGAAGCCATGTTCTAAGATGGGAACACATCCTATGTTTTGATGCTGTTGTGTAGAAAAGAGAGGGGAACAAAGCCTTTCAGTGTTCTGGCAAGATTGAAAGGCTGCTGGGATGGGTATAGAGGGGAGAGTTGGGGAGAGGATCTGAGGTTCTAGCGGCTTCTTATGCGGACTTGAAAGCAACTGGCTCATTTTTCAGCTGCATGTTCATTGTCAAAGCCCAGGGTGCTGTGATTCCAGTCCCTAGGCATTTCAGAGATATTATGCCGTAAGTCAGGTCACTTCTAGACTTCCTTCACTGCTGGTTTCAGGTTCAGTTCTCATGAATTTCCTGAGTCAGTTATGACTCATCCATCTGCTTAACGGTTTTTAAAATGTTGATGATGTTTGTCTTCGTAGACATATGCCTATCTTTTAAATTTATTTATTTTTAACCTTTTACTGTCAGTTTTGGGGCTGGGGAAAGTGATTGAAGTAAAATGCCCTTAACTCATCATCTTAAACCAGAAGTTAGCATGAGAGTATTTGCCAAGGAGAGCAATATTGTAAAAACAGTATTTTAAGGAAGCTCAGATCATCTTTAAAATGCAGGACAAACTAGATGGGCAGAAACTTAAGTCACGAAGTTAGGAGGGCCCCACAAAAATCCCAAAGGGAGAAAGTTAAAGGTCTAAAATGTGGTTGTGGCAAGGAGAATGAAAAGAGCCAAACCTTTGAAAAAAGAGAAAGGAATTTGTTGACCAATTGACTACAAGAAAGAAAGAGGAGTCCATGTACCTGGGAGAGGATGACTGAAAGAATCCATGGAATTATGAGAAGGAATAAGGAAGAAGAAGCATGGAAGAAATTGGAGGGGCAGTTCCTGGCTTCTGTTTTTATAATGGTCTAAGTGTTGAGAATGAGGAGAAAGTGTGTTTCCTCAGAGCAACTAAAATGTATTTGCCAAAAGTCATCAAACTTGTTAAAGTAATTAGTTAATTTATTTCGTGCTGTGCTGGGTCTTTGTTCCTGCGTGCAGGGTCTCCCTAGTTGCGGCCAGAGGAGGCTACTCTCTAGTAGCTGGGGCACATGGACTTAGTTGTCCGGAATCTTCCCTGATCCAGGATCAAACCTGTATTGCCTGCACTGGCATTCAAATTCTTACCCACTGGACCACCAGGGAAGTCCTTAAATTATAGCTTGTTTAAAGATATTTGAAATAGATATTCAAGAAATTCTAAATGTAACATTGGAAGAGAATGACCTCAGAGGTTCAGGAGGTGATGTCCTCTCTCTCCATTGGAAGGTCACATCTTTTTAGGAAAAGGGTTTTTATTCTCTGGAGGGAGTAAATCAGAGGGATTCTGATTTGGGAGTTACTAGGCATAGTCTCCCTGGAGAAAGAAATGACAACCCACTCCAGTATTCTTGCCTGGAGAATCCCATGAAGCCTGGCAGGCTACAGTCTATGGGGTCGCAAGAGTTGACATGACTGAGCGACTAAGCACACACAGGCATAGTTAAGTTTGGGGGTACTACAAAGTTATTTTAGGGGAATAAGAAAAACTCTGCAGCCTTCTTACCTCACAGGTAGCCAGGCTGTCGTTTTTAGTCAAGAGACCACAAGAGGCTTTTTTTTTTTTTTAATTAAAGAAATCTGAGGACCTCCCTGGTGGTCTAGTGGCTAAGACTCCCTGATCCCACTGCAGGAGTCCTGGGTTTGATCCCTGGTCAGAGAACTAGATCCCCTATGCCACAATGAAGACTGAAGATCAAGAGGGCTGCAACTAAGAAGCAGTGCAGCCAAATAAATTAAAAAAAAAAAAAATTTTTTTTAAATAAATCTGACTAAGCTAGGAGGAAAAGTCTAAATATACAGACAACAAGAGCTCCCTGTGCCAGACAAGGATCTCCAGGGAAGCAGAGAATCAACAGGATATAGGTATATTTGCATGAAGACATTTATATTAAGGGATTGGCTCATGCAATTATGGGGACCAGAAAATCCAACATCTATAGGGCAGGTCAACAGGCCAGAAAGTGAGTCAGGATTTCTTTGTTACAGTCTTGAGGAAGAATCACTTTTCTTAGGAAACCTGTTTTTTTGCTCTTAAGGGCTTCAACTGATTAGATGAGGTCCATCCACATGATTGAGAGTAATCTCCTTTAAAGTCAACTGACTGTAGGTGTTACTCACACCTACAAAATACCTTCACATCATGTCTAGAATAGTGCTTGATGAAACAACTGGGCACTATAGGCTAGGCAAGTGAAAGTGAAAGTGAAGTCCCTCAGTTGTGTCTGACTCTTTGCGACCCCATGGACGGTAGCCTACCAGGCTCTGCGGTCCATGGGATTTTCCAGGCAAGAGTACTGGAGTGGGCTGCCATTTCCTTCTCCAGGGGATCTCCCCAACCCAGGGATCGAACCCGGGTCTCCTGCATTGCAGACAGCCGCTTTACCGTCCGAGCGACTAGGGAAGCTAGGCTACACAAATTGACCCAGAAAACTCAGTCCTCACATTCCCTGAAGCAACTTTCCATCCAGATGGGCCCAATACCAAAGCCCACCATCAACAAGGCCCACTTATGGGAGAGGCCTCTTAGTCCCCTTTTCTAAATGTCCCATGCTAAAGAAAGAACAGTCAACCAAGAATCAGTAGACATCTGAGCAAAGTCATTTGTGGAAACAAAGATAATTCAGGCAGAAGGAAAAAACTGAAAAACTACCAGGGATATCTTTGGGGAGATAACAGAAGACAAGTCTATCATGAAACAAGAAAGAAGCTACTGGAGAAAAAATGACTTCAGAGATCAAAAAGAAGCTCTTAGAAATTACAAACATTATAACACAAATGAAAAACTTGGTAAGAGGATTATAAGATAAAGATAAGGAAATCTCTAAGAAAGTAAAACAAAATGACAGAAAGATGGAAAACAGATAAGGGAAAAAGAGACAGAGAGATCAGTTTGGGAGAACTGATACCTAAATGAGGTTTTCAGAAAGAGAGAACAGAGAAAATGGAGGAGGGGAAAATATCAAAGAAACAATTCAGAAAAGTTTCCAAGCATTAAAGGTCATGAGTTTCCAGATTGAAAAGGTTTACCCAGTTCAGCTCAGGGGTTAAATCCATATCTACATGAAGCTACCTCATCATGAAATTGAAGAAAACAGGGAGTAAAGCCTGGGTGAGAAGGAGGGACAGATTACATACACATGATCAAAAATCAGGCTGACTTCAGACTTCTCAACAGCATCAGCAGAGACCAATGGAACAATGCCTTCAAAACTCTAACAGGAAAATAATATTTTAACCTGGTATTCTAATCCCAACCAAACCTTGCAAACTTAAGGGTGCAAGGATATTTTCAGAAATTAAAGCTCTCCAAAAATTCACTTCCCAACCATTTTTTTCTCAGCAAAGAGTGAAGGATATATTCCTTCCAAATAAAGGAGTAAAGAAAGAAAGAGGAGGAAATGAAATTCAGGAATCAAGGCATCGCTCCAAATCTTTGTTGTGACGAGACAAAGAACCGAGGAACATACACTTGCATGACAAAGGGATGTAAGGAAAGAGAGAGGGGAAAAGAATACTCAGGGACATGGTGAGGGGAGATCTCAGAACACAGAGAGAGTAGTCAGTCCAAACTGAATAAGATCAAAGGGTTCTGGGAGAAATGTCTCCAAGAATAAATTGATTGGTGGGACTTCCCTGGTGGTCCAGTGTTTAAGAATCTGCCTTCCAATACAGGGGATACAGGTTTGATCCCTGGTCTGGAAACTAAGGTCCCACATATGTGTGTGTGTGCTTAGTCGGGGCCAACTCTTTGCAACCATGGGACAACTAAGCCCTCACACAGCAACGACTGAGCCTTAGCACTCTAGAGCCTATGCTCTGCAACAGAAGCCCACTAGATGCAGTGAAGACCCAGCATGGCAAAAATATTTTTTTAATTAAAAAAAAAAAGAAATTGTTTGGGCGCTTGGCATGTTTGAACATATTAAAAGGAGAGTTACACCTCTTGGAACAATTTGGAGACAGAAAACTAAGCAATAAAATAAAAAACAAACCAAGAAATTATCAAATCCAGGAAAACCAAAAGGTTATTGAAGAAAGTAAAAGTAATCATGTCACTGAGAACTACTCGATTCAATTATAAACAGTATTTACCTAGTTAAAATAATGTAAATATTAAACATTGTTTAACCAAATGACATACTTGTTTAGAGGATTTATATTTGCAGTGCAGGCCAAGAAGTGGGGAAAAAGCTAAACCCTTATCTTGTATAATAAATAGAAACACGGATAATAAGCAACACTGAAAAATCAAGTAACGGTATTTATTTCCATAGCATCCCAGTAAGGTTATTTAAAGAGTTAAAGATAAATACATTAAAAAATACAATATTGTAAAGTTTACAAACACACACACACACAAACCAATGGACTTTAGAGTCAGATAGAACATAGTTGCAATCTGGGCATGCTACTTATAAAACATAAACATGTGGACAACTGGCTTAGCTTGATTGTGCCTCATGATTGATCTGCAAAATGGGAATAATAACAATGTCTCCTTCAGGGTTACTATCACTGTCACAAAATGTAACACATTTTATTTGCCTAACGTGTCTTATAGAGGATACTAAGACTCTGATGCTGGAAAAGATTGAAGGCAGGAGGAGAACGGGACAACAGAGGATGAGATGGTTGGATGATATCACCAACTTGGACGTGAATTTGAGCAAGCTCTGGGAGTTGGTGATAGACAGGGAAGCCTGGCATGCTGCAGTCCATGGGGTCGCAAAGAGCTAGACACGACTGAGCGACTGAACTGAACTGACTGATACTTATTTGGAAGCAATACTTGGATAAATCACTGTGAATAGAGGTTGGGACCTCCCTCAAGGGCAACCTCAAGACAGTATGATTGATACACTGGATTGCTTGAAATAGGAGGACTCTTTAGCTCACAAGCAGGTTGGGGACTGGGAGGCGCAAGAGGAAGGACAAAGTGAAAGATAGCGGGTTGGTAGAGGGCTCTGCATTGCTTAATTAGGCATCTCCTGAATTCCTTTCCTCAACACCCCTGCCCATCCTGCCGGGGGAAATCAATACATTTTATCAAACTCACTGGATTGGTGTGGAAACAAAAAAAAACAACAACAAAAAAGATAAATACATTAAAAATAAAAACCAAAAACAGAAAGCTAAAAGGCTTGTCTCTGGGAGGAAAAAAATTAATGGTGGAAACAAGGAAAAGATTATTGTTTTTCATTATAAGCTTTGTAGAACTGTTTGATTCTTGTCCTACACACACAATTTTAACAAAAACAAAAACTTAGGAAAACAATTTCCAGAATAGCATAAAACCCAAACTCCCAGCTATGGAGTCAGAATCCCGGATTCCCCTTTCGAGTTTTGCCACTCACCAGCTATGTGACCTTGGGTAAGTTTTCTAAGTTCTCCAGATTCTGTGAAAAGGGGCTGGTAATAGTTCTCACGGGCCTCCCAGGCGGCTCTGTGGTAAAGAATCCACCTGCCAGGCAGGAGTTCGATCCCTGGGTCAGGAAGATCCCCTGGAAAAGGCAATGACAATCTGCTCCAATATTCTTGCCTGGGAAATCCCATGGACAGAGGAGCCTGGTGGGCTACAGTCCATGGGGTTGCAAAAGAGCTGGACACGACTTAGAGACTACACAACAACAACAATTGTTCTCATGGTAACGGTACATATTTACTGATTCACAGCCCTGCTTGTGAACTATGAATGAAATAACCCATGTGAAGTCTAAGCACTATGATTGCTACACTTAGTGTGTTGCATAAACTTTGGCTAATTTTATAGCCATTATCAGGCTGATATCAAAGGCTCTTTGTATGAATAATCTCTGCCATCTGCTTTTCCAACCTCAAGTTCTATCACTCTTCACGACAAACTCTATGCAACCTCTAAGTGTGGCCTGCAGTGTTCATCCTTTGGGAAATACACCACACTCCTTTCTGCCTCCTTGCTCTTGCTCGTGCAATTGTGTGTTTTCCTATTCCACAACCTATTTTGGTTGAAATAACAATGGGAAAGAAATGCGTTACACCCTGTAAATAACTGGACGATATTTGCATTCAGAGGGTGGAAATCCAAGATGTAAATATTTCCTCTAGGGGCTAAAAGCTGAAAGAAGGAGCTCCATTTTTGTTTGAGACATGTTAATCTTGTCATTGCTCAAGGTTGCCATGGTTCCTGTTTTGGTGCTTCCAGGACTTAAGCTTAAACCACTACATCTGAACAAGTGGAAATAACCTGATTCTATTGAGACAGGGAGTCAGGCAGGGTGAGACTCTTGGGAGATAAGTCAATGCTGTAACTAGAAATATAAGCCAGGATTTTTGTGTTTCTGTGACACACCAATCCTGGCTGCCCCTGACACTGCCTATTTCTAGCTTCATGTTTTCCAGGGAATCAAGGAGCAATTTATTTTGTAAACCAGAGAGATTCTTTTCCCTTTCCTGTGACACAATTTAAATGGAAAAAAAAAAAAGTAACCATTTGCTTCTAGTTTTCTAAACTAGTTGTCTAATTTATTAATATTAGAGTCAATTATTTCATTAGCGAGAGAGAGACTTCATTAAAAAAATAAAGATTAAGCCAATGAAAATAAAGCTATTTGACTTTGGTAAATCATACTCTTCTGTCCACTTCACAATCATTTCCAAATTCACAGTCATAGACAGAACTGTTCCTTGAACAGAAGTGAAAATTGCTTTTTTATGAGACTCACTAAGAAATGGCAACCCACTCCAGTAATCTTGCCTGGAGAATCCCAAGGACAGAGGAGACTGGCAGGCTATAGTCCATGGGGTCACAATGACTGAGCAACTAACACTAACACGAGAAGTCATTTCTAGTGACATTTAAGTACTTTCTTAGAGACTTTTGGTTGCTGCAGTATACAGGAAATAACCAGCATTATAATATGGGAATATTGCTCATTGTTCTTCATTGCTTTCAATGGTCACAAGATTTCAAATTTTATGATTGCATAGATCATTTTATGAAGCTTTCTTTTGCAGATTTAAAGTAAGAAGATGCATAATATTATCTTCTTTCTAACCATCATTCTAAGTTGAATTCAGATAGACTATCCAGAAGCTTATGCAAATTCATCAGCATTTCATCATTTATTATCTTCACCAACAATATTTTATTGATATTTGCTGACACTTCATCAATGTCCCTAAGGCATATGAGGATAAATCAGGTGTACATTTGTATGGACTAGGAATATTCTCTGTTCTTAAAGGGTAAATAATTCGTGAAAGGTTGTTTCTTGCCAGCTGTATCAGGTTTTTAGGTAAGGAAGTGAGAGATGAGAATATTTTCATGTGAAATAGAAAATCTGAAACTCTCAGGTTAGGTTTTGAAAACTCTGATTCCCTTAGTTTGAAGGAAGGATAAAGTAGAAGACATTTAAATGAGCCAAGGACTTCCAAAATGTACACTTCAGTTTCACCTTCTCTGTATCATTCCTATGCCTTCTCTTCCAAGGCAAATACTATTGCTTAGGACACCCGAGGAACAATTAGGGCACCAATGAATCTCTATATTAGATAATTTCTTATAAACTGAGTTTTAACTCATGACCGCCCTTAATTTCTAAATACATTCTTGCTTATTAATATCTATGTTAATTTAAACATACATGGGGACTTCACTGGTGGTCCTGTGGTTAAGAATCTGCCTTTCAATCTAGGGGATATGGGTTCGATCTCTGGTCAGGAAACTAAGATCCTACATGCCATAGGGCGACTAAGCCTGTGCACCATAACTACTGAGCCTGCATGCTGCAATGCAGATCCAGTGCAGCCAAAAATAAATAAATAAAAATAAACATACATGCCTGCTAAATCTCATGGAAACAGAGTCTTAGACGATGAACAAGGTATGTTGCCAAGGCAAAGTTGCCAACTACAGGGTGGGACTGTTCTCAAAAGAAGGTCAAGTCCAGAAAAGTACCCATGAACCAAGTCTCTGGGACCCTCTAGTATGCGCTGGATACCAGTGATAAAACATGGAAGTAATAGCAACCCGTTACGCTTCCAAAATTTCATCAGATAATGACATCTTCCTTGGATTCAAAACTACAATGGCTTCAAACACTATGGTTGCCAACTTTTCAATTAACAGATTGATGGGTATATTGAAAAACTGGGCTGCTCTCAAGTGGTAATCTCACTAATGAATATTATGCTTGATAAATTAATTCTGAGGCTTAATTTCCAGTGTGGAATGGAAAACAATGAGAAAACAAAAATGAAATGACAATAGCACAAGATAGATTTCAAAGGAATAGTTTGTAGCCTCTCCTATAGAAGAGGGTAAGAAGAAATAGGTATTTCCAGAAATGTAGCAGGTGACATAAGAAGACGAGCTCATCAGTTTGCCTTGACTGGCATGGAATGTCGTCTCACACATGCACATGACTTGGGTGCAAAAGCTTTTTGTTCATGATGGTTTTACTGCTATCCCTGCATGACTCAGTCAATTACATGTGATGCTCCTGCTGCTGCTGCTAAGTCGCTTCAGTCGTGTCCGACTCTGTGTGACCCCATAGACGGCAGCCCACCAGGCTCCCCCATCCCTGGGATTCTCCAGGCAAGAACACTGGAGTGGGTTGCCATTTCCTTCTCCAATGCATGAAAGTGAAAAGTGAAAGTAAAGTCGCTCAGTCGTGCCCGACTCTCAGCGACCTCATGGACTGCAGCCCACCAGGTTCCTCCGTCCATGGGATTTTCCAGGCAAGAGTACTGGAGTGGGCTGCCATTGCCTTCTCCGTTAATGTGCTTTTTCCATAGAAATGTCTATAAGAATGTTTAATTTGAATTTTCCAGAACAATAGTCTAATGGCTAACAAGGCCTCACACCCTTTGAGTGGTGCCCAGGGAACGCCTATTCCTGATTGTGGTTGATAACTGACCACTAGGTTTAATATTTTCCCAATTTCTTTACTTTTCTTATTCTACTGCCCCCCACACCCCCACCTTTTTTCAATTTTATGTCATATACAGATTGGGGTAAAACACTTTACAAATTATTTCTGGTTTAATATTTCTCATTTTCAAATGTGCTTTTCAGACTTTAATTAAACCAAGTCTCCCTAGGGGGCTACTAGGAAGCACTGTTTTTGTCTGCTTTCCACAAAGGGACAAAGAAAAAGGAATAATAACTTCAGACAGTAAAAGTGGACAGAGACAATAAAGAAGAAACTCTCCTGACTGTTTCTGAATTTAGAAGCTTTTCTGTGTTTCCTCAGAGCTCAATTCATACTATTATGCCTTTTAGGAAAATCTGATTCCTTGAAGAGGTTGATAGGTATTATATTCTATTTCATAATATGAGGGAAAATATCACTTACTTAACTTTTTATAGGTGTAATATCACATACAAAGTAAAATTAAAAAATATGTCTTCCTTCAGCTTATTTTTTAGACAAAAATTATTATTTATTATGAAGCAATAAGATCATTACTTTTCAGCTTTGGGCAAAATTCATTCATAATTAGGCCAAAAATAATTATAATTTTACATACTGTCTTTTAAGTCATATAATTTGATAATCTTGTATTAGAAAATTTTATTGAGACAATTTAAAATACAAGAATTTTGGGAACTTCTCTGGTTATCCAGTGGCTAATACTCTGCTCCCAGTGCAGGGGGCCTGGGTTCAATCCCTCGTCAGGGAAGCAGATAATCACATGCCACAACTGAGACTGCAAGTGTAACTAAAGATTCCATGTGCTGCAAAGAAGACCTGGCACACCAAATTAATAAAAAAAAATTTATTGTTGTACTTTACATATACATACACATACGTGTGTGTGTGTGTGTGTGTAACCAGTTTGTCTTTAAAATGCAGCCACTTAGTTTTGACTGCATTTACTGAGGCCAAAGAGAACATTTGCAATCAGCATATATTAAAAACAATCTTAGAAAACTTGTGGAAGAATAATAAAGTAGATCTTTGAAGAAGCACTTATCCTTTCTTCCAAATTCCACAGCAAGGTAAAGAGAAGTTTATTTTTAAAGGCAGATGCTGTCGATTTTTTTTACAGAAAGTGCTAGAGTTCCCCCGCTTGAGGTGTTGTTATTGTTGTTCAGTCACTATGTCGTGTCTGACTCTTTACAACCCCACGGACTGCAGCATGCCTGGCATCCTCGTCCGTCACAATTTCTCAGAGTTTGCTCAAATACATGCTCATTGAGTCCATCAGGCAATCTAATCATCTCATCCTCTATTGTCCCCTTCTCTTGGCCTCAATTTTCCCCAGCATCAGGGTCTTTTCCCATGATTTGGCTCTTCGCATCAGGTGGCCAAAGCAGTGGAACATCAGCATCAGTCCTTCCAATGAAAATTCAGGACTGATTTCCTTTAGGATGGACTGGTTGGATCTTCTTGCAGTCCAAGGGACTCTCAAGAGTCTTCTCCAGTACCACAATTCAAAAGCATCTATTCTTTGGTACCCAGCCTTCTTTATGGTCCAGCTCTCTCTATCTGTTCACGACTAGTGGAAAAAGCATAGATTTGACTGTGCAGACTTTTGCTGGCAAAGTAATGTCTCTATTTTTAACACAGTATCTAGGTTTGTCAAAGCTTTTCTTCCAAGGAGTCTTAATTTCACGGCTGCAGTCACTGTCCACCATGATTTCGGAGCCCAAGAAAATAAAATCTGTCACTGCTCCCTATTTTTCTTCTTCTATTTGCTGTGAAGTGATGGGACTAGATGCCATCATCTTAGTGTTTTGAATGATGGCTTAGTTTTAAGCCAATTTTTTCACTCTCCTCTATCATCTCTTCAAGAGTCTCTTTAGTTGCTCTTCAATTTTGGCCATAAGAATAGTGTCATCTGCATATTTGAGGTTGTTGATAGTTCTCTTGGCAATCTTGATTCCAGCTTATGAGTCTTCCAGTCCAAAATTTTGCATGATGTACTCTGCATATAAGTTAAATAAGCAGGGTGGCAATATAAAGCCTTGATGTATTCCTTTCCCAAATTGGAACCAGTCTGTTGTTCCATGTCTGGTTCTAACTGTTGCTTCTTGGCCAGCATACAGATTTCTCAGGAGACAGGTAAGGCGGTCTGGTATTCCCATCTCTTTAAGAATTTTCCATAGTTTGTTGTGATCCACATTGTCAATTTCCTTGCTTTTTCTTTGATCCAACGAATGTTGGCTATTTGATCTCTGGTTCCTCTGCTTTTTCTAAACCCAGCTTGTACACCAGGAAGTTCTCGGTTCATGCACTGCTGAAACTTATATTGAAGGATTTTGAGCATAACCTTATTAGCATGTGAAATGAGCACAATTGTTCAGTAGTTTGAGCATTCTTTGGCACTGCCCTTCTTTGGGATTGGAATGAAAACTGACCTTTTCTAGTCCTGTGGCCACTGCTGAGTTTTCCAAATTTGCTGACATATTGAGTGAAGTACTTTAACGGCATCATCTTTTAGGATTTGAAATAGCTCAGCTGGAATTCCATCATCTCCACTAGCTTTGTTTGTAATAATGCTTCCTAAAGTCCATTTGACTTCATACTCCAGGATGTCTGGCTCTAGGTGAGTGACCACACCATCATGGTTATACAAGTCATTAGGATTTTCTTTTTTTTTTTGGTAGAGTTCTTCTGTGTATTCTTAATTTCATCTGCTTCTGTTAGGTCCTTACTGTTTCTGTCCTCTATCACGCCCATCCTTTTAATGTTCCCTTGATATGTCCAAGTATCTTGAAGGGATCTCTAGTCTTCCCATTCTTTTAACTCTACTTCTTTGCATTGTTCATTTAAGAAATCAAAAAAAGAGGGGATATATACATATACATGTATATGTATATTGGATTTCCTTCCCATTTAGGGGGGTGATATAATTTTTATGTTAGGGTCTCTGCTAAAGAAGCAGAGCAATGGCAAAAGTTCCAGCCAACATAACAAGTTTTAAAGGGCAAGGAAAAGGAAGAGACAAGAAAGACAGAGAAGATAAAGGAGAAATGAAGAGAGGAAAACATACAAAAGGAGAAGAAAAAGAATTGAATGGGAAGGGGAGGGAATGGTACTCATTGGTGTTGTTGTTGTTGTTGTTATTTTGGGTTTATTTCTTTTAGCTTTCAGTCCACGTTCTTTCAGTAATAGCATCCTCCATTTATCCTTTGCGATTATATCCTCCCATTCGGATACCGTCTGGTGGGACTATTGTTCAGAAGCGGGGTGCCTTCCCCCAACCAAGGAAAGAAGAGTTGACCCTAGTTAAGCCAGTCAAACCCTCTCTCTTTGGAATCTGAACTATTGCTTCTAGATGCAGCTGTTGAGACTTTCATGCTGTGGAGACTCATGTGAGCTGCTTGGTTCAGTCCCTTCCAACACTGGATCTTCAGTCTTCTCTCTTCAATCCTTTGAGCTTCCCAACTTTGCCTGATAAATTTCTTTCTTTCTTTCCTTTTTTTTTTTTTGACCTTGCTACTCAGCATATGGAACTTCCCTGCCTAGGGATCGAACCATTGCCCCCTGCATTGGAAGCATGGAGTCTTAACCACTGGACCACGAAGGAATTCCCAATAAATTTCTTTTTTGCTTAGATTTACCAGAGGCAATTACTGTTGCTTGCAACCAAAGAACTCTACCTGGTACAGTTGAGGAAGAAGATAAGTGAAAATACATGTGGACAATAAGATCTGAGTGAGATCCACTGAGAATATATTTTCACATCCTGAATCCGTAGGTACTGGGGAAAACAATTTTAGCTTAAACCTGAAAAAGATGTGCAAATTTGTATTCAATCATCGCAGCTCTCTAGAAGCACATATAATCACACTGTAAAGTAGCAAAGGGTTTCTAAAAGGTGAGGGTAATATTCTCTTTCAAGGATAACCTACTGCAAGATTGACATCACAATTTTGAGCAATGAAAAGAGAATGTGCTTCCTGCAAGGCAGAGGTTTACCTCTGTTTTTACTGTGTAAGATCTTTGTGTCTTTGATGATTTCACATCTCTGGCATGACTAAAGGATTTTTCAATTCAAATCGAACTCCTTCAACTTAGCTAGTCCCTCCCACCTCCCCCACTTGCCCCCTGGGATTCTTTCTTTTCACTGCCAAGGATTAAATTCTCTGTGAAAGCCATGAAGGCAATAGAAATCTGTACGAGAAATGAGACACAAAACTGTCCGAAAAGAGAGATGCAAGCCCAAAGCTTGAGTGAGAAAAATAATAGAACTCTTATTCATACGGAAAAAAGTCTAGTTTCAAACCGAGTTTTTTTATTGACTTTTTTTTGTCCAGAAAAGTATCATTATTTATGAATAAGAATGGTTATTCTTCTGCTTTACCAAAGATGCTAAGTTTTGCATGTTTTAAACGCCAAACATATCCATAGAAAACGGCTTGCTGCCAGTTTCTGGTGAGCAGGCCAGACTTTCACAGAGCAGCCCAGATGTAGCAGCTCTGTGTTGACGGGTGAGCGATTCAAGACAGAAGGCTGAATTAGAACTGATCCTGCCTGAGATGCTGGTTTTATTGGGTCATAGCTTGGTGATCGGAACGCAACCTCCCATGCCTACAGCAGCACAGATCCATTGCTCCCTCCTCACACTACACGCATGAAAGACACAGTGCTGTTAGCAATGTGGAAACATCAGATGTGATGAGTACAGATGAAAATGACCAACGGTACACACTGTAGATCGGAACTATTACCTTGTTATTTCTTCAGTCCTTACTCTCTCCCCAGTGGCTCAGAAGGCAAAGAATCTGTCTGAAGTGCAGGAGACCAGGGTTTGATCCCTGGGTTGGGAAGATGCCCTGGAGAAGGAAAACAGCAAGCCACTCCAGTATTCTTTCCTGGGAAATCCTATGGACAGAGGAGCCTGGTGAGCTATAGTCCATGGGGTCGCAAAGAGACAGACACAACTGAGCAACTAACACTTTCACTTTTTTTTCACTCTCTCCACCTCACATATGAAATATATTCCATTAATTTTACATTTTTTTAATTAAAAAAATATATATGTATGTATTTGGCTGCACCGGGTCTTCGATCTTCCTTGTGGCATGTGGGATCTTTAGGTGTGGCATGAAAACTCTTAGTTCCAACTTGTGGGATCTGGTTCCCTGGCCAGGAATTGCACCCAGGCCCCCTGCATTGGAAGCACAGAGTCTTAGCCACTGGACCACCAGGGAGGAACCATTACATTAATTTTATATCCTTGTAATTGGTGTGTGGAGCCATAAGTTGTGCCCAACTCAACTAAAGAGATTGCCAGTTTAGACATGATGATGAGGGGGTTCATACAAGAATGATGTATTATCAGAACTGTATCATCTCATTTTCTGTCTGTTAACCCAAAAGCTCACCAAAAGCCTGAGGCTGAATAAAACGGAATATGATCAATTGACAAGAATTTCACTCTATATATTAACTCTCTTAAAATAGTCCCTTGAAAATGTCTTTCCTTTATGTTTATTTGATATGGGAATTTGTTGTTGTTTTATGTTCGCTCACACATTTTTGCTCTGTGTGACAAAAATGAGCTTGGGGGAAAAATCACAGATTATTATGTCAGGGCTCCCAAATGGTTAGATGACCCTACCCTCCCCACCCCCTCCAAAATAACCCTAAGAGTTCTTTGTTTTTCTTATAATTGCTCAGGCTTTAATTCTATTGAAAAATGACTAGAAAAGCCAATCTATGAAACAACTCTTTAGTATTTGATAAATGAGTCAGTCTGATGGGCCTCCACGGTCACATCAGTCATGCTTCTCAGTTAACACTGCATGTTTTCACATGGGACAGTCATTAAACAAACCTTTCGACACGATAGGACTTCAGTCATTCTGTCTCATTTCCCAGAAGGAAGAATAATGGAATAAAGCCTGAAGAGGCAAAAGAAAAAGGAAAGTGTATTACACACACACACACACACACACTTCTTTCTAACCTATATGTCTTTGCAACTTAATTTGTTACAAAGAGCTACTATGGCCTATGAAGTGGCCCAAAAAAGCATACAGGAGACATTTATTGCTAAATCCTCAGGACACTTTAATGAGATAGCAGGAGATATTCTGCTAAATAATAATATTATTATTTAGCCCTTAATGATTGGGAAAATTAAGCAAAGTGAGGCTGAAAAATATACCTGATATTACACTACCAATCTGATTTAAAAGGCCAGAACTTGCTTAAATAACCTTGTTTGGGAAAATGAGTCTAAGCAGAGAGTGACCTGGACCAGTAGCTGCCATGTGGATCCATATGTTTTTTCCATTCTATTCTAAATAGCACTGCTTTCAACCATAGACTAAGAGAGCTCTGGTACCTCCCAGGAGAAATCAGACTGTCAGGCCTCTCCCTTGGATTACTGTGCACCCCTCGGTGCCCCCCTGCACACACAAGCCCCCACACTCGTGCTCTCTACACAAACCTACCAGCTGCCCACCAGAAAACCAGAAAAAGGTGCTTCAAGACAGGGCTGGAAGGGAAGGCTTCTTGTGGATGGACAACCCTTAGCAGCCATACGAACCCTTCAACAAAATCATCCCTTTGGCTTCACTTCCAAGTTTTGGCTCTGATTCAGATAAATACATAAAACATATATGTTTTGCAGAAGACATAAAAAATACACAGAAATCTTTTTTTTAAAATTATTCATAATCTCACTACCCAGAGTGATATCTGTCAATATTTTGGGATAGTGTAAAACAAAAAATGTTTAAATAGTCATTTGGGTTCCCACTGTACTTAGAATTCTTCTTAATATTTTATTTATTTATTTGGCTACATTGGGACTTAGTTGCTGCACACAGGATCTTCCTAGTGGCTCGAGCTCACTAGCTGTGGCACTCAGGCTTAGTTTCTCTGCATCCATGTGAGATCTTAGTTCCCCAACCAGGAATTGAACCCACATAGCACTGGCAACCCACTCCAGTACTCTTGCCTGGAAAATCCCATGGACAGAGGAGCCTGGTGGGCTGCAGTCCACGGGGTTGCTAAGAGTCAGACACGACTGAATGACTTCACTTTCACTTTTCACTTTCATGCATTGGAGAAGGAAATGGCAACCCACTCCAGTGTTCTTGCCTAGAGAATCCCAGGGATGGGGGAGCCCGGCGGGCTGCTGTCTACAGGGTCGCACAGAGTCGGACACGACTGAAGCGACTTAGCAGCAGCAGCAGCAGCAGCCCTGCACTGCAAGGCAGATTCTTAACCAGGAAGCCCCTGTACTTGCAATTTTGAGTTCTGCTTTATTTTATCTTATTTTTTTGAAACTTTATATTGTGAGCATTCTTGTATCATAAAGCATTCTTTGTAATCACCACACACATCTAGTGCATAAAAAATAATGATTATAGAGATCAAGGAGATACCACAAAGCCAAAGGGGGGAAAAATAAACAATCTTAAAGTTGAAGATGAAAGAATGATTGTTCCTATTACTAATTTTCAAATCCTAAAGGGGAAAAATGTTCAAGAAAAACATTAGAAACTAGTAAAATAAGAATGACATTACTTTGATCAACATATAAAATAATGAAAAGATAGCAAAGGCATAATATATAAATATTGAAACTGAGCAGGGCCCTGTGGGGCTCCCAGGCACCGAAGCTTTTCCATTTCCCATTTCTTGTGGGCAAGACTCTAGCCTCCATGGCTTTCCCTAAGTTCCAAAGGGCAGATTGTAACAGTTGCTAATCAGGGGAGGAGCAGCCAAGAAGCCACCTGAGGCAAGATTAAAGGGACTAGAGAAGTTCATCAAGATTGGGAGACCCCCGACCTGAGACAAGATTAAGGGAGTGCAAGCCCTTGTTGTTGTTCAGTCGCTCAGTCATGTCCAACTCTTGGCAACCTCGTGGACTGCATGCAGCACAACAGGCTTCCCTGTCCATCACCATCTCCTGGAGCTTGCTCAAATTCACGTCCATTGAGTCAGTGATGCCATCAAACCCTCTCATCCTCTGTTGTCCTCCTCCTGCCTTCAACCTTTTCCAGCATCAGGGTCTTTTCTACTGAGTCGGGTCTTCGTATTAGGTGGCCGTATTGGAGCTTCAGCTTCAGCCTTGCTCACACACTAATCTTGTCAGAGGCCCCACTTATGAATCATTGTTATAAAGTTCAGTTCAGTGCAGTTGCTCAGTTGTGTCTGACTCTTTGCGACCCCATGAATTGCAGCATGCCAGGCCTCCCTGTCCATCACTAATTCCCGGAGTTCACTCAAGCTCATGTCCATCGAGTCAGTGATGACATCTAGCCATTTCATCCTCTGTTGTCCCCTTCTCCTCCTGCCCCCAATCCCTCCCAGCATCAGTCTTTTCCAATGAGTCAACTCTTCGCATGAGGTGGCCAAAATATTGGAGTTTCAGCTTTAGCATCAGTCCTTCTAAAGAACACCCAGGGCTGATCTCCTTTAGAATGGTCTGGTTGGATCTCCTTGCAGTCCAAGGGACTCTCAAGAGTCTTCTCCAACACCACAGTTCAAAAGCATCAATTCTTCGGTGCTCAGCTTTCTTTACAGTCCAACTCTCACATCCATACATGACCACTGGAAAAACCATAACCTTGACTAGATGGACCTTTGTTGGCAAAGTAATGTCTCTGCTTTTGAATATGCTATCTAGGTTAATTCTAACGTTCCCAAGGAGTAAGTGTCTTTTAATTTCATGGCTGCAATCACCATCTGCAGTGATTTTGGATCCCCCCAAAATGAATTCTGACACTGTTTTCACTGTTTCCCCATCTATTTCCCATGAAATGATGGGACCAGATGCCATGATCTTCATTTTCTGAATGTTCAGCTTTAAGCCAACTTTTTCACTCTCCACTTTCACTTTCATCAAGAGGCTTTTTAGTTCCTCTTCACTTTCTGCCATAAGGGTGGTGTCATCAAGAGTTGTTACGTTGTTATAAAACCCATCCTCAAATCCTCCCAGGTTGAGACACATAGTTTTTTGAGGCAGGAGCCTGATGTATCTCCCTTTGCCTGGTGAAGTAGTAAAGCTATTCTTTTCTACTTCATCCAAAACTCTGTCTCCAGGAATTGATTTGCTCTGATGTACAAAGAGGCTGAGCTTTCAGTAATACTATTGTTAGGGGATGCACACTGACTGAAACGGCCCACCCTGGCCAGGCATCCTAGTAACCATTTGCATGAGTCATTTTATGACAGAAAGTCCTGGTAAGGAACACGGAACTAATAAGCCATCACCAACAGGGAGAGTTCAGTTCAGTTCAGTTCAGTCACTCAGTTGTGTCTGACTCTTTGTGACCCCATGGATTGCAGCACGCCAGGCCTCCATGTCCATCACCAACTCCCAGAGCTTACTCAAACTCATGTCCATTGAGTCAGTGATGCCATCCAACCATCTCCTCTGCTGTCCCCTTCTCCTCCCGTCTTCAATCTTTCCCAGCATCAGAATCTTTTCCAATAAGTCAGTTCTTCACATCAGGTGACCACAGTATTGGAGTTTCAGCTTCAGTCCTTCCAATGAATATTCAGGACAGATTTCCTTTAGGATGGACTGGTTGGATCTCCTTGCAGTCCAAGTGACTGTCAACAGTCTTCTCCAACACTACAGTTCAAACGCATCAATTCTTCAGCGCTCAGCTTTCTTTACAGTCCAACTCTCACATCCATACATGACTATTGGAAAAACCACATCTTAGACTAGACGGATCTTTGTTGGCCACGTAGTGTCTCTGCTTTTTAATGGGCTGTCTAGGTTGGTTATAACTTTTCTTCCAAGGAGCAAGTGCTCAGAGATGCTCGGAGGGCTCAAACTTTGTGTGCACCAGGACCCAGAGACGCCACAGAGACTGAGACAGTACTGTGTTTGAGTGTCTCCTGCAGAGTTACGGGTCAGCAGTGGACTGCTGCAGGGGTAGGGGCTTTAGGTGCAGTGGCCTCGGTATGGCATAAGCCCTCTTGGAGGAGGTCACCGTTAACCCCACCATAGAGCCGCCAGAACTTACACAGGCCTCGGGAGACAGACTCTTGGAGGGCACAGAGAGAACCTTGTGCACCAGGCCCCAGGAGAAAGGAGCAGTGACCCCACAAGAGACTGACCCAGACTTGCCTGTGAGCATCCAGGAGTCTCCGGCAGAGGCATGGGTCAGTGGTGGCCTGCTGTGGGGTTGGGGGCACCGAGTGTAGCAGTGCAGGCATGGGACCTTTTGAAGGAGGTCACCATTATCTTCATTACCTCCACCATAATTTGGCCCCAGGTATTTTCCAGGCAAGAATACTGGAGTGGGTGGCCATTTCCTTCTCCAGAAATATCAGGGAGGGAACACAGCCCCACTCATTAACAGATAATTGGATTAAAATTTACTGAGCATGGCCTCACCCATCAGAACAAGACCCAGTTTCCCCTCAATCAGTCTCTCCTATCAGGAAGCTTCCATAAGCCTCTTATACTTCCCCATCAGAGGGCAGACAGACTGAAAACCACAATCACAGAAAACTAACCAATCTGATCACATGTACCACAGCCTTGTCTAACTCAATGGAACTATGAGCCATGCCATGTAGGCCCACCCAAGACGGACAGGTCTTGGTGGAGAGTTCTGACAAAACGTGGTCCACTGGAGAAGGGAATGGCAAACCACTTCAGTATTCTTGCTTTGAGAACCCCATGAACAGTATGAAAAGGCAAAAAGATAGGATACTGAAAGATGAACTCCCCAGGTCAGTAGGTACCCAATATGCTACTGGAGAAGAGTGGAGAAAAAACTCCAGAAAGAATGAAGAGACAGAGCCAAAGCAACAACACCTAGTTGTGGATGTAACTGGTGATGGAAGTAAAGTCTGATGCTGTAAAGAGCAATATTGCATAGGAAGCTGGAATATTAGGTCCATGAATGAAGGTAAATTGGAAGTGGTCAAACAGGAGATGGCAAGAGTGAACATCAACATTTTAGGAATCAGCGAACTAAAATGGACTGAAATGAGTGAATTTAACTCAGATGACCATTATATCTACTACTGTGGGCAAGAATCCTTTAGAAGAAATGGAGTAGTCATAGTCAACAAAAGAGTCTGAAATGCAGTACTTGGATGCAATCTCAAAAACGACAGAATGATCTCTGCTCATTTCCAAGGCAAACCATTCAATGTCATGATAATCCAAGTCTATGCCCTGACCAGTAATGCTGAAGAAACTGAAGTTGAACAGTTATATGAAGACCTACAGGACCTTCTAGAACTAACACCTGAAAGAGACGTCCTTTTCATTACAGGGGACTGGAATGCAAAGGTAGGAAGTCAAGAAATACCTGGAGTAACAGGCAAATTTGGCCTTGGAGTACAGAATGAAGCAAGGCAAAAGCTAATAGAGTTTTGCCAAGAGAACACACTGGTCATAGGGAGAGATCAGGATCAAAAGGAGACACCATGTGTCCAACCACCTCCCAGAATCCTTCTCTCTGGCATCCATCTTGGCTGAGTGATGCATGCCCCACCAGGAAGGACTCTAAGTCAGAATGATTGGCTAAAGACCACCTGGAAACTAATCCCATCACCATAAGACCCGAGACTGCAAGCCAGGACTGTGGCAGAGCAGTCCTCCTTGGTTCCCTTACCCTACTGCTCTCCATCTGGGCGCCCCTTCCCAATAAATCTCTTGCTTCATCAGCACAAGTGCCTCCTCGGACAATACACTTCTAAGTGTTAGACAAGAGCCCACTTCCGGGCCCTGGAAGGTGTCCCCCTTCCTGCAACACTATCAAGAAAATAATTATTATTGTGCAGCACCAAATTATATTGGTAAGGTTAATTAAGGTAGTTTTATTAAATAATAAAGGCTTTCCAGGTGGTGCTAGTGGTAAAGAACCTGTCTGCCAATGGAGAGACATCAGAGGCATGGGTTTAATCCCTGGGTTGGGAGGATCTCCTGGAGGAGGGCATGGCATCCACTCCAGGATTCTTGCCTGGAGAATCCCAAGGACAGAGGAGCCTGGTGGCCTACAGGCCACAGGGTCACAAAGAGTTGGACAGAATTCAAGTGACTTAGCACGCACACATTAAATAATGAAAGGGAAAGGCCTACATTTTAAAAAGATGCCTAGAGAAAATATGCATAAAGGATCTCATTATTTGTGAGTACGGTATTACTATTTTTTTTTAATTGACTAGTATATTTGTTTATTTTTGGCTGTGCTGGGTCTTCGTTGCTGCGTGGGCTTTCTGTAGTTGTGGTGAGCAGGGGCCACTCTCGCTGCAGTTCACAGACTTCTCATTGCAGTGGCTTTTCTTGTTGTGGACAATGGCTGCAAGCTCATGCGCTTCAATAGTTGTGGTGCACGGGCTTAGTAGCTCCACACCTGTGGGATCTTCAGGGACTAGGCATCAAACCCATGTCTCCAGCATTGGCAGGTGGATTCTTAATCACTGGACCACCAGGGAAGTCCTGAGTATGATATTTTTAACAGAGCACTGCAACTTCTGACATGAGATTTCCTACGTGAGCTTTATGAGGACTTAAGAAAAAAAGGTGGACAGTATGTTAATCAGATCAGATCAGATCAGTCCTTCAGTCCTGTCCGACTCTTTGCGACCCCATGAATTGCAGCACACCAGGCCTCCCTGTCCATCACCAACTCCCAGAGTTCACTCAGACTCACCTCCATCGAGTCAGTGATGCCATCCAGCCATCTCATCCTCTGTCGTCCCCTTCTCCTCCTGCCCTCAATTCCTCCCAGCATCAGTCTTTTTCAATGAGCCAACTCTTCGCATGAGGTGGCCAAAGTACTGGAGTTTCAGCTTTAGCATCATTCCTTCCAAAGAAATCCCAGGGCTGATCTCCTTCAGAATGGACTGGTTGGATCTCCTTGCAGTCCAAGGGATTCTCAAGAGTCTTCTCCAACACCACAGTTCAAAAGCATCAGTTCTTCGGCGCTCAGCCTTCTTCACAGTCCAACTCTCACATTCATACATGACCACTGGAAAAACCATAGCCTTGACTAGACGAACCTTTGTTGGCAAAGTAATGTCTCTGCTTTTGAATATGCTATCTAGGTTGGTCATAACTTTCCTTCCAAGGAGCAAGCGTCTTTTAATTTCATGGCTGCAGTCACCATCTGCAGTGATTTTGGAGCCCAGAATAATGAAGTCTGACACTGTTTCCACTGTTTCCCCATCTATTTCCCATGAAGTGGTGGGACCGGATGCCATGATCTTCATTTTCTGAATGTTGAGCTTTAAGCCAACTTTTTCACTCTCTACTTTCACTTTCATCAAGAGGCTTCTGAGTTCCTCTTCACTTTCTGCCATAAGGGTGGTGTCATCTGCATATCTGAGGTTATTGATATTTCTCCCGGCAATCTTGATTCCAGCTTGTGTTTCTTCCAGTCCAGCGTTTCTCATGATGTACTCTGCATATAAGTTAAAAAAACAGGGTGACAATATACAGCCTTGACAAACTCCTTTTCCTATTTGGAACCAGTCTGCTGTTCCATGTCCAGTTCTAACTGTTGCTTCCTGACCTGCATACAAATTTCTCAAGAGGCAGATCAGGTGGTCTGGTATTCCCATCTCTTGAAGAATTTTCCACAGTTTCTTGTGATCCACACAGTCAAAGGCTTTGGCATAGTCAATACAGCAGAAATAGATGTTTTTCTGGAACTCTCTTGCTTTTTCCATGATCCAGCGGATGTTGGCAATTTGATCTCTGGTTCCTCTGCCTTTTCTAAAACCAGCTTGAACATCAGGAAGTTCATGGTTCACATATTGCTGAAGCCTGGCTTGGAGAATTTTGAGCATTACTTTACTAGCATGTGAGACGAGTTAATTGTGCGGTAGTTTGAGCATTCTTTGGCATTGCCTTTCTTTGGGATTGGAATGAAAACTGACCTTTTCCAGTCCTGTGGCCACTGCTGAGTCTTCCAAATTTGCTGGCATATTGAGTTCAGCACTTTCACAGCATCATCTTTCAGGATTTGAAATAGCTCAACTGGAATTCCATCACCTCCACTAGCTTTGTTCATAGTGATGCTTTCTAAGGCCCACTTGACTTCACATTCGAGGATGTCTGGCTCTAGGTGAGTGATCACACCATCGTGATTATCTTGGCCATGAAGATCTTTTTTGTACACTTCTTCTGTGTATTCTTGCCATCTCTTCTTAATATCTTTTGCTTCTGTTAGGTCCATACCATTTCTGTCCTTTATCGAGCTCATCTTTGCACGAAATTTTCCTTTGGTATCTCTGCTTTTCTTGAAGAGATACCTAGTCTTTCCCATTCTGTTGTTTTCCTCTATTTCTTTGCACTGATCACTGAAGAAGGCTTTCTTATCTCTTCTTGCTATTCTTTGGAACTCTGCATTCAGATGTTTATATCTTTCCTTTTCTCCTTTGCTTTTTGCTTCTCTTCTTTTCACAGCTATTTGTAAGGCCTCCCCAGACAGCCATTTTGCTTTTTTGCATTTCTTTTCTATGGGAATGGTCTTGATCCCTGTCTCCTGTACAATGTCACGAACCTCAGTCCATAGTTTATCAGGCCCTCTATCTATCAGATCTAGGCCCTTAAATCTATTTCTCACTTCCACTGTATAATCATAAGGGATTTGATTTAGGTCATACCTGAATGGTCTAGTGGTTTCCCCTACTTTCTTCAATTTAAGTCTGACTTTGGCAATAAGGAGTTCATGGTCTGAGCCACAGTCAGCTCCTGGTCTTGTTTTTGCTGACTGTATAGAGCTTCTCCATCTTTGGCTGTAAAGAATATAATCAATCTGATTTCAGTGTTGACCATCTGGTGATGTCCATGTATAGAGTCTTCTCTTGTGTTGTTGGAAGAGGGTGTTTGTTATGAGTAGTGCATTTTCTTGGCAAAACTCTATTAGTCTTTGCCCTGCTTCATTCCGTATTCCAAGGCCAAATTTGCCTGTTACTCCAGGTGTTTCTTGACTTCCTACTTTTGCATTCCAGTCCCCTATAATGAAAAGGACATCTTTTTTGGGTGTTAGTTCTAAAAGGTCTTGTAGGTCTTAATAGAATCATTCAACTTCAGCTTCTTCAGCATTACTGGTTGGGGCATAGACTTGGATTACTGTGATATTGAATGGTTTGCCTTGGAAACGAACAGAGATCATTCTTTTTGAGATTGCATCCAAGTACTGCATTTCAGACTCTTTTGTTGACCATGATGGCCACTCCATTTCTTCTGAGGGATTCCTGCCCGCAGTAGTGGATATAATGGTCATCTGAGTTAAATTCACCCATTCCAGTCCATTTCAGTTTGCTGATTCCTAGAATGTCGACATTCACTCTTGCCATCTCTTGACCACTTCCAATTTGCCTTGATTCATGGACCTGACATTCCAGGTTCCTATGCAATACTGCTCTTTACAGCATCAGACCTTGCTTCTATCACCAGTCACATCCACAGCTGGGTATTCTTTTTGCTTTGGTCCCATCCCTTCATTCTTTCTGGAGTTTTTCTCCACTGATCGCCAGTAGCATATTGGGCACCTACTGACCTGGGGAGTTTCTCTTTCAATATCCTATCATTTTGCCTTTTCATACTGTTCATGGGGTTCTCAAGGCAAGAATACTGACGTGGTTTGCCATTCCCTTCTCCAGTGGGCCACATTCTGTCAGATCTCTCCACGATGACCCGCCCGTCTTGGGTTGCCCCACAGGCATGGCTTAGTTTCATTGAGTTAGACAAGGCTGTGGTCCTAGTGTGATTAGATTCACTAGTTTTCTGTGAGTATGGTTTCAGTGTGTTTGCCCTCTGATGCCCTCTTGTAACACCTACCGTCTTATTTGGGTTTCTCTTACCTTGGGCATGGGGTATCTCTTCACGGCTGCTCCAGCAAAGCGCAGCCAATACTCCTTACCTTGTATCTCCTCGTCCAAGTATGTTAATAGCATTATGTTAATAAAAAGTTCTTAAAGAGATGGGAATATCAGACCATCTTACCTGTCTCCTGAGAAATCTGTATGCAGGTCAAGAAGCAACAGTTAGAACCAGGTGTGGAACAACAGACTGGTTCCAAATTGGGAAAAGAGTACATCAAGGCTATTTAACTTCTATGCAGAGTACATCATGCAAAATACCAGGCTGGATGAAGCACAAGCTGGAATCAAGATTGCCAGGAGAAAAATCAACAACCTCAGATATGCAGATGACACCACCCTTATGGCAGAAAGTAAAGAGAAACTGAAGAGCCTCTTGATGAAGGTGAAAGAAGAGAGTGAAAAAGTTGGCTTAAAATTCAATGTTCAGAAAACTAAGATCATGGCATCCAGTCCTATCACTTCATGACAAATAGATGGGCAAACAATGGAAACAGTGACAGACTTAATTTTCTTGGGCTCCAAAATCACTGCGGATGGTAACTGCAGCCATGAAATTAAAAGACACTTACTCCTTGGAAGGAAAGTTATGACCAACCTAGATAGCATATTCAAAAGCAGAGACATTACTTTGCCAACAAAGGTCTGTCTAGTCAAGGCTATGGTTTTTCCTGTGGTCATGTATGGATGTGAGAGTTGGACTGTGAAGAAGGCTGAGTGCCAAAGAATTGATGCTTTTGAACTGTGGTGTTGGAGAAGACTCTTGAGAGTCCCTTGGACTGCTAGGAGATCCAACCAGTCCATTCTGAAGGAGATCAGCCCTGGGATTTCTTTGGAAGGAATGATGCTAAAGCTGAAACTCCAATACTTTTGTCACCTGATGTGAAGAACTGACTCATTGGAAAAGACCCTGAAGCTGGGAAAGGTTGAAGGCAGAAGAAGGGGATGATAGAGGATGAGATGGTTGGATGGCATCATCAACTCAATGGACATGAGTTTGAGCAAGCTCTGGTAGTTGGTCATGGACAGGGAAGCCTGGTGTGCTGCAGGCCGTGGAGTCTCAAAGAGTCAGACACGACTGAGGGACTGAACTGAATTGAATTGATGTTGAATTGATGTTAACAGCAGAACTGTCCAATTCTTCCCCCTGGCCCTCACCAAAGAGTATTCTCAAGGACAAAAAAAAAAAAGTGGTAATATTTAACCTCTCACAAAATATTTTGTGTTCACTGGAGATTGATCCTGATACTACCAGCCTTTCCCTTTGCTTCAGAGCTATCTCCCACTTCCCAATTACAGCCAAGGGGGTGGGCTGGACCTGCGCTACAGCTGGGAGGAAGGAGCTCAGATAAAGGACTTGGAGACTGTGGTTTACTGCTAAGAGGATGGGCTGTGGAGACAACTGCATTCCAATGCCAAGTTGTCACTTGTAGCTATGTCACCTGAGGAAGTCACCCAAACGGTCTGCAACTCCATTTCCCCATTTATATAGTAGCGGTAATAAAATCTATTTCTCAACAGATGTTTCATGAAAGTTGGTTACTGTCATTTATACTTTATATTTTATGTTTTCACATATTTCTACTGTCCCTTTTTTGACCATGGAATTGTAGTTCATTTCAACAGTGATTCTGGCTTCTTGTTTTTTTGTTTCGGCTTTACTATAAATTCACTGGACTTGTGTTATGGTAAGCTGGAAAGTATCCTTCCATCCTTGTCATTTGATGTTTAATAAAGCTCATATATGGCACTAATACTACTCTTTAAACATTCATTAAACAAAAGTCCCTAAATAAACTTTTTATTCAAAGTCTAACATTGTGCTAAGCACTATGCCAAATGATGTGGCTAGAAATTAATAAATCCTGGCTGGATGAGAAGGTTAGAAAATTGTCTAAATATATTTAGAAAAAGGCTTAGGCAAATATTTTTAAAATGTATAATGGATGAGGCTAATATAAAAGTAGATTTCTAGTTGTAATATGAGTTAAAGACATTGGCTTAATTTCAAGAAGCTTTCTGATAGAGTAAAGAATATGAATTAAGAATTTGGAAAAGCAAAGTGGAGTATTAATCAGGAGATTTTGTTTTCAGCCCAGGCATTAGTGATACAATTTTGAGCAGGACATTTAATTTTTCAGGACTTTAGTTTCTTTACTTATAAAAGAGGATTTGGAGGTTACAAACTGAAAAAAAAAAAAATCTTCTACAGAACTCATGGACTCAAGGGGAAATCACAATGGAAATGATAACATTTTTATATGTACAACAACATATCAAAACTTGGGGGTAATTAGAAAGGTAATAGTAATTAGAATGAAATGCATATGTGTAAATGAATTTATTTAAAATATAAGACAGCTTGAGCTACACGTTTAATTCATAAAACTAGGGTTAAACAAAGTAGAAAAGGAAAATAATGAAATTAACTATGGAAATTAAGGAAACAGTAGAAAAGAATAGAAATATAGATGATCAATAATACCAAAGGCTGGTTTTTGGAAATAAGCCAGACAAGGCAATTTATGGAAAGAAAATAATGGGCCAATCTCATTTAGGAATTCAGATGCAAACTTTCTGAACTGACTACTAACAAATCATGTGCAAAAATGAATGAAAAATACATTGTGATCAGAGGTAGAGCTACTATGGAAAACAATATAGCAGTTCTTCCACAAATTAAAAATAGAATCGCCATATGATCTAGCAACCCCATTTCTGGTCATATATCCAAAAGAACTCAAAGCAGGATCTCAAAGATATATCTGCATACTTATGTTCATTACAGCACTATTCACAATAGCCAAGAGGTGTAAGTAACTTAAATGTCCATAAACAGATGAGTGGATAAAGAAAAGTGGATAATTACACACAACGGACTCTTTTTTTTTTGGCTGCTCTAGGTCTTTGTTGCTGCGCTTGGGCGTTCTCTAGTTGTGGCACGCAGGCCTCTTAATGCGGTGGCTTCTCTTGTTTTGGAGCACCGGCTCTAGGGCATGTGGGCTTCAGTAGTTGAAGCGTGTGGGCTTAGTTCCCCCTGAGGCATGTGGAATCTTTCTGGACCAGGGATTGAACTTTTGTCCCCTGCATTGGAAGGCAGATTCTTAACCACTGGACCACCAGGGAAGTCCCCCTAATGTACTTTTGATGGCAGACTCTCCATCATATAGTTCTTACTGTATCTGTCATGCAGACCACTCAACTCTGTATCAGGGTTATTGCCATTAGGAAATCAGCTTAGGTTTCAGCAGAAGACAGTAATGATAGAAAATGATGTTCAAGAGTTTAGGTTCTGTTATGTCTGGGCTTCCTCTTTCTTTGAAGAAGACAAGACTTCCTGTCCACCTACTCTCCTCATCCCAAATAAATAAAAATTAGGCAGCCAATTCAGAGACAAAGGTGGGTCCCTTAGAGACAAAGAGATCTGTTTACTCTTCCAGAGACCTCTCCCAGGTGCTTTCCAACCACCCAAAGGCACCAAAGAATTCTGTGTTATTTCTATTTTCACGCAGCCTTTGAAGAATTCTGTATGTGATCTCAGTACCCTTAAATAAGTTCTTGCTCCACGACTCACTCTATTACTTTTTTTTCTCCCCCCCCCCTTACTTTTTGATAACCTGATTATGTCATATTTTTGCTGGTTGTAGAAGTGTGATGAGTTGACTGAAATGTATATTATAATCATTCTAGAATAGTCTAAGGTATGTAAGCAAACATGCCTTTTCTGTTCCACACTAAAAATGACTTACAATTTAGGCAAGTCCTTAATAAATGTTTGTGGGCTGAGAGACCTCAATGAAACAATAGCTTTTTTTTATTATCTTTGCTATTAGAAGAAAGCAATGACGGAATTCTTCCAAAATAGTAGATAAAGTATAGCAGACTTAGACGTCCACTTCAATAGAGTTACATGCCTAGACTTTTTCTCTTTTGGTCTAGACCAAATTGTAAATGATTTGCCATCCCTCACACACACATTGTAGTGTGGGGATGGGGGAACCCAGTGGGGTTGACTGGGAGGTTTGTGATGGTTGAAGAATGCAAACTGCTCAGGGGACAAGCATATGCAGATAATCAGGCAGTGGCTGTCCCTGAAATACTGATCAAAATGCACTTTAATTTGTGCAATAGACTTCAGGTTCTGCTCTCATCCTGTTTCCCTGTTGAAAACGGGACTCCAGTTCATGTTTTAAAAATTTCGTTTTAGCAACCTACATGTCCATTGACAGATGAATGGATAAGGAAGATATGGTACTTATGCACAATGGAATATTAGCCATAAAAAGGAACGAAAAACTTCATTTCAAAGCTTTAAAGGTGAGTCTGATAACATTGCTTTTATTTACTTTTTAAACATAATCCCCCTTTCCAGTTTTTCTGCTTATGGAATGTTCTGTCACCATATAGATAATGGGCTGCCATAGAATAAAATTGATTAATGTTAAACATATGAGATACAGACATAGTTTTTTTCAGTGCTTGGCTGTTGGCTATCATGTCATTTGTCAGAGGATAAGTAGCCTCAAAGAACACTTTTGGATGTTGTTATTGTCTCCGCTTTCTGCTAAGTTTAGTATATTTCCCTGGTCTTACTAGTAATATTGCTAGATTTAGTTACACCAGGAACATAGAGGCTTTTTGCCTCCCGAATGTCTGCCATTAAAAAAAATGAACAAAAGCAAAAACCCAACAACTGAAAATTAGACAAGCAGCAAAACTCATACGTTTACTCAGAATCAATTATCATACTAAAGAGCCATAACTGCAGGTTTTCTTTACATCTGTACTGGGCACCACCATATGCTCATTCCCCAGCAGATGTATGCATCAGTGAGGCATCATGGTTTCTAAAGTATCATGTTGCTATTGTGTTACATTAGAATTCTTTTTATCTAATTTCCAAAGATTCATATGGTGCCTATATGTAATTGCTGGATTAAGACATGTTTGCAATGACTTAGAAGTCTCTGGTTACCTTCAACCTGGAGGAAAAATATCTTTGGTGAAACGTGAACCAAATTGTTCTCCTGCTGCTTTCCATTTGCTCTTTGTTTACAATAAAGTTACATAAATACACCTTTGAGCCGGTGGTGAGGGTCCATGGTAAGGCTGGCCTTCTTCTGTGCCCTCATTGATACATAAAAGAGCACCGCCTAGGCAATTTTGTCCCCTTAAAAAACAGGTAGTAGATATTCAACTAATGATATTGAACTTCAGTCAGTCTTATTATTTCCTATTCCTAGTTCTAAGGAGAGCTTCCCTTTTCTCCCCCAGGTGGCTTAAAATTCAAGATTAAATATCATCTTACTAGGAAAGGGTAGGGGGGATGTAGATCTCTTAAGGCAGAGTCAGTGACTTCTAGGAAAGATGAGTGGACCCTTAGAAGAACACATTGGAAGTATGATAGCTTGTGAAGAACTTTTGTCTGAGTGTGGTGCTGACTTCCACTCTCCTCCTGTGATAAGTCCATCTTCGCTGGTTAATGAATTAAAGAAACTCCTGGGGAGGGGATTTTTGACAATGGAATTCCTTCTGGAGGATCTGTCTTTAGGCAGATAAGGGGAGTTCAGAGAAAGCCTCTTCTTGCACTTGCTGTTTTTTAAGTGCCTACAGCACAAAATATTAATATACCAAAGTAGCATATTTTGGGAGTGGTATGCCATGCTACACTTCACAATCATAAGTAAAAGGAAAAAGTGTTTCATATGGAGGCAAATGCAAAAATAATAGCAGAACCCTCATTTGGTATTAATACTTCAAAATGGAAGATTTTTTTTTAAACTATTTTATTATTTATTTATTTGGCTGCATTGGGTCAGTTGCGGCACACAGGATCTTCATTGCATCGTGCTGGATATTTCGTTGCAGCATATGGACTCTCTAGTTGTGGTGCATGGCCTCAGTAATTGCACAGGTTTAGTTGCTCCATGGCACGTGGGATCTTAGTTTCCCCGACGAAGGATGAATCCAAGTCTGCGGCATTACAAGGCAGATTCTTAACCACTAGACCACCAGGGAAGTCCCCCAAATGGAAGTTTTGACCAATGAACAGGTAGTAAGTTTTTTAGATGCGTTAATCATTTTATCTGAAATTATTCATTGTAGTCTTTGTGTGAGCTCTGTGATGAGTCATGCCAAGTTAAGTTTCTTAGATAGTAGTTCTGGAGCTCATCTGAGAGGAAGAAGCACCTGAATTCTCCATATCCTGAAGCCAGGATGTAAGGAATGAATCTCCAGAATCCACAGAGACTAAGGACCTAAGTTCTCAACAGTATTTAACATGATGCCCTATCCCTAAACAAAGGCAAAGCTATCAGAAAAGGAGATGCAGATTCAACTTGCATCTTCTTATCATTTTCACTGAACTTTGCTTCTTACAAAAAAAAAAAAAAAAATGCTTTGGGCATGATGTTCCATGAAAAAGAGTAGTCAGAAAATTATCATAAGTTTAGTTTGGGCAAGGAGAATTTTTCAGAGATCAAGTAAAGAACAGAGAAGGAAACGTAATACCATTGGATGCCCTTGACTGAAATTTTAATAGACCTGCTGTTCTGCAGAAACATCCTGTGAAAAGTTCAGTAGTGAAAGTTCATGTGATAAATTATATCGACAATATTATTGCAAAATGTGGGATCTAAGAAATTCTTTACAAGTACTTATTGAGTTCCTATCATATGCTTGACAGAATAAAGAGAACTTACATCCTTTTTCAAGATGCTTTTCACTGGAACTATTCTTTTCAAAATGCTGTTTTTATTTTATTAAGTAATTGAGGATCAACAATGGGGTAAAACAGTACTATCCCATTTTAATCAAAATGTATATTGATAGAAGTGTAATCCGACAACTATTTTTTTTGTGTTACTTATGCATTGGATAAAAGGGGTGTTTAGAAACTCTTTAAAACATCAAAGTTAAACCACTGAGTTGGCATTATGGCATGATCCCATTCCTGTCTATAAATAACTGGAGCAAGAAAGCACCTGAACCTTCACTTCTAGTTTTTGACGGAAAGCTTTGCTGGCATCCTTGCAATTAACTTTATGTTTAACTCCGTGAAGGGGCTGAGTCAGCTATACATTTAATTTCTTGAATTTGACAAGTGTGTATACACTGCATGTATTAAATCAGTTTTGTTAGGCTCTTTTCTCTAAATCCTATCTCATGCTTTTCTCTGAAATTCCAACCTTTCCCCTTTAACTGTTCTAATTATATCACTTACATAGGAAGGTTTTGTAAACACCTTATGCAAACAGTTGCATTTAGCAGTCAGTGGTCATACACTTAAAAGGATTTTATCTTGTGCTTCTAATTTAGCTGCACATATCCAAGATTTTCTTTTATTTTCCATCAAAGGTATAAAAATCAGAAAAGATTTTGGCCTTTATGACTACTGATTTCCTGTTTTCTTCCACAGTGAAATTAACTGGGAATGTCAATTTAAGTATAAGTTACTGAAAACTATTTTATGGTTTTTCTCCTGAAAGATAACTGAGAGTAGGAGAAAACGAATAACCAAAGGAAAATTCCACACTGAGGAATGACTTCAACAGCCATTCTTTTTTCCTTGAGCTCTGAGACTTGAAATAGACCTGTGTTTGTGAACCTAATCTTTAAATACAAAGAAATATTGGCTGCCATGATCTGTTTGTACTACTCGACCTGGTTTTGGTTCACATATGGTGGAAGGACAGAGGTCTTCTCAGAATTGTAACACAAAGAAAAATAATGAATTTGCTTATTTCAATAACTTAAGTATTCAAAAACATATGCAAATACAAATTGGTCCTTAGAACGTGTTGGAAAGACTAGTTTATTATTGTCTCTATTTTACAGGCTCTCATGTTCAATGAACACTAATTGCTAGGATGGGAAAACATTTATCTTGTCCTGCATAGACAGTGTTCCCCAATTATGTGTGATTAATGCCTCTCCCCCTCGCCCCCCCAAGCATTTGACATCTGTTTTTGATCAGTGAAGGATCATCCAACTTATCAAGCCGTGGTTCTGTTCATTTATGTCCAGTTACTAGGCAGCTGTAGTAGAGATTCTAAAATGTACATTCTTTCCTAGAATGTTTCTACATCAGGAGAAAATGGTGTTCCCAGAGTCTTTGGACAAATTAAAACATGAGTATTCTGTGGAAATTTAACTTGGGAGCTAGAGTTGGCAGAAACCTGATTTAACAACGTGTCTCAGATGCAGCCCTGAAGGAAGAGAAGGTTACACTGCAGGAATTTCTATCTTAGCCCCACCACTTGTTAAATTTTAAGACCACAAACTCTCTGCACCCCATTTTCCTCACTTGCAAAATGGGGTAATTACAGCTTGTACATTATACAGTTGTGAGAATTAGAGATAAAACACTTTAAGCTGTTAGAAAATGTGTGGTAGAGAGTAGGCATTAAATAAATACTAGCTATCATCTGGGGAGATTTGGAGGGTTATTTGATTATAAACTTAGAAAAAAAAAACAACGAAGTTAACAAATTATCTTTTTTTAATGTTACTTAGTTCTGTAGCAGAAGTTAGAAAAAAATTTTTTTAATTTAATTGTGAGGAAATTCTCCAAATTAACACATTCCTTAGAGAAGACTGACTGTGGAAGTGTCTGTAAAATTTATGTTGCTTCAAACAGGGAAGAAGTCTTTCATCCCCTTCATGTAGAAGAAATGCTGTGCGCAATTAGTGTGTATGCTGAATTATCTTCCTTGGCATTCAAAAGCATTAAAAGAACACTCATTAATATCCAAAAGAGCTTTGAAAAATACTAGTCTCTAGAGGTCATACTGTGTTTGCAGGAAAATCCTCAGCACAGAGGCATGGAATCTGCATTGAGGAGGGACCTGAGTATCCAGATTTAGGCATAAACCTTGGACAAGTTATTTAATCTCTCTGTGATCACTTACTTCTAAAATGAGAATGATAAAGCCTTCTCCCTCAAAGGGTAGAATTTAACGAGCTAATGTATATCAGTGTGCCCGCTGAACCATAAATTCAAATTTCTATACTTTTTAAAAAAAATAATCATGTCTCCTTTGAGGATATAAAATTGTTTAGCTGACCAGAAACATATTTATATTAAAGGTTTAACAAGTGCTACAAAATTGAATCAGTTATAAGTTAAGCTATACTCAGTGAAATGTGAATGAAAAGTTTCAAAATAAGTATTTTGTGCAATTTACAAAATTCAAAGAGCACATATGACTTCTGGTCTCATATTAACAATTTTCTAGAGAGCAAACTGATTTAATAAACATGCTGTACTATCCCCATGCATAAATTTCGTATGTAAAAATATGACTTTTTTCATGTTTATAACTCATTATTAAAAAATTTGACTTTTTTAAGATAATATAATATCATATAAGAAATGAATCGCCAGTCCAGGTTCAATGCAGGATACAGGATGCTTGGGGCTGGGGCACTGGGATGACCCAGAGGGATGGTACGGGGAGGGAGGTGGGAGGGGGTTTCAGGATGGGGAACACGTGTACACCTGTGGCGGATTCACGTTGATGTATGGCAAAACCAATACAATATTGTAAAGTAAGAAAAAAATAAAAATACTTCTGTTTAAAAAAACAAAAGTTACACACAACTACAGCTGACTGAAGCCCTGGTTAGCCAGAATAATTACTGGAGTGGATCAATGGTGTATTTTCTGCACCTGTTTCTCTTTAGTATTTATCTTTGCACTCATAGCCATTCTGAGTGTAAGTATTCTCTTCCTGTTCCTCAAGGACACTACTTTTGGAGAATTACTTGGTTTTATTTTATTAAAAAAATTTTTTTTTTGGCACGCAGCGTATAGTTTCCCTGGATGTGGGCTCTTAGTTCCCTGACCAGGAATCGAACCTGCACCCCCTGCATCGGAAGCTGAAGTCTCAACCACTGGACTGCCAGGGAAGTCCCTGCTTGGTTTTATTTTTTAACTTAATTTATTTTAATGTATTTATTTTTGGCTGTGCTGGGTCTTCCTTGCTTTGTGTGGGCTTTCTCTAGTTGTGAGAGGGGGCTACTCTTTCTTGCGGTGTGCAGGCTTCTCATCGTGGTGGCTTCTCTTATTAAGGAGCACAGGCTCTAGGGCATGAGGGCTCTGCAGTTTCAGCGCAAGGAAGTCCCTTACTTGGTTTTAAATGCCCATCTATTTCACAGTTCTCACAAATAGGCAAATTAAGTTATAATGGTCAGGAAATTTTCTATTTTATGGTAGAAAAAATTCTGGAATTCTCCAGGCAAGAATACTGGAGTGGGTTGCCATGCCCTCCTCTAGGGGATCTTCCCAATCCAGGAATCGAATCCAATCTCCTGCATTGGCAGGCAGTTTCTTTACCACTAATGCCACCTGGGAAGCCCACTAAAAACTCCTGACATAGAGAAATTTACATGCTGGTTTGCAATGTCACGATAACGAGATTTAAGTGAACACTGCACCTGGGACTAATATGAACAATAGAGAGTAATTCAGAACTACTTCGGAGAAGGCGATGGCACCCCACTCCAGTACACTTGCCTGGAAAATCCCTACCAGGTTCGGAGGAGCCTAGTAGGCTACAGTCCATGGGGTTGCGAAGAGTCCGACACAACTGAGCGACTTGCCTTTCCCTTTCAGAACTATACCTTCAGAATGTAAATAGGTGAAATGTAGGCTTTCAAAAGACAAAGGTAAGTCCAAGTACTGGATTCAAAGGAGTTAATGACTTCATTCCACACAGCAGCGGGCATTTTGATAATAATGTAAAAAAACATCCAGACTTTTCAAATTGAAAGGTGGGAACATGATAACACCACCAGGTTGGTTTAAGGGCTTCTGTTTGTTTTTAGGGACTCATATTTATGTATCACTGGTCATAGGAATGCTGGCAATTGGAGAAAGAGAGAGACATTTCTCAAACTCAGGTTTTCCATATTTGCAGACTTGCTTCTCATATTTCAGTGGGACTTGAGGCTGCCTCACCAGGAATTTGAAGGTGAAACGGCAGATAAAAGTGAAACATGTTTCGAAAGACTGTATTTTCTTAGGTCTTACTGTTATCCTGGAAAAATGAAAACAAGTTTGTTTTAAAAGAAATAATACACCCACCCACCCCCAACATCAAAACAGCACAAAAATAACAATATTCATTATTACTGGTTATTAGAAATATCTGCTTTTACAGGGTTATCTCAATGAATCATTCTGTCCAACTCTGGAAGACTTGATTATATGTGTTTCTTCTGCTTCAAACCCTATCAGCACAATCATGGTGGATATTTAGGTGGCCCCAGGCATGTTAAGTTGTTGTTTGGGGGTAATTTAAAACTTTGACCTAAAAGCCAACATTTGAGGGACTGTGAGTATTTTCTTTCACATAGTAGCTCAGAGACACATTTAGCCCACTATATTCCACTGCACTTTCAATTTTTTAGGATACTTACTTCCTATTTTCCATTCAAGAACTATTTAAAAAGCATGTCAGAGTTTCATTTCAGCAATGAATGGTGGCCTTAATTGGGTGTATCTCTTAAAGCAAAGGCTGTTGTAGCCTTGAAACAGAAATTATTTTTGTAAATGGCCATCAGTCAGTGAGTCAGTTCAGTTGCTCAGTCATGTCCGACTCTTTGTGACCCTATGAACTGCAGCACACCAGGCCTCCCTGTCCGTCACCAACTCCCGGAGTTTACTCAAACTCATGTCCATTGAGTCAGTGATGCCATCCAACCATCTCATCCTCTGTTGTCCCCTTCTCCTCCCGTCTTCATTGGCCATAGTTATGTAAAAAAAATGGCCACAGTTATGTAAAAAATCCAATTATTCACCTATAAATTCATGAATATCATAAAACAAGTCTGATGTTTTCAAGTGAACTTGATTTTTACTACCATCTCCCTTTCAGTATTTGTGACCACCTACTTTGTATCTGGAGAAGGCAATGGCACCCCACTCCAGTACTCTTGCCTGGAAAATCCCATGGACGGAGGAGCCTGGTGGGCTGCAGTCCATGGGGTCACTAAGAGTCGGATACGACTGAGCGACTTCACTTTCACTTTTCACTTTCACACATTAGAGAAGGAAATGGCAACCCACTCCAGTGTTCTTACCTGGAGAATCCCAGGGATGGGGCAGCTAGTGCGCTGCCGTTTATGGGGTCTCATAGAGTCGGACATGACTGAAGTGACTTAGCAGCAGCAACTTTGTATCTGAGATTATTGATATTTCTCCCGGCAATCTTGATTCCAGCTTGTGCTTCTTCCAGCCCAGAGTTTCTCATGATGTACTCTGCATATAAGTTAAATAAGCAGGGTGACAATATACAGCCTTGATGGACTCCTTTTCCTATTTGGAACCAGTTTGTTGTTCCATGTCCAGTTCTAACTGTTACTTCCTGCATATAGGTTTCTCAAGAGGCAGGTCAGGTGGTCTGATATTGCCATCTCTTGAAGAATTTTCCACAGTTTATTGTGATCCACACAGTCAAAGGCTTTGGCATAGTCAATACAGCAGAAATAGATGTTTTTCTGGAACTCTCTTGCTTTTTCCATGATCTAGTGATGTTGGCAATTTGATCTCTGGTTCCTCTGCCTTTTCTAAAACCAGCTTGAACGTCTGGAAGTTCACGGTTCACGTATTGCTGAAGTCTGGCTTGGAGAACTTTGAGCATTACTTTACTAGCGTGTGAGATGAGTGCAATTGTGTGGTAGTTTGAGCATTCTTTGGCATTGCCTTTCTTTGGGATTGGAATGAAAACTGACCTTTTCCAGTCCTGTGGCCACTGCTGAGTCTTCCAAATTTGCTGGCATATTGAGTGCAGCACTTTCACAGCATCATCTTTCAGGATTTGAAATAGCTCAACTGGAATTCCATCACTTCCACTAGCTTTTTTGTAGTGATGCTAAGGCCCACTTGACTTCACATTCCAGGATGTCTGGCTCTAGGTGAGTGATCACACCATAGTGATTATCTTGTCATGAAGATCTTTTTTGTACAGTTCTTCTGTATATTCTTGCCACCTCTTCTTAATATCTTCTGCTTCTGTTAGGTCCATATCATTTCTGTCCTTTATCAAGCCCATCTTTGCATGAAATGTTCCCTTGGTATCTCTAATTGTTTTGAAGAGATCTCTAGTCTTTCCCATTCTGTTGTTTTCCTCTGTTTCTTCGCATTGATCGCTGAGGAAGGCTTTCTTATCTCTCCTTGCTATTCTTTGGAACTCTGCATTCAGATGCTTATATTTTTCCTTTTCTCCTTTGCTTTTTGCTTCTCTTCTTTTCACAGCTATTTGTAAGGCCTCCCCAGACAGCCATTCTGCTTTTTTGCATTTCTTTTCCATGGGGATGGTCTTGATCCCTGTCTCCTGTACAACGTCACGAACCTCAGTCCATAGTTCATCAGGCCCTCTATCTATCAGATCTAGGCCCTTAAATCTATTTCTCACTTCCACTGTATAGTCATTAGGGACTTGATTTAGGTCATACCTGAATGGTCTAGTGGTTTTCCCTACTTTCTTCAATATAAGTCTGAATTTGGCAATGAGGAGTTCATGATCTGAGCCACAGTCAGCTCCCAGTCTTGTTTTTGCTGACTGTATAGAGCTTCTCCATCTTTGGCTGCAAAGAATATAATCAATCTGATTTTGGTGTTGACCATCTGGTGATGTCCATGTGTAGAGTCTTCTCTTGTGTTGTTGGAAGAGGGTGTTTGTTATGAGTAGTGCATTTTCTTGGCAAAACTCTATTATGCAGATAACATCACCCTTATGGCAGAAAGTGAAGAAGAACTAAAAAGCCTCTTGATGAAAGTGAAAGAGGAGAGTGAAAAAGTTGGCTTAAAGCTCAACATTCAGAAAACAAAGATCATGGCATCCGGTCCCATCACTTCATGGGAAATAGATGGGCAAACAGTGGAAACAGTGTCAGACTTTAATTTTTTGGGCTCCAAAATCACTGCAGATGGTGATGCAGCCATGAAATTAAAAGACGCTTACTCTTGGAAGGAAAGTTATGACCAACCTAGATAGGATATTGAAAAGCAGAGACATTACTTTGCCAACAAAAGTCCATCTAGCCAAGGCTATGGTTTTTCCAGTGATCATGTATGATGTAAGAGTTGGACTGTGAAGAAAGCTGAGTGCCGAAGAATTGATGCTTTTGGACTGTGGTGTTGGAGAAGACTCTTGAGAGTCCCTTGGACTGCAAGGAGATCCAACCAGTCCATTCTAAAGGAGATCAGTCCTGGGTGTTCATTGGAAGGACTGATGCTGAAGCTGAAACTCCAATACTTTGGCCACCTGATGTGAAGAGTTGACTCATTGGAAAAGACTCTGATGCTGGGAAAGATTGAGGGCAGGAGGAGAAGGGGATGACAGAGGATTGAGATGGCTGGATGGTATCACCAACTCGATGGACATGAGTTGGAGTGAACTCCGGGAGTTGGTGATGGACAAGGAGGCCTGGCATGCTGCGATTCATGGGGTCGAAAGGAGTCGGACACAACAGAGCGACTGAACTGAACTGAACTTTGTACCTAGGTCCTCTGGTTAAGAATCTGCCTGCGAATGCAAGAGACTTGGGGGTTTGATCCCTGTGGGGGGGGGGGGGGGAGGGAAGATCCCCTGGAGAAGGAAATGGCAACCCACTCCAGTAGTCTTGCCTGTTAAATTCCAAGGACAGAGGAGCCTGACAGGCTACAGTCCATGCGATCGCAAAGTCTGCTGCCTCTGAGCAGGCACGTACTTCGTACTGAGCCCAGAACTCCTCGTTAAAAACACATAGTCCTACTTTTCGAGTTTAGTGAAGGAGAGCACGGAAAAAGCAATAATATATCAAAACTGATACAGGCTATACAGGGATGTTGAGCATGTGCTTCTCTATACTGCAATAGAATGGTGAGGTTCCTAACCTTTTAGGGGATGGAAAGAGGGGAAAAGTTTAGAGAAAGCTAAAAGGTAACATGCTGAATCTACTATTATGCATCTTTCAAACCCTGCCATACGTTTTTAACAAGCTCCTGAAATAGGACTGTAGATCTGGTCTGTGAGATTTAGTGAATCAGAGGTCTGACCATAAACGTTTAGTCCCTCAACACTAAGTTGAAAAAAAACATTTCTGAGGTTTCCTATACTGCGTTTTTGTTTTCTTGGTTCCTAGGTGAGAAGTACATTTTTGTTTAGGGGTCAAAAATGCTTAGGGTAGAACGTTTTAACGTGTAATGGCCAGAGCAGCAACTTCCAGTTAACTTGCCTCCAATCAAACCTAACCCTGCTTCGGTAAAACTATGCAGGTTTTGTTTTGTTTTGTTTTTTCTTTCTTTTTTCCAAACTGGAACTGCAGACAGTTCTTTTTCTAACAGCAAAGGTGGTCTTCATTGATCATTGTCCTCGCGTTGCCACCATGACCAGGCCACTTTGTCTTTCAAGTCAAAACCTATGCGGCCTACCGCCTGGACAATTACAGGGAAAGCTATCCCTATGGGCGATTAGCTCCACCTGTTGAGGTCAGTTCCCCGCCCCCCCCCCCCTCCCCCGCCCTGGGCCGGGCTGCTTCCCTCCAGGTTACGACGGATTGCAAGCGCTTCCTTTCTGGAGACGAGCTCCCTCCGGCCGTTGACTGCAAAAAGCAGCAACATCTGCCGGCTCGCTCGCCCCTGCCCGTCGAAGGGGTCGAGGGGACCGCATGGCAGCTGCCACCGCGCCGCACAAAAGGGGGCGCCGCTCGCGAGGAGCCACCGGCCTTCCGCGGACCCCGCGGCTCGGGGATATCCTCGGAGCCGGCGAGGGCGGCGCGGCCCGGGGGGCAAGCCCAGGTGCGGCAAGGCGGGGAGGAGGGCCCAGCCGCGCGCCTAAGAGGAACGCCTGACTCATGTCGTGGCGGCGGCGGACTCCTGGGAACTGAAACTCGTGATGCTGCTGCTGCGGAGAAAAGCCTCATTACCCATTCCGGAGGCGGGGTTTTCGGGGGGGATACACCACCCGGGGCGCGGACACCCGAGCCCCAGGGACCCGGCGGCTTCCGCGGGCCCCTCCGCCCGCCGCGTGCCCGCGCGCGCGCCGGCCGCGTGTGGAAAAAGGAGCGGACACGCCTAACCGGCGCGCGCTCCGCGCCCCGCCCCACCCCCCATGGGCCGACCCGGATTCTCTCCCCCGAGGCCGAAATTCCCCACCCCCCTACCACCGGCGCCTCAGTCAACCTTCGGCAATTTCCGCCGGGACACCCGGCGCTCGGCGAGGCCCGAAGACCCGCCGCCGCCGCCTCCTTCTACCGCCAGACCCGGCTTTATGTCTGCGGCGCCGAGGCGCATGCGCAGACGCCATCTTCCTTCCTTCTCCTCAGCCGGCCCCCTCCCGCCGCCGCCGCCGCTGCCACCGCCTCCGCCTCCTCTGGCCCGCGGTCGCCCCTCCTCCTCCTCCTGCGCTCGGGCGCTGGTCCCTCCTCTCCCGATGCCGCGAGAGACCGGGGGATACGGCGGAGCCGGAGAAGAGCACTAGTAACAACCACCACAGCCCCCTCCTCGCCCGCCGCCCTCCCTCGGCACCCACCCACTCACCCGCCCCGTTCGCCGACACCGACCAAACCCCACCTCTCGTTCCTTTGAACGGCGTCGGCTGCAGTCGCTGCACCAGCCCCGTCTGGCCACCAACGCCGCCGAGAGAGGAGTCGCCGTCGCCTGCGGCCCCCTCCCGCCCGGGCCGCGGGAGCAGCGGGGGTGAGAGGACCAACCGGCTGCGGAGGACGAGGACGAAGCGGCTCGCACCACCGCCGGCGCTCCTCAGCGCACGTCCCGCCGCCCTCCGGGGAGGCTCGGGCGCCGGCCCCTTCCTCCCCGAGGACGTGTGCCGAGCTGAGGCGCCTGCCCGGAGGGAGGAAAATGCTCGGGCTCCATGGCTGCCAGTGATGGAGCGGTCCCTGGGCTCCCGCTGCCACCGCCGCCGCCGCGCCCCGGCCGTGCTCCGCGAGGACCCGGCGTCTCTGCGCGTCCGCCCGCGCCCCGTTGCTGGGCTCACCGTACCGGGCGCCCCGCCGCCCGAGCCTCGCCGCGCCGGCCCCAGCCGCGGCCAGCGTTTCCTCAAGGAGCAGCAGCAGCCGCCGCGAGCCCAGGGGGTTTGAAAGGGTCCGCGGGGCCGTGGGGGGAGGAGGCCCGAGCCGGGCCGGCGGGGCCGGGAGCGGAGGTTTGAGCGACACTGACTGAGCTCGGGGCTCGCCGCCGGCAGCCGCGGCGGCACTGGGGGGCGGCGAGGGGAAGGCGACACTCGCTCGGCGCCGCCTTCGTGCAGGGCGACCGGGAGGCTTTTTGCAGCGGCCGCCGCCGCCGCCGACGGGAGGAGGGGCGGAGGTGGCTCCGGAGTTGTCCGGAGAAGGTGGGCATTTCTTGGCTTTTCCCACCCCCCTCCCCTCGCCTCCCTGCTCCCCTGCCCACCCCCTCCCTCCCGCCCCGCACCCCACGTGAAGCGGAGTATAAAGGGGGTGTGAGGCCAGAGGGGAAAGTGGATGGCGAAGGACTGAAGGGGTCCCCCCTTCGGGTCCTCGGCCGCCCCGTTCACCCTCGTCCATCCTCCCTTTCCGAAGCTCGCCCTCGAAGGCAGGAACGGCCGGCGCCTGCGGCTGAGGAGGAGGAGGAGGAGGAGGTGGGGGAATCGCGCCGGGCGGAGCGTCAGGTCCCGTTTTCCTCCTCGGCGTCTTGAATACAAAGATTACGGTGCAGAAGGAAATTGCACTCGCCTTCTCCGCCCCCCGCCCCGGTACCCAACACAATGCACCAGCCGCCCGAGTCCACGGCGGCCGCGGCCGCTGCAGACATGAGTGCTAGGAAGATGGCGCACCCGGCAATGTTCCCTCGAAGGGGCAGCGGCGGGGGCAGCGCCTCAGCTCTCGGTGCAGCAGGTACCGGCGTCGGTAGTAGTGCCCCATCTGCCGAGGATTTTCCGCCTCCGTCGCTGCTCCAGCCGCCGCCTCCTGCAGCATCTTCTCTGTCGGGACCACAGCCTCCGCCTCCACAAAGCCTGAACCTCCTTTCGCAGGCTCAGCTGCAGGCACAGCCTCTTGCGCCAGGCGGAACGCAGATGAAAAAGAAAAGTGGCTTCCAGATAACGAGCGTGACCCCGGCTCAGATCTCTGCTAGCATCAGCTCGAACAACAGCATCGCAGAGGACACGGAGAGCTACGACGACTTGGATGAGTCTCACACGGAAGATCTGTCGTCTTCCGAGATCCTTGATGTGTCGCTTTCCAGGGCTACGGACTTAGGGGAGCCTGAACGCAGCTCCTCGGAAGAGACTCTGAATAACTTCCAGGAAGCCGAGACACCTGGGGCGGTCTCTCCCAACCAGCCCCACCTTCCTCAGCCTCATTTGCCTCACCTTCCACAACAGAACGTTGTGATCAATGGGAATGCTCATCCACACCCCCTCCATCACCACCATCCCATTCATGGCCACCACCTGCACCACGGGCACCACCATCCATCCCATGCCGGGGTGGCCAGTACATCCATCCCTGGAGGGCCGCCCTCAAGCCCAGTGTCCAGAAAACTCTCGGCCGCGGGAAGCTCTGACGGTGTTATGCCAGTTGCACCAACTTCTGCTGTATCATCGAGTGGCTCGCCGGCATCTGTCATGACTAGTGTCCGTGCTCCGAGTACTACCGGCAGCCTAGGTATAAATTCTGTTACGGGCACCAATACGATGAATAACGTTAACGTCACTGCTGTGGGTAGTTTTAATCCTCCTGTGACCAGCAGCATGCTTGGTAACGCTAATATAAGTGTGAGCAGTATCCCCAGTGCTGCTAGTGTGAGTGTCGGGCCTGCAGTGAGCAGCGGGGTTAATGTGAATATCTTGAGTGGCATGGGCAATGGTACGATTGCTTCCTCCGCGGCCTTTAACAGCGCTGCCAATGCAGCAGCGGGCATGACAGTGGGGTCCGTTTCGAGTCAGCAGCAACAGCCAACCGTTAACACGTCCAGGTTCAGAGTCGTGAAGTTGGATTCTACTTCTGAGCCTTTCAAAAAAGGTCGATGGACTTGCACTGAGTTCTATGAAAAAGAAAACGCCGCTGTACCCGCCACCGAAGGGGTGGTCGTAAATAAGGTGGTGGAAAGTGTAAGACAAAACCCGACCGAAGCGACTTCTGAGAGGGAGAGCACGAGTGGGAGCTCTGTGAGCAGCAGCGTCAGCACACTGAGTCACTACACGGAGAGTGTGGGCAGCGGAGAGATGGGCACCCTGGCAGCCCCGCCGGTGCCCCCGACCCTTCCAGGGGTGGCCCTTCCGCAGATGGACTTCAGTAGCGCCGCTCCACAGGGCATTTCAGCAGTTAGCATGCCTCAGAGTATTTCTCAGTCGCAGATCTCGCAGGTACAGTTACCGTCTCAAGAACTGGGCTATCAGCCGAAGCCAGGTCTTCAACCAGTACCTCTGCAAGCCGGTATTCAGCCGTCACCTGTTGGCGTGGTGGGCGTCACTTCGGCTTTAGGTCAGCAGCCTTCCGTCGCCAGCCTGGCTCAACCCCAACTGCCGTATTCCCAGGCGGCTCCCCCAGTGCAAGCTCCCCTGCCAGGGGCGCCACCCCAACAGGTACAATATAGCCAGCCGGCGCCAGCTGTGGGCCCTCCGATGGCCCCAAGCCATGGTACATCAGTGGCTCCGAACCCAGCCTCCGAGTATGTTCAGCCCTCACCGCTTCTCCAAACAGCGGTATCCTCTGGACAGCCCACTTCTGCAGGGGTGGCTGTTGGAGCCACGGTGATTCCTATGGCTCAGCCACAGAGCATCCAGCTCCCAGTGCAGCCCGCGGCAGTGCAAGCACAACCTGCGGGGGCAGCTGGCCAACCTGTTGGCAAGGCTCACACGACAGTAGCCGCTGTACCTCCTGGCAGTCAAATCGCAACTATTGGTCAACAGACAAGTCTACCATCGGCACTGCAGCAGCCCTCCACCCAAGTCACACCTTCAGTTATCCAGCAAGGTGCTCCTCCGTCTTCACAGATAGTGCCACCTGCTCCAGCTGCGATCCTTCATCAGGGAGTTCAGCCCAGCGCTTCAGGCCTTCCTCAACAACTGGTCATTGCACCTCAGAGTACCCTATTACCTGTGCCTCCCCAGCCACAGGGGGTCGAGTCGGTAGCTCCAGGAGTGGTTTCGAAGCAGTTGCCTGCAGTTAGTCCTTTGCCCTCTGCTAGTAGTATTTCTGTTACGAATCAGGTTAGTTCAGCTGGTCCTTCTGGACTGCCTTCTGCCCCGACAAACTTGGTCCCGTCACAGAATATAGCACAAGCCCCTGTCACTCAGAATGGTAATTTGGTTCAAAGTGTCAGTCAGCCTCCCTTGCTAGCATCTAATATAAATTTGCCTTTGGCACAACAGCTACCGCTCAGTTCTGTTCAGTTCTCCGCACAATCATTAGCTCAGGCAATTGGAAGCCAAATCGAAGATGCCAGGCGCCCAGCGGAACCCTCCTTAGTTGGCTTACCTCAGACCATCAGTGGTGACAGTGGGGGAGTGTCAGCAGTTTCAGATGGCAGTAGCAGCAGCCTTGCAGCCTCTGCTTCTCTTTTCCCGTTGAAGGTGCTACCGCTGACGACACCCCTGGTGGATGGCGAGGACGAGAGGTAAGCTCATGCCGTGTTTCTGCAGGCATTCAACAGATGCAGAGTTCCTCTTTTTAGTCACTGCATATGCACAGGGTTAGTCTAAAAGCATTATCTACTTTTTTCCTCTTTAGAGGTGAACGAGCATTTTTCTGGTAAGTTTTCTAGAGCAGGAGTGTGATGGAATGGTTTCAAACTGCTTAGGAAATGGTCTAAGTAAAACGTAAACAATACTTGACAGAATGGTTTTTGAACATTAAGAGTAGGTATGGGAGCCCCAAGCGGTTTTGTTATTTATGAGATGGTTTTTTAGAATTAATTATGAACAGAAGCTTAATTTTTGCCAACCCAGCTTAATATTTCGTCTCTTCTTTTGACTTACTAAAATCGTTATGATCATCTCTTGGGGGCAGAAGGGGAGGTTTTGGTTCCATTTGTTTCTCCTTCACTGGACTGGATGACCCAAAGTTCTACTGTGTTTGCTATTAGTCTGAAAAAGATCATGTTACTGCTTTTCCTAGTCAGATATTATAGGAAAGGTGACCTAAGCTGGGTTATACAGGTTGCTCTCAAACTAACTGACTGACTTTTGTGTACTTACTTAATGGTCGTTTTATCTGAACAGTAAAGAAATGGGAATGGTAAAAAATGTTTTATGGGGGAGGAGGGGCATACACTCTTAAAAACAGCCCAATTTATCTTTGACAGTAGTAGGCAGTATGTTTTTCCTTTTGCATAGTAGATCAAGATGGTAGCTGTTTTAAAGAGTAAAGAAAGAGAATGTCTTGGAGGGTTGAATTTATAGAGACATGAAACTGCCTGTGTTCTGCTAATCTACTCTACTTGTTCTCTTCTCTAACCAGAGAAATACAGAAAGCCTAAAATACATTACTAGACCATTGTTTTCTTAATAGGATTGGTAATAATATGGTGATCACATTTATTGAATCAAATTGTGTCTTTGAAGCTGGCTAGCTAGAAGAGTTGTGAAACCTCTCATGATACTACACGGCTTTAAATTAAGTTGATTTTTAAAGGAATGTTCTTTTCACAGATTTGCCTTACTAACCTTGATCAAAGTAATAGTTTTGATCAAGGAGTTTTGACAGAGGCTATTCATTTTCACTGTGGAACTTTGAATAAATGTGAAAGATACTTAAATATTTTAGTATTGGAGATTTTTGTGATTGAACTTTTATTAAGCCAGTTGGAACATTTACATTCTAAATGTATGTCTGTGGTTTTCACTTTGGAAAAATTTAGCATATTTCAAAAGAATTGCCATTTTAGAAAAACAAAGGCCAAATGTTTCAGTGAGGCCTTCTTTTTTTTTTAAATTACTTAAAAGATATAAGGTAAAGGCATAGTTAATTGAAATAATTTAAATTCTTGCCTTTGAAGATTCTTATTTTTCTAAGTCATATATAGAATCTTGTTATCTAGCCACATGTATTCTGTATCATGTATACAAGGCTCTAACTTTAAAGAGAGACCTCTTCTAGGAGGTGGTTTCCTTAATAGTTGTATTATAATTGTTGCTAAACCTTTAAATTTATCAAATCATGCTAATACACATCTATAATTTTAAATAATTAACTTACCTCAGATATTCAGGTTTTCTAAATCTAGTGACTGTGATCTGAGTAAAACCCCTATAAGAACAGGTATATTATGTGGATGCTAAATTTAGAGAAGTAAAAGATGGGTGGATACACAAATGAAAACCACATACTTTGAATTCAAACCTGCCATGATTTTTACTAATTACCATTGTGGTCTCCTGGCATGACTTTTTCCTTTTTGTTTTCTCCTCCTGGTGGTAGGGCATGATAGAGCTTTCCATAACATGGTGTTCCAGATGATTAAAGTCAGATGTCGCTACTTACAACTTGGTTTTTAACTGTAGAGCTAGAGTCCCAGTTTAAGATAGTAGAACAAAATTTTTCCATATAGCAACTGAGGTGAGGACTAATGAGGGGCAAATTATGTAGAAAGGTTTGAAATTCTGTAATATCAAAATGACCCCTAAAATAGCTGTAAAGGTCAGATCTGGTAAATTTGTGTATTATTTTCTTGGCATTTTACTGCGGATTATCACTGTAGTTTGGGAAAAAATTGTTAAGTGATAATGATTTAAAAAATTGTTTTTACTTTTTTCTTCCCATGTTAGTTTCTGTGTTGTTTGTGTCTTCTGGGCTTCACCTATGGATCTCATGGGAGAAAAGGATACATTGTAATGTCAGTATTGTGACTTAGAAAACACATTAGCAATAAAACTTTTAGGTGGTAGGATAAATGAAGATTGGCTGTTCTTTTTTCATCTTTTGAAATAATATTGACACAGGGTAAATTTTAAAATGTTGGTAACACATGTGTCTACTGGTGTTGGCTACTGGCAGAGACTATAAAGATTAGAAACATGGATCAGGCCTTAAGATTATGTGTGATCTTTTTTTTAAAAAATCATTCTCCTTAAAAAGGTCTTAATGTCTTATGTTGGGCTTCCCTGGTGGCTCAGATTCCTGAGTTTGGTCCCTGGGTTGGGAAGACCCCCCTGGAGAAGTGAATGGCTACCCACTCCCATATTCTTGCCTAGAGAATTCCATGGACTAGGAGTCTGGTGGGCTATAATCCACGGGATTGCGAAGAGTTGGACACAACTGGGTGGCTAGCAAACAAAACACATCATGTCTTAGGTTAGCCTTTAATGTGAACTTACTGTTACAGCACAGGGAAGATGCAGGTATTTCACACTGATGTTTTCAGTGTTTTGTGATTGTTAATACAGCCTCTTCTGTGAAATTGGTCAAACTTCCATTCATCCTTCAAGACTCAGCTCAGATGTTCCCTCTGTAGCATTCTCTTCAAGAAATGTTTGCCTTAGCCCTTTTTAGTGTTCTTCTATTCAAGGCACTGTGCACGTTCAATTAAAATTACATTTACCCATTTTCCCCACAAGACCGTGAATTCTTCCAGGGCAAGAGCTAAGTGTTTTTTGAAAGAATTAATGAGCAGACCTTTCTCTGCCTTTTGGATGATTTAAAACTTGTATTGTCTCTCACCTTAAGCATAACTGTTGGAGATGCAGGATCATATAATTTAATGCAACAGAATGAAAAGAAATTTCATACCTTAAGGTAAATTGATATTTATCTTCTAAATAGAGTACCTGTATATAGAGTAGTTCCTCAAATATTTATTAATGAGGAATTTGAGCTTTCTTATCAAATAGGAGTCATACTCATTTTTGCCAGCTTCTTAGGATGGTTGCATCAGATAAAATACTTTAACTGTGAAATACTAAGTTATAAGATCTAATTTTTATTTATGTTGTACCTGCCCAGTTTAAAGAGCCAAATAGTTTATGTGCTTATCAAAACAAAGAAAAGCTTCCTGCCCTCTCTATTTCCCTGAAGCAATCACTTTCACATCTTGTAGATGATGATTGTGATATTTATCTCCTAGTCTCTAAATAACCGCCTGTATTACTACTTGACGTGCAACGCAGCCAGGTGGTTAGGAGCGTGGACTGCTTGGGTTGAGCCACCCTCTGTTGTTCACCAGCTGCTTAACCTCTCTGTTCCTCGGTTTGCTCACTTTAGAAAGTGGTGAGAATAGTATCTACCGCGTAGGATTTTGTAAGAATGAAACGAATTTGGAAAGTCCTTTGAAATGTCTCTAACTCATATGCTCTATATTACTGTTCAGTTGCTAAGTTGTGTCCAACTCTTTGCAACCCCATGAACTGTAGCATGTCAGACTTCCCTGTCCTTCACTGTCTCCCAGAGTTTGCTCAAATTAAGGCCCATTGAGTCAGTGATGCTGTCTAACCATCTCATCCTCTGCTGCCCTTTTTTCCTTTTGTCTTCGATTTTTCCCAGCATCAGGGTCTTTTCCAATGAGTCGGCTCTTTGCATCAGGTGGCCAGAATCTTGGAGCTTCAGCATTAGTCCTTCCAATGAATATTCAAAGTTGACTTCCTTTAGGTTTGCTTTGTATAAGTATGTGTTAGGTAAAAATACTCCTAGCTTTTGTTTTTGGCTTTAGTAACTTCCTGGGTAGAAAATGAAGATTCACTTTGTCATGATCTACTCAGCTGGTCCTCCTTCCTCCTGGTCCCCCCTTCATCTTAATAGTTATGATTGCATCACTGTTGATTATTCAGTTTTCTTATAAAGTATAACTTTTCCTAGCCTGTCTAATGTCCTGCACTTGCCTTCCTCCTCCGATCCCAGCCATCTAGTATGTATGGTATACTTGTATATGTATTTCTGTATATTGTTTAACATGTACTAATGTTAGTAGTGGGTTCCCTTACCCCATGTTTTCATCCATCATCATCTGTTTCCTCCAGGCTGCCTTTCTTCCCATTTTTGTGGGTTTTGGGCTTAACATTTTGTGATAGAGCCTCTCAGATGTCTGGCAATTCTTGATCTTTTGGGTGTACTTGAATGTAGGAGACTAAAGAGCTGATAAGCAGTTCTCAATGTGACTTGTTGACTGTTAGCTTTTCCATAGGCTGATCTGGCTGGAATTCACTGTCTCCACGCCTCACTGCCGCTTTAGTTTTCTCTGTAGTAATCACTGACTCAGCGTTTCATCAAGTGTCCCTGGAGATGTTCAGACATATCAGGTATTGTTACCACTTTTATCTTTCTGAGGAAGTCTCTCATATTTCTCTGATCTTCCCTAATATTGTGGGGTTCTGTGGTTGGATCTCTCTTTTCCAGTGACCCATGTCATATTTTTTCTTGGCTTGCTCCATATTTTTAAATGGCTTTATATTACCCTTATACAGTTAGGTAAAGGATATTGGATTGGAAAGTGTATTATTTTATCATTTTGCTCCATAGCTTTCTAGCTTCCATGCTGCTTTTGGGAAGTTTGAAGCCTTGCTGATGGCTTACATATATTACATGTGGCTTGTGTGTGTTTTGTTTTTCCTTTTTACCCCTGTCCTCTTGTTTATTCTCTTTTCTTCCCTTCTCTCATTTTTTAAATATCTGAAAGCTTTCAAGAGTGTATCTGTTTTTAGCATTCTGAAATTTAACAGTGAGGGTTCCTTATGTGGATTTCTTTTCATTCAGGGTGCTGAATGCTTGGTGTGCCCTTCAGTCTGGAAACGCCTTTTAGTTTTGGGACTTTTTCTTGAATGAGGTTGTTGATTATTTCTTTCCGATTTCTCTTTTCTTTCTCGAATTCCTTTTATTGGGATAATAGACCTTCTTGACCAGTCTTCTGATTTTCTGATATTTTCTTTCCTATTTTCCATCTTTTTCTTTTTGCTCTACTGCTGTTGAGTTTTCATCTATAATCATAAATTATCATATATTAAATTTCCAAGAGCTTTTGTCTTTGGTCCTTTTGAATAGTATCTATCCTGTTCTAGTAGCAATCATACTTTCTCTTAGCTGAGTATAAGTGTTAGTTTTTTTTTTTTTTTATTCATTTAGGTTTCTTCTCCATGTGTGATCTGTGTCCTCCATTTTTTACTCTCTTAGTTTTTATTTGTTTGGTCTTTATCTTTTGTGTTACAGCCTTTCCTTAGATGGTGGTTGTGTGTGAGTAGGGGAGTAAAATGCTGATTTGAAATTCTGAGAGGTTTTGTTAGCTTCACTCTGGTAACCTGTCCGGGCACCTCCGTATGGGTTCCTTCACTTGGTCAGCTTGTTTTCGGTATGCTGTCCTGCATATTGCTGTGCCTCGTTTTCTCAGTCCCAGGATCTTGTGTTTTATATTCACTAGACAATATATTTTCAGTTTTTTGTTGGGTTTGGGGAGGGGTGGTTGGTATCTGTGGGGCTGGTTGCTTCTTAAACAGACTTTAAAACAATCTTTCTTATTTTAGCACTCTCTCTCCCCCACATCCCACTTCAGATGTATGTGGTACTGCCAATTCCTGAGTCTTTTGGGGATTTTACAGTTTAAATTGGGTTTGTTCTTGGCTTTCCCCACTGTTTGCTAAAGATTTGATTTCCTAGTGTTTGCTAAGTCATTTGTCACTCAACCATCTGCTTTCCAGCTTCCAAATTTTTGTTGCTATTGTCTTTTCACCCATTCTCTCAATTTTTGTGGGCTCATGGCTTTTTATATCTTAAAAATTCCTTTTCTGTCATGTTTGTGAGGTTTTTAGGAAAGGAGTGTGAACTGTGGTTAACTACACCGTCTATTTCAGTTGTAGAATGCTATGCTATTAAATATGAAGAAGGATACTAATTTTAATGATTCATGCTCCAAAATTTTGATCTGTAATTAGTACATAAATTTTGAGTGGAATTGCTTGGCTTATATTCAGCAGAAATAAGAATGGCCTATAACTTGGTATTTCAGTTCACAGAAGTGATTTAAAATGTTGGATTAGATTCAGTTAATACTTATTATCACATTTAATCACTAAACAACCTTGTGAATTAAGTTTTCTCTAATTTACTGGTGCGTAAACAGAAGCTTATTTGGTTTATTAAAGAAACCAAGTGGGTTGTGTAAGGTTACACACATAGCAGTGAAGCAGAGTAAGGATTAAAAGTCGTTTTTCCAATTCAGAATCTGGTGCTGTTTCCACTGCTCATAAGGCCAACACGAGGTGAGCCCCTAAGGAGTATTAGAGTGGCTGAAAACCTGAAAGAAGGCAGGCCTCGTTGATTTGTGTCTTAGTACAAATCATGGAATTGCCCTAGAACATATCAGCATTTACCTGTGACCCTTTGATGAGGAAAAAAGTGGGCAGAGTCATAAGATTGATGTACCTGGAAAATACAGTAGACAGACAAATGTTAGATGAATTAGTTTTAACATTTTGGGGGGAAAGTTGTATGAAAATTATCTTTTCAGGAAAACCATTTTAATTTTCTAATCTAAATTCTGTCTTTGTAACATTGGCTTCAGTATTGCACAGCAAATAGATTTTTGTTTGTTTGTTTGTTTAGAAACTTCAATTAAAAAATATGAAACTGCAGAGCACACCCTGTTCTGGTACGGCATTATCTGAACCATAGTGGTTGATTTTTGCTGTGTCACTGTGTCTTTAGGGTTGACTATGTCATGGTAAGAATATGCTTTAGTGGCTTATTAAAAGAAATGACATGAGGGGAAAAATGATAAAGGATGTTTATGTTATTTTAAAAGAATGATCTGTCTATATTGAGTTTTGGATTCCAGGTTGACATTTTTCCTAGGCTCGCGTATATTCAAAGGGCCCACTCTCTCCAACCCTTCACTTCTTCCTTACCTATCAGCTAGACCTGAAAATCTTACTGGACCTTTCAGCCTCATGAGGTCTAGTTGAGCTTTGTTTTCCTTCCTTGAAGCACCCATTCTCATTTACTTTCAGTTCAGCTCTTCTATCAGACTCATCGTTGGAGTTCTTTGGATTTGTGTCCTCTTCCCATCTCCTCCCTTTTCCCTAGGTAGTAGAGCTCTTCTTAGCTCTAGACTGATGTGGGCCTTTGCCTTAAATGTTATCTCTACTTGCGTTCTCACAGCCTCCCAGTCTCAACAGATCACAAGCTTAACCTCCTCATTACTTGACCTCTCAAATTTATTAGTCATCCTCATTTTAATAAATGTTATTTCTCATTCTAGTTCTTCACTTTAGGAGCCTCAGTCATTTCTTTCCCTCACCCTCTACATTCTGACCATTACTTTCTAAATATATCTTGAATTTATCTTTTCTTTCACTATCTCTGTTGCCACAACTCTAGCCTAAGATAACATACTCAACTCTGAAAAGTACTGCAGTTGCTTCTTCACCAACTTTCTGCATACATTCTTGCCTTTCTCTGATTTTATGTCTTGTAGTCAGAATGACATTCTTAAAATGGAAATCTGTTTCAGTTACTCACTTGTCCCAAATCCCTAAGGCATTTCCACTTTTTTTTAAGGTGATTCCATTTTGCTTTTGCTCCCTTCTGGCTTCATATGCTACTTCCCCTCACTTTTTGAGTCCCATCTGCCTCCTTTCAGACCCTCAGGTTGTCATCCTTTCTTGCTCTGTCCTCCAGGCTTTGGCTTGGACTGTTCTTTTAGCCAAAACGTGTTCTATGTCATCTTTCCTCCTTTCCTCCCTAAAGCTTCACTGTCACCTTAAGAGGCCTTCTCTGATACACCAGTCTAAACTTAGATTCTTTGTTAACACTGTTTAAGATCACCTTGTTATTTTATAGTGCTTAGTACAGCTTGTAATTTGTGTGTGATTATCTGTTTGATTTTAAGCTTCACAAACAGGTTTTTGGTTTGCTACTATTTATACAAAGTATATGTTGGTATCTGACAGTAGGTACTCAGTCAAAATCTGTTTAATAAGTGAAGAAAAAAAAAATTTAATGTTGGCATAAAGACAACTTCTTTTTAAAAACACTATTATGACATATTTGAAAGGTAAATAAGTTCTTGATACATCATGTGATAACACTATTTTCTCCTTTAGTATAGTTGATTGAGAGAGTTGATTGAAAATTGATTGATTACTTTTTGCTGTTCATGAGCAAAAAGCAATGCAGTATTACTTGCTGCTTTTAACAAGCATCTCCGTTTGTTTTTGCACATATGTTTTGTTTATGTAAGTTTATGATGAGTTCTCCAACTTAAACCCATTTATTTCTACATTGTGTCAGTATTTTTCTTTATCTCCTTTTGACTGGTTCAGCTCTTTAGCATAAATGATTCTCAAATATCTAAGTATTACCTTGAAAGTTCTTTGCAGTTTCAGCTGTTTAAAATATAAACATTTAACTGGCAAAATGCCACTTGTTTGTATTAAGAGTTTCCTTTGTTAGTGTAGTAAGTGTTGAGTTAATTACTTGTTTAAAATTCCTAACCATTCTGTTTTGCTTATGGTCACTGTAGTTACTTGTTACTAAATTAGTAAGTTATGGTTTCTGTTAAGGGCAAGGAACCATGAAAAACATGTGGCAGTGATTAGAATTAGCAATAAATTTAATTGATTATATATGGATATTAAATGGGAGTAAAAAAGTATTAAGAGATGAGGCCTTTTCAGGTTGGGGTTATTAAAAACAGGAGGGAAAATACAGAATATGTTGTAGTTCAGGGGTCATCAGAGGCTAGTTTGAGAGTCTTCAAAGGTTTTCATATCCTTTTGTGGACATACCAGTGTTAAACCTGGCTGTGTGGCTTAAAACTGTATTTGTGTTGACTGGGGAGAAGATTCACCATGGCTTGATTTTATTAAGGATTAGATCGTGGTGAATGGTATTGCCTTTTCTCATCCATGGAGCCATAGAGTAAAGCGTACTGAGCTTCCTGGGGATAAGACAGATGAGATAGCATCTTATTTTTCCAGGCAGCCCAGATTATTTTTATAATACTGATTTACTACCTAGGCGAGGAGCTCCTGGTACTCAGTGTACGTGTCGGAGTATTCTTTTTCTGAGTAATTGTAGATGGATGGATTGATTATAAAATTGCTCACTGTTGATGAGACTGTATTCTCTCTCAGCTCTCCTAGTTACCTAGTTTCTTTGGTTATTAGGGTTAGTGTATATCTCCATGTCAACAAGCCATGTACTGACTAGTTAGTCAAACAACATATAGAGGTATAGTTGAAATAATATCTAGCATTACATTTTTGCTATCATATGGGTATGATATATTTCTAGTGGTGATAGTAATAAAACCTTACTCTTGTATTATTTTTGTGGGGCAAGGGTTTAATAAAACCATTTGAGATAGATTATGTGCTCTGGAGTCATAGCAGTCTTAAAGTTGTCTTAAAGCAGTCTTAATGAATGGAGGAAATTAGGGGGATTGTGGTTTTCATTGTAAGATGATTCAGTTCAGGAACCCTTTGGTTAGCAAATTTCTCAACTTGTAAAAATACTGTATTCACTTTTCTAGCTTCTCCTCCCTCAAAGCAATGTTTCATTTCTCTTATGTCAAAAAGGAAAAAGACAACCCTGATTTTCCAGAAAAGCTATTGATTTACAGCTGCAGTTTTAAAGGTCTGAAGGATTAAGTGGTTCTAACCTTCAAGTACGATTTTGGCAGTTTAATGTCTCCATAGGTTTTATCTGTGTTTGTAATCCAAAGCAGATGTGTCCTAAATATATTTAGTAGTGAAAGGAAATCCAGGTAACTGTGAACTAAATATCTAGGATGGGTTCTTTACGTTATTGATCATAGGTGATTTCTTTGCGTACTAACCAGAGTCCATTGCCAGTTTCTTCCAGGCACTAGAAAGAGATGGAATTATTTCTTCCTATCCCCTGAGCACTCCTAGTACGGGAAAAGTCGCTCAGTCGTGTCCAACTCTTTGCGACCCTATGGCCTGTAGCCCACCAGGCTCCTCCATCCATGGAATTTTCCAGGCAAGAGTCTCTACCAAAAAGGAAATGGTATAGATTTATTCAAAGTGAGAAAAACATTAAGACTATCATTGACAGTAAATGTAATTTGATTATTTTATTGACATCTAAAGTGCCACAAAACGTATTCCTTTATATGTTGGTGCCTTTTTTCATTTTTGTTTGCCATTTCAAAAATTTGGGAATATACACACATATGTGTGGGTACACGAGGTGGCTCAGACGGTAAAGCGTCTGCCTACAATGTGGGAGACCTGGGTTCGATCCCTGGGTCGGGAAGAGCCTCTGGAGAAGGAAATGGCACCCCACTCCAGTACTCTTACCTGGAAAATCCCACAGACGGAAGAGCCTGGTAGGCTACAGTCCGTGGGGTCACAAAGAGTTGGACACCACTGAGTGACTTCACATATACAAAGGTATATGCTTTTTTAAGAGGACGCTTTAAAATCGTCCTTAGATTACAGAATCTCCTGGGTATTTGGAAGGATGTAATTTATTTACGTGTATATACATAGCACTGTTTATATCCTTTGGAGAAGGCAGTGGCACTCCACTCCAGTACTCTTGCCTGGAAAATCCCATGGACAGAGGAGCCTCGTAGGCTGCAGTCCATGGGGTCGCTAGGAGTCGGACACAACTGAGCGACTTCACTTTCACTTTTCACTTTCACGCACTGGAGAAGAAAAATGGCAACCCACTCCAGTGATCTTGCCTGGAGAATCCCAGGGACAGGGGAGCCTGGTGGGCTGCCATCTATGGGGTCGCACAGAGTCGGACACGACTGAAGTGACTTAGCATAGCATTAGCATTTATATCCTTAAAGAGAGCCTGCAGTTGAATTTAAGAATAAATAAATAAATAAATATATATATATACACACACACATATATATGCGCGCATGCACACACACACACACACACATGTACATGAAAGGAAGAGATAACAGGTAACAGATTCAATATATATTACTCTTCTCCTATTTTTGGTCCTTTGTGTCAGTTTTTCACCCATTTATAATTTATCTTGTAATATTTACATCTGTTTTTGCAAGCTTCTGGAAACATTTTAGAGAATGACTTGAGATAGAAAACCAGTAAATGGGAAAAGTATGGCAAGGTAGGATATGGTGTTTCATGAGAGATACTATTAAAGCAGTGGTGAGAGATAGAATGTAAAGATCACATGCTTTTGAGAGAACTTTGATAGCTGTGGGGATTGGTAATATAAGTCACATTAGCAGAGAAAACAGCCCAAAAGGTTCAAGGTATGGAGAGTGTTTTATAGAAAAGAACACAGGACATAGTCTAAGTTGGTAGGAGATAGTGTCTGTATACAAGAACGTGGCAGACGAGGCTAACTTTGAAAAGCCTTAAAGGCAGGATTGCCAAGTTTGGACTTAATTGGACTTGGAATGGAGGGCCCTTCTTGTGTTCATGTAGTGGCCTGATCAGTGCTGTGTTTTAGGAAACACATCCTTACGTTGAATGTCTCATTGCTTCCTTTCTTAATGGGGTATGAGAAGTTCAGTAGTTCCCTTTCCATCACTGGTGAAGATAGAGGCACATTCTCTTTGTGGTTGCAATCGGAGATAATGGTTTGAACCAGTGACCTTGGCCTCATTAGGAAAGCTAAGAAGGTAAGGACCCAGTCCACACACGGTAACACTCCACTTATTCAGAGTGGGTAACTTAATCCTTCAGAACGCAGCTCTGGCTTCCGAAACCGCTCGAAATTGCCATCATAAAACAAAGCTATGTGGTTTTTTTTGTTTTGCTTGTTTCCTCTTTTTGCATGGTATCTCTGGTCCTTTTTTGGACTTTTACTAGCTGTATCATCTTAAAGGAGATGAGGGGAGGGGAAGGGGAAAACGGGACTCTTAGGCATGTAGGATGACAGAAAGAAAGTAGCAGTTCATAACCTGACAGCAAAGTCGGAGTTGGAAATTTTAAGAAAACCCCAGAGAAATTTGATACGGTATTGACTCTTCACTAGTTGAAAGTTAGGTTATGTTTTATATATTATTTTAAGGAAGCATGAACCTGAATAAAGTCCGAATGGTGTTAATTACTGAGCTATGGATAAGTATAAAGAGATGGTATTTTTAGTTGTATTTGCCACATTGTATCATTTAACCATGGACTGTTTAATATGCTGCTCTATGTTGCTTTTTTTCCCCATTCTCAAATAAGGGAAGTGCTTCACATTTTCCTAGTAAGAGTCTTCTGTAAGAAATTCATAATGTGTTATAAATAAATGTTAGGCTTCTACAGACAGATATTAGAGAGAATATTTTCAGTACTAAAAAGTCCCTAATACATGCTAAGATTTAAGTAATTATCAATGATTTTTATATTTTATATCAATTTTATATATTATAAAATATCATATACTGTATATATTTTATATAATTTTATATTTATATTAATGAAATTATTGATGAATAAATGGCATGTCAGTTACTGATGAATAAATGGCATATCAGTTACCTATCAGTTTAAGGTATTGTGTAGATACTTACTTATTTGGATATTTTATTATAATATTCCCCCCTCAGTTTTTTCTTTGAAATATTTTTATCATCTTTTCAATGCAGTGAATCAAATAATTGTATCAAAGCTGATTTCTCATTTTAGATGTTTTAAGTCTCTTTTTTAGAAATGGATAATACAATCACTTTCTTTCATAAGGAGGTATTTGCTTATGCCTTTAATGTAGTTTTGTTTTCTTCGTTGTATCCTTTTTGTTGTACTATTTTCAACAATGACTAGGATTCTTTATTGAGGAAAATACTCTCCTGTTTTAATATTTACTTTTGAGAGATGGTATTGGAAGGACTTATGCTCAAGCTGAAACTCCCAATACTTCAGGCACCTGATGCGAAGAACTGACTCTTTGGAAAAGACCCTGATGCTGGGAAAGATTCAAGGTGGGAGGAGAAAAGGGGACAACAGAGGTTCATATGATTGGATGGCATCAACTCAATGGACATGAGTTTGAATAAGCTCCAGGAGTTGGTGATGGACAGGGAAGCCTGGCGTGCTGCAGTCCATGGGGTCACAAAGAGTCAGACACCTGAGCAACTGAACTGAACTGGTTCAGTGAAACTTACCTTATTAAATTTATTTTGGAAAAAATGCTACTTTGTAGTTAACCTTTTTAACTTGATTTTTGTTTTTTCAACTGTATTGTTTGGGGTGCAAGGTGATGAGGTGAATTGAGTAAATCTCTGGTTTTGGCTCCAGTGCTGTATGCTGATCAGGTGCTAAAGAGCCGTCACATGTCTGAGTCTTTCCTTCTTGTCCTGTTTTAAAAGGCTTGATCACTTACAGTTGATCTTAACTTCTCTTCCAGAGTCAAGCATGGAGCCTTATCTTTTGTCTTTGGTGGATATTCCATGATATCATAGAATCTTAAAATAAGGGATTTCAGTGATTCCTAAGCTGTTTTTTCATTGTGTTATTCTCTTCTTTTGGGATCTGTCAAACATTACTTACCAGTTATTCTCCTATGTGACATCAGGATTTATGTTTGTACAACTGGATATATATCTTATTAGGAATTTACCTGTTTTGAGATTCCAGGGAGGAAGGGTAGATCTAGAATGAGGAGGTGTAGGGTGAGTCCAAGCTAGGTATCTTAACTAGTTTTCTGCCTCCATTCTTGAATCCCATAGTAATAAACCAAATATTAAACTGCATCCGAGTCCTTTTTTAAAATTTATTTTTAAATGGAGGATATTGCTTTACTATGTTGTCTTGGTTTCTGCCGTACAGCAGTGTGAATGAGCCATAAGTATATATATATCCCCTCATCCCAATCCTTTTAGGAACAAGCATACTTGCGTGTGTGCTCAGGTGCTTCAGTCTTGTCCAACTCTGCGACCCTGTGGACTGTAGCCTGCCAGGCTCCTCTGTCCATGGGGTTCTCTAGGCAAGAATTATTGGAGTGGGTTGCCATTTCCTCCTCCAGGGGGTCACCCCTCGTGCAGGGATCAAACCCATGTCTCATGTCTCTGGCATTGGCAGGGAGGTTCATTACCACTAGAGCCACCTAGGAAGCCCCAGTATCAAGTATGTTTAATATTTACTGAAGGTAAATAATACTTGAAGTAGCAACTTCTTTAACTTTTTTTTTTTTTAAGGTAAATTTGTATAAGGTTGATGATAAATTCATAGAGGACCTTAGGATTGGATGACAGATGATTCTAAAATGTCTTTCACTATATTATTGGCTGACATACTACTACAGGTAAAATGTCAAGGAAGTTGGTCACATAACTACTAAGTGATGGAGCTAGTATTCCATTAGGTGATTTGATTCCAGAGCTTGTACCACTCTGGCTCTCTGTGGGTTCCATATCCATGGATTCGGCCATTCTCTGGTTGGTTGAATCTGAAGATGTGGGATCCACAGGTGGGGAGGGCCAGTAGTATTGATACTTGATACTACTTTGGACCTAGGGAATGTCATAATGAGTGAAGTAAGTCAGAGAAGGAGAAATATCGTATGACATCCCTTATACATGGAATCTAAAAAGAATTGATACAAATGAACTTATTTACAAAACAGAAAGAAACCCAAACTTAGAAAAGGAGCTTATGATTGCCTGGGGGAGGAGATAGGGAGTTTGGGAAGGTCATGTACACACTGCTGTATTTAAAATGGATAACCAACAAGGACCTATTGTATAGCACATGGAACTCTACTCAATGTGATGTGCCAGCCTGGATGGGAGGGGTGTTTGGAAGAGAATGGATACATGTATATGTATGGCTGAATCCCTTTGCTGTTCACCGGAAACTACCACAACATTGTTAATTAGCTATACCAATAAAAGGGCCTCCCTAGTGGCTTAGATGATAAAGAGTCCGCCTGCAGTGCAGGAGACCTGGCTTCGATCCCTGGGTTGGGAAGATCCCCTGGAGAAGGAAATGCCAACCCACTCCAGTATTCTTGCCTGGAGAATCCCATGGACGGAGGAACCTGGTGGGCTACAGTCCATGGAGTCGCAGAGTTGGACACAGTTGAGTGACTTCACTTTCACTAATAAAAAGTTTAAAATTTGAAAAAAAAAGCACAAATGCAGGCCACAAAAAAAGCAGTCTTTAGCATATGAGTATGGAGCTCTTTGGCCTTATACACTTCCTGTTGGTTCTTCAGGAGTGGTACAGTGACTGGTGTTCCAAATGATGATCCTCTCAATCTTAATTGCGTTCTTTTTTTCTTAAAACATTTGAAAGCATTTTCTACTCAAAATTATTTAAGTTTACCAAGTTTTTGCTAAAGAATAAGCCTTTAATTAGAAAATCTGCTTAAGTGGAATCCAGTTTCTGAAAAATAAATTGATATAGAGATAGTTTTATGACAAACATTTTAATAGATCAGACTGGTAGCCTTGTATTGATCTCAGTGAGCTTTAAGTACAGACTTATAAGCTCTTGATACTTCAGGTTATTTTTTGTTTCATGTGATCAAATTACAGTACTTTTCAAAATAGAAAACTCTTTAATCAATTCAATTATAATAGCACATTGTGACTCAGATCTTTTAATTTTGTACAGTGACAGCTTATGTTCACATTGCAAGATTATTATTGGAATAAAAAATTACTAATTTACATGAACATTTTTATATGAAGTTGAAAAACAAGATTTACTAGTCTTTTTTGCTTATTAACCTAGAAGAATATTATTTTTAAATCTTAGTTGCATTAGTTATTCTTTTAATTCAAATGTCTTATAGTAAAGTTGCTTTCCTTAATTTTTATATTTTCCTGATTCACTTATAAACAGTGGAACTAGAGAAAACAATTGGAATTTTTAAAAATTATAATTAACAGTAAAGGATATCTTAAAGGATATCTTAAAGTATATCTTAAAGGATATAGTAGTAATTTGTCATTTAATAGTAACATAGTATAAATCTTATTCACATGTTCCATAATTTCACTTTCCAGTAATATGAAATAGCCAAAGCTGCTAAAAGTCAGTAATTTTCACATCTTGTACACTTGATTGCATTTCTAGACATTTTGCTTATTGATATGCTTTCAAGAGCCTAAATTTGCCACTCTTCCCAATCCTTGAAGCAGTCACATTGAAAAAGAGAAATTATCAGTGAGGTTACCCTTCTGAAATGGATAGGCTAACAGACTCACTTTGTTTTTTCTTTATATAAGTTTAGGTATGTCTCTAGTTACATTCAGATTCTTAGCTTATAAGAATCTGTCAGTAGCTTCAGTTAGCTTATTAAGAAATTGATCCATATGCAAAAAAAAAAAAGTGAACACATCGGCTTAACAAAAACCTGGTTGTGTTGTGAATATGTGACTTAAATACAATTAATACAAATGTAGTTAATACAAATGGTTGAGTTAGAGGTTCAAAACATGAAAAGGGGCGGGGGGGGGGGAACAAAAATAGAAAGGCCAGTAAAAGGGATGGTCAGGCGAGAGGAGGATCTGGTGATAGTTTTTAGCTGTATGAAGTATTTTAGAAAAACTAAGCAATGTAAGCAATTGTCTCTTAGCCCAGAAGGCTTTTTATATTTATCATATTTCTGTTCTTTCTTGATATGTGTGATTATTTAAGAAATATTTATTAAATGCTTGTTATACACATATGTTCACACTGAGCAAACATACTAAGGATGCAAAGGGAAAAAGACATGATTTTGGTCTTAAACAATTTTGTCTTGGACCCTGAAGAAATATCCTAAAATCTTGTACGTCTTCTGAATTATTCCGCATTAAATTATGCTTAGTTATTCTGTGTGTGATGTGCATGACAGCTTTTCTGTTCACACAGGTTGATTAATCTATGCTGTAGACTAATGAGCATAGAGCATAATGAGGTGGAGTTTAATGAGCATTATCCTTGGCCTCAGATCAGGTGTCTAATCTTGTTTATGCTGTCTCTTCATTGTCTGACCTTTGTAAATGTACCTGTAAGCCCAATTTCTTACCTGTTAAATGGGAGTACTAGCTACCCTTGCACTGTTAATGGGAGGATTAAAGGAGATAATGTAGTGCAGCAAGTTCACTTCTTTGTTCGGTAAATAGTAGCTGCTGCTCTTACTGTGCCAAATAAGAATGATTCCTTTCTTACCTACTGTAAATTGAAATTACGAACTTGTCTACGTGTTTAGAGACTTTCTCCATACTACAGCCTTAGAAACAAGTGATGCTGCGCCTTTGTGACATTTTCCGTGGTAGCCTTTCTCACCTGGAGCTCCATTAGAGAATTAATGCATGCAGGAGGAGTGCACACCTTCTCAATTCTCTTACAAACAATGTATATTTAGTATCACCATTCCAGATACATAAGAGAAAAGTGAATTTATAATGAAAGCATTGCGATTAATTCTTTTGCTGAATCCCAGGGTGCTTGGACTGTAGCTTGACTATTGGAGAAGTGCTTCAGAATTCTGGAACTCATGGAAATAAAAATTGTTAAAAGCATACTTTCCTCTTTCTTAATGGAGGCAGGGAATATGTAGAAGGAATGTAGTGTCATGTGGCAGATTGCTGATACTCCTAAAATGAAACCATTTCCCTAATCAAATGGTTCTGAAACTTTTTTGCTGTAAGATTGTTTTAGACAGGCGTAATGTCCTGAAGACCATCTGTTCCATACTCAGTCCCATATGGAACTGAAGACTTATCTGCTTAGAATGAATGGAATTAAATCAGTTTATTTTAAATAAGATAATGAGTCAGTACCTGGTTTCTAAGTTTCAGAGATTCCTTGAACTGGATTTTGAAATCTAGTTTAAAAGTTTCAAAACTAATGTTTTGGGAATGCTGGTTCTTCAAGTAAAAAGAAAAATGTTCTAGAGCCCTGGAATTTGGGGGAGAATGCTTTTTGTTATATACATCTTGGAGACTGACATTGTATTTTAATTTATTGAAGGCTGAGAAATTCTGCAGAAGGAAGACAGTCTTATTTCTTGACTCCAACTCATTTGAACATATAGCACCTATATGTCTTGTAGACCCTGTGTTTTTGGGAACATACTTTGGGAAATGTTGATCTGTTTCATTTTACATGTGAGGAATATTCTGGGTCGTATAGCTAAGTGATGGCAGGCTTCAAGTGCATCCCGTCCCTTCATTTATTATTCTACATGAGCGGTTCTTTTTCTGCTATACCACCTTGTTTTCTCTTAAGTATTTGATTTATATTAGAAATAAAAGTATAATTGTTGTCATGTGAAAATGTATAGCAAGTATATATACCATCTGGCAGAAGTTTAAGAACATGTTGTGAGAAGTATAGCACTGGCATATTTGCAGCCTCATTTAATTGGCCCTGTCATTGTAAATGGTTTGCAGACCTTAAGGATGGGCCTCGTATGAGTTAGCATATTCCTAGGGGAAATCTGAAACTAGGAGAGAAAGAACTAGTTAACTCCATGAACTCAGAGATAGGAACTAATCAGAACTTGCTCTGTGCTTCAGTTAGTAAAACATAGGACATTTTACTTACTTTACTTTGTTTTTCTTATGTTTTAGAGTTAAAACTTGACATTGCTAACAAAGTAAAGGACCCAGTTAAACATTTGCACTCCCATTTATCTATTTCATGTGTTAAGCATTTATTTCAGCAATGGAATAAGAAAGTGGTACCAAAAAGGATGTCAAATTCTGAGAATAATGGAAGTCTTTTGGAGACTAAAAGATTTATCAAAGAGGTGAAAAGAATGGATATTGGAGATGTTCCTGAAGATGTATTGGTAGATTAAGGTATTTTCTGGCTTTTTTGGGAATAACTTTGACGATAGACCATAAAACAGCAGGAAGTCAGCATTTTTAAAGTATTAGCTGTATTTATCAGAGACTTGATTCAAGTTTTAAAGGAAGAATGGAAAAAGATTTTCCAACTCAAACACTATAATCTTGTATTCTGAATAAAACTTAAAGAAGTGCCTTATTTAAATATGTGAAGGGAGTATACAAGAATTTTATTTCTTGAAGAAGTTATATTCACATTTGCTGTTTTCTCACTGACTAAATTGAAAACTTGAGTTGTGGTAATAGTGGCACTTACAAGGCCTTAATCCAAGATCTGTGATGGCCTTTAGAAAGTTGTATGGATAGCCCACATGGTTTTAACTAAACTTCATGTATCTCTTTTATGTCAAATCACATTTCTAAAGTTGATTTGATGGTAATGATGTTCTTTTCCTTTCATACCATTTCACCATTTTCTTTTTTGGCAGTATTTTCGTTTTCACGACCTGGATCGTGACTATAAAATCTTATTTCTAAAATGTTTGGAAAGTAGGATTGTCTGTGAAAGCTGTGAATGGTTGGTAAAATATCAGGATTAATGTGTTTTTTTTTTTCCCTCAGAATGTAAATTTAGTATAGCATATCAGGTTGGGCATTCTTTATTTTCCTGGTTTGTAGTTTCATTACTGTGTAGGTATTAAATACCTCATGAGTATTTGGCAAACTTGGGCTTTCTTAATTTTTGATGGTTTACTGACTGACATGGACCTCAAAGTTCAGTATGCCATCTGTGACTACTTTTTGTCACTGCAGGCTCAATGGCCAGACAAGTTATATAGAACTAGAGTAGATTAAAGGTGTTATTTATAATTAAATAATTCTCTAGTCTTTTAAAAAACCTTGCTCGCTTTGTTGTTAAGGAATTTGAAAGCATCTTGTTCTTGTATAAACTACTGAGTACTTCTTATATCATACTCACAAAGAGATATTATATTGATTTTTATTAGGTTTCATCGGAATGAGGAAGGGAATGACCTTCCTTTGATCTTGTTTTTATATACAGAAGAATTTGAGTAGAAATAATGAAAGCCGTGTGTAAATAATTTTAAAAATACATTAAAATTTAGGACAGCTACAACAGCCATACAAAATATTATATACGGTAACAAACGAAAGACTGTTCTCTAAGTAGCAGAATTGAGCTCTGAATTAGTAGAGAATAAAATCCAATTGTTACTGCTAGATCATTATTCTTACACTGCTCGTAACAGAAGTGATGACTTAATATAATGTTTATTAATTTAATGTGTATATTTAATGACTTAAATACAATGTTTAAATTTCATTAAGATAATTAAACTCATTGAACTTTTTATGAGATTTTTATACATTTAAGAGACTGTCCTATATATTTGTTAGACAGGTTAATAGATACATGTGACATGTAAACTAGAAATTAAAATTCTGAATCTTGATTTTTTGGAGATCCTTTCAAGATAGAAGAATTTCGAATTACCATTTCAACAGACTTTTAGATATAGGCCTTTTAGGTTCTGTAGAAACATCTGTTTCTAGGTTATTTATGGTGCTGATACTGAGTTTTGCTATACTTTATTTCTAAGTCTTTTTGCCTTGCAGACTTTCCTGGGTTGGTAGAAATGGCAAAACAAATAAAAGAAGAAAATTTCAGTTCTACTTAAAGCGTTTATTCTAGCATTTTATCACATTCTAAGTATTTTAAAAGCAAATATTGCTAATCAAAATAATATAATTTGGAAAAGTATAAAATTAGTTAAAACTCAGGATCTTGGAGACAAATTGGTTTTCTGTTTCCTAGTCTACAACTTACTAGATTTGTGATCTTAGATGAGTTAACTTTATTGCTTTGTGCCTTAGTTTATTCTCAGTAAACTTGTGACAATTGTATTGTATGTCATTGAGTTGTGAGGTTGAGTGAGGCCATATATATAAAACACGTACTATATTGCTGTATACTAAGCTCTCCGTAAGTGTTAAAAAAAAAAAAAACAGGTTACAAATATTTACTTGTAACTCATTTTTTAAGTGAAGGTTTATTAATTGAGAATTTTGTAATTTGATTTTTAGGAAAAAAAATTGTAAGAGGGGTATTTATGGCACTATACTTTCTTATGGAGATTTTTAAGAAAATGAGCACAAAGTTTTATTCCTTGAATTTTTTATTATGCGGGAATAAAAATTCACATGTAGTAATTCAAAATCTGAAGACTTTTTGTTTTTTAGCCAATTACTCCTATATGCTTGCTTTAGTCCAAAGTTCATTTCCATGCTAGTTTAACATAAACATAATTCAGTTTCTCTGTTTGTAGAAGAGAAGATATTTTTTTATCTCTGATTTCTTCCAAATCAGAGTTCTCTGTATAGAACTATTTATCAAAAAAATTAAAAAGCATAAGCAAGACTATCACTATCTGATTAGTTTTCTGATGTTAGTACAGAACATTAATGCTGTTACTTCTATTGCTGTTGCTGCTGCTGCTAAGTCGCTTCAGTCGTGTCCGACTCTGTGCGACCCCATAGACGGCAGCCCACCAGGCTTCCCCATCCCTGGGATTCTCCAGGCAAGAACACTGGAGTGGGTTGCATTTCCTTCTCCAGTGCATGAAAGTGAAGTTGCTCAGTTGTGTCCGACTCTGGCGACCCCATGGACTGCAGCCTACCAAGGCTCCTCCGTCCATGGGATTTTCTAGGCAAAAGTACTGGAGTGGGGTGCCATTGCCTTCTCTGTATTTCTACTAGAGGTAGTTTTTAAAGAAAGATTGAAGTGCACTTTATGTCAAATTATTCAGAACCTTTTAATTTTATTTTAAAACAAACTTAGGTCTACCAAAGTTGCAGAAATAGTGCATAGAATTCGCCCAGCTTTTGCTAATATTTGTAGAACAAATGTAGACATCAGGAGTTAATACTAACCATCTGTAAGTTTATTTGCATTTTGATCATAGTCCATTAAATGACCTTGTTTTGGTCCAGGATCCTATCTAGAATTTCACAGTGTATTTAATTGTCATGTCTGTTTAATCTTCTTCAGTCTGGGCTGGTTCTTTGTTGTCTTTGCCTTTTGTAACCGTGACATTTTTGAAGAGTACTGGTTAGTTAGACTATTTTTTAACTTGTGTGTCTGATGTTCTTTCATAATCAGATTGAGAATTAAACATTTTTGGAAAAGATTCTACTGAAGTGATGTTATGTCCTTATCAGTACATTGTATCAGGAGGTACATGGTACCGATTTGTCCTGATACTGGTGGTGATAAAAGTTAATTTGGTTAAGGAAGTGTCTGTCAGGTTTCTACACTATTAATTTACTTTTTTCCTATAATAATAAGTGTCTTGTGGGAGATATTTTAATACTGTGTCAATATTGTTTCTCATCATATTTCCATTAATTTTAACATAAAATTACTTTCACTAAGGTTTTCTTTTTTTGAAATATAGAAGCCTTTTTCATTTAAAGGAGGCAGTGGTAAATTTAAATGTTTCTGTGTTTAGTTATCTTGACCCTGAAGTTGCCTTTTTAAATGCAGCTTGACTCTGAATTAGACTTTTTTTATAGTTGATACATATTTTTAGGATTGCCTTTTATCCTTCCTTCTATAGTGCATTAATTGCTCTAAAAATGTATTGCACATTTTGTTTTTGTTTTTTTTACCTTTTTTACTTCCCTATCTTATAGCTAGTAGAACCTGAAGATACAGTTGGATTAGCTATTGCTTTTCTCTCTTTTAACAAATACTTAATATTTAAACCTAATAGAATAACTTGAGCCCCAAATTTTGGGATTAGTATCTTTTCCAAAAGGATGAAGAAAAAAATATATTGGTAAATCTTGGAATTTGGTTAGATTTTTAAAATAATCTAACAGGTTTCTTTCCCTCTCATTATATTTTCTTTGTTAGTTTATTGCTTTCCATGCTTTATGTTCCTTAATTTCCAGGCTTTCTTCCTTATTTTAGTATTTATAAGGTGTATCCCTTTTGATAATATATACATAGTTGTGGTTAGCTATAACCTTTTCTCGGAAGCTAAGCAGGGTCGGGCATCATTAGTACTTGGATTGGGGATACTGTCTTTTCCTCCAGATACAACACAGTGCTGTGGCTAACTAATTCTAAGGAAGCTGGGCTTTGTCTGTCTGTCTGCCTTTTCGACAAGATCTCTCACTTTTTAAAATTTAAAAGTGAAATTGGATGTTTTGGCAATATCCAGTTTGTTTTCTTACTAATTTTGGTCTGGAAAAGAACATTAGAAAATTTATAATGGGTCTTATAATTTAGCTAAAATTTGTGTCACCTCAGGATAATACCTGTGAAGTTTCAGGTGATCGATCATACATAGAAATTAACCCTAGATGCTGATGGACGCCGCCCCCCCCAAAAAAAGAGAATCCATGAAACAAATACTTATGATGATTTTTATTTCCTTTAGGATAAGAAAGCCTAACTTTAGACATCAGCTGCTTGACAAAGTTCTCCTTAACTTTTTGTTTTTTGACCAGTGGGCTTCATTCGTTTGTAAAACCTTTACTGAATTTATTTAACTCAAGTGTGTATGGGGGCTGGAGTTGCAAAGACTCACTGCTTCTCTTAAGGATGTTCTTTCATTTTCTTCTTAATGCCAGTTGTGCCTGATTTGGACATGTGAAGGGATTTGTGGGAAATTCTTATTCTTTGCAGAAATGCCTTAGAACTAGTAAGAATAAATGAAAAAGAACAAGAAGAAAATTTCTGTGTCACGTTCCCAGTTTAGAGTGAAAGTGAAGTCGCTCAGTTGTGTCCGACTCTTTGCGACCCCATGGACTGTAAGCCTACCAGGCTCCTCTGGAGGAGGCAAGAGTACTGGAGTGGGTTGCCATTTCCTTCTCCAAGGGATCTTCCCAACCCAGGGATCAAACCCATGTCTCCCACCTTGTAGGTAGATGCTTTACCATCTGAGCTACCATGTGACTCTAAGATGTTTTGTTTTATGAATTATCTGTAAATTTATAATTTAGACTTCAAATTAGTCTTCTATAACACAAGAGAATATAAATCATAGTCTTCATAGAAATAGGTTATCTTCTATTTCATTGATTAAAAATGATTCCGTGAATCTTTCTCTCTTTTCGTTGATATTAGAAATGCTTAGACCTAATAAATATTATATGCTTATTTAGTAATTTAGTATTGAGAACAAATATTGCAAATAGTCTGTACATTTCAGGAGAGTTTCTTAAGAGTGGTATTCATATATAAAATACTTAGATTGTTTCCAATTTGAATGTAACTTAATATTCAGTAAGAATCTTTAAACTTTAATAATGGAAAATACTAAAATGATAGATGAATAGACAGACCTTCTGCCTCCTTGTTTGAGTTCTTTTGTGGCATTTCAGCATTGCTGATTTTCTTAGCTTTGGTTTGGAATTTCTTCTTTACTGGTTGAACTGTAAATCCTGAAGTGGAGTAATTTCTTTTTTCCCTCTTGAAACATTACATCAAAGAATGCTGTCTATTAAAACAGAATTAGGTTAGGTCCTACTGTGTCTTTCTTGTGAGCCTCAATCAGTAGTAGTCTTGCAAAGGCTATTCTTTCTTGTTTGAATAATGGTCTCATTTTGAAAGTGCCTTTACATTTTTCTGTGTAAGTGATTATCAATCCATAGTCTTCATAAATTAATTCCTGAAGCAAGAGAGATACAGTTCTCCTCAGTGATTCAAATAATTCCTGTTTAAGGAAATCTGTTTAGTTCATTTTTGAGTATGAATATGTTGAATCCACAAGTTTTGGCATACTTTAGGCAAAATAGAGAGGTGATATCTTGAAAGTAATATGACTTGGGAGAATTTCGTGAGTGAGTCTATTTCTCCAGCCAGCTCTCTTATTTTATTTACCTTATAACTTAACCTAAGGACATTTGGCTTTTTAAAATCTAAGTTTGTTGCCTTTTTAATTTATATATTCTGTGGGGCCTGGTAATTCAAGGATTTGGAGCTCCTACTTAAGGAGAAACTGTAAATTTAGACCATTATTAATCTGAGCAAGATAATGATTTCTTGGGAGTTGTTTCTCATTTTCAAAGTGAAGTGGGCTTCTAAATTTAAATTTAGAATTGAGTAATTTTTTTCCATAATGGAATGCTCCCTTTTTGCATATATTTTCAATCAGATATATTGCTATACTACTGATTAGTATTTATAAAATGAAAAACTAAGAAATTTGGAAAATCATATCTTTATAGTTTCTGAATATATTTTAAACTGTATCTTAGTTAAGTTTTACTTAGCTCTTATTCATTTGGGAGTCTTTAAATTTCCATGATTTATATTGAAATATTATTAGATAATGAAAAATAATTTGTCAAGAAAATTGATTAGAAAAGGGTAGAGGTTGATTGTTTAATAATTTTGAAAGTGATTTTGTCATACCTGTTTTCACGGTATAGGTCCACTGAAAACAAATGAGGTACCTCTGATGTATCAGTTTTAAGCCTTTCCCATCTGTTAAAGAGCCACTCCTTAAGAACTCCAGCTGTGGAATAGTTTGCTAATCTATTTGTGATTTTTGACCTTTGAAAATGCCTATTTAGATTTTGTTTTCTTGAGAGATTGAATATTCAGATCTTTTCTTTTGGTGCTCTTTTCCTCTTGTTATCCCTCACATTCCTCCTAATGTGATTTTACTGTAAAATACTGTTTAAAGACCCTGGGATTTAAAATCTGTTGGAAATTTGAAGAAAAAATAGCTGCCACATAAACTCATAAAATACTGTTGTAGTTATTTATTTGATATTTCTTGTTAGATGACAGTTTCACCCCCTTGACTTCATTTTACTTCTTTTTTCATTTCTTTAAATTTTGGAAATTATAGATTTGATGGTTAAATTTATAGGTTTTTCTAAATCCGAACCATTTTCATTTCTCACTTGTACAGAATTTAATATAGTCCTAAGGTACCAAAGGGTTATTACCTCATTCCTTCATCTTCAGGCTTAAAAAAATCTTTTTTTTACTCTAATTGTTGTTAGGTAATGGCATAACCATTCCTTTTCAGCTGTTGGCATTTTTCCAAACTGGCCGGCAGAGCCAGGAGGAAGTGAAGGCATTAAAACTAACTTTGGTTGGTTGCTACCTTCTTAGTGCTGAACCTATAACCTTTGTGAGTTGATTGATAGAGAACAAGAGAGTGCAGTCCTCGTTCCACTAACAGGTAAGGAACCCTTGTGATGACCAGTCGGGGTGAGAGAGAAATAATTTGATAGCATTTTTTCTTAATTTATCCCCAAATACAACATGTCCCTGAAGTCAGACAGTGAACTGCCCATGTTCCATACAGCAGGAGCATACAGCACCTTTCTATTTAGAATAAGATCTGAAATTTAATAGGGATGTATCACTCTGTACCATAGAATACAATTGATCTGTTTTCCACTGTTAAAATTTATCCTGCAGTCCCTCTAACTTTAAATATTATATATCTGCCTATCTTATTCTCCTTTCAGCTTTTCCTTGATCAGATACTATGTGCTTTGAACTTCCTTCTCTTGTTCACCTTATTTCTATAATAAAGTGAACTTATTTTCCAGTATCTTTATCATCATCTATTATTTGGGTATATCTTAACTGCTTTAATTTCTACATTGAAGCCATTAATGATTATTTCCTGGTCCTTCTTGACCCCAAACCAAATGATCATATGTTTGAAAAGGATTTTTAGTCTGATATGCCTATGTCCACTATTCTGCCCTCCCACTTTTAAAGATGAGTGCTTGAAGAATAAATCTTTTTCAGTGACAGTAGGCACAGCTTGATAAAATTCAGGTTTATTTTCATACTGCTATAATAAGGGGCTGTAGTCTGATTAATTCTTTAAATTACTGAAGAATTAAAAAACTGAGAACAAATTGCACTTCTTAAGGCAATTCCCAAGGTTTAGTGGTATTCCTGTTAATATGCTTGATTATTCTATTTCTGCTTTTCAATCCATCGTCTTCTCTTTGACAGCAGAATTAATTGGGACTCCTCCTTTAATATATCTGAGGTCAAGTGCCTTTGCCTGTCCCTTTAAGACACTTATGATCTTGTTTACCAGTCCTAATTTATCATTTTTGTATTTGGTCTTCCACTTGACGTTGAGTGGTTTGTCACACCCTGTGTTTTGACTTAGACCAAGCTAGTTCCCTTCTTAGTAGTTACTGAGGAATTAACCATTTGTGGTGAAAGGCTTCTAAAATTCAAATTAAGAAGGCACGGAAGAATGTGTGCCCAGAGGCAGCCCCTTTTTGTCCTGAGGATAAGTCATTACAAGCTCAATGACCAGAGAATGTAATTTCTTAATAAGAGTTTTTTCTTAAATCTATATTCAGCTCTCTATTTCAGTGCTTCTCTCCTACCAGAGGTGCAAGGAGTGATCCTAGAACCACAGATACAGCCAAGACCACGGAGAGCTTTTGACGTCAGGGGTCCACTTTCTCCACTGAACCTTTGGAGGCAGAATATCCAGCTTCTGGAGAGAGTTGGGAAAGGGTAATAAACAAGTGGGTGCTTTCCATTATTTACTTGGGTTTATTTATAGACTGGAGTGTCCTTCCATTGCCCATGTAATTCTGTTGTTTACTCCTTGGGTTCATAGAAGAACCAAGTGGGGCTGCAATCTGTTTGTTTTTCTAAGAATGCTAACTAGTGCCCTTTCAGAAAAGAGACTTAAGATGTATTTAATTTTCTCTCCAGATAATTAAAGCAGTGGCTGATTTGGGGGCACTGATTTGGTGAATGCCTGTGTAGTCCACAGGAATTTTTAAAAGGAAATACTTGCCCATTTTAACCTTTACTGGTAGCAGTGTACTTCTCAGTGCTCTTTTATATTCCAGTATTTAAGAAGTTTCTGTATTTTGTCTTTGGGCAAACTGGACAAATGTATTTTCCTGATTTATACATCTGATGTCCAGGTGTTATCCTACCCTATTAGTGAGAACTTTTTGGTCTATTTTCCTGTGTTGAACTTTAGGACTTCATATCAGGTAGATCTTTAACAAGATGCAATGATAGTACCATTATGGTTTTACTGTCAAATTTAGGCTTCATTCTTTAATACGATACATATGAATGAATATGTTTCAGGAGATGCTATCCCTGAAAGCTTTGTTAAATATACTCACAAGTAGTTTTCCAGTCCCTAGGAATAATGTTATTTGTGGCAAAAGAACCTTGTCCTAGATTTACCCAATGGCATTAATATGGTTTTCTGTTAGTATCTTTGATGCCAAGGGTAGGATTTGATTTCAGGAAGTTCTTATCATCTACAGTGGGTAGAACGTGAACTTTGGTGCCTTTGGCAAGTTTTCACTTTTTCCTTGGTGGATTCCTTCTGTGACTCCAGGTATCTTGATAATGGGAGACCGGTTTATTTGTTCTCTAATTGCCCAGATTTCTTTCAACTGGTAAACATCCTCCTTCCGCCAAAGGAACTCCTCTAGCAGAGCCTTCAAGGATGATATCTGTCACACATGCAGCAACTGCAGTTTGGAAGGCAGTGGTGAACGGAGCCATGCACTATGTCTAGAAGACACAAGGATGAGAGAGCCACCTGATCTTGTCATTGATAAACTTTAAGATTTTCTCTGGTGTACTTTTGATCTGGAAATGGAAAGGCTCAAATAATGACGTAATTTTTTCAGATTGGAACTTTACATGACCATGAAACTATTCCTTTCTATTCAGAAGACTGAACTAGAGGAAGCATGAGAGACTCCTTTCTTTAAAAAAAGCAGCTCTCTATCTGTTTCACTTAAAAGATTTGTGGGATTGAAAATCACCCTAATGAAGCAGGCAGACTTTCTGGTAGTCTCGGAGACCCAGAAAACTTAATGAAACTTGTCTTTTGTTGCCCAACACTGAAAAGAACTAGGAAGTAAAGGGTGAAAATCTTAATTATTCCTAAATTACTTTTAATATTAGGATGTACTTTTTTGGTTTATCTTTTTCTAGTCTTGAGCCTTATTCTTGTTGAATCAACAGATTCCAGTATAGAAGTAGAGGCACCTTCTAAGTTAAGTCTTTCAAAGTAAATACCTGTTAAACTTGAGGTACTGTTCTGCATTTGCAGGCATTCTAAAGTTGAATGATCCCGAAACAAAGAGGTATTTTATAGAGCAAAGGCAAGTAGTAGTAGTAGTAGAATAAGCCTCTGTGTGTGAATTAAGTGTTGCAAGAAAGTTATCCAAACTGTGGATTTGATAAATTGATGGAAGTAGCTATCAAAATGTTTTATTTCCCTTTTTAGTATCTATTAAAACTAGTCAGTTGAAAGCTACTAAAGAAGTTTTTTAAAGTTACACGATTCTGCCAGTTTGTTTTATTTGGTCTAAACTTTAAGAATGGAGGTTCTAGAGGTAACACTCTGGAAGCATCTAAATGTTTTAGAAATCTTAAGAGGTTTTAGAAGCCACACTTGCTAGGTTATAACCTGGCCTTTAGTCTTTGTTGGCTATGTGTGGGACCCGTTTTCCCCTCATTAATTATACATAAACTTTTGCATATATGGTACTTAAAAGTAAGTTTAAAAGATCAGTTTGAGCTAAAATTTCCCAGGAGAGCTCTGAGTTCCCATAAATGATTACAACTTTTTAGTCTTGATTTGCTTTTGTTAAAAGTTAGTAAGATAGTTTTTACAAACACATATAAATTAAAAAATAACTACTCAACATTTTAGAACTCAGGGAACTGAAGGCCAGTTTATGGCCTTTTGTTTTAGTTTTTAAGAGAAATGATTTAGTCTCTTAATCCCATTCATCTCATGCTTTGATTAAATTTTAGCTTTGTTCCTTAAAGTGTGCAAAAGAAATGTAAGTGCATTTCTATTCATCTCATGCCACTGAAAGCTATTTAAAAGTGAAACTTCGTGTATATTAATGTGAACTGATTTGTTTAAACTTTTATTTTGATTCATTTTCTTTCATATTTTTAAATATTTCATGTCACAATATGCAATCCTATATTTTTCAGTGTTTATTTTATGAATATTAATATAAGCTAATTTTTTTCTAGAATGACTAATTGTGTAACATTTGTATTATGTGATCATTTGAAAAACTAATAAATATTTTCTCCATGAAAAAAATGCACTTACTGATAAATGGCTTATTTTTCTTTCAGGAGTAGAAAATGGAAACTATAACAGTATTTTAAAATGTATTTTAATTTTATGTGTCTTCCTCTAAGTATTTCTGAATATATATCCTTGGATGTCTTAAACTTTTTTGAGAAAAAAATGATTTAAACTGTTAAATTAAAATGACTTTTCATTGGGTCACACAGTGCCAAATTAAGGAAATAGGTGATCTATTTAGTCTTGTTTTTGCACTTTACTGATTAGCTTCACCTTAGCTTCGTTTCCAGAATTGGATTTTTTTTAGATGCCATTTTTGTATGTCGATTTGCAAACCATTAAAACTAGAGTTAATATTGCAAATATCAGGAGTAATACACTCAAGTCTTTTAAAGTGAGATCTTGCTAAACATAGACCCTTAGAAAATTGCATACAGAAGACAGTTCTTCGAGTCAGAAAAAGGATATTTGAGAATAATGACTTATTGGAGAACTGTTTTATTAGTGGGTGCTGTTAATAGGAGAAGAAAGTATTTTACATTTTGGTGTTCTACTTGAACAAGTAATTGGAGAAGGGGAAATCTTAACTTACAGAGTCTCTTTTTTTTAACCTTATCAAGAGAACATGGGAAAGGATAAAATTTGGTTTTCATGATTCTTGTCTTTATATCTACATAAACTTAATTAGAGCCATTAGAACAATTTACTTTTCTATGCAGAGTCTGCTAGAAACAAGAGGAGATTTCCCTTTTGGTTTGATGAAAATTTGTAAGAAGCAGACTGCTAAAATTAAAAAACTTTATGGTGGAGTCCTAGGTGACAAATAAGAAGTTTAGTTAATGACAACTTGTGGATTAAAATGACCTAATTTGGCTCTCTAAAGAAATTATACTCTGAAAAAAAGAATTATAAAAGGATATTATGATTTAGAGTAGCTACTGTATTTGGGGTGTGGGAGAGGAGCTAAAATTCTTGGCTTTATTAGTCTAGTAGTTTGGAAAAGATGAGTAAAAATACTGTGGATAAAATTTTGTTTTTAGAATTAAAGGTATTGAAAGATTCACAGACAAAATGTATTTCTATGAAAGATGGGAGGCTATATTTCCTTGAGTACAAAAGAATTTAGAAGCCTTAACTATGTGTATTTAAAAGATGTAGGGCAGGGAGTGTTAAATAAAAGCATTATACTGGAAATTTCAAACATATTGTAAAAATAGTGATGAAATGAGAGTTTTAAAAATGATTTTCATTACATGAACTCTTCCCTACACTATCAGTAGTTTCAAAATAAAAACGTTTATGAATATTGAACATGGCCTTATGTTTGAGGTATAAGAACTAGGCTTATTGTTTCACTGTGATTCGTAGGACTAGCTATAGAATAAAATAGTTTTTTTTATTTGAGTAAAGAACTTTTTTTTTAATAACTTCTGTTTTAAAGGAGATAAATGTCAATAAGTGTGTCTACAAGTACTGACCTTGTAGCTATTGTAAATATATCCATAAATCTTATTCGATTTTGCTGTATTGAAACACTTGAGCAAAGTGTCAGTGCCTAGATGTCCTAAGCAATTTCTTGATTTTAAAAATTCAGGTATTTTAATTTCCCATTTAAGAAAGTTCACATTAACTTAGTCTTGAAATGTGAAAGGTTTGTATTTCCAAAATAAGCACACAGGTGCTCTTTAAAGGTTTTTCCCACTTAAATGTACATCTAAGGTAATCAGATTACTGCAGTAAGAAAAAACAAAAAATGCTAGGGAACTTTGAAGTGTGCATCGGAGTTTTCAGGAATTGTGATCAAAGTGATCTCTACTCAAGAGGTAAGATATGGCATGTAGGTAGAAAATGTTCAAAATATTTTCAGTGTTAACATCTGATGATAAAGTGACCTACAACAGATTTCCTTGGATTTTCAGACAGATGTAGAGTTAGGGAAAGAATTTTTCTTTAAATTTGCCCCAGAGAAGAGCAATGGATAAACCACAAATTTGTCTGGAGTGAATTTAGGAACATACGTCTATCTACATTGTACTGTCTGTACCTGGCCTACTGTATTCCAGGCATCTCCTACCCTTGCTCTTTTTTTTTTAAACCCTTGTTCTCTTAATGTTTATGATCCATACTTAACTTAGTATTTCTTATGTGCTGAGCACTGTTAAAATACTGTACTTTACATGGAAAGTTGAGTACATATTTCATGAGGTTATTCCCTGGTTGTTGGTTGTGTATGCCTATTTTTATTAAACCTAAAATGTAGAAAGTAGCTGTACTGAGTAATTTTAACTTTGGTTTGAGAAGTTAATTTGAGTTTTATAAACATTTCACTTTCACTGTAACTCAGAGGAATCTTTAAGAAATAATATTGTTGGCTAGTATAAACAAAATTGTTCAGACAAGATATTTATAAGGTTATTCCATAAGGTATATTAAGTGGGTTCAAAGAATCAAAAGTTAGCATAATAGTCAGTCTATCTAGAAACAAAGGAAAATGTAATATTCAGTACAGATGAGCTAGAAATATGATTTTAGGATTTTTTTTCCCTAAAATTACGTTATTATAATTTACTCAGTAGATGGCAACATAAAAAACAATACTCTTCCATCCTATCTTTTTAATTCTTTTTGTAAGAATACCAGCTTGTGGACATTTGGCTTTTACTTAAAATACTGTGCTATCTGTTGTGGTTTTTCCTTTATACAGAGCACATGATCATGTTGTAGTGATAGCACTCATGACTTCAGTGAGATAGCTCATTCCATGTTCAGGATGCTCTGATGGGAAGAAGCTGATCCAGAATATGCTTCCATGTCACTTTTTATTTGAAGATTACCTTGGGAATTAGCCAAGTTAGAACCTTCATCTTACATACAAGATTAATTGATGTCTGAGAATATCACGTGTATTTCTAATATCACATAGTTGATTAAAGGTCTACTGTAGGATTTGAGTCTCTTGAAGGCTCTGAGATCTATACTTATCCTGTACTTTATTGCTGCCTCATGTTAGTCCCAGTTCTGGGAACATCGAGCAAGTCTGATTCCCTTCAAATACCATAGCCTGCAGGTGATTTAAGATGGCTCTTACACTGCATCAATTTCAGATGCAATTTGTTTCATTTTTTTTTTTTCCCCTACAGGTTAAGCATACCTCCATTTCTTGCTCTTAGGTAGCATGGTTTTGAAATCCTTAAGAGTTTTGTAGATCTCTGAACATGCTTCAGTATATTATTTTTCTTAATGTGTGACACAACAAAGTACAGGTATGCTCAGCCTCTGTTTGACCTTGTGACACTCATACTGCTTTGTTTATCTTTACGTATTTATCCAATCAGGTGCTTAATTTTACGAGATTCTCTTGGACAAAAGAGTTTCATATTGATACGCAAATTTTGTTAAAAAATCAGGGCAGTAGTCTCTTACAGACTAACATGCGCAGTTCAGTGGAAAAGAAAATGACTCAAAGTCAAGCCAGATCCTTGAGAAAGCAATCAAAAAAGTGTAATCTTCATTTCAGTTATTGCTTGCTTAATTCTGACTCACAGAGCTATAAATTCTGTATTAAATAGTTTTTATTGTTGTTCAGTCACTAAGTCATGTCTAACTCTTTGCGACCACATGGACTGAGCACCCCCAGGCTCTGAGCACCCCCCACCTGTCCTCCACTATCTCCCAGAGTTTGCTCAAACTCAGGTCCATTGAGTCAGTTATGAGATCTAGCCATCTCATCCTCTGCTGCCCCCTTCTTCTTTTGCCCTCAGTCCCCAGTATCAACATCTTTTCCTTGCTTTTTGCATCAGGTGGTCAAAGTATTGGAGCTTCAGCGTCAGTCCTTCCAGTGGATGTTCAGGGTTGATTTCCTTTAGGATTGACTGGTTTGATCTCCTTGCAGTCCAAGGAACTCTGAAGAGTCTTTTCCAGCACCACAATTCAAAAGCATTAATTCTTAGTGCAAAATGTTATTTTTCAGGTTGTCCTTTAGTAATTTAAGGGGAAGCAGGCACTTTGGAGCTAAATTGTTGACACAAGGACTGACATTGAGATGAAAATGAACTTGTGTTTAGTAACATAATTAAAACTGGAAATGAAAAGCAGTGCTTTAGTGGAAAATTTTGAGATAACATCCCAAACGGCTGAAGATGGTGGAGAAGTGCCCTGGAAGCCTGTGTGGCAAAAATTCTCATAGTTTCCTGTTGCCTTTTGAAATATCGTGCAAAGACTTCAGCAGCGTTGTTTTGGTATAACAGTGTTTTAAGTTACCAGTTAAACAGCTTCCCCCCTCCTCTCCAAATTTTAAATTGAGCTCCAGGAAGACATGTATTTAATACCTTTGAGGTATGAGTAGCCTAATGGTTTTTTTAATGGTTGATTGCATGTACCTTTAGGGTATGTGTTAACCTTTTTTTGAGAAATCCTCAGGGTGTGTTCTACCTTACCTGAGTTAGAAAGAATTTGAGGACAAATGAGCAAGAAAGAAAAGAACGATTTACATGCCTACTTTGTGCAACTTTTGCTAGGTGAATTACACAGGGAGGCCTGGCGTCCTGCGATTCATGGGGTCACAAAGAGTCGGACACGACTGAGCGACTGATCTGATGTGATTAAATCCAGTTGACCTTTTAGGTGATTTTTTATTTTACACCCAAAGATGCCAAAACTCAGAAATCACAACATCTTCCCAAGGGCATATAATCAATAAGCAACAAAAGTAGCATTTAAAAGACAATTTGTAAAAATCTAAAGAATTCTATCATGCTGTTGATTGTCAAACATCTTTGCCGAAAAGAATGGATATTCTTAGGAAAATTCCATTTTTAAAAGGGATATTTTTACTTAGTATGCATTTTTAAATTGAGAGTAGTTTTAGTCTTTACAGAAAAATTCACCAGAAAGTTCAGAATACCTCCCTCCTCCCCATATACAATTTTGCTTATCATAGTTTGCTCTATTGACATCTTGTGTGGTGTATTTTATAATTCATGAACTGATATCGATACCTCATCATTAAGTGAAATGTATAGTTTAGGGTTCACGGCTGTCATACAGTTCTGCAAGTTTCCCCATATACATAATGTCATGTAATAGTGTCATACAGAGAAGTTTCACCAACCTACACATGATACACGCCTATATTCATCCCTGTGTTCCCTCCCCCCCCCTGGCAATCACAGATCTTTTCCTTCTTTGTGTAGTTTTCCCTCTAGCCACCTCAGACTGCCTTCTTTAAGTTAGCAGTGTACAATGTCTCCTTGTGACTTGTTAATGTACTTCTTTTTATTACTGAACGGTATTCCATCATATGAATCTACCACTGTGTGTTTATCCACTCATCTTTGAAGGACATCCTGATTGCCTCCAGTTTTTGGCACTTAGGAACAAAACTGCTGTAAACATTGGTGTGTAGGGTTTTTGAGGGCAGAAGATTTCAACTCATTTGGAAAAACACCCAGCAGTGCAATTGCTGGATCTTACGGTAAGGCTATGCTTAGCATTGTAAGAAACGGCCCAGCTGTCTTTCTTCCAAAGTGGCTGTACCATTTTGCCTTCCCACCAGCGATGAACCAGAGTTCCTGTTCTGCATCCTTGCCAGCATGTGGTGGTGGTGGTGTTTTGGATTGTAGTCCCTCCAGTAGGTATATAGTGGCTTCTTACTGTTTTATTTTGCAGTTCTCTAATGATACCATCTGTGTATCCTTTTCTGTGAGGTCTCCTTTCAGATCTTTTGCCCATTTAAAAAGTTTTTTTTTCCTTTTGTTTTAAAAGTCCTATGTATGTTTTAGATAGCACTCCTTTACCAGAGAAGTATTTTGAAAGTATTTTCTCCTAGTCTGTGACTTGTCTTCATTATCTTAACCGTGTCTCCTAAAGAGCAAAAGTTTTAAAGTTTAATCAATTCCATATCAATTTTTTTTCCTCTAATGGATTGTGCTTTTGATGTTGCGTCTTTTAAAAACTCACTGTTAGACTCACGGTCACCTACATTTTTTCCTATGTTACCTTCAGAAGTTTTACAGTTTTGAATTTTACATTTAGACCTGTGATCCATTTTGGATCACAGTTAACTTTTGTGAAAGTTGTAAGGCATAAGTTTAAGAAAAGACTGTCGTTTTTCCTTTGTATTTTCTTTGCTCCTTTTTCGAAGATCACTTGACTATATTTGTATGGGTCTGTTTCTGGGCAGTTTATCCCATTTCATTGACCTGTCTTTTCTCCTGATACTACTACACTGTTGAATACTGTAGATTTTTTGGTTCATCTCAAAATTGGTTGTCAGTTCTCTAATTTTCTAGGTCTTTCACTGAGACTGAAACTAGGTCTTTCGTATAAATTTTAGAATCAATTTGTCCACAAAATGACTTAAGTATGGTTTTTATTGGGATGGCATCGGATCTAAAGATTAAGTTGGGAAGACCTGACGTCTAACCATCTATGATCATGTAATTAGTCTCCCATTTATTTAGATCTTTAATTTTTCATCAACATTTTGTAGTTTTTTCCTCATATGGATCCTGTATATATTTTGTTAAATTTATACCTAAATATTTCTTTTTTTTTTTTTTTTTGGTGCTGATGCAAATGGTGTATTTTTAACTCCAGTTGTTCATTCCTGATATATACGAAAACAGTTAACTTTACCTTTATCTTGCAACCTTTTTATAGTTGCTTACTAGTTACAGGTGCTTTTTCTTTCTTTCTTTAGGGGCTTTCAATATACAGTATGTCAGCTGCAAATAAAGACAATTTTGTTTTCCTTAGTCTTTATACCTTTCATTTCCTTTGCTTATTGCACTGGTTAGGACTTGCAGGTACAAAGTTCAGTAAGGATGGTGAGAGGGGACTTCCTTGTCTTATTCATGATATTGGGTGGAAAGCATCTGGTTTCTTAACAATAAGCATGATGTTAGGTGTAGGTTTTTTGTAGATATTTTTCACATTATGGAAGTTCCCCTCTAATTCTGTTTCCTCAGAGGTTTTTTGTTTGAGTGTTGTGTATTTTTTTAAAATCATGAGTTGATGTTGCCTTTGTCAAATGCTTTGCATTTGTTGATATGATCATATGATTTTTCTCTAGTGTTTATAATTGATTTTTGAATACTAAATCATCCTTACATATGTGGGTTAAATGGAGCTTGGCTATGGTGTATAATTCTTTTTACATGTTATTGCATTCAGTTTGTTAATATTTTGTCAAGTATTCTTGTATCAAGGTTAATGAAACACTGGTCTATAATTTTCTTTTTTGTAATGTCTTTGACTGTGATATTCGAATTGCTTCATAGAATGAGTCAGGAATTGTTCACTTTGTTTCTACTTTCTGAAATAAATTGTAGAGAATTGGTGTTATTTTATTAAACATTTGGTAGAATTCATCAGTGAAACCATGTGGGCTTTGTGCTTTCTGCTTGGGAGGGTTATTAATCGTTAATTCAGTTTCTTTCAATAGATACAAACCTTTCCAGTTTGTTTCTTGTAAGTTTTGGTAGATTATATCTTTTAAATTCATTTAATCTAAGTTAACAAATTTGTGGAGTAGAGTTCATAATATTCCTTACTATCCTTTTAATGTCCATAGGATCAGTAGTAATGGCTCCTCTTTCATTGTGTTATTAGTGATTTGTGTCTTCTTTCTTTTTAATTGTTAGCCTGGCTAGAGATTTATCAGTTTTATTGATAAAATTACCAAACCTTGGTTTTGTGGATTTTTCTGTTTTATTGTTTTCAGTTTCAGTTTCATTTACTTCTCTAATTTTTATTTCTCTTCTTCCACTTGCCTTAGGTTTATGTGGCTCTTCTTTCCCAGCACTGTTTTTGCTGTGTTTCAGAATTTTGATAAATTGTATTTTCACTTTCTTCAGTTTGAAGTATTTAAAGATTACTCTTGAGGCTCTTAAAACCAATGTATTATTTAGAAGTGTTGTTTAATCTCCATTTTGGGGATTTTCATCTATGTGTAAATATTTGTTATCTTAATAATTTTTAGTTCAGTTCTATTTTGATCTGAGAGAATACTCAGCATGCTTTCTAGTCTTTTAAAATTTTGTGGTGTGTATTATGGCCTTTAATCTTGGTGAATTCTCCATGTGAGCTTGAGAAGGTATATTTTGCTGTTGTTAGATGAAGTAGTCTTTAGATATCAGTTAGACCAGCTGATTGATGGTGCTGTTCAGTTCAGCTGTCTTTCCTGATTTTCAGCCTGCTGAGTCTGTCACTTACTGGTAGAGCAGCCTTGAAGTCTTTCAGTGTATTAGTCTGTTCATCAGTTTCTCATTTCAGCTCTGTTAGTTTTTGACTCACATATATTGATGCTCTGTTGTTAAACAAATACATGCTAAGGGTTGTCATCTCTTCATAGAGAATTGACCCCCTTCATCATTGTGTAATGTCCTTCTTTATCCCTGGTAACTTCTCCTTGTTTTGAAGTCTGGTTTTCCTGAAATGTATGTGGTTATTCTAATGTTCTTTTAATTAATGTTATGGTATATCTTTCTTATCCTCAAATGTCCTGTATCTTTATATTTACTGTGAACTTTTCTTACAACATACAGTTGGGTCTTTTTTTTTTTTTTTCAATCCATTTGATAGTCACTGTCTTTTAATTGATGTATTTCAACCATTTACATTTAAAGCAATGTTTTTAAGTTGGATTTATATCTATCTTGTTTGTTTATTGCCTTTGTCCTTCTAAAATGTGTTTTGCCCTACACTCTATTTCTGCTTTCTCTGGTATAATTCTAGCCTAGGGTCCTAACATTTACATATGCTTTGCCAGGAGCCTTCTAAATCATTTCACTTCTTTAATTTGATTCATTTAATTCTTTTGAGCATCCACTTACTAAATTTCATGCGTCTCTCAAGTGCTGAAGATAAGATGCTTCTACCCCATACCCGTCTTTTCAAAGGCTTTCTGCCCTAGTTCTCGGGAGCCTGGATCGATCTATTGTGTCTTGTCAAAGACTTTATGGCTTTAGTATTTTCTCTGTGAGCCAGTCTCCCTCTCTACTGGATCGTTCCCATTACCATCTAATTAAGCTTTCATATGTCATCTTAAGGAAGCCATCTTGACCTTTTCCCTCACCCTTTAACTTCTACTACAGTCTGTACTCACTTTTATTACCAAGAATTATCTACTCATATTGTTATAATTTCGCAAATTTTATTTTTTTCTTAGTCTATCCCATTGTGGCTTTTGCATCTAACATCATGTGACTGCTCTTATCAAAGTCTCAGGTTCTGTGGCAACAGCAGGTCTACTCGATGTTTACCTGTACATTCTGACCTCTTAGCAGAATTCATTGTAGTTGAACCTATCTTCTGAAATGCCCTTCTCAGTCCTTGAGTTTTTCTTTTAGCCTCTTCTTGCTTTGCACTTGGATGACTTCATCCATTCCCATGACTTAATGCTTTTTCTTTTTTTTAACTCCCCCTAATGGTTATCTCTTGCCCAGCTACCTCCTCAAAGCTCCGGTCTTGATACCCACTTGGAAATCAAGTGGATTCAACTACATAAAAAAAAAAGTCCAACCCCGGGCTATTTTTTCTCTGTGTCTTCTTCATTTCAGTAAAGAATGATATTGATCTCACATCAGAAACAATGGAGTGGTCTCCCTTACCTCCCATATGCAGTCTGTTATTTGTTAGTCCAGTTGGTTGTTTTGGGATTTTTAAAAAACTTTTTTTTTTCTTTTTATAGCGGTTTTACGTTTATAGAAAAATTGACCAAAAAATACAGAACTTCTATATTAATTTCCCCTCCCTAGTTTCCTTTACTAGCCTTTTGCATTAGTTTGGTATATTTGTTGTAGTTGAACCAGTTTTGGTGCATTGAAGTCCAGAGTTTACATAAGGATTTACTCTGTGTCAGCAGTGCTGTGGATTTTGCTAAATGTGTAATTTCACCTATCCATCATTAGGGTATCTTGTCACCACCACAGTCCCTGGCACCCACTGATATTTTTACTGTCTCTCAAGGTTTGTCTTTCCCAGAAGGTCATAGAGTTGGAATCTTGTAGCATTTCCCGCTGGTTTCTTTCACTCAGCCATATGCAGTTAAGGTTCGTCCTTTTGTGGCTTGATAGCATATTTCTTTTTATTACTGTATAGATCTGCCACAGTTTGTTCTTCACCTTTTGTAGGACGTCTTGGTTGCTTTCAGTGTTGGGGACTTACGAGTAAGAAAAGCTCCTATAAACATTTGTGTGCAGGTGTTCTGAGGACACATTTGCAACACACTTGGAAAAATACCTAGTAGCGCAACTGCTGGATCTTAAACGTAAGCCTCTGTTGAGGTTTGTAAGAAACCTCCACACTATCCCAGAGTAGCTGTACCGTTCTGCATTCCTACCAGCACTAAGGAGCATTCCTGTTGTCTTACGTCTTTGTCAAGTAGAAAATAAAATACAGCCCAAAAGCAGAGCCAAAAAATAGTATCCAGTTTTTCACAGAGAAATTATGAGACAGAGTTTACATATAAATATCTCCACTTCTAGTGGAGTTTTCATGTCACAACAGTTGACTATATTTCCCAAGAATGTAAGAGGTGTTAAATCCTTTAGGATAAACTCTTCTTCATTATAGGTATTCTGACTTATTTCGTAGTGTGGTGGTATCTCATTTTTTAATTTGCAGTCCCCTAATGGCATGATATTGAGCATCTTTTCACATGCTTATTTTCCATCTCTATATCCTCTTTGGTATTTAGATAAGGCCAGTGTTTTTAGATTGATCTGTTTTTTCCCAATGTAGATGTTTATTTCTTCTAGCACCAGCTTTTGAGAAGACTGTCCTTTCACCTTTGAATCACTTTGGTTCCTTTTTCAAAGATCAGATTTCCCTCCTAAATCTGTCTCAAGTCTGTCCAGCTTCTCACTATTTCCATCTACCAACCTCTACTCCAGGCTGTCCCTTGCCTGGACTCTTGAAGTAGCCCTCTCTGGTCACCTTGACTTCTGTGTTCTTTATAGAATAGGATTTATTACATCCATCCGTATCTGTTTGCTGTTGAAGACTCAGTTGCTTTTCTTCATTAAAACTATAAAGTCCAAATTCTTTTATCATGGCCTGTGATCTTGCCTCCAGCTTCACCCTAATTCCTGCTCTCTAGTCAACCTTGGGTTTATTTCATGAAGTCTCTAAATTGCTTATCCTCTCCTTTAGGGGATTCCCGGTGACTGGAACGTCGCTTCCTCTGATTGTAGGTCTCAGCTTCCGTGTTTCCATTTCAGAGATGCTGTCTCTAGTCACTAGATCTAAACATCCCATTCTGCTTCTTAACCTTCATTCTTTGATATCAATTCCTTCCTAGTATTTTTCTCAATTTAAAATATATAGTTTGTTTATATATTGCCTGGCTTCCAGAGGTCATGTCTGTTATTCATACTGTTTCTTAGCACTTGGCAGAGTAGCTATCACACAATAGGCACTGAACAGATACTTCAGTGAGGAAGACGTAGGCAACTTTTCAGATGTCCACATCTAGTGAGGGAGATCCACACAGAAATAGGTGAATCGCAGGGCCATTTCAGTGCTGTTGGACAATGTTACAGTTCCGGAAAATAAGCAATAGAAGACTTAAAAAAAATCTTTGGGATTCTCGGAGAAGGCAGTGGCACCCAACTCCAGTACTGTTGCCTGGAAAATCCCATGGACGGAGGAGCCTGGTAGGCCGCAGTCCATGGGGTCGCTAAGAGTTGGACACGACTGAGCGACTTCACTTTCACTTTTCACTTTCATGCATTGGAGAGGGAAATGGCAACCCACTCCAGTGTTCTTGCCTGGAGAATCCCAGGGACGGGGGAGCCTGGTGGGCTGCCGTCTATGGGGTCGCACAGAGTCGGACATGACTGAAGCGACTTAGCAGTGTGAACTAGTGATTACAGTAATCAATTTCTGAAGTCTTACTGCCCAGGCTTATTTATGAATCCTTATTGCCTTGGCCATAAGTGAGTTAAATATTTGATAATGCAGGGTCAACATAACTTTCATCCTAGCAGTACGATCCCAGAAATCATCCATTGGTACTGACAGTATGGGTGCTTTAGGGACGATCTCAAGCCCACCGAGAGATTGTCCAGCCTACTGACTGAACATGGCCTGTAGGGTGCGTGTTGGTTTTGAGTGCTCAGTGCAGCCATTCACCTGGGCAAGTTTAACCTCCGTGTGCCTCAGTTTCCTCATCTGTGAAGGAGCTAATAAACGCTGCACGGGGTTGTGATGAGGGTTGAATAGACTAATACGTAAAGCATTTTTTCATGTGCCAGATAAAGAAAAAGTGCTTATTCTGTCATTAACATTTTATGATGTTGGAGTACCCTGAGTAATATGCAGCTTTCTCAACAGACACTTCCGTTCACACTTTTTCTTTAGACTGTATTCTGATGCCAAACATAAATCTTAACCTTCTCAGCACCCATCCTTTCTCCTCCATCTATGCTCTGCATCCAGTCACCTCTGCTTTCTCAGATGTCTTATGACTTAAAATTCCCTCTCATATTTCTTCCTTTCAAACAAATCTTTCTTGTATGCATGCATACAAACACATTCAAGTCTCCAATGAAAAAAATAAGTAACTGCAGGAGCTGCCCCACCTCTTCCTCTGTGTATGCAAACTTACTGTCTCTAACATTCTCTCTATTTCTTTCAGTGCCACTCATTTCTCTATTCCAAGCTTGTTTCTACCTCTGAACTTCACTGAAATGATACCACTGAGGTGATCAGTGACCTTATCACTGAATCAACAGGACCTTTTCATCCCTTGCCACGTGTGCTCTCAGCACTCAGCACAGTTGACCCTCTTCTAACACTTGGATTCTGAGAGTCTTCAGTCTGAATTCCTCCTACCTTTCTGGCTGGTTCTGAGTCTGATTTGCAAACCCATTCTTTCCCAGGCTTTATTTTATATATTGAGAGTTTCTGAGGCTGGATCCTTGGTCATTTAATTACCTTTATACTGATGATTCAAGTTCAGTAGTAATACTGGTCCAGCTTTAGAGACAGAATGACCTACTTGGCATCTCTTTCCCTTTCTTTGTGCCCCAAGGGCACTTCAAACACACTTTGTGAATTTTTGATCTGTCTGCCCTCAAATGTGATCTTAGCATTCCTCCTTTTAGTGACTAGCACCCCCGTGCATCCACTTACGCATGCCGGAAACCTAGATGACGTTCTGTGTGTGTGTATTCCTCACACCTCCTTTACCCCATCTGTCATCCTCTCTTGTTGACTTTTGTGTCTGAAATCTCAGCAACCTATTTCTCTGTTATCATTGTCCTCAGTCTGTTACTTCCTAGCTTGCACTATAACAGTTCTAACTGGTCTCCTTGTATACAGCCTTGTGCTAATCGAATTCACTTTCCACAGTGCAGCCAAAATGATGTTTCTCAAGATACAAGTTTTATTGATTTTATATCTGTAATTAAAATAATCAGCTTTCTATTTTTAGTTTGAATCCTTGGGTAGGTTAGAGACAAAATCCTTCTTATAATTTGTGAAACCCCAACAGACCAAGTTCCTGTTTACCTCTCCACTCATGCTTGGCCACTTTTTATTTATTCATTGTTTTTATACTCTGCCTCTCCCTCATCTTTTTTTTGCCTTTACTCCGTGGTCATTACCTTGCTTCAGGAATACCTCTGATGTTCTTGACCAGGTTAGATCACCATCCTCTTTGCTCTCATAATGCCATGTTCATATCGTATCAGTGGTCACAGTCTTACATTTCTGTGTTCCACCTCTCCCTCCAGCTAAAAACCCCTAAGAGACCAAGGATTATGTTTGGTTTTGCTTACCATTTGTGGGTACTTAGCCCAGTAACTGGCTTACACCCTTTGGTTCATCAGATCTTGGGATGCTATCTTTCTTTCACTAAGGAATAAAAAGTTTAAAAAAGGAAGGAAAATAATGAAAGATAAGCTCACAATAATGTTATTGAAAGAATTTTCTATAAAATTAGCTTGAACTATTACATTTTCTCCCAGCCCCCTGCCTTTCTTAGATAATAAAAGAATGTTATTTAAGGAAAATATTCTAGTTTATTTCTAGATTCTTGATACTATACGAAAATAATTGGCACTTAATCATAGTTCCATTCTTCAGGGCTTCCGAAACAGAGAGATTAGATTTGTTTCTAACTTTGGAAATAAAATATTCAAGCTGGGTTTGATTTGTCTTTTAAGTGCAGGTTTCCTGAATTCCCAAATGATGCTGCCTTGTGGTCATCTCTGGGAAGGGGTATTAGTCATAATTTGAGTTCAAGAGCAAGAATTACTTTTTAACTGTAGGGTGATGTGAAATGAGTCTTTGCCTAGGTCTTCATTTCATTAATTTACCCTTTCTTCTTCTCTCATACTTTGGTTTCTTATAGGAAGGTACCAACTGTCAGCATTTCTATCTCTGTTCCTTAGTTCATGAGGTTCTCTGCACCGTTCTATTAGGGGGTCCAAGAGGGTCGTTCTATTAGGGGGTCCAAGAGGATAATTTCTATAACAGACTTAATTTTTGTCAACTCAATTTGTGCTTTGTATTAGAGAAATTTATAATGGAAAAAATTCAGTTTGTCATTTAACATTGTATTAATTCTCAAAGGAGTTTAAATTTAAAAATCTATCCAAAAAAACTTTTTGTAATTTTGGGGGCCTTGTTTTGCTTGATGCTGAATAATCAGCACTCCTGGTAGCCTGGCATTTGGTAGTTGGAATAAACTAATCACTTCAGGCTTTTGCAATCACTTGAAATACTCATTAACTGTGAGTCATTGTTTTGAAATAATGTACATTATATTCCTTTTGTTTTTCTTTCTTGAATTGCCTAACGGTGTTAAGAACAGCTTTGTGTCGTGAGCTTAGCATACATTTTTATTTTCTGAAAATTGAGTGGTGCCAAAGTACGTTGCAGGACAACAATTTATTCCTTTAACATCAGGTTGGTAGTAAGATGTTCTTTTGTAGAGCAAAAAGTCAGCAAAGTACAGAACTTTTTTTTTTTTTCTTACTGAAGTACTTACAAGAAAGTGTATATGTCTGAAATAATAGGGAACTAATTACCTCTCAGCTTCCCTGGTGGCTCAGATGGTAAAGAATCTGCCTACAATGCTGGAGACCTGGGTTCAATTCCTAGGTCAGGAAGATCCCCTGGAGAAGGGAATGGCTACCCCCTCCAGTATTCTTGCCTGGAGAATTCCATGGACAGAGGAGCCTGAAGGGCTACAGTCCATGAGGTCACAGAGTCTGACGTGACTGAACGACTAACACCAACACTGGCATCTTAAAAATTTATAAACACATTTCTTTGCTAAGAATGGAAGTGCATTTCTTTATTTTCAAAATTGTTTACAGTAGTTCTTTGAAAGCATAGAATAATCTTCATATTTAAGAGTTAAAATCAGTTATTGCTGCGGCTGCTGCTGCTAAGTCTCTTCAGTCGTGTCCGACTCTGTGCGACCCCATAGACGGCAGCCGACCAGGTTCCCCTGTCCCTGGGATTCTCCAGGCAAGGACACTGGAGTGGGTTGCCATTTTCTTTTCCAGTGCGTGAAAGTGAAAAAAAGTGAAGTCGCTCAGTCGTGTCCGACTCTTATCGACCCCATGGACTGAGGCCTACCATGCTCCTCCATTCATGGGATTTTCCAGGCAAGAGTACTGGAGTGGGGTGCCATTGCCTTCTCCGAAAATCAGTTACTACTATCATATTAATTAAAATATATCTGTATAAAGTAGCTTATTAAATGGTTTCTAAAATTTCTAGTTTTAATAATAAGGACCTAGTCATTTTTTCATGAGTAAATTAAAATATTTTAAGTATTACTGTTTCTAAGTTGGGACATTCTACTTTTCTAAATATAAAGCCTTTTATTAATGGAAAATGAGACTTAATAATGCACTCTCGTATTTTCAACATTGTCTTTTAAAAAGTCATTAAAAACAATCCTGTGACGGCTATCAGGGTTTTAAAAATGAGCAGCTTTGTTCCAACTTTGTGCATGAACCAGAGCTTTGATATTTTAGTTGCACAGTTCAGAGCATTAAAGACAAAAACAAACCAATAATCATCTCCTAGCAGTCGTCTTTGTTCTCTGAACTGTTTGTGTTGGTGGTGGATGTAGGACTATTTGAAGACACATTTTGTGTATCTTTTCTAATTAAGTACTCTAAATTCTGAAACCTTTGTTTAAATATATTTATCTCCCTATCATAGAGTTTCTAATAGGCCTGTATCAGTATTCTCATATTTAGATGATATTTCTCAATCTACTAAATAAGTCGGGATACTATACTTATCCTAAAGGATTTAACACCTCTTACATTCTTGGGAAATATAATGAATTGTTGTGACATGAAAACTCCACTAGGAATGGAGATATTTATATGTAAATTCTGTTTCATAATTTCTCAGTGAAAAATTGGATACTATTTTTTGGCTATACTTTCGGCCTATATTTTCTATCTGGGTTTGGCTTCTAAGATAGGAAAAGGGGGATGAAATTTGTCATATAAATTAGAGTTTTATTCTTCACCTCTATAAATCAAAAGTTCTTTTTAAGCTCTTTTCTTTCAGCCTTAATTTAAGTACATATTTTCAATGTGCAGATATGAGAGATTTTTAAGATCGCTCTGAACGTTTCAGTACAAATCACAAAATGGTGAGGATGTTTCAGAACATCTGTCTATTACATGCTTCATAATTTTTTAAAAATCTTGGTTACTTTGACAGCAATATGAATCAGATTCGATGGTCATTATTTCGACACATACAAAATGGCTGTCAGAGATGGTTCACAGAGATAGATCGATTGAATTGACAGTAATTCCTAAATCATGATACTAGGATTTTAATATCATCCAGCAGTTATGCAGAGGTTTTGGTGACACTTGGCTGGTTCCTAGGAGTCTGACCTTGTACCTGATGGAATGGATTTTAATTTCCATCATTTTAAGAAATTGATTAGAAACCTGATGTTCTTCTGGAAGGTTTTGAAAGTGGTTAAACATTATGGTTCCAAGCTTTTAAGTGAGAGGTTTTAAAAAATTATCTCTCTCAACATTTTTAGTACCAATCACACAATGATAGAGCTGTTTTGAGACATCCATCTTTAAAATTCCCATAGAAGTTATTCCTGGAAAGCAGTCATTCTCTCATGAACTGTTGAAACGTTTTCACATCAAAGGTACAGGTTCAGTGTGTTTGTACTGAAGATTTCTGCTTGGTGGCTTATTAATCTCTTGTCATCACAGGAAAGCTCAGCAATTGTGAATGTTTTTCTTTTCATAAAAGAAAAATCCATAGCCCATCTTTTAAGTTAAACAGTTCTTCTAAGTTCTTCACAATAGATAGCTAGCAAGCCAAATAGAGGAAAAAGGAATTTTTTTTTTCTGTTCTCTGTCTCATTGAAAATACCCTTATGATTCTTCTGGGCTTCACTGGTGGCTCAGTGGTAAAGAATCTGCCTGCCAATGCAGGAGATGTGGGTTTGGTCCTTGGGTTGGGAAGAAACCCCTCAAGTAGGAAACGGCAACCCACTCCAGTATTTTTTGTCTGGGAAATCCCATGGACAGAGGAGCCTGGCGGGCTACAGTCCATGGGCTTGCAAAGGAGTCAGACACGACTTAGTGACTAAACAACAACAACAAATGATCTTTCTACTTTAAATGAATTTTTTTTTAAATGGAATTAACGACGTTGATATCCTGGAGCATTTAGTGCAAACTTATAATTTCAACTTCTTTGCTGCAATAACTTGCCTGTGACTGGATGACTCATTGATTTTCACATGAGTTGATGTCTCTGATTTATCTGCAAATCCCTTTTCTAGCTAAAGCAGCTGCTCCGTCGGAAGTTGCAATTATAAAAGAAGAAATTTGCGGTTGAGATTACATCTTCGCCAGTAAAATTTTTCTTTAATTCATCATATACACAAACACAGTGTTTTATTTTGGAAACAGAATCTAGCAAACACCACAGGCTGAGCCATGTAAGAAATGTGTCTTCTTTTTATCTTCTGTCCGACCTTTTTGGACTACATCGTTTGCACCAGTGCTTCTTCCTTCAGACATTAGGCAATCTTTCTTATAACCCTTCTGACAATATTTATTGATTGAGGATTGCATTTTAATTTGTCACTAGACTTTTATTTTTAAAATTCAGTCAGTTTTGCCATAGAGCAAAGTATTTTCCTAATGTAACATAACTATTTGTTAGGGATATTTAGTGAGTGTTGTAAAATGTTGAGCCAACTGGATTGAGTATTGCATGGCTTTGAACATATCTTGAAAAAATACAGGTATTTGTCTTGGTTCTGGATTTTTAAAATTTTAGATGTCTTATGAACAGTGATGGCTTCATATTCTCATTAATTATCTAAGCACAATATATATTTAGGACTGATTATTTGGTAAGGGACATAAATCTATTTCAAATGAATAGTTTTTTGGGGTTCTTTTTTTGCAGATCTGATTAGCATGATGCATTTGTCAACTGTTGTGGTTAATATGATGTTTGTGCTTAGTTATTCAGCTCTGCCATTTTCCTTTTATTTACCTGTTTGTGCTTCACAGGTGGTGCAGGTGGTAAAGAATACACCTGCCAGTGCCAGAGATGTAAGAGATGTGGGGTTCAGTTCCTGGGTTGGGAAGATGCCCTGGAGGAGGGCACAGCCCCGCTCTAGTATTCTTGCCTGGAGAATCCCATGGACCGAGGAGCCGGGCGGGCTACAGTCCACTGGGTCACAAAGAGCTGGACACGACTGAAGTGACTTAGCATGCACGCACATGTTATTTGTTATCATCCTAGTCCTATATTCCTTTGCAGGAATATTTTAAAGCCATTTCTTAATTTGGTGTGGATTACTTACTTAATATAACTCACTTAATCAAATGCCCATAAACTGCAGTAAAATTTAAAACATTGAAAGTGATCAAGTAAAAGTGCTACTGAAAATTCCGATACCTTTGTGGAACTATTAATACAACTGAGGAAACCTTAACGGGAACACAACTTGAACACTAGTTGATGAGACCATCTAACCAAAGGATAGACTGGGGTCACCAGTGTCAATCTATATGTGAAATATCAGCACAGCTCAATGTCTGACTTCTAAAATGAAAAACTTTTTTCTTCCTGCACCAAGTAGATCATCTTTTATACTCTCTTCTGGACTTTACTGGTTTAAAGTATGGTTTTAAAAATTGGGATTTTCTCTCTCATAGTCCTTTAAAACTCAGATAGTTTGCATGTCCATTAAAATAAATTTTGGCCTTATTTGACAGTCCATGATTATTCCCATCACCTTAGCTTTTCATTTCCAAGGTGATTGAAATCTTTCTAATTAGACCATTGTACAGTCTTAGATAAATATTAAAGCAAAGTTTGATGAAAGTAATAATACTATGTCCATGATATGTTGATAGTTAGACATTATAATTAGGACTGTCCGTGAATTAAATAAGCAATCTGTTTTTAACTTTGTCCTTGGGACGGGATGAGAAAATTTGTTTAGAAATACTCTCTGTGAGTTAACATATAATTTGTTTACCTCCACTTTGAAGGAGGATATTTGTTTTCTTTTGGGTTGCTGAGTTGTGTCCGACTCTTTGTGACCCCATGAACCTATGAACAGACGCCCACCAGACTCATCTGTCCATGGGATTTCCCAGGCAGGAGTACTGGAGTGGGTTGCCGTTTTGTCTTCCAGGAGATCTTCCCTACCCAGGGATCAAACCCTTGTCTCCTGCATTGCCGGCAGATTCTTTACCACTGAACTACCTGGGAATCCCTTTCTTTGGGATATTTAACTTCATTTTTTGTCAAAATTATTTTTGAAGGTGCTAACATATTCTTGAGATTGATTTAACTGGTAGACTTTTAAAGAAAACAACAGCATTAGGATGGAGAATATGCTGAGGTTCTGATAGAGCCTGCACATTTAAGATTTTAATGTTCTGCACATTTTCAGTGTGAAATTCAGTGCTTGTTTTCTGTTAGTGTCTTAGAAATTATAAGGGATAATCAAGTCTTCTGAAAAATTTTCTAATTTATGCTCACTGTTCATTTTCTCCAATCTTTACTTGACATTTTAGTGAGTAGGGAATAATTTTTTTTTCTGTAATGATGCAACCATTGCTCTTGATATTTTTTTTTTAATGTAATGCCTGTGGATCAGTACACACTGTTTAAGGGGCCATGGCATAGGATGAATTAAGTTTTGAAAATTTGCTTCCATTTCAGTTGTTGCCTCTAAAGACTAAAAGCTGTGTGTTTTGCATACGGTCTGGATCTACTTATATTAATACACATGTATGTGTGTAAGCATATAGACACATGCGCACACATGTATATTTGTGTGTATAAACAGTTCATTTATCCCTGACCAGAAGGAAGCATAGTAGTCAGACAGTGTAATTCTGGGTTGAGTTTTTAGATTGTTGGAGCCCAAAGAGCCTCTACTATACTTTTGACTAGCAACAAATGAGCATACTCATTCCCCTTGCACAGATAACTCTTGTTTTAATTTTTTTGTTAATTTTCTAATTTGATATGTTTTAATGTGAACTTTGGCTAATGAAGATAAACATGTTAGAAGTACACTTACATCTCTTTTTTTCATTTATCTTCTTTTTTCCCCCTTTTAGTTCTGGTAATTAATTCAGTGAGCAATTGCATATTCTTACTTGATTTATTGTTATTTAATAGATCATAACCTTCTTAGCTTTTATAACTTCTCAGAGAAAGGAGTTCCAGACTTTTTAGCCTTTAAGATGTATTTGATACTTCCCTACTCGTGACCAACCCCCTTTGAAATTGTAGTATTTCATCACATATTACATACCTTACATAATTACTACACATTATATAAAATTGACTATCTTAACCATTTTTAAGTATTCAATTGAGTAGCACTGAGTACACTTATATTGAGAATCACTGTCATCCTGCCCTCTTGGTCATTTTGATTGCTCTGCTAGCATAGTAATGTTGGCTTAAAAATCTCACTGGTGTTGCCTGTAGCACTCTTATTGTTAGTGAACCATCCTTTTGGTTACTGTTTTTATCAAAATGTTGTGGAGATTTGTTGACTTTTCTGGGTGTGGAAGCACACTGTCTAGGTACAGAAGCTGAGATTTCTAGTTTATATTGAGTCTTGGTTACTACTAGTAATTTAGAGTCCATCATTCAATGAATATGGCTGATTAACATGAATTTCAATTTTCCCTAAACTTACTCTGTTCTGGTTAGACTGATGCTCAATCTGCCAGTTTCTGCTTATCACATGGAATCTCCTGAGATAATTCTATAGTTTGTTCTTTTCAGTTAGACACTTTGGGCTGTGTGTCTCTCTTTCTCTGTGCTTTAGCAAAAGGTACAGGAAATACAAAGGCTCAGATGGGGAAGGAACTTGATGTTCTCAGCAGACAGAAGGGCAGCTTGGTGGCTGGGTGTGAGGAGCCCAAGGACATTGGTGTGAGATGCAGGGGCCAGATACTGTGGGCCCTATAGGAGTTAGGTTCCTGTTGCACTGTGAGTAGAATTCTGCTGAAGGAGTCTAAGTGAAGCTGGAGTGGAGTGAGCAGCATAGTCTGTGTGTGTTTTATAAAAGATCATACTGGCTACTGGGTGGGAAAAAATGGATTCTAGAAGAAGAGTAGAAGCAGGGAGATTGTGTTGGGATGTGGGATGTATAGTCCAGGTGGCAGTCTTATCCTGATATACTTCCCTTTTTCAATCTCTCTCTCTTTAAAACTAAGTCCACAATGTGACCATCTGCAGCACATGTGAAGATAACTTGCCAGGTTTAGTCCATGGAAAAGTGAGGCTTATCAGGATGTGTTATAAACATCAGAGCAATGGGTTGATCAGTATCATACTTTAATCAAGCTAACTAACCCTGGGCTAAATATGGTTTGCCTGTGAATCTCAGAAGTTCGCTATCAGCGATCTTTGAATATCCCAGTGAGGTTAAATGAACTTTAATTATGTAGGAGTTAGTGAATTCAGAAAGATAATTCTGGTGCCTATTTTATACGTGAAGAACAGGACGTAGGACTTATAGTCATTAGTAATACTAAAATCAAAACATTTGTCACTTTCTCCTAACTGCAAGCAATGTTTTGTCAACATCATGCTTTTAGTTTAATTCCTTCCAAATCCATTATAACTTCAGAGTATGGATGAAATTTAAGTTTTATGCACATTTTGGGCATTTATTATTTTGATGTCTCAGATAAAAGGTCATGAAATTCCTCTGTGTATTTGCTTCTAATTCCATAAGACTGGGAAAAGGCCCCTCTTATGTGCTTTTATCGGAGAAGGCAATGGCACCCCACTCCAGTACTCTGGCCTGGAAAATCCCATGGATGGAGGAGCCTGGTAGGCTGCAGTCCATGGGGTCGCTAGGAGTTGGACACGACTGAGCGACTTCACTTTCACTTTTCACTTTCACTTTTCACTTTCATGCATTGAAGAAGGAAATGGCAACCCACTCCAGTATTCTTGTCTGGAGAATCCCAGGGACGGGGGAGCCTGGTGGTCTGCCGTCTCTGGGGTCGCACAGAGTTGGACATGACTGAAGCGACTTAGCAGCAGCAGCAGCAGCAGCAGCATACCTTCCCCTATGTTAAGCATTTATTCTACTCAATTATAAGGCTCTTTGAAAACAAAGGTCAAGACTGGGGAGAATGAAGACAAATGGGAGAATTGGAGAAAGAAACTTGAAGGAACTTGAGGCAAGTGTGAAATTTCTGTGAAGTCTTGTGAATATTCAATTGCACTCCATACTACAGCTTTGTTATATGAAACCGTATTTCATATTAGCAAACACTGAGGGAGATTGACATGACAAGAAGCTATGTGTTGTTTACACTGTGGCTTTATCTGTTTTCAGCATACTGTTGTCTCTAGTGTGAGCAATTAAGTTCTATAGTATTGTGTGAGCTTTTAAGTTTCTTATGTTGGCTTTAGGGGGTTAACATCAATTGCTGTTGTTTAGTCGCTCTGTCGTGTCCAACCCTGTGCGACTCCATGGACTGTAGCCCCATAGGCTCCTCTGTCCATGGGATTCTTCAGGCAAGAATACTGGAGTGGGTTGCCATTTCCTCCTCCAGGGGATCTTCCCAACCCAGGCATCGAACCTGTGTCTCCTGTGTTGGCAGGCAGATTATTTACCAGTGAGCCACCAGGGAAGCCCAATAACATCAATACACACCTGATTAGACCTTGTAGGCTTTAAAAACTAATATATTTTTACTTTTTTTTGAAGTATAGTTGTGTAATATTATATAAGCTTCAGGTGTACAATATAGTGATTCACATTTTTTAAGCTTATGTTCCATTTATAGTTGCTGTAAAATATTGAGTATATTCCCCGTGTTGTACAATATATCCTGGTAGTTTATTTTATACATAGTAGTTTGTGCCTCTTAATCCCCTGTCCCTATGTGAGATATTTACTTCGTAAAATTTTGAAAGGACTTCAGATGCTTAGTTCTTCAGTACAATATTCCTCTGATTCCTTGCCTTTTTGGACTTATCTAAACTTGGTCTTCCAATTCTTTTGAATCTTTCTTATTTTGACACTGCACTTCTCTGGTTTACTCCTTACTTTTAAAATCTCATTTCTTGGCTATTTACCTCCCCTCCCATAAGCTAGGTAGAGATATATAAAAGCTTTGTCCTTAGTTCTGTTCCTTTCTGTCAACTTACTCCTGGAACATCTGTGACAGTTCTTAAACTCTAAATACTGCAGATGACTCCAAATCCTTGTCTTTAACCTTGATCTCTTTCCCATTGCCCTGTCCTGTGTTGCTGACCAATTGCCTTGTATCCTGTATGTGTTCCTTCTCCTGAGCTTGGAGCTTCTATTAACCATCACCCTGGAGTTCCCATCAGCTAGACTCCAAAGCTTAGTCACCTTGACTCCACTTTTTCCTGCCTCCCTTGAGCTTGCTCCTGAATCCCCAGTGCCTGGTTCATAATGGACACTCTGTGTTATCTGGTTTTGGAATTTCTTATTCTGTAACATCATGCTTTTTGTTCTTTTTTTTGCCCACTGCTATTATCACCCCCGTACTCTTGGCTGTTATCAACTTTTTTGGACTATGTGGGAGGTGCCTTACTGACTACCCAGCCTCCAAGCCTCCCCACCTCCTTCCCAGTTATAGGATTAATCTCACTGAAACACCCCCTCCCAATACCCAGTTCAGACATCTTTAGTGGCTTCCTCTTGTTTTCTTCTAGCTGACTACTCACTCATACTTTTAAAATATCACCTTGACATAACCCCTTGCTCATTCATTGTTGTTCAATCACTAAGTCGTGTCCGACTCTCTGCGACCGCATGGACTGCAGCACTGCAGGCTTCCCTGTCCTTCACTGTCTCCCGGAGTTTGGTCAACTTCATGTCCATTGAGTCAGTGATGATATCCAACCATTTCATCCTCTGTCGCTCCTTTCTTCTCTTGCCTTCAACAGCATCAGGGTCTTTTCCAGTGAGTCAGTTCTTTGCATCAGGTGGCCAAAGTATGAGAGCTTCAGCATCAGTCTTTCCATTGACTATTCAGGGTTGATTTCCTTTCGGATTGACTGGTTTGATCTTGCTGTCCAAGAGACTCTCAAGAGCCTTCTCCAGCACCACAATCAAAAAGCATCAACGCATATGCTTATTCATATGCATCCTTTTTACCAAGAATTCCCATTCTACTCTTCCCCTGAGGCTTATGTGTCCTGGGACCATATTTTGAGTTCTACCCATTTGGATGTGATCTTTTGGAAGCTCAACCCATATATGTGTGTCTTGAACTTTTAAAAAAATTATCACTCACCCACAACCTGTCTTAATTATTATTTTTTTGAGTCATCATGGGCAGAGTGGTTAAAAGAATGGACTCGAGCTGCATTGCCTGCATTCTCAGCCCAGTTCCACCTCTTACTAGTTCTACACCTTGAGCTGATTACCTAACACTCTGAGCTTCATTTTTCTCATCTGTAAATTGGGAGCAGTCATAGTACCTGGCTCACAGGGCTGATGTGATTAATAAGCAACTTAATACATGTTTAAAACACGGCCTAGTACCATATAGATATTTTCTATTATTACGTGTTTCCAAAAGAGTTTTCCTATTCCATCAGCTCCCTAAGGGTCGAGGATGTCTTATTCTTATTTGGAATGCCCCATGGAAACTATTAAGGTACCTTATACTTAGTAGGCATTCAGTAAATTACTTATGGAATTAAATTTAAATTTATTGAAAGATCTAGTTGTCCAATAACAGCTACTTTTTTTTTTTTTTTGAAACAAGGTTCTTTAAACTTGTGCCAGGGGAGTTTCAACAGTCATAGTGTGAGGTCACAGAGTTTTTCTGGGATGGTTTAGCACCAAAGTATATGGTTTCCTTGTTTAATTACATGGTTTGGAAAGTAAACCAACTATGTACTTTAAAAAAAAATAGATTTTAAACAAAATCATACAAAGATGATGAACTAGTGAACCACTGAACACTAAAACTCTTAAGACATAAACTTTGGTGTTTTAAAGAGTAGCAACAGCAACTAAGAATCATTTTAGACAACAATTAGCATGCAACAGAGACAACCTTCTAAGTGAAAACACCCCAGAGTAGAGCTTGGTTGGTTACATATAATTTTAGACTCCATCCTGGCATTTTTTATGTATGCATTTGGCTTTTCCAACATATATTCAACAGTGTTTTTGAGTACTGAACTGAATAAGAGATGGCCAGGGCTAATATTTGCTGTTGGTCTTATATGTTGATTGTAAATTGGGGTGATGATGTTTCAGGCTTAAATATGTGAAGGTGTATCATGTAGTAGTTTTATTTATGTGGTTTTAAAGAAATAGTAAACATCATCATTTGAGACTTTTAACAGGAACTTAAGAAGCTCTAAGACTAGACTGCAGGTAAAACACAGAGTAATGTTTGGTCTGATGGGAAAAAGGGAAAAAAATCCATTAAGTGTGGGCTTAATTCTTTCTGGCTCCAGGATAAGAAAAATGGAATTTTCATCAGTAAATGGAAACATGTCTAAATACCCCCAAGAAAGTAAAATTATTTGCCTCAGATTAAAATATTTCATTCCATTTGGTGATAAAGTAGCTTTTTTTTCTGTGATTTAATAAGGGTCTTGAAGCAACAGCGAAAGAACTAGTTGAAGTGCCATGTAACCCTGGATCTCAAATTCACATAAACTAATCATCATTTTATAGTCAAACCTAGGTATATTATCTTGCATATTTGACAGAGTAAAAGAGTAAATTTCCATCTTTTTATGTTAATATGCTCCTAAGATGGATTCAGTTAATGTCTCCTAATTTTGTCATGAATTTATTTGAAATAATTTTTAATGTTTAAGTGTTCTAAGTATTTCTAGTCCAAATAAAAACATAAATATACTCAAGAATCTGTAAAACTAGGTTTTGTAATGGATCAGTATTTAAGTAAAAGGAGGAAAGGTATCGGGTAATTGTAATGAAACATTCATCAGCTGTAGAATGCCTTATTCATCCACTAGCCAAGTCTTAGCCTGTGTTTCTGTTTCATTTGTCTTTATACCTTTGTGTTGAAACCCTGAGGGTTCATGCTGTAAAGTCTCTCTCTCTCTGCTTTAGAGTTGAAAATACTGATTTTTATATTCTAGATTATACCTTCTCCTCCCCCACCAAAAAAAACTGATGAAAATTCTTGGAAAAGTATTAGCTCATTTACAAACTTAGTAGCAATGGCAGTTTGAAAATTCAAAGGTATTTATGTTGGCATCCTGGAGTTTGGTGGGAATCATTTATTTTCCTTTCTCTTCTGCCATGTTAACTTTAGTCTAGATTTATATATTCCTAAATAGAGCCCCGGCAGGTTTCTAGGATCTTTCATCATGTACCACATCGCCTGGCTGCCCTCTATTTTCCCCGTGTACTTCAGGGTATTTGTGTGGGTACATTAGAAGCTGTCTGAAGGAACTAGAAAGTAAAATTGCTGAAAAAGCAACCTTCATATTAGTAATTATATGATAACTTAAAAATGATTAATTGTAGATATGTCTGTGTTGTGTGCATTTTCCCCATATTTTTATATTCAAATTTCATTATGTTCAGTATGTACATATTAGTGTATCTCTAATGACTGATGACTGTACTTTGGCTCGAGTGAGGCTTATATCTCTAAGCCTACACTTAGTTGACTTTTTTCAGGAGCCTGGGGCTATAGGAATACAAGGGAAGTTTGTTGTGGTCCTTATTTTAAATAGCTTGCAGTTTTGTTGTGATAAGTATGTATGTTTGTAAAATAACTATAAAAATAGTACATCATTAAGGATTAGTTCATAAGATATTTCTTACGTATGAAGGCGGAGCTTCCCTGGTGGCTCAGTGGTAAAGAACTTACCTACCAATGCAGGAGATGCAGGTTTAATCCCTGAGTCGGGAAGATCCCCTGTAGGATAAGATGGCAACCCACTCTAGTATTCTTGCCTGGAAAATCCCATGGACAGAGAAGCCTGGTGGGCTACAGTCCATGGAGTCGCAAAGAGTCAGACATGACTTAGTGACTAAACAACCACATATATGAAGGGAGAGCTCAGAGCTGCAGATGTGGAGTTACTGAAATAGTAAGGACTCTGGATTTGAATCCTGGTTCCTCCACTTACTTCACTAGCAATGTGGCCTTGGTCAGGTAATGCAACTTCTGCCTCAGTTTCCTCATCTGTCAAATGGGGATAATAATATAGCTTACCTACTGGGATTGTTGACTTAAGGGCTTTCTAAACAGGAATTTCTTGAGAAAATTCAGCAGTAATGACCTCAGTCATCTATTTATGTATTGATTTGTCTCCTATGCATCTGAAATGGCACTAGTTTTGAACCACTGTTGGGAGATTTGAGAAAACAGATAATTTTCTGTGTACAGTACTTCCAGTAAGGAACCCTGGTTGAGGATTAAATGAGCAATCAATTATATGGAACAGGGCTTGAAAGTGTTAATTATCATTGTTGTTAGACTCTGAAGAGAAAAAGAGAGGATTTAATTAGAGGTAAAGGGTTTTTTAGGCTGAGAGAAGTTAAAGGTTATCTGAAAGTGTTTTCCATCTCAAATAAGTATCCAATTACTTGTGTCTTTGGAACCAAGATGGGACTTGGAAAAATCAGCAACTTAGTTATCAGTCAGAAAAGCATGGAGCCTTTGAAAGGAGGATTGTGTATTTAAAAAAAAAATGCTTCTTAATAAGCATTTAGTTGAATCAGTCATATAAATATAAAAATATAAAGTATAAAAGTCATATAAAAGTATCATATTGAAACTATGAGAGAGAGAGAAGTTTTCAGTGAGCAAGAGATGGCAAACAGAAAACAACCATGTACCAAAAAGGTAAATCGACACACCTTTTTTGGGGGTGGCTACATATATTTTTTGTTGCATATAAAGACAAATCAGAGAGAGATTTTCATTTGATCTGCTAGAGGGCTGTTGGAGCACAACTTTAGGTAGGTTAACTACAGTTGGCTGTTGAGTATAAAGATCATTGATAACCCTGGGAGAGAGTCATTTCAATGGAGTTCTCTCCACCATGCATGTGCACACTCACTCTTCTCCCCACCCTCCCCATCCGCCACACAGAGTTTCCGTATGTTTGTAAATTCATCTGACTTTGATACACCTAATCAGAAGTTTGTTGTTTTTACTACACTAGACTGGTCATCCCACATTCAGAGCCCCTCTTCTTATATTTCATCCAGCATGTCACACCTCTGATCATTTTCTTTCATCTGTCCCACTTGACTCCCTCTAACATGCGCACCCCTTCCCCGCCTGAGCCTCTGGGAACAAGTCTGACCTTAGGGAGGATTCAAAGAGGTCCAGCTCAGCACTGGAGGATCCTGCGGTTGGGATGGCTGTTGCTGTCTTAACTCTTTATCATGTAGTGGTGTGTATACTCAGTGTACTGCTTTGTTCCAGTGATCAGTCCCCTGCCTTCACCCCACTTTGTGTAGCTGGGCTACTTTTATTTCTCTTTGCAGAGTAGTTTGATAACTCTAGGCCTCTTCGTGAAACTTAGAGGCTGACTCTCTCTGATGTGTGACATTTGCAGTGTCCCATCTGCTGAGGCATCTCTTAAATGGTACTGAAACTCCCTAAGACTAACCTTCTGCCTTATTATTACCTGTTGCCTGTCAGGGTTTTATCTGTTTTCCTTCTGCTAAATTCTCCATTGCTCCCCATGGTTGGCTCCCCACCCCACTGCTTCTAGTTCCACATCCTTATCCCTTCCAGGTTCTCACTGCAGGAACCACTGGTACTGCCTAAAACAGAACAGTGGCAGAGGGTGAGATGTTGTTTAATAAAACTTTTCTGGCAAAGGAAGAAGCCAGCAGAGGAGACAAGCCATTGAGTATATGAGATAAAGTAAGACCATAGGGAAATACTGAGCAGGTTTTAACATTAAGAACCCAGAGGGAAGCCTCTTCTTTCTTTTGGTTGAGATTATAATTTAGACATTTGAAGATGCAGTCTGAGGAGGACAGTGAGGGAATTTAGTTGATTGTCTCTATCACCTCTGAAATTTAGGTAGATATGTTGCTTGTTGATAGTGAGATAAATTGCAATGGCTCCAAAAGGATGAAAAACAAAATATAGAATGGTTTATGTGGAGTATGGATGTATAATCAAACAAGAATGTGTATGTGGGTGGCCGAAAAGCCCTGAAATAAGTGTGGTTAAGTCTGGCTCCTATAACATTTGGAAGCCCAGAAGCAGACTGGCTGATAATTAGTCAAGTGATATGTAAAGTTTTTCTAACAGTATATTCCATAAGGAGTTAAAGGAAGCTTACAAAAATATATCCAGCATGACAGAATTACAAAAGTATACGTTGAAAGTATATACATTAAAAAAGGATAAGATGTGAAAAGAATGAAAATGTGACCCAGACAATATACAGAGAAGTCTAGAAGTGGGGCATAAATTAGCTGAGGGCTTTCTAGCTGCCTATCTAAAGATGGAAATAGTAATTGCTAATTCCAACTCTGTATGATGTAAAACAAATGAGTTAATTAGGCAAAACACAAGACTTGTTGGCATTGAGAAAATATTTGCCCAAAGTCTTTTCTGGGATTTTATAAAATGATGAAAACAGGGAACATGTTTTGGGTCGGCAGAAATAGCTCTAGTGATCATAAGAAAGTAAGTTAGTTAATGGCAGTGTTTCATTCTTTCCAGGGTCAGATATCTATAGATGTTAAGTGGACAGAATTTGATTGAATTAGAACAGTTAAAGTAAAACTAACCCCATTACCAATGAAAAAACAGAACTGTAGTTTGTCATGCAAGTACTATTTTGGGGGGGAGTATTTGTAAATTATAGATATTTCAAAATATCAGTTTATACCTAATCATTAAGGCAGTCTAGAGGTACAGCCCTGCTCACCTTGGGCTTACCTGGGTACCTTCAAATTCATATTGTTGAAACAGTCTTAGATATCAAGTGTTTTCAGCAGAAACAAGTAAAAAGAAAATACTTGTTTGAAAAATACTATGCAAGCATTTAGTTTCTAGCATAGTATCTAATGGCATCCAGATGATTTGCTGAGGCTAAGAGCGTGGCAGTGTGCCCGGGGAGCTGCTCGCCAGTGATGCCGGAGTGAGTGAAACCGACGTCCAACTCCACAGGCCCAAGCCGAACTGTATTTCCAGTGAGGGAGAGAACCATTCCGTTAGTTAGATTTTTATATTTAGGTTTTTCATCTCAGAACTAATTAAGGGATTTTACCTTGACTGTGGCCTTATTTAATAAGAAAAAGATTTACATTTCCTTAGATTGACTTAGAGCAGTTTTTTTTTAATAAGGAGGATTAGAAAATATTTCTTCGTGTATTAAACGCATTAATCAAGTCAGAAGCTCTTGTTTTAATTAGTTTGAGGATGGATTACGAGGCAGAAACATTGCACAAACAAGTTGCTAATTATTCCCTCAGATACTGGCCAGCCATGAAGACCTAACAACCAAGTAGCAAAGGGTGAGCAAAGCTGTGAATTATTTTCTGTTGGACCAAGTAAAGGACTAAATGCATGAGCATTCGCTAAGCGAGGTACCTGGGATATAAATATGATAAAGTCATGACCCCTGCCCTCAGAGTCTGGTCGAGGGTTATCTAGTCTATAGGAAAGTAGGTAAGTGGTAAGTGCTCTGATAAGCGCTTGAAAAATATGCTGTGAAATAGTGAAATAACCCTTTCTAGAGGATGAGACATTTTAGTTGAATTTTGAGGGAAGTTGCTTGGGAAGGGATTTCCCAGTTAGGAAAGGACAGGCCCCTTCAGCAGCACAGGTCTTTAAAATAGGAAGAGTGTAATTGGGAAAGGCAAGAACTGACGCTGAAGCTCCTGTACTTGGGCCACCGGAGAGAAAGAGCTGACTCACTGGAAAAGACTCTGATGCTGGGAAAGATTGAACGCAAAAGGAGAAGGGGGTGGCAGAGAATGAGATGGTTAGATAACATCACTGACTCAATGGACGTGAATCTGAGTAAACTCTGAGAGATAGTGAAGGACAGGGAAGCCTTGCATGCTGTCGTCTATAGGGTGTCAAAGAATTGGATAGACTAGTGACTAGCAACTGACCACCACCACCACCACCAAAAGGCAAGGGACAGCAGGAGATGAGGCCAGAGGGCTAGGCTGTTGTTCAGTCACTCAGTCGTGTCTGACTAGGAGGGGGCTACAATAGGGAAGACCTATTGTGCTAAGATAAGGACCTTCACTTTATCCTAAAAACTATAGGGAAACTATGGGAGGATTTGGGGTAGAAAAATTACATGATTAGATTTGCATTTTGGAAAGATGGACCTGGCAGCAGTTTAGAGAAGAGCTGAGTTGTGAACAGTGCTTAACTATTTTAAAACAAATAAACTATTTACTGCTGAAATGTGATATTAAGTACATTCACAGTATTGTGTAACTTGTCAAATTCTAAAACATTTTTATCACCCCAAAAGAAAACTTCATACCTAGTGAGCAGTGCTTGCCATTGGCCTCTGCTCTCAGGCCCAGCAACCACCAATCTACTTTTTGTTTCTATGGATTTACCTGTTGTGAGTATTTTGTATGAATGGCATCATACAACATGTGACCTCTTTTGTTTGGCTACTTTCACTTGGTATAATGATTCCCAGGCTCACCCATGTTATAGCATGAATCAGTACTATTTTTATGGCTGGAGTGTGTCCCTTGGGTGTCTGTGCCACATTTTGTCTTCATCTATTCCTGAACATGTGATTGTTTCTACCTTTTGGCTCTTGTGGATAGTGCACATTAGTGAACATCGGTGTATAAATATTTGAGTACATGTCTTCAGTTCTTTTGGATGCTGGGTCATGTGGTTTTTCTTTTAAAAAATGGTTGAGAAACCACCCAACCATTTTCCACAGTTGCTACTCCATTTCACATTCCCACCAGCAAGGTACACATGTTCTAATTTCTCTACATCCTCACCAAGACTTATTTTCTATACTTTTAATTATAGCCATCCTAGTGGGTGTGAAGTGGTACCTTACTGTGGTTTTGATTTGCATTTTCCTAGTGACTGAAAAGTGAAAGTGAAGTTGCTCAGTCATGTCCGACTCTTTGCAACCCCGTGGACTGTAGCCCACCAGACTCCTCCGTTAAACATCTTTCATGTGCTTGTTAACCATCAGTATGTCTTCTTAATTCCACTCTTAGGTGTATACCCCAAAGGTCTGTTCAATATATACTAGACCCTTATTGGATAGTATTAATCACAAGTATTTTCTCCCATTCTGTAGGCTGTCTTTTCACATTCTTGATAATGTGCTTTGATTGACAAAGGTTTTAATTTTGACCAAGTCCAACTTATCTATTTTTGTTATTGGTGTTGGTTGTGCTTTTCAGTGTGTTATATCTAAGAATCTATTGCCAAACCCAAGGTCATGACATCTTATTCTGTGTTTTGCTCCAGAAATTTTTTAGTTTCAGCTCCTATATTTTGATCATTGGTCTATTTTGAATTTGTCAATGGTATGAGTAGAAGTCTAGGTTTATTCATTTGCATGTCAGTATCCAATGTACCAGCACCGTTTGTTGAAGACTGTTCTTCCCCTGTTTAAGAAGGCACTCCTTTCTAAAATCAGTTGGTGAGAGTTATATGGGTTTATTTCTGTATTTTTGCTGTAGGTGATCTCTGAAGTGTCTGTTGCACTTCAGAGGTTTGAGGTCAGCTAGTGTTTTGGCAGCGGAGAAGGCAATGGCACCCCACTCCAGTACTCTTGCCTAGAAAATCCCATGGATGGAAGAGCCTGTAGGCTGCAGTCCATGGGGTCGCTAAGAGTCAGACACGACTGAGCGACTTCACTTTTCACTTTTCACTTTCATGCATTGGAGAAGGAAATGGCAACCCACTCCAGTGTTCTTGCCTGGAGAATCCCAGGGACGGCAGAGCCTGGCGGGCTTCCGTCTATGGGGTCGCAGGACACGACTAAAGTGACTTAGCAGCAGCAGCAGCAGTATTTTGGCAGAGATTGCCTTGAATGTCTGGACCACCCCCCTGCCCCCCATCTCCTTGCCAAATAACCCCAACTCTCCCACTCTTTGTAGATTGGCCCTGCATTGGGACAGCCTTTAAAGCTGAGCTAGGCAATTTATAGTTCTCCCTTAGCCTTTACTTCCTCATGCACTGAACCTGAAGATCTGCCAGGAGTAACGTTTCAGGGTCTTCTCACATCCTGTGCTGGGCGTGCATGTTGGCTTTCTGATTTCCCAGTATAGATGGTACCTTTCCAGTGTACTAATTTTCCATAGAATCTCTCTCCCCAGGCTGTCAGCGTATCTTTTGTGCACCTTCCCTGTAATCTTTTTGCCTCAGGTGACAGAGGGTTGTTCATTTGCCTTTAGTGTTTACTAGGAATGGCATCCCACTCCAATACTCTTGCCTGAAGAGTCCCATGGACGGAGGAGCCTGGTGGGCTGCCTGGTGAGGTCGAGAGGAGTCGGGCATGACTGAGCGACTTCACTTTCACTTTTCATTTTCATGCATTGGAGAAGGAAACGGCAACCCACTCCGGTGGTCTTGCCTGGAGAATCCCAGGGATGGGGAAGCCTGGTGGGCTGCCGTCTGTGGGGTCGCACAGAGTTGTATACGACTGAAGCGACTTAGTAGCAGCAGCAAGAATGCCCTCTACTCAGCTACTTTTCCACCTGGAGTGAGTGAATGTCCGTCAGTCTTTCAGGTTGTCCACAGATAGGTCAACACAGACACGATTCTTTGAGAACAAGGTCTGCTCTGCTCCCAGTGCAACCAGGGGCCGGTGTCCCACACTGAATGAAGGCTTCCGTCATCAAGACTGCAGCAGAGCCAGGGAGTTGGTGGGCAAGTAGAAATGCTGCCAAGCTTATCTACCATGTTCGTGTTTCCCCTTATGATTCACTATTTGCTTGGTTGCTTATAAACCTTTGACTACTTTCCAGAACTCCTACAAAGTTGATTCTGTTCGTTTTGCTCATTTGGGGGCATGGTTCTTGGAGGGACGTGCCTTTGGAGCTACCTACTTTGCTATATTTGCTGCTACTACAACCGCAGGTGGCCTTTTGAGGAATATGTTTGATAGGAGAGGTAAAGAGTACCTGAGAGATATTGAATGTAGATGGCTACCGGTGAGAGTATATCTCTTGAGCAGTCTTCAAGGGAAATGAAATGGAACTCATATTTTCATATTTTAAGGAGTTCTTTTGGTCATTGGATCTGGGAGTCATGTAAAAGAATTACATAACATTTAAGCTAATTTTGAAATAAACAGCTGTGAATCTACTTTATTATTGTTGTTTAGTTACTAAGTTGTGTCCGACTCTTTGCAACCCCATGGACTGTAGCCTGCCACGCTCCTCTGTCCATGGGATTCTCCAGGCAAGAATACTGGAATGGGTTGCTAGGGGATCTTCCTGACTCAGGGATTGAACCCGCTTCTCCTGCATTGTAGGCAGATTCTTTACTGCTGAGCCACCAGGGAATAACACATTAGAGTATCTTTGAAACTATTTTTTAATCCCTTCCGCCTCCCCCCAGCATCCACTTTCCCCTGTGTTTTACATCAAAATAGATCCCACATCAGCTTATCTAGATAAGTACTATCCTTAAACAATGTGTTGTTAGTTTTGTTTGTTTTAGGAGCCTTATGGAAAATCGTGTGGGGAGTCTTGTCTGGATTATGCGTTTCACTCAGTGTTGTTTTAAGAGCATCCATGTATAACTGTGCATTGTTCATTTTCATGAATACATGAAACTTAGGTGTGTGAAAGCCCACAGAAGACTCTATAGTCTTCTCTTGCTCAGCATTGAGGGTTGTTTCCAGTTGTGTTTTGTTTTTGTCTTTGTTTTTTTGTCAGCGTGGACAGGGATGTGTGAGCATTTGTTTACACACATGCCTAGACCTGTATAGTATTTCCAGCTGGAATGGATTGGCCCAATCATGGAAGAGACACGTGTTCAACTTGTAAAGGGACTTTCCACAACTATTGTTCCAATTTGCCCTCCCACCAGCTGTGCATAGAAAGCTCACCAATTGTAATTTGATATTACAGACCATTTCAATTTTGCTAATACAATGCATGAAAATGTTAGTTCATTGTGGTTTGAAGTTGAGTACATTAGCAGCATTCTAGAATCCCCTTTCAAACTACCTCCTAATTACTACCCTCATTCATCTAGGTAAAGATACTAGTCTAGTGTCAGTTACTTTTGTTCATTTCAAACTTTATATAAGTGAAATTGTATGCTATATACGCATTTACTTCTGGTTCTATTTGTGAGATTCATCCTTGTTTAACAGAAATTTGCTGATTGTCGTTAACTATGTAGTATTTCATTGTATAAGTATATCACATTGTATTTTTCTATTGATGACTTTAGATAGTTTTTATTTGGAAACTTTCATGACTATTCGGAGAAGGCAATGACACCCCACTCCAGTACTCTTGCCTGGAAAATCCCACGGCGGAGGAGCCTGGTAGGCTGAAGTCCATGGGGTTGCTAAGAGTCAGACACGACTGAGCAACTTCACTTTTCACTTTCATGCATTGGAGAAGGAAATGGCAACCCGCTCCAGTGTTCTTGCCTGGAGAATCCCAGGGACGGGGGAGTTTGGTGGGCAGCCGTCTGTGGGGTCACACAGAGTCGGACACGACTAAAGCGACTTAACAGCAACAGCATGACTATTCAGCTATAAACATTCCCATGTATATCCTTTTGGTGCACATATGTTTGCATTTCTGTGGAGGGTAGTCCTAGGAATAAAATTGCTGGCTGGTTTGCGTATGTTCATCTCTAGTAGATATTACCAAGTTTCCTATTTGCACATCTACCAGCTATGTATGAGTGGTCTATTTGCTTCTAACTCCATCCGTCCCATTTAAATCTGTTCATCAGTCTTTCTAATTTTAGCTACCTTGGTGGGTATGTAGTGTTACCTCATTGTGGTTTTAAATTGCATTTCCCTTATGAACAATAAGATTGAACATAGATAGAAAGCAGACAGACATGCTATTGGGATATATTATTTTGTAAAATATCTGTTCAAGTCTCTTGTCTGTTTCTTCTATTAAGCTTTTTCTTATTGATTTTAGGAGTTCTTTAAATATTCCTGAAATAAGCTCTTTGATGTATTACAAATATCTCCTCTCACAATGCAGTGTGTCTTTTCATTCTTTTATTGATGTCTTTCCCAATTTTGATGTAGTCCAGTTTGTTTATTTTTCCCTTTATAGTTAATGCTTTTGTGTTCTGTTTAAGAAATTTTTGCTTATCACCAAGATATTCTCCTATGTTATTTTCTAGAAACTGTTTAACATTTAGAGCTATAGTCCATCTTATTTGATTTTTTAAAAAAATATGGTTTGTGATAGAGATTAAGAATAAGTTTTTCCATATAGGGGCAGCTAATTAGCTCAGCACTAATATTCGGAGAAGGCAATGGCACCCCACTCCAGTACTCTTGCCTGGAAAATCCCATGGATGGAGGAGCCTGGTAGGCTGCAGTTCATGGGGTCGCTAGGAGTCGGACAGGACTGAGCAACTTCACTTTCACTTTTCACTTTCATGCATTGGAGAAGGAAATGGCAACCCACTCCAGTGTTCTTGCCTGGAGAATCCCAGGGATGGGGGAGCCTGGTGAGCTGCTGTCTCTGGGGTCACACAGAGTCGGACACGACTGAAGTGACTTAGCAGCAGCAATATTTGAAAAGACCGTCCTTTTTCTTCTTTGCAAATCTGTGTTTGTCATAAATCCAAATAACACAGGGGTGCCAGTATCTTTTTGATTTTGTGTTTTTAAATATCTAGAAGTAGAATCGCTGGGTCATATGGTATCTGTATTTTTAATTTTTTGAGTAATCTCTATACTATTTGCCACGGTGGCTACACCAATTTACATTCCTACCAAAATGCACAAGCATTCCCTTTTTTAGACATCTTTGCTAACATGTTGTATCTCGTCTTTTTTGCTGATAGCCATTCTAATAGATATAAGGTGTGTAGGTTTTGTAGTAGTCACATTAAAAATGTAAAGAAACAGGTGCAACTAATTTGAATAATATGCTTTATTTAATCTAATATTGTTATTTCAGAATGTAATCAGTATAAAATTATTAAGGAGATATTTAACTTTTTGGGGTTACTAAATCTTCATAAGCTAGTATATGTTTAACTTTTATAGCACGTCTCAATTTGGATTAGCCATATTTCAAGTGCTCATAGTTGCCTGTGGCTAGTGGCTGCTGTATTGGTGAGCATAGGACTAGACCTTCTAGTAGAGTGCTAATGCTGGCAGACTTGTTCCTAACTTAGAAACAAATACTTCTGACATTTCACTGTTAAGAAGGATTTGGTCTGTAGGTCTGGAAAGATATCTTATATGTGGTTAAAGAAGCTTTCTTACATTTTTAGGTACTAAGTTTTAAATTTTGTCCATCTTTTTTAAATCTCTTCGAATGATCTTTTCTTTTTCTTTTAATTTTTTAAGGTGATAAATTTTTAAGATTTTCTAATGATTAGCCAGTCTTTTATTGCTGGAATAAGCCCAACTTGGTCATGATCTCTTTTTATTCACTACTAGATTTATTTTTGTAAGAATATCATCTTCTGTACCTTGGCTGTTTGATAGAAATTTACATGTAAAAGGTTCTAGGTCAGATGTTTCTTAGTGTTGCCTCAAATTTTGTAGTATTCTAATATATTTTAATTTTGATTATATCCTTTAATTCCTCATGCTATTTATATTTGTATCCCATTTTCTTCATTAATGTTTTCAGTGAGTGAGTGATAGTCACTCAGTCGTGTCTGCCTCTTTGCAACCCCATAGACTGTAGCCTGCCAGGCTCCTATGTCCACGGACCTGTTTTATTAGCCTTTCAAAGAACCAAACATGTAAGAATTGTATCTTGTTTTAAAGTTTTATGAATCTTTGTTTTATATTCATTGTCTGTTTCTCTCTGCCTTTAGGCTTATTTTAGTTCCTATTCTATTAAGTTCAAATTTCTATTCTTAAATTTAGAATAGCTCTTAATTTTCAAGTTTTCTTCTTTAATGTTATAAGCATTTAAGGCTATAATATTTCTTCCAGGTTATTACTTTGGTAGCATATCTTACAAGTCTACATTTTCTTTACATTTGAATTGTATTCATTTATTTGGCCATGCTGGGTCTTAGTTGTGGCATATGGGATCTAGTTTCCTGACCAAAGATCGAATCCAGGCCTCTTGCATTGGGCGCATGGAGTCTTAACCACTGGACCACCAGGGAAGTCCCCATTTTAAGTGTTTTAAATCATCACTATATTTTATTTTTGACGCAGAAATGATCTAGGAGTGCTTTAAAATGTAGGTGTTTTTACATTTTTATCATTTTTGTTAGCAAATTATGTATAAATGAATTATGCATAGTGATCTACAATGTTGGTTGTGTGATACAGGTTCTTTGAAATTTGTTTAGTCTTGCCTTATGGTTTAGCGCATGAACAGTTTATGTAGATATTCCATGGATGCTTGTAGAGGATGTGTATTCTTTAACTGTGAAGTTGGGAATTCTCTTTGTGTCCATTGAGTCAAGTTATTTAATTGCTTTTTTAGATGTTTAATACCTTAACTAATTTTGTCTGCTTAATCTAAATATTGTCAAGAGAGGGCATTTGATGCATTCTCCTTTATGATTCTATCAATTTTTGCTTTATAGATTTATATGTATTCAGTGAATACAAGAGGAGAATTCTTGTGCATTTCTGGTGCATTGAAGCTATTACGTCTTGATTCTTTTTATCCCTAATGATGCCTTTTGCTTAGATTTATTTTGTCTTATTTTAATAAGGTCATTCCAGCTTTCTTGAGTTGATATTGCCAATGATCTCTTTTTTCCACTTTCCATCTTTTAGTATTTCCATGCCCTTATATTTTACTGTGTCTTTTGTAAATACTGTATAGTAGGATTTTGATGTGTGTGGGGAGAGGTTTTTTTCCCCCCATTTGGGTTTGAGAGCTATATATTCTACTTACATTCTTTTAGTTTATACTAGTCAGACATTGTTATTGACCATTTTAATTTCATTTTTTTAAAGTTCCATAAATTTGACATTATTTATGTAGACATTGACATTATTATTTATTATCTAAGTAACAAATATTATTTATTATTATGGTAGACAATGTTTAGTATTATATACATGTCTACCAGCTTCTTTGCTTACTGTTCCTTCTTGTAACTCAGACCTTTTAAAGGGAGCATTTTTCTTTTCCCTAAAGGAATATTTTTGGGGAGTTTCTTTGGTGAATGTTAAATGGTGACAAATTTTTATTTTATGTTTATCTGAAAAGGACTTTAATTCTTGAAAGGTCTTGGGTACCCAATTCTAGGTTGAGAGTTATCCTAGTCATTTGTTCTTTCTGCAATAGTAGGACATTTTTGAAATGTCTTTCTAATGAAAAATGTAATAAAAAATCTAATATTTAATATGTGTGGACTCAGTAAAAATAATCTTACTAAAAAGTCTCTTAGTAACTAGGTACACAGTTGGCATTAGGTTATATACAGATTGCTGTACATTTAAAGATTGAAATATGACCAATAGGAATTTCTGTACACATGTGTATGGTGACCGCCCTTAGGTTTGTAGCTGGAGTCACTAGTTATACTATTACTATTTATGACTTTGAGGTTTTATTTGCTTATATTATGTGCCCATTTTTCAGCAACTCATACTTTATTAGATTTTGCTGATCAGAGGGCAGGTTGTCTGGATTTAAATGTTTTAAAACCTTACTTTCTGATTATTGCCTTGATGAAGTGATTACTGCTATTTCTGTCTGCTCTTTACTGTTTCTGTAATATGCTAGAAGGAAAATGCAGTCTTATGTTCTCTGGATCTTTGTATGTCACTTATGCTGTGTATTCTACATAGCTTTTATTTTTTAGTTCTTATTATAATCCCATTTTATACTTACATTAGAAATGGGATTTATATACTTCCATTTTATAAATGAGGAAATTGAGTTTGAAAATTATTTTAATTACTTCCTGGGGTATCATAGTATGTAAATATTGGGACTAGGAGTCAAGCCACAAGCACTCAGGTATTGTCTACAGTTCTGGTCTCACTTAAGGTATCCTACGATAATCAGTCATCCTAATGCAAATCAGTATGTAGGCTGAATAACCACCTGTGTGGCTTGATGTTCATGTGCCAGAGCCCCTCAACTGAAAATAGTGCTGCACTGTTTCGTGTTACATCAGGGTGTGTAACTAGATTTACTTGTAGGATTTGAGACCGATATCTTATGCCACAAATCATTTAATATATTTATCATGAGCATCATTTGTACTTAAAATAATTTCTGTCATTCCCTGTCTTTCCCCTATCCCAGCTCCCATTCTAGACTAACGTGACAGGTAATAATAAGTAACTGCATTTTATCTCTTCTAGGCTAATTAAAACAACTTTTTACATACCTATGAATGCCCAGCATTCAGAGACATTATTTACCGTTGGGTTGGCACTGTTATTGTTCAGTTGCTCAGTCGTGTCTAACTCTTTGTGACCCCTTGGACTGCAGCATTCCAGGCTTCCTTGCCCTTCACTATCTTCTGGAGTTTGCTCAAACTCATGTCCATTGAGTCGGTGATGCCATCCAACCATCTCATCCTCTGTTGTCTCTTATTATGATGTATAAAAGGTAGGCTAGTATGTGAAGGGGTGGGGAAGAACTATATTCCTTTTCCTTCCAAGGAAGTTAGAATATTCTGCAAAGTTTTAAAGGATTTTGTGAAGAGATAGGAAAACTGATGATTGTAAATACTAGAGGTTTTAGGGGAGAAGGCAATGGCACCCCAATCCAGTACTCTTGCCTGGAAAATCCCATGGATGGAGGAGCCTGGTAGGCTGCAGTCCATGGGGTCGCTAAGAGTCGGACACGACTGAGTGACTTCACTTTCACTTTCCACTTTCATGCATTGGAGAAGGAAATGGCAACCCACTCCAGTGTTCTTGCCTGGAGAATCCCATGGGCGGAGAAGCCTGGTGGGCTGCAGTCCAGAGTTGGACACGACTGAAGTGACTTAGCAGCAGCAGCAGCAGCAGCAGCAGCAGAGGTTTTAGAGGGCTGTTTGAGCATTCCTATGGTTGGTTGACTATACAAGTAATTTCCCTTTCTGGCTACTCTAACCGTAAAACATTCACATACAATTTTTGAGTTTCTTTTATCTGTTATTTTTTTCTGTTTTTCAAATTTTGTGATAGTGTATCTGTTAAATTTGTTAACAAATTTTGTAAATTTTAATCATATATTAATACATTTTAAAAAATTGTCCAGATTTGTATATAAGATGCCTGTGTGTTCAGGTTTAAATAATTAGAAATTAAATTATATAGAATCATGCTGCTGCTGCTGCTAAGTCGCTTCAGTCGTGTCCGACTCTGTGTGACCCAGTGACGGCAGCCCATCAGGCTCCCCCGTCCCTGGGATTCTCCAGGCAAGAACACTGGAGTGGGTTGCCATTTCCTTCTCCAATGCATGAAAGTGAAAAGTGAAAGTGAAGTCGCTCAATCGTGTCCGAGTCTTCGAGACTCCATGGACTGCAGCCTATCAGACTCCTCTGTCCATGGGATTTTCCAGGCAAGAGTGCTGGAGTGGATAGAAGGGAATGGACACTATTTAAAAAAAAAAAAAAAAGAATATGATGTGTTAGCGCCATCTACTGTTGAGTAAGAATAATCTCTGTGTATACTTGGATTTTTCCCAGCCCCTACCTATTAAGTCCTGCCTGTTACTGTAGGTATCCTCTCTTAGTTGACCACTCTGTAAACTCTGGGTGTTTGGGAATATTTAGATGATATTCTATGTTCAGAGTTGACCAGTTTTTTTAGATCTTGCTCATAATTCTTAACAGTTAAGGATTTTAAAAGGAAGCTAGCTGGTTATGCTAGCTTTCTATATAGCATCTTTGGTTTAACATTTACTGATTGATTGGCCATTGCTATAAAAAGACTGGAGGATTAAAACTCAGATTTTAAATTGAACGCACCATTTGTAGTTGAAGGACTATCCATGGAATACTGTGTTTCCATATGTTGCTTGTTTTATAATGAATGTCCAAATCTGCATAGCACAGTATTGAGTGTATTTGTCATTTAGAGGAAAAGCTGTGTTTAAATAATATATTAATTTTCTTGGAGTTTGTTACTGGAAAGCACATTACAAAAATAGGTTCCTGTAATACTCTTTACTTTGGCACTTATGATCTTGAGACCGTTAACTTCTCTGAGCCTCAATTTTCTCATTTGTAAATGAGGATAGCAGTAACAGTACCTATCTCTTGAGATTATTGTAGAGCATAAATAAGATACACCTTCTAAAGCACTAAGCGTAGCTTCTGGCACCTTATAATAATAAATACTAGTTGTTATCATTATTTGTCATTAATATTTTTATCACTGATTATATATTTAAAGTAAATGTTTCAACAAATATATTTTTTATCTTAGTAACTAATACCTTTTAAAAAAACCTATAATGTTTGAATAAAACTTGCCTCCTAAGAATACAAATGTTCAAAATGCTTACTGTCTCTGCACATCACTTACAATGGAGGGTGTTGTATGGTTGGGTGGGAAGTAACAAGGCCTGTTGGATCTCTGGTCCTGGACCTTCAGTGACTAGCAGTGTAACCTGCAGTAAACTATTTAACCTCTCTGAAAAACTCAGTTTCTTCTTCTGAAAAATGGGAGGAGGGTGTTACGAGGATTAAATGATACAGTGTATATATGGAGCCGATATTCATTTCCTTTTTGTGGACTGCTGCTGCTGTTGCTGCTGCTAAGTCGCTTCAGTCGTGTCCGACTCTGTGTGACCCTATAGATGGCAGCCTACCAGGCTCCCGCATCCCTGGGATTCTCCAGGCAAGAACACTGGAGTGGGTAGCAGACAATAAATGTTCATTCTCCCTTTCAAAAACAGCCTACTACAAGTTTGCTAACATGCACCTATTTCTCTAATTTAGCTTTGCATTATTTATGCTAAAATAAGAAGAGATTTGCTTTCCTGGTAGCTCAGATGGTAAATCGTCTGCCTACAATGCGGGAGACCCGGGTTCAATCCCTGGGTCGGGAAGATTCCCTGGAAAAGGAAATGGCACCCCACTCTAGTACTCTTGCCTGGAAAATCCCATGGACTGAGAAGCCTGGTAGGCTGCAGTCCATGGATTCTCAAAGAGTCGGACACAACTGAGCGACTTCACTTCACTTCGAGCATCTTTATGTTTGAGAGACATGGAGTTTGAGGGGATACAAAGAAATTGTGACATCTTTGAGGTGTCTAATTGAGATAGAATCTAAATATACGAAGGTTTTCTTTTTAATCCGAATAATGTAATCTGTGTGCATCATTATTAAATAAATTATATAGGAAATATTTGGGGGGAATTCAAAGGAGGAATACTTTTTCTGCTGGACCCAGCTTACCTGCCCCCTTCCCATTATTGTCATTGTCACCATTATTGTCATTGTCACCGTCATCAATCACCATCATTGTTTTAGTAATTGTCGCCCCTTGGATATTCTAAGAGGACATAAAGAAGATAAAATCCACTCATGGATTAATAGAAATACTTAACCAATTGCATGTTGTTTAGCAGCATTATGGACCAAGTCTTCAAGATAGGGCAGGGGTTGTATGTGGTGGTAACTGATGAACACTGAAAACATAGTGAGTGTGTTTGTGTGTGTGTGAGTGTGTGTGTGTGTGTGTGTGTGTGTGTATTCAGCTGTACTTGGCACGTGCTTGTAAATACATGAACAAGTGAATGAAAGCCTCTGCATCACAACAGTAACGTCAGCTGAAACCAGTGTTCTTATCACACTCTAGTTTAAATTTCTGTGCATAATTATAAACAGCCAATTCCCTCCTGTGTCCTCTGGGTCTTTACTTCATAATGATGCTATCAATACATCACCCCTTGTTATCTTTCATCTTTTCCTCTTTACTTGCAACTTGCGTGGATCAGCAAGCCACTCCCTGCCCACCCCCCAGCCCCAGACCGTGTCTTCCTGATCTCCACTCATCGATGTGGCTGTGGGCCGACTCTTCCCTCTTCGTCACCCGCTTACAGCGTAGGTTCCTGAGACTGTTGCATTGCACACATGACCACTGACTTCCTAACTGTCCAGTCTCAAGTCTGAGAAACACTTTTCAGTCTTACCTCCTTCAGTCTCTTGTCTTTGTCATCATTGTCTGATGTTCTCCTCCCTTGGTTCCTAGTTCTCCTCTCTTGACCTTCTCTTTTTGAGTCTCATTTATTTATTTTAAAATTTTTCCTCGCCCAGCCCTCTTAACTGTTGGTGTTTTCTTAGGTTCTGTCGTTGCCCTTCTCTTCCTCTTACTCTGCAGATTTTCTTTGGACTGCGGGGACCCTGCCCAGATGTGATGATAGGCTCCCTCCACTTGAGTTTTATCTGTGGGATCCTAGGTCAACCTCTGGTAGTGCAGAGGGCAGAGAGCGGTGGGCTCTAGCCCACGAGACCCTCCACCACCTGTCAACACAGGAAAGCGTCCCTGTGTAAACATACAATCTGTATGAGACAAGCAACTGAAAACCACAGAAACATGGACAAGTAGTGTGTTTGGTGTGGAAACGCAGCCTCAGAAGTGTCTCTAACCCTTTCTGCTGCTGACGTACTCCTCTGTAGAAATTCTGGGGCTGTGCTCGAGTGGCCTCAGTTTCCCTGTAAACACGTCTCCTTGCGTGTCCCATCCAGGCTGCGCTCCTCAGTTATCACCCCTTTCAGATGGTCTGCTCCTCCTGTATTCTGCCAGTCAACAGGACCAAGATAGACTCTGTGTATGAGCCAAACCCCTAATCATCCTAAACTCAGCTGCTGCTGCTCTTATCATATGTAACCAGCCAGCTCTGGGATAACTACCGCCTTAGTATCTTTCCTTAGTATCTACAGTGGAATTTACTGTTAAAGTTATTTGCTCAATGTCTATTTCACTAGAATCTTTATGTCCCAAGTCCCTTGCATATTTTCACATGGTAATATTTTTATATGTAGAAATACATTTAGCAACAATCCCTAAATCCCAAGGAATATTTAATAGCATCACCCTACTAAACCAAAGAACCCAGATCTCCTGCATTGCAGACGGATTCTTTACCAGCTGAGCCACCAGGGAAGCTCCACTAAAGAACACTAACGTACCGTAAAACAATAGGTCTTTTCATCTTGATTTGATCAAATTTATATTAAAGAATATTAAGATTATATTAAAGTGAAATACTTTAAGGTTGTTTTCTTTTGTAGTTTCTCAATTTAAAAGAGTTGTTTATATGTTATCAATACCTTTTAGAACTTGCACACTTCTGATTCCTTCAGTTTAAAAATATGAAGCTCAAACTCCCTGAGTCTTATGTTATCATCCAGTTCTTCTCATTTAATATTTCTCAGTATTATTTTTGTTCCTTAGATGCTCTCCAGTGGTGGTTCAGTAGTTACATTTTTGTGAAATGTATACTGTACTTCCCATTTTTTGTCATATTTAAAGTAAACTGTCCCTATTATCCTTTCAGGGCCAGCCTTGGAGGTGTAAACTTTTCCCATTTCATTTCTAAATAAATAACATGAGAAGATGGCATGTTCCAAATTCTAAACGGTTATAACTTATTCATGTAGGTTTTCCAGTGGTTCTAGTGTTTGACATAAGAGAAGTATTGGGCTAACTGAAACAAACTTTTAGGTGCCTAATCTTATTTTAACCTGCTGAGGTGGTTACTGTTTGATGATGACTCAGGCTCAGATCCAGGACCATGACTTGTCTTTATGGATGCAACTACTTACCTCTCAGCCTAACAAGACAGAAAAGTTACCTCTTCTTGATACTGTGCATAGCTGGTAACTGTTTGCCCTTTTCATTATAATTTTTATAATCTCCTGAAGCCCAGAAAGCCTGATAATCAGATTTTAAGACTTGTATGATAAAAGAGTCAGTAATTCTCAAACAAGATCGAAGGCTGTTGTTTAGTCCCTCAGTTGTGTACAACTCTTTGCGAGCCCGTGGACCGTAGCCCGTCAGGCTCCTGTATCCACGGGATTTTTCCAGGCAAGAATACTGGAGTGGGTTGTCATTTCCTCCTCCAGGGGATCTTCCCAACCCAGGGATCGATCCCACGTCTCCTGGTTTCCTGTATTGGCAGGCATATTCTTTACCATCACAGCATCTGGGAAGCCTGAGATCTAAGGAACAGAGACTTTCCTAGGACTAGTGGCTTTTTGAGTCAGATGCTAAACCTTACTCAAAAAATTATCTGCTTAGGCCTATGAATTTGGGCATGTTTCCTGGTCATTCTGTGCCTCAGTTTCCCGCCTATAAAATGGTAAAGTAAAGTTCTTACGGGCTTCCCAGGTGGTGCTGTGGTAAAGAACCTATCTGCCATTGTAGGCGACATAAGAGACGCAGATTCAATCCTCGAGTCGGGAAGATCCCCTGAAGAAGGGAAAGGCAACCCACTCCAGTACTCTTTCCTGGAGAATCCCATGGACAGAGCAGCCTGGTGGGCTACAGTCCATAGGGTCACAAAGAGTCGGACATGACTGATGCAACTTAGCACAGCACAGAGTTCTTACGGGAATTACATGAGATACTATATATATATAAAGTACTGAGAATAGTGTGTGGATACGAGTTCCTCAATAGTGGTGATATTATTGTCTATATATTATTTTTATTATTTTCTTTTGCTGTTGTTTTTCAGTCACTAAGTTGCATCCGACTCTTTGTGACTCCATGGACTGTAGCACACCAGGCTTCCTTGTCCTTTACTATCTCCCGGAGTTTGCTCAAACTCATGTCCATTGAATTGATGATGCCATCTAATCATCTCATCCTTTGTTGTCCCCTTCTCCTCCTGCCCTCAATCTTTCTCAGTATCAGAGTCTTGATACTGATGTGATGAGTCAGCTCTTCACATCAGGTGGCCAAAGTATTGGAGCTTCAGCTTTAGCATCAATCCTTCCAGTTAATATTCAGGATTGATTTCCTTTAGAATTGACTAGTTGGATCTCCTTGCAGACCAAGGGACTCTCAAGTCTTCTCCAGCACCACAATTAGAAAGCGTCAATTCTTAGGTGCTCTGCTTTCTTTATCGTCAACTCTTCTTACACCCATATATGACTACCGGAAATACAGCTTTGACTATACAGATCTTTGTAGGCAAAAATGTTTCTGCTTTTTAATACAAAAGTGTCATAGCTTTTCTTCCAAGTTGCAGGTGTCTTTTAATTTCATGGCTACAGTCACTGTCCACAGTGATTTTGGAGCCCGAGAAAAGAAAATCTGTCACTGTTTCCACTTTTTCCCCTTTCATTTACCATGAAGTGATGGGCCAGATGTCATGATCTTCGTTTTTTGAATGTTGAGTTTCAGGCCAGCTTTTTCACTCTCCTCTTTCACTTTCATCAAGAGGCTCTTTAGTTCCTCTTTGCTTTCTGCCATAATGGTGGTATTAACTGCATATCTGAGGTTTGTATATTTCTCCCAGCAGTCTTGATTCCAGTTTGTGATTTATCCAGCCTGGCATTTCACATGATGTACTCTGCATATAAGTTAAATAAGCAAGGTGACAGTATACAGCCTTAATATACTCCTTTCCCAATTTGGAACCAGTCTGTTGTTCCATGTCCAGTTCTAATTGTTGTTTCTTGACCTGCATACAGATTTCTCAGGAGGCAGGTAAGGTGATCTGGTATTCCCATCTCTTTACGAATTTTCCACTGTTTGTTGTGATCCACACAGTCTAGGGCTTTCGTGTAGTCTATGAAGCAGAAGTAGATGTTTTTCTGGAATTCTGTAACTTTCTGTATGATCCAGTGGATGTTAGTAATTTGACCTCTGGTTCCTCTGCCTTATCTAAATCCAGCTTGTACATACATTATTTTGTACATTATTTTTCCTATGGGAGACGTGAAATGTAATTTTTCATGTAAATTTAAAATGTAAATTTTAAAATTTCCTCAAACTTAAGACTTCTGGAAACTTCTGGCATCTCTGAGGGAATGTTGGGATTTAACTATTTAAGCAACTTAAAGTAATTCCAATCTTAAGTTCTGTTCCAGCTTACACAAAGAACCTACTGAAATTCTTTTACCTTTTATATAAGCACTTTATTTAAAAACAGGAATGACACTTGCTGTGCTCTCCGTAGTCCCCTCTTCCCTCTGCTTCACACACATCTGACTCCCGCTGGATGCTGGAGGTGCAACAGTGAGAAAACTACCTGTGTTCCGTGTCCGCTATGCGTGGGGCATACAGGTGTGTCACGCTGTCCTGTCTTCAGTTATACAGCAATTAAATTCTATAAAGCAGCTGTATTCATGTCTATTGCTGGGAAGGATCGAGGGCAGGAGATGAAGAGAACGACAGAGGATGAGCTGGCTGGATGGCATCACCAACTCAATGGACATGGGTTTGGGTGGACTCTGGGAGTTGGTGATGGACAGGGAGGCCTGGCGTGCTGTGGTTCATGGGGTCGCAAAGAGACACGACTGAGCGACGGAACTGAACTGATACAGGTCTGTGAGAGCATTTCACAGGGAGACCTCACCTGGTCTAAGTGTTCAGGAAAAGACTCACTTCGGGAAGGAACTTAGAGATGAAGTCCAGAGATTGATCAGTATCATTAACTAGGAACGAAGTGAACAGGGCAGGGCATGCATTTCACACAGATGTGATATGCTTGAGATGGAAGGGAGCCATTATAAAAAGGTGTGTTCTTAAATGTAATGAATTCTTATTTTATTGCAGTTGCAGTATTTTACTGTTAAATATATTCTGTCTAGGAAGATCTAAGTATTATAACAGTCTTAAAATTTTTAACCAATAACTGCGACAGTCTAGTCTTTTCTTAATAAAATCTTTATGTTTAAGAAAATGTAAAAAGAAATGACTTTTAAGGTAAATTGTAATTACTAAATATTGAAAATAGTCATAAAATTTGCTTCAATAAGCTGTGCCTTCAATATTAAAGATTATTTTAAGATAATTTATTCTTGATTATGTCAGGGGTCAGATCATGTGGCTAATGAATAATTTTCATCACTTTCATTTTAAAATAGAGCACATCATCCCTGTTTTGGGGGGGTTTCCCTGGTAGCTCAGCTGGTGAAGAATCTGCCTGCAATGTGGAAGACCTGGGTTCGATCCCTGGGTTGGGAAGATCTCCTGGAGAAGGGAAAGGCTACCCACTCCAGTATTCTGGCCTGGAGAGTTCCATGGGCTGTGTAGTTCATAGGGTTGCAAAGAGTGGGACATGACTGACTTTCACTTCATTTTCTCCCTGTTTTTATAAATTGCACCATTTATTACTTGGTAACCAAAAAAAGGAGGATCATTTCATCAGTTATTCAAAGTTTATTTCAAGTCACAAATAATGTATGTTTTGGACTGATTTAGAACTAACCATTCTGTTATATTTTATAATATTTTGAGTGTATTTTTTTTTTCTGTACTTGTATTCCTAGAAATAAATTGCACCAGTTGTTCTGTAGTTGTTTATAGCTTATGTAACTGCTGAAGTAGAAAGTTGAATAGATCTTGAAGGATACCTAATTTATGTATTCTGTCAGCAGTGACATTTCAACTTTTTTTAGCGACTCCATGTCCCTTAGAATTTCAGCATGTCTTGTTAGAATCATAGTGATGATTGTATAATCTATGCGTTCATCCACTGATGCCCCCTTCTCCAACAGAGTTTCTCACATGGACTCCTGTGGCTTATCTAGTGTCAACCACATGGCATTAATTTTCGTTTTCTCCATCTCTTTGGGCCACCCACTGAGGTTCTGTTCTGTTAACCGGGAGTGGCTCTTTTGGTGGTTTCTGTTGCTGATCCTTTCTTGGCAGTTGCAAGAACCACCCAGGGCTGGGTCACTGAATGATATCTAGGACTTGATGGTGAAGCTGTCTAGCCTGGGAGTTTTATTTATAAAAAGGTTTTTCACTGTTGATTTAATTTTATTTAGTGGCAATATTGGGCTGTTCAGATTTCATATCTCTTCATCAGTCTGATCCAGTAAATAATGCTTTTCTAGCAATTTGCCTATTCTGTATTTTTAAAATGATGGCTGTATTCCTTTTTCTTTCTTGATATTGCTTATTTCTGCCTTCTCTCTCTTTTTTTTTTTTTCTGCCTTTTCTTTTTTCCTTAATCATACTGGGGCTTTGACATTTTAGAGTCTTTTTCACAGGGCCAATTTTTGGCTGTGTTAATCTTCTCATATATGTTTTCTGTTGTAATCGCTTTTGCTATTACGTTATCTCCTTTCTTTTATTTTCTTTGGGTTGATTTTGCCAAGTTTTATCCTCTGTGATAAAGCCTCATATCACTTTAGTTTTTAGCGTTCAAGACTGTTAACTTCAGTTACATCCTACGAGTTTTGAGATATATGATATTCATTTTAATCTCATAATTTAATAGGAAATCTGTGATGTTGATCCCTTTGCTTTGTATTTTTTATTACGAATGTTCCTGAATTTTCTAAAGTTTAATCTATTTTTTGAAAGCCCCAACTTGGACATTTACTGGTTATTTTCTGTTTTATAATTGATACCATCCAGCTTTTGCTGATGAGTGCATCCCTTCATTTTCATTTTCTCAGTCCTTTTCTACTTTCTGAAGTAGCATTGTGTAGGAGAAAAACCAATGAACTATGTGTTTCTCTTTATTTCCCACTCCATCCCCACATCTGCTCCAGTAAAATGGTATATTTGTAAGACTAGAGCAGAATATCTTGGATGTAAGTTGTAGGAAGTACCGTGGGCCCTCTTGGGAATTGAGAAACTGCTGGGCAGGAAGTTTCTCCATCTCTCCTTGAGCCCTCCCTGTCTGCTTGTTTCAGTTTTGCTTTGCGAAGCCTCTTGAATGTTCCTCTCTTCCCTCACCTTCCCTTCCCTCCTCTGGCCGTTCTCTCTCTCCCTTCCTCCCCACCTTTTTCTCTTCCTCCCTCCCTCCCCAGCTTCTTCTCTCCTATCTTCATCCCTCCCTTCATCTTTTTTCTTCCTCAAATCTTCCTTCTATTCTTGCATCTTCATTGCTGCCCCCACCCTCCAACATGTTTCAAAAGTTGGAAAGCCCCCCAACTGGATACTCCTGATTTTTGAATCTAGAATTCCCACAGGAGCCATATGGCATTGACTTGTTACACTCTAAGAAAACCTAAGGAAAATCTCCTATGAATTTCACATCCTTGAAGCAGAGCAAGTCACTATGTGCATAGTGTTACTGTTCTCTGGGAAGTCAGGTCATCCTAAAGAAACTGGGTCAGTGCCCCTTTAAATAGAAACTGCCTTGAGGGAGGGGTGGAACTCGGGACACTTGTGAAGCGCTGGGTCCACCGGGATCGGGATCGTCAGTTGGGCCTGAGTGCAAAGTGAGGCCCTAGGAAAGCCCTGTGGTGTGTGTACCATGAAACTTTTTCTGTAGTCTAGTGGTAGACCTGCTGTGAGTACTCAACTGTCGTCAAATAACTGTGTAAAGAATTGCCCCCTTGGTGGTCCTATTCATTATACCTTGAAAGAGAGTTGACTTCTAAATACCCATATTGGAGGGTGAAATAAGGTTCAGTTCAGCCATTTTTATGTCCTGGTTGGAACATTTGTAAAGATATATATATTTTTAAAATCACTTGGAAGATTATTTGGAGATTATCAAGGAAATAATTTTTTCCTTCTCTTGTTAACTGAGATGAATTCTGTAATGTCCATTTTTTAGTTTAAAATCTTTGAAAGCTTAGTTACATAACTTTTTAATTTGTTTGATTCCCCAGGTAAAGCGCTAATGAATTGACTTAAAATTGTAGATGATTTAGGACTTTATATTGAGCTTTTCTATCAGAAAATGTCAGTATCCCTTCATTTAGCTACTTAAAAATGATGTTATCTGTACTTTATAGTATGTTTTGAAATTAAAGATCTTTAGATTTATATGTCAGTCAGTTGCATGGTTCTTTTGAGTTGCTCAGAATTGTTGTGAATGCTTCTTAGAGCTGGTGAATTCTAGCTTAATTTCAATATATGTTGTATATTATATATATTTTATGAGTATATGTGTGTGTGTGTGTGTGTGTGTGTGTGTGTGTGTGTATCGGAGAAGGCAGTGGCACCCCACTCCAGTACTCACACTGTCTCTACTGTTTCTATAACTTAAACTGATTTGAATGCTGGCAGAAGTCCTTATACAATTGTATAGTTCTACATAAATTTAAAGTACTTCAGAGTAGTTGGTATTAACTTTTAAAATTTAGAATTCTAATTTTAAAAGTAAGTTTCAAAAAAAAAGTTGGTCACTAGCTTCAAATTAGAGAAAATAATTATAGGAATTTTGCAGTTGGCTTAGGTGACTCAGATGGTAAAGAATCTGCCTGCGATGCAGGAGAGCTGGGTTCGATCTCTGGGTTGGGACGATGTCCTGGAGAAGGGAATGGCTACCCACTCCAGTATTCTTGTCTGAAGAATTCCATAGACAGAGGAGCCTGGTGGGCAAGTCCATGGGATCGCAAGAGTCAGACACAACTGAGTGACTAACACTTTCACTACTTTATTAAAGAAAGGCACAGATTATGGTTAATTTTATTTAAAGAGAGGTGAACCAAAAAGATAATGGACAAAGAAACATTTAAATCATTTAAAATTAAATCTGTAGATTTCATCAGTACTAAGTTTGAAGAAAAGTTATACATCAGAGCTGAAATTGCAAAGGGAAATTTTCTGCTTAGCATAAATGAAAATCCTTGAATCTTAAAGGAGAAACAATCTTTTTGCCTGAATTAACTCTTACATGTGAAGGCAATTTTTTCTAGTTATTTTTAGTGAAAAACGTATGAATCCAGTTTTTAAAATTCTAATTTCTGTTTGATTTATGGATTCCTGAGGTGTGTGTAAACTTCAAAATAGAGTCATGATCTGACTGCTAATGGTCAAATAATACTTGTTTTCATAACAATATAGATACAAATGGAAAGCTGGTTTTTTTAAAATCACTGGACTAACTTAGATTTTAGTTATTGATTAAACAGATGACCAAGAGTTGTTATGATGTCATTTTTTTTTAGAACTGGCTTATGATGATTTAAAAAAAAAGCATACTTTTGTTAAACCAGATAACATTTAGATCAGATCAGATCAGTCGCTCAGTCGTGTCCGACTCTTTGCGACCCCATGAATCGCAGCACGCCAGGCCTCCCTGTCCATCACCAACTCCCGGAGTTCACTGAGACTCACGTCCATCGAGTTGGTGATGCCATCCAGCCATCTCATCCTCTGTCATCCCCTTCTCCTCTTGCCCCCAATCCCTCCCAGCATCAGAGTCTTTTCCAATGAGTCAACTCTTCGCATGAGGTGGCCAAAGTACTGGAGTTTCAGCTTTAGCATCATTCCTTCCAAAGAAATCCCAGGGCTGATCTCCTTCAGAATGGACTGGTTGATCTCCTTGCAGTCCAAGGGACTCTCAAGAGTCTTCTCCAACACCACAGTTCAAAAGCATCAATTCTTCGGCGCTCAGCCTTCTTCACAGTCCACCTCTCACATCCATACATGACCACAGGAAAAACCATAGCCTTGACTAGCCGGACCTTTGTTGGCAAAGTAATGTCTCTGCTTTTGAATATGCTATCTAGGTTGGTCATAACTTTCCTTCCAAGGAGTAAGCGTCTTTTAATTTCATGGCTGCAGTCACCATCTGCAGTAATTTTGGAGCCCAGAAAAATAAAGTCTGACACTGTTTCCACCAGATAACATTAATGATTTACAAATGAATAGCTCATTGAAATTAATGGTTAACTGAAAATATTTTAGATATATAGGATGAATTTCATCTCTGTTATAACATTAAGTGATCTTATTTGCCCACTTGTTTTGTCACATCACTTGCTTCTCTGATTTGACTTTAGAAATAACTTAATACTTTATAAATGTTTCTGCATGTATTGTCTCTTCTGGGTCCTTAGAATAACTTAGGAGGAAGTTAAAACAAATACTCTTATCCTTATTTTACAAGTAAAGAAATTGAAGTCAAGAGATGGTTACCAGTCAGTAAGACCCAGCCCTAGTCTTTCAGCTGCTGAGTTTGTACTTTTTATATGTATGTAGTACAAATAAAGTATGCCTGATAAATGTTTGTTGAATGAGTTAGCATAAATAATTTTTATTATAAAGTAATAGACTTATTCATGATTTAATTAGAAATTTTTTTAATAAGAAATTTGGATGATATAAGAAATTAGAAGGGAAAAGTCATCTTCAAATTGATCTACAGTGCATTTGATGAAAGATAAAAAATTATCTCATGTGTGTATGTGATTATAACATAAAAATATAATTCTATATATAAACATTAAAAATACATAATTATAGTGTATAGTATGGTATATACACTTATATATGTATATGTATTTGACTGATATCATACTTCATTGGCAATTTAAAATCTGATAGTTAACCTGGTGTCAGTGAAGAAGCATTTCTAGACGAATTTATGTCCAATTTTAGGAAAATTTAGGGAGAAAATTAAGAAAAATTATTTATTTTATCCAGAAAACTAACAGAGGAAACAGAATGAAAAGGGACTGTGATAGAACTTTAAAAAGTGGCGCTTGGTTCAAAGGAATTTGAAGCAAATTTTAAAAACTTTTCTTTAATTTTCTTTAATCTTCCATTTTTCTGAATTTGCTTATGGAATTTATATATAATACTGGTATCCTGTAGCCATTCAGTGAGTTGTTTGGACATTTTAACTTTAACAGAATAGATAAAAAGATTGTGGAAAACATTTATCTGCATAATCATTATCCCTGATACAACTTGTTGTTTTGTACTTTTTTCTATTAACATACTACAAAACTTTCTGTTACAAAAAGAAGCAATTAGCAAAGCTGTGCAATTAAATGTGAAGCTTATCTGGAGAATGACTTTGAGGGTGGGAGAAGTGGACAAAAGTAGATATCTCAAAACAAAATTAGCTGCCATTCTTCCTAAATTCCATTATTCTCTCTACACACTGGTCTTGAAATACTTATCATTAACACTGTCTCCTTGCCTCTCCTACTAAATGGTAATTTTTTGATGGTAAAGACTGCATTTTCATGTCTCCTCCTCAGTACCTGGCACACACAGCAGGGTCTCAGATATTTGTTGGATGGAGAAAAAAATCAGATAATGCCAGTGGCTTTAAATTTCTGAGGCATTGATACCAGCATGCAAAGTAGAAACTGCTGGTTTATACGAAAAAAAGAGAAGGCACAGTTACAGGGCTGTGAGGATAAAAGAGACGACCAGTTTGTTGTTAAAGAAGTAAATTCAAATGATGCTGCAGAACTGAAAAATGCAACAGTCTGTTTGTCTTCTCTCCTGAAAGTTTAAATAGTTAAAAGGAAACATAAATGCTATTTAAAGTCATCATTAACAGAAAAACAAAACCCAAAAAGATACTGATTATCTTTTCAGAAACATTTAAAGCAGATATTCTGCTTTAACTATGTAAATATCTGTTCTGTTGGATATGGTGCTTAGAAACTGGAAGCAGACAGGCTCTGTCACTTGGGACAGGTTATTTGACCTCTAAGCCTCAATGACCTAAGTATCTTAGGGGGATAAGAATGGTTACCTCCTTCACTAAGTTAACATGAGGATTATTAGACGAGAGAGGTAAGGTGAAGTACATAGCACAGATTTATAGGAAACTCTCAATAAATGTTATTTATTACAGTAAACTAAATTACAATTGAGCTATCACTTTAATAATATTTTTAAAATTATTAAAAACAATTTAAATTTTTATGAATTTAAATTTAAATAATTTAAATTTAATTAAATAAATTTTTTAAAAATAATAATTTTATGGATTTAATAATTTTGACCTCCATATATAGAATTTCATTTAGCGCAATCTGATTGTAATTGGTGGTCATATTTTCACAGAGTGAACTTCCAATCCTTTATATTTCAAAAGTGATTTAATCGTCACTGAATAATTTTCTTAAACGGAGTTAATACAGATGGTGCTCTGAAAATGTCAGGGGTTCTGTATTTTTATCCACTATTTTAAAACCAGTCTTTGTATGTCAACATGATGTTAAGAAACTTCATAATTATTTAGGCTTATTAAGGGGTTTGAATAATTTAAGAATTAGAAAGTGTATGTAGTTAAGGTACTATAGAAATTTACCATACTTCATTTATGCCTACTTCATTGTTTAAAGTTGATCAAACAATGCTATCTAGTGGGCAGTAAAAATTTGTAGTTCCATGTATTTAACAGGATGGTTATTTGATTGCCAGAAAGGAAAAAGTGATCCCTAATTGATGTGATGAATTTGTTGGGAGCTCCAGGTGCTCACAGTTGAATTTCTACATCTTGTATTTGAAGAGAACAATTTAGTTTTGACCTTAGAAACAACTTCATTAAATCAGACATTGACAATTTAATAATTTTCACAGATTTTATAAACAATACTATCAGTATTTAAGATTTTAAAACAATATCTTGATGAATATTTTTTTAAATAAGCACAGTTTTAGAAGTCACAGTTTGTTTTAAAAGTATGAAGTGGTGAAGGTCTTTTGAATAGGTACCACAAGGTGGCAGGATTGTGTTTTCGTAGATTCTTTTTGCTTTGATGGCCTGCAAATTCTTGGTTATCTGAGATTAGTGTTTTCCATGTGGTTAACTGTTAAGCATTTTATATACCAGAACTTTTAAATTTTAACTTTTCTAATGGAAAACCTTTAAAGTACATTCCCTGTTTTCCTGAATTCTTAAGCAGAAAAATATAACTTAGCCTTTATCAATAAGCCGTTTGAATACCAGTTATTGGATTGCGATTAAGATGAAGTGGGAGATAAAGGTGGTGTGTGAGGAATGAGGACTTGGCCCTGCAGAAACGCTAGGACTTGTGCTGTGAAAACGCGTGCTGTTTGCCTTAGCTTGCTTCTCTGCGTATCTGCATTTTTTCCTAGCGAAGTGAAGTCAGTCCTGTCGAGTGCCAGACTCTGGTGTAGTAGAACATAATTGCTTTCTGCAAAATTAAACAGCAGTGAAGACAGCCGTTGCCTTTTCCCCAGTAGGGAAAGTAGGGCAGAGAGCAGAGTGGAGGAAAGAAAATAAACTATGAGCCTTAAAAAGTCTTCATCAAAGACTGCTCTGGTAAAGCAACCCCAGACCATGAGGACTAGGATTCTGTAGTTACGAGGGACGTTAGAAACTAACATAGCTGCTTGGAGCAACTTTCAGAAATATTTCCTGTGATAATATTTTAGATTCTGAGTTGTACATAATGTGTATGAAAGAGATAATACAGATTATATAAGATATCTCTAATTATATACTTAGAGATGGATGTATTTCCATGTGACTGTTTTCCTGCTCTGATCCTAGAGCTGTTTCAAGGCCGTTTGTGCCATTACTGGTGATACAACAAGTGTTGGGTAAAATCTTCAGTATCTTGGAGGCTGCATTTTTACCACAACCTTTTTCTCCCCTCCCACACACTTCCAGTTGTTCCATGAATCTATTACAGCAGAGGTTTGGGCTAAAAATAGGTTTTTGTTTGGACTTGTTTCCTTTGCTAATTATTTGCATATTTTTTGTAATCTTTGAAAAGATATGGGTAGAATTCATGGTACCAAATTTCAAAACAAATCCATTTAACTTCCCATAAGCCCTGAGAAAGCACTGTTGAGCTCTGGTGATGAAGCTCATTGAAGAAGAGGATGTGGCTTCCTTCAGCACCCATTTATTTCTCTGGTTTTCTGGAATGTTCCTTGACCTGCCTTCTGAGTTAATGAGAGAACTCTGAAAGGGCTGCAGAGAAGCCCCTGGAAATGACCATTAAGTTAGCTCTACCGGAAATAGGTATCAGGGCATAGACCCTCGATCCTTTCTTCTCAGTTCTCCTCAATGACACGACCGTTTTTAACCTATAGTAGATGAGAAAGTAGGAGTTTCATGACTAAATATATGGATAAACTTCCCTAGCTTGTAGTTTAAGCTTGTACATGCTTTCCTCCTGGTAAGGTATTATATGTTTTTAAGTAAAAGTGATCTTCAAGATTTGCAAACTGGTTTTGTGGATTATATAAAAGACTCATGCTCTAAGAAATAGCCAGAAGCCTTCCGGTTACCCAAGGACAGTTTTTGTGTTAACTGTACAGGCTGGAGCAGAATTAACTCTAATTTTGAGATTACCCGAAAGATGCAAGAGGTTAGCTGTGTTAAGAACATCCTGCTACACATTCTGCCAAAAATTGAAGAACTGTGAGCAAAAGCAGCATGTTTGAAGTGGTACCAAGTTGGAACATTTACCTCCAAGTTAAACATTTAACATTTAACCTCATTTGTACATGAGGTACAATCTCATTAAAAGTATTAGCCCACAGTTTAAGTATTTTTCTCCTTTTAAATGTAGTTTTAAGATATATTTAATTTTTGTTTTGGTGAAGGAATTTTGGACTAAAAATGCATTGTAGTTGAATTAAAATTTTTTTTCAAGTCTATTACATAGAGAACATTTTATTTTTTACTTATTAATTGGAAGATAATTGCTTTATAATGTGTTTAAAAAAAAAGTTAGTGATGAGTTAGAGCAGTTACCTACAGACTTTGAACGCCAAGCTAAAGGTTGGGATTTTATCCTATATGCAGTGTGTAATCATTAAAGGACCTGTAATTGAATGAGTGACAGGCAAGAAAGTTAAAATTAAGAATATTAGCCTGGAGGCAGTATACAGGATGGATTTGCCTGGATCCAGGTGGATGGTGATTAGAGCCAGATTGACCAGTGGGGATAATATGGCAATAATCCAGAAATCTTATGATATGGCTCTGGATTAGAGTGTTGGTAATAGAAATAGAATTAAAGGCAGAGATATTAGCAGGGAGGAATGGACAAGACAGCAAATTGCTTATGTTATATAAAATTTCTGTTTTTGTTAGACAGAAGTCTTAGGCACAAGCCCATCTTTCTGCAGGAGAACTGTTACTGTACATTAACGTATTGCAAATTCTTCGTCATAAAGAAGATAATGCTACTTGATTTAAAGTCCAGTAATGGAAGACTGTTGATGTTGAGCTTGATTTCACAGAATGATATGCTAAAAGTGACACTAAAAGATTTTGGTACAGTGGTTCTCAAAAATCCAGCAACCTCAAAACCACTGGTTTATTGGAGAGGGAGAGGATGTTTAAAGGATGAAGATGTCATGGTTATAAGCATAGGCTCTATGCATCCCTACAGGTGTGAAGCCTGGATCCACCCTTGACGGTGGGCAAATTAGGCTTCCCTGGTGGCTCAGCGGGTAAAGAATCTGCCTGCAGTGCAGGAGACCCCAGTTCAATTCCTGGGTCAGGAAGATCCCTGGAGAAGGGATAGGCTACCCACTCCAGTATTCTTTGACTTTCCTGGTGGCTCAACTGGTAAAGAATTAGTCTGCAATGCGGGAGACCTGGGTTTGATCCCTGGGTTGGGAAGATCCCCTGGAGAAGGAAACAGCTACCCACTCCAGTATTCTCAGGCTTCCCTTGTGGCTCAGCTGGTAAAGAATTAGTCTGCAATGTGGGAGACCTGGGTTCGATCACTGGGAAGATCCCCTGGAGAAGGGAAAGGCTACCCACTCCTGTATTCTGGCGTGGAGAATTCCATGGACTGTATAGTCCATGGGGTCATAAAGAGTCAGACACGACTGAGCAACTTTCAGTTTCACTTTTAATGGGCAAGTTACTTCTCTATGTCCCAGTTAACTATTTAGGGTTGTTACAGGTACTAAATCCAGTGATACATACAAAATGCTTAGATTTCCTGGGACATTGTAAATACTGAAAAACAGCTGTGGCTGTTTTTAATTTATCATTTCCAACCTCTGAGAATTCTAATTCATACCTTTGACTTTGGGCTCAAGAATCTGTATTTTTAAAACTTCCTGCAGCTCTGATCTCCAAGTTTGAAAACTTGTTGCCAGCTGCTTTTCTACCTTCATGTAATAGGACTGTATTTAAATGTCTCTATCCATTTTCTTCTTCTTTTTCTTTTGACAGTCCAAAGATGGCCAAGTTTTTAAATAGGATGTGAGACAGTGTCCATGTGCTCCATCAGGAACTCCTGTTGAATAGCTTGTCTAAATCCCTCTGAAAATTCCTCCAAGCACCCCCACCACCATTCCTCACCCCTTGGTCTCTCAGTGGAATTGAGGATCCTAGCTATAGTTGTCAGCGTTCCCTGTTGCCTCACCTGGAAGCCAAGATTAGAGCTCCCTGGTCTCAGCCCTCACACTCCAGCTCTGCCTGTTTCCAGCCCTATCTGTGCCCTCAGAAATTCCTTTGTACCACAGCCCCCACCCCCCATCTTTTTTTTTTGGCTGCACCGTGTAGCATGTGGGATCCTAATTCCCCAACCAGGGATTGAACTCGTGCTCTCTGCAGTAGAAGCCTGGAGTCTTAACCACTGGACCACCAGGGAAGTCCTTGTACACTTTGTTGGAGAAAATGAATATAGAATCTTACTAAGAATAGTGGAACAGCTTGCCATTCCTTTCTCCAGAGAATCTTCCCAACTCAGGGATCAAATCCGGGTCTCCTGCATTGCAGGTGGACTCTACCATCTGAGCCACCAGGGAAACCCACTAAACAGCTGCAGAGTTTTTTGAATTATATCAAATAATATCAGGTTTGTTTTTTGTAAAAAAAAAAAAAAAAACCTCCTAATACCTTTTCTCCAATCCTCTGATTGTTGCTGGTGTCTTAACTCTGGTCTAGTGGTTCTTAGCCCATGCCTTATTTGATATTACCTGGGGAACTTTTAGGACTTCCCTGGTAGCTCAGACGGTAAAGCGTCTGCCTACGATGCGGGAGACCAGGGTTCAGTCCCTGGGTTGGGAAGATCTCCTGGAGAAGGAAATGGAAACCCACTCCAGTATCCTTGCCTAGGGAATCCCATGGACGGAGGAACCTGGTAGGCCACAGTCCATGAGTTTGCAAGGAACTTTTAAAACCTACCGATGCTCAGGATTCATACAGGGTCAATTAAATCAGGATGAACCTGAGGCTCTGTATTTGTGAAAAGCCTCCCACTTGAGTCTAAGGTTCAGCCAAGGTTGAGAAGCATTGAATTAGTCTGTCTCATCACAAACAGACCCCACCCCACCCTGCCTGGCACAGTTGTTAGACAAAGGAATGCCTCAGCCATGTGAAGTGAAAACAGCTTTCCTGTCTGGCAGAGAATTTGAGATGGTAAAGAGAAAGCTTCCTGAAGCCTGTGTTTTTCCTGGTGGGCTTCCTTGTTTTCCTGTCTCTTTGCTTCAGGCCTTCGCACTTGCTATTCCCATATTAGATCCAAGTCCTCTAGAGCTGTAAGAACTGTCCTTAATGGTGCAGGGATTTCTTCTATACTATGACATGGATGTTTCTAAAGACCCCACTTTGCAAAATTGCATGCCAAAAATAAGGTGGCTTCTGGAGAAAACCGAGTCAAGCCGATCACTCAACACTTAGGCAACTTTTGTAACTAGAGCACTGAGAAAACAAAAATTTGGTGCCAGCTCAAGAGCTGAAACTTCTCATGGTAGATACTAAAAACACACACACACAAGTAGGGTGAAATGCCAGCAACATTTTAATTAGCACAGAAGCAGTGGGTGCTAAGATAACACAGAAGGAAATGGAGCTCTAAGCTAGGCAGGCTGCTGTGGGGTGGGGTGCAAGAGGCAGCTTCCTTGGCAGAAGCTGAAAGCTGCACAGAACTGGGGGGTGGCTCTCCTGGCCAAGCACTTGCTTTGAAGTTTTGTTAAATGCAGCAGCAGGGCCTGGGGCTCTTTGTGTGCCTGCTCAGTCGCGTGGTCATGTCTGACTGCAGCACCGTGGACTGCAGCCCACCGGGCTCCTCCGTCTGTGGGGTTCTTCAGGCAGGAATACTGGAGTGGGTTGCTATTTTCTCCTCCAGGAGATCTTCCAGGGATCAAACCCATGTCTCCTGCATTGGCAGGTGGATTCTTTACCACTGGGCCACCTGGGAAGTCCCTTAAGCTCTTCATTCTCTTGCTAAAGGTTGTAATTGACTGACTATGCTGGCTGTTTGGACTTCCCATCCTGGGAGACATTTGCTGAATGGATGAATGACTTAGAACTTCTCTAATGAAAATGGTGGGAATAGTCAGAGATGGGAGCATTGCATATATACTTTGAAAAGATGGAACAATGAAAGTGGCAGCCTTATGGAAAGTTGAGGAAGCTGAGGAAGACATCATCCTTAATCCTCTTCTACTGCAATCGTACTCTAGTACTCTTATTATTGTTGTTGTATTATTATTACATGACCTTTTGAGATACACACTCTATCAGTTTTCTATTACTGTAACATACTCCCCTAAAATTTAGTGGCTTAAACCAACAATAAACATTTATTATCTGCTCAGTTTCTGAGGGTCAGGAATAGCTTAATTGGATGGTTCTGGCTCAGGGTCTCTCAGGAGGTTATGGTCAAGATATCAGTCAAGGCTACAGGCATCTGAAGATTTAACACTGGGCTGGAGGACCCACTGTCAAGATGGGGCACTCAGATGGTCGATGTTGGGTGTTAGCCGGATGTCTCTTAGTTCCTTGCCATGTGGACCTTTTCTACACAGGGCTACGTGAGGGTCTTCGTGACATGACAGCTGGCTTTTCCCAGAGAGAGTGATCAAAGAGTCTTAGAAAGCACACACCATTGTTTGTACGGTATTTTTCCCAGGTCAGCACTCTTCACTGTGGAAGGGAGCTGAGCAAGGGTGTGAGTCTTGAAGGCTGGGTACCACATACATGCATTCGTGTTGATCGTTGTCCTTGTAAAACAGGTGCAGTCTGTATCTTTGTTCACTTAGTACTTTCATGTTGTTTAGTTTCTATTATTTGTGGTGTCTATAACTCCTTAGTTTCTTTTGTTTCTAAACACGAGATTATAAAATGTAATAGTTATACATAATTTTCTCTAGAATGCAACTCAGCAGACATTGAGTACTTTCTGTGTACATAGTTAAGCATTTAAAATTTGCCACTATATACTTGAGTATATGAAAATGTAAGCCATGTACATATATTTAAAAATAACTCGATTATGGGCACAGTCAACAGTACAGAAAATGACTCATTTTTCTTTTCATTTTTCTTTCATGAATTGATCTACTTTCCTGGCATTGCTCTTTGACAATTACTGTGATTGAACTGCAGGTAAGGATTCTTTTCAACTTTTTCTCTTTTATTATAATCTTAAGAGCAAATGAAAGTAAATTTGCAAATATAATTTTTTAAATGAAATCCTTGAATGAAATACCACACATTTAAGGATTTAGACATTTCTTTCGAAAGGCCATCTTCAAAGAGAGAAATAGTCTCTTTATATCAACTTCCATATGAAATTCAGTAGTTAATCTGAATTCCCACTGACCCATCTCTGAGTTCAAGTGCTTAGTGTTAAACCCTTGGGCTGGTCACCCAGCTGAACTTCTAGTGTGTAAAGAGTGCTGCAATTTAGCTAAAGATACTGTTTCTGTAATTCTGGGTAGAATGAAGATTAATACAGGTATGTGAGAAGTCTGTGAGTATGTCAAATAGTTGAATGTGATTTACAGATGTTAGGTTACTGTTGTTGTTTAATTGCTATGACGTGTCCGGCTCTTTTGTGATCCCATGGACTGTGGCCTACCAGGCTCCTTTGTCCATGGGATTTCCCAGACGAGAATGCTGGACTAGGTTGCCATTTCCTTCTCCAGGGCATCTTCCTGACCCAGGAATCCAACCCATGTCTCCTGCATTGGCAGGCAGATTCTTTACCACTGAGCTACAGGGAAGCTCCAAAGAAATTTCCAGGGACTTTTAAAGTGAAATTTCATAATTTTAGGAAATCATACATAATTTTTATAGTTATTTATAGTTTCTTCCTTATGTTTATCCATAGATGATGTCTAATTTTGTTACTTTGTCAAGTAAAATTGAACCCTTTGATCAACACTTGAGAATTATAAAATCAATTTTATTTTGTTTTTTCAGAATTAAGATTAGCAGGGATATGCTAAAATTATTAAGTGGATCTTTTTTATTGAAAAGCGTGACATAATTTGAATTATTTTTCAAATTTCATAAGTGTTCAATGTGTATAACATACATCTAAAATCTTATTTATAGTTATGTACATTAACTTAATTTTTATACATTATATATTTTAATATAAGCTTTACTTTTCACAGATAAGTAAAGAGTATTTAAATATTTCCTGACACATTCACCATCTTTTTTTCATTGAAATATAGTTGACTTATAATATTAGTTTTTAGTATACACATAGTAATTTGGCATTTTTACAGATTACACACCATACAAAGTTATAATATTGTTGACTGTATTCCTTGTTCTATACATTACATTCCTGTGACTTATTTATTTTTAAACTGGTACTTTGTACCTTTTAAAACCCCTTCTCCTATTTTCCCATCCCCACCCCTTCACCACCCTCCAGCCGCCCACAGCTACTAGTTTGTTTTCTGTATATGTGAATTAATTTTGTTATATTTGTTCATTTGTTTTGGTTTTTAGATTCTACATATAAGTGAAAACATACAGTACTTCTCTGTCTTATTTCACTAAGCTTAATAACCTCCAGATCTATCCATGTTGTTGCAGATAGCAAGATGTTTTTTCTTTTTTATGGCTGAGTAATGTCCCTCCCCGCCCCCCCTGCCCCGCCGTGTGTCACATCTTTATCTGTTCATCTGTCAGTGGGCACTAAGATTGCTTCCGTATCTTGGCTATTGTAGCTGATGTTGCTGTGAACACAGGTACATATTTCTTTTTGAGTTAGTATTTTCACTTTCTTCAGATAAATACCCAGATGGTACTCTGGATTGTTTGGTAGTTCAATGTATAATTTTTTGAGAAACCTTCATATTTTCCATAGTGACTGTACCCATTTACATTCCCAACAGCAGTGCACAAGGCTTTCTTTTTCTCCACATCTTTGCCACTTGTTATTTCTTGTCCTTTTGATGAGAGCATTTTGACAGGTGTGAGGTGATGTCCCCTTGCGGTTTTGATTTGCATTTCTCCGGTGATTAGTGATGTTGAGCATCTTTCCATGTGCCTGTTGTCCAGCTGTATGCTTACTTTGGAAAAATGCCTGTTCAGGCCCTCTGCCCATCTTTCAGTTGAGGTGTTTTTTGATACTGAATTGTATGAGCTCTTGATATGGTTTGGATAGTAACCCCTTATTGGGTGTGCCATTTGCACATGTCATCTCAGGTTGCCTTTTTGTTTTGCTGATGGTTTCTTTGCTATGCAAACGTTTTTTAGTTTCATGTAGCTCCATCTGATTAGTTTTGCTTTTGTTGCCCTTGCCTGAGGAGATAGTTCCAAAATAATATTGCTAAGACTGAACTACTGATATTTTCTTCTAGGAGTTTTATGGCTTCAGATCTTATATATTTAAGTCTTTAATCCATTTTGGATTTATTTTTGTATGTAGTATGAGAAAATGGTCACATGTAGTCGTCCAATTTCCCCAACACCACTTACTAAAGAGGCTGCTGTCTTATCCCCGTTGTATATTCTTACCTCCTTTATTGTAGATTAACTGACTGTATATCTGTGGGTTTATTTCTGGGCTCTATGAAGGAGGCTATTAGGACTGGAACATAGTTTGGGACACCAAGTAAATAGGTGAGGAAAAAAAAAAGAGAGGATTCTCTAAAGATATTAAACAGAAGTATTGGGAATCACTCTCTGAACTAATTCATCATATGTGCGTGCTCAGTCATGTCCAACTCTTTGCGACCCCATGGACTGTAGCCTGCCAGGCTCCTCTGTCCATGGGATTTTCCAGGCAAGAATACTGGAGTGGTTTGCCGTTTCCACCTCCAGGGGATCTTCCCAATCCAGGGATCAAACCCACATCTTGTGTATCTCCTGCATTGGTAGGCAGATTCTTTACCACTGAACCACCTGGGAAGTGCTTCATCATATTACAGACATTAAAGCAAAACTTTAGCTGTCCTTTTAACAACTTAATGAAGTCTTTTTTAGGATGACTATTATGAATTGGTTCTCAGGATAATTTTTATGTGTTAGGGATTCTCATAGTTGAAAAAATTTCTTTTGGGTATAATCTATAACAATACTATTTATTAATTAGGCTATTCTCAGGCAACTTCTGTTTTAAAAAGTAAGTGGAGAAATGTACTGACCTTTCGATAACTCTAGTTATGTCTGAAACCAAGTAGTTGAGAGCACGAGGTCATGACTTTAATTGCTTGATTAACCTGATTGATGTGAGAAATACTAGGTTCTTTCCTTGTGTTATCTCCCCATTGTATATAGAAAGAAGTGATTTTTGGAAATTTGAATTTTCTTGGGCTCCAAAATCACTGCAGATGGTAACTGCAGCCATGAAATTAAAAGATGCTTGCTCTTTGGAAGAAAAGCTATGACCAACCAAGACAGAATATTAAAAAGAAGAGACATTGCTTTGCCGACAAAGATCTTTCTAGTCAAAGCTATGGTTTTCCAAGTAGTCATGTATGGATGTGAGAGTTGGACTATAAAGAAAGCTGAGTGCCAAAAAATTGATGTTTTTGAACTGTGGCATTGGAGAAGACTCTTGAGAGTTCCTTGGACAGCAAGGAGATCAAACCAGTCCATCCTAAAGGAAATCAGTCCTGAATATTCATTGGATGGACTGATGCTGAAGCTGAAACTCCCAGTCCTTTGGCCACTTGATGTGAAGAACTGTCTCCTTGGAAAAGACCCTGATGCTGGGAAAGATTGAAGGCAGGAGGAGAAGGGGATGACAGAGGATAAGATGGTTGGATGGCATCACTGACTCAATGGACAGGAGTTTGAGCAAGCTCCAGGAGTTGGTGATGGACAGGGAAGCCTGGCGGCAGTCCATGGGGTCATAAAGAGTTATACACAACTGAGTGACTGAACTGAACTGAACTGAATTCCAAAGCAGGGTTAGATAGCATCACTGATTCAATGGATATGAACTTAAGCAAACTCCCAAGAGACAGTGGAAGACAGAGGAGCCTGGTGTGCTACAGTCCATGAAGTTCCAAAGAATGGGACAACTTAGAAACTCAACAACAAATTCCAAAGTATAAAATCTTTAAAGCAGCATTAAAAAGACATTACTGATCAAGGAATAAATAGATTTGAAATTTTACAATAACATATCTGAAGTCAAAGGACTAAAATAACATCATAGTTGCTTTTAAGAGTTTTTTGAAGGTGATAACTTTAATTGGAATTAAAAAGGCTAAGTCAGCATCATTTTGGCATTTCTCTCTTAGGCCATAAGAGGAGTTGGTGAGATGTATGGAAAGAGTAATATTGAAACTTACATTACCGTATGTAAAATAGATAGCCAATGGGAATTTGCTGTATGGCTAAGGAAACTCAAACAGGGGCTCTGTATCAACCTAGAGGGGAGGGAAGTTCAAATGAGAGGGGATATATGTATACCTACGGCTAATTCATGTTGAGGTTTGACAGAAAACAACATTCTGTAAAGCAGTTATCCTTCAATGAGAAAATGTTCATTAAAAACAATAGAATTGTGTATGCTATTAAGAGAATGAGGAGAATTTTCATTGATATCAGAACCTTAGAAGCATAAAGAGGCTCATATTTGATAGAATCTAGTCTAGTCAAGGCTATAGTTTTTCCAGTGGTCATGTATGGATGTGAGAGTTGGACTATGAAGAAAGCTGAGCACCGAAGAATTGATGCTTTTGAACTGTGCTGTTGGAGAAGACTCTTGAGAGTCCCATGGACTGCAAGGAGATCCAACCAGTCCATCCTAAAGGAAATCAGTCCTGGGTGTTCTTTGGAAGGAATGATGCTAAAGCTGAAACACCAGTACTTTGGCCACCTGATGCAAAGAGTTGACTCATTGGAAAAGACTCTGATGCTGGGAGGGATTGGGGGTAGGAGGAGAAGGGGATGACAGAGGATGAGATGGCTGGATGGCATCACCAGCTCGATGGATGTGAGTCTCAGTGAACTCCAGGAGATGGTGATGGACAGGGAGGCCTGGCGTGCTGCGATTCATGGGGTCGCAAAGAGTCGGACACGACTGAGCGACTGAACTGAACTGAACTGAACTCAAGTGACTTGGGAATAATCAGTCTTCACTAATCCATTTGAGAATTGGAATTGGATCCTAGAATTCTTCTATTTTGATATAAACAGAGTTGGACATCCTTGGAAACTTAGTTTTCTAAGTCCATCCAATAATATAAAACAGTGTCAGTAGCCATAGTTCTTAGACTTAGATCAAATGTGCACTTATAATAAAATACCTATTAACTCAGAATTGGAAATTTGATTATGTGTATGTACATATATATAAACTCCTTTTTCCATTAACTTGTGTATCATTGCTGGAAATTCTTTAGCAGTTTTCTCTTCTTCATCCTCTGCTTCACAGAGAATGACAGCTGGAAACTTTAAAATTATAGAGATTTTTGAGACTACTAGTCATTAGTAGCACTGTTAATAAAAGAAGCAACTTCTGCAGCATCTAGTGATTTCCATTTAAGATCTTTGTGTAGAGATAGTGCTTTCTCTGGAGAAGGAAATGGCAGCCCACTCCAGTGTTCTTGCCTGGAGAATCCCAGGGACGGGGGAGCCTGGTGGGCTGCCGTCCACGGGGTCACACAGAGTCGGACACGACTGAAGTGACTTAGCAGCAGCAGCAGCAGTGCTTTCTCTTTGATTGTGAAAAAGGTTGTTCTTGGTTTTTTGTTTCATTTTGTTTGGAAATCAGGAAGATTTCCATTTCTTCTGTTTATCAAGAGCTTGTTCTCACTGGCTTCACATCACTTGAAGTTGCTGTAGCTCTAAGTGTTTCTTTTAAGTTCAGGTGTTCTTTGGTGGCCCACAGTGTGGATTCCTTTATGCTTGTTGCTCTGGAGAGATATCACTTACTCTCTGATGTCTTTCAAAACGTCCTATTCTTAGCTTCTTCCTCATTAGTTAAATTTTTTTCCTTTTCATGCACTGCTTGATATATTTTTTTTAAATTAAAGCATAGCTGGTTTACAAAGTTGTGTTAGTTTCAGGTGTACAGCAAACTGATTCAGTTACACACACACACACACACACACACACACACACACACACACACACACACACACACACATATATACACTATAGTCTTTTTCAGATTCGTTTCTATTCTAGGTTATTATAGGATATTGAATATAGTTGCCTGTGCTATGCAGTAGGTCCTTGTTTATCGACTTTGTATATAGTGGTGTGTATCAGTTAATCCCAACCCACTGCCTGGAATTATTTTTGAACCAGGGTCGTTAGACATGTTTGGGATTTGAATGAGTGCTTTTTTTTTTTTTTTCTTTAATATACCAAAGTTAGAAAAGTTAAGATTTGCGAAAGAATAGCAAACAATCTTGTAGGATATCAAACTACGAGTAGCTGATAATATGCTTGAGATGTGTGTGTGTTTGTTTTTCCAGGCAGCCTGATCCAGCTGGATGCAGTTTCCTGTGTTCTGCTAATATTGCTTGAACACATAAGCCTAAGCAAAATGTGAAATATGAATTATGCTCAAGTTGTCTAATGTATAGGCTATATTGTATATTGGAACAATTTGTGTTTTCCCAATATGCTTTATAACAGAACAGATTGTGCTTGATAGTCTCTTTTAATTTAAAAAAGCATGATCTGTAGCTCTAGGAAATTTTCTTGCATTATTTTATGATACTTTCTTCTCCTCCATATTCTCTGTTCTGTTTGCAAAAATTTTGAGTTTTTATTGAACATTTGCTGCAGATGTTAGTCCTTCTAAACTGCCGTCCTGGGACTTCCCTGGTGGTCCAGTGGTTAAGACACCTCACTTCTATGGGGGGCAGGGAGGGCAGCACAGGTTTTATCCCTGGTTAGGAAACAAAGATCCCACATACTGCACGGCATGGCCAAAACATCAAAATAGAAAAAAGAGCAATCCAGCTTTTGAAAAAATAATACACTGCTGTTTTTTCTCTTTTTTCCTATTTTTCCCTTTTTGGTATTTGTTCTGGTTCTGAGATATTTCTTCAGCTTTACTTTTCATTCATTCTAGGAAATTTTCACTTGTGCTTTTATAATAGCAGTTTTTCAATTTCCATGAGTTTTTGTAGTGTTCTGTTGTTTTCTACTCCACCCCTCTCCATCTCCATTATTTTATCCATGTAAACTTTTAGCATCTTCAAAGCTTCTTCATTCCCTCGGTTTCCCTCAGGTTCCTTTTTCTTTGGGTGGTGGTTCCATTAGAGAGTAGTTAGGCCTTGCTCAGTTATTCAGTTGGTAAGGATAGGTAAGGGTCTGTTTTTCTCTACAGACTCTCATTTTGCCTGTACCTTGCACTTTGAGAAGCCTGTGCTTTAGAAGTATTGGATTCTTCAATGCATATCAGCTATCTTCTGATATGTCTTGCTTTGTCTTGCTTCTATATGTCTTGCTTTGGTTTCAGCTTGATGAATTACCATCTTTTTTTCCAGGCTGTTGAAATCGACATCTCTCACGTTTACTCTATCCTTCTATGTTTAAAACCAGATTCTCTCTCTTTAGTGGTTTGTTGGCAACAACAGGGATAATATAATTGACTGTATTCAGTCTACCATATTCACTTGGAAGTAGCTTTGAAGAGCTTTGTAGCTGAAGGAAATAAACCCTGTGAGATTCTCATGGCTTCATGAAACTGTATAAATGAAGATTCAGAGAAGAGGGCTGTCACTATATTTCTATATTTCTGGAACTTTGTAGGCAGATAATTCTACAAAGGGACATCACTTGTGTATAGTTCCAGGCAGGAAAAGTTTCTGAGTTTTTATTGAAAGGTGAAAAGCACCCCTAAATAATCATTGAAGAAACTATTTAGGAGCATACCAAATGGTATGTAATACCTATGGCTATATTGCTATTAAATGCTCAGCAGTGCTTCTTAAATGCACTGTGTATCATAATGCTGATTTCAGTCACTGTTCTGCCAGAGAAGAAAGGAGTCTTTCGGAGTACCAAGAAAGCCAGGGCCATCACTTGCATTGTGTACTGCTCACCACATATCCCCATGATGCTTCACGATGGCTTAACTTTGTATGGACTCAAGAATATCAGATGAGCATTGCCTCTGCCTATTCTGTCTCTTTGATATGCTCTTCCATGACTGATTCCTTCATTTCCTACAGGTTTTTACTCAAGAGTCACTTTCTCATGGAGGGCTTTCTTGATGACTATCTGAAATTTATCCTCTCTGATCTTCGACATTCCGACTTCCATTCTTTTTCTCCTCAGTATTATCAGTATCTCCTATACTATTTAGCTTTAAAAATTTTTTAATTTATTTTTATTGAAGTATAATTGCTTTTCAGTGTTGTGTTAGTTTCTGCTGTACAACAAAGTGAATTAACTATGTGTATACATATATTTGGTCTTCCCTCATAGCTCAGATGGTAAAGCATCTGCCTACAATGCTGGAGACTGGGGTTCAATCCCTGGGTTGGGAAGATCTCCTGGAGATGGAAATGGCAACCCACTCCAGTGTATTCTTGCCTGGAAAATCCCATGGACGGAGGAGCCTGGTAGGCTACAGTCCATGGGGTTGCAAAGAGTCGGACATGACTGAGCAACTTCACATCACTATACATAGATTTGGAAATGGCAGCCCACTCCAGTATTCTTGCCGGGAGAATCCTGTGGACAGGGGAGCCTGGTGGGCTGCTTGCTGTCCATGGGTCTCACAGAGTTGGACACAACTGAAGCAACTTAGCATGCATGCATGCATTGGAGAAGGAAATGGCAACCCACTCCAGTATTCTTGCCTGGAGAATCCTGTGGACAGAGGAGCCTGGTGGGCTGCTTGCTGTCCATGGGGTTGCACAGAGTCGGACATGACTGCAGCGACTTAGCAGCAGCAGCGTACATATATTCCCTCCCTCTTGCGCCTCCCTCCCAGCCCACCCCCATCTTACCCCTCTAAGTGAATATTCCTTGGTTTAGAAGTCTATATGTAAATCTGGGATTCCTGATCTAGAGGACAGCATATTGAATCAGAAGGTGGTTCTTTGCCCCATCCTACAGTAGATGAGATAAATGCTGTACAAAGCACACAGTGTCTTTGAACTTCACTTTCTAAACCTACAGAAGAAGGAAATTAGAACTAGATGATCTCTACGGGGCATTTCAGCTCTAAAATTCTGCAGAGACCAGTAAAAGAAACCCTCAGGCCCACTGAAGTCACAGAGTTGGAGTCTGAGAGACTGTAATATGGAAACGCACTCCTTGATCAAAGCAGAAGGTGTTTGTTAAACACATAGCGTCCCTAGCACAGAATTACCTCTTCCAGTCGCTGATGTTCACCTGAGTCTGTACTGCCTTTGAAATTCAGGAGCTATGTAATGCTCTAGTATTTATCTTCACCTGTATAAATAAAACTGCTCAACCGAACTTCATCTGCTTGTTTCAGGATCCCCAGGGACCGGCTCTAACGGCCCTACGAGGTTCTCTGTGTACAGAGTCATGGTTAATGTCCTCCCCACTGGCTCTTCTTTCTACTGCTTATCATTGTTGTTATCTTAGGGAAATTAACATAAAAAACAGCTTAAAGTAACTAGTTGCTTTTGAAAAGTTAAAGAAGAGCCTGAAGCATCTGTTTCCCATAGCTGTGCAAAGGTAAAATAGAAGTAGTGTTCATTTCTGATAGACTTGCACAAGGTTCTTGAAATAGCAAATCATAATCAGGGTAACCTTTCGCTTCTTCAGAGTTTTATGTTTTTTGATTTCAAAATCTGTGATGCCCATTTTGCCCGTGGCTTCTGATTTTCATAATCTACCACAATTTAGCAAAAGCAGTGGTTTATAAAGAAATTTGGCTTTGAGGAGCTTATTTTCATGACGATAAAAAGGAGAAAAAAGAATGTTAATCATTTGAATCCTGTTGACTCTTTGAGCATAAGGGCATTATTTTGGAATTAATGGTTATGTCAGGGACTTCCTTGGTAGTCCAGTGGTTAAGACTTCACCTTCCAGTGCAGGCCTTCTGGTGCAGAGGGCGCAGGTTCGGTTCCTGGTCAGGGAGCCAAGATCCCACGTGCCTTAGGGCCAAAAAACCAAGACGTAGAACAGAAGCAATGTTGTAACAAATTCAATAAAGACTTTTAAAATGATCCACATCAAAAAAATCTTTAAAAGATAGTTATATTAAATAAAGCAAATATATATAGAGAGAGGCATGTGCAGACAGGTATGGAAGAACCAGAGATTGCTTCTAGAACTTTAAAATAATTTAAAAGTAATTGTATATATTTAGAGAGAAAATATACAGAAAGAGACAGGAAAAATATAGAGAGCCTTATATGTGTGTGTATAAATAAATAAAAGGTTAATTTAAATGTGCTAGTATTTTGTTAGGATTTTTGAAATTCTTCCTCTGAGCAAGTAATTTGTTGAGTCTTCTAATCCTCATATGAGATTTAGGAAACCTGTAGTATCAATATACCTCTGTTCTTCTGCAGGTTAATTACCAACAAATTTGATAGCTTTAAGACAAAGCAAAATTGTAGTTTAAAATTCAAACCCAATAATACATTTCCAATAATTATAGAGCAGTTAGTTCTGAAATAGACATTTTTTTTTAGGTCTGGTCAGTGAAAGTATTAAAGTCCTTGTGTTATAACTTTTTAATAGCTTTTTTGTCTTTTCTCTTTGCTTTCAGTTTAAAATATTTTTAATCAAAATACATGCATAGGTAACTAGAGAAGTAAATTCATAGAAGCAGACAGTAGCATGATGATTACTGGGGCCAGGGTGGGGGATGAGTGTGGGGAATTATTTAATATGCATGGTGTCAGACTTGCTAGAAGAAAAAGTTGTAGAGATCTGTTTTACAACAAGGTATATACTCTTTACAATACCAAACTGTACACTTAAGATGGTTAAGTTGATAAATTTTAGGTTACATGTGTTTTACCACAATAAAAAATACACATGCATTTATAAAGATCAGGTAAAATTAATAGAAAAAAATATTAGCTGTTCCTTTTTATCTTCTCACCTGCTACCTAGCCACTCTTTTCTTTCATTTTTTTAAAGTGTGATTTACATACAGTAAAGTTTCTCTCTTTAGTACACAGTTCTACAAGCTTTGACAAACACACACAGTGGTTATACCATCAGCACAATCAAGAAATGAAACAGTTCCATCTTCTACAAAAACCTCTCCTCTCTCACCCCAAGGCTCTGGCAACTTCTGATCTGGTTTGTTTGTTTGTCTGTCTTTTGTCCCCATAGGTTTGTCTTTTCTGGCTTCTTTCACTTAACCATAATATATTTGAGATTAATTCGTGTTCCTGTGTGTATCAGTACTTAATTTCTTGTTATGGCTGAGTAGTATTCTACGGTATAGGTGTACCATGATTTGTTTATCCATTCTGCAGTTGAATGACATTTGGGTTGTTTCCACTTTTGAGTGATTATGACAAAGGGCTTCCCTGGTGGCTTAGCGGTAAGGAATCTGCCTGCAATGCAAAGAGCCACAGGAGATGCAGGTTTGATCCCTGGGTTGGGAAGATCCCCTGGAGGAGGGCCTGGCAACCCACTCCAGTATTCTTGCCTGGAGAAACCCATGGACAGAGAAGCATGCGCTCACTAACTTAGACTGGGATTATTGGGTTTTATGGAGAGTGAGTCTAACTTTATAAGCAACTCCTGAACTGTTTTACAAAGCGGTTATACCATTTTACATTCCTGACATACATGAGCATTGCAACTGCTCTGCAGCCTCATCAGCAGTTGATATTTTTGGGTTAAATTTTTAAAAGATTTCCCCCCCTGGTATCTCATTGGGACTTCCCTGGTGGCTCAGATGATACAGAATGTGCCTGCAATGCAGGAGACCTGGGATTCAATCCCTGGGTCAGGAAGATCCCCTGGAGAAGGGAATTACATTGCTGTATCTCATTATGGTTTTAGTTTGCATTTATGTAATGACTAATGATGTTTAACATTTTTTCATGTGCTCTTTACCAGTCTTCATCTTCTTTGATAAAGTGTTGTCCATTTTTTTAAAAATTGGGTTGTTTCCTTGCTATTGAGTTTTAAGAATTCTTTATATATCTGGATATAAGTCCTTTACCAGATGTGTGACTGGCAATATTTAATTACAGTCTATAGCTTGTATTTTCATTCTTGTAACTGTGTCTTTCACAGAACCAAAATTCTCTACGTTAATAAAGTCTAGTTTATTGATTTTTTTTTTTTTCTCTTTTATGGATGGTGCTTCTTGTGCCATATGTAAGAAGTCTTTGCCTAACCCAAGGTCCCACGGAATTATAGTTTGGGATTTTACATTTAAGTCTGTGGTCCGTTTTAAGTTGATATTTCATGTGGTGGGGGAAGAATGGGTCAAATTGGGTTTTGTTTTTTTATATGCATCTAGTTGTTTCAGTACTGTTTGTTGGAAATATCTTTCTGCACGAAGTCAGTTTTACATCTTTGTCAAATCAGTTTCCATATATGCATGAGACTGTCTCTTAACCTCTCTGTTCTATTCCATTGCTCTGAACATCTGTCCTTTTACCAATACCATACTATCCTGACGAGAGTAACTTTACAGAAAGCCTCGAGTGGGAGTCCCTCAGCACTTTTCTTAATGTTGTTTGGCTCATTCTAGTTCTTTTACTTTCACATATAAATTTTAGAATCACTTTATCTTTTTTTTTATAAGATGTCTTGCTGGAATTTTGATTGGGATTACATCGAATCTATACATTATTGTAGGGAGGGGTAATTGACATGTTACCCATGCTGTCTTTCAGTTGGTGAACACAGTTTATCTCACCATTTATTTGATTCTCTTGGATTTCTTTTGTCAGCATTTCTTAGTTTTCAGCATACAGATATTATACATATTTTGTTAGATTTTACACCTGTTTCACATGTTTTTATGATATTGTAAATGGAATTTAAAAAATATCAGTGTTTAATTGTTTATGCTAGTACATAGGAATACAACTGCTTTTTCTGATTGAACTTGTATCCCATGACTTAGGTAAACACGCTTATTGTTAGTTCCTGTAGTTTTTTGTGTGCATTCTTAGGGATTTTCCGTATAGGCAGTCTTGTGCTAAGTTGCCTTAGGCACGTCCAACTCATTGCTACCCTATGGACTGTGTAGCCCACCAGGCTCCTCTGTCCGTGATATTCTCCAGGCAAGAATACTGGAGTGGGTTGCCAGGCCCTCTTCCAGGGGATCATCCTGACCCAAGGCTCAAACTCTAGTCTTTTATGTCTCCTGCATTGGCAGGCGGGTTCTTCACCGCTAGCGCCACCTGAAAAGCCCCAAAGACAATCATATTATCTGTTAATAGGATAGTTTTATTTTTATCTTTTTAATCTGTATATCCATTCTTTTGGTCTTCCTTCCTCCCCCCCCCCTTTTTTTTTTTTTGCCTTATTGCCTACCTATTACTATTACCTCCAGTGTCATATTGAATAGTATTGCTGAGATTGGACATTCTTGCCTTTTTTTCCAATCGTAGGAGGAAAGCATTCATTCTTATATTGTTAAGTGTGTGTGAACTGAATGGTTTTTATTAGGGTGAAGAACTTCAATTCCTATTTTGCTGAGAGTTTTTTTTTTATTATGAATGGAGGTTGAATTTTGTCAGATTGCTTTTTCCTGCCTCTATTGAGATGACCCTGTAATTTTTCTTTAGTCTGTTGACTAAATCATACAGTAGAATCATATTGATTTTCAGATGTTTACCTTGCCTTCTCAGAATAAATGCTATTTGGTCCTGATTATATAACTGGTGTCAAGTTGCCAAAACTTTTTAAAGAATTTTAGTATCTCTGTTCAGTAGGGCTATTGGTCTATAGCTATCTTCTTTTTTTTTTAATAACATCATTACCTGATTTTAGTATTAGGGTCATGCTGGCCTTGTAGAATGATTTGGGAAGTATTTTCCCTTCTTGAGTTTTCTGGAAGAGAGTTTGTATAGAATAGGTATTATTTCTTCCTTAAATGTTTACCAGTGAAACCACATGGGCCTGAGGGTTTTGGCATAGGAAGATTTTAAATTACAAATTAATTTTTAAAAGAGACCATTTAGATTACCTGTTTCTCCTGGAGTGAGTTTTGGTAGTTTTTGTTTTTCTAGGAATTTGTTCATTATATCTAAGTTGTTATATTTATTAAAATAAATGTAATATGCTATGTTTTATTTTATTTTTTTCTCAGTTCAAAATATTTCCCAATTTCCCTTTTATTTGACCTCCATAGGCTATTTAGGTATGTGTTATTTCCAAATATTCAGAGATTTTCCAAATAATTTTCTGTCATTGATTTCTAATTCAATTCCAATGTGTGTATACAGCATGCTTTGTATGATTTGAATTCTTTTAAATTTCTTGAGACTTGTTTTGTGGCTCAGAATGTGGTGTCTCCTGGTAAAAGTGCCATGTGTGCTTGAAATGAACGTGTATTCTGCTGCTACTGGATGGAACGTTCTACAGAAACCAGCTAGGTCAAGTGCTTGACAGTTATTCAAGTGTTCAGTATTCTTATTTTCTGTTTACTGTCTTTCAGTTACTGAGGATTGTTGAAAACTACAGTTTTGGGATTTTTTTATTTCTCCTTACAGTTCTATCAGTTTTTGCTTAATATAGTTTGAATCTCTGTTATCAGTGTTTAAACACTTAGGATTTTTATGACCTCTTGATAAATTGATCCTTTTATTCATTAGGAAATGATTTAGCCTTGCAGTCTACTTGGTCTGAAAAATACAGCCTTTTCAGCATTCAGCATTTGATTATTTTAACATAGAGGATCTTCTTCCATTCTCTTATTTTGCCCATTTATGCCTTTATATTTAAAGAATTATTTCTTAAAGCCAGCAGTAGGTGTGTCTTGCTTTTTTATCTAATCCAACAATCTCTACCTTTTAATTACGGTGTTTAATTGAGAACATTTACATTTAATGTGATTATTGCTACAGTCGGTTTAAGTGTACTGTCTTATTGTTTGCTTTTTGTTCATCCCTCCTTTCTACTTCTTTTAGATTGTATTTTCTCTAATGATTCCATTTTATCTTTATTGGCTTATTATTAATAGCTATAACTCTTTGTATTGTTATTTCAGGTATTACTTTAGAGTTTGTAGAATCCATCTTTAACTTATCACATCTACTTGATAGTAATCTAAGAACTGTACAGCAGTATCCATTCCTTCTCCCCTCCTGGTCTGTGTTCTATTTTGTCATACATTTTACTTCTATGTATGATATAGCCCCTCTTCACTCATATACTGTTACTAATTTTGCTTTAAACAGTCAGTTATTTTTTAAAAGAGATATAATAGGTTTTTTTTTAAGAGAAATAATAGTTAAGGGAAATATTTTTGTGTTTAACTACATACATAGTTCCCATTTCTGAAGCTCTACATTCTTTTGTACAAAATTTCTTATGGTGATAAATTTCTTATCACTGGCAGTGATTGAGTCCTTCCAGCTTTCTGAAAAAGAACTTCATCCTCATTTTTTTTTCTTTGTTAAAATATTTATTTATTTGGCTGTGCCAGGTCTCAATTGCAGCATGCAGGATCTTTTGTTATAGCATATAAGATCTAGTTCCCTGACTAGGGATTGAAAGCAGGCCCCTGCATTGGGGGCACAGAGTCTCAGCCACTGGACCACCAAGGAAGTCCCTCGTCTTTATTTTTGCCAGATATTTTCACTGGGGACAGACTTATAAGTTGACAGACTTTTCAGAATTTCCTCTCAGCGCTTGAAAGATACTGCCACACTCTTCTGTCAACCAGAAGTCTGCTTCCAGTCTCATCTTTGTTGCTCTGTGTATAATCTAGTTCTTTTCTCTGGGTAGCTTTTAGGATGATCTCTTTATCGCTGGTTTTAAGCCATTTGATGATGATATACCTTGCTGTAGTTTTCTTCATAATTCTCTTGCTTGAGGTTTGTTTAACTTCTTGGATCTTTTTTTTTTTTTCAATAAAATATGGAGAAAATTACCATAATTGCCTCAAATATTTTTCCCCTCCCTTCCTCTCTTCTTCAGGGACTTCACTAGAGATTTATTTGGTTGTTTGAAATTTCTCCACGGTTCAATGATATGGAGCAATAATAATTTTTTTGGTTTTTTTCTGTTTTGTTTTTGTTAGTTTCTATTGCTAATATATCACTAATATTTCTGCCCTGTTTAATTTGCTGTTAATCCCATCAGCCTATCTTTTTTCCCAAATCATATGTTTCATCCTTGTAAATTGGGTTTTCTGCACTTAATATGCTAATGTTTACCTGTACTTTCTTGAACATATAAAACATGGTTATAATAATTTCAGTGTCCTGGTATACAAATAATATCATCTTTGTCATATCTGGGTCATTTTGATTGATCGATTTTCCTCCCCATCGTGAGTCATATCTCCCTGCTTGTTTGTATGCCTGGGACTTTTCATTGGATGCCAGACATTGTGAATTATTGGTTGCTAGCTGTATTTTATTTAATATCTCTGAGCTTTGTTTCAATAAAAAATTAAGTTACTTGGAAACAGTTTGATCTTTTCAAAGCTTCCTTGTATATTTATCTATTTTATTTTTTATTGAAGTATAGTTGAATTACAGCGCTTTGTTAATTATTGCTGTGCAGCAAAGTGACTCAGTTTTTCACATATACACTCTGTTTCATATTCTCCTCCATTATGGTTTATCATGGGATACTGAATACAGTTCCCTGTGCCGTCCAGTCGGACCTTGTTGCTCACCCTTTCTATATATAATAGTTTGCATCTGCTAACCCCAAATTCCTACCCTTATCCTCTCCCACCTCCTTTCCCCTTGGCAACCACCCATCAGTCCAGAACTAACTTTTCATCGTGACTTTGGCACTATCCTTCTAAATATCTGGCATCCTGTGTTTACAAGTCTTTATTTTTTTCTTTTTTACCCAGGCTGGTGGCAACACCAGCCCTGTGTGATTTCTAGAAGCTGTTCTGCTGCTTCTGTTGCTGGCTCTTCCCCAGCCTCAGGCAGTTTCCCCACGTGTGCTATGTACTCATCTGAAACCTGGGAGCAGAGCAGCTCCTGGAAGACCCCATTCTCCCTCTTGAAAATATTTTTTAATCAAAGCAATACCTGTACATACCTAAAAATAGAGTGAATAGAAACAAAAGTTAGCAATTTCCTTTTTTCAGTCCATAAATTTATGCCTCAGCAGGCAGCCACTTTTAATTTCTCAAATTTACCCACAAATGTCCATGTAATGATATATTTATACTGTTATTTCTTGCTCTGTTAATTGTAGGCATTATATAATCAAGCCATAGTCGAGGATTTAGCACTTTTACACCATTCTTAACAGACATTGTTTTTTTCCTGCCATGCATTTCTTCTTCCCACAACCTTCCCAGTAACCTTAACTTTTTAAACCAGTAAAACAATTTTAAGAATTATTATAGTCAAGTTTTATCTATGAACATTCTTTTCTTTTACTTTTGATTTCTGCAAAACTGTAAAACTGCCTTTGAACTTAGCTAGTTGTTCAATTAGATCTGGTTCATACCTGGCTTTAGCCCCCTCCCCCTACAAATGCTCAGCTCTATTAGATCATGTCTCTGTTTATTCTCAACAAAGTGCTGCCTCCCAAAGGCTCTCTCTCCCCCCCACGATTACATACCTGTTGCTTATTATATATGACAGGTTTGCTTATTAGCACTGTCATCCCCAGATTTCCTTCCCCATCATCTTTTGGGTTCTTTCACTACACCGTGCAGCATCTTAGTTCCTGCACCACGGATCGAACCCATGCCCCCTGTAGTAGAAGCGTGAAGTCCTAACCACTGGACAGCCAGGAACATCCCTCATTATCCTGTTGATTCCCTTCCTCCTCTCCAGCATTTGAGTCCCTGGTTCATGTTTCTCATGCCATCTTTTCTTTGTGGGGGAATGTATTATTTTTTTTTAATTTTCATCTTATTGTGGTAAGAAGACTTAACCTGAGACCCACCCTCTCAAAGTTTTACATTTGCAACATCGTATTATTGATTTCAGGTGCAAGGTTGTACTGCCGATCTCTAGAACTTATTCCTCTTGCTTTTAACCCCTTTCCCTGATTTGCTCCTCCATTTTGCTGTCTAAAATATCTGAAAATGTTCTTGTGATACATTTACATTTAAATGATTTGACCAAGTGAAAAACCTTTCTCTCTTAGAATTTTATAAGCAGTTTCTCCATTGTTTCCCAGTGGCCAAAACAGCCATTCTGATACTGGTACCTGTGTTTGTACCTTGCTTTTTTCTGTTTGGGAGCTTTTAGGATTTTCTCTGTCCCAAGTGATCTTTAGTTTTGTCATGACGCACTTTGGTGTAGGGCTCTTTTCATTGATGGTGGTCGCCATTTGGTCGTCTCATATAATCAGGAGACTCGTGCCCTTCAGTTCTCGACATATTCTTAAATTGTTTCCTTGGTAATTGCCATCCCTCTGTTCTGTGTTTTTGGAATTCATTCTATTTTGCTCTTGGACCTCCTCCTCGATGGACCCGGTTAGTGTCTTGTATCTCATATTTCCATCTCTGTTTCTTTTGTTCTGTTATTTTGGGGAAGATTTTCTCAACTTTATTTTCCATCTTTTCAGTGGAAATCAAGGAAATTTAAAGTATGGTTGAATTTTTCTTAATTTTTTTTGACATTCTTTCTTGTTCCAATAGTGTGCAGGACCCAAACAATAGAACATTATTTGTGGTTTATCTGCAGTTCAGCTTTAACTTGGAGTCCTGTAGTTTCATTTGCTAAACCTGGTAAAATGACCCCCAGCACCTAGAGAGAGTGGACTAGAAAGGGAAGGTGGCGAGCAGTCCCTAGACAACAGCTGTTCGGTCAAGCTCGGGGTTCTGTGCTTCAGCCTCTTCTGCGGCAGTCAGTTTAGATTTGCAAGGAGTTTGGACAGAGGGACAAACAGGTCATCTTGTTTGAGTGGTGGGTCACCAACTGTACCTATATTGTTGTTGCTGTTGTTCAGTCACTAAGTCCTGTCCGACTCTGTGACCCCGTGGACTGCAGCACGCCAGGCCTCCCTGTCCATCCCCAACTCCCAGGGTTTACTCAAACTCATGTCCATCAAGTCAGTGATGCCATCCAGCCGTCTCCTCCTCTGCCTCCGCCTTCTCCTCCTGCCCTCAGTCTTTCCCAGCATCAGGGTCTTTACCTGTATTGTACCTATCAAGTTTGGAAGAAGAGCACATGTCACTGAATCAGCATATGTGCTATTAATATGCAGAAGTGGTTGAACTGGAATCCAGGTGAAAAGGCACTTAGGCAAAACAGAACAGAACAACAAAATCAACAACAGATAACCACCCAGTCTTAAAGGTCCGGGCTTTTTCCTGTGATCCAGATTCCCTACTGGAGTGAGACCTCTTGACCTCTGCCCAGTGTCTGAAGGGGACTAGTATCATCCATGCCTTCAGGGGTCTCTCCTGGAGGCATGCGTGTGTTTATCCTGTCCTTGGTTAAACTCTGGGCACTAAACTCACAGATGTTCTATTTTGCAAATGGAAGAAACTTTCTGTAATAGCTGGAAAGTAATTTTAGTCCTCTGGGCCTCAGACATTCCTGACCCATGGACTCTCCTCTGTAGAGATCTCTAATCTTGTTGCCTTCTTTTTGAAATTATGTCTTTTCAGTTTTCAATTTAAAATCTATCTTATCCAAGCTACCACATAACATTGAGCAGAATTCCATGCTCTATACAGTAGGTCCTTGTAGGGTACACATTTTAAATATATCTGTGTGTACATGTCCATCCCAAACTCCCTAACTCTCCTTTCCCCTTATCCTTTCCCCCAGGGAAAGTGGATACTTGTGTATGTATGGCTGAGTCCCTTTGCTATTCACCTGAAACTGTCACACCATCATTAATCGGGGGGTGTGTGTGTGTGTGTGTGTGTGTGTGTGTGTGTGTGTGTACAGAATAAAAAGTTTAAAAAAAGAAATGAAAGTCAAACTTAATAAATCTAACAAAGGCTATAACATTCATAGAGATTAAAATTTTTTCTCTAGTTAAAAAGAAAATCTATCTTAAAGGAACCTAGCACATTTATGAAAAAGATAGGAAAAGAAATAGATTTCTAACTATCCTTTTTCCCAGCAGATTCTCCAGAAATATATTACAGATGTTCAAGGGTGTATGTACAAGGATGTTTCTTGCAAGTGTGTCTAAGATAGCAAAGTGTTGGTGATGACCATAATGTCCCACTGTAGAGATATGGGGTAAACAGATTGCAATTTGGATATTGGCTTCTATTAGCTGAATACGTGGATGATCAGTTGGAATGAATGAAATGAAAACATGACCAGCTTGTAACTTTCTATTTTCAAGAACATCACAAATAAATAAAATTCAGTTAATTTATTAATCTTCTTAAACCAGTGGGAATTTAAAATTCTTTTCTGTATATGATCTTAGAGTTTTGGTTTTTTAAGCTCTTTTTACAACTTAAGTGATGCTTTACTTTTTCCTGTGCACTTGACATTCCATTTAAATCTGTAAATGACTTAATCATGTAATGATAACTGTAACTTTCAAAATATATAGAAACTGCTGCTGCTGCTGCTAAGTCGCTTCAGTCGTGTCCAACTCTGTGCGACCCCATAGACGGAAGCCCACCAGGCTTCCCCGTCCCTGGGATTCTCCAGGCAAGAACACTGGAGTGGGTTGCCATTTCCTTCTCCAATGCATGAAAGTGAAAAGTGAAAGTGAAGTCGCTCAGTCGTGTCCGACTCTGAGCGACCCCATGGACTACAGCCTACCAGGCTCCTCCATCCATGGGATTTTCCAGGCAAGAGTACTGGAGTGGGGTGCCATTGCCTTCTCCGGTATAGAAACTATGATGTAGTAAATAATAATTGTGCCTAGATTCATAGACATACAGACCACATATCTGCTTCCCAAATTGTGATTTTTGAGCTTCCACTTAGTTTTTTCCTTTTGAAAATAAATTTGTATCATAATATATAATTTTTGTAAATTATAAATATGCCAACACATATTTGAATATGACTTGAATATCATTTGTTATTCAAAAGCAAAGCCTTAAAGTTTAGAGAATATAAACCTTACAATAACAAAGAATGATGATACTGCCTTGGTTTTTAAACCCCAAAGAGAATTAATTGCCCTTTCATCAACTTCCACCTTCACGAGATTTGGTACCTAACCATTTTGGACAGTTTCTAAAACCAAACACACTTTGCCAACATTGGGTCAACTTCAAAGACTTATCTAAGAGGCTCCACTAGCAACTTAAAATTTCCTAAATTAAAGGATTCTGCTTAAGAGAGAATGTTTGAGAGAGGAAAGACCATATGTGGGTTTGTGTGTGTATGTATGTAAATAGAATACGTACCTATATATGTTCTGTGGTCAAGTTTTATGTTGGAATTATTTGTGATGATACAATTTGCTTATTTGAAAGTCTTTAGTATTTGTTTTTTGTTTCTGTTTTTATAGGATTACGCCATTAGAGGGCAGTATTGTAGAGGCTTAAATGTACCTTAAACATACTGAATTGCAAGCTGTTTATAACCTATAATAATCAAGTGACCCTAAGGCCTTAGACTTATAGTATATTAAACTTTAAACTCAGTTGGTACATTCTTGCAAGTATTTTAAATTAATAGAAGAAAATTATGTAACGGGTTAAGCTATTTCACACTCAGATCTTTTAATTTTGGTTTAGAGAAGGGAATTATTTGGTCAGTGTGGCTGTAAGGTTGACACGCAGACTTTACAGTATCTCAATTCCGCTGATGTAAGAAGGCTCAAAGGACTGACTCTTATAGAAATTGCACTTAACATCTAAAAACTTGCCTTAGGGACTTAAAGTGAAAATAGATCTATGTAGGAAGGATTCACGGAGAAGGCAATGGCACCCCACTCCAGTACTCTTGCCTGGAAAATCCCATGGATGGAGGAGCCTGGAAGGCTGCAGTCCATGGGGTCGCTGAGGGTCAGACACGACTGAGCGACTTCACTTTCACTTTTCACTTTTCAGCATTGGAGAAGGAAATGGCAACCCACTCCAGTGTTCTTGCCTGGAGAATCCCCAGGGACAGGGAAGCCTGGTGGGCTTCCGTCTATGGGGTCTCACAGAGTTGGACACGACTGAAGTGACTTAGCAGCAGCAGGAAGGATTCAACCTGTGGGGTTTTTTTTCCCCCTAGCTATACACGGAAGGAAATGCAGTTTTAAGGTTTATGGCAATGGGAACTTTTAAGATCTCATTTCATCTGGTAGATTCCTTTTGGCTTCAATTTATATATGCGTAGCAAAGACTATGTACTGCTTTTTGTTTCTACACATAATTGATAAATTCATAGAAAGGTAGAATCTCTCAAAAAGGAAATATGATTTTTTTCCCTCTAAAATTCACTAGCTTAAAAAAAAGTATTATTACAACATAGTTATCTTTATAAATAAAACCACCCTTAAAGTCCTCCAATTACTGCTGCCTGTTACAACGAGATAATTGAAATCGAGATACTCCAGCTCCTGCGAGTCTTTAAGTGCTGGGACTGGGCATGCCCAGTAGCTCAGACGGTTCTGGTTGCAAATAAGCAGCTTTCGCCGTTCAGCAGCCACGGGGACAGGCAGCTCCAGGGACGGGGTCTGACTCCCTTAAACGTAAGCACGTGCGGAGCCCTAATCGCATTTTCAGGACCCCTCGGCGTTTTCCGCCGGAGCACTGCTCGGTCTTTCCTTGATCTTGGAGGCCCCTGCGGCCCGCTTCTGGGCCCCTGAAGCCGCGGCCTGGGCCAGCCCACCCGAGGAGCCGGTGGGGAGGCTGGGGGCGGGGTGGGGGTGGGGAGGGGGCGGGGCAGCGGGAGGAGGGCGGGAAAGGGAGGAGGGGGCGGATCCAGCGGCGCGCTGGCCAATCGGCGCGGCTCTTTCCTGCATATATTTTGCACGGAGACTGGGAGCCCTAGACTAGAGCCTAGTGGAGCCCGGCTGCTGACCAGGGAACCTTCTCTGCACGGCAGTGGGATCTGCGTCTTCCCGGAATCACCAAGCCCCAGAAGCCGGGCTTCTTTCAATTAGTGCTGCCGTTTCTGTTTCTCTCTGAGCTGCGTAAAGCTAGAAGATTTTTATCTAGCCCCAACAAAGCGGCTAGTATTCCCTCTTTTTTTTTTTTTTTTCCTGCGAGGGTGTTTTTGGCTGCAATTGCATGAAATCCCAATGGTGTAGACCAGTGGCGATGGATCTAGGAGTTTACCAACTGAGACATTTTTCAATTTCTTTCTTGTCATCCTTGCTCGGGACCGAAAACGCCTCTGTGAGACTTGACAATAGGTAAATGTCGGCTGGGATACTTTTTTAAATTTACTCGTGAGATCCTTGTAATAATGCAGGTGAAAGATAGCCCGGCGAATTCCTTTGTCCATTGCTGAGAGGCTACGGTGACATGGATGTTGCTTTTTGAAATGTTCCGAATAGCCTTGTTTTTGCAGGTCTGGCCAGAGCACAGTGTTTTACCACATTATGTAATTTAGCCTTTGTGGCTCACTAAAATAGGGAAATGTCTGGATATTCGTTAGGAAGAGAGTGGCTGGTGTTTTCTGGAGGGTGATATATTACATAGCATTAAAGAATGTTCAGAAAATGATGTTAGTAACACCACAGAATTGAGGAATTCTTTTTGTCTGGGATAGGGAAAAAAGGTCTCATTTATTGATTTTTTTTCCCTTCTCTTTTTCAGCTCATCTGGTGCAAGTGTGGTAGCTATTGACAACAAAATCGAGCAAGCTATGGTATGTACTGTTTTAAAAATCGTTTGTACTAAATGTGGGCACGGTACAAAATGCAGGGTATCTTGGGATGAAAGGAGCGCATCCGTAGAAGATGATGACTGCTCTCCATACACTTAGAAATGCCGGCACTGTCTCCATTCTGCCAGCATGAAGCCACATACCGGGGCTGCTAAGGAGAGAGAAAGGGACCCTGCGGGCATTCGATGTTCTTGCCAGGACCGATTTCAAACAACCGTCAAGACTTTGGCGGAGGTGCCTGCCCCTCTTTTGGTGGGGAATTGCTGGGAACGCGCTGGCCCAGCGTGTCCTTCGGTCTCGGGCACATCGCTAGTGATGTGGCTTTCCTAGGGATCCTAAGGTTTACCGCGGAGCCGGGAGCGGGGAGGGCCCCAGAAGTGGGGGTCTCGGGAAGGAGCCTCCTACACAGGGCCAAACGGATCCCCAGTGGTGGAGGCTCCTGCACAATGAAGAGCTGGAGAAAAGTTTCGCCGTCTCAGCCTGCGCCTGGATTTCTTCTATTTTTTATTTCCGCCTTGGCCGTTCTTTGTTATTGGAGCAGCGCCTGTGGCTCTTCTCACGGGATTCTCTGCCCACTGTTGCTAGGCAAACTCTGAACCTTTAATTCGGAGCTATAAATAACTCGAGCGCCCATTGGCTGCGACGGCTACCCAGGTTTCTGTGATGTCAGCTTAATCACGAAAAGGGGGGGTTGGGGGGAGGAAAATGCGGCAACACGCTCTGTAGGAACTGGCTGCAGCCGGTGCTGAGGGAGGCGGTCCAGCGGGCGGAGGGAGGGGCTTGGGGGCGGGGTCGTGGCTCCCGTTGCTCGGGGCTGGACATCCCTGAGCCCGGCTTCTTTCTGCACCGAGCTGGAGCCCGGCTGCATTTTGCCATCTCGAATAGGAAACCTGAGCGTAGGCATTCCTGGCCAACGGCTGCAAGGAAAGCAAAACCTTGATCACTTATACGTTAAACTGAAGTATTGTACAGTTAGGGTGGTATTCCGTCTTTTTCCCCTGGAGCCTGTTAAATGAACCTCTAAAGGCAGGATATGTCAGTGGTTAGGGAGAGACGTGCAAAATGTTTTAACAATTCACAATCCGGGAAACAGTCAATAGAACGTTAAACCTTTCTCCCCCACCGCCCTTCCTTCTCTCCCTTTCAGGATCTGGTGAAAAGCCATTTGATGTATGCAGTTAGAGAGGAAGTGGAGGTCCTCAAGGAACAGATCAAGGAACTCATAGAGAAAAATTCCCAGCTGGAGCAGGAGAACAATCTGCTGAAGACACTGGCCAGTCCCGAGCAGCTTGCCCAGTTCCAGGCCCAGCTGCAGACTGGCTCGCCCCCTGCCACCACACAGCCACAGGGGACCACACAGCCCCCAGCCCAGCCAGCGTCCCAGGGCTCAGGACCAACCGCGTAGCCATCCGGGCCCCCGAAGAACTGGCTGCTGTGGTCTGAACTGAACAGACCCGAGAAGATGTACTAGGGGAGGGGTCCGCCCCCACCGTCACCCATTTCATTGCTCGCTGCAAAAGAGACGTGAGACTGACACATGCCATTTTCTCTTTTCTCCAGTATTAAACACTCATATGCTTTCGGCTTGAAGAAGTTTCTTAGTTGGGTGAGTTAAAGGTTAATCAGAGAATTAGCATGGATATACTGGGACCTCATGCAGCTTGGCAGGACCGTGAGAAATGGATTCATTCATTCTGAGGAGCTGTTGTGCCTTTCCACCCCCCCGCCCCTGCTCCCCACCCCCCACCCCCTCCAAGAGTTCTTCCTGCTTGCACAGTAGTGTACTCCATGGGGTTCCGAAGCAGAGGAGCTTGCCGCTGGACTTTCCTCTCCTCCCCGGAGAGGAACTGGAAAGGGAGGTGAAGGTCAAGAGTGAAGCTTAGTCTCACCTAAGATGAGGGGAAAACATAGTCCATTGTACAAACGACGACTGTCACCAGACTCCATTAAAAAAAAAATTGGACTGTGCCTCTTTCCGAAACAGCGGATGACACAAAACTATTGGCGTGACTAAATGGTGACAGGTAGCTGGGACCTAAGCTCTCTTACCATGAAGGTTGTTTTGCTTATTGTATATTTGTGTATGTAGTGTAACTATTTTGTACAATAGAGGACTGTAACTACTATTTAGGTTGTACAGATTGCAATTTAGATGTTTCATTGGCAGTCTGAAGAGGTGTGGATTGTCTTTTATATAGCGATCTTCGTGAAAAACCCATGAAGCAAAACACACCTCCCTAAAGAGATTTTAAGAATTTGGCACAGTTAGTCACTTTGTGTAATCTGCAATCTTCTAGCTGCTGAGTATCTTGAAGTCACTCCCTGTTCACTGAAATCCTTTGATTGAACTGGTTGAATACTTTGAAAAATGCGGAGTTCTAGCTAATGGATTTCCCAGTAGGGGTTTCTGCATATTACCTGTATAGTAGTTATCTGCATATGTTTCTCTGCATGTTCTCTACACAGTTGTAAGGTGTCACTGTATTTAACTGTTGCACTTGTCAACTTTCAATAAAGCATACAAAATGTTGATAAACAAGTGTTTCTACGTTACAGTGTTAATGTAATGGTAGTCACTTCCACAACTATTTCCAGGCAAAGTTAAAACAATTTGGTGAAATTCTGAAGTGGGGTGAAAGGGTTGGGCAAAGTAGTGATGCTCATGGTTTGACTGGAGAAGCATAAGGAATCTGACATTGCATTATTTCAGGCAGTAAGGGAAGAGACAAGGAGGCAAGAGCTTGGTCCTTCAGATTGTTGTGTGACCTGGACAAATGGCTTTCCCCATTCACAGCTGATGGGAGGGTGCTGAAAGAAATCTCTTCAGTGCCTCTGTGGCTTTAAAACTCCGGGAGTCCATGGAAGTCTTAATCTTCCAGTGTTTACCGGCTGAGGGGAATGAACCTTACTCTGTGTATAATCCCAACAAGCAGCTCTAGGATCAGAAGGTGGGGCTTAGAGAGAGAATCTGAGCTTGAAGAACTCTGAGAATGGATGCCTTTCCTAGTGTGGATTGAGTTCCCAGCTCCTAGGGATGCCCAAACAAAAGATAGGATAATTCCAGTGGCTTCCTTTATACTGAGTTTGAGGAAGGACCAGATGAACAAGGGAGTCCCCTCCCGCTTGTTTCCTTAAGGCTAAAATAAGTCAAAGTTCTAAACATGGAATCCTAAAGCAAGTTGGCACCTGAGAAGCAAGCCTGCAGGGTCCCATTCCGTTGCAGGAGCCGTGCCACTGAGCAGAGATGAACAGGGTGGGTTTTCAGCCCTGCAGTCTGCCCCAGCACCTCAGTACCCCTCCACTAGAGAGAAGCAGCATTCCTCAGCTCCACGGTTTTCTCAGGCCCTTGCAGGATAGGACTCAACTTTTCTGAATCCTTCTCTAATGTAGAACTGATGGGAGGTTGATGGGTGGATGGAGGGAACATCAGAGTTCCCTGGAAAGGACTGGACTGGGTGCATGTGTGACGGAGCTCAAAGTGACCTGCTGGGCAACCTAGCTCTTATTGAAGCGCTGAACTGCCGACTGCCGTGGAAGGGGGCCGTGGCCATGAAGATGGTTTGGGGAAACTTGGAGAGGGCTTAAAACAATCCTTGTCATACTCACGTGAAGGTTATATATTAATAACTGACAAAGGGATACTCATGTAGTAATCCCATTTCCTTTAAAAAGAAAGCTATGCTGATTCTAAATCCTTAACCATTTCATCCTTTATATTTTTAACGAAGCCTCTTCAATAGCAAAGGTTGTAATTGTGGGAAATTTGAAAAAACTCATGTCAATGTATCATTAAGGTAGAACTTTCTTCATTATTTAATGGAATTGGGGGCCTTTTTTATTAAAAATGCAAGACTCCCATGCTGTTTTGGGAGCTGAATATTGTACGTGAAATAAGAATGAATTAGTAAAATCAAAAGATGTTTTTTCATGCATGTTCACTTTAGTTACTACTAAACATGTTTTAAGTAATTTTAAAGGGCATTTTTACTGTCTGCTTACAGACCTGATTAGGGCTTTGTTGGCTTGTGGGTTGCTATATAATTGATTATATCATACTTAGTTTCTCTGGAGCGGGAGAGATTTTTAAGGAGGACGGAATGTTGTCCAGCCGTGGGTGTGCCTGACATCATCAATTACAGCAGGAGAAACCACCATTTGGGGAAGGAGAGACAAGGAATTTTACCTGATTTTAATGAATGAATGCTTTCTGTTTTAAATTCACAATGCTTATAACTCATTAATTCTGTGCCTCTTTTTTTGCATAGTTTAAAAGCAAAAATTTATTTTTCGTTATGTGATAAATACATAATGCCAGGATCAATTTTAAATTGATACAAGATATGTATAGATACTCATTATAACTGAAATGGGTAAAGAACTTGCCTGCAATGCAGGAGACCTGGGTTTGATCCCTGGTTTGGGAAGATCCCCTGGAGAAGGGAATGACTACCCAATCCAGTATTTTTGCCTGGAGAATTCTGTGGACAGAGGAGCCTGGCAAGCTGCAGTCTTTGGGATTGCAAAGAGTCAGACACGACTGAGCAACTAACACACACAGATTAGAAATGAAAACTTAATTTCCACAAACAGTGCTCTGCCCTTACTTTTATGTAAAAGGAGTAGCTGAAGCTACCAGGGGCCTGGCAGCCTTTAGCCATCAACTTCACAACCATTCCAACAGCAATCACGGCCCAAAGATCAGAAATGGAGGCAGAGAAAAATGAAGTTTCCTCCCTCTTAAATAAGAGCGCCTGCCACGGAGCAGAGATGAAGAAGAGCTCCACCTTCCAGGCCTGGCACTGCAGAAACTAGCTCTTTGACCTTTTGAATGGGACCTTCTACCCACTTTCTCATCAGTAAAATACGGAGCTGGATCAGATTACGAAGATGCTGTCCTGCCGCAAGATGCTACAGTCCTCCGCTTTTTCCAGTGACTTCATTTCATTGGACCTTTTGGGAGGAGAGTGTACTGTTTTAGTTGTTTAACTTCATGGGCTAAATTAATTTGGTGTTAATCCTAACTCTGCCGTTTTCTAGCAAGGTGACGTTGGGCAGGTTCCTTTACATACTGGTCTGTTTCCTCATGCTAAAATGGGGACATGCTATCTCCATAGGTTTTATTTTGTAAGGGAACGCTGTAAACACAGATTGATTCAAAGCAAATGGGTCAAGAAATGTTAGGCTCTGTCTTATTTTTGAGTCATTCATTCTCTTGTTTATTTGTATATTTAATTTTGTATTTTTTTGCATGAATAAAGGTGTGGCAGTTTTATTTTCTGAGCTTCCCTGATAGCTCAGTTGGTAAAGAATCTGCCTGCAAGGCAGGAGACCTCGGTTTGATTCCTGGGTTGGGAAGATCCGCTGGAGAAGGGAAAGGCAACCTACTCCAGTATTCTGGCCTGGAGGATTCCATGGACTATGGGGTCACAAAGAGTCGGACACGACTGAGTGACTTTCACTTTATTTTCTATTAGCTTTTATTTAGCATTGGGATAATCGTGATGGCTGTTAAAATTTTATTACAAAAATGCACTAAAAAATGCCTTTTCTTGGAATAGGGACAGAAATATACTATTCCTTCTATATCTAAGAAATTATACTTAAGGCAGCTATTTGATTAGAAAGAATTTATTGGGAATTGTTTGAAAGTCATATTGGTGGAAGTAAATACACAACTACAGGTGGAATGTATGTCTTACATGATTGATTTCCTTATGGAAAGAAGTTCTAGGTAAAACAGTGCAGTGGATGGCCAGGCAGGCCAGAGTCACCGGGGTCGGTAATCCAGCTTTATCAACAGCTGTTTTAAAGGTTTAGTGGCCATCTTAAAGTGTGCAAAAATTACTGCACTATTACAACATAAATCTGTGCTTTAATCCAGATGTTTTGGACCCAGATGTCTGTAGCATGTGACAGAGAAGTCCCTTGAGTGAAGTGAGGGCAGACAATAGGAAGCGGTGATGACCATGGCCTCGAGAGTACGCTCCATCCACACACGCACGGAGCCTGTGCTGCTCAACTCCGTGCAATCATCGCTGTGTGCGAACTCAAGCTCTGTGTTGCCAGATCTTCACATTTTCCAAGATCCAGAAATCCAGGCTCTGTCTGAAAATTCCTGATTTTAGACATCGTGTAGACCAGACAAAAGCACGGCTACTCTGCTGATCTGGCCCATGGGCTGCGAGTTTCCGCTCCCTACTTTCTAGATCTGCAAGAACCAGACTCCTACCCTAAATGGCAGCTCATCCCTTCAGCACAAAACAAAACAGAAAACTTCTCTTTTGAGTAGAGAAAATGGGCAAAGGCTGTCTGGGGAGCTATGTGTGAATTTCTTCAAAGATCCTTTCCTGAGTACACTCCTGGCTTTTTTTTTTTTCCAGTGTGGACCATTTTTGAAAGTCTTTATTGTATTTGTTAACATTGCTTCTGTTTTATGTTTTGGTGTTTTGGCCATGAAACATATGGGGTCTTAGCTCCCTGACCAGGAATCAAACTCTCACCCCCTGCATTAAGGGATGAAGTCTCAACTGCTATACCGCCAGAGAAGTCCCCTGTGGCTTGTTCTTTATACTAGAAAGGAGTACAGAGTCTCAGCCCTAAAGGGCAGCCCAAATATCGCCTGTTAGAGATATGAGGTACTTTGTTTTCTGGAGAAATTTGCCTTATGTGACAAAATACCGAATCGCTCCTTCTCTTTCAGGTGAATCCTTCAGCACAAATATTTCTGGGAGTTCTTTTAGGAACTGTTGTTAAATCGATAGCGATTCCTCAGGGGAGTATGACCCCTCCACTACAGTTTACAACTGACTCATTTAAGGACAAAGATGTTAGCGGATGTGTGTACTACAGGGTTTTATCATACATGCTTCAGAATTCCAGGAATAACCTGTATTTCAGTAAAACAATCGGCCCTATTGTGTCAGGTAAACTCAAGCATGTCTGGGTAGTGGTCTGCAGTCAATGCAGACTGCTGCTGCTGCTAAGTCGCTTCAGTCGTGTCCGACTCTGTGCGACCCCAGAGATGGCAGCCCACCAGGCTCCCCCATCCCTGGGATTCCAGGCAAGAACACTGGAGTGGGTTGCCATTTCCTTCTCCAATGAATGAAAGTGAAAAGTGAAAGTGAAGTCGTTCAGTCGTGTCTGACTCAGCGACCCCATGGACTGCAGCATACCAAGCTCCTCCGTCCATGGGATTTTCCAGGCAAGAGCACTGGAGTGGGGTGCCATTGCCTTCTCCGAAATGCAGACTAGGGGACCAAGAAGACAGAAGTTTGTGTTTCTCTCCTTAAGGGGAGAGAGAGATGGAGACAGACTAACCCACTGTCCTGGTTTGCTGGGGAATTGAGAGTGATTCCTGGAAGTGGGACTTTCAATGCTACAACCAGGAAAGTCCCAGGCAAGCTGGGAGAAGTTGGTCTCCCTAAAAACCATTTCCTCTCTACTTGGACACACAGCTGAATCATACCTCCCAGCCCTTTGAAATTCGGTACAACCTGGAACTCAGTTTTAGCCAATGGATTGAGAGCTGAAGTGATGAACACTCGGCCCTAAGAAAACCAGTCTGAGGACTTGCCTGGTGGTCCAGTGGTTAAGACTTGGCACTTCCACAGCAGGGAGTACAGGTCCGATCCCCGGTCGGGGCACTAACATTCTGCGTGATGTGCCACAAAATAAAATAAATAAAAACAAACAAAAAGCACAATCTGCCATGCTTGTTCCACTGACCCAGAGGGGAAGACCTGGGGCCCTTGGGTGTGACAGAGCCTCTGTCCCTGGGTGTGTGAATGACCGAGTGTCCTCCCCCACTAATCTGGAACCAGCCTGCACAGTCCCATAAGCTGGAGTGTGTCAGCCTTCAGACATCTGAGAATCTGCTTGTCTTGGGGGCGGACCCAAGGCTAACACAGAAATGACGCTGAACTGGGTGTTGCCGTCAGAACAGAAATGTTGACTGTGGCATTGACGGTGGCCGGTGATAAAACCATTGGAGGTATGAGAGGTTGAGACCCATACTGGAAGTGGTAACACATTTTGTAAAACTGGTACCTATAGCCACCCAGGTGCCCAGGGAGCCTGTATTTCTGAAAGGTCAGAAAGTTAGTAACCTGTGGTTCTTTGCTATGTTTGATGAAGACTTTCAAGAAAAAGGTGGGCTCAGGAAAGAATGAGTCCACTTTCTCAATAAAAAGAAAAGGGAAGAAAAGATACAGAAATTGGGAAAGTCAAAGGGTTCAGTCGCTCAGTCGTGTCCAACTCTTTGCAACCTCATGGACTGTAGCCCTCCAGGCTCCTCTGTCCATGGAATTCTTCAGGCAAGAATACTGGAGTGGGTTGCCATGCCCTTCTCTAGGGGATCTTCTGACCCAGGGATCAAACCTGAGTCTCCTGCATTGCAGGTGGATTCCTTACCATCTGAGTCACCAGGGAAGCCCATTTACTTAACCCTGTTTTTAAACTTCATATCACGTTAACTCTTACAGAAGAAGAGAAATAGAACTTGTTCTAGTCTCTCTTGGATTTTATTTTGCTTCATAGATACCCAAGTTGTTGGAAAGGAGCAGAGTTACGCTTCTTCCTTCATGGATGTGAAATGATTGAACTGGGTCACAGCATGAAGGGCTTCAGCTTCCTTTTGGGGAAAGGAAAATGGAACCCATTTGTTATTATTATTACTACATGGTATTGAGCCGACTGTGTGCTAAGCACTTGAAATACGGTTTCTCATTTATTCTTTGCACCTGCCCTCTGAGAAAGGTGTCATCCCACATTACAGAAGAGAGCAGAAATAAATGGCCAAGTGTAAAAGAGGCGATAAGTGTCAGGCAAACCAGGGGCGTCTGATACCAAGGTCAGTGCTCTTAGCCGCCACGTCGGCCGCTTTAAGATGGGCAGCCCCAGCCTGCCGAACATGTCTGGCCCCCCTGGCCGCCCCAGTGTTGCATTCAGTGTGCACCCCAAAGAGGGGTGTGCTGGTGGCCCAGGTCAGGGCTGGCCTGTGAATCCTGTTTCCTCCAGAAAACAATAACACACGACACACTGCCCCGAACTCTTCCCACCCTGCCAAGCTGCTTGGCTCGTAAGGCCCAGTGGAATTCTATGTCCTTGGAAGGGAATTTTATACTCCAAAGGGAAGAGCAGGTATGAACTGAGGATTTATATGTGAATGGGGCTTCCCAGGTGGTGCTAGTGATAAAGAACACGCCTGCCAACGCAGGAGACCATTAAGAGACTGGGTTCGATCCCTGAGTGGGGAGATCCCTTGGAGGAGGGCACGGCAACCCACTTCAGTATTCTTGCCTGGAGAATCCCCAAGGACAGAGGAGCCTGGCGGGCTACAGTCCATAGGATCACAGAGAGTTGGTCACTGGTCACAACTGAAGTGACTTAGCATGCACACACACGCAGGAGCACGTACAGTACAAAAGCAGGTAGATGCCCCTTCCTCCTGTCCAGCGTGGCAGCAGGCAGTCCACAGCACAGACGGGACAGCTACCTTTCCCTCACCAGTGTCACCACCTCTTGATCCAGAAAAGCCATCACTGGAGAATGAAATGATCCTATACAGGATACTACTATTGATTCACTCATAAAACCCACCCTGTTTATTAAGCACCCACAATGTGCCAACGTTAGGAGTCCCCCACACCCGTCCTGTGGGTACAACAATGAAGACACTTCTGCTTTGGAGGTGCCTCAGTCCGGTCACAAAGACAGATCATGTTAAGAATGATAACACGAGAGACTATCTCCTTCAATACCAATGTATTCAGAAGGCTCACGGAACAAAGATATGGGGAAAATGAACTTTGTCTGGGAGGTGAGGGAGGGAGGGAAGAGACACAAGTTCGCAGAGGATATTTTGGTCTCACTCCCTGCTTGTTTTGGGAAGAAGTGTTGGCATACTGTCTGCTGTTGGCTGCCCAGCATTCAGTCTTTATCCTTCCTTTGGGAAGCCCCAAGGTGGCCACAGTAATGGTCTTATTTGACATCTGCCCTCTCCACTCCACATCCGCCTTCCCCTGGTCTCAGTGACCCAATCTAGTCAAGTCTGAGTGGACTTTAGCCCTCAAAGGACTCAGAATCTTGCCCTGGCCTCCCTCTGCTAGGATTGGCCATATGAAAATGAAATGCTCAGAAGTGCCACAGCCCTGAGCGGAAAGCTCTGGACACCGGCAGGAGCCACTATACAGATCCAGAGGAGAGGCAGCTTAGAGAGTGCTGGGCCAACACGTGACTCTTTGTGACCTCATTTGAACCCTGCATTCATCTAGATCCGAAGACAAGTCTGTATCCCCAGAGGTTGCTTTATTCTCCACAGCTGGTTTAAATTACGTTTCCTGCGCAGACTGCGTGTGTGTGTGTGTGCTCAGCCATGTCCAATTCTGCCACCCCATGGACTGTAGCCCGCCAGGCTCCTGAGTCCATCGAATTCTCCAGGCAAGAATCCTGGATGGGTTGCCATTTCCTTCTCCAAAGGATCTTCCCGACCCAGGGATCGAACCCGCGTCTCTTGTATCTCCTGTATTGGCAGGTGGATTCTTTACCACTAGCACCTCTTGGGAAACTAGAGGATCCCTAACTAGTACAGATCTTTCCTCTGTTTCCTTGCCAACAGTTTGGAATTCTGTTTACTTTCTTTTTCCCCATAGGAAGAATTACTGTAGGATACTTTGAATTTTGGAAGAAATAATTATTGCTGTATACTTTGAATTCTCAAAATTCTATAGGAGTGATAAATCTGTCTCACAATAAAGGATGGAAGGGAGGGAGGGAGGAAAAGAAAGAAAGAGAAAGGAAGGAAGAAAGAACCACCTCCCAAGCTTTCAAATTGAGTTTATTAGCATGTAAAAATTTTACTTGTACTGTAGATGAAGGACACGATGTTTAACTGGTCCACATGGTTGAGTCCATTCTGTAAATGACCAACTGCAATCTATGTGGAGGTGGTGCTCAGCTCCATCTGGGGAGGACCTTGAAGGCTCCCTGGGAATGTGATACTTGAGCTGTGCCTTCTATTAATAGGACAAGTTGCCAAGAGGGAGTGGGCAGCAGTGTTGGAGGCATCTTGTGAGTGTGTTGAGAGGAGTGGCAACTTGAGGCTAATTTCCTCTAACTGAAGTGCAGGCTGGTGGGGTGTGAGGCAGGAGAGGGCAGGCTCTAGCCTCTAGATCTCCTCTAGCCTTTGAATTGTGGGAGAGGCTCCCATAATCACGCTAAGGAATAGCAGCAAGCATCACACTGTAAGGTACATTTTAGAAAAAAATCGAGGCGGGATGGCCTATACAGAGAGAAATCTGTTATTGAACTGCTGAAATAGATTAGGTGCAGGAAAGAAGTCTAAGAAACACACAAGGTCATAGACACTTGTCAGGGTGGGGTGGGGGAAGAGTGTAGGAGCCTCTAGTTCGGGGAATTGGATGGGTGAGTGATTGCACCAACCCCCGGATGGGAATAAGAAAGCAGAGCCAGTCTGGGAACCTAACAGAGTTCAGTTTTGAATGTGTAGAGTGGGGAACTTGCAGGGAATCCAAGTGGAGATTTCCTTTAGCCAGCCCCGCCTCTGGCCTGGGGGCTAGCTGGTGGAGATGCTTGTGTTCATCATGCCCACGTTTTTCTCTTCTTTAGGGGCACAGCCAGACCACCTTCCCACCTCCCTGCTGTAACATGCGCCCTGCCTTGCCCATGGATGGCGAGCAGAAGGGGTGTGTGACACCTGTAGGCGTGGCCCCAGGGCATCTTCCACGCTCTCTGAGTGTGCAGCCCCAAGAGGAGGGGGAGGGCGGTGAGGGTGTGGGGAGGGAAGCAAACTGTGCTGAGCCCCAGACGTCGTAGGGGGTTGGGGGAGTCATTACAGCATTTAGCCCACCTTGTCCATTGGAGCTGAAGAGAGTGAGAGTCATTTCGTGACCGAGTCCAAGCCTGTACTGCTGCCCACATAGATCAATGAATCGAGAGATGAATTGTTAGGGCAAGGAATGGTGACTTTATTCAGAAAGCCAGCAAATGGAGAAAATGGTGAACTACTGTCTGAGGAACCATACTACCTGAGTTAGAAGTCAGGCTTCTTTTATACTGAAAGGGGAGGATTGTGGCTGGTTGTTGCAAACTTCTTGGTACCTGAATCCTTTATTCTTGCAGTTGTCCGTGCAGGTCTGGTCACCGTGTTCCTATAAACCTCCAACAAGACAAATGGTATTCTCTGTTCTGCAACTTCTTATCTCTGTATGAATGGAAAAATGTTATACCTTTAAAGGTCAGAGCCTTGAGAACGGGCTATCATGTGTATTTCAGGTTATCGGCAACATCTTTTGGACAAAAGGTGCAGAACCAGCCTGACTAAGCACAGGCAACAAAGGTTAGAGCTAAAGGAACAGATCCAATATGGAGTCAGGATTGTTCTGGACCAGAACTCAGGGCGAGGAATCAGGTCTTCTCAGAGAAAGGGCAGGAAAGAGTGAAGGTGGAGGCAAATACAGATGGATTCGCAGGTGTTGAGAAGCTGAAAGTCCCTCCTACTGGCCAAATTTGGCCCTTGTGGATTAGGAAGAGGATGTTTGAACAGAAAGTACAAACGGCAGATGCTGGGAGTTTGAGAAAAACACTGGAGGTAGAATCACACAGCCTTGTGGAAGGAAACTGCTGATGTTAAGGACTTTGGGTTCCAACAGGAAATCCAGACCTTGCAGGCTTCTGCAGGAGCCTCTGCCCCCAGATCAGCTGGCCTGGCGCCCAGGCTCTGGGGCTGGTGGTCTAGGGCTGTGCAGAAGATGGACTTGAACGAGACAGGAGGTCCTGGGGGCAGTGACTTAGAGTCCACGTGGAAGAAAATGGAGAAGGGACTCAAGCTGTGGTTTAAGGGAAAGGTGGAAGGGGGGGTGGGTGAAAGTGTTTGTCACTCAGTCCTGTCTGACTCTTTGTGACCCCCTGGACTGTAGCCCGCCAGGCTCCTCTTCCATGGAATTCTCCAGGCCAGAATACTGAAGTAGGTTGTTGTTCCCTTCTCCAAGTGATCTTCATGACCCAGGGATCAAACCTGGGTTGCCCACATTGCAGACAGATTCTGTACCATCTGAGCCACCAGGGAAGTCCTTTGGGGGCAGGTGTAGGGGATTTGAAAACTTGAAAACTATAGAATTGAGGGGACAACATGACCAACTGGATACCAGAGTTCCTGGGAGGAATCTCAGGGCAGAGAGCACGGCCTTGAGAGGTTCTTCTAACCCAGCAGTGCTGACACCTACAGACTCACACAACAGAATCACTTACACAGGACTGAGGGGAGGGGGCTTCCTACCAGCCTCTGGCTCTGCCCCACCCCTCTCCACTTCCAGAGGGGACACTGAGTCCCAGGGACATGAAGTCACTTCTCCATGATCAGAGTTAGTGGCCAAAACAGCCCTGGACCCAAATGTAATTGCAAAGGAAAGGGAAAACTTGGTGAAAGAGGAAGAGAGGAGGGGCATTCATTCATTCATTCATTCGTCCACTTTTTCATTCAACAAATGAGTATTGCCTTTTAGATGCTGGGGCCACAGATATGAATACGACCTGGTATCTACCTCTAAGGAGCTTCTAGCCAGGGAGGGGCCACCAATGGCTTTTGGAATAAAGCACACAGGATACAGAGGGACAGAAGGAGGACTCATGTGTGCCTGGGTTGTTGAAGTGGGTGGTTGATGAGTATCACGAAAAGCTTCCAGAAGGAACAACTTGACTGAGTCTTACAGGATGAGGTGGACTAGTGGAAAGGATGTGTCAGACGCTGGCCAGAAAGCAAGCTGTGTTCTAAGGCCGCCCTTGGGCAGGAAAAGCCAGTGCTCCTCGGAAATAACGTTTTGATTGGCGGGGGGATTGGGAGGAAAGGTCAGAGAGCAACGTTCTCAGGGTGGCACATGTTACAGCCTTGCCCCTCGGAGGCCTGGCTAGTGCACACTGGCCACTGGAGCGGGGAGTAAGTTGCCTCCATCCCTCAGCTAAGAACAGGCGCTCGGGAGCGGACCCCTGGGCTCCGGGACCAGCTCCATGGCACCGCCAGCCACCAAACACCATGGGCTGAGGGCCAGGATCCTGGAAGCGAGGTGGACTCATAAATAAAGCCAATAAAAAGTGACAATGCTAAAATCCAGGCGAGAGCATTGGGGAAGGAGCCATTGATTACCTCCAGCTTGGAAGGGGCTGCAGAGCCAGGAATGTTGAGGCATGGGCAGGAGTTTGAGAGAGTGGATGGGGAGTCATGGAGAGAGAAGACGAGGCTGGGGTGGGGGGCTCTGAATCACTCTGATGGAATCTCTACCTTAGGGAGGAGCTGCGGTGGATTTCAAAGCAATGACTGGTTGGAAGCTGTGTTTTCTCTAAATTATTTATTTATTTTTGGCTGTGCTGGGTGTTCATTGCTGCTCGGGCGTTTCTCTAGTGGTGGTAAGTGGAGGTTACTTTCCAGGTGCGGTGCTTGGGCTTTTCGTTGCGGGGGTTTCTCTTGTTGGGGAGCACGGGTGCATGGGTTTCAGTTGTTGCAGCACGTGGGCTCAGTAGCTGTGGCCCCTGGACTCTAGAGTGCTGCTCACAGTTGCTGCCCTAAAGTGCAAGCTCCGAGACTTGTGGGACCTCTTCCCAGACCAGGGATCGAACCCATGTCTCCTACATTGGCAAGCAGATTCTTTACCACTGAGCCACCAGGGAAGCCCTGGAACCCGTGTTTTTTCAGAGCCTTGATTCCTTGTGTCTACCCAGCCCTCATCCTCTCACCTGCTAGGGTCGGGAATGCTCTTAACAGGTGCTTTGTTTTTTCCCCCAGTTTGCCTGGTACTTTGTAGAAGTTAGATAAATGCCTATTGAATGAATGAATAAATGGAAAAGAGTGTTGAGAAAAGATTTGGAAGGGCTTCCTCTTTGGTAATTCTGGGATTATAAAACAGAGGGTTTCGTTTACCCAGAGGACCCAAATCTTAGCTTCATCTTCCAGGCCTCTTAATCCTTTTTTATGCCTTGGATCTGCTTGGTGCCTGGTGATCCCTTCTCAGAGCAAGGTTTTGGTTTCGTTTTTTGTTTGTGATTTTACATTCTTTGAAAGGGAATAGATTAAATCTTTCTGGTTTGTTTGTTTTAATGACCACTGCATTTATTTAAAAAAGCATTTCTCAACAAAATGGGAACTCAACATTTCCTAACAGTGTGAATTCAATGAGGATAACTTTAAACAACAGAGAGGAGAGAGAGAAGGAAAGGAAAGGAATGGGGGGAAAGAAGGGAAAGGAAAAGTTGGATGCGTTTGCCAATCTCATCATCCATGATGGGAGTCTGGCAGGGAGGTGGCATCATGACCATCCCTTGAGGTCCCCTCGAGGTCCCCTCACCAGAAAGCAGTAATGCTGATGGGTAGACAGGGTCTACGCTGCCTCGGCCACCCACAGGTGAACATGTTACTGGCAAACGGACACGCGGGCTGGGAGTGCTGAGTGTCTCAGGGGCTTAGGGGCCACCAGGCTCAGTAGACCCCTCCTTACTCCTGAGCCCTCACTTTCTCTTCTCACCTCGAAGAGACAGGGACCCAACTGACTCTGGCCAAGGAACACACACTCCTTCTGCAAAACCTTAGGCTTCTAGAAATATCTGAACATCTGTGATGCTTTGTTTTGTCTTTACAAGCATTTTCTTTCAGAGGTTGATTGCATCTCCCTTGTAACAAATATTTATAGTCCCTTTTATGACTTATCATCGTATAGTTCATGCCTTTGGTCCACAAATATTTGCCGAGTGCTTACGTCAGCAAGAGCAAACCATCCATGCTCCCTCCAGGACCGTGGGGCCTCTGTCACCACGTGGGTAGATTCCAACCATTCTTCCCAGTTTGGTTAAGAGAGGCCCTTAGAGTGGGGATGAGGAGCACTGAGGGGAGAGATTCTGGTGGTGGGCTGACGGGGCCTCACTGGGGGCCTGCTGGGAGGTGAGAGAGTGTCAGGGTGGATGAGGCTGTGGTGGGTAGCACTGATGTGAGCACAGTGGCAAGGAGCCCATCTGGGGTCCATGGGGGGCGGGCTGGGCTGTGGCTCTGCAGGAGTGAACTGGTTTGGTGCGACGCTGGATGGCAGGCTTTCTGCCATTCATTCCTTCCCCTGATCCATCCATCCACATACATCTAAAGAGACCTTCTCTACCTGTATACCTTCTCCAGGTTCCATGCAGCCTTGAGTGCCAGATACAAGCCCCTGCCGCCTGAGAGGAGAGACAGGGAAGTCAGTGGTTGGAACCTAGAAAAGGACTGAGTGAGCATCAGCCAGAGGGGCTGCCTTGGAGCAAAGGAGGAAGTGACCAGCTTTACTGGAAGGGCAGGGAGGAGAGGAGAGGGGGATTCCAAGGAAGCAGGAGCAGAGAGGCGTGAGGCAAGACTGCCTGGCCCGGAACCAGGTAGTTCAGCCAGAGCCAGGCTGCTTGCCTCAGAGGTGGCTGGCTAATTGGCAGGGAGAAGCGAGGTCACGTTCAGGGCCACCAAGGGCTGGGGCCCAACCTGATGTAAGATTGGCCTTTAGAAATCCTGAGTGACGTTCATGGGGAGGCCTGGTTGTGGGGGCAGGGCTGGGCTGGGATTGATGTTGTGACACTGAGTCTGCCCGGGGCCCTGAAGCCATGTGTAGTGGCGGAGACCCTGGGAGGAGGAGGTGGATCCAAGAAACATCTAGAAAAACACGGGCAGGTAGCAGATGGAGGGAGAAGGAAACCGAGGGAAGAAGGGAGGCCCGGGGGCTGTTGCCGGGTCACCTGCGTGTTTGGCCGCAGGAAGCTGGGCTCAGTTTTGAGTGAGGTCTGGGGTGCCTGATGGGGGAGCCTGGACGCAGCTGTTGGCTGGAACTTGGAGTTCAGGAGAGAGGAGGACCCTGGAAGGGAGTTGAGCTTCGCACGGTCCTGTCCTGATCAATGAGACCAGCTGCAGAGCTGGTAAGAGGGCCACTGGGGCTACCACCTGTGACCTTGGGCGAGTCCTTTTCCTCTCAGCCCTTGCCTTCCTCTTTTGTCCACTGGACTGGGTAGTGGTACGAATGTGATGATATAACCTATATATTGTGCTTAGAACAATGCCTGCTGCACGTGCGCGCATGCTATGCACACACACACCCAAAGTGTGGTAGCTACTGTGTCCCGGACTGCCTGGGACCCCTCGCATAATAAGAGATGGTAGGAGCCTGGTGGGCTGCAGTCCATGGGGTCGCTAAGAGTCGGCCACGACTGAGCGACTTCACTTTCACTTTTCACTTTTATGCATTGGAGAAGGAAATGGCAACCCACTCCAGTGTTCTTGCCTGGAGAATCCCAGGGACGGTGGAGCCTGGTGGGCTGCTGTCTATGGGATCGTGCAGAGTCGGACACAACTGAAGCGACTTAGCAGCAGCAGAAGCCTTATGAATGGATGAGATGGCTCAGGGAGAGAGCGCTGTGAGGCTGAGGATGGTGTGGCCCTGAGCACGTAAGGATGTTTTCTTACTTCACCACTGTTTCTGCATCTCTGAGTCAGGATCCTGGTCAGAACAAATCACAGGGCTGTGGTTTAAAATCTTTTAAAAACAAGTTCTCATCGGACCTTCTAAATATATCAAACCATTCAGTTTTATGAGCGAGCCAAATTAAAGCTTTACTCTTTATATTGCAAGAAGAACAAAGTGATACTGTAAATACCATACAGGGCGTTTTTAAGGTACGTGGGAACCGTGGTTGATCCCAGACTTGCTGTTAAGCAGCAGCGTGACCTTGGGGAGACATCCACTCTCTCTGAATCTGAGTTACTGTAAAATGAGTCACTCAGATGATAATCGTCGCTCAAGTTTCTTCCAGTCCCAAAAGTCTAGTTCTAAAGGCAGATAGCTAGTTGTTTGTTGTAGTTACTTGATATTGGAGGAGGAAATGGCCACCCCCTCCAGTATTCTTGCCTGGGAAACCCCGCGGACAGAGAAGCCTGGTGGGCTATGTATGGTCCATGGGGTCACAAAAGAGTTGGACATGACTCAGAGACAAAACAACAAGTTACTTGATGTACTTGAAAGTTAAATGGTGGATCTTCTTTAAAAACATCTATATGTGGTAGGAGGGGTTATCCACAGCAGGCAGGATGCCAGAGCAGTTGGGGAGAGGACAGTGGCTGGGGGTCTGGGAATCTGGGTCTGCAGCCCCAGCTGGGAGGGGAAGCAACTCAGGCTGGGGCCCCTATATGTGCTGGAGGTGGACACCACCCCCCACAACCACATCAGACACTATCTCTGCCTCCGTTGTATTTAAAATCTGTCAGGCAAGTGAGATAGTGAACAAGTCCCAGTAATGAATGAAATGATGCTGAGACCATAGGCAAATTCCTCAGTCTCTTCAAGATTCTCCATAAGATGGGGATACAGACATTTTACTCAAGGGGTGTTATGACAGTAACTGCCTTAACATGGGTTTTTTCCTTGATATTTGATGGGATTTGCAGAGATGCATACAGTATGTGTGTGCTGTGCTAAGTCACTTCAGTTGTGTCCGACTCTTTGCAACCCTATGGATTGTAGCCAGGCTCCTCTGTTCATGGGATTCTTCTCAAGGCAAAAATACTGGAGTGGGTTGCTGTACCCTCCTCCAGGGGATCTTCCCAACCCAGGGATGGAAGCCATGCCTCTTGCATCTCCTGCACTGGCAGGCAGGTTCTTTACCACTAGTATCAACCTGGGAAGCCTGTATAGAGCACAACAGAAGCTAACAAATAAAGACATGGGAGCAAAGGGATAATAAGATGAGAGAAAGGTAAATTAATCTCCAATGGCACATGGGTGGCCTTCTGTGGTTGCTAGCAGTAGGCGGCAAATTCCGTTCTGAGCTTCTAAGTTATCAAAGTGAAGTGAAGTGAAGTCGCTCAGTCATGTCCCGACTCTTTGAGCCCCAGTGGACTGTAGCCCACCAGGCTCCCCGTCCATGGGATTCTCCAGGCAAGAACACTGGAGTGGGTTGCCATTTCCTTCTCCAGGGGATCTTCCCAACCCAGGGATCGAACCCAGGTCTCCCGCATTGCAGGCAGACGCTTTAACCTCTGAGCCACCAGGGAAGCAGAAAATATGATCAGCCTGATCACATCACTTCCAGTTAGAATTTTTCAGTAGTCTCCTACTGCCCTTAGAAGCCAGGCACCTCCATCACCTCACATCTTCCTCTGCTCCCAACAGCCGCTCACATTCTACGGCAAAGAGCAGCCCTCCTTCTCTCTTTCTTGGGCCAGCCGTGTTCCTGCTCTTATAGTCTTTCTTTCCGGGCTCAGCTCACCGTCTCTTCCTCTAGGAAGCTTTCCCTGACCCCAAGGCTGGTGAGAGTGTTGCTGTCTGCTCCCCAAGAATCCTGTACCTCTTCTCTGTACTTACTGGTCTGTCTTCTCTTGGTAACCCATCTCCTTCCCCTTGGCTCCCTCCCTCCAGAGTACTGGGTACACAATGGATGCTTAGTAATTACCAGCAGAATGAATGGATCTGCTAAACGTTGCATAGTCCTGAGATCTGTGTGTCAGGCTCCCCAATGGATCTTCAGAAAGAGGATGTCCTGTGGTGTGGGGGACACCCTGGTGGCATGACTCACAGCCTGGCTGGCTGGACTAAGTGGTGATCTACCAAAAATGGAAAGAGGTTGATGGTGGTGGTTCCAGTAGGAATCTCAAATGATGAGAACTGACGTGGGAGTTTCCTGCAGGGGAGGGAAGGCAAGTGGGGAAGAGTGAGCTGAAAGTGCTACTGCTAAGTCACTTCAGTCGTGTCTGACTCTGTGTGACCCCATAGACAGCAGCCCACCAGGCTCCACTGTCCCTGGGATTCTCCAGGCAAGAACACTGGAGTGGGTTGCCATTTCCTTCTCTAATACATGTAAGGGAAAAGTGAAAGTGAAGTCTCTCAGTTGTGTCCGACTCTTAGCGACCCCATGGACTGCAGCCTAACAGGCTCCTCTGTCCATGGGATTTTCCAGGCAAGAGTACTGGAGTGGGGTGCCAGAGCTGAAGGTAGTTTACAGAAAACCTACAAAGGGCATTTTAAGGAGTCTGCTTTCTATGACCACCCCTTGGAAGGTGGATCTGTAGAAATTAGTGAGATTTTTGAAAATAAACCAAAGATCAACACCAGAAAAGAGAAGGCAGAGGATGGTACAAACCCATAGCCCCAGGGGACATATTCTAGGACAAAGGTCACAGAGGAAAAAGGCTAGTGACTAATCTGAATTATCAAGGCAATGAGTTCATATGGTGAAACCTTTCAGACTTGCTGAGCTGTGAAGATGCTGTGGTGAACTTCATGGAAAAATCAGAGAATCACAACAGTCCACACTAACATTTCACAAGTAGACACTGGTCCAAAGATACTTGGATATCTAATCATTTTGTATCTAGGTGCCTCATCTTAGGCATATATAGACTTTCCAGGTGGTACAGTGGTAAGGAATCCACCTGCCAACGCAGGAGACACAAGTGTGATCCTTGGATTGGGAAGAGCCCCTGTAGTAGGAAATGGCAACCCGTTCCAGTATTCTTGCCTGGAGGATTCCATGGACAGAGAAGCCTAGTGGGCTATAGACCATGGAGTTGCAAAGAGTCTGACATGGCTGAGCGACTGAGCACACACATATGTTTATATAGGTGCCTAATTTAACTTATATATACATATGTGTGTGTATATCAACCATTGGGTTCTAAGTTATTTGAAAAGAGTAAGAATATGTCCATTTCATGCATTTCCCACAATATCTGCCCTAGAATCTTCATACCATATTTGGTTGTTGAATTAAACTGAATTAGAAATATTAGAAAGGCATGGTTTGCAGATGTAGGGAAGTCATGCTAAGCTTAATAGTATAGGCTTGTACTTTAGATGGCTTACAAAGGATCACTTATTTGTAAAATTGTTCACTTCCCATTAAAGAAAAAAGACCCAGAGCCTCCGTTAAAAAAAAAAACAAACCAAACAATAAAAAAAAACCTCAGGGATTTTACACAATAATATATTCCATGTGAGTCATCACTGTGAAATGACTTCCAAGGAAATCTGAAGGACTCGTGGGCTGCATTCATTAAGTGTGTATGGTCCTTCCCTCCACTGGTCAAACCACAGCTGGCATAATTCTGTTCCAGGGCCCATGTCTTCTACAGAAGATGGATAAACCCAGAATAGATTCAGGAAATGATGGCCAGGAGAGAAAAGACGCTCAAAGTTGTGAAATGTAAGAAACAACCAAATGATGATTCTATTTATGCTTTCATTCCCCTACTCATCCGAACTGGAACCTTGATAGTAATTCGAGACTATTTCACCTCCCTCAGTCCCTCTTGGATCCTGGCATTGCTCTGTGTTCCCCAGTGTCCTCAGCTGAGTTCTGGAGCCCCTTGTGTCTCCTGAGGCTCTGCAGCAGCTCCCATCCTCCGGGCCTGCTCACCTCTGCCCGTATTCCACCTGACTCAGGGTGAGCTTTCCAAAATGCACAGCAGTTTGTGCCACTCCCTGCTGAAAATCCTTAATAAACACGCCTACATTCAGCACCTGACTCAAGCCCACTGTTAGCCATATCCTACTGTCTCAGGTCACAAGCACCCTCAGCTCTGGCCAGGCCACAGACCCAGCAGGTTTCCAATAGACCATGCACTTTCTCACCTCCCACTTTTGCACATCTTGTTTCATCTCCATAGTGAGCTGGGATAGAAACTCAACTCTAGCTCACAAACAACAAGAGAAATCATGTTATATATCAGAAATATATCATGAATATAATAAATGTCTGAATATAAAGTGACCCATAATATAAAATATTTTCCAGTAAGAAGATTCTCTGCTCTGAATCAATTTTTCCTCCAATTGAATATTTACATTTATTGGGGAGAAGGGAAAGATGGCAGGAGATAGTTTTAACTTTACAACCACCCAGCATCCTGATTTCAAAGGCAAGAGACAATTTTCCTCCTTAGCAGAAGACCACACGCTGGGAAAACTCTGAGGGGCTGGGCTTTAGACCTTCCCTGAGCCAATCACTGTGCTCAAGGGATGGGGACTCACTCTGATTGGTTCCTGCAACAGAGAGGGGCAGGGCACAGTGTCTGGCACCCAGAGCCCTCTGCAGGGACTGAAGCAGAGGAGGAGTTCCCAAAGGAAGGGATGCAGTGGGGATGGACCACTATGTCTTCTCTCTTCCAAAGCCCTCCCTCACCTTCTTTGAAGAGTCAAGTGCTTCTTCCCAAGTGCATTCAGAAGTCCTCATGAACACCACTCTCAGCAAGGGTTGTATCACTCTGGTTTTCTGGGTTGTATAACCTTCTCACTCATCAGATGTAACTTCCGAGAGAGCAGGGTTTTGGTTTGTACTGGCCATCTTCTGTCTACTCTCCATGTTCACTCATCACCCTCTTCACCCCACTTTCCCATCTGGACTGTATCGCTGGGCCCCTGGGCCTAGTTTGGCCTGAGGATCTCACCAGCAGGAGATGAGGGGGGCGGGGGAGAGGAAAGAGGCTGAGATATTTGTCACTCTGGCTCCTTGCTCTGTTGTTCACAGCCCCGGGTTCTGCACTATCTCTTTAGGTTTCCCTATACCCTTTCCACACCAGACAAATAGCTCCTTTATTAAACTCTCCTCATATTACCCAGTTAAAGCGTGCCACCTGGTTTCTGCCAGACCATGCCTAACACAGTGCTCCATTCATCCTTGTTTCCCCAGGACCCCACATTGAGCCTACCACACCATGGGTCCTTAATAAATTCAGGAATTAAGGAATGATTGAGCATTGGCTAGATCTAGGAGGGTTGAATTCTATATTGAAAATGGATCAGGGCAATAGGTTTCAAATATTTTTTGGTCAGGATCAGAGAGAAACTTAACTCAGATTGCAGTGCAGTGGACACATACATATTTTTATGTAGCTGAGTGACAAGTTTTGTGAAGCAATGCTTCCTTTCATGATTTGCAACGCACTGTGGTATTTTCCATTTAATTCTTCTCTGTTTCAAGTTCAAATTCTCATTTGCTGTTGTTCAGTCACTCAGTTGTGTCTGACTCTTTGTGACCCCATGGACTGGAGCACGCCAGGCTTCCCTGTCCTTCACTATCTCCTGGAGTTTGCTCAAACTCATGTCTATGGAGTTGGTGATGGCATCCAACTATCTCATCCTCTGTTGCCCCCTTCTCCTCCTGCCCTCAATCTTTCCCAGTATCAGGATCTTTTTCAGTGAGTTGGTTCTTCACATTAGGTGGCCCAAGTATTGGAGCTTCAGTTTCAGCATCAGTTCTTCCAATGAATATTCTTTAGGATCGACTCATTATGGGCTGCTAAATAGTCTTATGTTTCCCCCAAATGGTTGCAACTACGGCTTGAGAAGCACTATTCCAGTAGCATTTAACTTTTACTCCCTGCTGGAGACTCGGGGATTCCAGAGGGAGAATTCTAAGGCACAGCGGGTGACAATGTAATAGTGTCATAGGGACAATGCATTTAGTGAGAATTGGCTTCATTGCCTTGAAAAATCAAACAAAACTGCCATTTTATCTTCTGTTTTTCATAGAATTCTTACTCAAAGTTAGCCTTTTAATGTTTAAACGAATTTGGAGGAAGGAGTGGATGAGAGCTCTTAAAACAGCCTGGTGTATGTAAGCAATGGTAGGCACTGTGTTCATAAAGTCAGTGTGGGGACCACAGGCCTGGGAGCTCAAGAGAAAGGTAAAGAGGAAAGCTAATCCTGTAGGCTTGTCTAGGGGTCCCTGGGCCTCTCCTCTGTCACCTGCTGCTATCAGCAACTCTGTCTCCTTCTCAGCAAAAGCACATCTTAGTGGCTTATGCTGTGCTTAATTGTGTCCCACTCTTTGTGACCCCATGGACTGTAACCCACCAGCTCTTCTGTCCCTGAGATTTTTCAGGCAAGAATACTGGAGTGGGTTGCCATTTCCTCCTCCAGGGGATTTTTTCAACCCAGAGATCGAACTCTGTGTCTTCTGCATTGGCAGGCAGATTCTTTACCTGCTGAGCCATCAGGGAAGCCCATCTTAGTGGCTTGGTCATATGTAAAACTTGATTAAGAGGGCACCATTAGCCAGTCCCAGGCCATCAGGGGCTGGTAGTCAGCAGGCCATGCCATCCACTTGCAATTGGATATTGTCTCCCTGTTTCAAACCCAGCCCAAGTCTGTGGTCCCCTCCACCTCAAAAATTGTATGATTCTATTTTAAAAACTAAGTTTTATGTTCTCTAAAATTGACTCTCCCCTCCCAATTCACCATCTGGCATTCTCTTGGTTTCTGAACTGTAACACCAACTTGGAATCGTGGAAGATGGTAAGAGATGTTACTTAGCTGTGATTCGGTATCAAATCCTCAAACCCCATCTTCCACATCAAACCCCATCTTCCACATCACTTCCCTTCAAGGTTCTTGAGAGAGAAAAATGCCAAGAAGATAAGCCCAGATGGGGCTCCAAAGTGGAGGATTGGGATGTGATACAGGCGAGCTGTGGTATATTTGTTTGTCATCATTCTTTCCAAAAATTCCTACCAGCGCCTAGGATACGTTGGGCATAGGGGAGGGAACAGTAGACAGAGTCCCTGTCCTGGTGAAGCTGATGTCCTGGCAGGGGGATCAAAAAAGAAACAAATAAGCCAATGTATAGATACCAATGGGCTTCCCCAGTGGCTCAGCGGTAAAAAATCTGCCTGCAATGCAGAAGATGCAGGAGATGCAGGTTTGATCCCTGGGTTGGGAAGATCTCCTGGAGGAGGGCATGGCAACCCACTCCAGTATTCTAGCCTGGAGAATCCCATGGACAGAGAAACCGGGCGGGCTATAGTCCATGAGGTCGCAAAGAGCTGGACACGACTGAAGTGACTGAGCATGGATATCAGCATAAAAAATGGTGGTAATGGAGAATGGAGATTCTCCATAACTCCAGCTAAGGTGTGTGCCAGGCAGTGCGTGTGTGTGTGTGTGTGTGTGTGCGCACGTGTGCACATGGGAGCACCATTTTAGTGGTATCAGTGAGGGCTATTTGAGAAGAGAGCTGAGTGGATTTGAGCCAAAGAAATACTAAGGGAAAACGTGTGCCCTCCAGTCCACACCAAACCTTGGCCACCGTTTTAAAACCAATAGGCTCAAGGATTTTAAAAATTGTTTTTAATTGTGGTAATATATATATATAACTCAAAATGTACTCTCTTAACCATTTTTAAGTGTCCAGTTCAGTAGTATTAAGTATATTCATGGTTGTGCAACCATCCCCACCATCCATCTCCAGAGTGCTTTCCATCTTGCAAAACTGAAACTCGATATCCATTAAACAATGCTCTGTTTTCATCTGCCCTCCAGCCCCTGAGAACCACCGCTCTACTTTCTTCTCTAGGAATCTGACAATTCTAGGTACCTCATTTAACTGACTTCCCTGGTGGCTCAGTGATAAAGAATCTGCCTGCACTGCAGGAGACTGGAGTTTGATCTCTGGGTTGGGAAGATCCCCTGGAGAAGGGAATGGCAACCCACTCCAGTATTCTTGCCTGGGAAATCTCATGGACACAGTCCAGGGGGTCACAAAGAGTCGGGACTTGACTGAGCGACTAACGCTTTGCTTTCACTTTCCTCAGGCAGCGGGGAGATCACTGAGCAGCTCTAGGAAGAGGGGAAAGGGCAGGGCCTTCCCTGGGGAGAGAACGCAAGGGCTGCCTGGGCCAGGGGAGGAGGACGGGGTGCAGCCCAGAACAGGACTGAGGCTGAGATGCTGGGGGCGCGGCCGGAGGAGTGTGCAGAGGCAGTGCTGTGAAATTCCCGAAAGCCGGGGCAGAGAATACACCATCTTGTTAGAGAGCAGAAATTGCTGCTCCTTTGAGAGAGAGACAGAGACCAAGGCATAAGGAGACAGCCCGGCATCCACTGGGGATGCGGTGTCAAGGGGAGCTTCCTAGGGAAAAGCCCAAGATTCAAGGCTATTTTCAAGGCTGGTCCTCCGAGGCCTGCACCCAGCCTCCCTGTGCAGTAATGCCGGGCAGCCCGGCCATGCACCGGCTTCCTCCAGTCTCCGTTGCCACGGGCAACAGAACCCAAGCTGAGTTATTACATCAGCAACTTGTCCCTTCCTTGGCCCCCTGGGAGCCCCGCCAGGTTGGCTAGCAGCAGGAGCCTTTTCCAACACAAATGTTGATCTCAGGTAATAGTGCTGATATTAGAAAACAGGGAGAGAGACACCGTGCAGGTTTCACTCAGACTGAAAGGAGTGGGAGCCAAGCCCGGGCCAGGGCTGCGGCCCAGGCCCAATCTGGGGACCCAGAGCTGCAGAGATGGCTCTGGAAATACAGGTTTGGTGACTTCTGACAGCGAGTGCCCTTAATTCACCGGGGAGTCTTTCTGCTTCTCTGCCATCCTTTCCCTATTCGCAGTATTTGCTCTAAAATAGAAACACCCAACTAGGGTTATTCTCCTGCCCTAAAGGCAGGGAATAAATAAAGTGCTTTCCGGTTATGCAAAGAGCTCACATTTCCCCACATGCAGACCATGGATCAATGTCATCAACCTTTCTCCCTTCTTTCATTTTCCCAAATCACATTTCAGAAGAGAGCAACAATGCCAGTTTTGTGGATGTATGTCTAATATGTAGATACTTTCTGGGTCACCCTCATCAGTTCAGTCGCTCAGTCGTGTCCAACTCTTTGCGACCCCATGGACCGCAGCACGCCAGGCTTCCCTGTCCATCACCAACACCTGGAGCTTCGTGTCACCCTCGTAGTGGATGCCATTGTATTCCGGCAGCCACCTGGCATCCTCAGGAGGAAAATTAGATGATGTGTCCAGCCTCTGAGTGAAAGGAAGGGTATCGAGAATGCCCAAGGTGACTGTGTACCCTGGAGCCTTTAGGAGCCCAGGAGACTAGCAGGGGGTGGCCCCCAACACACCCTGCTCTCTGCTCTTCCTGGGTTCCCAAGATACATTGCCCTGGTCCATGGGACCAAGAAAACTTCTCCTGTGTGTGTCTTGCTCCCTGACAATCCTATTCACACCTTGTCACCAGAAATGTATCTTTTACTCTCACTTGTTCCCTGCCAAACCCCAGCTTATCCAGTCTGAAGATGGTTTATCCTAACAACACTAATCAGAGGAAAAATAGGGGAAAAAATTAAGCTCCTTTCTCAGGTCTTGTGTGTGTTAGTTGCTCAGTCATGTCTGACTCTTTGTGACCCTATGGACTGCAGCCCACCAGGCTCCTCTGTCCATGGGATTCTCCAGGCAAGGATACTGGAGTGGGTTGTCATTCCCTTCTCCAGATCTTCCCGACGCAGGGGTTGAACCCGGATCTCCCACACTGCAGGCAGATTCTTTACCGTTTGAGCCACCAGGAAAGCCTGGACAAATTTCTACCATCCCTCCTTAGAAACATACCCCTGTGGGATGTGGTTCTGAGAGTGGAGATTGAGTGTGTGGAAGGGGGTCACGTGCGAGATCCTGTGACCTAGCCCAGGCACAACAGATGTGGAGATATTGTGTAAATGATAAAGTGACTAGCACTAAAATGTCAGGAAAGTCCTTTCCTCCCTCCCTTCCTCCTCCCTCCCTCCCTCCTCCCCTCCTTCCTCCCTCCCTCCTCCCCTCCCTCCCTCCCTCCCTCCTCCCCCTCCCTCCCTCCCTTCCTCCTCCCCTCCTTCCTCCCTCCCTTCCTACTCCCCTCCCTCCCTCCCTCCCTCCTCCCCTCCCTCCCTCCCTTCCTCCTCCCCTCCTTCCTCCCTCCCTTCCTACTCCCCTCCCTCCCTCCCTCCCTCCTCCCCCTCCCTCCCTCCCTTCCTCCTCCCCTCCCTCCCTCCCTTCCTCCTCCCCTCCCTCCATCTCCCCTGCCCATCCCCAGCCATTCTCTGTCTGTTTGGAATCTCCAGTGCTGTGGGAACTGATTGCGTGTCCTGTCTCCATTCTAACATATCAGAAAGTTTGAAGATAACAAGCATAATGAGAACAGAACAAGCAGTAAGTCAACCTCTTCACAGATATCGTTGTCTTCTATAGCGCAGATGAATTTAGAATCTTGTCTAAAACTCCAGGAGCTACTACGAGCAACAGTGGTAATAGAGGAAACAGGGGCAATGACAATAGCTATACATTTTGAGTTCTTTCTTCAACAGCCTGGATGGATTGTGTTGACCCATTCCACACCTCCCCTTCTGGGCATTCTTGCTGCTGGAGCATGTTCTTCTAAGACAGGGCCCCAGCAGAGGTAGGATTTTGAAAACGTAGCAACGTTTCTCTGTATAGTCCCCACCTGTCCTGAGTAGCAATTACTCTTATATTATTATATGATTGCCAACAATAATTACATATAATCGTATACGTATATATAATTATATATATAATTTGTATAGCATTCTACAGTTTTTTCAAAGCAGTGTCACATACATCATATCATTTGCTTCCCACAACAGCCCTGTGATGTGGGAGGGCAGGAGATCTTCAAACAGATGAAGGAGGAAATCAAACAAGAGAACAAAGTGATAAACAGAAGCCAGGAACTCGGGGGCCTGATTTCTGGTCCTGGGCTCTTTCTATGGTTCAGTTCTGCCTTCCGCAGCTCCAGCCTCGCTGAAACTATGCCCTCACCAAGAAGCTATTGTTCGCAGACTTATTTATTCATTCATTTCATGAACATATCTGTTGTTTAGTTGCTGAGTTGTGTCAGACTCTTTGCGACCCCTTGGACTGTAGCCTGCCAGGCTCCTCTGTCCAAGCAAGAATACTGGAGTGGTTTACCATTCCCTTCTCCAGGGGATCTTCCCAACCCAAGGATCTAACTCACATCTCCTACATCTTCTGCATTTCAGTCAGATTCTTTACCACTGAGCCACCAGGGAAGCCCCTCATGAACATATATGCTCAGTCAGTGGGTTGTCATTTCCTTCTCCATCATGAACATGTATATTGAGCACCAAATTTTCAATACAAATTTTTTTTGTATTGAAAAATCAAAACAAAATCAGCCATTCCGTGGAGCAGAATCAGGTGGTGGTTAAGGTCAGTGCAGTGGTGGAGAGCGCAGATGCAGGGCCGGCCTGCTTGGGTCTGCAGTCCCGCTCATCTGTTCACTTGCAGCGTGACTTCTGGCAAGTGTTTCAAACCTTCTGGTCTCTTTCTTCATGGGTACAGTTCAGTTCAGTTGCACAGTCATGTCCAACTCTTTGCTACAGCTTGTACTACAGCACGCCAGGCTTCCCTGTCCCTCATCAACTCCCAGAGCTTGCTCAAACTCATGTTCATTGAGTCAGTGATGCCATCCAGCCATCTCATCCTCTGTCGTCCCCTTTTCCTCCTGCTTTCAATCTTTCCCAGCATCAGGGTGTTTTCCAGTGAGTCAGTTATTTGCATCAGGTGGCCAAAGTATTGGAATTTCAGCTTCAGCGTCAGTCCTTCCACTGAATATTCAGGACCGATCTCCTTTAGGATTGACTGGCTTGATCTCCTTGTAGTCCAAGGGATTCTCAAGAATCTTCTCCAACACCACAGTTCAAAAGCATCAGTTCTTCGGTGTTCAGCTTTATTTATGGTCCAACTCTCACATCCATACGTGCTTACTGGAAAAACCATAGCCTTGATTAGACGGACCTTTGTTGGCAAAGTAATGTCTCTGCTTCTTAATATGCTATCTAGGTTGGTCATAGCTTTTCTTTCAAGGAGCAAGCATCTTTTAATTTCATGGCTGCAGTCACAATCTGCAGTGATTTTGGAGCCCAAAGAAATAAAATCTGTCACTGTTTCCATTGTTTCCCCATGTATTTGTCATGAAGTGATGGGACCAGATGCCATGATCTTAGTTTTTGGAGTATTGAGTTTTAAGCCATATTTTTCACTTCATGGGTAAGACAGGGGTAATTATAGCTTCTACCCAAGGGGCATTTTGTGAGGCTTCAAAGAGCAGATACTCATAGATACCAGAATAGGACCTGGCCCACAGTAAGCCATATGTGTTAGTCATGAGTCTACCCTACCTTATGGGGAGACTGAAATAACACAGCGACAGCAACAAACGTGTGTGCAAGGCTATTAAATGCTCAAGAACGCTTCATGCAGAAGGGGAAAGCAAATATCGTGTATACATGCAATGTAGAAAAATGGTGCTGATGGACCTATTTGAAGAGCAGGAATAAAGACACAGACGTAGAGAACGGGCTGTGGGCAGAGCCGGCGTGGGGGGCGGGGAGAGGAGGGCGGGAGGAACTGAGAGGGCGGCAGGGAAACACACACACATACACACACACTCGGCACCATATGTGAAACATAGCCAACGGGAAGAGGCTCTTTAACACAGGGAGCGCAGCGGCTACTCTCTGACAGTCTGGGCGGGGGATGGGCTGGGGGTTGGTGGGATGTTCAACAGGGAGGGGACATCTGTATACTTACGGCTGATTCTTGTTGCTGTGTGGCAGAAACCAACACTACACTGTGAAACAATTATCCTCCAATTAAAAATTTAAAAAAAAAACAAAGAATGCTTTTCAGCAAATTTGGGGTGATGACTCCAAATGCTTATTTCTTTCTGGATCTTTCTTCTTCTGTTTTTTTTTTTTTTTTCCTTCAGATTGTATTTATTGATTTATTTTTAACTGAGCGGGGTCTTCATGCAGGCTTTCTCTAGTTGCAGAGAGCAGGGGCTACTCTCTAGTTGCGGTAGTTTTGGCCGGAGGGCTTAGTTACCCCAAGGCATGTGGAATCATCCTGAACAAGGGAGCAAATGCTTTACCACTGGACGAGCAGGGAAATCCTGGACTTTCTCCTTAGTAGTAACATATTTTGTCTCCCCCATAGTTGACCTCCATCTTGGTCCCATCAAGAAGTAATGGATGAGTTATAAATGTCTTAGGACCAACCAATGTTTGTGTTTTTGTTTTTTTTAATTTATTTTTTGACCACATCAAGCAGCCTGTGGGATCTTAGTTCCCTGACCAGGTATCCAACCTGAGTCCCCTGCATTGGAAGCAAGGAGTCTTAACCACTGGACCATGAGGGAAGTCCCTGGGCCAATTTTTAAACTATTCACTTGGAACTCTCTTCCAGACCTCTATGCAGCTCTGCTCAGGTCTTTTTGTTCTCCTAATGCAATATTTAAAGTTGGTATCTGTCACAGTGAGATAAACTATTAGTCTCTGTGTACAGGCTTCTATCTTGGGGACTTTCGAGATGTTGTAACATAGTCTGTGCCTCTGTTTTGAACATTCAAGGCTGAGAATCTCCAGTTACTTCTCAGAAAGAGCTTGACTCCCCGGCTCCACCTTAAATTTGGCTTTGCCTTCAAGGTCTCACCCTATCACTCCAACTCTCCAATCTTACCTTGGCACTGATAGAATTAATATCCTTTCTATTCATCCTGAGAGAGTCCCTCACAGCTCTGCCGAGGCAGATCAATTGCCTATATTACTTTTATTATTTAAATTCTAAATTCCTTTTTAGGAGAGTCTGCCTTCTGTCATGAGCAACAGGCTTGTGGATATGCAAAACCTTCCAACATAATCCAGTGTTCCAGGGGATGAGGGCTTGTGTACCACAATCTGAGATTTGTTGTTGTTCAGTCGCTGAGTGGTGTCTGACTCTTTAGCACCCCATGGACTGTAGCCCTCCAGGCTCCTCTGTCCTCCACTATCTCCTGAAGTTTGCTCATATTCATGTCCATTGCATCAGTGATGTTACCTAACCATCCCATCCTCTGCTGCCTCATTCTACTTTTTGCCTTAAATCTTTCCAAGCCTCAGGGTCTTTTCCAGTGAGTTGGCTGTTTGCATCAGGTGGCTGAATGATGGGAGCTTCAGCTTCAGCTTTAGCATCAGTCCTTCCAATGAATATTCAGGGTTGATTTCCTTTAGGATTGACTGGTTTGATTTCCTTGCAGTCCAGGGAATTCTCGAGTTTTCTCCAGCACCACAAATCGAAAGCATCAATTCTTTGACACTCAGCCTTCTTTACGGTCCAACTCTCACATCTGTACATGACAATCTGAGAACTGCCATTCAAGAGCAGGGCTTGGCAGGATTCACCGGCTTGTTAAATAAAGTTTTATTGAAACAAAGCCTGTCCATTCATGTATGTGTTACCTATGGCTGCTTCCAAGCTACAAATGTGTAGCTGAGTAGTCTCAAGGCTGTATGGCCCACAAAGACTGAAATATTTACTCTCTGGCCTCTGCCGAGAAAGTCTGATGACGCCCCAGGGAGGAAGGCAGACCCACAGGTGGCAGATGGAAGCCTGAGGACTGGATGATTTTCAAAGAAAGGAGCTCACTGCTCCTGAAGAGCTTACTGCTATGTCTTCACAATTTGCAGCTGAAGCCTGATGATGAGTTGTGTATGATAAAGGAGATCACTCAAATGATATTTTGCCTCCAAAGCAAATGTGATCCAGAGTGGAGTAACTGCAGGCTGTTAGGATGTTCTCGTGTCTGGAAGGGATGAAAACTCTCTTCCAGCCCTGCGCAGCCCACATGTCTCTCTGTGTGCTTTCTTCCCCTCTGAAGCTGTGAGCACACTCTCTGTGCACGGCCTTCCCAGAAACAGTGTTTGATTTGTCATGATGCCCTGGGAGACGAGAATCTGAAAAGAGCCAGAATCTGGAAAGAGCCCTTCACATTTCCACTGCAGATGGCTTCCCTCTTACAGAGCTTTTGAGGGTCAAGTCGTAAGCACTCTGTGCCCCTGTCTGTGTTGTTCTTAACGACAGAGATGCGCAGGACCTGGAGCAAAATAAGACACAGAGTCTTAGTTGCTGAGCTCTGCGGAGGGTCCCAGATGCTTCCAATGTCAGAGGAGGGAGGCGTTCTCATGCATCAAAGTTGATGCCGTGTTAGGTTTGGGAATATTGCCTCTGAGTCCCCATTTGATTTAATTAAACTAAGTCTGCTGATGAATTGGTTCCCAAAGGCTAAATGAGTGGATGGGCAGCACTGAAATCATCTGGATATTGTTTTTAAAAATACCCCGTCCCCCCCCGCCCCAAGCCCACCCCACAATAACTGTGATGCACAGCAAGTGAATGCTGACAAGCAGAATGTGGTGTTTATGTTTCAATGGATTCAGGGGGTGCCAGTTCTTTCTCTGTAGGATCTGTACCCTAAATCCCCAAAGAAGCTGCTTAATGTGCTCCTCGAGGTACTGCTTGGGGGTGACCGAGATGAGAGGTCAGGTTCTCATCAGGATTCAGGATTCTGACTTTCTCACCTCACAAGCCCTGCTTCTCTATTTCCCATGAAGGGCTTGATTTTCTCCTGAGCAGTGTTTTTTACAGTAGGTTGCAATCTACTCGTGATTTATAAAGTCCTTTAAAGAGGGTGCAACCAGCTTCTTAAAAAAAAGGACTAGAAAAAAACCAGAGTGCATCACATGTGTTAAGGATAAGTGTTGTTCCATGATTGCTTTAGTAGGTGTGCTGTATATCCAGTTGCCATGTGTTTCTTTTTTCTGCTCTTTTACTTATTTTGGCTGCACTGGGTCTTCACTGCAGTAAGCAGGCTTTCTCTAGTTTTGATATGAGGGCTTCTCTTGCTGCAGGAGCATGGATTCTAGAATGCGAGGGCTCAGTAGTTGTTTTGTGGGCTTAGTTGCCCCGTGGCACGTGGGATCTTAGTTCCCAAACCTTGGATCGAACCTGCATCTTCTACATTGGAAGCTGGTGGATTCTTAATCACTGGGCCACCAGGGAGGTCCCTACCATGGGTCATGCAAAAAATGTTTGTAAATCTCCCTTGTACAGCCATGACCCTAACTTAGGGCAGCTCTGGTCTCCACGAGTAGAGGGCTCATGGAAGAAGTCACCAGGGAGGGCAGACTGTCAAATACAAGAACTTCTGGGAGGTTACCTGGAAACTAACAGAAAGCCAATTTGTGGGCGACTGCATAGCCCGGTGGAGATAACTCCACCACGGGAAGTTTTATGGATGGCAGACGACTCAGCCCACCACACCTGTCACCTGGCGACAGCTGGGTTTACGTGGAGCCCAGCCTGGCCAAATTTCAGTTTCCATTTCCTTGAAATGGGGATAATCACCCTATTGATTATTATTGTTGTGGAAAAGACCAAATGAGGATGGGAAAAGACTCTTTCCAGTAAAGGATAAACCTCAAAGCTCAGAACCAGCCATGGCTTTTCACAATGGTCTGATGGGTGTGCTTTTGTTGGCATAAAGGGGCGGGGGGGAGAGGAAGGCTCTTAGATCAAGTCTAGGCCCCGTGGGAGTCAGAGAGGGTGTAAACAGGAGCACAGACCAGGGAAACCTTACAACAAGGGGCCTGGCCTTCGGCCTGCTTCTTGGCAGGCAGCCATGGGGTCTGATCTCACACTGATCTTAGTCACCAAGAAGAGGGTGGCCAGACAGAGCCCAGATAATGAAGGGGCCAGCTAGCAGAGCGCCTACCGAGTGCAGCCCTCAAGTGGTGGAGAATGCCTTTTGCCAGCTCCGGAGGGGCTTAGGGTGGGGGTGGAGGTGGGCACAAGGAGGGTAGCCTGTCCCTGCGGCAGCTAAATTTCAGAACAGCCCTGACACCCTATCCTCAGTGGGAAACAAAGAGGAAGGAGGGGAACTCGGAGGATGGGAGAAAAGAAAGCTTTCAAGAACATCACTAAAAGTCTGGGGTGAAGGACTCTTGTGGACAAAAAGCCCCCACCCTCTATTCCGAAGGGCCACTTATAACAAAGCCCCTTAAATGGTAACTAGAGGTCCTGGCTGTTTCCTTCATTTTTGTTTTTAAAACTCTCACACTTATTAGGGCTTTTCTGATGGCTCAGGTGGTAAAGAATCTGTCTGCAAAGTGGGAAACCCTGATTGATCCCTGGGTCAGGAAGATCCTCTGGAGAAGGGAATAGCTTAACCACTCCAGTATTCTTGCCTGGAGAATTCCATGAACAGAGGAGCCTAGTGGGCTATGGTCCATGGTGTTACAAAGAGTGACTAAGTGACTAACACACCCAATTATTAAGGGATGAAATAAATGACTAAGAAAGCAAAAATGGAATTAAAAAAAGAAACAGCAAAGGCCTGTTTAAGAGCCTCTTTTATCCTGCAGGTGATCTGGGCATCTGTGACCTCTTTAGGCAACATTAGAAGTCCCAACCAGGGGGCAGGTCCAAAGATCCCCTCTGCAAATTATCAAATGTGTGGAAAACCCAAAGTCCTTAAGAACTGCCTAGGCCTTCCTTTCAGGTGTAGACCTTGAGGATGGGTAAATCTAGCCCTGGTTCCAGGGCCACAGATTCCCTGACTTTCCCCTGTTACATAATTAAGTCCCCCCACCCTACCCATCCCCCTGCGGAGCTATCTTGACACCTTTTCTCACTGAAAGCCGCACGGGACATAAGGTTGAACAAAGACATTTATTTGTAAAAGCAATTCCCAATGGAGCAGAGACTGTCTCCATAGAAAGTAAAGCAGTGATCATGGGGGGCCCACATGCAGACATTAGTGAAACCCAGGGCGAATCCAGACAGACACTGCTGCAGACACCACAAAGCTCCCCATCCTGCCAACTGCAAAGCAAAATGTCCTTTCCGCTCAAGAACACGGATGTACCGAGATGTCCTGTGAGAAAGCAATTTGGTCTGACGTCCACGATGAAGTGATCAGGGAACAGCTGAGGGAGCCTTTGATTGTTTGTTTGTTTTTTCCTCTTCTGGGTGACTTGTCGGCTTCCCACAGATACCCGGCTAAGAGCTCAAGTGGTCCTCCACCCTCCAGCGGGCGGGGGCGGTGTCAAACCCCCAGGGCTGGCTCACATGCCCATTCTGATGCTCTGAATGATCTGGAAGATAGCTGGACGGGGAAAACAAAACAGTCGGCTCAGACACCCGACAGCACACAGCTGGAAACCCAACCCCACCGCCAGCCCCGCTTTGCTGACCCGGGGCCCTGGGCCTGTTAGCATACAGCTGATTAGAGATTTCCTAACAAGGAGTTAAGTTAACAAGAGGTCAGTGAACTTCTTTAAAAAGGCAGTCTTGCTCTGTCTGCTGATGGATGCCGCGGGGATTTATGGATAACTCCTGCTAATTCTACCGAGAGTGGAGGCCAGCCAGCCCTCAGATGCTGAGAGATTTGGCCCCCGTCCCCAGAAGGTTCTGATGCTGCTGGGGAGCGGGGAGCAGGGCTTGCGTGCGGGCGGGGCGCTCATTTAACAGGTCATCGACGCTGCCTCTTCCCAAGGGCTGTGACCTGGAAAAGAAGCTGCCCTTGAACAGGAAGGAAGGCCAGGTGCTGGGAGCAGGCGCGGGAGCTGGGCCCCCGGGCTGCTGATAACCTTTGATACAAGTGCATCTTCAGGCGGCCTGGAACTTTCTGAAATTCAACTTGAAATACACCAAGAGCCGCACTGATTTATTCAGGGCGCTGTCCTCACTAAGTGGAATGAACTCCTTCCTGATAAACTGAAGGGGTGGGTAGCCTGAATGTCCAACAAACAATTCCAGGGGCCCATCCCCTCCTTATCTGGGTTAGAGCGATTGGATAGTTCCCAGTCTGGTTTGGTCTAAAGGGTTTAAATGTGTCCCAGGAGAGGAAGGTCCACCTTCTTTTTCACATCTTTCCCAGATGTAAAATATACAATATGGGTCCATCATGATGAAGACAATCATGATGATAACAGCAGTGAACATGTACGGAATGATTTTTTTTTTTTTTTTTTTTTTTTGAGGAGCATCTGGGTACCATGTAATCATCTGTAAACACAGAGCAAGCAGAGGTCATTTCAGGGGTTTACCCCATCTCTCCCTTCATAAAGTCTTCCTGGAATAGACCCGGGAATGCTGCATCCTAAGTAACCAGAGTGAAAGAGGCTACTCAGAACCCTCAAAAAACAAAGTGTTTGATTTTATCATCTAACGTTAGTGGGCATATACCATGGGCCAGGCACTGTGTTTGGGGATCAAAAGATAATTCACAAGGGCTCTTTCTTGGACAGCTAGATTTGAAGCGTAGATTAAGTAAGAATGAAGTTGGATTTTTTTTTTTTTTTACGATTTTTCATTTTTGATGTGGACTATTTTTAAAGTCTTTACTGAATCTGTTAAAGTATTGTTTCTATTTTATGTTTTGGTTTTTGGGCCACAAGGCACATGGGATCTTTGCTGCCCAAAGAGGGATCGAACCCACAGCCCCTGCAATGGAAGTCATAGTCTTAACCACTGGACTGCCAGGGAAGTCCCTGTAGTTGGATTTTTATAGATTAAAAAAAAAAAAATCACTGTGTACATCATTATGACTTTCCTAAATTGGATATACACCCAATGTGATTTAATATTAGGTTTTCATGAATGTCCAGTGTGACCATAATAAAAAGTGATAACTGATAAGGCTCTGCTGTAATATTGTTACAGCGGATGCAGTGTTTGATCTGATCCCCAAATACCTCCAGTCAACTACATATCTTGGGCTCTCCTTTATGCTTCTTAGTGGTTATTTGGGCTCAGGTATTCTTGTGTCTGGTCACATCTCTGGTGTTACTACTCCAGTCTGCAGTGTGCCCTCTTCTATTATTATGAGCTGCAGACTAAGTCGAAAACAAAGACTGTTAGAACTACATGTAAAACTAGAGTCAATTGGTTGTATGTGAAGGTTGGACTCTTTTCTAGATAAAGGAGTTAATTCAACAAGTCGTGATATATAACCCTGGCTGTGCTCAGAGGTTTTCTTGGCTTATTCTGATTTGGGGGTGACTTTTGACGGGAGAAGTTGCTAGATGGATGAGGAAGTACTCACACAAATGTATAAGCTTGCTGGAATACGGACGTTTCCGTCTTCCTCTAGCAAAGCTAACAAGGAATAAAAATTAAATAAACATTCTGTGTTCTGGCTTCACATAGGAGTCCTAGGAGGCAGCTGTATATTCAAGCACATTAGGAAAAAAATATTTACATCCACCATGCCTCAGGCTTTGTTCTTGGGATTGGGAAAATATCCCTAATTTGGACAAATGGGCTTAACTTTACAAGAGAGTGTTAGGGTCAGAGGGAACTGGGTTTGACTCTCCACTCTTCACTGACCAGCTGTGTGACTGCATGAATAATTTAACCTCTTCATGCTCGTCTCCTCTGCTGTGCAATGAGGACCACGTTGCTTGCTGCGTTAATATAGGGATTAAACATATGATATAGATGAGGGTCCTCACATATCAAGGTTTTGGTGCATGGGAGCTATTGTAACTAGTTACTATTGCTACAATGATGGTTGTGGCTTCTCCAGGTATGCCCATGAAGACCGGAGCTCAAGGGCTATTTACCATCTGCCAGAGTGTGCATTTTTGGAATTCACTAAATAGTTCTGAGCCCTGATTTCTCTAATTTATAAAACTGTAGATAATATATACTCCAAAGAATTGTTTCTCTGTGAGATTTATTCTTAGACAACAAATCGTTACCAGCAGTATGTAGGTCAATGGCTAGGAAACAGTCTGTATCTTAGTCCATCAGATCCCATTTAAATTATTCCATGATTTCAAAAGAGCTGGGTAATGATAAAAGCACTCAATTCTTTTCGAGGAATGCTGCAAATTTCTCTTAAGAATCTTAGACAAAGTTTGCTTACCTCAGAGTAGCAACACTTATATTAAAACTTACCTATCTCTGGGTCTGCTTTAAAAACTAAGAAAAGGTCATTCTTGACCCTTATTGGATCCATGAATTAACATGTAAAATCTGATGGTCTTTAATATGTTTACAGGTAACCCTTTAAAATCGAATCCTCTTGGAGAAATTACTTTGAATAAAGTCTACTTTAAGTTCAGCATTTGCCTCCACTGCTAAGATAATGGAGAGATGGTTGTATTTTATGATTTCTTTTTCAGTTGCATCAAGATCTTTAAAAAGGCTTTACCATCTTATACCAATTATATTAACTTTACTCCTGTGTGCACACCAGTAATGACCCGCCGAGCAATCCAGGCCTCCCCAGTGCTGACTTTCTGAGGCAGTGAACGGGAAGGGAGCCAAGAGTGGGTTCCGAGTGGGAAAGGAAGTGGGGAGTCTAGACCCTGACAAGTTAATAACTTAACAGTGGGTGAACAAAGCAGACAAAACAGTTGAGCGGGCTGCAGGAAAGGGGCTGTGAGCAGGCGAGTCAGCAGGAGGAGAATGCCAAGAAAGGGAGGGGTGGCGGGCATTCGAGGTCAGGGCATCCGGCCCTGGGAAGGCCACAGAGGTTCAGAAAAATCCAGGCTAGAGTGGCAACTCCAGAATCCGAGAGCCTCCAAGCTCTCCCATCTGTTCAGGATCCTGGTTCTTGTTAACCTCGGCTGGCTCCATCTCTTTTTTTCAACTGTTCCCTTTCAATGAAGTCCTTAGGGTTTAACATGTGAGAAGCACTTGCAAACTCAAAAATCAAACAAACCAGGACAATCTTCTTGACTCCACATCTCCCATCCACGGATACCCTCCTCTTTACAACCATTTTCAAAAAGCTGTCTATAGTCCTCACTTTATCCATTTTCCTTACCTTCGATTTCTCATTCCACTGCACTCTAGCTTCTGCTCTCTTCAACTCCATTGAAATAGCTCTTGCTAAAACCACAAATGGCCTTCCAAGTCACCTAATCCACAAGCATCCTTCAGCCGCCTCCTGCCGTATACCCCTCTTCACCGTCACTGAGCGCTCCCTGGGGGAAACTCCCCCTTGGCTTCTGTGACACATGATTCTCCTGGTTTCCAGTCTTCTTCCTTCTCTCTACTCTTTACACTAAACCTGGTGTATGGGGGTCATCCCGACTCTTCCTGACCAGTCAACAAGAATGTTGAAGTTCCCCAGCACATATTCTGGCTTCGCTCTCTTCATTACATTCCTTCTCCTGGGTGATCTCATCAATGGCCGCTTAGCTTTCAATGACTCACCAAGATGTGCCGTCAGCCCCGACCTCTCCTAGGAGCTCCAGACCCACGCCTTCCACCGTCTAATTGATACCTGCACACAGGTGGCTCAAAGGCTCGTCGAACACAATGGGGACGCCTCACGGTCTCTTCCCACTGCCAAGCTTGGCATCCTCCTCCTCTGTCTCACACATAAACCCAAAGCACCAGAGTCATTCTTGGACACGTCTAGTTGATGACCGAGACCTGTGGGCATTACCTAATAATCTTGTGATTCTGTGTCTTTCATTCATCCTTCCAGAAACCGCCCTAGTCCAAGTTACCATCATCTTTCCCCTGATTCCTGAGACAATCTCCAGCTGGTTTGCTCCTCTTCAATCCTTTCTCCATACTGTAGCTAGAATTATTCCTTAGATAAAAATAAGTGAGATCATGCCACCCTTGAGTTCCTAGCATACCAGAAGCTTTGTATTGCCCAGTAAGTGAGACCACACCATCCTTGGGTTCCTAGCGTTCCAGAAGCTCTCTATTGCCCAATCCTTTGCAAAGCCGTCATGACAAGCATTTCCTGGCCCCAGGCATCTTGTCCATACTCACCTTCTCCACTCTCTTCCACCTTTATGGCACATCTTCCTGTTTTCAGGAGCTCCCTGATCTCACAATTGGACTTCTAAACATGCCATTTTTTCCGTCTGAAATACTTTCCCCATCCTACCCTACTGCCTAGTTTTTCTTCATGATTCAGAAGTTATTTCTTCAGAGGGGCTGCCTTTGACCATCTGGAGCGAGAGGTCTCTAACTTGTGTACCACAGTGTCCTGAATGTGCCTGAAAACAGGTGCTGGACGCTGTCCCTAGAGTTTCTAATCCAGTGGGTCTGTGGTGGGAACTGAGAATGTATATTTCTAACAAGTTCCTGGGTGATGCTGAGGCTGATGGTCCAGGGACCATGCTTGGAGAGCCACTTACCCAAAGCACACCATCCCTGTGCATTACAGGCACACTTTGTTTTATTGCCTTTTTTTTTTTTTTTTTTTTTTTTTACAAATTTGTGGCAATCCTGTATGGCTGAAGTCGAAGGGTGCCATTTTTCCAACAGCATTTGCTCATTTCTTTCCTCTGTGTCACATTTTGATAATTCTCACATTTCAAACTTTTCCATTATTATTATACTGGCTATGGTGATCTGTGATCAGTAATCTTTGATATTACTGTTACAAAAAAGACTGTGGCTTGCAGAAAGGCTCAGATGATGGTTAGTGTTTTTCATCAATAAAAAAATACATTTTCTAATTAACATATGTTTACTTTTAAAAAAGATGTAATGTTATTGGATTCTTAATAGGCTATAGTATAGTGCAAATATAACTTTTATATGTACTGGGAAACCAAAAAACTCATGTGACTTGCTTTATTGAGATATTCACTTTACTGGCACTGGCCTGGACCCAAACCTGCAATATATCTGTGGTCTGCTGGTACATGCTTTCACAGCCCTACGTGCCTCTCCTCCAACATATTCATGGCTGAAATTTTACACATCTCAGCATAATTATTTGACTGACTCATCCTTCTTCCCCACTTGACCACAGGCTCTAGGAGAGCAGGGATGATTTTGTTCCCAGATCAACCCCTGGGTCTAAGCTCAGCACCAGGAACATAGTAGGTCCTCTGTACAAATTTCCTGAAGGACTGAAAGATGAAAAATTGTGAACAGCATGGAGGAAAATGTATTTAAAAACTTCAATTGATTACTCTGCCAACGAAAAGAATCGGTATCATATGGCAACCTTGAGATTCAATTGGTCCAAGAGCTTAGTCCTTGAGGGGAAGTCAAGTCATAAGAACATACACTTCCTTAAGGTTGGGGGCTGTGCCAGTCCAATCCACTCTCCTCCTGGGGACTGACTGACCCCAGATAACTGCAAGTGGCTGGAGAACACAGGCACGACACAACTGGATCTCCTAGGAGACTGTCAGAAAGCTGGAACCCTGCCAGACAATGGGGGGTTCCAAAAATGATGTTTATTGAAAGTAAGTGGTTGACGATAAGAGAGATCAAGGAAGTTGCTGAGAAGAGAGATCAAGAGAGGCCAGAGGGAATCCCCTTTAGGAGGATAAGCCAACTTCGGAAATCACACAACTTTTATTATTTTTCATTTAAAAAATTTAGAAAATTAAAGCACCAGTAGGAAAAGTATGGGACCCACAAAAGACAAGCAGAAATGTTAGAAGACAAGACATCGTGAGGTGGTTCTTTCTTTGAAAGGATCAGCACAAAGAAAGTCAAAGGCAAGATGCCATTTCCCAGTGGCTTCTCCAGAGATGGAGAAGAGCGGAAAGAGAGGGAAGCCTGGGACAGGTGAGGGCGAGAGGACGACGTTAGAAGAAGGGATCATATTAGCAAAGAATGGGATGCTCGCTCTCTAGAGTCAAATGGCAGACAGTAGAAGCATTCTTCTGAGAAGGAACCCATAAAGAAACCCAGAGGACCCAAAGGGCACGGGGAAGAAGGAAGCACAGACAAGGGAGGTGTGAAGATCACCTTGAGGGAGCCAATGGGTGATGAGACATCTTTTTCCAGACTGTTCATCTCAGATCCTGAGGCAGGAGTTCCAGAGCAGACGCACGTCCTCAAGCTTTCCTTTGTGGTGAAACAGAAGGGGTTCTCCCGGGCGGCTCAGCTCCTCAAACATCCCACTTTCCAGTCTTGGGGCTGCGACACCCTCTGGGTATCACAATTTCAAGATAGTTCAGGCAGTCTCCAGGGAAGGCCAGTGTTTATGTGGTCAACCTGCAAACATGGTGAATTCAAATCTATCCTGAAGCAACTGTCCAGGAAAGAGCAAGGTGACAGAGAAGACTGGTGGCCCAGTAAAGAAACATGGCTGGGTCGGGGCTTTACCCACCTGGGAGCAAACCCAGACAGTCTGTCCAAATGGAACTCTGGACTGTGCACCTTTTCTGGCAGGGAAAGTAAGAGATGTTTCAACAGGAGTTCTTTTCAATACCTGGTCATATGCTAAATGCCTGAAGTTGGTGGAAAACTTCTGCTCCATGGTCGTTTGGGGGAAATGGTAAGAGAAAAGGATGTAGGGTGATAAAAGCAGATGGGTTTGGAGTTTAGGTTTGGGAATTAGCTCTCTTTTTAGCTATGGGATGCTGGCTGATTTCCTCTGTGGACCTGTTTTGTGATTTGGAGAAATGAGTACCATAGCTTCTTTGCAGGGACTGTGTGATAAGAAAAGAAAATATAAATGTAGGGCCTGGCATTATAGTAAGTACTCAAGAATCAGTAGTCAAAACAGTTGTATGAATAGATCCTGCTCACCCCATGGGCTAGTCTTCAAAGAGTTCTTTCTAGAAGGAGAGAAGAGGCTCTAGCTCTAGCTGCCCCTGCAGAGATGACACCACTGACTTCTGGCTGGCAAACCCTGAGCTCTACCTGTCCAGTAGGAGCTGGGGCTTCTGTCTTCCCCAATATCACAGAGCTGTGCCCCCCACTACACATTTTCTCACCTGCACAAGAGTCACAGCGTTACCTTTCCTTGTAAACATTCAGAAACTTGGTTTGAACTTTGCCAGGAGTGTTGAGATATGGCGACACAGCACGATGAAGGGCATCATCAAAATGACAATAACAACAAACATTTGTAAAACCACTACCAGGACTCAACTAAACACGCTGCACACACTGTCTCATTTAATAATCCCCAGGATTCATTTCATGAGGATCCTAGGAGTTTTCAGTTAGAATCTTATTGCTTTTAACAGTGGGAGAACTGAGGCTTAGAGTGGGGATAGATGTGAGTAGCTTGGACAAGGCCACAGAGTTAGCAGATGGCGGAGCCATGTTCCCAACCCAAGGAGGCTGGCCCTGGAGCTGGCACACGCTTGGTCCTTTTGCTCATCCACACCATCCTTAACAGAACAACCAGTCCCAGCGAGGGAAGGGGAATTGGCCCTTCCAGAAACGGAGAGGCACATCCATAAAGGGAGACTGCTGGACCCCCTGAAAAGAGGCTGGGAAGACAGGAGACTTCAAGCCCAGCCAAGAACATCTCAGGGAATCACTCTTCCTATCTGTTCTGAATAGGGTGTCCTGAGAAAACGGTCCTGCCCGTGATACATTATCTCTGCTCCGTTCCACCCCAGCAGGCAGAGTGCCTGCAGGAGACAGGAGAAGAGTACAGGCTGTTAACTGCCGGACAAAGGGAACATTCCTGTCCAGAAACCGTGCAGCTACTCACAACTGACAGGCAGGCTCTGCGGGAAAGGCATGAACTCTGTAATCACAGAGGCCAGCGCTGGGGCAGACATAATTTCCTATGTGATGGGCAAAGAGGGTCCAGATGTGCATTCCCTTCTGGGGATGAAAAAAAATCAGAATATCCAGCAACACAGGAGGTATCCCCTAAACACATACACACACACAGACATGCACATAGTCAGACATGTACACACATACACACAAAACAGGCAGACACACACAAACACACAGACACACACACACAAACCCACAGAGACACACAAACACATATATGCTAATACACAGAGACATATAAATACACAGAGACACACACAAGCACATATACACAAACACACATACAGACATGTGCAAATATACACAGACACAGACATAAACACACACAGAGACATAAACACATATGCATACACACACACGACACAGGATCTCACTGAAGATCCTGCCTCAGTGAGAAGAGCTTTTCTTTCATTTGTTTCCCTTTAAGATTTGAACAAAGAGGTCTACTGCTTAAAAAAAAAAAAAAAAAACAGAAAGAAAGAAAAGGCTAAAACCAGGAGTCTAGACATTCTGTTCCCCAAATACACTTATTTTTTTCTGATTATACAAGTAATATATGCTCATTGACAAAATTGGAAAATATAGAAAATTAGGAAGGAAATAAGTCACTGGTTAATCCTATTACCCTGGAGGTTTCCCTTTGATGGGGGCTATAAACTCATCAGCTTCAAGAAAACCCAGGCTTCAAGAACCACGAAAATGCGCATAATCTCTAATTAGGAAGTGAGTATCAGGTTCAGCCAGAGAGAGAGAGAGAGAGAGAGAGAGAAATGAAATTGAAATGAGGGGCAGATGAGAGAGAATTAGTCTGAGGGAAGGAAGCGGGGCTGGCTGGTGTGTAAGTTTCCTTCTGAGAGTCGTAAGCACGATGGCTCCAGCGACCTGGCTGAAACCTCAGTGAGGGGAGAGGACAGACTCTGCTCTTAGCTTGCTGCTTCCTGCCCATGTCCAGGGACACGCCAGGGCCCCAGAGAGGTGAACGACACCACAGGGTCCCAAGAAACATGGAAGCACCGACTGAACTACCAAACTGTCTGTTCAGCTAGCCTGTGAGGAAAAAGACCTCATTTTCCCAGGTCCAGGTGAAACAGTTCAAGAGGACAGTTAAAAATGCTGAAGACAGTAATACTTATGGAAAGATCCTGTGTATATAAAAAATGAAAGACTAAAAAGGGGTAAAAAAGTGCTGAAGACAGGGACTTCCCTGGTGGTCCAGTGGTTGAGAATCTGCCTTGCAGTACAGGGGACATGGGTTTGATCCCTGGTTGGGGAACTAAGACCCCACGTGCTGCAGGACAGCTAAGCCAGTGCACCACAACTACCGAGCCCACACGGTGCAAGGAAAAGTCCCGAATGACGCAACTAAGACACAGCCAGAGAAAGCACGCAAGCAAGAAAACAATTGCATGCACAATCACGTCAAAAACATAAATGCTGATGTTTAGACATAAATTTTGCAAAAGATGTGCGTAACTTGTACACTAAAAACTATTGTAAAACTGCTGAAGACGGTTGTCCAGTGAACACTGTAGAGCGGATGTCAGGGCCGATCACCCTGCTGTGACTGCTGTGTTCAGGTCAGACGTTACTGACCCGCGGCCGCACACTCCCCACAGAGCCCCGGGGGCGGCTCGGAACCCTCCTCCACAAGGCTCTTGAAAGAGCCCAAGACAAAAGGGAGAGGGAAACCCAGGGGCAAGAATTGTGGGCACAAACGGCGTATGGACTTCGTCAATGGTCCAGGGAAGCACCCGCAGACAGCAAGTGTCTGGAGCAGATAGCACTCGGTGTATCTGTATGACAGCATCTCTGCCGCCTCAGACAGACATTCCGGGTCACGCTTGTCTCTGAGTCTCAAGATAAAGACAGAAGCTATCAGACAGTTCCCTAAAGAGGCAGGGTTTTGAAAACAGGGGACTGAGAGTCGGGACGAGCTGCTTATCTGGAAAGAGGACCCCCGGTCTGCAGAAATAGAAGATAATTTTTTTTTTATAAAAATGGGAGAGAATAAAACAGCCAAGTCTCTAAGAGAGGGCTGTTGAAAGCCTTGGTACTTCAGTGTCAATCTAAAGGTCTAGGAGATCAAACAAAGACAAATGCAACCCAGTTAAAAAGGCCCCAGGAAAAATTTCGGGTCAAGACCTGAACATGAAAAGTTTCTGGCCTGTTTGAAATAATCATCTGAAAGGACTCAGAAGAGGGATGTGACTAAGAGACAGGTTATAGATTTCTGATGGAAGGTATATAATATTAACAACAATAAGGCTAGTTTCCAAACTAAACCTGACCAAGTAAGACACGGCCCTGACATGGCCTATGTGGACAATTACGTGTCTCAAAAGAACACGCTGTTCCCCTGAGCTTTTGTATCTCACAAGCTTTTTTTTTTTTTTAAATAGCAAAACAGTGGTGTATTTCGGTTGCTTTGAGAAAATAAAAATCCAGGGTCAGGAAGATCCCCTGGAGGAGGAAATGGCAACCCACTCCAGGATTCCTGCCTGGAAATCCCCCTGGATGGTGGAGCCTGGCAGGCTACAGTCCATGGGATTGCAAACAGTCGGATACGACTAAGCGACTGAGCACACACGCAAGCAAAGGCATGAAGCTCACCGGCTGCTTCTGATATTCAACTTTAAAGTACAAACCCCTACTCACTGATTTCGGTCTGCCTGTGGGTGGTTCCTTTTTCCTGCCTGGGTCTGTCTGAAAGGCTCTGATGCTTTCTCGTGGGAACATAAGTCTCACACACCGGGAGTGTTATCACCGAGATAGCGTCCCCTTCTCCTTGGAGTGAAGAGGTGGGGTTTACAGCTCTCTGGAAGGTTCAGACCACCGTGAGTGGCTGCGTCTGCCAAGCAGAGGCACAGCCTGGGAGGATGGGGGTGGGGGGCGGTGGGAGACTAAGCCGCCCTGGCACATAAGTCCCATCCGAGGTACCACTACTTCCCATGAGGGTGATGGGGACGGAGGTGGCAGTGGCTGAGGCTGCAGGTTTCAAGCGTGCTGTGGGCTAGCATGTACGTCCCTGGGGCCGTTCAGCGCCTGGACAACCTCCAGCAGGGCTCTTCCTACCCCTGTTTAATGCATAAGGAAATCAATACAGAGAGAGTGAGGAACTGTTCCAAGGGTTTTCAGCGGATACCTAGCAAACCCAGGTTCTGAACCCACATCTGGCAGCGCCCCAAACTAACCTCCCCTCGGAAGCCTCTTATCCTTTTAAGGCCAGTTGGTCAGTTTTCAAAGAAGTGTCTTGCCGGAGAGATCTTTTGCAATCCTGGAAAGTGGAAACTTCCTTCCTCTGAAGTGAGGTGTGCTACATAACGTCTTCTGACTGGTCACAACTGTGGATCCGGGCTGGATGGGACCCCGGGGCCTCCCTGGTGAGGAGTGGGCATTCCCTGGGTGCCAGGGCTCTCTCTGGGGGCCTGTGCTTTGCGGCCTCCCGGCTCCCCCGGGTCCTCTCCCGTCCTTCTCATCATTGGGCTCTCGTCAGCGCCCAGCGCCGCTGGCACGAAAGGCATGTGTGGAGAATGAGGAAGGCCACAGGGAAGGAGCTGAGGGGGGAGAGGCCAAGAGTGTGCTGTGACACGTCACTCCCCGTGATGAGGGGTCCCGGCACCTCCTGGAGGTGTGTTAACTTGTTTTCCCACATAAAATGGAGTAAGGGTGACCAGCAAGTGAGCATTTACTTAAGTGTCAACATTTTTACCAGTCTTCATTCTTTCCCAGAAGATACCAGGAAAACAGATAAAACAGGAATTGCTTATGACGTGCCTGACCTGAGTATTTATTTACCCTGGTAGCCAAAGCAAAGACAGAGGATGAGATGGCTGGATGGCATCACTGACTCGATGGACGTGAGTCTGAGTGAACTCTGGGAGTTGGTGATGGACTGGGAGGCCTGGCATGCTGCAATTCATGGGGTGGCAAAGAGTCGGACACGACTGAGCGACTGAACCGAACTAAACTGACAGTATTTCTGTGACTTTTTAAATTGAAGTACAGTTGATTTACAACGCTTCAGGTGTACAGTAAAGTGATTCATTGATACAAACATACATGTGTGTGTATGTAAGTCACGTCAGTCCTGTCTGACTCCTGGCGACCCTATGGACTGTCGCCCACCAGGCTCCTCTGTCCGTGGGATTCTCCAGGCAAGCAAGAACACTGGAGTGGGCTTCCATATAGCAGAGTGATTCAGTGATACAAACATATATATATATTATTTTTCAGATTCTTTTCCACCATATGTTATTACGAAGATGTTGCATATAGTTTCCCATGCTATACGGCAGGTCTGTGTTGTTTATCTTTTATGTATAGTAATATCTGTTAATCCCTAATTCTTAATTTATCTCTTCCCCCTCCCCCATCCCCCTTTGGTAGTCATAAGTTTGTTTTCTATGTGACACTATTCCTAAAAAGAGCCCTTTGCCCAACCATCAATCAGTAAAGTGGGTTAACAGAGTAAGGTAATGAAAGTAAGAGAATCAGATCACATTTTCCTCTCTGTATAAAAATCTAGGGACTTCCCTGGTGGTCCAGTGGTTAAGAATTTGCCTCCTAATGTAGGGCACTTGGGTTGGATACTTGGTCAGGGAACTAGGAGCCCACATGCCTTGGGGCAACTAAGCCTGCAAAACTCCTGAGTCCTCTCGCCACAACTAGAGAAGCCTGTGCACTGCAATGAAGAGCCTGCGTAGCCAAAAAGAATTTACAAAATATGAATAACTAATTATATGAACTCAGAGAGGGCGAATGACCTCCTCAATATCCCCGGGACTTGGTGAAAGGGAACTTAAGGTTGGCCTACGGTATATCCGGTTCATGGGAAAGGGACCCGCTGGACAGGGACAGGAAGCGGCGTGTCTGCAGAGGTATGGAAATCCCACCGGAAACTCCGGTGTATTTTGTGTGAGCATGACAGGCAAGGCGGGGATGAGAGGGCTGCTGCGCACATCACAGATGGACAGCAAGAGGTGGGATGTGATGGATCTTTGTGACTTTGTGCTACAATGGGTAAAGTATGGTAAAGACCGTCAAGTACCTGCCTACAATGCGGGAGACCTGAGTTCGACCACTGGGTTGGGAAGATCCCATGGAGGAGGGCATAGCAACCCACTCCTGTATTCTTGCCTGGAGAATCCCCATGGACAGAGGAGCCTGGTGGGCTACAGTCCATGGGGTAGCAAAAAGTTGCACACGACTGAGTGACTAACATTTTCGCTTTCACAAAACTGAACAGAGGCGAGACAGAGCAGTGATGAGGGGCTTCAGTCATCCAGGCACTGAGACGGCTCATGACATAAAGCAAAGGAACTGATGATAAAGGGAAGGGCTAGATTTGAGGAAATTGCATTTTTTTAAATTTAATTTTATTTTTAATTGGAGGATAATTACTTTACAATGTTGTGATGGTTTCTGCCATACATCAACATGAATCAGCCATAGGTATACATATGTCCCCTCCCTCGAATTCTTTTAAACATACAGAAAAGGTAGGTAGATCACCGAATCACTTAGCTGTGAGGCAGAAATTAACACGACGTTGTAAAATCAACTCCTTTAATAAAATCAAGGAGAAAAAAGACAGGCAGGAGCCTATGGCCTGTGACTCTAGAACGTGAGGAACTTGGAGGGAAAGTGGGAGCTGCAAGAGGAACTGAATCATGACTAATCCCAGAGAGACGGCCACAGGGACGGAGCTAAAGGAGCTATTGTGTTTCTCATGACATGTTTGGTTTAGAAAAGGACACAGACAAAGATAGAAGGAACGGCACAGTACCAAGGACGAACTGAGAGGAGTGATACACTTCTGTGAGAACAGCGCTTAGGCCTGAAATGAAGCTTGCAAAAAAAAAAGCTAAAGTTGGCAAAAGAAATTTGAAAAGAAAATTTAAAAAGGGACATTATTTTTAGTGATGATTAAAAAAGGGATGAGGTTCTTTGCTTGGATCACAACAGCATGTTAACAGAGAATGAAGTTAAGATGACCCAACTCCCTGTTTACTGTCTAGTCTCTCCATAGAAGCCAGTGGTCTTAACTAGGAAGATGTAAAGAAGCATCCTTACGGAACTTCCTTGGCAGTCCAGTGGTTAAGACTGTGCTTTCAATGCATAGGGCACAGGTTCGATCCCTGGCCGGGGAACTAAGATCTGGTGAACCATGTGGCATGGCCAAAGTATTTAAAAAATAAAAATAAAGAGGCATCCTTAGAAGAGCCCCAGGCATGCAGGCAGGGGATGTGGCATGCCATGAGTGGTATGTCCTCTTAACCATTTTAAGTCCAAATCTCCAGGCCCTACAGGCTCCCATTTCAGGCCCCTGCACAAACCAACAAGTGGATAGGACAGCAGAGACAATGTACCTGATTCCTGAAAAAACTAATGGAAACTGGGAAGTTTCCAAAAGATTACTGGCAGCAAACATCCCAATGTACTCACGCAGGAGGGGGAGACACAATTCCTACTATGTGAACCAATAAGCCTGGCAAAATGTTAACTAAGATGAAGTTTAAAGAAGGTTTTTAATCCCTTTGAAAAGGATGGGTATTGAAAACTAGCACAGGTTGGAGAAAAATAAGCCAGACTACTGGCTTGCCCTCTCCCTTATATGGGCTTCCCTGACAGCTCATTGGGTAAAGAATCGGCCTGCAGTGCAGGAGACCTGGGTTCGATCCCTGGGTAAGGAAGATTCCCTGAAGGAGGGCATGGCAACACACTCCAGTATTCTTGCCTAGAGAACCCCATGGACAGAGGAGCCTAGTGGGCTACAATCCATGGAGTCGCAAGAGTCAGGCGTGACTGAGCGACTAAGCACGAACACTCCCCTATATGCTACCTAAGGGCACAGGCCAGAAAGGGCTCCAGTTACTGTGTATCTTGAAGCAGAAAAAACAAAACAAAACAAAACCCAGCTCTGTATCTATTTAGTTCCTAACAACACAGGCTGTATGGTGACCGACACTCAGAGATCCCTGTGACTGGGCTTTGGCCATTCTTGAGCCTGGTGTATTATCTCAGGCCTCCAAGCCTTTGTCACACGGTGCTCCCTCATGCGGAATAACCTTCCCTTTGTCTGGCTGTTTGTCCTTCAAATCTCAGTTCAAATGGCAGCTCCTCTGGGAAAATGTCTCTTCTGCTCAGTATGATTTAGAAGCCCCGCTATGCACTCTGATTCCCGTGTTGGAATCCTAGTACCCAATGTGATGGAGGTGGAAGGCAGAGATTTGGGGAGGCGCTTAGGTCCTGGTGGAGGTCTCATATGTGGGATGTGTTGTTTCATTTACTTTCTCAGTCATGTCTGAATCTTTTGAGACCACCATGAACTGAAGCCCTCCAGGCTCCTCTGTCCTTGGGATTTCCCAGGCAAGAACACTGGAGTGGGTTGCCATTTCCTCCTCCAGGGGATCTACCTGACCTTGAGATTGAACCCAGGTCTCCTGCTTTGGCAGGTGGGTTCTTATCACTGAGCCACCAGGGAAGCCCCATAAATGGGATCAGTGCTCTTATAAAGGAGACCCCACTGAGCTCCCAAGCCGCGTCTGCCATGTGAGGATGTCATGTGAGGATACAGGGAGAAGTCTATGTTTGGGCACAGGGCCCTCACCTGACTATGTTGGTACCCTATTCTGACTTCCACCCTCCTGAACCATGAGCAATAAATTTTTGCCGTTTCTAAGCCACCCAGTCCACAGTGTTTTGCTAAAGCAGCCCGAATGGACTCGGTCCCTTATCCGCGCTTGCCCAGCCCTCTGGGCACTCTGCTATCACAGTGCTCTTCCCCTGGGCTACAACGGACAGCTTCCTTATCTGCCTCCCCACGGCCTGCTGTCTCCTGGAGGAGTTTCTATTTCCAGAGGCTGCCCAGTGCCAGGCACACTGGGGACCCTCAAGTCACCGGGATTGCTTGCAAGACTTTTGCTGAGAGGTTCAAAATCAACCTGAGGGGATTTGTCTCTAATCATGTTCTGTGGGCTTCTCCAAGGCTAGACTTTTATCAGTGACTTGGAGGAATAATATTTTTTCAAGAAACCATAAAGCTGGGAGAGAAAGATAATTAGATAAAAGGCTCAAGGTTCAATCTTTGGTTGACTATAAAACCTGAAAACATAGATAAGTTTTTACATAGATGGATTTTTCTTTGGCATGCTATCAGTATGTGTTTTTCCTTTTTTTGGTTTGTTTTGCTTTGGGGAGAAAATCAGAGGCAGATCACGTGAGGCAACGTGTCACAGATGACTGTATAGGCGGCACCGAGCAAAATGCCACAGTGGTGCACCGTATTTATTGCAATTTTTCACCAGTGCTTTGAACTATGCATTGCTAATGCAGGGCAACACACTGAATATATCATGGAATGTCACTAACCGTATGGTACATTATCACATAATATCAGTAAGCCATTTATTATAGATGTTCTTCTATGCTTCCACACTTTCTGGCTACTCTGTAGAAAAATGGCTTGTAACCAACAATGAAATTATAATAGAAATGTTCATGAAGCTTAATGCGTGCATGCTTGCAGTGTCTAATTCTTTGCGATCCCATAGACTAGCCCACCAGGTTCCTCTGCTCATGGGATTTCCCAGGCAAGAATACTGGAGTGAGTTGTCATTTTCTCCTCCAGAGGATCTTCCCCACCCAGGGACTGAACCTGGATCTCCTGCATTGCAGGCAGATTCTTTACTGCTGAGCCACCAGGGAAGGCATGTGTTGTAATGTGAGTATAAATACCGTTCTCTGAACTTGCCACCTTCCACATCAGGGGATTGTACCGTGAGGCTTAGGTCCAAGGTTCCGTTCTCCCCAGCATCTCTGCAGAGCTTCTCTTAAGGCACAAGGCCTCTCCCTCTTTCTGGAATGTGAATTTATCTCAGGCAGATCGGTGCTCCACTTTCTGTTCCAAATGCCCTTTTTTAGGTCAGGTCTTCAGAGAAAGCTTTAACTGAACTCTGAAGTGTAGCCAGCCAATTTAATTGCTCAGTGTAATCACTTTATGATTATGATCTGATAACATATCAGTTCTGTCTCTATTCCTATTTGGTTTGCTGGAACGAAAACGAAATCAAAACCCATTAAGAGGAAGGCTTCAGGCAGCGATTACCTTGAATCCCAGACCAATATATTTTTGGCATATTTACCTTGTGGAGAAAACATGTGTTTTTATGGGACAGAGGAGACCATGGGATAGTAAGCACAGTGAGAAACCCATACCTGAGCCGCAGACAACAAAAACGAACAACGCCAACAGCCATGGGCCCACAGGGTATTTCTCTTCTTGCGGCCTCTGAAAGTGAGTGGGAGAAAGTAAGATGAGGTTCATTCATTCAAGAAACACTTACCGAGTACAGCTAGACACCGTCCTAGGGGCCGGGGACCCGTCTGTGAACAAGACAGATCCAGTCTTAATGCCAGTGGGCAGATCTAGATGAAAGTGAAAGTGTTAGTCGCTCAGTCGTGTCCAACTCTTCTGCAACCCCATGGACTGTAGCCCACCAGGCACCTGTGTCCATGGAGTTCTCCAGGCAAGAATACTGGGGTGGGTAGCCATTGCCTTCCCCAGGGGATCTGCCAGACCCAGGGATTGAATCTGCGTTGCCCACATTCTGAGCAGATTCTTTATTGTCTGAGCCACCAGAGATCTAGATGAACAAAGTCAATTTAAAGGATCAAGACTGGTTTGGGAAAACTCATCAACAACCTTATTTGCATCCCTGTAACTCAATGAACTTGGTAGTTCTTAAATATTCTGGAGACAGATGAGGTATAATACATAAATCATTACAGTGATTTGGGAGCCAAAAATGCCATTACTAATAATTGTTTCTGTTGGCTGAAAGCACACTTCATACCAGGCACTCTAGGAAACAGCCGATAGTCACCATTTCCAGTGCTCACAACTCCACACGAGGTCAGTCTTACCATCCCCCTTCTGTAGCTGGGAAACTGAGGCTCAGGCTTCGTTAACTTCAGCAAGAGCTGGGATTCAAGTTTAGATTTGCCTCATTATAGAGCCAGGGGTTTTGCCTCCAAAAGACTCCCCTTGAATTCCCGCATCTGTGGCTTCCAAGCTGGGTCACAAAGCACAGCCATTTTCTCAAAACTTTCCAAGTGCCAGGACTTCCCTCGAGATCAAGTGGGTAAGACTCTACCTTTCAAAGCATGGGTGCTTATAAGCTCATTCGTGTCTGACTCTTTGTGACCCCGTGGACTGTAGCCACCAGGCTCCTTTGTCCATGGAATTTTCCAGGCAAGAATACTGCAGCAAGTTGCCATTTCCTTCTCAAGGGGATCTTCCTGACTCAGGGATGGAACCCGGGTCTCCTGTGTCTCCTGCATTGGCAGGTGGATTCTTTACCACTGCGCCACCTGGAAAGCACGGGTTCTATCTCTGGTTGGGAAACTAAGATCCATGTGTCTTGTGGTGTGGCCAAAAAAATAAAGAGAACTCTTTAAAAAATAAAAAATGGTGGTTTAAAAAAGAAAAATTTTTTAAGTGCTAAAAACCTGGGAAGTCACTTCAGTGCAAATCCAGGGAACGGCAGACAGCAATCACGTTATGGAGGTGAGAGGAGCAGCATTTTGTAATAAATCTAATTTTAGTGAAGCTGACTCTGGAGAAATCTCTACTTCTCTGGGAAGCACAAGGGGCCTGTGGCTCCCACAAAGATGAGTCCTTCGAACCTCTTGCTCATCTCAAACCGAATGAACAGAAGTCCCTCTGCAACCCCTCTGGGTCTGTGTGCTGGTAGGGCTTGGTCCTTTACAGTCCAATCAATCAATGGAAAACCAATATTTTCTGAGAGAGGCATCTGAAAGTGGAGAATTTCTCAAATGCTAACGGAGAAGGTAGAGTGAAAAAAAGAAAGAACTCAGTAAATATTTCCTCATTGGCATGAACCAAAAATAGGCTGTAGTCAACACAGGTTAAAAAAAAAACAAACATTTTTATCATAGATAAGGCAACAGTTCTCTGGTTCTCAGCTTACTTGTTCCATTCGTAGAGAACCTTCTCTCTTCTACTTCTGTTGAGCTCACTTGGCATTTATATCACCAAGTACTTTTTCTAGATAGCACTTAGCATGGTTTGTATTGCAATATTTATTCTTGTGATGCTTTGCTTAATGTCTGTCTCTCCACTAGACTGTAAGCCCCACATGGGCAGGCACTGTGTCTCTTTCATGTATCACGGCATACCAATGCCTGATCCAGAACTTAGGTATAGTAGATGCTTGATAAATATTCATCAAAGAATGAATAAGCATGCAAGTTTCACTAAATATGACATCTTAGGACACCTAGGGGCTTTCCTGGTGGCTCAGATGGGGTAAAGAATCCACCTGCAATGCAGGAGACCCAGGTTCAATCCCTGGGTCAGGAAGATCCCTTGGCGAAGGGAATGGCTACCCATTCTAGTATTCTTGCCTGGGAAATCCCACGGACAGAGGAGCCTGGCAGGCTACAGTCCATAGAGTTGCAAAGAGCTGGATATGACTGAGCGACTAACACTTTCACTCTCACTGCTCTGTAGGTCATCTAGAGTAAAGAAGGATCTAGAAAAGATACTGGCTCTTTTATGAATTTTTCCAAATTGGTGATAGGGTTATTCCAGGATTTCTCTTACTAGAGAAGTATAGATTAATGTCAGGGGCAGACAGAATCTGACTAAGGATTAAAGCAATTCACTTCTCTGACTTTGAGAAACTTGTATCTACCAACACTTGTATGATGGCAAATCACACTGAAAGGGGATAGACTGTTTCTTTTGACTAGAACAAGGACGAAATCAGTCAAATAATTGCACAGAATAACTATTTAATCAGCATTTGCACTGTGTCCTTCTTTGGCACTTGAGACTAAGTCAAGATGAGAGCAGATAAATAGTTATTTGAACGGAGCGGAACATTTGCCCCTCCCCCACCCACCAACTTCCTAATCATTTGAACCAGCTGACCAGAAACCAATTCTGTTGCTGTCATCCCACTAATGCTATATTTTTAAAAATCCATTTAGTTCTATCTCCAGCAAAGTCAACAAGTGAATTCAGGAGCCTGTAAATGGGATTATTGGTCTAGGGCAGATACCAAATGGAGTCCTTTATTTTTCCTTTGAGGAAACTCCACTCAAATTATCAGGATACAGAGCTTGGAGCGTATAACACAGAAATCTTTTTGATGACATTTCATAGTGAAACAATAGTACTTGGGGACTTTCAGAGCTCAAGAACAACTTGGTCATAGTACCTATATATATATATATATTTTTTTTTTTTAAACTGGAGTACAGTTGCTTTACAATATTGTGTTAGTTTCTGCTATACAGCAAAGTGAATCAACCACGTGTGTGTGTGTGTGTGTGTGTGTATCCTCTTCCTTGGATTTTCTTCCCAGTTCCCTGTGCTATACAGCTTGTTCTCATTAGTTATCTATTTTATGCATGAAAGTGAAAGTATTAGTCTCTCAGTAGCCTCTGGCTCCTCTGTCCATGGGATTCTCCAGGCAAGAATCCTGGAGTGGGTTGCCATTCCCTCCTCCAGGGGATCTTCCCTACCCAGGGGTCAAACCTAGGTCTCCTGCATTGCAGGCAGATTCTTTACTGAGTCACCAGGGAAGCCCACAGTTAGTGTGTATGTATCAATCCCAATTTCCAAATCCATCCCATCCCCCCTCCTCCTTGGTGTCCATACATTTGTTCTCTATATGTGTTTCTATTTCTGCTTCGCAAATAAGTTCATCTATACCGTTTTTCTAGATTTGAATTCCTGGTGGTCCAGCTGTTAAGACTCCATGCTGCCAGTGCAAGGGACATGGGTTCAATCCCGGGTAAGGGAACTACGATCCCACATGACTTGCAGCACAGGGGAAAAACAAACAAACCTCTCTATCCCTATATATCCTTTTCTGAGAGCTTTGAGTTACTTCATTTTGGGAAACATTGCCCAGCACAAATCTGTCAGGACAATTCACCTAAGCCTGAATCTATTGCTGGGAAAGGTTTTTTTGTGTTTTTTTTTTAAAGCAGTAGAATCGTGCAAATGACATGGTTCATTTCCAGCAGGAGTTTGACAGTCCGTGGGCCCCAAAATGGGCCTCCCTGGAGGCTCAGACAGTAAAGAATCTGCCTGCAATGCAGGACACCCGGGTTCAATCCCGGGGTCAGGAAGATCCCCTGGAGAAGGAAATGGCAACCACTCCAGTATTCTTGCCTGGAGAATCCCATGGAGAGAGGAGCCTGGTGGGCTACAGTCCATGGAGCCACAAGAGTTGGACACAACTGAGTGACTAACACTTTCACTTTGTTGGAGGATATATTTCCCTGTGATAAGATACCAGCAGGAGAACTCTGAAATGTAAATTGCCCCTTTATTCTGAAGAAGTTACTACTGTATAATTATGAAATGATCATCCCACTACTCTGTTATCTGGGAGAACAATATTGATTCACTTCATAGCTGTACACCAATAATGAAATATCTGCATACAATTAAAGGAGTTTATTTCTAAATGACTAGTCTGGATTTTCCTTTAGAATCTGTTCGTGTGTCTGCATTTCATACTGAACAAGTTACCCCTTGCAAGTTACTTCTTTCTAAGTATAATCACGTTTGATCTGTAATTAGGAAAATGAGATTTAGGATTTAAAGTGTTTCATTTTGTTTTGTTTTTTTGAAAGAGAATTTCATTTTTCTTTTTGGATGCTGATCCATGTACAATAAAGTTAACCAAAAAAGCCTTTCTAACCAAGGGAAAATAAACATACCTTGTGGCTTAGTTTGGAAATCTTTCATTACAAAGTTAGTAGGACCACTTAAATACCCTCGTAGGCGCCAGGCACTTTTGAAGGGCCCACTCCATGGTATACCAGAACCTATTAAAAATCTACTCACACCACACATTAAACATTATTTGAAAATATTTCTGAAAGTTGAATTGAGTTGAACTGCAGTCAAGTTGACTACATTTCTTAGATATTTAAACAGTTTTTTCTCCAGCTGTTCCATTGTCTTTTCTTACTTTGGAGACTTTTTTTTTTTCAGGTCCCAAATGTTCTCAAGTGGTCTTGAAAAGCTTAAGGTGACAGATGCTGACTTTACCAAGCCTAACAGATAACACAGACTTCCCTGGTGGCTCAGTGGTAAGGAATCCACTTGCCAATGAAGATATGGTTTCGATCCCTGAGTCAGGAACATCCATCCCCTTGAGAAGGGAATGACTACTCACTCTGGTATTCTTGCCTGGGAAGTTCCATGGACAGAGGAGCCTGGGGGGATACAGTCCATGGGGTTGTGAAAGAGTGGGCCTAACTGAGCGACCTAACAACAACAAATGGATAACACAACTCTGCAAAAAAGTTTCTGTTTTGTTGTTACTTTTGCAGTCAGATAAGTTGTCAACTGGAGAGAATTAATAAGTGAAGTCTGATTTTTTTTTAGTTCATTAAAAAGAACCACACAGCTAGAAATTTTCAGTAAATTAGCTAGTCTGTATGATATCCTTGGAAGACCTGATCTTCTAGGGATATAAACCCTGAATGCTTTAATATCCTTAAAAACTGTTTTTCAGAATCAATTTGGACAGTAAGATTTTTTTTCCTGAGTAAAAATAAGAAAAACACAGATCTATGTGAAAAATAGTTCCAATTCAATGGCATGTTGCCGTTTTGCTGCCCAACAACAACTAAATGATCTAGCTCCCAAATGAGAGAATTTCCAGCACAACTTAAGCCTGTAGCTGTGCTGTGTTTAGTCACTTCAGTCATGTCTGACTCTTTTCCATCCCATGATGTGTAGCCTGCCCGGCTCCTCTGTCCATGGGATTCTCCAGGCAAAAATACTGGAGTGGGTTATCATGCCCTTCTCCAGGGGATCTTCCCAACCCAGGGACCAAACCCGGATCTCCCGCATTGTGGGCAGATTCTTGACTGTCTGAGCCACCAGGGAAGCCTACTTAAGCCTGTAGCTGTGTATAAAGATCCAGCTTTGATCCCAAGGCTTCTCTGACATAGTACTGCTTGTTTGTGCAAGAATTCTAGTCTAGTGATTGCAAATCTAGCTTTTTGCTCAGTGAATCAAACTAGCATTGTGTCTTTGGCCAAAAGCAATCGCTTCATCAAATCAGAAGACTCTTCCAGCCAAAACTCCAAGCTTCAGCTAAACTTCCACTGAAGTGTCTGAGATAATATTGACAGATTCCAAGTGTCTTTGCTCACGCACTTGGAGACAAACACTACCCGACAACTCATCTGTGGCCTGCCATTGAATGTCCAGAAATACAGGCCTGGCAATTTCTGCTGAAGATCATTTACTCTACTGAAAACAAATGAACACCACACACACACACACATAAGGCATAAGGCACAGATTTTACTTAAACATTGTTATAAAGCTTTAATCTACAGTTTTGGAGGCGTAGAATGCCTGGCAATAAAGTAGGCTCTAAAATTCTGGAACATATTATCAAGATGAACCTGAATTCACAGAATGAATAAGAGGAATGCTGCTTTTAGAATTTGGCCTACAAGCCCCTGGAGAAAAGGCAAAGAAGGAAGATGGAAGGAAATACAGGTTGAATCGCACTTCGAATTCCCAATGTACACAAGGAGAGCATTACAAAAGGCAGGAAAGAAAACCTTATCAGGGTGTGTTTGTTGCGGAGGGCGGGCAGGGGTGAAAGCCTAGGAGGGAGAGATGGCAAACGGCCTCCCTTTACCCATTCATTCATTCAACAAACGATCTCGCACCTGCTAGGTTTCTGTCCCTTGTGTCAAGCAGTGGGTTTAACTCTTCCCTTAAGGATGTGACTTTGATCTTTCCCAGAGACAAAGATTCAGTTCTGTCCTGGGGAGGCCCTTCTGCGCCTCCGTGGCAGCCACTCCCAGAGGGGCCACGGCCAACCAGGGCCCTCTCCGCCCACGCGAGCCCAAGTCCGCGCCCCGGCCGTGGGGGAGCCCATTCCTCAGCGCCCCCGGGTGCCGGACTCCGCGGGAGGGGCGGCCCGGGGCGCGGATAAGGCGGGGTGGGGGGCAGCCCCGCGCCCGCAGCCCTACGCCCGCCCCGCCCCGGCCCGGCCCCGCGCCGCTCGGTCCACGCCGCCCCCGCCTTACCAGGGTTTTGGCTACGTTCCCCCTCTGGGTGATGTTTTTGCTGTGCTTCTCGTTGGCCATCCGGATCCGCTGTTTGGCCACCATGGCTCGGGCGCCAGGAAACGCTCTCGACTCCCACCTGCAAGGATGCCCCCCCGCGTGAGCCCCCAGACCGGGCCGAGCTCGTCTCGCCCGCCCCGGGCGCTGCAGGTGGCAAGGCGCGGCCCCCGAGCCCCGGGCACCCCGCTCCCCAACCCCCAACGAGCTGGCTCCAGAGAGAGGCCAGAGCCCGGACGGAAGTAATCTTTCATCTCAGGAAACCCTCTCCTACTTCCTCGCCATCCTTCCGGTCCCCCCAGCTACCTAACCAGCGCAGCCCCGAGGCGGGCGCTGCGGCGCGTCCACTGCGCACCCGGCGGCCGGAGCGCAGCGCGCCGAGCGGCTCCGGTCTGGGGAGCCCGGGGGAGTCGGGATCCAGTGGCCGAAGGCGGCGAGGCCCAGGGTTCCGGCGGCCGCGGGCTTTGTGCGCTCACTGCGGGCGGGGCTCCCCGGCCCGGGACCCACCGAGGCCCTGGGGAAGGGGTTGGGGCGGCTGCGCTTCGAGCCGGGGTCGTGCTCCCCGGCTCCGCTGCCCGCTGGCCGAGGGCAGGGCTGGAGGCGGCGGCCCGCGGTCCTCAAAAGACAAGTTGAACGAGGGAGGACGGGGCTGGGCCCGCGCTTTTGGGGGACCGTGGGAAGGAGCCTCCCCTTCGGGGGTCTGGGGAAGGGCTTGCGTAGGGAAGGGCGCAGCAGGAGCTTTCTGAAGTGCTGCAGAAAGGACCGGATCTTCCCGAGGATGGGGAGAAGGGGGTGTGAGGATGGAGCGGAGAGAGGCCTTCCTGCCTGGGCGGTTACCGGGTTACTCGGAAGACGGGCAGCGCCGCATCTGAGTGAAACGTGGAGGAGGAAAGACTTAGGCTTGCTGCCCAGGCGGAGTTTGGTGGTCACCGCCCGGACGTGGGTAACTTGGACCACTCGGGGCAACTTGGATCTCCTCTAGAAAATTCCTCCCCCCCACAACCCCCGACCCCCGGTCCAGGGGCATCTGAACTGGAGGCTTCCCTGTGGTTCAAGGGTACAAATGGAACGTTCCTGACTCACAACCATTGGTACCAGGCCCTACAGATTGTCTAGTGTGGGGACAGGTGGGGAGAGAGGTCCAGTCCTTCACTTTCCCACGTGCTGGACGGATTGGAGTTAGCCCCTAGAAGACCAGAAGAGGGGAAACCTCAGCCTGGAAGTTCTGGGGCTGGGGAGAGTGGTGGGAAGAAGAGTTAGACCAGCTTTGGCTCGTGCACCCCAGTCCTTCCCTTTGGGGCATCTGTGACTGGGTTTCCACCGGGTTTTATGGCGTGAGACTCCCCTGTGTCCAGGGGAGGGGAGGGAGGGCGCCTTCTGGCCCTTTGGGCCCTGGTAACTGGCAGGGGCTCCTAGACTGAGCTCAGCCTCATGCCCCTCCCCATTTCTTGTCAATCAAACGATAACACGGACTGTTTAGGGGCAGCTTTGGGTAAGCTAGAAGAAGCCAGAAGTTATCTAGCATCATTAATAAAGTCTGGTCATTCTTTTTCTACTCTGAAGATGAGTTAAGTTTCCAAACTAGTTTCCATTGGCTTAACCATTACCACCACCACCATTATTCAGTTCAGTTCAGTGGCTCAGTCGTGTCAGACTCTTTGCAACCCCATGAATTGCAGCACACCAGGCCTCCCTGTTCATCACCAACTCCCAGAGTTCACTCAGACTCACATCCATCGAGTCGGTGATGCCATCCAGCCATCTCATCCTCTGTCATCCCCTTCTCCTCCTGCCCCCAATCCCTCCCAGCATCAGAGTCTTTTCCAATGAGTCAACTCTTTGCATGAGGTGGCCAAAGGACTGGAGTTTCAGCTTTAGCATCATTCCTTCCAAAAAAATCCCAGGGCTGATCTCCTTCAGAATGGACTGGTTGATCTCCTTGCAGTCCAAGGGACTCTCAAGAGTCTTCTCCAACACCACAGTTCAAAAGCATCAATTCTTCGGTGCTCAGCTATCTTCACAGTCCAACTCTCACATCCATACATGACTACTGGAAAAACCATAGCCTTGACTAGATGGACCTTTGTTGGCAAAGTAATGTCTCTGCTTTTGAATATGCTATCTAGGTTGGTCATAACTTTCCTTCCAAGGAGTAAGCATCTTTTAATTTCATGACCACAAACCAAGTAGGCCCAACTCTAATGCTGTGCTTTTAATAACAATTGAGTTCTTTCTTTTTAAAAAATTAATTTTTATTGAGTATAGTTGCCAGCTGATGTCAAGAGCTGGCTTATTGGAAAAGACCCTGATGCTGGGAAAGATTGAGGCAGGAGGAGAAGGGAGTGACAGAGAATGAGATGGTTGGATGGCACCACTGAATCAATGGACATGAGTCTGAACAAACTCCGGCAGATAGTGAAGGACAGGGAGGCCTGGCATGCTGCAGTCCGTGGGGTCGCAGAGTTGGACATGACTTAGCCACTGAACAACAATAGCTGCTTTGCAATATCGTGTTCATTTCTGCTATAGAGCAAAATGAATCAGCTGTATGTATACATACATACATCCCCCACTTTTGTATTTCCTTCCCACTTAGGTCACCACAGAGCTCTGAGTAGAGTTCCCTGAGCACTGAGTAGGCTCTCATTAGTTCCCCGTTTTATTTGTAGTATCAGTAGTGCATATGTGTCGATTCCAAGCTCACAATTCCTCCCATTCCCCTGCGGTTCCCCCTTGGTGTCCATTCATTTCTTCTCTATGTGTGTCTGTTTCTGCTTTGCAAATAAGATTCTTGGTGGGGAAGGGTGAGAGGCCTTCTCCCCCTCAGTCACACTTGCTGGATTTGGCTGTGTGTGAGGCCCAGGGCCAGCCTCTCTGTGACTCGCCTTCCTCCGATCCTGGAGAGGAGACAAGGCAGGACCCCGCCTGAGCTGGGCACAGACCTGGCTCCGAGAAGCATGAAGGAAAAGATGCAGACAGAGATGGTTTTCCATTTGGGCCTGAGAGCAGAAAAGTGTTCCTCAGGGTCAGAGATCTGCCTTCCGTCAGGCTCAGGTGTGCTGCCTCGCTTAGGGAAAAAACTGGTTTTTGACCCATGAGTCCTGCTTGATGTGGGGTTTCCCAGGTGGTGCTAGTGGTAAAGAACCCACCTGCCAACGCAAGAGATCTGGATTCAGTTCCATGGTTGGGAAGATCCCCTGGAAGAGGGCATGGCAACCCACTCCAGAGTTCTTGCCTGGAGAATCCCAGGGACAGAGGAGCCTGGCGGGCTACAGTCCAAGGGGTCACAAAGAGTGGGACGTTATGGGAGCAACTGAGCACGCACACATGCCTGCTTGACACTGACCAATTTTGCTCTCTTTTTCTTGCTATGCTTCATTTCACAATATTTTAAGTTAGTTTAATTATAGATTGTGTACTCACAGCAAACATTCAAACAGAAATAGGATATAAAGTGATAAAGCAAAGGTCTCATTCCCTGCCCTCCCCACTAATTCCCATTGTTTCTAGGTTACCCTTCTAGTAGTTTTTACTCCTATAGAAGGCTACTTATATATTCCCTTTTAAAAAACAAGCCAACATATGCCAACTGTTCTGCCACTTGCTTTTCTCAGTTTATTGCAATATGATTACATCTACTTTTATATCCCTTCTTTTTCTAATAGGTACACAGTCTTCCATATTTATGGTTATATAGTAATATATTGAATTATATGTGGACATTACTTTGCTAACAAAGGTCCATCTAGTCAAGGCTATGGTTTTTCTAATAGTCATGTATGGATGTGAGAGTTGGACTATAAAGAAAGCTGAGCGCCGAAGAATTGATGCCTTCTAACTGTGGTGTTAGAGAAGACTCTTGAGAGTCCCTTGGACTGCAAGGAGATCCAACCAGTCCATCCTAAAGGAAATCAGTCCTGAATATTCATTGGAAGGATTGATGTTGAAGCTGAAACTCCAATAGTTTGGCCACCTGATGCGAAGAGCTGACTCATTGGAAAAGACCCTGATGCTGGAAAGATTGAAGGCGGGAAGAGACGGGGACGACAAAGGATGAGATGGTTGGATGCCATTACCGACTCGATGGGCATGAGTTTGAGTAAACTTCAGGAATTGGTGATGGACAGGGAAGCCTGGCGAGCTGCAGTCCTTGGGGTCACAAAGAGTCGGACACGACTGAGTGAACTGAACCGATAGGTGGACAGTTATTTCCAGTTATTTTGTATACATGTGTGTGTTTGCCAACAATGCTTCAGTGAACATCCTGGACGTGTATCTTTATGTGCTTGTGCAGGACACGTGTATATGTATGGACTAGATTGCTAAGTTGAAGCTGCTGCACCTTTCATGGCTTCAGTGGGGTTACTGCTTTCTTTTGGGGAGAGGCAGTCTCCTGCTCTTGTTGTTCTGTCATAAGTCGTGCTCAACTCTGCGACTCCGTGAACGCCAGGCCTCCCTGTCCATCACCAGCTCCCGGAGCTTGCTCAAACTCATGTCCACTGAGTCGGTGATGCCATCCAACCATCTCATCCTCTGTCTCCTCCTCCCCCTACTGCTCTCAATCTTTCCCAGCTTCAGGATCTTTTCCAAGGAGTCAGTTCTTTGCATCAGGTGGCCAAAGTATTAGAGCTTCAGCATCAGTCCTTCAAATGAATAATCAGGACTGATTTCCTTTGGGATTGACTGGTTTGATCTCCTTGCTGTCCAAGGGACTCTCAAGAGTCTTCTCTAGCACCACCACTACTGTGACCTCCACTATATCTGCCCATTCTCCTCTTTGCCCTCTACAAGTCTCAGACCTTTATTAGACCTAGAGGATCACCGTTATTGTTTTTTAAATATTTTTTAATATGGACCATTTTTAAAGTCTTTATTGAGTTTGTTAAATACTGCTTCAGTTTTATGTTTTGTTTTTTTGGACCTGAGGGATGTGGGATCTTAGCTGCCCCACCAGGGATCAAACCCACAGCTTGCTGCATTGGAAGGTGAAGTCTTAACCACCGGACTGCCAGGGAAGTCCTGAGGATTACCATAATTTACTAAGAAGAGTTTTCCCTTCCACCGTGGGTCTTGTCCCTTCCTCTCCTTAGCCCCACATGCATGCATGCATGCTCAGTTGCTCCATTTGTGTCTGACTCTTTGCAACCCCATGGACTACAACCTGCTAGACTCTTCTGTCCATGGGATTCTCCAGGTGAGAATACTGAAGTGGGCTGCCATGCCCTCCTCCAGGGGATCATCCTGACCCTGGGATCGAACTCACATCTCTTGCATCCCCTGCATTGTAGGCAGATTCTCTACCACTGAGCCACTGGGGAAGCCCCCTTAGCCCCACAGCCTGCCATACACCAGAGATCGAGCTGGCTCATGCCAGAAGCCCTTCTGCTGGGGAGCAGGGCCCAATGTCTGAAGCTGCATCCTTAGAGTTCAAGAGTAACTGCTGTGCTAAGAAGGAGTGAGGCCTGGAGTCATCTTGCTTTTGTGAGGTGGGAGGATTGAGGAGGGGAATGGAAACTCGATCAAGAGGAGAAAATTCCTTTGGGTTAATCGTGCTGGTGGGAGAAGTTTTATGACACACCGGTAGTACCTAATGCTCAACTGCAACTTCTAAAATTGCCTTGGGTAAAGAAGCAGGAAGCTGTTAACTGATTAAAATTGAATTTGGGGTGGTAAGTTTTTCAACCTTTTGAGCAAGAATTCATCACAAGCCTGTGACCATTAATCCTAAGGCTGCCCCACGTAGGGCACTGGATTTCAGACTAGAGAGACTGGGTTTCACCCATCTTTATGAATGATGTACAATCAAAGCTGCAGCTTCCCTTGTGGCTCAGTGGTAAAGAATCCACCTGCCAATGCAGGAGACACAGGTTCGATCCCTGATTTAGGAAGATTCCCTTGAAAAAGGAAATGGCAACCCACTCCAGTATTCTTGCCTGGAAAATCCCATGGACAGAGGAGCCTGGTGGGCTATAATCCATGGAGTCACAAAAGAGTCAGACTCAACTTAGTGACTGCTGCTGCTAAGTTGCTTCAGTCGTGTCCGAATCTGTGCGACCCCATAAACAGCAGCCCACTAGGCTCCTCTGTCCCTGGGATTCTCCAGGCAAGAATACTGGAGTGGGTTGCCATTTCCTTCTCCAATGCATGAAAGTGAAAAGTGAAAGTGAAGTCGCTCAGTCGTATCCGACTCCTAGCGACCCCATGGACTTCAGCCAAGTAACAACAAATAATCAAAGCTTACAGATGTGACTCTATTGAGCTGTGATGTACTGGACACCTGTCATTTTTCTGTGAACAACATGCAAACCTTGTGTCTTTTGGGGGGACTCCTCACTGTGTGGATCTCAGGACCTTCTCTCCCACTATGGGAGCCCAGTAGGGTGTGTGACCAAGCTTGGCCAAGTGATGCTCCTGTTTGGAACTTCAAAGCTTGAGCAGAAAGTGCAAGGACAAAAGGCCAGGTTCAACTTCACCTTGGTGGTGAGGTCTAAGACACCAGCAATATCTGGTGGAGAGGGTGATGGTTAAGGTGGTGGTGACCCCATGGTAGTATCTCATGTATTCTGCAATCCTTGCAATAAATTATTCTCCTGCTTCCATTGGCCAGAGTTTATATGTGTTGTTCACAATCAAGAGGGCTTCCCAGGTGGCTCAGTGGTAAAGAATCTGACTTCCAGGCAGGAGATGCGAGTTTGATCCCTGAGTTTGGAAGATCCCCTGGAGAAGGAAGTGGCAACCCATTCCAGTATTCTTGCCTGGAGAATCCCATGGACAGAGGATGGGCTAGTCCATGGGGTAGCAAAAGAGTCAGACATGACTTAGCAACTAAACAGGAACAATCACAACCAAAAACCCTGCTGAATGTATGCAAAAACAGACAGAAGCCCAGAGTGTCCTCTGTGGTCATTCCCCTTTCCAGATCTGGAATGATGGCCGTCTCACTTGAAGTTTTCGGACATTGACAACTAGTGGCCTCCCCTCAGCCTACCTCATCAAGGGGACCTGGGCATAGAGATCTTGGTGGCAGGTGCTGTGGTGGCCAGTTCTTGATATTGAATGAGGGTGACAGGTACCCACTATATAAGTAAAACTAGCAGATCGCTGATGCTTCAAATTAATATTTTCAGTTTCTTCTTCCTCCAAACTGTTTCCAATACTGCTGGAGAAGAGGCAAAGTTGGCAAATCTCAGCAGCATCTCCTTTGCACATGTGAAGCTCTGATAAGAATGTTCATGGTGATATGTCAACAGTAGGCAGAGAAAAATAGGAGAACTGACAGTCATCGCTGTCTGCTGCACGTGTTAGAATCAATGCCTTCAATTATGATTTTATAGAACCATATCAGGTTGTAACTGGAAGAGAACTCAGCCATTTATTTCATGTTTATTGTCTTCTATGTGCCAGACACTATGTTAGACACCGAGGATTCGATGACTGACACAAGAGTTTCTACCTTTAGAAGCGCTAGGTTTTATGCAGAGACAGAGAGCAAACACTGGGAGACTAGCCTCATTTCACAAATGAGCAAAGGCCTTGAAATTGCAGAGGGAGTTGTGGCAGAGTTGAAGGCAGGAAAGAGGCCTCTTGGGTTCCTGTTTTCTCAGAAGGAACATTTACTAGGTAAACTTGAGTGGGAGCCAGCCTGCAGGTTTGAGGGATTTGGAGTAGCCTCTACATGCTCTGAAATAAATCACACACGTGCACACACACACACACACACACACACACATGCATACTGCAGAACAAGGATAAACTATCTTCCAGACGAGCCTTGATCTTTGGTCCCTAAGTGATGGCACAAGACAGACTTTAAACATGATAACTGTCATTCCCTGACCCTACAGGTGATCAGATTAAGCTTTAAAATGGAAGATGTGATTACCCATCTCCAGTCTGTAATTGCCTGCTCACAGCTGTTATTAATAGCAGTAAAACCATCCTATCCCGAGGGGGGAGGGATCGTACCCATCACAGTATTTTCCCTAATGACCTCCCACGGCAGTGCACTCAGGGCTGTAGTGATGCAAAGTGTTTCCACATGTTTGAACACTCAAGCCATGCTGCGTATCACACTCCTGCCCGTGCCCTGCTAAGATTTCAACTGTGATTTAGCACAAAGCCAGCTTGTTTCTGTTCAGTCAGGTACATGTTTTTAATGGCTGGAAGAGTTTCCTGGTAGGGAAGAAATAACATCAGTAATATCTAACATTTCCTAAGCACTTCCTGAGGGCCAGGCATTGCTAACTGCTTTACCTGTGCTTTCTCACTTCTTACACAACCCTCTAAGTATGTGGATCCTGGAAACAGACAAATCCTGGTCCCTCCCCTTATTAGGTGGGTGATATAAGTCTCTCTCCTCATCTATAAAGCGGGGATATAGCAGTAATGCTTATTAGAGTTCTTTTGAGATCAGAGGAAATTATTCATGTTAAGAACATTAAACGCAGAGCATAGATCCATGGTCATTACTTAGTAAATGTCAGCCTTTGCTAATATCTCCATAGACCGCTGAGGAAATTGGTTTATAGAAGTTAAGTATCTTGCCTAAGGAAGGTCAAGACAATGAGCCATGGTCACTGCCCTCACATAGTTTGGAGTCTACTTGAGGTTCTTAAACAGGGCTGAATGTTGTAAGCCCAGATGAACCCAAAGAGCCATTGCATTAAGAGACATAATCTTTCTCGGTCATTTTTTCTTTTAAATTATTTCAAAAATCTAAAAAAAAATCCAAGCATTACCATATTGAAGGGATATAGAGAAAAGTCAGACTTTCTCACCTTTGACTCCAATATGTTCAAAACAGTTTCTACCTGTCCATGAATATTCAAGTATGTATGCATGATACATTTTAATGTGTGTACATGTATTATATATGCTTATTTATATATAATAATTTTAAATAAACTCTTTACAAAATCCCTTTAATTCTCCTTTAAAAAATCTCAAGTAGTATCCTGCTATTCAACCTGATCTGTACCTTATTTTATTATTATTTTTTCACTTCATGTATCATGGAGATTGATTCACTTCATTTGATCTAAGTGTATATCATTCTTTTAACATGGTTGCATGATATTTCAGGTGTGAAGAAACCATAATTGATTTAACCAATCTCCTATTGATCGACATTTAGATTGTTTCCAGTTTATTGCTACAAAAATCAATGAATAGCTTTGCCTATATATTTTTGCAAAAATACATGCATATATTTATTGGAGGACTTCCCAGAAGTGTGATTACTGGGCCAAAAGTTATGTGTTGAGAAGTGTATGGAGATTATCAAATTATCCTCAGAGATATTGTATCAATTTGTATACTTCCTTCATAGTGTATGTGAATGGGTTCAGGGTATTTTTTCCTTAGTTACATGGCACTGGACAAGCACTCTTGGGTGAGTGGCATGACTTCTTTTTGTTTCTTTACAGGCTTTCCTAGTGAGAGTGAGTACTGTAATGAGGCCACAGGCATGAATTTGTCCACTCTGCAGTCAGTTAGCTTTGTTGTCTCTTTCATCAAGGTTTCCTGCTCAGTGAGTCACAATAGGGACCAGAGGAGAAAATGGACAGATGGGAAATATTCCTGACCATTTCTGGATTTCCTTAGAGTCTACTTTCCTAAAATAGAGAATTATAAAAAAATTGAAATGTTTAAAAAATAATATTATTTTGTTTGTTAAGCTTCACTGTCACAAGACATGTTTATATCTAGTACAGAGCTCTAACAATTTGGAGATAAAGGACTTATATTTATGCACAATCCTTATTGTACAGAAATTGCTTTCAGTAGACTGTGAGCTCCTTCAACACACAGACCATGGATGTTCATTATGGTATCCCCAGAGGGTGTCTGATGACAGATTAAGTGAATACTGAATGAGAGAATAGTGAATACAGAAAGAATTTGGGAGATGTGGATATTAATTACAATAAATATCTATTTAGTGTATTATACAGTTTGTATTTCATTCGTTCAGAGTACATGTCAACTTGTGTTAGATATGCAGAGCAAGTTCATACTCCAAGCTGTAACCCAGCCATCTATAGACAACAGTAAGCCTCTGTTTTCGTTGCTTATGTTACTTTCCTTTGATTTAAATTCAAAGTTATATCACCATTTAGAATAATATACATGTTTTACTTGTCCGGGTCACTCACTCCTCATTATAGTTGTGATTTTTATCTGTCACGTTGAATTTTTTTCCCCCCAAAATCCAGTCCTTTCAATAATGTCATCACACAGTTGTTTCAAAGGAGCTTTGCGGATGATGAAGAATGCTCTCGGCCTTTCAGAATGTCAGCACATTCAACCAAGATTCCCAGCTTTTGGAAACTTGTCACATCGAATGTACTTTAAAAGGATTTCATAAAGAGCTTATTGGCAATGGTATGGGTATGGATTAGTAAACCATCTGCAGAAAGCTCAGACATTCGGATGAAACTGTTTGCACCGAAACCACAGTGGCGTTTGAATCACACAACGTCCCCGGGTGACTTTGCATGAGGAAAGCTCTGGGCCATTCTGGTTTCCACATTCGTCTGGGTGGAACTGTGTTCTAGGCAGGGGCTGCCCCAAGGCTGTTGAATATCACAGTGAAATCTGAGCCGGGATGAGGGAAAAATAGGTGAGGGAAGAGGAAGAAGAAGCCTTGAAGGGAGCCCCTGCTGGTCACCTAGAAGCATCAGTCGCCTCATGGCACCTGGAAACACACGCCTGGACCAGAGCCATGGTGTCACTCCCGCACCCGCTTTTCACGTAGAAGCAGAAATCAGGAAGGAGCCAATCCATGGGAAGAAAGGAAGTGACTCAGAGCAGTTGGCAAGCCTCCTCACCAGACTGATTCCCAGGAATTCCTCTGAGCATAATATTGGGAGGGTGTGTGGTTCAAGCCTGCCTTTTACTCCAGAGCCCTTTGTCCAAGAAGGATGAAATACTGCCATAGAGTGACAAGTGTCGCCACATCCAGTACGGGTCAGGCCCACGAAAGCACTGAATTCTTCCTGGGAAGTAGATCCTGTTCTTTTGTCTGTTTTCTAAGATATTTTACCAAGCTTGATCAGTCAACACCCACACCACTCCTGGGAGATAGGTCAACGTCATCCTTATCCCAGGTTTGTAGCTGAGAAGCTAGCACACAGATGGTGACTGTGACAAAATTCCCAGAAATAAAGGACCTCAGGGTCAACAATCTGGTTAGAAGTGGGGAAGAGGGGACCGTGGTAGGAATGTACCTTTTTGAAAAAAATTATTTTACTGAAGTGTAGTTTATTGACTTATTTGGCTGCAGGGTGTCTTGGTTGTACCATGTGGGCTCCAGGGCACGTGGGCTCAGTAGTGGTGTCGTACAGATTCGTTGCTCCGTGGCACGTGGGGTCTTAGTTCCCTGACCAGGAACCGAACCCAAGTCTTCGGCGTTGCAAGATAAATTCTTAATCACTGGCCTACCAGGGAAGTCCCTAGTTGATTTATTAATACAGTGTTGTGTTGATTTCTGCTGTAGCACAGTGATTCAATTATATACATACAATATGTTCTTTTTCATAGTTTTTCCCACTATGGTTTGTCACCGGATATTGAGTGTAGTTTCCTGTGCTGTACAGTAGGGTCTCGCTTATTTATTCTGTATGTAACAGTTTGCATCGGCTAATCCCAAACCCCCAGTCCATCCCTTCCCTGTGCCCCCTCCCCCTTGGCAACCACAAGTCTGGTCTCTATGTCTGTGAGTCTGTTTTGTAGATAAATTCACTTGTGTCACGTTTTAGGCTCCAAATGCGCATGATGTAATACGGTGTTTGTCTTTCTGACTCACTTCACTGAGAGTGATCGTCTCCCATTCCATCCATGTTGCTGCAAATGGCCTGCTTTCTTTCTTTTCTATGGCTGAGTAGCATCCCGTTGTACACATGTAGCCCGTCGTCTTTATCCATCCGTCTGTTGATGGACATCTAGGTTGTCTCCATGCCTCGGCTATTGTGAATAGCACTGCTATGAAAATACGGGTGGACCTATCATTTTGAATTATAGGAATGTGTCTTGAAATTTTGCTTGCATAGCATTTTCACAGAATTGAGAAAGCCTGAAGCATATGTGGCTTCTATCCCCAGCTCTGTCTCCTTGGCACCAGCATGGCCCACCGTGACAGACGTGATTTTGCCAGAGGGTTGTCACATAAATACCAGTGGTGGCCCTGGCTAAGGGTTCAGGTTGCTGAACCTGAGGGGGTTGCCAGCCCCTCTGTGCTTTGTCAGAGCTCCCCATTGAACAATCCCTGAGCCCACCTCCTGTGCGGACTCAGGGGACTTCAGGGTTGAAAAGGACCTTGAGAGCTATTCAGTCCAACTCCTCCTTTAAAGGTGCTGCAAAACAAATGTCAAAAGAGAAAAATTCATCGAGATGGTTGCTTGGTAACTGAGAGTGATCATTTTCATATGCAAAACCTGTACTCAATGAATTTGAGTGTGTGTGAGTATGGAGAGAGAGGGGGGCTCTTTTTTTTTTTTTTTTTGCTTTCTCTATCACTTGGTACTGTGTAGGACATATAGTTAAAATACATTTCATTATTTTAACTCAGCTAATGCTTCCCAGGAGGCTCTGTGGTATAGAATCTGTCTGCCAATGCAGGAGACTTACGTTCAATTCTTGGGTCAAGAAGATCCCCTGGAGAAAGAAATAGTAACCTGCTCCAGTACTCTTGCCTGGAAAATTCCACGGACCGAGGAGCCTGGCGGGCTGCAGTCCATGGGGTTGCAAAGAGTTGGACACGACTGACTGAGCACATACATGCACAAACATCATTCATGAGTAGAAACCATACACAAGACTTTGGCAGCAAAAGGAGCAAAGTCTAGAAGGAATGGAAACATGATTGATTCGACTGAGGGTTTTTTGTTCCTTTGCTCTGAAGAAGCAGAAATATTCTTCTCTCAGATTCATTTTGGTTAATATTAGCATTGCTGTTTTAATGACAAAAATTCCCTCTTTTCCCGGGGAGCCCAGTTCTCTGGGACACCTCCACAATTCAGTCCATCCAGACATTGTCTTTTGTTGTTGTTGTTCGTTTAGTGGCATGGCGCTTCTTTTCTGTGTTTTTTTCTTTGTCATATTTGATATTCCATGAGTGTGTTCTCTTGGTTCATATTTGCATGATCTGTTTCCTCTTTCTCTGATCCCCTTCTCGTCAGCATTTTCCACCGTGTTCTACTGTACCGTAGACACGTCAATGGCACGGACATTCAGGCCCATGGACTTGGAATGGGTAAAGTTGTCCTGTATTAAAATAGTATTGCCTGAATGCACATTCAATGTCTGGACTCCATGCAATAGGAAATTACTGAATTTTCATACTGTTATCTACCACAAGGGAAGCCTCTACTAACCGATTTATCTAGTTCATTCTGCAGGTCTGCTAGTCTGATTGAGAAAACAAGGCCTTAATGAACTCCAACTATAGCCAAACATGAGTGCCAAGGAGCAGCCTGTTCACCTTCCCAAGATCCCAGTCTCCCCGGCTTCGTTCATCCTTCCTGAGACGTTCACACCCGGGTGGCCTATGGCAGCTGTGTGGCTCCTGAGCTTAGTTTGGTCCGACTCTTTAGGTTCTGCTCCAGCGAGAGTCAGGGAGAAGGTGTCATGTCTTGACTGGTGTTTTATTCTTCTTCCTCTCCTGTCCAAACCCACAGAGTCTAATCAGTACCCAGCAAGCTTTATTACAGAGTTGGCTTTCTCAGTGACAACTTAATGAAAAGGGACCTTGACTCTCCTCTTTGTTTCTCTCCCTCCATTTCCTTGACTTTGACTGCACCCCACGTGAACTCACTCCCATAAATGGGATGGTTTGCTCTCTCCCATCCCCTGCCTGTTGAGATCTGCAAACAATTGCCTCGTCTGACACTTCTTTCCACAGCTGAACTTGTCTCAGTCAAACTGTGGTCTCTCCTGTTTCGTTGGCTATTTGCTTGCCTAACTCTGAAATGTGCTTCCGCCTCACCCACCCCCTCCATCCTGTGTATTTTGTTTATCCAATGTAGGCGGTTGCCAATATAAAAGGAAGAAAACGACCGGTTAGAGCTCTGAATAGTTTAGAAGGAGGGGGAGGATGAGGGGAGGAGGCCAGAGAAAGAGGGACAGGCTATTTGGAAAACTTCTGGCTGAATAAGACCTCACAAGCCAAAGACCTGGGATAGCTGTCTGTAGAGTCGACTGGCTAAATGCTGCCTCATGACCGCAACAGCCCATTTGGTGAAATGTAGTGTCATTCCCAGTCCGTAGGGTGACCAAAAGTGGGACACGACTGAAGCGACTTAGCACAGCCCAGCGGTGTCATTCCCCTCCCACTGCTAGTGTCTACCAGGTATTAATCATTTCCCTTAGGATTCACTTTCTTTTTTTCATTTTTATTTCAAGTGGTGGAGATGTTCTAGGTTTTTGTGTGTGTGTGATAGAAAATATGTAAAACTGAACATACAACGTAAAAATGTTTTATTTAATACATAGCATAAATGTTAACCATTTTAAAGTGTACAATTCAGTGGCATTAAATATCACCACTGTTTCTAGAATTTTCTCATCATCCCAAATGGAAACTCTATGCCCACTAAGCTCCCCCACCCTTTCCCCAGCCCTTGGTAACCTCTATTCTATTTCTGTCTCTATGAATTTGCCTCTTTAGGAACTGAAACACAGTTTTGAAGTCTTAGCATCCTTAAACGGATAACAGTTGGCTCAAAGCCCCAGCACGCTTCTATCAGATTGTGGAACGAGCCATCTGGTGACTGAATCTTCCCTTAAATAATCCAGGAAACAACCACGGTTCACCTGAATTACTCATACTATGGCTCCTAGCAAACAGTCTGACGTTCCTCTGTATCCTCTTTAAAAGCTTTGTTTTCTCCTTTCCCTTCTTTCATGGTACTTTTCAAATAGCTTACTCGAAACTGGCTTGTCATTAAAAGTTGGCAATTGCCCTGGTCATTGCTCCTAGAAGATTTTAATTCTTCATTTTTTTAAAGAACATTAAAGAAATTGAATTATAGTGGATTTGCAATGTTGTGTTAGTTTTTGGTGTACAGAAAAGTGATTCAGTTATGTTCACACACATATATTCTTTTTCAGATTCTTTTCCATTATAGGTTATTACAAGATATTTTATATAGCTCCCTGTGCTATGCAGTTGGGCCTTGTTGTCTATCTCTTTTATATATAGTAGTTTGTATCTGCTAATTCCCTTCTCCTAATTTATTCTCCCACCTTCCCCTTTGGTAACAATGTCTGTTTTCTGTGTCTGTGAGTCTGTTTCTGCTTTGTGAATAAGTTCACCTGTATCATATTTTAGATTCCACATTTAAGTGATATCATAGATTTGTCTTTCTCTGTCTGACTTACTTCACTTAGGATGATAATCTCCAGGTCCATCTATCTTGCTGCAAATGACAATAATGTGTTTTAAAACAAGTTCCCTATCTTCCTTTTTTAAAATTGTGATAAAATATATAGAACATAAAATTCACCATTTTAACCATTTTAAAACGGACAGTTCTGAGGCATTAAGTGCATTCACACTGCTGTGTGACCATCAGCACTATTCATATCCAGAACATTCTCATCCTCCCAAACCAAAACTCCATACGTACCCATTAAACACAAGCACCCCATTTGCCTCTCCTCTGGCCTCTTATCTTTACAAATCTGCCTATTCTATGTGCCTCATATAATTCCCTTTAATTGACTCAATGTCTAGAAATCCAACTCAACAGCAGAAATGGGATACCACATCAAGAGGAAAGGGGCTTGTTAAACTTCGAGAGTTTATCTTAGGCTTCTGTTTCGACACAGCTGGACTTACAGAGATTTACGACTTGGGGTTCACAGTTAAAAATCAGATTTTTGAGATTCCTTTACTTTTATAAATGCTCACACTGGGTTAGTTGCTTCTAGTAATCAGGAATCAGATGGTTTATGTTTCTTTAACTATAGGCAGAGCTACCTGATTTCTAAAAGGGAGATTATTTCCTCAAGGGACTGTTGACCTAGTTAACAGCTAGAGGGTGGATCCTTGGGCATATTCAGAGCACTTTCCAATGCCTTTGGGGTGAGAGTGTAAATAACACCTATTTTCTTGGCCCAGGGTAAACAGAGGAGCCTGACAGGCTATAGCCCATAGGGTCACAAAGAGTCAGACACAACTGAAGCGATTTAGCGCAGCACAGGATAGCTATTAGAACTGAAGCAGGCACTTAAGTAAGCCATCTCAGTCTTCTGGTTAGAAAAGTTGTCATCATTTTTTAGGTTTTGAAGAGAGGTAGGAAGGAGGAAAGGATTTGAACTCGTTTTCTCCCATCTTGCTCCAGAAGATCAAGATAAATGTGCAGATGTGCTTAAAAGTAATAAGAACAAGAGCACAAAATGATTCTACTAGAATGCTCAGGCGCCATCTTCCCTCAGGAAGCGTTAGCTGACAGTGTGACCTGTAGCTTTGCCTCCTCTGAAGCCCTCAGGTGCTTTTCGGTCCCATTCATCTGATGGGGGCCAGCCATTGTCTGTGTTCAGTGTCTGGTTTACTCTCTAATAAGATTATAAGCTCATCAAAGACAAGACTCAGGTCTTCTCTGAAGTGTTTACCATCGCATCTGCCCTGGAGCTATCTTTCTTTAAGCACCAAACATAGCACTTTGCCCACAGAAGGTGGTCAATCTTAATTTGGTGAGACTGTTCCTAGAAGGAAAAATATCTGATGTGGGCTCTCTGGACTTCTGTTTTTCTGAGTTCTCATTCTTTATCATCACCTCCCTTTCTTTCCTCCTCAACAAGTGTGGGGTTTTCCTTTCTTCTATCCACAGTCCATGCTACCTGCCTAAAGCAGGGGCTCGTGAGCTTTCAGGGGCAGCTGTGGTGGAGCAGAAAGAACACTGCATTAGGAGTCAGAAGACGTGGGGTTGAGTTCTGGAACTTTACCACCCAGAAAGGCCTTGGTGTGCTCATCTGTAAAAATAAGCATAACAGTACTTCCTTTGTAGGGTTGCCATGGGGATTACGCATGGGCTAGGATGTCGGGGTGCATTTTGATCTGTAATGCTCTGTTGGGAGATGTTAGGGTGGTTAGGGACGTGGCCTTGGGGACCAGCTCACCTGGGTGGGAAACTTGGCCATGTCCCTTAGACCCTGTCTCAGATTCTGGATCTGAAAAAATGGCAATGATTATGATACCTGCTTTGCAGGCTTGTTCTAAGACTTCAACAGTGAATGTGTTTGTAGACACAGGGTAGGGCTTCCCTTGGAGCTCGGTGGTAAAGAATCTGCCTGCCAATGCAGGAGACACGGGTTCAGTCCCTGGGTTGGGAAGATCTCCTGGAGGAGGAAATGGCAACCCATTCCAGTATTCACTTCATGAACAGAGGTGCCTGGTGGTTACAGTCCTTGGGGTGGCAATAGAGTCAGGCACGACTTAGTGACTAAACCACAGACACATGGTAAGAAGCATGTGGATGACATTGATTATTGTGTAGTTATAACGAAGTGTTGTTTTTCCATAGTGAGGTGTCATTACTGAATGAAGATAAAGTCCAGTCTTAGCCCAGTTTTGTATTTTGTTCTTATCTTTTTCCCCCAGTTTGCAAGGTGTTTCCACTTGGATAGTTTATCGTCCCCGAAATCTCTATGCCTAAAATGGAATATATAACCACAAGCCTAATGTCTCCCCAAACCTTGGCTGCTATTCAACTCTACTACTGCTGGTGGCGGGCTCCATTCTTAGTTACCCATATTTACATTCTCATAGCTCTCCTTGACTCTTCCCCCACTCCCTCACCCTCTGGGTCGAAGTCGTCAACAGGATGTGCTGTTTCAAACATACTGAGGTTCAGCCAGAAGAGCTGGAGACAATGTCCTTTGCTCTAAGAGAATATTATGATTATTAACCAGCTGTTTTGGCTGGAGTTTTCATAGAAAACAAATCCATCTTGTGCCCTTCCAGCAAGTGAAAAAGTGGATGATTGATCAGCAACGGGTCGTAATAACAAACTTTCTGAAGATCAAAATCACACATCAAAGAACTCTGTGATCTCACTTTCCCGGTTTGAAAATAAAAACACAGATGCATTCTTGATTATGTATATCCTAATCTTTCTGAACTGTATTAAAAAAAAATCTACCATATGATAAGCTTCACACGTGTTTATGGCTGCATTTTCTAGGAGGAATTTCCATTTCGATGTGTTGGTTCCCAGATCGTGTTACTAGTGAGTTAGACAGGATGGAAAATAAGCTATCAAGCTGACATCCTGGATGAATACAACTACAGATTAATGGGTAGGGGAATTCTTTCAGGGCTGTGAGGAAGTACACTGTAAGTTGAGCAGTAATTTCATCAGAATATGCCAGGAGACACGGGCAAATTGACAGGCTGGGATGTGATGGCAGTGAATATATTGGCTTTTGCTATCATCAAAAATGTCAAATGTTCTTTTTAAAAAATGATTGTATGGGTTCATAAGATGGAAAGAAAGAAAAAGATAGTGGCTGAGTTGCTGTTTTTGTTTTTTTTTTTATGAAATAGTTTCAAACAGTGATCAGAAGAGCAAGAAATCTAATAAATTATCTGGCACGCCAGCTTGTTGTAACAGACCACAAAATAAAATCTTGTGATTTCTTCCAGGTCACTGTTAGAGGAACCAAGAAGAAAAGACAAATATCATATGATATCACTTTTATGTGGAATCTAAAATATGATACAAATGAATTTATTTGCAAAAAAAGGGGAACAGACTCAAGATAGGGAAAACAAATTTATGATTACCAAAGGGGCAAGGTGGAGGTGAGGGATAAGTTAGGAGCTTGGGATTAAAATATACACACTACCTATGTAGGGCTTCCCAGGTGGCACAGCATTAAAGAATCTGCCTGCCAATGCAGGAGACCCAAGAGACGTGGGTTTGACCACTGGGTCGGGAAGATCCCCTGGAGTAAGAAATGACAACCCTCTCCAGTATTCTTGATTGGAAAATCCCCTGGGGGCTATAGTCTATGGGGTGGCAAAGTGTCAGACGTGACTTAGGAACTGAAGATACACACACATACTACAGTGTGTAGAAAGAAATAACAAGGACCCGCTGTAGAGCACAGGCAGCTATATTCAATATCCTGTAACAAGCTGTAACGGAGGGGAATCTGAAAAAGAATACGTGTGTGTGTGTATGTGTATGCTGCTGCTGCTGCTAAGTTGCTTCAGTCGTGTCCGACTCTGTGCGACCCCATGGGCTGCAGTGTACACCCACATACAAACAGATACGTATGTAGCTGAGTCACTTTGCTGTTCCCCCGAAGCTGACACAACATTGTGGGTTAACTATACTTCAGTTTTTTAAAAAATGGTTTAAAATTTAAAAGAGGAAAGTTTGATTGAAAATTCAAATACTTAGGTTCTTCTATTTCCTTCAGCTATATGATCTCAACCCACCACTTATTCCCAAGCCTCATTTGTCTGACTTGTAAAACGGGATAATATAATAATATTCTCTTAAATCATGAAGTGGTTGCGACGATTACTTTAAATAAAATAGATGAAAAATCTTTGAAAAATTTAAACTATAAATTATCCTCTTATTAGATAGAATACTTCTTCCAGGGATTTACACCTTTTCCCTATCACATTGTTTTACTGGTTCCAAACTTCCTCTTATCTTTTAGAAATGCTCAGCAAATAGTTCTGTTGTTTATCAAGGAGATGAGCTTGGCGCTTGTTTACAGCTGTTACTGCGCACATAATATTTTCTTCTGAAATGCCTATCTCTCTCCCAGCAGCCCTGCAGGGCAAACAGTGCATTGAAGGTACAGGGATTGATCTGGGGGATACAGGAGGGAGCCCCATTTTTTCCCTAACGAGACTAAGATGATGGATTAAAATGAGGTAAGTTCTTATTTTAGTGTGTTCCTTTAGGTTTGACAAGACATATTCAGAAATAGCCTAATAATGTTAACTGGTATATCTTGATTTACACACAGTTACTATTTGAAAGAGGAAGCTCAGGAACCGCCATATTTAATAGACTCTCAGATCCCATTGTTTCCAAGACGTGTCTCTATGTTGTTTCCTCTAAGAAATAACACAAAATACCACCAATTACAATTTCAAGATGTTAACGATTGGAAGCAGGCCCTGCTTTCAGAGCTTTTAAATCGAGAGAAACTATATGACAGAGTTGATGAAATATGGTAATGTTCTGAGTGTCTACTGTATCCAAGGAATGAACAAGGATGTGCCTTCTTTATTCATTTAATTCTTTCAACAGACCCAAGAGGCAAGTATTCTTTTGCCCACTTCCACAGATAAGCAGGCCGAGATGCAGACAGGTTACTCTGCAAAATGACCCACAACTGATAAATGGTGATGCTGGCATTATGATCCAGGTCTGTCTGATTCCAAAGCCTATAATGCCGTATTAGGTTTCATTGTACCTTGACCTGTCAGGAGGGCTTCCCAGGTGGCGCTACTGGTAAAAACCCTCCCGCCAATGCAGGAAACATGAGACACGCGTTCAATCCTTGGGTTCAGAAGATCCCTTGGAGGAGGGAATGGCAACCCACTCCAATGTTCTTGCCTGGAGAATCGCACAGAAAGAGAAGCCTGGCCAGCCACAATTGCTAGGATCACGAAGAGTTGGACATGATTGAAGCGACTTACCATGCACGCACAACCTGTCAGGAAACTTCATTCGTTCTCTTGGCAATTTAAGGCTAGGAAAAGTTTGGCTGGTAATATTGTGCCCCCCTAGACAATCCGCCCTTTATTTATTTATTTCGTTCTTGTTTTGGCTGCACTGCATGGCACGTGGGATCTTAGTTCCCAGGTCAGAGATCGAACTCCTGCCCTCTGCAGTGGAAACACAGGGTCTTAACCTCTGGACCACCAGGGAAGCCCCATCCTGCTTTTAAAATCATGAGTCACCTTTGACTTGCACTGGATGTCTGGCCCCAGAATTAGATTAGATCCAAGAGACCAATTTGCTGAGGTCTCTTCCTGTAGATGGACTGCATGTTCTGCCCTCAGTGGAGAGAAGGCCACTCCAGAGATGTGACGGTGGTGAGACTCCTGGGTGCCACAAGCCAAGGGGCTGAGGCAGGCAGCTTCCCAGGGCAGTGCCTCTTCATGATGCCATTTTTATTGTGGATGAAAAGTTTGCAAGTCAAAAACAACAGAGAATATAACACACACCCGGTGCCCACTAGCCAGACGCAGCAGATGTCCACGTTTTACCATACGTGCGTCAGAGAAGCCAAAGTCCCTTCTGTTCCCCTTCCCAGTCCCATTGTTCCATTCCCTCCTTCCTTAGATGTCAGTCGCTGCCATCATGAATTTAGTGTGTCTCTTTGTTTTCCCTACTTAACATAATAGTATATATTTAAAACATTTGCAGACATGGCGGCGTGTTATATTTATCATCCTATGAATGTCTTTGTTTCCTTCACATTATGTTCCAAAGATGTCACCGTGTACCATGTTGGTTTGTATGAATCCAGTTCATTCAACTTCTGCTTATTGTTTCGTAGTGTGAATATACCACAAAATCTATCAATTTCCCTATTTTTGGCTATTATACAGAACGTTAGGGCTTTTCTGAAGGCCCAGCAGGTAAAGAATCCACCTGCCGTGTAGGAGACACAGGAGACTTGGGTTCAATTCCTGGACCAGGAAGATCCCCTGGAGTAGGAAATGGCAACCCACTCCAGTATTCTTGCTTGAAAAATACTGTGGACAGAGGAGGCTGGTGCACTATATATACTCTAAAGGGTCACAAAGAGTCAGACACGACTGAGCAACTGGGCACACACACACACACACAGAATGTCACAGTCAACGTCCTTCTGCACATAAGGGACATTTCCTTTAGTGTGTACACGTAGAATGGTTAACTGGGTCACAGGCCGTGTGCGTTTTCCATGTTGCTGAATGTTCTCCAATGTTTGAGTTGGTTTCTACTCCTGTCAGCCATATGTGAAAATTCCCATTGCCCCACATCTTCAATAACGCTTGGTATCGGTCAACTTTTCAAACTTTGTAAATCTGATGAATGGGAAATGGTAACTGTTTTTTAATTTATTGGTGAGGTTTTATTTCCGACAAGCATCAAGGCTCATCTGAATGGCCTGTAACCACAGCCCGGCAGTCTCGGCCTCCCAGGCTTTGTTATCACAATATCCGTCCTCCACCCTCTCTTCAGCGTTTGCAGCAGGGTGTGTGGGAGGCGTGTCATGTCCTGAGGCTGATGACTGCCTCTGTTCCCACATCCTGTTAGTCTGCAGGACTGCAAGGCCATAACAAATATTGACCCCGATTTTCTTAAGTGTAGGTTTCTCTCTGTTAATTGGTTGGGGACATTTAGGAGCCTGATGAGTTTGTGGAGCAGAAAATGCCTCCAGCCATAGGGCCTTGGAGGAAGATTTCCTGTTTCTCCGATAAAAGCAATATTTCTTGGGGCTCCCCTGGTGCCCCAATAGTTGACTTCGCCTTCCAATGAAGGTTCGATTCCTGGTCGGAGAACTAAAATCGCATATGCCTAGCAACCAAAACCAAAACCAAAACCTAAAACAGAAGCAATATTGTAACAATTTAAGATTTTAAAAACTGGTGCACGTTGGGACTTCCCTGTAGCTCAGATGGTAAAAATAAATGGCCCACGTTTTTTTAAAAAGTCTTTTAAAAAAAAAGCAATGTTTCTTAAGAATCTGTGCCCACAAGACATGGTGGCAATAACTTGTTGGTTAGGATTCCCCTGGATTCTTCAAGTCCAGTTACAAATTAGACCTTGTGTAGTGTGAAAGAAACTGCACTTGGGGTACTTAGCTCATCTCAACTCCACCTCTTAACAAATAGATGATCTGGGAAAACGTCTTAAAGCCACGTTTTTCTCCTCTGCAAAGAGGTGATCTTAACGCCTACACTATAGAATTGTTAGGATTAGATGAGGTAACGCAGACATAGGTAAGGGCTCTTTGGTTACCTATTTGTGGTAATAACTATCTGATTTATTTTAACTGACTCAACTTTTAGAAACTGGGAACTCTCAAATAAATACCTTGATTTCTTGCTTCCCTTTTAAAAAAATTTGAAGCTCTGGTAACACTGGACCAGATCCTATGTATTTTGATAATCCTAGGCGGCCCTCTGGATGGTCAGGCTTTCTTTTATTTGTCATGCCCCTCGTCCCACATTTATTTACATCTCCTGCCTGGCCCTTGGGGAAATCAATTTGCAGCTTCCCTGATTGCCAGTCTTCAAGGTTCCTTCATGAAGATTAAGCCATTGTTCTCTGAGCTGGTCCTTGGGGATCCTGTCTACTGCTTCCAGGGATGGAGAGGACCGAGAAATAATATTTGGTGACTGGCTGGCTCTGTGCTCTGTACTTTACATGCTCTGTATTATTTAACCCTCATAGTAGCTGTGAGGTATTGTGTGCACTATCATCCTCAAATACATAATAAAAGATGCGTATGACAAATGGTGAAGCAACCTTGATGAGTTGAACAAACTGCGCCAGGACATGCCACTACAGAGAGACAGAGCAGGGATGTGATGCTGGCTATTTAGAACACCTAACCTACTCGTGATACTGTGCCAAAGGAGAGAAAATTAGCTTCTCAAAGATTTGGGGGTTCATCACTATTAAAGTGAAAGTGATACTCACCCAGACTCTGCGACCTCATGGACTGTAGTCCGCCAGGTTCCTCTGTTCATGGGATTCTCCAGGCAAGAATACTGGAGTGGGTTGCCACTTCCTACTCCAGGGGATATTCCCAACCCAGGGATTGGCGGGCAGGTTCGTTACCAGTAATGCCACCCGGGAAGCCCTCCTGACAGGTCAGTGTACAATGAAACCCAATGTGGTATTATAGGCTTTGGAATCAGACAGACCTGGATCAAAGCCAGGTCTCCTGCATTGCAGGTGGATTCTTGACCACCAGCGCCATATAAGGCTCCACCTAAATGTTCTGACACTTGTTGCTCATTTTCAGGTCTGTTTTTGGGAAGAGGTGAACCAGGATCACCTGGAGGACAGGCATACCTGAGAGCCCCGGGGAGTTATTTTCTGTGCCTCAACTGGAGCTACCTCCTCCTTCAGTGACCATTTCCCTCAAGGACCAAGAGACCTCCTCAGATGAGGTGTGCATGCATCTGCGGGGAAGGTTATAAATTTGGCTGTGTCCCAACACGCTCTGAGGCAGAGGTTTGGGGCTTAGCCAGTCAGACCTCCTTTTTACCTGTCTGACTGAGACTTCCCAGAAGAGCTCTGGAAAGTCAGAGAAAATGTCAGCTGGAGTGTTTGAGAAAGCAGAAACAGGATGTATTTCACACTGAAGGTAATTACACGGTGGGTGTGTAGTAAAGGGGACTGAGGCAGTTGAAGTCACACAACAGAGATGCCTCCGATTGGCTGAGGAATGTTTCTCCGTCGTGGATAAATATTTTGCAGCAGTTACCTGGGTGAAAACCAGCTTCCTGTAAAGGATTGATTTAAAAAAATAATAATAAATACTCTTGAGGGCTGCGTGCTCTGTAATTATTTCCCAGCTAATGGTACCAACTCAACTTTATGCAAAGGGAAGGTTCAAAAACAATCTTCATCCTTCAAGGACCATTCCCAAGTGTGTAACTATCGCTCCACAGCTTCAGAGCTGAGAACCACTTGTTCCTTTGTTCTTCAAACAGAATTCACAGCTACAGAACCCTCCTTAAAAAAAGAAAGCCATTTAATTTAACCCTTATAATGTAGCTGAAAGTCCCGTGTGTGACCTTAGAAGGCAGAAGGCTTAACACCGAGATCCTTGGCCAGGGAACTTCTGTAAGTCTTTGTTGTCACCTCCATAAATAAGATAATAATATGTCTATTTCTGCTAGGTGTAGTGAAGTTCAAGTGAGATTGTGTTCCATTAGGCAACAAACATTGAGAGTTGGTTATACCTGGCACTGTGCTAGATGCTGGGAACAAAAAATGAAAGGATCCTTCAGCCTCGAGAACTCCCTGTGTAGAGGGGACAGACCCTTCAACGAGTGACCTGTTCCATACTAAGGGGTACCCATGGAGGCACAAGTCCGTTCCTCGGACAGGAGCCCCAGGAGGCCCACGGCCATCACCCTGGAATGACAGACGTGGGAGGTGGCCCCAGGCTGGGTCCCTAAGGTGTGCAGGTCCACCGGAAACAGGCGGGGACGGCCGGAGGAGCCCCGCGGTGGGTGTGAAGCAGCGTGGGGATCACCCGCAGCCCTCTCGGGTGGCTCAGAATTACACGGGACACAGGGCAGGATGGGGGCGGGAAGATGAAGCTAGGGAGGAGGGAAGGCAGCGTGGGCAGAGCCAGCCTGCGCGCTGCCGGTGACTCGCTTGGGTTTCCTGGTGCAGGGTCAGCCCTGGAGGAAGGAATATTGGCAAGCGTTAGCAGGGTGAGTAAGGGACAGCTGAGGTCGTCCCGGTTTGCCCTCATCACGTAACATGGAGCCGGTCGACGGCTGCCCAGCCAGCTATGTAGAGCAGGCCTCCTCTGGACCTCTATCACTCCCGAATCTGCTCCTTTATAGAGTCAGGTACCTCTTTTAAGAGACTTCTCGCAGCCGTCCGCCTGTTCCTCCCATCCCATGCCCTCCGGGTCTCGGACTCGTCCTCAGTCAGGATCACGGAAGTGCTGGACCACACCGTCCAGGGCGCCGCGTGCATAGGTCCCTCTTCCTTATTCTCGCGAGAGTTTCCAGGCCCCAGACAAGGCTGCCCCTTGAATCTCAGCATCCCAATGTCTCCATCTCTGTGATTCTATGGTCTCCCCACCCGCCTTGACGTTGCCTCCAGCAACCCGTGAGAGGAGAGGTCTTAGGTTGCATAAAAGGTCAAGAGCCGACTTCCCAACAACCAGCTGCGAAAGGAGCTTGCTGGTTCTACTCCCTTTCTTACCTTCAGAGGCAATAAAACATCGTGCCCCGGATATCTGACTGCTGAATATTAATAGCTAAATGAAAAACATTATGTCAATCTACCATGCAAAACAGCATTAAAATTTAAAAATATATGTATAGTTATAATTTTTATTTGACTAATGGACAAAATATTAAATATGACTGAATTTAATTATCATTGTACATGCATGGATGACCTTTTCATGAGTGGCAATGAATGAATAATAAGTAAAGACCTAAATAATAATAAAGTATTATATAAAGACTCTTGAGAGTCCCTTGGACTGCAAGGAGATCCAACCAATCCATTCTGAAGGAGATCAGCCCTGGGATTTCTTTGGAAGGAATGATGGTAAAGCTGAAACTCCAGTATTTTGGCCACCTCATGCGAAGAGTTGACTCATTGGAAAAGACTCTGATGCTGGGAGGGATTGGGGGCAGGAGGAGAAGGGGACGACAGAGGATGAGATGGCTGGATGGCATCATCAACTCGATGGACATGAGTCTGAGTGAAATCTGGGAGTTGGTGATGGACAGGAAGGCCTGTCGTCCTGCAATTCATGGGGTTGCAAAGAGTCGGACACGACTGAACTGAACTGATAATATAATTATTACATACATTTTATTTTCTTGCCTTATTTCAGCTTAATTACAATCTATGTTATAATCAAGATTTTCACATCATTTATGCTCACTTGTAACAATGATATAAAGAGTTAAAATGACCTTGTAATTATTTGAAGGTAACAAAGTATAAACATATTTTATTTATAAACAAATTAAGTGGAAAATTTTAGAATTATTGTAATATACATTTCCAAATAGTTATTTTCTCCTAAGATAGTCAAAATTACCTTTTAAAATGGAGGCCAATTATAGACTATAATTCATAAATATAAAACCTTTAAATCAAAGTGACTTAGAGCAGTGTTTTTAATTCTTTGAATATTTGAAACCTATTAAATATTTTATAAAAATAAATCTATTGTATTTCTAGCATTAAATGTCTCTTCAGATGCCAACATAATTGCATGTCATGTGTATATTTATAAGCACACAAGTCCAAATGTAATATGAGTTGTGGAATATTGCAGAATGATTCTGTTGTGATGACCTGCTAATTTGTAAGTACTTCCAGAATCATTCTGCTGCTGCTGCTAAGTTGCTTCAGTCATGTCCGACTCTGTGCAGCCCTATAGACGGCAGCCCACCAGGCTCCCCCTTCCCTGGGATTCTCCAGGCAAGAACACTGGAGTGGGTTGCCGTTTCCTTCTCCAATGCATGAAAGTGAAAAGTGAAAGCGAGGCAGTGACCCCAGGGACTGCAGCCTACCAGGCTCCTCCATTCATGAGATTTTCCAGGCAAGAGTACCGGAGTCATTCAGTGGACCAGCAATACTGTGAACCAGTATTTAATTTTGCAAGAGTCTGTGTCTTCTAGGCTATTTGAAAGGAAGGTCTTCGAAAGTTAATTACTTTGTCTTTTACCTTCACACTTCTGTCACTCAAAAACTTTCAGCACTTTGAATCAGTGTTCATCACTGACCTTGGCAGAGGCCCAACCCATAAACCTTCCCAGTGTTTAGATACAGTTGTCTATTGTTTCAAGGACAGGCAAACAAGAGGAGTGGACAGGTGATTCCCTGGGCCTGAATGGCATTCACTGTGAGAACAGTTCCATTATCAGAGAGAATGTTTGCAGGTTATGCTGTGCCACTGATGAAAGTCTGATCTTGGTAACAAATGATAGAGGAGCCCATGTATTTCTTTACTAGGTTTTTTGATTGTTTGGGTTATGTGTGTTTATATTATACAAGGCCCTCTAAAGCAAGGACAAATAAAATAATGCTGCTGCTGCTGCTGCTGCTAAGTCACTGCAGTCATGCCTGACTCTGTGCGACCCCGTGGATGGCAGCCCAAGAGGCTCTCCCATCCCTGGGATTCTCCAGGCAAGAACACTGGAGTGGGTTGCCATTTCCTTCTCCAACGCATGAAAGTGAAAAGTGAAAGTGACGTCAGTCAGTCGTGTCCGACTCTTAGTGACCCCATGGACTGCAGCCCACCAGGCTCCTCCGTCCATGGGATTTTCCAGGCAAGAGTACTGGAGTGGGGTGCCATTGCCTTCTCCAAAATAAAATACAGGATGCACAATTAACTTGATTTCAGATAAATTAGAACTATTTATTTTAGTGAAAGTGTATACCCTAATTGCATAAAATACACTAATATATCCTACATATACAAATAAATGCTAATTTAGTATATTAGAAATAGATGGGGAAACAGTGGAAACAGTGTCAGACTTTATTTTTTTGGGCTCCAAAATCACTGCAGATGGTGATTGCAGCCAGGAAATTAAAAGACACTTACTCCTTGGAAGGAAAGTTATGACCAACCTAGATAGCATATTCAAAAGCAGAGACATTACTTTGCCAACAAAGGTCTGTCTAGTCAAGGTTTTTCCAGTGGTCATGTATGGATGTGAGAGTTTGACTGTGAAGAAAGCTGAGCACCGAAGAATTGATGCTTTTGAAGTGTGGTGTTGGAGAAGACTCTTGAGAGTCCCTTGGACTGCAAGGAGATCCAACCAGTCCATTCTAAAGGAGATCAGTCCTGGGTGTTCATTGGAAGGACTGATGCTAATGCTGAAACTCCAATACTTTGGCCACCTCATGAGAAGAGTTGACTCATTGGAAAAGACTCTGATGCTGGGAGGGATTGGGGGCAGGAGGAGAAGGAGACAACAGAGGATGAGATGGCTGGATGGCATCACTGACTTGATGGACATGAGTTTGAGTGAACTCCAGGAGTTGGTGATGGACAGGGAGGCCTGGTGTGCTGCAATTCATGGGGTCCCAAAGAGTCGGACACGACTGAGTGACTGAAATGAGCTGAACTGAACTGATAGTTATACTAAAAAAAAATTGTTCTTTGCTTATCTGAAATTCAAAGGTCACTGGAGCTTCCAGCAATTTTATTTGCTAAATCTGACAACCCTCAGGGCAAAGAACATGCTTTCTCTTGCCCAGGACTAAATGCAGTTCTGAGCTCAAAGAGCTTTATTTGGAACATAGAAAAAGAGAAAAGCAGATTTCTGAAAATCACAGCCATGACTCCTGTAAGAGGAATGTGGAATATTTCTTTTACCTATCACCCAGGTAGGTAGAATCAGAGAGGTTAATTTCTCATCAAGAATGTCTGTGGGAAACCAGAAGATGAGTTCTTCTCTTGCAAATGTTTCTTTAATCATGAAGCTATGAAATGTTATTGGCTTATTCTGTCATAAAGCTCGAATAATCCGTAGCTCTTCATTTATTTATTCATGCATACATAAAATATACATTAAACCTTTTTATGTACCGTGCACATAATATTTAATAGTTGAACAGTCCTATGAGGTAGATGTTATTATGTCAGTTTCACAGATACAAGAAATGAAGCTCAGTGAGGTTAAATAATTGGCCTAAGATCACCTACTGGGCACATTAGAGAGGCCGAGTCTAAGCCGATGTTGTTCTGATATACAACTTCTAGTGGAGATGCAGGAGAAGGCAGTGGCACCCCACTCCAGTACTCTTGCCTGGAAAATCCCATGGATGGAGGAGCCTGGTAGGCTGCAGTCCATGGGGTCGCTAAGAGACAGACACGACTGAGCGACTTCACTTTCACTTTTCACTTTCATGCATTGGGGAAGGAAATGGCAACCCACTCCAGTGTTCTTGCCTGGAGAATCCCAGGGACGGGGGAGCCTGGTGGGCTGCCGTCTATGGGGTCGCACAGAGTCGGACACAACTGAAGTGACTTAGCAGTGGAGATGCAAGCCAGGGTGCAGAAAGGAGAGAAGAGTTAGTCATTCTTTAGTGCTTCTTATACCCCAGGCATAACTGTTTGTGGTTTAAACGACTAACAATCTTTCCTGTTCTTGTCAGATAGAATTCTGACCTTTCACCAAAAAAAAAGGAAGAAATACAGGATTGTTTCCATAAGATAAAAACTGTTTCCATGAGGTTAAAAAAAAAAGGTGTTTTCTCTTCTTAAACTTGTATGGAAATGCAAAGGATCTAAGTTGCCAAAACTATTTTGTAAATGGACAGAGTTTGAAGACCTATACTACCTGATTCAAAGCTTATTATAAAGCTACAGTAATCAGATACACGTGGTGTTTGTGTAAGAATAGACACATAGGTCAATGGTAGAGACTAGAGTCCAGAAATAAATGCGTACATTTGTGGTCAATTGATTTTTGAAAAGGGTGCACAAGAAGAAAGCATAGTCTTCTGGAAAAACTAAATATCCATTTGTGAAAATAAACACACAACAGCAACAACAATAAAATGCTTAGATCCTTAGCTCACACTATACACAAAAATAACAATATATACCATAAATCTAATTATAAGGACCCAAACTATAAATGGGGCTCCCCAGGTGGCACTAATGATAAAGAACCTTCCTGCCAATTCAGGGGACATAAAAGATGTGGGTTTGATCCCTGGGTTGGTAAGAGCCCCTGGAGGAGGGCATGGCAACCCTCTCCAGTATTCTTGTCTGGAGAATCCTATGGATAGAGGAGCCTGATGGGCTACAAAGAGTCAGACAAGACTGAAGCGAGTTAGCATGCAAACTATAATGCAAAAAACTTTTTTTGAAACCTGCTGTTCATTCTAAGACCTGAGAATTAAGGGGTGAATAAAGTGTCAAAAAACCCCTTTCACTGATGAGCTTACATCCTAGTGAGGATAGACAGATACTAAACAAAATGTTTAAAATTTTTGTAATATATAAAGCAACTATAGATCAATAAAATTTTTGGCTGACTTAAAATTCAACATTCAAGAAACGAAGATCATGTCATCTGGTCCCATTACTTTATGGCAAATATATGGGGAAACAGTGGAAACAGTAAGAGACTTTCTTTTCTTGGGCTCCAAAATCACTGCAGATTTTGACTGCAGCCATGAAATTAAAAGATGCTTGCTCCTTGGAAGAAAAGCTATGACCAACCTAGACAGCATGTTGAAAAGCAGAGACATTACTTTGCTGACAAAGATCCGTCTAGTCAAGGCTATGGTTTTTCCAGTGGTCATGTATGGATGTGAGAGTTGGACCACAAAGAAAGCTGAGCACCGAAGAATTGATGCTTTTGAACTGTGGTGTTGGAGAGGTCTCTTGAGAGTCCCTTGGACTGCAAGGAGATCCAGCCAGTCCATCCTAAAGGAAATCAGTTCTGAATATTCATTGGAAGGACTGATGCTGACGCTGAAGCTCCAATACTTTGGCCACTTATGTGAAGAACTGACTCATTGGAAAAGACCCTGAGGCTGGGATAGATTGAAGGCAGGAGGAGAAGGGGATGACAGAGAATGAGATGATTGGATGGCATCGCCGACTCCATAGACATGAGTTTGAGCAAGCTCTAGGAGTTGGTGAGGGACAGGGAAGCTGCAGTCCATGGGGTGGCAAAGAGTCAGACATAACTGAGCGACTGAACTGACTGATATAAGTTGGTGATAAGAGCTATTGAGAAAAGCAAGTCAGTAAAGGGGTTATAATCTTATGGACCTGGTGTCTGGAGGGCACAACTGGGAAGATGAAACATGAACAGAGACTTAAAGGAAGTGAGAGTGAGACACCGGGCATACTGGGCAGAGCTTTCCATGTAGAGAATGGAAAGCGCAAGGGTCCTGGGGTACACAGAGCTACAAGGAGTCTCGTGTGGCTTGAGGCGAACACAGGAGGGAAGAGGGCTCATGGCTCCAGTCACAGGCCTTGCAGCCCATCGAAAGGACTTGGGCTGTTATTCCTAGTGGGGTGAAGAGCATCACATCTGATGCAATTAGAAATTTTAAAAACAAAAAATTCTAGGAGAATAATGTTTTTCATGATACAATGTTATTTCTGTCAATTAGAGAGCTCTCCTGAAGACCCTCAGCATAAGCACATTGATCCTTAGCATCTTTTGGAATAAACTAGTTCGTAGGATTCATTTCAAACTCCTTACCGGGATGGCCAATGCTCTGTAGCCTAAATCTCTAAAAATTAAAATTCACAGTAAGCATATACACCCTCCAGATATGCACAGAGTATACATGCACATGCAGCAGATCGTATGCCATTTCCCATTCACTTGACTCAAATGTTACTTGTACTGTGAATGTCTCCTTCATTTCATCAACTTCCCTCTCTACTCTCAAAGCGCTTAGTAGACACCTGAATTAGTCAGGAGAGGTGGATAACAAACACTCCCTACATCTTCCAGGTGTAGAAGAACAGTGATGTATTTCTAGTTGATGCAGAGCAGGCTGTAGTTTGGGAGCCCCTTCTGAGTAGCTGAAGAGGGAAAGCTCAGCATCGCACATAATGGCTACCCATCCTTCCACAATCACTTACGATATCAAATGAAAACTCTAAGGAGTCTCATGTGCTGTGCTGTGCTGTTTTTAGTCGCTTAGTCATGTCTGACTCTTTGCAACCCCATGCACTATAGCCTGTCAGGCTCCTCTGTCCATGGGGCTTCTTCAGGCAAGAATACTGGAGTGGGTTGCCATGCCCTCTTTCAGGGGATCTTCCCAACCCAGGGATCAAACCCAGGTCTCCCACATTACAGGTGGATTCTTTACCATCTGAGCGACGAGGGAAGCCCAAGAATACTGGAGTGGGTAGCCTATCCCTTCTCCAGGGGATCTTCCCAACACAGGGATCAAACCCAGGCTCCCACATTACAGGCAGATTCTTTGCCAGCTGAGCTACCAGGGAAGCCCATGGAGTCTCATGCTGCTGCTGCTGCTGCTAAGTCGCTTCAGTCGTGTCCGACTCTGTGTGACCCCATAGATGGCAGCCCACCTGACTCCCCCATCCCTGGGATTCTCCAGGCAAGAACACTGGAGTGGGTTGCCATTTCCTTCTCCAATGCATGAAAGTGAAAAGTGAAAGTGAAGTCGCTCAGTCGTGTCTGACTCTTAGCGACCCCATGGACTGCAGCCTACCAGGCTCCTCCATCCATGGGATTTTCCAGGCAAGAGTACTGGAGTGGGGTGCCACTGCCTTCTCCATGGAGTCTCATACTGGCAGCTAAATGCTTCTGTCCAAAAAATTTTTCCCTAACATTTATTGACCAGAGCAACTCGCCCCTGCCTAGAAGGGCAATTAGAAATATTGGTAGATAGCATCTCGGGTATCATAGAGCCTCTTTACTAGAGCTTGTCGGACTTGATTCATCTATTTGTGTGTCTCCCCCACGCATCACACATTGTCCTTCTCAAAGGTCTGTCACTTATCATCTTGATTTATTTTGACCTAGCCCCACTCTGTCCCTGGCACGTAGTGGGTGCTGATTAACCTTTTAGAAAACAAATACATAATTTTTTTGCATAGACGTTTATTCATTTTTATTCTTTAAATTATTACTATTATTTGGCCTTGCGGCATGTGAGATTTTAGTTCCCGGACCAGGGATTGAACCCGTGTCCCCTGCATTGGAAGTGCAGAATCTCAACCACTGGACTGCCAGGGAAGTCCCCACATATATATTCTTTACGGAAAGCTCACAGGTGTGGCTCAGAGAAACTGGGCGTTCTGCATTTTTGCACTTTATTTTCTTTCTGGTAAAAGGCAGCCCCAGATCCTCAAGTTTCCATTTGTTCGCCCATCAGTTGAAGGATGATCAGCTGCATTTCTCACCACTTGGCTGAATCAAATCATAAGGGACATTTCTCACCACTTGGCTGGGTCAAATCATGTGGTTTACGATTTTCAACAAATTATGGAAAAGGACCGTTAATTTCTCACTGTTGTTGGAATATTTACAACAGCCTGATTTTTGCACATACCCACTCTCCAGGGAGCACAAGGCAGTTACAGGCATTAGCTAATGCAGGCAGGTCTGGGGAGAGGGATGCAGGTATAATAGTCTCCATTGTCTGGGATGCAAAGTCAGTATGGTCCGGTGATTTACACAAGCACACCCGGGAGCCTGCAGTCCTTGATTTCCTGACTTCAGCTCACACATCTCTCCATTTCCTCTGATTCTGTCTTCATTTTTCAAATCTAAAAAAAAAATGTACAAAAGTGGCCAATTTTACTTGGCCTCCTTTTAAGGGATCATTTTTCTTTTCTAATATCTTTTTCATCTTCTAAACAACCTGGGTTCAAAATAATTAATATAGTAACAAATCCACCGAAATGGCAAACACTGCTCTGAAGCCAAGGTCTCTTCTTGGGTTTGGCTGGATCAGCTCAGAGCATCAACTTAAGTGACCTCAAAGGACCCATCCCTTTCTAAGATTCCGTGACTCCACAGTTGAGAACATCTCCAAATGAAATCTATCCTCATTTTAACAAGTAGATCCAAACCCACTTTCCAACGGCTGTCTCAGGATGTGTGCCCAGCACACTTGGCCTTGGGTGGTCTGTTAGCCACTCTGACTTCTATTCTTTTGGGGAAAAAGTGATTCAGAGGCTAAAACTCCCCCACCATACAATGTTGTGAGTCATCTGGCTTTTATACCTTTTTCCTTCCACTTCATCTGTCAGTTCATTCATTGATTTCTTTATCCATTCATCAAGCAGGTGCTGAGTACTGCTCTGTGTTGGACAGTGGGCTTACTGTAGGACATGGAAAAGCGTCAGGTTTCTGCCCATTGGCATCTCATCATACAATGGGAATATGGATAATTATAATCCGAGGTGGTAAGTGTGATAATATGCACACAGTGTTTTAAAAGTCCCAAGAATAGGTTCCTCATCCAGTCTTGAGGTGGCCAGGGAAGAAATCAGGAGGGCTTCCTGTTAGAGGTGATGGCTCAGTGTTCAGGTATGAAATGTGTACCCAGGGAAATGAGAGAGTGAATGGAGAGGAATGAGACAGGACTGCCTGACAGCCCTGAGGGTCCTCGTGAGATTATTAGTCATAAATTTAAACTGAGGAGCTACCCTGGTGGTCCAGAGGTTAAGAATCTGCCAGTGAAAGGGACATGGTTCGATCCCTGGTCCGGGAACTAAGATCTCACATGCCACGGAACAACTTAGCCCTTGTGCCACAACTACTGAGCCTGCGCACCCTAGGGCCCATGCTTTGCAGCGAGAGAAGCTACCTCAAAGAGCAGCCCATGCACAGCAACTAGAGAATAGCCCTCACTCCCTGCAATGAGAGAAAGCCTGCATACAGCAGTGAAGACCCAGTGCAGCAAAAAATAAAAATAGTAAATGAATAAATAGAGACTGTGGAGCCTGACAGAATGTTTTTCTCCAGCCGAGTTCAAATGCTTGGGTATAGGTGAGAGTAGATGTGTGTGTGTGTGCGTGTGTGTGGTGGAGGTGGTTTGAACTTTCCAGGGTTTGGATTTTACAATGAATGTGGAGGAAAGAAAGGAGAATAAAAATGATAGGGATACATCAGGACGTCCCTGGTGGTTCAGTGCTTTAGACTCTGTGATCCCAATGCATTGAGCCTGGGTTTGATCCCTGGTCCGGGAACAGGATCCCACATGCCTCAACTAAGACATGTAACAGCCGATAAAAAACCTATTTTTTTAAAATGATAGGGGTGACATTTAAGGGATGACTGTATTTATGGCCAATGACACATCAACTAGGAAGAGAATAGGGGTATGAAAAAATGAAACCAGAGGACTTTTGGAGCCGGAGTTCTGGACTTAGGGGATTGAGCTGGAAAGATAAGAGAAGTGGTGTTTGGAGAGTGGGATGCTTAAGGGTGAGATTACAGAAAGGTTATGGTTTGAGGAAAAGACAAGATCATGGGAATGAGAACTTTGGAAGAGGGAAACACGGGGAACTGAGGGACTGAAGGATATTGGATGGACTGTCTACCCCGTGTAACATTAAAGTCACCAATGCTTATGGCAAGAGTTGTATTTGTTTCTGTTGTTGCTGTAACAAATGACCACAGATTTAGTGGCTTAAGCAACACGAGTTGATTATTTTCCTTTTCTGTAGGAAAGAAGAATAACACAGGTCTCATGGGCTAAAATTAAGATGTCAACAGGGCAGTGTTCCTTCCTTGAGGCTCCAGAGGAGAATCTGCTTCCTTGCCCTTTCCAGCTTCTAGAGGCTGCTTGTGTTCCTTGGATGGTGGCCCCTTCCTCCAACCTCAAAGCCAGAAAGTGTGGGTCAAGTCTTTCTCGTGTCATATCACTCTGATCTCTGTTTTCCCTCTCCTGCTTTTAAGGACCCTTGTGGTGGCTTAGCTGCAAAGAATATGCCTGCAATGCAGGAGAGCTGGGTTTGATCCCTGAGTCAGGAAGATCCCCTAGAGAAAGAAATCGTAACCCACTGCAGTATTCTTGCCTGGGAACTCCATGGACAGAGGAGCCTGGTGGGCTACAGTCCATGGGGTTGCAAAGAGTTAGACACAATTGAGCACATGCATTCTCTTCACTCTCTTCTAGGACAGGGGCCATATTTGATATACCCAATAATGCCAAGGGCTTCTGTAGTGGCTCAGATGATAAAAGAAAGGGCCTGCAATGTAGGAGACCTGAGTCTGATCCCTGGATCAAGAAGATCTCCTGGAGTAGGAAATGGCAACCCGCTCTAGTGTTCTTGCCTGGAGAATTCCATGGACAGAGGAGCCTGGTGGGCTACAGTAATCCATGGGATCACAAAGAGTCAGACCCAACTGAGTGACTAACACTTTCACTTTCTTTCATTAATGCCGAGCACAGTCCCGGGCTTGTAGATCAGAAGTTCAATACAGAATTGATTAAGTCCCTTGTACATTTAATTTTTAGAAGCGAGAACAGGCAGGTTACCTCGACCACCTTCCACGCCTCCACATTCTTTCTTACAATGACCAACTTTTCAGTGACTTGGGAATTTTGCCTAATGTGAGCAATCTTGTTTCCTTCTAGATCCATAATGACAGCTGACAGTTACTGAAAACTTTCTTGGTGGGACTGCTGTACTCCAAGCAGAATCTCATTGAATTTAACCCTCCCAGCGACCTGAAGAGGGGATACGTGGGATACGTTTACTCTCCTCATTTTGTGGATGAGGAAACTAGGGTCTGGACTAGTTAGAACACTGTTCCTGAGGCCTCACGGGTGAAAGGTGTGTGGAGCCCAAAGGCCGTTCCTTCTCCTCTTTGATGTGCAGCCTTCCGTTTGTCCATCATCCTTTCTTCTTTAATCGTGAAACAGCAAGCAACAACTCTTAGAAAGGCGTCACTTGCTCAGGATGACCACGTTTAGACTTTACTGTAAAGCTTAATTTTTGTTGTGAAAAATATAAACCTCAAGAGTCCTTGGTAAGAAGCTATGACTTCAGGATTGGTGTGTAGGCAAGGGACTCCTGGATGTTTTGGAAATGAAGTCTAGAGTAGCTCCTCTGTGACTTGCAGGGTCTCTAGCATCCTTTCCGGTCTGTTCTAGGAAATTCTGTTTCCTGTAACTTGTCAATGTGCCAGTGAGGCTGAGAAGTGCTTCTACTGGGAACACAAGACTTGTGGTCTGTGTGCCCCATGGATCTTTTCAACTGTGGGAAGAATGACGTGTGTTTTCTAAGCACATCACTTGAAACCATGATTTAGTAAACTTAAAAAATTAACTAACTTTTTAAATTGAGGTAGAGAACAATTAAAAAATGTTTGCATTTTACATTGGAGTACAGTTGACTTATAATGTTGTTGTTCGTTTCAGGTATATAGCAAAGTGATTCAGTTATATGTATATATGTATCTATTCTTCCTCAACTTCTTTTCCCATTTCAGTTCAGTTCAGTTGCTCAATCGTGTCCAGCTCTTTGCGACCCCATGAATTGTTAGTACAGAATATCGAGTATAGTTCCCTATGCTATACTGTAGGTCCTTGTTGGCTGTCTAATTTAAATATAGTAATGTGTATATGTTAATCCCCAATTCCCAATTTATTCCTCCTCCCCGCTGGTAGCCGTAAGTTTATTTTCTAAGTCTGTAAGTCTGTTTCTGTCTTGTAAATACATTCATCTGTATTATTTTTAAAGAGCTTCTACATATAAACAATATCATATGATACTTTTCTTTCTCTGTCTGACTTACTTCACTTGGCTTGATCATCTCCAGGGCCATCCTTTTTACCTTTAGGCCTTTTTGCCTTTAATGCAAACGGCATTATTTTATGCTTTTTTTCTGGCTGAGTAGTATTCCACTGTCTATATGTACCGCATCTTTTTTATCCTTTCATCTGTCAACATACATTTAGGTTGCTTCTATATGTTGGCTATTGTGAATACTGCTGCTATGAACATAGGGGACAAATGTATCTTTTTGAATATAATTTTGTCCAGCTATATGCCCAGGAATGAGATTGCTGGACCACATGGTAACTCTATTTTTAGTTTTTTGAGGACCCTCAATTATTTTAATTGAGGTACAGTTGATGTACAATCTTATGTAAGTTTCAGGTGTACAGCAGAGTGATTCACAGTTTTTAAATGTTATGTTCCATTTATAGTTCTTATAAAACATCGGCTAGATTCCCTGTGCTGTAAGATATCCTTGCAGCTTATTTTTTTTTTAATTCATAGTAGTTTGTGCCTCTCAATCCCCTGCCCCTACTTTGCTCCTCCATCCTTGCCTCTCCCCACTGGTAACCACTTTTTTTTTTTAATTGGAAAATAATTATTTTACAATGTTGTGTTGGTTTCTGCTTTACAACAATTCTAATCAGCTATATGTATGTGTGTTAGTTGCTCAGTCGTGTCTGACTGTTTGTGATCTCATGGACTGTATCCCCCCAGGCTCCTCTGTCCATGGAATTCTCCAGGCAAGAATGCTGGAGTGGGTTGCCATTCCCTCCTCTACCCACTATGTGTGTGTGTGTGTGTATATATATATATATATATATATATATATATATGTATCTCCTTTCCCTCATGAGCCTCTCCCACCCCCACTCCCCCATCCCACCCCTCTAGGTCACCACAGAGCACCAGGCTGGGCTCCCTGTGTTATATAGTAGCTTCCCACTGGCTATTTATTTTACACATGGTAGTGTATATAAGAAAAAAAAGTTTATCAGCTTGTTCTATGTCTGGATGTAGGGGGAATTAACTTTGGAGCAGAAATTCTGGTGAAGTCCAGAGTATTTTCTGCTTTCATGGTCTTTCTCCACATTTTCTTTCTTTCTTTTTTTTTTTTTTTTGCTTGTGTCTGGAGAAGTTGCATATCACTCGTATCAGTCCATTTGACCAAGTGCTGTAGGATGGAGAAACTGTTCTAAGCCCTTCCAGGAAGCAGCCTGATGATTCTGAAGGTCAAGGAATTTCAAGTCATGGATGCACAACCAGATCTGTGCTTTAAACCCCTCCAGAGAGAGGGTTTAATAAGCTGCTAAGGTCTCCAGGGATGGAAATGCCAACATTTTTTTTTTTTGCAATGAACTTTAGTCTCTCACAGCCCTGTGATTGCAGAGTGAGTTTTACTAGCTAACATTGAAATCCCAGTTTTGGAGAAAGCCAGAATGGGCCTTGTTTTCCCCTTGGCTTGGCTTGCCTTTCTCTCTCTGATGTTCTGGTAGATTGCATTTCCTCGGAGCGATGACGCGACACGACGCTTACAAGAGCAGATGCAGAACCTCTTAAGAGCTTGATTGTTCTGGGTCCACGGTTGTGATTAAGCATTGGAGAGATCTCCTTAGTACCTTTCTGAAAGGTCAGGCATTGACCTGATTTTGATGGGCACCGGCGGATGGGCTCTTGCCTACTAGCACTCTGATTATCTTGGTTCCAGGTGTGTGCAGGGTCTGGTAGTGATTCTCCAACATAGATGTGTTCCAAAAGAATACAGAGCCTCTGGATCTTTGAGATCTGATAGGGTCTGGATCTTTGGACTTTAAGGAAGTTCCCCAGGAGATTCTGATGCACATAAATGCACATTAACATTCGCTGTTGGAAGCACAACACTAATTACATATCTTCCAACCCTAGCTGTATGCTGGTGAGTTGCGGTGCTTATAAAGTAAACTATAATTCCTGTGGGTGACCTTTCATAAAACTGTTCCTTATTAAGTCTGGATGAGAAGAAATAGAAGGTACCAAAGGTATTATTCTCTTACAAGGCAATCAGGAGAAAACCAGAGTCATTGATAAGAACAGTTGCTAAGTAACCAGTTGAGGCCAGGATGGTAAAGTCACTTGAAAATAAAATGTCAAGGCTTGTGGAGAGGGGGCTTTATGCTCCAGGTAAAGAGCCCTTCTTCACTCTCTTTGGTTTTTTTCTTTTTGCTGGTCAACATACCTGAAGGCAGCATCCTCCTCAAATACTTAGAGAAATTCTAAATGATATTTCAAATGAAGGCTAAGTCATTTATACAAGAAAGTAAAAATAGAAGTTAAGTAAATAGTTCTTAATGAAGCGGAACTGAGTAAATTTTGTTTAAAAATTGAGTAATTTGTATTTGTGAGTGAAGTTTTGCTAAAGGATCAATGTCTCAAAGAAATAGGCAGCAGTGGGACTTCCCTGGTGATCCAGTGCTTAAGAATCCACCTTCAAATGCAGGCATCATGGGTTTCATTCCCGGTCCAAGAAGATCCCATGTGCTTTGGGGCAACTAAGCCCATGTGCCGCAACCTACTGAGCGGGCACCCGAGAGCCTGTGCTGTGCAACAAGAGAAGCCACTGCAACGTCAAGTCCACGAACTGCCTCTAGAGAGAAGCCCCCACTCTCTGCAACTAGAGAAAGCCAAGGTGCAGCAACAACCCAATGCAGCCGATAAATAAATATGTAAATAAGTTTGGTTAAAAAGAAAGAAATAGGCAATGGTATTGCCATGAAATAAATAAAAAGCAGAGACATCACTTTGGCATTGAAGGTCCATATAGTCAAAGCTATGGTTTTTCCAGTAGTCATGTACAGATGTGAGAGCTGGCCCGTAAACAAGGCTGAGCACTGAAGAATTGATGCTTTCCAATTGTGGTGCCAGAGAAGACTCTTGGGAGTCCCTTGGACAGCAAGGAGATCAAACCAGTCAATCCTAAAGGTAATCAACCCTGAATATTCATTGGAAGGACTGATGCTGAAGTTCCAATACTTTGGCCACCTGATGCAAGGAGCCAACTCATTAGAAAAGACCCTGATGCTGGGAAAGATTGAGAGCAGGAGGAGAAGGGGATGACCAAGGATGAGATGGTTGGATGGCATCACCGACTCAATGGACATGAATTTGAGCAAACTCCAGGAGATAGTGGAGGACAGGGAAGCCTAGCATGCTGCAGTCCATGGGATCACAAAGAGTTGGACGCGACTGAACAATTGCCATGAAGATAAGCGAAACTTGTAAGGGAGTGCTTTAGGCAGGTGGCTGCCCCCGTAGCTAATCCTCATTCAAGCTGTGGGGGCTGAGTGTCTGTCAGTCCTGCTGGGATTTGAACATTTGAACCTCGATTTCTCAGGGTATATAGGGGGATTTCTATGTTTCTAGTTGGTTCAAATATACTCTGGATCAAATATACCCTCTCTTATTCCCCATGACAAACCCCAGCAGGCTGGTATGGGACTTGAGAAACAAAACATTAAAACCAAGGGGAAAATAGCTACTAAATGTTCCATGAGACTTAATCTGTCGGAAAACCTTTCTAAGGGCCCCATAACTCTTGGCATGCCAGTGGACAGCATCTGTATGTTTACTTATTACTATTTTTATATGGCTGATTTCTTTCTATTTTTTTAATTGGAGGATAATTGCTTTACAATGTTGCATTGGTTTCTGCCTTACAACAATGTAAATCAGCCGTAATTATGTACATTCACTCCTTCTTGAGCCTCTCTCGCTTCTCTCATCTCACCCCTCTAGGGAGCCCAGCCTGGCATTGCATGTGTGTGTTTAGTGCTCTGTGAAGGAAGAGACATCCAGCGACTCCCTTCAAGGCAAGTGTTGGCTTTCTGATCGCACCTCCAGGACACACTGTAAGGCCCTTTTCAGGATCAACTGTCAAAGCCAGGACTGACAGGGCCTCCTAACACTGTGGGCCTATGTCTGCCCGGCCGCATTTTTCTAAATTCAAATTTATAACCCGGGCAAATATTTGTTTGTGGGGCAACGGCATGGAATATTCTTGTTAAAAACTGCAGACATACAAATATTTTGTCCAACTCCAGTGTTGGGTTTCGATCACCATGTTCTCAAACACGAGGTGAGTCGAAGATGGTCTTGGACACAATTTTCTCTCCAAACATGCCCACCTGGGAAGGATTTTGAGGGTCTTATTCAAGGTTAGATTTGCTATGTTGGCTGATGTTCAGACTTTAATCCTACGAGGAAATGTGAAAGGGAGCCTTTTTTCTTTTTCTAAGACCTCCCTCCCCAGTTTCTTTCCATTTAGAAGAGAATACATTTTCCGGATTATAAACTTAAGTAAACATTTGGTTTGGTTCGAATAATGAGAGATGCTGGACTGCGTCAAGTCCGTTGTCCTTGCTTGCGTCTGTTTCTGGCTCTCAGGCTGTCAGTTTCACATGGTCAGCTCCAGAGAAGCACGTCCCTCGGCGTGGCGTCCCCTCAGCTCAGGTGGGCAGAGTGTGTGTGTGTGTGTGTGTGTGTGTGTGTGTAGTGGGCGGGTGCATGGTGTTCCTGGCTCAGCAGGCCACTGGGCTGCGTGTTTGTCGGGCTGCATGCGTCCACTTGTGTGCTGTTTGGGCCCACATCGAAGCTCCCTGCGGCAGCAATGCTGTGAACTTGGCCTCCCTCCCTTCATGAAACAAACACCTTCCCATCACTGTGGCTGTGCTCCCTGGGCTCCAAGTCGGAGATGCGATGAGTCAAGGACGTTTCAAAATCTGGGATGGAAGGAGAGGGGAAAAGAGCATTTATGGAATTCCTCCTCTGGGCCGGCTAGTTTACATCTGTTCTTCTGTAACCCTCACCCAGACTATTGGATCGGCCAAAAGGTTCCTTTGGATTTTTCTGTCCCATCTTATAAAAAAAACTCAAATGAACTTTTTGGTCAACTCAATACACTGTAAGAGGGGGAAGTCATCCCTATTTAATGGATGATAAAATTGAGGCCCTGCCCCATGAAATCATTTGCCCAAGGTCATGCAGCCAGTAAGTGGCCAAGCCAAGATGTGAGTTCCGGTCTGCCTGAATCAAAATCTACGGCATCTCTGCGACCTCGTACTGGAGCTGGGGTTTAGAATCCATCTAATTCTGGTTGGAGGGTGAAGCTTTTCTCCAGTAAAGCTCTTTCTCTCCCTGGTGGCTCAGCCAGTAAAGAGTCTGCAATGAGGGATACCTGGGTTTGATCCCTGGGTCTGGAAGATTCCCTGGAGGCAACCCACTCCAGTATTCTTGCCTGGAGAATCCCATGAATAGCAGAGACTGGTTGGCTATGGTCCATGGGGTTGAACAGAGTCGGATACAGCTGACTGAGCATGCATAGTGATTTAGCATGTGTAGTCGATTTAACAATATTCTGAGTTTTAGGTGAACAGCAAATGGACTCAGCCATACATACACGTGCATCCATTCTCCTCCAAACACTCAGCACTCCATTCTCTTTCTGGAGAATTCTCTCTTGTAGCTTGTCCTGAGTGGAGGCAGCAGTGGGGAATGTATTCAGGGTTCTAGGAGCTTTCTTTGACTCTGTAAAGCTGGGTTCCTAATTATATCATCCCTATAATGGGCTCTTGGCTCTGTACTCAGCTTCCCAGGCTACTCACCCTCCTCCAGATCCTCCTTCCCACTTCCCACCCCACCACAACAGCTTTTGGATATACTTCTTGCCTGCTGAGCTTAGCTGAGCAGCTTTCTGTTACTTACCTCCACCCTCCTAGTCAGTTCAGTCACTCAGTCGTGTCCAACTCTTTGTGACCCCATGAATCTCAGCATGCCAGGCTTCCCTGTCCATCACCAACTCCTGGAGTTCACCCAAACTCATGTGCATCGAGTCGGTGATGCCATCCAGCCATCTCATCCTCTGTCGTCCCCTTCTCCTCCTGCCCCAAATCCCTCCCAGCATCAGAGTCTTTTCCAATGAGTCAACTCTTTGCATGAGGTGGCCAAAGTATTGAAATTTCACACTCAGCATCAGTCCTTCCAATGAACATCCGGGACTGGTCTCCTTTAGGATCGACTGGTTGGATCTCCTTGCAGTCCAAGGGACTCTCAAGAGTCTTCTCCAACACCAAAGTTCAAAAGCATCAATTCTTCGGCGCTCAGCTTTCTTCACAGTCCAACTCTCACATCCATACATGACCACTGGGAAAACCATAGCCTTGACTAGACAGACCTTTGTTGGCAAAGTAATGTCTCTGCTTTTGAATATGCTGTCTAGGTTGGTCATAACTTTCCTTCCAAGGAGTAAGCGTCTTTTAATTTCATGGCTGCAATGATCACCCTCCTAGAGATAACTCCAAACCTGCAGCAAATAGAACTGAGGATCCAGGCTCAAGGAATGGGTGACTCCTGCTCTGTTTTCTCCTCTCCACTCCCCCCTTTCCCTGGAACATGTTTCTCCGCTCTTAGGGAGTATGCAAGTTCCAATCTCCATGTGTTTTCCCAACAAAGCTATTCCCACAAAAGATTATGAAATGTACTTATCTTTAAAAAAAAAATTATTTTGTATTGGAGTATAGCCGATTTCCCACTCCAGTATTCTTGCCTGGAAAATCCCATAGTCAGAGGAGCCTGGCCGGCTGCAGTACTTGGGGGTTGCAAAGAGTTGGACATGACTGAGTATATACAACCAACCATAGCTGATTAGGGCTTCCCAGGTGGCCCAGAGGTAAAGAATCTGCCTGCAATGCAGGAGCCACAGGAGACCCCAGTTCGATCCTTGGATCGGGAAGAAACCCTGGAGCAGGGCATGGCAACCCACTCCAGTATTCCTGCCTGGAGAATCCCATGGACAGCGGAGCCTGGTTGGCTATGGTCCATGGGGTTGAACAGAGTCGGACACAGCTGAAGTGACTGAGCATGCATAGTGACTTGGCACCCGAAGCCAATTTAACAATATTCTGATAGTTTTAGGTGAGCAGCATATGGACCCAGCCATACATACACATGTATCCATTCTCCTCCAAACTCTCCTCCCATCCAGGCTGCCATATAACATTGAGCAGAGTTCCCTGTGCTCTACAGTAGGTCCTTGTTGGTTATCCCCTCTAAATGAGGCAATGTGTACGTGTCCATCCCAAACTCCCTAACTATTCCTCACCCCTGCCCCCACCTCGTCCTTCCCCCCACTTGCCCCAGGAGCCATACATTTATTCTCTAAGTCTGTAAGTCCACTTCTGTTTTGTAAATAAGTTCGTTTGTATCGTTTTAAATTCCACATATAAGGGATGTCATAGGATATTTCTCCTTCTCTATCTGACTTGCTTCACTCAGCCTGAAACGCATTTATCTTAAAGTGAAAACGCCAATAAGAGCTTTAAACAGAACTTCCTCCCCCATACCCCGCTTCCTCCCAGGGAATTTGCAGTTTAACAGGCCAAAGAATGAAGGGAAAAGGCAAAGGCTTGAGCCATCTGGGGAAACTAGGCTCCAGGGAGACTTAAGAGGGATCTTCTTTGAAAAGGAGGTGACCTTCCAGGGGTCCTGTGGATATGACCTGGGCAGGCCTGCAATGGACCCCAGTCAGGACCTCTCCAGAACTGGGGGAACCTCTGAGGGCCAGACATTTGCTGTCAGGGCTTGTCTAGGTTCTGACAAAGGAGGTAGGCTTGATCTCCTGGGAAGAGTTTCAGCTTTATTGCACTTGTAAGTGGACAGATTAAGGGGGACCCCAGAGAAGAGAACCAGGCATGTCTTTCTTGATGTAAGATAAGCCATTTTTGGCCTGAGCCATTTTGTGATCTAAGCTTGGCCTAAATGCTTGCCCTTGAGCAGGTCTCAATAATTAATGATTTTAAGAGAAGGGAAGGAATGCGGAACAAAGGCAAAGTACCCAAGAAACAGTAGTCCTGGGAAAAAGAGACCTAGTTCTTTCTCTGGGGAATAGATGGGGAAAGAGTGGAAACAGTGTCAGACTATTTTTCTGGGCTCCAAAATCACTGCAGATGGTGACTGCAGCCATGAAATTAAAAGACGCTTACTCCTTGGAAGGAAAGTTATGACCAACCTAGATAGCATATTCAAAAGCAGAGACATTACTTTGCCAACAAAGGTCTGTCTAGTCAAGGCTATGGTTTTTCCAGTGGCCATGTATGGATATGAGAGTTGGACTGTGAAGAAGGCTGAGTGCCGAAGAATTGATGCTTTTGAACAGTGGTGTTGGAGAAGACTCTTGAGAGTCCCTTGGACTGCAAGGAGATCCAACCAGTCCATTCTGAAGGAGATGAGCCCTGGGATTTTTTTTGGAAGGAATGATGCTAAAGCTGAAACTCCAGTACTTTGGCCACCTCATGCGAAGAGTTGACTCATTGGAAAAGACTCTGATGCTGGGAGGGATTTGGGGCAGGAGGAGAAGGGGATGACAGAGGATGAGATGGCTGGATGGCATCACTGACTCGTTGGACGTGAATCTGGGTGAACTCCGGGAGTTGGTGATGAACAGGGAGGCCTGGTGTGCTGCGATTCATGGGGTCGCAAAGAGTTGGATGCGACTGAGCGACTGATCTGACCTGATCTGATCTGATACATACAGAAGAGTCAGATACAGATAGTACAATTGAAAGTCAAGAATTTTGATTTTCCATCACTGTCCTCCACTCTTTGAGTTGGAGAGACATCAGTTGAGTGAGTCCTGCCTGAACTAACCTCCCTAAACCTAGGCTGGGTTGAGGGTTTTATGAGATGCATGCCATTTGGATCCTTTGATGCTAAAAAACTTAGTATAGAAAATCTTATCCATCTGCTCCAGTCCATAGACTTTCCAGCTTAAATCCAGATGCGTTTTGTCATCAGCTGTTTGCAGACATTCCTCAAAGCTTCAGATTCACGATTTAGCAGCTGCATTTACTGTGGGCTGAATTGTGTTGCCATGATTCTAGGGGAGCCCTGGATAAACTTGTGAGTATCCATGTATTTACAGGGATAACAATGCAGTCAGGCAGAAGGAGTTCTGCTGTGTGTGTAGGGATCCCCAAGGAACACAGCTAAGTTCTGAGACATTGCTCTTTACCTATAAAAACAGTGCTGCCAAAAGCCCTGAGTGAGGAGGCCCAGAGGTAGCTATCAGGCAGCTGTTTTGGTTTTTCCTTGTGTCTTGTAATAAATACTGTTTTATCTCTTTGATTTTATGTAGCATTTTATGCTTTCCAGATCTTTTTCAACTTTTATCTCTTTTTACCCTCTAAAATAACTTTGCAAAATAAACAATTATCATCTCCATTTGATATATGAAAACTTCAAGTTCATTAAATGTGATATTTAGAAAACTTGAGTAATGAATATCTTTAAATGAAGTTTTCTTAGAGATCAAGTGTTGACAAATTATTTTTCTATAGAGTTACATCAGAGATCAGATCAGATCAGTCGCTCAGTCGTGTCCAACTCTTTGTGACCCCATGAATCGCAGCACGCCAGGCCTCCCTAATCCATCACCAACTCCCGGAGTTCACTGAGACCCATGTCCATCGAGTCAGCGATGCCATCCAGCCATCTCATCCCCTGTCGTCCCCTTCTCCTCCTGCCCCCAATCCCTCCCAGCATCAGAATCATTTCCATTGAGTCAACTCTTCGCATGAGGTGGCCAAAGTACTGGAGTTTCAGCTTTAGCATCATTCCTTCCAAAGAAATCCCAGGGCTCATCTCCTTCAGGATGGACTGGTTGGATCTCCTTGCAGTCCAAGGGACTCTCAAGAGTCTTCTCCAACACCACAGTTCAAAAGCATCAATTCTTTGGTGCTCAGCCTTCTTCACAGTCCAACTCTTACATCCATACATGACCACAGGAAAAACCATAGCCTTGACTAGACGGACCTTTGTTGGCAAAGTAATGTCTTTGCTTTTGAATATGCTATCTAGGTTGGTCATAACTTTCCTTCCAAGGAGTAAGCGTCTTTTAATTTCATGGCTGCAGTCACCATCTGTAGTGATTTTGGAGCCCCCAAAAATAAAGTCTGACACTGTTTCCACTGTTTCCCCATCTATTTCCCATGAAGTGGTGGGACCGGATGCCATGATCTTCGTTTTCTGAATGTTGAGCTTTAAGCCAACTTTTTCATTCTCCACTTTCACTTTCATCAAGAGGCTTTATTCATTGCACAATCATTGAAAATCTACTAACTAAATATAAGCAAGACAAAAATATTGATAGATTTGAATTGATAGCATTTGTTTCATATGTTGGGTGATATTTTGCTGAAACTTAATGACTAATATTTGGCTTAATAGTATACCCATGTATCTATATTTTTCATTCCTGTCAACATGATTTCTTTGATTAGTTTGAGTTATCGCATTTACCATAGTCACTACTCTCCCATTTTAACCTGACTATATTTTAAACCATGGATACATGGTTGTGAAGGACCAACCAATTGAGAAGTGTAAATCAAAATGCCACGCTCAAAGTTTAAAGAGTTAGTATTTAATGAAAAGTCCTCATTGCGTATTTTCTGTAATACTGTTGATAAACCATTGGAGATTGGTATAAACAGAAACACGATCCAATGAAAAAGTTTATTCACAAAGTGATATTACTTTGAATGAACGCTCTGGGATGAGGTTTCCACTGTCCACTGTATTTCCCCATTTCAATTACCCTCTATTAGCAACGCGTTCTAACCCTCACTCTTCATTGTTTCTTAAAATCTGCTCCAATCCATGGGGCTCATTGAGCTGTGCCTTCTTTTCGTCAGAATCAGTACCTCCTCTTCCCATGATCCCACAGTTTATGTCTCTGAGTTCACTCTGCCTTGGGTTACAGTTAGCAGCTGCACGCCTGGTTTCCATATTGGGTGGAAAGCTTTTAAGTCAGGAAACTTCTCATAATCTTTGTGGTCCCCAATATGAATGTCACATGCATAAATGCTTAGTCATGTCTAACTCTTTGTGACCCATGGATTGTAGCCCACCAGGTTCCTCTGTCCACGGAGTTTTCCAGGCAAGAATACTGGAGTAGGTTGCCGTTTCCTGCAATGTCCTAATTTGGGGGGAAACTAGAGTGAGGGACCTTCGTAGGTCATATACATAAGCCCCACAAGGAGCAGACCTCAAATTGCTTGCTTTCTGACATAATGGAAGCCTCTCAGCCTAGATTGGTTGACACAAAACTTGAAATATTCAAAATCTGAGCAGATTAAGGACCCCTCTGACCCCATTCATCTCATCTGAGTTTCTTGTTTGTAGAAGGGAAACCAAGTCTCAGAGAAATAAGATGACTTGCCCAAGGAGAGGTCACACAGCTAAATATTTGCAGAACCGGTATTAGCTCTGAGCTCAGTGTGCTCCGCTTCATCAGGCAGCTTCCCTGCCTTCAACGCTTCACTGATTCCTGGAGAAGCTGTTCAAAGCAGCCTGCTCTGAACTCAAAGAAGAGGCTCAGTCCAGTTGTTCATTAGAAGTCTACAACATTGACTTATACTGCCTGTGACTGTCCGATATTTAATATTTTTAAAATTAAAAATTGAAATCTTCATCAAAAATTAAGTCTTGGGTCATATTAACAGAGATAAGGCTAATTAAGGACAGAACTATAGTTTTGTACTGTCCAGCGTATAGAAAGCTCTCAAAAAAAAACTGTAGTTTTGTACTGTCCAGTGTATAGAAAGCTCTCAAAAAAAACTGATATGTTATAATGAATGAACCAACTCTCCACATCCTAAATCCCATGACATTATAAATCCAGGCACAGATGAAATGAACATGTGGGCTTGCAAATACAAATTGCAGATAGTGAGATTACAGAGCTGATAGGCAGTCTTCATTATATTATTCACACACTACTTCAGGGGTTGGCATTATGGCCCTTGGGTCAAATCTTGTACTTCTTTTTGTTAATAACATTTCATTGAAACATGACTGTACCCATCTGTTTAAAATTGTCTGTGACTGCTTTTGCGCTGAAAGAGCTAAATAGCTGTGACAAACACCATACTGCCCATGAAGCCTAAAATCTTTATTATCTGGCTTTTTACAGAAAAAACCTCTAGACATTTATACTCCACGTGTTTCTTCATCTGGGGTTTGTTACTCCAGATCTCTAGACATATTTCTGGAATTATCCCAGAACTTTTATTTATTCATTCATTTCTTTTTTAACTTTTTATTTTGTGTTGGAGTACAGCCGATTAACACTTGTGATAATTTCAGGTGGACAGCAAAGGGACTCAGCTGTGCACATACACTGCCACATAACATTGAGCAGATCCAGAACTTTTAAAAGTTGCGTTTCATGTCTATGACGATCTGGAGTTAAAACGAACATGAGCACGCTCTCTGCCTTCCACATGGTTTCTTTAGAACCTGATCACAGTGCCTTGCGTTTTAGTGCCTGCATTTGGATTTGGGTTTATGGTTGCGAGAAACATGAGAAGGTGGGAAGACCTCACAGCAGGCTAGACAAAGTCCCTTTAGGAGCATCCAGGGCTGTTCTAACCACTTTGCCTATGACTTAGAGGCATCTACCCATGAGTCAAGTAAAATACACCAGCTTTCTCTACCCGCAAGAGACTCCTCCTGGAAGCCAAACACATTTTGGGTTGCTCTGAGGGAAAAGAGAATAGTTAGTTTTGCTATATGGAGGGGTAAGGAGGGTCTGCATTAAGCTTTGCACAGGGTGTGTTTTTCTTAGTTACTTGACCAGTGAGTGTTCCACATGTTTGTAAAGTGGGCAGTAGGTTTCCAAGGACCTGGCCTTTTGCCAGAGGAAATCAGTCGTGTTCCATCTGGATGGAATAATTATACCATTTTGCTCCCAGACTGAACATGTGTCTCTAGCAGGAAGTATAAAGTTGGGCTTGATCATCCTATTAAAATGGTATTCTTGAGCCATTTACACATCCTAGGGGGTCTACATCAATCCAGTGAGATTCCTGAAGAGAGACAGGGAGATAAAAGCAGACAGTCTTTTAAATGTTCAAGATCTATGAAAGATAAGTCTGATTGGTTTGTGGGGGAACTTTCAAAGCAAGAAAGCAGGACTTGACTTATAAAGCTTGAAACCCATGACAAGGCAATCAAAATACTGGTTTCCCCAAAGTAAAAGACATCTGTGGCATTTCAGACCAACTAACTGATTAGAGGAACTCAATTCCAGTCTTGACTAGTTGAGACAAAATTTACAATTGCGAATTTGAATAATCCTTTGGGAAAGAATTACATAGAGGAGACATAAAGATAATAAATGCCTCTAGACCCAGTAATTCTGTCTCTAGAAATTTTTCTTAAGGAAATAATGCACAGAAACCAAAGAATGTGTAAACAAAAATGTTCACTGCTACATCGACTTTAAGATAAAAATAAAGAAACATTTATGTAAAAATATCAGTGGTAGGAGAATGTTTAGTCAGTTTTGCTATATCAATATTATAAAACTATTCAAATGAATAATTACAAAGAACATGTAGAAAAATGGAGAAATGTGCTATAATTTAAGTAAAAATAACAGCAAACAAAGTAGAATGCTTACTATAATCGTGGATATGTGAATACTATGTGCAAGAGGTAATATCAAAGAATGAAAATAGATAATTAGGTAGTGAGGTATGAAGGGTGACATTTAAAATAGTTTCTTTAATGATGTTGTACTTTTTTTTTTTTTCCAAAAAAGAATTAGGGCAGTCACTAATTAAAAAGCCAAAAGCTCAGGTAAGGGCAAACAGTAAAGAAACGCCATATTTTAATTTTGACACAGATTTGATAGGCTGGGAAAAATAAAATCACTGTATTCAAAATATCATAAGGATTCTGAAAAGTCTCTAGGTACCAAAAGTCAGTGATTCTCTCATGGGCGCTAACGAGAAATGACCACTTACTATGTAGAAATGTGCAGTAAGTCCCGTCCATTTGAACCTTTAAGTTACAAGCTTTGAAAGACGAGAATGTGCCCCTGTGTGCTAGCTGTAATACTATACTCCTGGACATTTCAAGGTGCTGTACCGTCAGGTTAAAACTAGTTTCTTTATTTTTTGTGTTTGCTATGTATTATTTGTATGAAAGGTATTATAAACCTATAGCAGTACAGTACTATAAAGCCACTTGTGTTAATTGGGTACCTAGGCTAACTTTGTTGGACTTAGGAAAAAATTGGACTGACGATCATGCTCTCTGGATGGAACTCGTTCATAGGTAGGGGACTCATTGTACTTTAGACTTCAAGCATCCTTTGTGGCCAGCAGTAATACTATTCCCATTTTTCAGATGATGTGATAGGTGTAAAGAAGACAGGAGATTTGCCCATGATCACACAGGTCATCAGTGACAGAAAGAAAAAGAAATCAGTTGCTCAGCCATGTCTGACTCTTTGAGACCCCATGGACAGCAGCATGCCAGGCTTCCCTGTCAGTGGCAGACCTGGGATTTAGTCCAAGTCTGACTGGAGGGCCAGTGCAGCTGTTGAATTGGAAACCCTTCAAGACGTTATGCACAGAGAGACGATCTCTTGGACTAGAAAACTCTTGGAATAAGTACGCACTTGATTGTCAGAAAGACCTGAGTTTGGATTTGCCTTTTGCATCAGGCAGGCTGCTTCTGATGAAAGAGAAATAGAGTCTGACTCATCCTGATGCAAGTACTTAGGAAATTTATTCTCTCATGTCACTTGGAGTTCAGAGGTCAGGCAGGCTGTGGGGTTGGTAAGGTTGGCCACTTAGTGGCACCATCCAGGACTCTTGCCCTCTTGCCCTTCTGTCAGCCTCAGAGTGATCTTTACTGGGAAAAGGATGCATTGAATCTTTGTCTGAGGAAGAAAAGAGAGCACTCCTACCTGGGACGATGTCTCAGTGCAGGGAAGCTTTCCTCTGAAGACTTCTGGCAGAAAAGTATCCCAGGATCATTCCTGAACTAGTTCCTGGCTGGAGATGGCCATAGCCTGATTGGTTTACACTAATGTGGAGGCATGGACATCAGGGAATTAACCAGAATATTCACTGCACTCTTTTCTTGGTTACCTTAGTTCAGTCCAGTTCAGGTGTTCAGACGTGCCTGACTCTTTGTGACCCCATGGACTGCAGCACGCCAGGCTTCCCTGTCCATCACCAACTCCTGGAGCTTGCTCAAGCTCATGTCCATCAAATCAATGATGCCTTCCCACCATCTCATCCTCTGTCGTCCCCTTCCCCTCCTGTCCTCAATCTTTCCCAGCATCAGGGTCTTTCCCAACGAGTCGGTTCTTTGCATCAGGTGGCCAAAGGATTGGAGTTTCAGCTTCAGCATCAGTCTTTCCAATGAATATTCAGGACTGATTTCCTTTAGGATTGACTATTTGATCTCCTTGCAGTTGAAGGGACTCTCAAGAGTCTTCTGCAACACCACAGTTTCAGAGCATCAATTATTTGGTGCTCAGCTTTCTTTACGGTCCAACTCTCAATCCATGTGTGACTTACCTGTTGCATTTCCATTTCTCTGTCTGTAGAAGGGTAGAACTGAGGATTCGATGGGATGAAGGTTGGATGTGCCTGTACTGTGGGGACATTCAGTATTGAGTTTTTCAGTTTGGGGAGAAAGGTGGAGGGGTGAGTACCGGTCGTATAAACTTGAAATGCAATCTTAGTGAGTGCGCTGAATTCTTTTTCTTTACCACCCCTTGTGTGTATATCATGCATAGTTGCTTCAGCCGTGACTGACTCTATGGACTGTAGCTTGCCAGGTTCCTCTGTCCATGGGATTTTCCAGGCAAGAATATTGGAGTGGGTTGCCATGCCCTCTTCCAGGGGATCTTCCTGACCCAGGGATCAAACCTACATCTCAGTCTCCTGTACTGCAGGTGAATTCTTTACCACTAGTGCCACCTGAGGAGAAGGCAATGGCACCCCACTCCAGTGCTCTTGCCTGGAAAATCCCATGGATGGAGGAGCCTGGTAGGCTGCAGTCCATGGGGTCGCTAGGAGTCGGACACGACTGAGCGACTTCACTTTCACTTTTCACTTTCTTGCATTGGAGAAGGAAATGGCAACCCACTCCAGTGTTCTCGCCTGGAGAATCCCAGGGACGGGGGAGCCTGGTGGGCTGCCGTCTCTGGGGTCGCACAGAGTCAGACACGGCTGAAGTGACTTAGCAGCAGCAGTGCCACCTGGGAAGCCCTTATCATGCCTTCAGTCAGTTCAGTTCAGTGGCTCAGTCATGTCTGACTCTTTGTGACCCCATGTACTGCAGCACGCCGGGCTTCCCTGTCCATCATCCCTTACTCCTTATCATCATCCCTTATCATACCTTAGTCCTAAGGAAATCATCCTGAATATTCACTGGAAGGACTGATGCTGAAGTTGAAGCTCCAATACTTTGGCCACCTGATTCAAAGAGCTGACTCACCAGAAAAGACCCTGATTCTGGGAAAGATTGAAGGCAGGAGGAGAAGGGGGCAGCAGAGGATGACATGGTTGGATAGCATCATGAAATCTAAGGACATGAATCTGAGCAAACTCCAGGAGATAATGAAGAACACGGGAACCTGGTGTGCTGCAGTCCATGGGGTCACAAAGAGTTGGATGTGACTCAGCGACTGAACAACAGCAACATCCCTTATCCAGTAATAGTTTGGTAAACAACGAAGAGCTAGTAGTCCTAAATTTTTTTTTTTTAATATTTCTTCCTTTCTTTTTTAAAAGCAGCTTTATTGAGACATGATTGAAATAGAAAAATTGTATTTATTTAAGGCAATGTTTTGATACACATATACCACAAAATATACACAAAATCACCACAATCAAGATAGTCAACATCTATCATGTCTACACAGTTACTGTGTGTGTGTGTGTGTGTGTGTGCATGTGCATGCACATGTGTGTTAAGAAGCTTTAATTTAAAATTTACCCTCTTAGCAAATTTCAAGTGTACGATATGGTATTGTTAGCTGTCATCATGTGCTATGCGTCAGAACTCCAGAACTTATCAATCCTGTTTAAGTTTCTTTTTTCTTCTTCTCCTGGGCCTTCACCCCACTTCTGCATTGAATTTCTCTAGCTGATCAGAAACATGCAGAGACTCAGAGTTTAAGATGTTATGAAGTTCCATTATTTAAAAAGTGGAAATTAGAGTTCCCAGAAAATTTTCAAGATTCAAGCTAAACTGTGACCTCTGTCTTCTTCCTCACCTCTGCTAGTCTTTGCTACTGGTGTTTCCCCAGGATGATTCAGTTTATCTTTGAGCAACAGTATTTCTTGCTTTGTATTATTTCTCAGTTTTTATTTGTGCTAAGTGAAAAGACAATGAGTTTTTACAAACCACGAAATTCACAGGCCTAAGCATTCGTGACTCTTCCCTCCCCGGTCCCCTCCTACAAGAGCAGAGAGCATCCACTTTCTCAGTGAAACGTTTCTGGGTGCTTCAGTCCCCCGGAGGACCATCAGGCCCCGGTTCTGACTGTGTCACATACTAATGTACAAGCTGAACTGCTCTCCTCTGCTCCATTTGCTCCGCCTTCTCTGGTGACATGCTTGGGACAGATAGAATGATCCCTGGGGGTCAACACAGGAGCTGGAAGAAAAGAAAAGAACTGGCTAGCAAGCTCGTTAGCATGACTCCTCCCCTCTTTCTGTCCTTCTTACTCCCTTCCTCCCTCCCTCCCTCCCAGGGTCACGTGGACTGAACCCCTGGATGTCAGTTGCAGTTCCTGTCCAATCAATCAGTGGAGTTCAGGAATCAGAGGCACATCTCCTTACCTGAGTGACTGTCAGCCCCACTTCGAAGCCCAAGTTCTGATTGCAGTTTCCCCGTGTATATGGAGAGAAAGACATATTGATTTTGGCACCTCTAGTCAAACGTCATGGGAAGTATGGTGTGCTTAGTTCTGTACTGAGTTCCTGCTTAACTCCCCAGGTTTTACCCATGTATGGCAACCCCAAAGCCCTGCAAACACGTTAAACACTATAAAACCAATGGGTTAAAGGCAACTGAGTTCAACCTATTGGAATGTGGCCATAGCATAGTAAATCATTTGTGTGAGCTTTACTTATTATAAAATGACAATATAATACTTAATAAATATTTTAAAAGGAAAATATTCCTTAGAATTCTTTTACCCAAACACTACTGTCTCTATTTTTTATATCTAAGGGGCAGCATTAGTCATATGTCTACATTTATGTAATATTATATATATAATATATGTATATGTATACATATGTAATATAATTATGTGTATTATGAATAGTAGTAGACATTGTTGACATACTTGAATTTTACACTCTCATTTTTTCAATTATTTGTCAGGGACGTCCAAGACATCTTTAACTTTGAAATGACCGGATTTCAAAGCTGATATGAAAGAAGGCAAGAGTCCACAGTTAGTGAACAAGTTGCCTACCTTGCTGGGAACTGCGTTTCAATACAGCTTTTGTGCTAGCCTATGGAGCTTGTGAGGAACTCTCATAAAGTGATAAAAATGTTGTTTCTTTGCAGATTTAGGTAAGTATAGTAATGATGTGATATAATGCAATCTAGAATTTATTGGCAGAATTTATTTTTATAACTTTATAAGCAAATCCCGAGTTCATAGGTTCATTAAGAGTCTCAGGGGGTTGCTTCACATTTTCAGTTACTGCATTTAAAAGGGAGCAGTTGTGTGCCACAATGGCTTTCAGTTATCTGGGAATTTGCAAGGATATAGGCTATATTCTTCATGAATGTCAATGTTGTACTGTTTTCTACCTTTTTACATGACAATTTAGTTCCTATAACTATTTTCCCATGGTGTTATGTAACCCTCAAAAAGATTATGTCAAATAACTACACAATATTCCATTGGGATGTTGTATGATTGTTTACCAAACTGTTCTCCCCTCACTCCACATTTAGTTTGTTCTCAGCTTTGCACTGTTGCTCTTGCAATGACAAACTTTGCGTCTACTTCTGAAATATTTTCTCGGATAAATTATTACACTGTTTTGCAAAATATTTATATAAATTTACAGATGACCATCAATGTGTTACCAAGTCCAAGCTCATACTCATCACCACACACCAGGGCAATACATCAAAAGACAAGTTGCTGAGACAGGAATAGAGAGTTTATTTGGACAGTTAGCAGACCTAGAAGATGGTGGACTCATGTCCCAGAGAACCATCTTCCCTGAGTTAGAAGTTAAGCTTCTCTTCTACTGAAAGGGAAGGGGTTGTAGCTGGTTGCTCCAAACTTCTTGGTGCCTGAATCCTTGTTCTTGAAGCTGTCCAAGTAGGTCTGTTCACAGTGTTCCTATAAACCTTCAACAAGACAAATGGTATTCTCTTTTTTGTAACTTTTTATTTCTATGCAAACGGACAAGTGCTATACCTTTAAAGTTCAGAGCCTTGAAAATGGGCTATCTGTAATATTTCAGGCTATAGGCAGCAGTCTTTTACAAAATGTGCAGAACCAGCATGACTAAACCCAGACAAAGAGCACAAAGGTTACAGCTAAAGGAATAGATCCAACATGGAGTCAGGTTTGTCCTTCTCTGTTACAAATGTATTAATGTTTATTGAGTGGTGCAAAGTAGATGGCATCCTGCATGGTTGTTAATGTTTTCTGCTGGTTAAATAGATATAAGATTGTTCAATATTATCATTTTACTTTCTGATGCTGATTGAACACTGTAAATATATTTAAAATTCAAAGTTTCCTTTTAAGTGATGTATCTGTTAATATCCTTTGTTGGTTTTCTTTTAGGGAATCCTTTGGGGCTTTGGACTTGAGAGGGGTGGAGAGAGTTTGAATTCCAACTCTGCCACTTACTAGCTGTGTGGCCTGGACAAGTTACTTAATATCCCTGGTCTCTTTTTTTTTGTTTGCATCTGTAAAATAAATCCACCTGCAATGCAGGAGATGTGGGTTCAGTTCCTGGGTCAGGAAGATCAGCTGGAGAAAGCCACCCACTCCTCTTGCCTGGGATATTCCATGGGCAGAAGAGCCTGGTGGTCTATAGTTCATGGGGTCTGAAAAGAGTCAAACATGACTTAGTGACTAAACAATAACAACAAAGGGGGGATAGCACCGTGTCTCTCACACAGTTGTTAGAGGATGAACCACATGCACACATGAGGAAGTACTGAGAACACCCGTCAAAATCATTCCATGCGTTTTTAGTTACACGATACGGCTGGTTGGTTGGTTTTTATCCCAGCTTGAGCTGCCAATGGCTTCCTACTGCTCTTGGGATAAGCCTGCCTAGACTTCCCAGGAGCCTGAGCACTCTCTCATCTCTGTATTAATTCTCCCAATTCACTCTTCACAGGAAGTGTCTTGAATGTGTCTTGCGGTTTCAGAATTCTACCTATGTCTTCCTACAATCAGTTCCTCCCCTCACGCCCTCGCCAACCTTCTTCATCTAGTAAACTCCGAATCATCCTTCAAAACAGCCTCCAGCAGTTTCCGTGACCTTCCAATCTAGCTCACTCCTCTTCCTCTCATAAACCTCCATGTCTGTCCCCATCACAGCATTTACTACACTGTTCTGTATGGTCAATTTACTTGTAACTTTTTTCCAATAGATTCTAAGCCCCATGTGAGTAAAGACCATGTTTTATTTGATTTTACAGCCCCACTTGTAGCACAATCCTTGGCGTGTGGAAAGCACTCAACAAATATTTGTTGAATGAATGAATCAATACCTACATTACTCATCAGGTGTGGGTTCAAATGTCTCAAAGAGGAAAGGAAGTCACTTTCACAGGACAAATATTTGCCATCACTGGGATTGGCTGGATTTAGGGCAGCCTTGCGGGAGAAAGGGTTTCATCTTCCAAGGAACTGTTCTGGGTGTGTAAAGTGTGGAATTACAAAATACATATATACTCTCACTAACCTGCAATCAATCACCAGTCATGGTTCTGAATGATTTGTTAAAGCCTCAAAGGACAGAGAATTGCTGTAGTCTATTTATCATGTTTAATGGTGTATGAGAAATACATATGCTGAAGTCAAACCCAGAGACGAATCCCCAAATTAGAATGGCCAGTGGATGTATTGGAGGAAGTGATTAATCTCCCAAGATGAGTACTTTGAAAGTGACAACATCTATTGGGATGGTTAAGTTCGGATCTAATTGTCTAAAAAATAAAAATAGGTACGTGTTCTGGCATATGACTTCAGTGCTAAAGAAAACACACATAAGGGGTAGGCATGGAGTCTAGTTGGCAAGCCTTGGAATAAGTAAAACTGAGGTAGACTTTGAAAGAAAGGAATAAGTGGTGGGGAACCCCTCTTAGCAAGACAGAAAACAGAAGTAAGACATGCAATGTGGAAATAGGGTGCTGTTCTGGATGGAACAGAGGAAGCTAAGGAACAGGGGGTATAATGGATGACTTATGGGGACGTGGAAGGCTTTCCCGAGAATTCCTTGGTGCATCTGCGCAGACGCAAGAGGCAAACTCAGAGGCTTAGGCTGGATTCCCTAGAAGTGAGGCCTGAGATAGAGATTCAGATGCCTGTGATTTACTGAGAGCAAGGAAGGAAGGTAGGAGAGGGCAGAGAACCCAGCAGAGACAAGCCTCAGCCTGACCCTATGGGACATGGGGTGCAGAATTGTCCCCATGCTGAGGTGGGGGGGACTGCCCTTTTGTGCCCCTGTATCTGCCAGTCCCCAAGAGGCAGGGCGTGGGTATCTCTCTGGTGGGGTGTTCTGGTCAGCCAAAGGCAAACCTCAGAGATGGGGAGCAGCCTGGAGCCACGAGCAACCAAAGCCCCAGCCGCCCCACACAGAGGGCGTCGGGTCGGTACCCCATGCCTCCATTGCGCCCGTGGAGGCAGCTAATGAATTCTCTTCCTCCCCAACTGCACTGCCTGCATCGTTTCTCCTTCAGAAGACTTGGCTGAATGCCTGTCTTCCATAAAGTCATGGTCTGTTCTGTGTGGGAGAGTAATCTCTCCCTTTGCACTTCCTAAAGTGCTTCATCTACACCTCTTTTGTGGCACTTTCCTCTTAGTGGTGGCATCTCGCTCACTGGTGCGTGGTCCTATCTCGCCTACTAGCCTGTCAGGCCTCCCACGACAGGAATCACAACACGTCCAGCTCTGTATTGTGTTGACCCCAGCTCTGTGTCTAACACGTGGGGTTCAAAATAAACATGTGCAAAACAAGTGTCCTGAGAATGCTGCTGTTGCTGCCCAAACTGGGGAAGAACTTTGGCTGCAAATCCATTTTTTTCTGAATTGGCTGCTAGATGCTCTTGGTTTATTTAGCTTGGCAAAGCCCTTCATAATCCCATCCCCACCCCCAACATTAATATAATCTTTTTAATATCCTTTTGCCTGTGGGCCATTAGCCTATTACCAGCATAATAGCGAAATTATAGTGACTTTGAGATGGCAATCTTGGGGTTTCTGCAGGATGTTTTCAGAGACTTGGCTTTGAGCTACCCAGTGTCTGATTCCATAGACACAAATCAGGCCTATGAATGGAGTGTAGAAGTGCTGTTTTTGACATGTTCATGAATGCATAGCATCTGCCACACTGAGGCCTGCAATTCCCAGCCTGTCTCTTGAGCTTCTTGAAGTCTCTATAGGGAGTTCTGCTGATTGATAAGCAATCAGCAGAACAGAGTAGTGAGATGCTGCGGAAATTGCTCCACGGTGCCTTCTCACCTCTGTCCTTCCTAGCCCGCTGGCCTTGGCACTGCTCTCTCTCACACAGGAGAACACAGGAGAGGTGGTGTAGGGTGTCCTGAGGCCGTACAGGGCTCAGCCAGGGACGCCTACATGCTTCAGCTTGCTGGGTGTTTGGACGGAGGTGGAGAGTGGTGTGGCCCGGGAAGGAGCTCTTATTCTTGCAGGGCAGCCTTTTCTGTACACATTCTTTTGGAAGAACATCCAGGATGGTGTGTGTTTCATAACACGATGCAACCTGATATATCCTGGGCAGGTTGGATTCATGGCTGACAGTGTATTTTTTAATCAAGCCCAATCTCCTTAAAAATGTTATTGGCAGAGATGGGGAACAGGTATTCCACAGGGACTCTGTTGCTAAGCATGATAGCACTGAACTGTTTGTAACTTGCATCGTTCGAAAACCAAATGTGTTATCTATGCAACTTAAAGGAAATTAAATAGTCCAGAAAACAACAACAGTGAATTCCGACTTGTTTTCTAGACTTGAGGACCTGTGTGCAGTCAGATTCTTACCTTGAGCAAAACTACTCACTGACCAGAGAAATCATTAACCATAGATGACCAGGGTACCCAATTGGGATGGGTGCTGTTGGTGGTCATGGGAATAATTAACCTTGGAGATGTTGACCAGATCATAGTGAAGGCCTTTTGTAAATTACTGGTGCCAGACTCTTCCGAAGCATCAGTCCCTGGGTTTCCCAGACCCCTCATGCCAGCTTCTGCAGGATGCAATCAACCAGTGGCCAGAGGGAACCATCTGACACCACCCTAGAGGGTGAGAGTTTCTTGTCCTTCTCCAGAGCCACCACTTCTTTCAGTCTGGTTAAACCAAGAGCATTTTAAAATGGCTTCATTTATTGAGACAAAGTGTTGGCTCCGAGTCTGTTTCTTGATTGGCACTTGTTAATTTCGTCTACCTTGGCTCACTCGGATTCCCATATGATCCTAATGAATAAAACATTCAAGGGCCAAATGTTGTAGTGTGACAACTTGACGTCAACGTTTCTGGAGTGTGGCATAATGTACAGATTGGGTCCCGGAGAGGCATCTCTTTCAGAGGAAGACCTGGAAACAGCTCTGCTGTAGTGGAGTGCATCTTCCACCCAGAGTCCGAAAGAAGAAAGCGTGTGCACAAGCTCAATCGCGTCCAACTCTGTGTGACCCCGTGAACTGTAGCCCACCAGGCTCCTCTGTCCACTGAATTCTCTAGGCAAGAATACTGGAGTGGGTTGTTGTTTCCTTCTCCAGGGGATCTTCCTGATCCAGGGATCAAACGTGTCTCCTGGGTCTCCTGAATTGGCAGGCAGATTCTTTACCACTGCTCCAGCTGGGAAGCCCTGGGTTCCAAAGACTTTCTTCAAACACCGAGAGGGCTGAAGACTTTCTTCAAATAACGAGTTGAACACTAACATGACACTGGTCAGGCAATTGCTTCACCTCACTTTCTTTGTGAAATGATGTGATACATAGCATCTGTATTTGCGATTTGTTGTGTCGCTCTTTGGTGGAGGATTTTGCATTTAGCCCCACGGTGCCAGGCATGGCTGTGTGATTTTTGGCACCCATCCACCCTGTGGAAGAGTCGTCCTCCCTGCCCTACTGACGTCAGGCGTGCCCGTGGGGTTTGCACTGGCTTGCAAGAGTGAGTACGAATAATTGTGTCACTGTTGTATAGATGCCCTAAGGGCCACCGTGTGGTGTGCCACCTCTCTTTCTCTCTGTCACTGGGGCCTGGAATGAAGAATATGTGAAGATGGGCTGTAACTGACCCACAGTGACATGGGTGAGCATCAAACCTGTGTTGCAGTAAACGCTGAGGTTTGTAGGTTGTATGTTACCGCAGCATAACTTGGCTTAAGCTGATTAATACAACTGAGATAATACGAGCTATTGGATGAACATTTGGCGGGAGAATCTGATGAGAGAATTAACTCAGAAATATATGTGTGTTAATCACTGCAGATGGTGATTGCAGCCATGAAATTAAAAGATGCTTACTCCTTGGAAGGAAAGTTATGACCAACCTAGATAGCATATTCAAAAGCAGAGACATTACTTTGCCAACAAAGGTCCATCTAGTCAAGGCTATGGTTTTTCCAATGGTCATGTATGGATGTGAGAGTTGGACTGTGAAGAAGGCTGAGTGCCCGAAGAATTGATGCTTTTGAACTGTGGTGTTGGAGAAGACTCTTGAGAGTCCCTTGGACTGCAAGAAGATCCAACCAGTCCATTCTAAAGGAGATCAGTCCTGGGTGTTCTTTGGAAAGAATGATGCTAAAGCTGAAACTCCAGTACTTTGGCCACCTGATATGAAGAGTTGACTCATTGGAAAAGACTCTGATGCTGGGAGGGATTGGGGGCAAGAGGAGAAGGGCATGACAGAGGATGAGATGGCTGGATGGCATCATTGACTCGATGGACGTGAGTCTGAGTGAACTCCGGGAGTTGGTGATGGACAGGGAGGCCTGGTGTGCTGCGATTCATGGGGTCGCAAAGAGTCGGACACGACTGAGGGACTGAACTGAACTGAATACATACCTGCTTATAGAAGGTGCTTGGAGCTCATCTTCCAAAGAGCTAATAGTAGAAGAGACAGAGGTTTCTAAAAAATATATTAATAACTATGTGTAATAGACCTACGGACTTTGTAAGGGACTCAGCTTGTGCTGTCACAAATTCCCCAATCCAAGAAAACCTCTTTTTTCCCCTTAATAGTTACATTTTATTCAAGTATAGTTGACTTACAATGTCTCAGGTGCACAGCAAGGTGATTCAATTATACATATACACATACATTATTTTTCAGATTATTTTCCATATAGGTTATTGTAAGATATTGACTATAGTTCCCCATGATGTATAGTAAATCTCTGTTGCTTGTTGCATATCAATTTTTTAAATTAGAAACCTAGCATTCTATTCATACTAAGTCAAACAAGTGGAATCAAAATGTCATAAACTTTTTAGTTGGGCAAAATTCTTAATTTTCTAAAATATATGTTATACATGCTATTTATATGTATACAAGAGCTTTTCTACTATGCTTGATAAAAGCTTGAGAGAGAATATCAAGAAAAGAAGAGAGAAAGAAATCAGAAAACATAAACTAAGTGAAATGGGAACACTGGATATGAGACAGAGAAAGTGAGACAAACTAGATAAAAGTAAAAGATCGTCATATAGTCCGGTTGTTTTTAAACATGGCTGCTCATTGGAAACATATCTGGAGTTTTGAAGAAAACCTCTTAACAGATCATTTTCCTCAGAAAATGCTTGCAGAACAGAGCGTTGAGGGCAGCAACGCTGCATCATGATATGGATACGGGGCAGGTGTGGGAGACGCTCACTAGTTGAATTCCTCATTTTTTTTGCATCTAAGCCCTATAGATCAAAGTACTGGATCTCATGAAGATATTTTATTTCAGCTACATGTGGCTGCTTGTATGTAGTCAAAATTGTAAAAATAAATCATTTAAGGACCAAGTATACGTGGTATGCAACACGGCAGAATTTGATATCCAGTATGTTTATCCCTTGGTAAATGGCTTAGAGAATGGGCATCTCAGCAAAATCCACAGTGCGTTTGTTATAATCGGGGGTGGTTTGGTTGTCAGAAAGAGAAACCCACTCAAGTCCATTGGGTAAAGGAGGGGGTAAAGCATGTAGAATCTTAGCTCCCAGATCAGGAATCGAATCCACACCCCTGCATTGGAAGGCAAAATCTTTACCACTGGACCACCAGGGAAGTCCTTGCTGCTGTTGTTGAATGAATAACATTTCTCTCACCGTTTTCCTCTCCTGCAAATGCAACTAACTTCATCTCTGTAGAGTCAAGAGGGTTTTGCACTGTTATGAGGTCATCATGTGGGTGGCATCTCTGAGTGTTCCACTTCCCCAAACCCCGGAATGCTGAATGGTCCCCCCTTACCCTCTCATTTCCCAGTATAAAAAGAAGACATAGTGACTCTTTGAGCTTGAGCTTGTGATTGCAAATGTACTTTCGTCACTTGGAGGACCAAGCTATTGCCCACGATTGCCCTTCCAGAGCACTGGACCAGGAGGAGCTGCTGAAGGTTTGTTACAGGCTCTGCTATCTACCAGATATGTGGCTTTAGGCAAGCTACTTCCCCTCACAGGGCCTCAGTTTACTCCTCTGTACAATGGGGTTAACACCCATAGCTGGATATACAAAGAGGTGCTGTTGTGCACAACGCTTTGACAATTGCATTATAATGTGTAATGTTAAAGTTATTTAAGAATTCCAGGGCATCCAAGCTAGAAGGTGTTATAAAGGACACTTAGTCCAACCCTTTAATTGTAAAGAGTATGAAACTCAGGCTCAAAGATATGTTATTATCACTGTGAACATAAATAATGATCCTTACAATTCTGTTGCTTGTTCTGGTCCGACCTTTCCACCCTCCACAAGGCATTTGTTTTCCTAGCTGGGAGGTTGAGGATCCCCAGGCTGCCTTCCCTCCTCCCCCTTTAAGGGCTTTCTTTGTTTCCTCTGGGGCCACTGGTTGGACCCCCTCTGAGGTTAGGTGTGTGATCTTCTTCCCTAATCAGGAAGCCTGTGCAGGCCGGCTGCTCTTCTGTGGGCAGCCTTGCCAAGGGCGGGCATCCAAGGTCTGAAGGCATTAAGAGTCAAAAGCTATAGATCTGAGTGATGATTAACTCACACGGCAGGAAAACACACACACACACACACACAACACACAAGTGTGTGGGCCCTGTGGCCGGGTTTCCCTGGATGGGGATGTGCAGTTTGGCAGAACCAAGCCCGGGGTGCCCAGAAAACAGCTTTTGATCTAATGCCATCGTGGTTTTTGAACTCTAAGCGCAACGCCTTTAATCGCTCTTGGCTCCGATTTCCCAGGTTAATTTCCTGACATCTAAGGAGCTTTGTTTAGTGTATGTAACTTCCTGCCTTTTATGTCAGAGCCTGTGAACTGACAGATTCAGGGACCGAGCCAAGATAACCTGGGGTGGGGGCGACCATTTGAGACTCCTTTCCTAGCTTTATTTTTCTTTGGGCACACACTCACCCTTAGTCACGTTTTTCCTCTAATATTAACACAATAGGAGGCGCTTATGTAAGATGTTGGGGGGTGGGTGTGTAGAGAGGGGCTGGCGGTGTGGGGGGTTAGTGTGCAAGGAGGCTGTCACTGTCAGAGTGAAGAGCTAGAGAGGTTTTACCGCAGCTTTATGACTTTTCCCTGATGTCCTGAAGCTTTCAGGGTCCTGGGTCCCCATCCCAGTCCTCTCTACCCTCCTTTCCCTGCCATGGACCAACAGGACACAGCTGGTGACTGTCGTATGGTCCGTATGCTCCTCTTTCCTCCACCCTCCCAAATGGAAACTCTTTCTTTTTTTTTAATTGGGAGGGGCTCCCCCATGGCTGTGGGGGTCTCAGTTCCCTAATCAGAAATTGAACCCAGGCCATAGCAGTGAAAGCCTGGAATCCTAACCACTAGGTCACCAGAGAATTCCCCCGATGGGAACCTCTTCCCCAGTTCTGTACTCACATCCCCTTTGTTGCTCTGACAGCTCCCGTTTTATCAGTTTGCTCTGTTGTTTCTCCTTTCCATGTGCAGGCTGCAGGGTTTCTAGAAGCTTCTGAACAACTGGGCTGTGCCTCTGACTTAGAGCTCAGGTCCCCGGAGCAGACAGGAGCCTAATGAGTGTTTATGAGCGTGGCGGATGTTGCCACACTCACCTCTCCCCGGGGGCTGTGGCGAGGCTCTATGACCAGCTCAGACACCCACATTGCCAGTGCCAAGTGGTTAAGTCCAGGAACCCAAAAGAAAACAAACAAACAAACAAGCAAAACATGATTCCTTTTACTTAGTAGGAACTGAATTTCATTAGCTCAGGAGATCTAAGGAAGCTCTCTGGCCACTAAGAAAATATTTAGAGACTGTTGGATGAGAAAGGGGCTTCCCTGGTGGTTCAGACGGTGAAGAATCTGCCTGCAGTGCAGGCAACCCGGGTTCGATCTCTGGGTTGGGAAGATCCCCCAGAGAAGAGAATTGTCAATCTACTCCAGTATTCTTGCCTGGAGAATCCCATGGACAGAGAAAAGCCCTTGGAGAGTCGGTCCTATCCGCTAGTTGATGCCTGGGTTCACAAGGACTGTTTTGCTATTTGCTTCTCTAACCCAAGGCTGACCTTGACATCTGGAGCTGGGTGGGGGGCATGCTCAATGTGACTGTTGAATCAGTGACTGCAACTGCTCACACCCTGACCTCTCAGAGGAGCAGACTCGCTCCACAGAGGCTGTGATGGAACCAGGAAGACGAAACCCTGTCCCCTGCTTTCCACGCTCGAGTTACTTCACTTAACTGAGTTGTTTGTGTCGTGTGCCTGGTGTGGCCACTCAGGCTGGGTTCGAGGACCCTCCTGTCTCAGGAAGCGCCTCAGAAGCCCACACCCTGGGGAGAATGAGAGCCCAGGAGTGCGCTAGTAGGAGACCCACCGCCACCTTTGAGGTCATTAGGAAGTCCTGGTTGGGAATCAGCCAGAGTCCCTTTCAGACTTGACTGGTCTCAACCACCGAATATCCAGAGATATTTGGCCAGAGACAGATGCTCTCAGAGACAGTGCTCTCCAGCCAAAGCGCTCCTTCCCCCACCCCCGCAGGGTTGCCTCTAGAGGAAGTTGTTAAGGGGGACACTGTGACGCTGTGGTCTGGCTTGGGTGGAGCCCCGGGTTCCCCTTCAGGAAGATTTATCTTCAAAGGTGCCCTCCAACGAGTTACCAACAAACAATAAAATTCTGAGTCAGAAACAAAACACCTCCAAAGAAAATAATTCCTCTGTTCAGGAATTCCCACAGCCTCTGTGGGAGGCTGTCTCGCTTCTTTGTCAGTTTATCTCTTCGCCTTTGTCAGTTTGTCTGTTTCTCACACACACACACACACACACACACACATTTACGCACTTTAGTTCATCTTTCCTCCAATCGTCATCATCAGGAGCCATGTGCACTCTGCTGGATGGACAGATAAATCCTGGGTGTGTGAAGACGAAACCAGCATTAACGTTATGCTGACATGTACCCCGAAGGATGGATTCAGAACTTTCCAGAACTTCACAGGAAGGCAACAAAGGAAGTCAGAAGAGTCATTGGGATCCCCAGTGGGATGAAGCTGCTGGTGCAGAGGGGAGGATGGCGTTACTGGTTCCGAGTCTGGGAATGGTCATCACGGAGACAGCAAGTCTCGTGAGAACAACGCCTGAGACCATTGGCTGCTGCTCCAGCTCTTGGCCCATCTCCCGCCCTGTGGCCCTTTGGTGAACTCTCTGGGGCTCTGGAGCCAGGGAAGCTTGGACTACAAACTCCAGCCCTGGCCCAGGTAGGAGTTAGGAACAGATTAGCAAGAGAAGGAGAACACAAGGAGTGAAAGAGTGGTCATGCTCATGGAGAAATGCCAGGGAAGGGAGTCCAATTCTAGAACCTTCTTAATCAGGACACGTTAACATCCCAGGGTTTCCTGCACTGGGAGAAGAAAGATTGTTTACAGCACTGAGGCTCGGTAATGCCCTGTTTTCTAATTTAACAGGTCTTGTTTTCTCATTTCTTCCTACTTCCTCTGGCACCTAACTACCTCCCCAGGGCTGTTCCTAGGACTAATGAGCACATGTGTAATTGCTGTGAGTTCCTTAAAAGGAAAGTGCTATATACACACAGAGGATTTTTATGTGTGCATATAAAATATGTCTACTCTGGCTAGGAGTTTCTTATTCATGGAGCTAAATGAAACAGGTTTATTTGGAATAGCAGCAATCTCAGAGGACCTGAGTAGCGCAAAAAGCTTGTGTTTGGGGAAATATCAATCAATATTAGAAACTGTTTTTAGCATTAATTTCTTCCCCGTGTCCGTAGAGTCTTAGTTTCTACATTATTCCCTTTGTTTTACTTTAATGAGGCTCTGGACCCACACTCACACACAGATTTTTCTGTCGGGATCATTATATGGTTTAGGGTGGTGGTGTGCTGACTCTCTGGGGAGAGGGTAGTTCTAATTTGCAGTTTCTGCAATGTAAATTTTCATGATGCAAATAATCCTCTCCATAACTGATGCCAAACCATTGACATGGCTGCCGTTGATAAGGGTTGGGGAGAGATGCACCCAGGATGCCTTTATATGATTGTCCCACGATGCAGATAAAAATAGATGTAAATCATCTGAAAACCACAGATAATAAGAAACTGTAGTAAAGTAACTAGAGAGTTGAGAGCTTTGAGAATTTATTACAGCTCTTTTTAAGATCATTTATTTATAAGTGTTTATGACTCGATTTTTAATGATGGCTGCATTCACCAGCGGTTTGCAAAATTTCAGGAAATTTATCCATTGCCTCTCCCACGCTGCGATGAGCTGGCCCTGCCACCCACTGGGTACTGAAGTGCTGAGCTTGGTATGGTCTCGACTCTTGAGATCTTGGAGTCTCTGGCTCACTTTGTCAAGCATCTGTTGGGTGTTTCCACCCGGATGTCACACCTTAACGGTAAAGGACTCTGAAAATAAATTCCTCATTTCCACCGTGGCATCCCTTTCTGAATTTATCCAAGTTAAAGATCTTAAGGTCACCTTCTTCCCCCTTCTCGTTCTCTCATTTGCTAGTCAACTGTTATCAGTTCTTCTTCCTGTGCCGCATCTCTTGTAAGTGATACTCTATAACTCAGTCGCACAGGGGCTCACCTGGGAAGCTTTACACAAAGATTGATGTCTGGATTCCACTCTTAAAGGTCCTGATTTAATTGGTCTGGGGGGCAGCCCCAGCATCAAGAGTTTGAAAAGCTCCACAGGGGAATCTAATGCTCAGCTAGGGAGCATTAGATTTCCATTCTCATCAGTACCTCCCCTAACACAGCACAAAGGAAATGTGGGCTTGGAATCCGACAGACTCGAGTGTGAACCTTGGCTTTGCCACCTACAAGAGTGTGTTTCAGCAGTCTCTGAGCTTCACTTTGCCAAACTGTAGAGCGGGGATAGGAACTCTGATCTTAGGTAGTTATGTAAAAATGTTTCAAGCTCAATGCTTGACTTAATGAGTTAAGTCAGATTCCTCCTCTGTGTCTCAGTGATCCCCTAATTGATCTTGACTCCCCTGCCTCCCCAGCCTATGGAGCTCAGACACTTCTGCTAAAGCAATCGTTCCCCAATGTCAAGCGCTTGTTCACAAATCTTGAATGAACTTCCCATTTGCTACTCTGCCCCCTCCTCAAGGCCCTCAAGGATCTCACCTCCCTTGACCTTTCCAGCCTTGCCTTCTACCAGGAAGGTGGACCATCTCTTCCAGCTCTGCGAATCCACCTGTGCTTTCACTCATGGGCTGCCCTCCTGCCTCCTCACCCAGTAACCTGTTCACAGCTTTCAGGAAGCCCATCTTTTCAAGAAGACTCTGACGGCTGTCTCCCCTTCCAGACTCCTTTAGTCCTTGTCCACCTCATCACAGTTTTTCTTTAAAAAATTAATTCATTAACTTTATTTTTGGTTGCCCTGGGCTTTTGTGGCTGCACACAGGATTGTCTAGTTGTATGGAGCAGGGGCTACTCTTCGATGCGGTGTGTGGGCTTCTCACTAGCGGCTTCTCCTATTCCGGAGGGCAGGCTTCAGAGTGCGTGGGCTTTGTAGTTGTGGCGAATGGGCTTAGTTGCTCCCTGGCACGTGGAATCCTTCCAGACTGGTATTGAGCCTGTGTCCCCTGCACTGGCAGGTGGATTCTTATCCGCTCTACCACCAAGGAAGTCCTCATGGCCGATTTGAACATTTTGTGCTTCCCTCAGTGAATTTATCTATTTAGTTAGTTAGTTAGTTATGGCCTTGCTGGGAGGCTTGTGGGTTGTTGCTTCTCTGACCAGGGATTAAACCCATGCCCTTAGCAGTGAGAACAGGACGTCCTAACCACTGGACCACCAGGGAATTCCCTCCTCATGGAATTTAGACATTGACATTTCATATCCTCAGGCTGAAGCCTCCAGGATGACAGAGGTATCTCTGCACCCATGGCCAAGGCTCTCCCGGGCTGTGGTCAGCGATGGTAACTGATTATGCAGGGTGACAATCGGCCTTATAGCTCAGAGCTGTTGTTTTCTGAAGCTGCTCAGATTGGCCCGAGAAGGAAGTGGCTGAGTAATTCTGAGGTCCCAGGGTCACCTTTGTAGCACCTCTTCCCCTGTTTTGCCTTCCCATTCGCCCAGTGCCAACACTGCCCTTAATGACACGTCAGGTCCTCCTGGGTGTTCAGGGTGATGGTGCAGGGCCTGAACTCCTGTCTTGGCAGCTCTGCCCAGGGTCTTGCATGCCCAGGCTCCCAACAGCATGGAAACAGTGAGGAAGACAAGGTCCTTCCTGCCTAGCACGTTGTCTTCATTACTGTGACCCCTGGGGCACCGTGTAGGCAAGGGAAGACCTCACATCAACACTATGTCCGTTTATCTCCCTAAGGAACGTGTGTCTCAGATCAGATCACATCAGATCAGTCGCTCAGTCGTGTCCGACTCTTTGCGACCCCACGAATCGCAGCACGCCAGGCCCCCCTGTCCATCACCAACTCCCGGAGTTCACCCAGACTCACGTCCATCGAGTCAGTGATGCCATCCAGCCATCTCATCCTCTGTCGTCCCCTTCTCCTCTTGCCCCCAATCCCTCCCAGCATCAGAGTCTTTTCCAATGAGTCAACTGAACGTGTGTCTAGGACCACCAAAATATAACAGATGTTCCTTTTATAGCAATTGATTGAAAAGCTCTGTCTAAGGACTTCCCTGGTGGTCCAGTGGTCAGGAATCCACCTTGCATTGCAGGAGACTTGGATTTGATCCCTGGTCATGGTAGTAAGATCCCACCGGCTGCAGGGCACGCAACTAAGCCTGTGTGCCGTAACTGTTGTGCCCACGTGCCGGTGAAAGACTTTGCATGACACATCAGAGACCCCTTGCGCTGCAACCAAGGTCCCACGCAGCCAAATAAAGAAATTTTTTTTTTTTTAAAGAAAAATTGTGTCGAAACAAAAGCAGCTACCTTCACCTGGGCTTTTCCAAATTCCGTTACTAGATAGTAAACATTCAGGATGGGCGGGACCTAGTTTCTTCTCTCTTGTGTTTCAGCCTCTTGTATCTGAGTTCCCAGCCAGGTTAACACCATCACCATCGACTCAGTTGGCTAGGGTAGGGAAACTTCATGATCCCCTTTGACTTTCTTCCTGCCTCACCTTGCATCCCCATTTCCCCACCCCTCACCCCAGGATAATCAACCACCAAATTCTTTTTTTTTTTTTTTTAAGTAGAAAAGAACAACTTCATTGCTTTGCCAGGGAAAAGGGCCCACAGTGTGCTAATGCTCTCAAAGTTATGTGTCCCAATCTGGAGGCGGTAGTGAAGAGTTTTATAGTAAAGATTCAAAGAGGAGGGTGTGATCAGCTCATGGACATTCTTCGGATTGGTTGGTGGTGAGGTAGGTGGGAGTCCACATCCTCAACCTTCGGGTTCCAACCTGTCTTGGGGGTGGGGTCTATGTGCTTGTGGGCAGCATACAGTTAACTTCACCTGGTCAACCACCAAATTCTATAGACTCCACTCTCTAAAGGCCACACACCCAGCTGCTCTCTCCATTCCCACCACCATGAACTTATTCCAGGCTTTCATTTCTCCTTAGTTGATCTATGGTGGGAGCCTCTGACCTTCCGTCTCATGTCCTGTTTTCCTTGCTGCCTCGTATGTCTTTCTAAAATTGAATCAGTCGTCAGTTTGGTTCAGTTCAGTTGCTCAGTCGTGTCCGACTCTTTGCGACCCCATGAACCACACCACACCAGGCCTCCCTGTCCATCACCAACTCCTGGAGTCCACCCAAACCCATGTCCATTGAGTCAGTGATGCCATCCAACCATCTCATCCTCTGTTGTCCCCTTCTCCTCTTGCCCTCAATCTTTCTCAGCATCAGCATCTTTTCAAATGGGTCAGCTCTTCGAATCAGGTAGCCAAAGTATTGGAGTTTCAGCTTCAACATCAGTCCTACCAATGAATACCCAGGACCATTCTCCTTTAGGATGGACTGGTTGGATCTCCTTGCAGTCCATGGGACTCTCAAGAGTCTTCTCCAACACCACAGTTCAAAAGCATCAATTCTTTGGCCCTAAGCTTTCTTTATATACCCACGCTTAAAATCCTCTGTCATTTCACTCAAAGAATTAAGTCCAAATCTTTTCGTTAGATGCAGATATAACCTTCATGTCTGACCCCAAATCCCCAATCAGTCTTGTACCTCCCCAGTCTCCTCCCACTTAATCTGCAAACACACCACACTTCGGGGGGGTTTCCAGGCCTCTGGGGGTGTTTGGAAGACATCCCCTCTTCCTGGAATGTCTTTCTTCTCTTGTATCACTTGGACACATCTCTCAAGGTGTCAGCTTAAAAGTCACCCTCTAGGAAATCAACCCTGAATATTCATTGGAAGGACTGATGCTGCAGCTGAAGCCATCTGATGTGAAGAGCCAACTCATAGGAAAAGACCCTGATGCTGGGAAAGATTGAAGGTGGGAGGAGAAGGGGACGACAGAGGATGAGATGGTTGGATGGTATCACTGACTCAGTGGATATTAGTTTGAGCGAAGTCCAGCAGATAGTGAAGGACAGGCAAGCCTGGTGTGCTGCTGTCCATGGGGTCGAAAAGTGTCAGACATCACTTAGCAATTGAACAACACCACACAACCTTCCTTGACTGCCTCCGACAAAATTAATTATTCCTCTTCGTGTTCTCACGGCCCTTCATATAAACCTTATTCAGCACTCGGCAGCATTATTTTAATTATTTGTTTTCTTATCAGCCCTCATTTGAGGGCAGCTTAGTCATCATGATATTCCCTAATGGCCCCACAGAAGGGAGGAGCTCTGCATATGTTTGTGAAATTAACCAGTGTGTTTCCTGTCTCATGTTACACATTCTCTCTTGTCCTTCTCTGCCAGAGGTATGACAGGAGACCAAGAGGAGAGAGCCTAGATCAGACAATGCTAGTACTCACTAGCATTTCAAAAATTCTACTGTGTGCTCGGAAAAAGCTTCCTCCCAGAACTCACGTGGTAAAGCATCGCTGAAGCGAGCCATGGCAGACAGGTGAAAGTTCTACTCATCACCCTCAGAGAGGCTGTGTTTGGGAAACCCGTGTTGATTTTAACTTGAGTGTTAGTCACCCATAAAGTGCTGCCAGAAGTCTCTCTGGGGCTGGCCCCAACAGCAAACTGTGTGCTGTTTGTTTTCTAAGCTGCGCTTTGTTAAAATAGCAGTTCCCAGTTTGCCTCAGGTGTAGAGTTTAGGTTCATGGTTCGTTGGATATTTTAGGAAAATATGAGCAAACATTCCAATCCCTGAATCCCCCGCCTGACACTCTGTGAGATTTAGGTTGTTTGTGCACATGGCTGAGATTTTTCAGAGAACAGATTGCTGATAAAGGCCTTTCCGTCTCCTGGCCCTCTCCCAGAAGAACCATGTTTAAGCTCTCGGTGGATTTGAATGTCCACAAAACATCACTCTCCAGGGTAAGTCTGGGGGTGGTTTCAGGGGACATGGAGTCGCTGTTAGATCCAGACCCCTGGGACTGCACTGGAGATGAGGCCACCTTGAACCTTTTCCTGGGAGCTCTGCTACTGCTGATGCTGCTAAGTCGCTTCGGTCGTGTCCGACTCTGTGTGACTCCATAGATGGCAGCCCACCAGGCTCCCCCATCCCTGGGATTCTCCAGGCAAGAACACTGTCGTGGGTTGCCATTTCCTTCTCCAGTGCATGAAAGTGAAAAGTGAAAGTGAAGTCGCTCAGTTGTATCCGACTCCTAGCGACCACATGGACTGCAGCCTACCAGGTTCCTCCGTCCATGGGATTTTCCAGGCAAGAGTCCTGGAGTGGGGTGCCAGTGCCTTCTCTGCTTGGGAGCTCTAGCCAGACTGAAAGAATGAACAAACAAAGGAATCTTCCTCGTAAAAGGAAGATTTGAAAAGAGCAGTTCAGTTGATCAACTCAGTCCTTTGAAAACAGGATTTGAAAACCCAACTTTATATTTAATGGTATTTTCCCCTCTCATCTATCTTCTCCTACTCTCCTCTCTACAGGTTCATCCCCTTGCTTTTGAGCACTGACTTGGTGAAGTCACTCACCAATCTTTCCTTTGCTGGGTAGACATTCAGTGTCAGACAGTAAAAAAGACCATCAGTGATAGCACAGGGAGCTCAGCTCTGTGCTCTATTGATGACCTAGAGGGGTGGGATGGGGGTGGGTGGGAGAGAGGCTCAAGATAGAGCCTTATATATATATATGTATATACACACTTATAGCTGATTCGCAATGTTGTGCAGCCGAAACTAACACAATGTCGTAAAGCAATTATACTCCAATTAAAAAAAAGACCATTAGTGACCGTTGCACAGGACCAGAGAATGACTCTGTAATGAATTCCAACCAAAACAAAAGTAGGAGGAAAGGATCAAGGAGTGATGGTAGCATGTAAAACGCCTTCATTGGAGAAAGTGACGTCAGGTCGGCTGTCACTCTTCATCAGTCAGGTTTGTGTGCTGGAAGCGGTGTTGGCAGAACAGATTGGGTGCTGGGGAGACGATGGGGGGACAGCCAGGTGGTGAAAGCGGGGGAGGCGATTGTTGTTAGAGCTCCAGCAAAGGTGAAGAAAATAAATCACAGTCGTGGAAAGAAGCTGCTCCAACCGTGTCATCAAGCGGAATCTCTGAGCATGAGGGCAGTGCTGCCTCGTTTCTGCCTGGGCAGCTATTCGTGACAGCTGCTTGTCAGACTCTTCAGGAATGAGTGAGTGTACGTTGAACTAAAACAGATGTTCTTAGAAGTGTACATCCAATTAAGTTACGTGAATCGATTAATGAGTATTATGTGGAACAGAGAAAGATGTACGAGTGAATAGCTGTGGTTTGAAGGCACGCTACCTCACAGATAGGGTGCGGCTGCCAACCACCTGTCAACCAACAGTCAGTGGAATGAAGTTTCTTTTGACTGCTTCTTGTGGAGCCCAGGTGCTCACACTGTCTTAGAAGGTGTGTCAGCCTGATCCTGGGCTACAAATGTGATAAGGCAGACTCTGGCTACAAGATGCTCAGACCATAGTAAGGGAGACAGTCAAGAATGTTAGCCATGAAACCACAGTGTGAAAACATCAGACTACAGGTATGCACAGCATGGGCTCCCCTGGTGGCTCAGCTGGTAACGAATCTGCCTGCAATGCAGGAGACCCTGGTTCAATTCCTGGGTTGGGAAGATCCCCTGGAGAAGGGATAGGCTACTTACTCCAGTATTCTTGGGCTTCCCTGTGGCTCAGATGGTAAAGAATCTGCCTGCAATGCAGGAGACCCGGGTCGATCCCTGGGTTGGGAACATCCCCTGGAGAAGGGAATGGCTACCCACTCTAGTAGTGTTGCCTGGAGAATTCCATGGACAGGGGAGCCTGACAGGCTCTACAGTCCATGGAGTCACAAAGAGTCAGACGTGACTGAGCTACTTTCACTCATAGGTACGCAAAGAACACTGTGAGAACACATCAGAGAGGTACTGGATTCAGCCTTGAGAATTCAGGCGGGCTTGAGTTGATCTTGAAGGATGAATAGGAGTTAGTCAAATGACAAGATGGCAAAGAGTGGGGTTTGGAATCCAGGAAGTTGGAATAACATTTATAAAGATGAAAGAATGAAAAAATACGGTGACGAGGAAGCAGCAAGTATTTCAGAATGACTAGGGCAAAGTGGGTGGGATTCTAGCTGGAAATAAGGCTGGAGAAATACAAAGGGGCCATATCATCAAGCACCTTGTATGTAACACTAATATTTTTTTTCCTTTACTCAGAAGTAAAGAGGAACAATTGAATGCTTTCTTCTTTTTAAATCAAATTTATTAAGGTATATTTAAAATACAATAAAATACATCCATTTTATTTTTTTCTTGCATTTTAATGAGATATAATTTACATACAGTACTGTAAAAGTTTAAGGTATATAGCATAATGGTTTGACTTACATACATCATAATATGATTATCATAATAAATGTAATGAACATCCATCATTTCATTTAGTTACAGAATTAAAGAAATAGAAATTTAAAAATACTTCCTCTTTGGTGAAATCCTTAGGATTTATTCTCTTAACAACTTTCACAAATAGTACTGTTATATTTATCATATTATACATTATATCCCTGGTACTTATATATCTTACAGCTGGAAGTTGGTTCCTTTTGACTGCCTTCATTCCCCCTCCCATCATCCTCAACTCTGATAACCATAAATCTGATCTCTTTTTCAAGGAGTTTGTTTGTACGTTTGTTTGTTTCTGAAGCATAATTGACCTACAACAACTATGGTAGTTCCTGTTACCTGGTACAGTGATTTGGTATTTCTACACTTTTCAAAATGATCAGCACAATAAGTCTAGCTATAATATGTTACCGTAAAAAGATATTACATTGCTTTATTGACTGTATTCCCCACACTGTACATTTCATAGCTGTGACTCACTTATTTTGCAACTTGAGGTTTGTACCTCCTAATCTCCCTCACCTATTAATTTCCTCTCCCCAACCCTCTCCCCCTTCCCTCTGGTGACTATGTGTTTGTATTCTGTAAACATAACTGATTCTGTTTTGTTGTTTGTTCATTTGTTTTGTTATTTAGGCTCCACATATAAGTGAAATCATACTGTATTTGTCTGACTTATTTTACTTAGAGTAATACTTTCTAGGTCCATCCATATTGTCACAAATGGCAAGATTTCATTCTTTTTAACGGCTGAAAAGCCGTTGGGTTTCCCTGGTGGCTCAGCGTTAAAGGATCTGCCTGACAATGCAGGAGATACAGGTTTGATCCCTGGGTTGGGAAGATCCCCTGGAGAAGGAAATTGCAACCCACTTCAGTATTCTTGCCATCAAAATCCTGTGGACAATGGTGCCTTGCAGGCTACAGTCCATGGGGTCACAAAAAGAGTAGGACGAAACTTAGTGACTAAATAACAATATTCCATTAGGCATGTACTTTATCCATTTATGCATCTTCTTTATCCATTCATCTATTGATGGGCACTTGGCCTAGTATGTGATCTATCCTGGAGAATGTTCCATGTGTATTTTAAAAGATTGTATACTCTGCTGCTTTTCGGTAGAATGTTCTATTAATATTAAGCCATTTTGTTTTAATGTGTCATTTTAAGCCTGTGTTTCTTTATCGGCTTTCTGTCTGGATGACATGTCCATTGATGTAAGTGGGGTATTAAAGTCAATTTCTGTGTGTTACTGTCAATTTCTCCCTTTATGTCTGCTAGCATTTGTATCATGGGTTTAGATACTGATACCAGGCTCAGTGGTTAAAGAATCTGCCTGCAATGGAGGAGACCTGAGTTTGATTCCTGGAGAAGGAAGATCCCTTGGAGAAGGAAATGGCAACCCACTCCAATATTCTTACCTGAGAAATACCATGGACGGAGGAGCCTGATGGGCTACAGGCCATGCAGTTGCAAGAGTTGGACAAGACTTAGCTACTAAATCACCACTACCATGTTTGTTGCATGAATATTTACAATTGTTATGCTTCTTTTGGGACTGATCCCTTAATCATTAGGTAATGTCTTTCTTTGTCTCTTGTTATAGTCTTTGTTTTAAAGCCTATGTTGTCTGACATAAGTATTATTACCCTGGCTTTCTTTTGATTTCCATTTGCATGGGATACCTTTTCCTGTCCTCTCACTTTCAGGCTGTGTCTTTGGATCTGATATGAGTCTCTTATAGGCAACATATACTTGAGTCTTGTTTTATATCCATTCAGCCACTCTATGTCTTTTGATTGACACATATGGTCCACGTACATTTAAAGTAATTATTATTTTTTAAAATATTTATTTACTTGGCTGTACTGGGTCTTCGTTGCCGATGCTGGATCTTCAATCTTAGTTGTGGCACACAGGATCTTTAGTTGCACCATCCAAACGCTTAGTCACTGCGTGTAAGATCTAGTTCCCTTGCTGCTGCTGCTGCTGCTGCTGCTAAGTCGCTTCAGTCACGTCTGACTCTGTGCGACCTCATGGACTGCAGCCCACCAGGCTTCTCCATCCCTGGGATTCTCCAGGCAAGAACACTGGAATGGGTTGCCATTTCCTTCTCCAATGCATGACAAGTGGAAAGTGAAAGTGAAGTCGCTCAGTCGTGTCTGACTCTTAGCGACCCCATGGACTGCAGCCTACCAGGCTCCTCCATCCATGGGATTTTCCAGGCAGGAGTACTGGAGTGGGATGCCATTGCCTTCTCCCAGGGCTCAAACCTGGGTCCCCTGCATTAAGACCTCAGAGTCATTGGGACCATGAAGGAAGTCCTCATTTAAAGAAATTATTGAAAGGCATGTACTTATGTCATTTTGTTACTTGTTTTGGGATTGTTTTCTCTTGTCTCTTCCCTTGTGATTTGAAGACTACTTTTAGTATTCTGTCTGGATTCCTTCCTTTTTTGTATTTCTATTCTATTTGTATATCTATTATAGATTTTTGGTTTTTTGGTTTCTGTAAGGTTTATATATAACCATATATATGTGATTGTGACTTCCTAGGTGTTGTCGGTGGGAAAGAGTCTGCCTGCCAGTGCAGATGATGCAAGAGACAAGGGTTTGATCCCTGGGTGGGGAAGATATCCTGGAGTAGGAAATGACAACCCACTGTGGTATTCTTGCCTAGAAAATTCCATGGACAGAAGAACCTGGTAGGCTACAGTCCACGGGGTCACAAAGAGTTGGATACAGCTAAGTACGTGTGCACAGGACACATATATGATTATTTCAAGTTGCTGGTCTCTTACATACAAACACACTTTGATAACGCTGCATTTTTACTCCCTCATCTCCATTCCACATTTACTGTTTCTGACATTATATTTTCCAGCCTTTTGTCTTGTATATCCCTTAACTACTTCTTGTGAATGTAGATGATTTTACGACTTCTGTCTTTAAACCTTCCTATGAGCTTTAAACATGGCTGATTGACTTTACTGTATATTTACCTTTGCCAATGAGCTATTTCCTTTCATAATTTTCAGTTTCTGGTTGCAGCCTTTTCTTTTTTGCTTACAGAAGTCCCTTAATTTTCACAGATCAGGCAAGAGAAGCTCAGATTGATTATGTAAATTAGCTAACATAGGTTGGAAAAGGTACAGCAGTGTTTTGAGCCTGTGTCCTTGATCCCTTCCTAATCTAGGGGTTCCTTATTTTTCTGTTCACACTTATGTGAACGCAGAACTTTATTTGGAGAACCCCTATTCTGTACTATAGACTCCTCTAGTGTTAGGGGTACAACAATTAAAATTCATAGTTCTTGTTTCCACGGAGCTTTCCAGATTCCTTCCACTCTACCTGGAGAAAATCTCAAGTGAACAGACTGAAGTACAAAAGAAAAAAGAGAAAAAGTGTTAAAGTCATATAATGGGTCACAACCTGGATACTTTTTTTTTTTTAATGTTTATTATTTATTTAACTGAAGCACCTGGGATCTTTCTCCGGGGTGTGTGAGCTCTCACACATGTGGGATTCTAGTTCCCTGCCCAGGGATGGAACCCGTGTCCCCTGCATTGCAAGGTGGATTCTTAACCACTGGACCACCAGGGAAATCCTCATTTTTGACCTAGCCTCCAGAACCATGCTGAGAGACCCAAGGGAATTGCATCTTCTGTTATGGCATTTCTTGGCTGGGCCAGTCACGGGGGTAGAGGTCTGGAATGAAGAAATCCTTCTCAGCGAGGATTAACTATAGAGATTTAGTGTGAGCTTAAAAAGGAGAGAGTATACAGAAGCACTCAGTGGGGAGAATGACAGATTGCAGCAATAACGGGGGAGTCTTGACGGAGGCAACTGAATTGAATGCATTTTATTGTGAATGACTCACATTTCTTGAGTTCTTTCTGCGTGGTTGGCATTGTTCTAGGTACTGGAAGAAAGTAGAAGTAAAAAGCTCTGGAGGCTGGAGATCAAGACGTTCCAAGAAACGTCTGGCACGTATCAATGCAGGTGAGGGAGGAGGCGGAGTGCGGAGGTGGTGGCATTTCATTTGTGTGCTCCAGCTCCCTCCGGGGGCCCTTTTTCCATATCCTCTCCCCACCTACAACCCTGCCCCACTGCCAACCCTCCCCCCGGGCCTCCAGAGACCGAGCTAGCACTGTCGTGTTAGCCCAGTCCTTTGCAGAGGCACCTTGCTTAGGGCTGCACGCCTACTTTGGGATTAAACCACAAATGCCTACAGATACCAGCCAGGTCAGCCTAGTGACAAAAGAAGGATATTGCAGGGAACTAGTGTTAGGGGTTGCAGAGAACAGGACTGCTTCTTGTCCATCTCAACAGGACAGCTGCTGCTGCTCTGGGTGATTGACGATATTAATAAAATGAGGGCATCATGAGGTAGCCCATGGTTCCTGGAATGTGGGAAAAGTAGTTTTCATCCAAAACCTTAAGTTTAAATATTGGAAATTCAGTTAATTCAAATATTTTTTATTGCAATTGATATTGGCCAAAATAAAATGAGTTTGGACTGGATTCCACTGGAGGCCTCTCTCATCTCTGCTTCTATCCTAGGTAATGCCACTCTCTATTTTTTTTCTTTCTCTCTCTAAGCCTGTCTCTCAATCCTAGGAAGTGACTGCTCGACTAATTAATTTCCAAGGTGATAATGGCTTAACAGCAATCAACTTACTTTTGTCTTCAAAAGCATGACCTCAAGATACTGAAACTAACAGGGAGAATTGAGCCTTCATGGGAGGTACAAGTGGTCACTAGGTGGGTATGCCCTTTATGTCTCAAACCATTTGGACAGCCTGTGGGCTCTGACCACGTACAGGGTCAGCTCCCTCTTCCAGGGTTCAAAGATTCTTTATGAATGGTTTCATTTGGGTCTGGGGCTTGGAATGGAGAAGATGGCTCTAGGGCATGGTACCTATGGAAGATAAGGGCGACTACCCAAAACCCCTCTTTGTGCAGTTTAGGTTTAACACCAAGGCTATTGCATTGTCCAGTATGGTAGCCACTAGTCACACATGGCTATTTAAACTTAAATTAATTAAAAAATAAGAAATCTAAGTCCTCAGTTGCACTAGCCACATTTCGTATGCTCAATAGCCACAGTAGCTGGAGGCTACCGTGTTAGACACTGCAGGTATGGAACATTTCCATCGTCACAGAAAGTTCTATCAGACAATGATGCTGGACCACCAACCTCACAAGGAAACAGGTTTGGGTATCAGGAGAACTGAGTTTTGGCCCTAACACAGCCATTCATTGGCTCTGTGACCTTGGGCAAATTCTTTAATTCCTCTGGATCTGTTTCTTCACTGATAAGATGGAAATGATAACATTTTCCACAAAATTCCCTTGAGCATTAAAGGAAGGACAAACACATTGACACTATAGTTATTAATAACGTTATTCCACCTCCCACCCCCAGCCAGAAAGCCGTCCTCTATGTGGGGCAGAAAGTGAAAGTGAAGTCGCTCAGTCGTGCCCGACTCTGCGACCCCATGGACTGTAGCCCACCAGGCTCCTCCATCCATGGAATTTTCTAGGCAAGAGTACTGGAGTGAGTTGCCATTTCTTTCTCCAGATGGAGGGCAGAGCTGAGTCTTATACTCAGGAAGAACCTTTTCTCCTCCCCAGTCTGGTTCTAGGATTTCACTGAATTAGTTTTGCTTGTTAGCATAATAAACTCAGAAAGATTCCCTATGTGCACATAGGCAGGGAAGATAAGCAGGAAGAAAGAACTAGGATGTGGATGGTGCCACAAGAGTTGTGTAGAGCACGACTGTCCCAGGTGGCCTGAGAGAGGCTCAGGGTTGAGCACGCACCTGGAAACAGTGAACCAAGGAGAACCTGAGGGGTCAGGCAGGTCTGGTTAACTGTGGACAGCCCTGGGATTTCTTTGGAAGGAATGATGCTAAAGCTGAAACTCCAGTACTTTGGCCACCTCATGCGAAGAGTTGACTCATTGGAAAAGACTCTGATGCTGGGAGGGATTGGGGGCAGGAGGAGAAGGGGACGACAGAGGATGAGATGGCTGGATGGCATCACTGACTCGATGGACGTGAGTCTGAGTGAACTCTGGGAGTTGGTGAGGAACAGGGAGGCCTGGCGTGCTGCGATTCATGGGGTCGCAAAGAGTTGGACACGACTGAGCGACTGATCTGATCTGATCTGATAATGCTGGAAAGCAATGGAGACTAGAGTAGTGCTTGGCATGTGGCAGGAGCTCAAAAAATACTTGAGATGAATAGTTGAAATGTTGCTAGAAATTAACACAACATTGTAGACCAGCTATGTTGTTGTTGTTACTCTTTGGGACCCCATGGACTGTAGCCCACCAAGTTTCTCTGTCCATGGGATTTCCCAGGCAATAATACTGGAATGGGTTGCCATTTCCTTCTGCAGGGAATCTTCCTGACCCAGGGTTTGAACCTTTGTCTCCTGCATTGCAGGTGGATTCTTTGCTGCTGAACAACCAGGAAAAGCCAAAATCAACTCTACTCAAATAAAAAATAAGTAAAAAAGAAATACTTGCTAAATGAATGAATGAATGAGCTACATAGAGGTTACAGGCCAACAGGCAGCTTCTGGTAACCCTGGCTTCTGTGATGGCTTCCCCATTGGTATAAAGCCTTAAGTTGGTGGAGGAGGGGGAATAATAGAGGGTGAGATTAGTTTGCAAAAAAGAATGCAGTAAATACAGGGTGGGGGGTGCATGTAATACCCTGTATTTACTGGCCAGCTATGTTCCAAGGGTCTGCATGGTTATCTCTACTCCTTCTGAATACACTGCAAGGTACATGTCTTTATTCCCATTTTACACAGGAGTGAGTTGCCCAGAGTCACCTGGCTTTGTGCAAGTATCCAGTTACAGATCTGAGATTCAGACCTAAAGTCCGCATCTTTCCTGTGATGTCAAATTACTCTTAGCAGGTAGCATGTTCTCTCTGAGGAGGCCTATGCTGCCTGAACTTTAATGCAAGAAGTTGCAAGAATCTCTACTCTTCAGGTGGACTTCCTTTTTAAAAAATTTTTTTAAATTTTTGTTTACTTATTTTTGGCTGTTCTGGGTTTTCATTGCTGTGTGCAGGCTCTCTTTTGTTGCAGTGAACAGGGGCTACTCTCTAATATATCAGCTTCTCATGGAGGTGGCTTCTCTTTTTGTGAAGTTCGGGTTCAGTAGTTCTGCTGCATGGGTCTAGTTACTCCACAGCATGTGCGATCTTCTTGGACCAAGGATTGAACCCTGCCTGTGTTGGCAGGCGGATTCCCAACCACTGGACCGCCAGTGAAGTCCCCAGGTGGATTTCTGACTTGGCTGGCGCTCTCTTTGGGTTGGCTTGGTTGGTAGATGAACTTGTACCTGTCCATACCATTTATACAATGATTTCACAGCACTTTACCATCCCTGCCTTGATCATACAGAGTGGTGAAGTTGTATCTCTCAGTTGAAAATGGAGAACCTGTAACAGTAGGAAGTTATAGGGTTTGTTCACCAGCATAAGACAGTGGGTCACTGTTGGAGTCTCTAGGGAAATGAGGACATTCAGGAGACTGGCAGTGTAGTTGCTAAGTTGTGCCCAACTCTTGTGACCCCACAGCCTGCCAGGCTCCTCTGTCCTCTGTCCATGTGATTTCCAGGCCAAGAACACTGGAATGGATTGCCATTTCCTTCTCCGGGGGATCTTCCTGACCCAGGGATCAAACCCCGGTCTCCTGTATTGCAGGCAGATTCTTTACCAACTGAGCCACCAGAGAAGTGTCTCTCTCAGTTGAAAATGGAGAACCCGCAGCACTACAAATTACATAACTTGTTCAAGAGCATAAGACAGTAAGTCATGGATGGAGTATATAGGGAAATAAGGATATTTGGTGATATTTGGAGAAGTGAGATGGATCTATGACATGTCATTGTTTGTATCTACTGCTAATTTGTAGAATTGTTTAATGCTTTTTGCTTCTTCAGCTTCAATGCTTATAACTGTATAGTCTAGTACACAATGAAAACTAATGTCAGGTCATTGTGGATCACACAGAACACAGGTGTCAACCACAGGCCATTCTGCTTGGAGGCTGTTTGTCTGATGCAAACGGGGTATCTGGTTACCAGACCCTATGTGTTACTCATGTTTCTACTAACACCTTTGTGGATGCTCTCCTTACAAGTCTACATGGTCCAGGGCGTGTGAATGCGGGAGTGGTCAGAAAGAGGCAGGCGGATGCTTTCAACCAAGGTCCTCCCTGGACTTTTCCTTTTCCTTTTACCACCTAGGTGATGTCTTCTGTTTGTGGATGTAGCCATATTTCCTCATGTTTCAGTGAGGATTGACCCGGGGGGTCAGTGGTTCTGGGCCAAGTCTGCTGGAGATGGGATGCCCCATTCCGGGAGTTGTTGGAAGGCACCCTGGAGGGAAGAGAAGAAAAAGAAAGTGGAAATCAACCAGAGCAATTGATAGTTGCCTGAGACAGTGTTCTTCATAATGAGTTACATGAGACACTAGTTCCATGAGCTTTTCTGATAAAAGGATTCTGATCCAAAGATTACAAGGATGGTGCATATTATATCATCCATGTGGAGCTTCACAATGCAAATAGGCATATTAAAGCTTACCAAATACCCTACAGAAATGAAATTCAGTTTTTTTCACTTAATGGTAGTTAAGTGTAGTTCTTCTAAAGTTTACTAGAATGGGGAACCTCATCTCTCCTCCCCCTGTGCTCCCCACATCTCTTAATACCTCAGGAAAACAGCATTGAAGGAAGATGAAGATGGAGAACAAGATGCAATCTACTGCCTAAAAGAAAGTGTGAGCCCTCTTTCCATGGTCTCCTCAAATTAGTAAATTCGAAACTCTATTTAGTAAACCACCAAGGTATCAGGGGCCTTCCCTGGTGGCTCAGATGGTAAAGAATCCACCTGCCAGTGAAGGAGACATGGGTTCGTCCCTGGGTCAGGAAGATCCCCTGGAGAAGGAAATGGGAACCCACTCCAGTATTTTTGCCTAGAGAATCCCATGGACAGAGGAGCCTTGCAGGCTACAGTCCATGGGGTCACAAAGAATCGGACATGACATAATGATTGAGCATGCACACATGCGAAGTATCAGGAAGCCCACCAAACATTATTTGAAGCATGGAGACGTGCATTCACTTTGATCAGAAAAGCTCCCATTGCCGTATGTGATGTTTAGCAGGAAGCAAAGGACTGTAGGATTCTCCTCCCTCACTTGCTCAGAGAATCCTTGCTGGCTCTGCACCACAAGTTGTCTCCTTCATTGTGTACTCTCACAGAACCTGCTCCTTCCTTCAGAGCACTCATCTCTTTTGTAATTAGGCATTCACTAGCATCGGTTTTGGAGAAGGCAATGGCACCCAACTCCAGTACTCTTGCCTGGAAAATCCCATGGATGGAGGAGCCTGGTAGGCTGCAGTCCATGAGATTGCTAAGAGTCGGACACGACTGAGCGACTTCATTTTCACTTTTCACTTTCATGCTTTGGAGAAGGAAATGGCAACCCACTCCGGTGTTCTTGCCTGGAGAATCCCAGGGACGGGGGGTGCCTGGTGGGCTGCCGTCTATGCGGTCGCACAGAGTTGGACACGACTGAAGCAACTTAGCAGCAGCAGCAGCAGCATCGGTTTTGGCTTCCCAGGTGGCACTGGTGGTAAAGAACTCGCTGGCCAGTGCAGCAGACCTAAGAGACAGGGGTTCGATCCCTGTGTTGGGCAGATCCCTGCATTGGGCAGATCCCTTGGAGGAGGGCATGGCAACCCACTCTGGTATTCTTGCCTGGGGAATCCCATGGACAGAAGAGCCTGGAGGGCTACAGTCCATGGGGTCGCAAAGAGCTGGACACAACTGAAGCGACTTAGCACACATCACTGGTTTATGGCTTCCATGGACTTAAATACAGCAAGAGAAGAGGGACTGGCATATAATTATGGTGTTCAATAAATTTTTGCCAAAAATGTTTATTAAATCCATTCGAGGTCATGATAAATCCATATTCCTTGAAACTCATTACACCAGACATTCCTTTACCCTCTAGGCAAAAGTCTGTATTTGTTTTCAAGGGCTACCATAACAAATAGCCACCAACTTGGTGGCTTAAAATAACGGAAACTTACTGCTTTGCAGTTCTGGAGGTTCCTCCTGGAAACTGTTCCACGCCCCTCTCTAGCTTCTGGCAGCTCCTTGGTGGTCCTTGATTTGTAAATTGCATCACTGTAATCTCTGTCTCCATCTTTGGGTAAACTTTTTTTTTTAATTAATTAATTTATTTGGTTGTGTCGGGTCTTAGTTGCAGCTCTCAGGATCTTTGTTGTGTCACCTGAATCTTTCATGGCAGCACATGGACCCTCTCTAGTTGTGGCATGGACTCAGTAGTTGCTGTGCTTGGGCTTAGCTGCTCTGCAGCATGTGGGATCTTGGTTCCCCATCCAGGGATCAAACTCGTGTCCCCTGCATTGCAAGGCAAATTCTTAACCACTGGACCACCAGGGAAGTCCTTTCATATGACCTTTTCTATCTCTATATGTCTGATCAGAGATGCCTGTATGAAGCTTTGGAATCCTTCAAACGTAGCAAAAGCTCAAAGAAGACTTATTTTTGCACCACCTGTCCTGCTTTCCCGCCCACAAATACATGCCCGCATCCTCCTGCCTCTCACAAACCTTCAGTGTTTTCTAAAAACCGAAGGCTGGCACATCTTCCCATCATTAATTCTGTCGATAGGTATTTGTTGGAGCTCTTCCCTGGGTGGAGAAGACAGACAGGCATTTCAGGTGGCAAAACCATAAGGAATATAAGTTTTGTCCCGGTGACGTACAAAAGGGCATGTTTCCTCTCTTTCTCATTTGTCCTTGTTGCCTTCCTTGTACCGTCAGCCACAGAATCCACACACGACACACTCATACGCCGTGTCCTCAGCTACAGAAGTACCAGGTTGTGGCACTGAACTGAACACATATACACACATACACATATGCATATACATATACATACACACACACACACAAGCACACATATACACACACCACCAAAATCTGGCAGGTGTGTTGACAGCCTGCTGACCTTTTGAAATCCATCATCCCGGACTCGGGGGCCCAGCAGACGCTCATCTGAACAGAAATCTATGTTTGATTGGTCACATTTACATGGCACATTTATTTCTCTGGAGCAGTCGAATAAGAAGACAGGGTGCAGTTCTCTCACATCACATAAGGACTTGTGTTTTCATAAAAGAGGAAAACCAGGACTTCCCTGGTGGTCCGGTGGACAGGGGTCCACCTGCCAATGCAGGGGACACGTGTTCAATCTCTGGTCTGGGAAGATTCCCCATGCTGGGCTGCAAATAAACTCGAGTGCGACAACTACTGAGCCCACACTGTAGAGCTCTCGAGCCACAACTCCTGAGCCTGCGAGCTGCAGCTGAAGCCTGCGCTTTGCAACAAGAGAAGCCACCGCGATGAGAAGCCCACGCACTGCAACGAGAAGCCCACGCACCGCAACGGAGAGTAACTCCCACTCACTGCAACTAAAGAAAGCCAGCAACGAAGACCTAGCACAACCATATTAATTAATTAATTGATCAACCATTAAAAAATAAAATAGAAGGGGAAAACCTCAGAGGCTGCTCCCTCTCTTGGGGTCAACAGCTGCTCAAGAAGGCCTGGGCTCTTCCCTGGTGCTCACTGATCATGTCTCCATGCAGACCTGGTAGCAAGTGGAAGAAAGTACTCAAAGGAGACTGAAGGGTGAAAGATGGAGGACTCAGCTCTCTTGGCAAACGTCTCAGATTGTCCCCACTGCTGAGAGGAGGCAGCAAAGGGCACATCGAGCACTGGACCGAGAGCCCTAACAGAAGCCCCGGGTCCCAGGACAGGCAGCTTCCTCCTTTCACCTGCATTCTGAAGCAGATGTGAAAGCCATACACGATTTGTGAAAATATTTTTAGACGGTAAAATGCTTTACAAGTAGAAGGCATCTCTGCTTTATTTTTTTTTAATGAACAAAAAATAATTTCCCATTTTGAAACATTTTGTTCACCATTTTTAATGGCCACAAGGTAGGATTTGGTCTTAGGAATGAGCACCCGATTACCTGAACCACCAGGTGCATCTCCCCAAGCCCGCCCCGGCCTGAGTTATGTCTGGGATCAAAGGGCTGCTTTAAGATCAAAAGACTCTATAATCCAGAAACCCAGAAACTGGCTCTGCCTCACCCTCGGCCTCCTAGAGAGGACCAGTTGCTCCTCCAAACAGCAAGTCTTCCCTCCTCTTTCTTCCCCAGTGAGCTTGGCCTCCATTTTTATTTCCTTCCAAACCCGGAAAGTGAAGAAGGCGCACAGCACTCTCTGGGCCAGTTCAGGAGGAAGGAGGGCAGACAGATGAGCTGGCTTCTTCATGGTAGACACACACAAGGGCTTCCTCTTTGCCTCCTGCGTGTCTCTCAAAACGATGAATGGAAATCTCAGGAACAGGAAGTCTGTCTTTTAGAAGGAAATAAAAGTGCGCCTTTCCTGTTTTGTCCTGAACCTCTAATGATAGAAATTCTCCTAAAAATAAGTTCTCCTGAGATCTCTGACTAGAACACATTTCCAGCCCTTCCCCCATCACAGTGGCCCCTACTTCTCTGAGGAAAACGGAAATCTCAGTACATGCGTGCTAAGTCGCTTCAGTGTGCCTGCTTCCTTGTGACCCCATGGACTGTAGCCCTCTAGGCTCCTCTGTCCATGGGATTCTCCAGACAAGAATACTGGAGAGCATTTCTATTCTCTTCTCCAGGGGATCTTTCTGACTCAGGGATTGAACCCGCATCTCTTAATCTCCTGCATTGGCAGGTGGGTTCTTTACCGCTATCACCACCTGGGGAGCCCAGATCTCAGTAGCTTCTTCCAATTATTCATTCATGGCCCATCTAGTACCTTCTCCTCTGCAGAAGATAAATGCCAGAGTCACTCGACAATTGGAGTTCTACCCCATGATTGAATCAGGAAGAGTAGCAACAGTACACAAACTTCCACTCCGAAGAATACTAGTCCCAGACTTCTGAAACCCCAGCAGAGCCGCATACATTTTACAGATGTGTGCACTTCAGGGATGCTCCTGGTCCCTGGCCAGCCTCCTCATTCCCCTTCTGAGTCTCTTGCCAGGCTGTTCCAGGCCACAGTCCCCGTGTCTGCTCTGTGCTGCTAACCCTGGTCACATCCAAGCTGCAGAACTCTGGCACTGACAGTCACACCAAGGCTGTTTCCTTCTCAGGATGTTGGAGCCAGGCTGAGATGGTGCTTGGTCAGGAAAAGCTCCCCTCTGCTACCCAGGCCAGGTGACCCTGGAGCTCAAAACCCAGTCTGACCCAAATACCTAACCTGAATCTAACCATGAGGAGACAATCAGGAAAATCCACACTGAGGATCTATAAAGCAATCAGCCTGGATCTTTCAAAAATCTCCATGAGATGGAAACCATAAAAGGTTGGGGGAACTGTTTGCTAGACTAAACAGGACTAAAGAGATGTGACAACCAAAGATATTGGGCAGTCCTGCATAAGGCCCTAGGATTTTTCTTTTTTTTTTAAACAGAATAAAACAGCCAAAAAAGACCTTAGTGGGAACATTGAGGAAATTTGAATGTGACCTGCATATTATATAAGAGTGTTGTATAAACTTTAATCTGAGTGTGAAGGTTACATTGTAGTTACATAGAATGTGAAGTACTTGGAAGTGAAAGTTTATGATGTTTACAACTAATGCTCAAGCGGTTTAGCAAGAAATAAAACACCTGTGTATACATGGGCTTCCCAGGAGGCTCAGTGGTAAAGAATCCGCCTGCCAATGCAGGACATGCAGGAGACATGGGTTTGATCCCTGGGTCAGGAAGATCCCCGGCAACCTACTCCAGTATTTTTGAGGAGCCTGGTGGGCTACAGTCCATGAAGTTGCAAAGAGTCAGACACAACTGAGCCACTGAGCACACGCGCACACACACACACACTACACACATATATAAATATATATAGAGAGGAAGCAAATATAACAAAATGCTAATATTGGTGAATCTAAGTGAAGGCAGTTACATGGTACACCATTCCTGAAACTTTTTGAGGGTTTCAGATTGTTCATAATAACAAATTGAGGTTCATAATACCAAGCAGAGGAGACAGACATTGCTACATTTCTCCACCATTGATATTTCTCCCATCCTTCTCTAAGAAATCCAGGCACTAAACTTCCTCTATTAACCTTCAAAGGGGAAAAGAACACCTCACAAAAAACCATTCATAAAACAGACACAGGGGGTGGGGTGCTAGCTGATCAATAGCCAGATAAACAAACTCTGAATTCCAGTTTGAACATAATTGAGACCCTACCGGACATCCCTGGTGGCTCAGACAGTTAAGAATCTGCCTGCAATACGGGAGACCCAGGTTAGATCCCCTGGAGAAGGGCAAGGCAACCTACTCTAGTATTCTCGCCTGGAGAATCCCATGGACAGAGGAGCCTGGCAGGCTATGGTCCAAAGTGTCACAAAACTCAGACATGACTTAGAGACTAGCACTTTCACTTTCAAGACCCCACCACTTTGATAAATAATGGAATTTATTCATTGTCTCCATTTAGATGTGTCTTCACTGGTTGATACGGGGTGGAAAAAAGATGATGTCATACAAATGACCAGGATCCAGAAGTCCAAAAGGGAATCTGGAGCCCAAAATATATCTTCTCTCAAGATTGTGGACTGTCCACGCTTTTTGAGGTTACAGCGTATTTTTCCACCGGGGCCAACCCTATTCTTGGTGGCTCCAGGACAGCACAACATAGAACACAACATTAAATATAGGTAGAGCTGAGGTTTTCAGAGTCCACTGTCAGGGATTAACTCAAATTCCTCTTTCCACATAAAGCTCTTCTTATTCTGCACTTCATCATTATTTTTTATTAATAAAAGCAACTTAAAGCTTCACAACCATTTTGTAAAATATTTATTTATTTGGCCTCATCAGGTCTAGGTTGCGGCCCATGGGATTTCTGTTGTGTCTTGTGAGATCTTTTGTTGAGGCGCATGGATTCTCTAGCTGTGGTACAGGGGGGTTTAGTTGCTCTGAGGCACGTGGGAGCTTAGTTCCTCAACCAGGGATGGAACCTGTGTCCCCTGCATTGCAAGGCGGATTCTTAACCACTTGACCACCAAGGAAGTCCCTCATGCACTTTCTTATTTTTTCAATTGAAATATAGTTCCTGTACAATATTATGTTAGTTACAGGTGTACAATATAGTGTTTTACAATTTTTAAAGATTATTCTCCATTTAAAGTTATTCTAAAATATTGGCGACATCCCCTGTGTTGTACAATATATCCCCATAGCTTATTTTATGCCTAACCGTTTGTACTTCTTAATTCCCTACCTCTATATTTCCAACTGGTATTTTTTCCTGTACTCTATCTTCCTCTCCCCACAGGTAACCACTAGTTTGTTCTCCATATCTGTGTCTGCTTCTTTTTTGTTATGTTCTCTAATTTGCTATATTTTTTAGATTTCACATATAAGAGATACTATGCTATTTGTCTTTTGATATCCTGCAGTGTTTGATTTAGCATAATGCCTTCAAGTCTATCTATGTTCCTGCAAATGGCAACATTTTTTTTTTATGGCTGCTTCTTCTGCCCTTTAAAAGCTCTTCTATTTGTACCTCTATCAGAACTAAGACCTCTGGACTTCTGACACAATTCTCCTTCAACATTTGTGTCTGCGGTCATGCCTTGGTGAGAACACATGGTCCCATATTTGACCTGGAAAATGCAGTTGTTATAACAGCAGGAATTATTACACGCTCCTTGTACTCTAGTTATTTGTGTACAAGTTTCTCTCTCCCAGTAGACTGGATTCCCTCAGGGGAAAGAAAAATGTGTTAGTCTTTTTTGAAGCTCCTGTTTTCCTCTTCACAGGTGATTCCATCCACGGTCACAGTGGCATTTCCCACCTATATGTTGATGATGCTCACAACTCACTCCAGGTCTCTTAAGAGCTTCAGATTATATGGCAGCAAACCGGGCTTTTTTGGTGGTTGAGATGGTTAAGAATCCATCTGCTGTGCAGGAGACCTGGGTTTGATCCCTGCGTTGAAAAGATCCCCTGGAGAAGAAAATGGCAACCCATTCCAGTATTCTTGCCTAGAGGATTCCGTGGACAGAGGAGCCTGGTGGGCTGCAATCCATGAGGTTGCAAAGGATCAGACACCACTGGGCGTCTAACAAACATAACTCTCAAACATAACTCTGCTGAGCAAACCCTTTTTCAGGCCCTCCAAGTCCCTTATATTCAGAAAACCAAGGCTGAACTCAGCCTACCCTCACTGCCTTTAAATTCTGCTCTCCATCTTGTATTCCCAGTCTCAGTTCATCAAACCTTCTTGCACCCATTCAGTCACGCCTCAACCTAATTCATCCTGCCTCCTCCTTTATCTCCCCTATGTTAGCCAGTCCATCACCAAATTCAATTACTTCTTTTGCTTGTTAACTGACCCTTTAGATTTATTTCATCCTCCCCACCCCATTCTACCACCCGTTTTGTAGCTCTGGAGCTCAGCATATCTTATCCAGACTATTGAACGAGACTCCTAACTGATTCTCTGCTCCCAGTCTTGACACCTCTCTCCTGGATCCATCTTCTGTTCTGCAGCTGGACATCTAAGCACATCACCCCCTACATGAAAGCATTCTATGGCTTCCCAACATGACAGAATAGAGTTAAGCACTTTGCTTGGCCCACCAGGTCATGTACGAACCAGTCTCTACCCTCCTATCTCCTCTTCTGCCCCTTCGTGCTCATAATCTACGCTCTAACTGTGCTAAAGCACTTGTAGCTTTTAATATGCGTGGTGTTATTTCAAGCTTCTGTGTTATTACCCTTTTCTCAGCCTGGAAGGTTTGGTCCATCTTTTTCTTTTTTTTTTTGACATAACTACCTTTTGGCTCAGTGGTAAAGAATCCGCCTGCAATGTAAGAGACCCAGTTTTGATCCCTGGGTTGGTAAGATCCCCTGGAGAAGGAAATGGCAAACCCCTCCATTATTCTTGCCTGGGGAAATCCCATGGACAGAGGAGCCTGGAGGGCTACAGTCTATGGGGTCCAAAGAGTTGGACGTGACTTAGGAACTAAACAACAATACTTCTTTACTCACTTTTCCACACTCTACCACTTCTTGAAGCATTCCCAGGAGTTCCAGATTGGGCTAAGTGCTGCTCTTCTATACCCCTAAAGCATTGTCTGCATTAAATATCTGTTAGGTGCCAGGCACTTTTGAGAGATTATCTCATTCAACTACATATAAACCTATGAGATAAACAGGATTTACCCCACTTCACAAATAAGAAAATTGGACTTTCAAAGAAGCCAAGTATTTTGGCCAAGATTTCTGAGCTGGAAAGTAAAGGAGCGAAGATAATGAAACTAAGTCTTTCTGGTTTCAATTCGGTGCTAGATGGACTGTACCAATCCTTTCTCACTTTCAGCCAACCAACACACCCAGAGTGCTGTATTCCCCAGGTATAGTCAGGAAACAGAAACTTCACCAGTGATTTTAACAGACAGAACTTAATATGGAGAATTGGTGAGACTGATAAAGGGAAACCAAAGAGGCAAATAGGAAGCCTTAAGGTAAATGTAGGAAATAGCTCATTAACATGTCTAAGAGAGAAGGCTAGGGTCCTCAGACCCTAGAAGCTTGGAGAAGGGGCTCTGGGAGCTACGACTCAGGTTCCTGAGGAGGGGACGCTGCCACACTGGTGCTGGCACCTCAGAGCACAGCTCCTGGGGCTCTTTCCGGAAGTGCTGAAAAGGCTGGAAACAGCAGTCAATCAGAACCGAAACTGCTTCCGAGTTGAAAGGTCACTGTGAGGTGATAGGGACAGAAAGTGGAAAGTGAAAGTGAAGTCGCTTAGTCATGTCCGACTCTTTGCGACCCCATGGACTGTAGCCTACCAGGCTCCCCGGTCCATGGGATTTTCCAGGCAAGAGTACTGGAGAGGGTTGCCATTTCCTTCTCCACGGGATCTTTCTGACCCAGGGATCGAACCTGGGTCCCCCGCATTGTAGGCAGACGCTTTACAGTCTGAGCCACTGGGGAAGCCCGATACTGATACTGAGACTGACAGAAAAAGGGAGCAAACACAGAGGGCAAGTCCGTCTCCTCTCGTTGCAACACCCCGTCTCCCTGTAGTGTCACTAACTAGTAAAGGAGACATGTTGTCAGCAGAGGCTTGGACCCAGCCCAACAGAGCAGAGAACAGGAGCATGGGCTTGAAGTTGAGAGAGAATAACGTCCTAACCAGCCCAAGCGGGCTGTGTGTCAGCACCAGTGCAAGTGGATTGGGGGTAAGGAAGCGACTGATCACTATAATAACATCAGCTGCCATTACCGAGCATCTACTAGGTGACATTCGCTACGTTCCCACCTTTCCACACATGGATTTCTTTGCTCCCCACAACCTATCAGGTAGGTACTATTGTCTTGTCAGTTTCACACATGAGGAAGCTATATTTAGAGATGCTAAGGACCTTTCAAAAGATTAGGAAGAGGAGGGATCCCAGTTCAAACCCGGGTCTGACTGATGCTCAGACCTGCGATAACCACAGGTCTGTTTGCTGGGGCTGCCGTAACAGATTGCCACAAACTGGGCAGCTCACAACAAAAACCTTTATCCCCTTACAGTTCTGGGGTCCAGAAGTCCAAAATCAAGGTGTTTGCAGGCAGACTGTCTCTGAAATCTTGCAGAGAAAAGCCTTCCCTGTCTCTTCTGATGGCTCCAGGTGTGCATCAGCTGTGGCCACCTCACCCTGGTCTCTGCCTCCGTTTTCACAAGAACGTCTTCCCTTGGAGTGTTTGTGTCTTCTCTTTTTGAGGATGCTTGTCACTGGATTTATGACCCACCCAGGTAATCTAGGATAATCTCATGGAAAGATCTTTAGCTTAATTAAACATTTGCAAATATGCTTTTTCCAAGTAAGTTCACATCCACGTGTTCTGGGGATCAGGATGTAGACATAACTTTTTTGAGACAACCACTATACCACGTAAAATTACTTCTTTTGAAGATCATGTTCAGCAAATCCATTTCAAACGAAATCTGTGTTCTTACAGCATTTTCAGATTTTAAAACTGTTCTGTGCTGCACGTGGTACTTTTAATATTTGGTGTTCCTCCCCCTTTAAGCTTTCTCTCTTCCTAAAGACAAAGGCATAGAGACATCTTTGGCGGCACCTGTCATTTGGAACAAGCATCCTGTCTGTCTCCACCTCATCAACTCGTGATCTCATTTCAAACCTCATCTGAAAATACCCTCCCTCCTCTCTTGTCTCTCCTTGACCGCTTTCCTTGACTTGACTTTCATTAGCATTCACCCCATGCAACCCTGGAATTCAGCACACCTGGCCAAAGGAGTGTTATCTCAGATGAGAGGGTTTCATCAACCACAGAGTGGAAGGCTGCACAAACTTCTATCGTGTGTCCCAACAGAAGCCCAGCCTCCTTCCCCACCCTCTACTCCACATCCTAGCCTTGAGAATGGAAACTTCCAATGACAGTTTCTTTTCTTGGTTGGAAGGATTGGCTCATCCATTTTGCAATTCACCTGGTTGAGAACATAGTTGCGAAATTTATGTACCTTGGAGATGTCTTCTTAGGTATGCGTGAAAGGCAAAAAGATTTCTCCAAGCAAACAGACATTAGGAGAGAAAGGTATATTTTTTTTCACTTTTTGCTAAATAAAATATATGAGCTGAGAACCCTAATGTGTCCAGGTTAATGAAATATATTTCATGTGCCTGACTTGAAAAGAATAAAAAAGACACAGTGTCTTCCCATGGAAATATGTCAGACCCATCTATCTTAGGGTCTGACATATTTGCCAGTAAATATTTCCAGTATACTAAGTACTATATCCCTTGAATTGAATTCTGAAGTTCATCAGTTTTGCTTCCTAGAAGTAAAGGAGATGAATATTAGAAAACAAAATTTTGAACTCCTCAGAGTTTTCTCTGTTCAACTGCCTCAATATCAATGTCATCACTATCCGTTTGGAATTCAATCAAAAACAATATTTCCTACCTCTGCAGACATGATATTGACATTTTCCCACTGCTTCTCCCTCTTTTCTTATAAAATTATTGGGAATATTTCTTCTACAAGTGGAGTATGGTTTTGGCATTCGGTAAGATAATGCCTCAGCCCTTCACTTGTTTTCCTCAAGCTCATCTGCGTATCTGAAGTTATTGATATTTCTCCCGGCAATCTTGATTCCAGCTTGTGCTTCATCCAGCCTGGCCTTTCGCGTGATGTACTCTGCATATAAGTTAAATAAGCAGGGTGACAATATACAGCCTTGACGTACTTCTTTCCCAGTTTGAAGCCAGTCTGTTGTCCATGTCTGGTTCTAACTGTTGCTTCTTGACCTGCAGGTTTCTTAGGAAACAGGTAAGGTGGTCTGGTATTCCCGTTTTTTGAAGAATTTTCCACAATTTGTTGTGATCCACACAGTCAAAGGGTTTAGCGTAGTCAATGAAGCAGAAGTAGGTGTTTTCCTGGAATTCTCTTGCTTTTCTATGATACAGTGGATGTTGGCAATTTGATCTCTGGTTCCTCTGCCTTTTCTAAATCCAGCTTAAACATCTGGAAATTCTTGGGTCACGTACTGTTGAAGCTTAGCTTGGAAAATTTTGAGCATTACTTTACTAGTGTGTGAGATGAGAGCAATTGTGTGGTAAATACATGTGTGTATGTGGGTGTATATGGTGCATATGCGTATGTTTGTATGTATGCATATGTGTATATATGTATGTATGTGTGTATATGTGTGTGTGCATATGTGAATACATATGTGTGCATCTGTATATGTGTATGTACGTGCATATTTACTCAGGCAGCTGTTAGGGGTTACTGCTGTAAGTGATCATCCATAGTTATAACACGTTTCACGTGTCACTTACAGGAAAGATGTCCCAATGGGATGATACCTCCTCCTATAATTTCAGCTAACTTTGGGGTGACTTGGTCACTCACAAGGGAGGTAACATCCACTGATGCCTTTGTGAAGTCCCTGAACTGGAAGGTCGGTGAGGAAAGAGGCAGAGCTCCTTGGCGGGGTCCTTCTGAAGTCACACCAGGATCTTTCCACAATGAGGTGAACCCTGGGGCGGGTGGTTGAGAATGACACTTCAGGACCCCACCCCGCCCAGTTCTCCTCCGGGAGCTGATTCAAACATCATCATCTATACACATGTTCACACATTACTGAGGGATGTCTGGACTCCAGCCCATTACAATCCATCATCCTTGAAGCCCTGTGTCCACAGCTGGAGGCAGAAAGCACATGAAATTGTACACTGGAGGAGAAAAATGCATCAAATCTCAGAAGCGAGCTCTCTTCAGGTTTCAAAGGTGATTGGGAAATCTAAACAATTTAGAGGTTGGTTTGGTAAAACCCAAAGAACCAGTCAATGCAGTTATTAAAAAAAAAAGAAAGAAAAACAGACACATCCATGATTGTAGCAATGCTATCCGCAAATTCACACCTCCTCCCCAGCCAAAAGGTGGAAGCAGCTCAAATGTCCATCCATGGACACAGATGAATGGATAAACAAAATGTATATGTGTGTGTGTGTGTGTATTTATGGGAGAAATATCCATAACCTCAGATATTCAGATGACATCACCCCTATGGCAGAAAGTGAAAAGGAACTAAAGAGCCTCTTGATGAAAGTGAAAAGAGGAGAGTGAAAAAGCTGGCTTAAAACTCAACATTCAAAAAACTAAGATCATGGCATCCGGTCTCATCATTTTATGGCAAATAGATGGGGAAACAATGGAAACAGTGACAGATTTTATTTTCTTGGGCTCCAAAATCACTACAGATGGTGACTGCAGGCATGACATTAAAAGACGCTTGCTTCTTGGAAGAAAAGCTATAACAAACCTAGATGGCATATTAAAAAGCAGAGACATTATTTTGCCAACAAAGGTCCGTATAGTCATAGCTATGCTTTTTCCAGTAGTCATGTATGGATGTGAGAGTTAGACCATAAGGAAAGCTGAGTGCCGAAGAATTGATGCCTTTGAACTGTGGTGTTGGAGAAGACTCTTAAGAGTCCCTTGGGCTGCAAGGAGATCAAACCAGTCAGTCCTAAAGGACATCAATCCTGAATATTCATTGGCAAGACTGATGTTGAAACAGAAGCTCCAATACTTTGGCAACCTGATGCGAAGAGCTGACTCATTAGAAAAGACCCTGATGCTGGGAAAATTTAAAGGCAGGAGAAGGAGACGACAGCATATGAGATGGTTGGATGGCATCACTGACTCATTGGACCTGAGTTTGAGCAAGCTCTGGGAGATGGTGAAGGACAGGGAAGTCTGATGTGCTCCGGTCCATGGGGTCTCAAAGTGTTGGACATGACTGAGCGACTGAACAACACTTTTCCATGAAGGTGAAAGTATTAGTCACTCAGTCACGTCTGACTCTTTGTGGCCCCATGGACTATAGCCCGCCAGGCTCCTCTGTCCATGGAATTCTCCAGGCAAGAATATTGGAGTGGGTTGCACTTCCTTCTCCAGGGGAATCTTCCCAACCCAGGGATCAAACCCAGGTCTCCTGCATTGCAGGCAGATTCTTTAGCATCTGAACTACCAGGGAATTCCATACATATATGTATATTATTCAACCATGAAAAGGAAGGACCTTCTGACACAAACTATTACAATTCAGATGGACCTTGAGGACATTATGCTCTGTAAAATAAGCCAGTCACAAAAGAACAAATGCTGTGTGAGCCAGCTTATGTAAGGTACCTAGTTAGTCAAATTCATTGAGACAGAAAGTAGCACAGTGGTTGCCAGAGGCTGGGAGGAGGGGGAAATGGGAAGCTGTTTAATGGGGAGAGAGTTTCAGTTTTGCAAGCTGAGCTTCTGGAGTCTGATTGCACAACAATGTGTAGAAACTTAACACGTCTGCATGACAGATTTAAAAATGTTTAAGGTGGTCAATTTTGTTACGTGTGTTTTACCACAGATAAACCAACAACAACAAAACAAAAATAAGGCAAGATAAGTCAGTTGCATAACAGCAGAGCTTTGTTAACTGGTTGTTTGAACTTCCTGGAAACGAAGCCAGGAGTGGCTAGCCAGGGAGTGGGGTCAAAGGAGGTGATGAGCTCAGCGGGGAGGGAAGCTGCCCTGGGGAACATTTTTGGAGGAGGGAGTAGGAACGTTCTGTGCCCTTTGCCTTCCTGAGAGTTGACCCTTCCATCCGTGACTTCTGGAGAAAAGTCAGCGTGAAAGTGTCTGTCTCTGATCTCTGTGTTTTACTCTAAATCTCTGTTTTACACTGTCCTGGGCAGGGACCTGCTATCTCATCAACATTCCTGGAGATGGGGGTAGGTTTGTGTTTCCTTGGACACAGATGACCAGACTGGTCAGACAGATTGGGAAATGCTGCCTGGGTTGGTGGCTGATCTAACATAATGTTTCTCAAACACGGGGCTTCCCGGGTGGCCCAGTGGTAAAGAATCAGCCTGCCCATGCAGGAGACGCAGATTCGATCCCTGGTCGGGAAGATGCCCTGGAGAAGGGAATGACAACCCACTCCAGTATCCTTGTCTGGGAAATCCCATGGACAGAAGAGCCTGGAGGACTATAGTCCGTGGGATGGTGAAAGAGTCAGACACGACTTAGTGACTAAACAACTTTTATGATATAAATATAATTTAAAATTATGCATTTAATTGAATAGTTGGAGCATCCGGATGAGCAACTTGTCACTAGTATGATGGTGTAATTCCAGGTCCCACATTTAGGATTGTCATCACTCCAGTGAAGGGCAAGTGACATCTTGAAGCTTTGCATGAATGGAGGTGTAGCCCCAAGTCAACCTGAGGAAAGCGGTGGGGGAATGGAGTCAACCCACCACACAGGATGGTGTGAGCCTGCCGCACTCACGAATGCCAATGTCTCAACACTGTCATTGTATTTGCGCTCTGAGTTAGTTTCAGCAAAATATTACTGGTGCCATTACTGTAATATTGTTTTTAGTTTTATCGACTTTTGAGGTTTGGTTTCCATTTAATTTGTGGCCTTTTGCTGCTTTTCAGTTATATTTGCGTTATAAGCAGAAAGCATTTCTGTCTAGACTAATCTTGGTGTATTTTTAAATAGCTTCATAAAGAGGTTAATTTATAATAAGGTCAAGTTAACCCTCAGGGTCCAAGTTGCCTTCTTCTCTTTAGAAGCGTCTATAGCTTCTGCTGTTAGAAGCCCGTGACATGGAAAGTCAAGAGGCTCCACTTATATTTGATCAGATTTAGAGGAAGGAACTCAGGACTTTATGAGGCCAACCCAGTGACTTATTGAGGATGGTCTAAGTTGTGTTTAGGAGTTCTACGCATTGTCTCCAACACTGATACATAAACGCCTACGATATAAATAATAGCTTCCGGTTCCTGTTGGTGAAGAAAGCAGTGCTCTGAGTGTCTGGCCTATTGTTTCAGACTCAGTTGACCCTCTTCTGTGTTTCACCCCTTTCTTGTCCTTTCTCTTTGGAAGCTAAAATTTGGCTGCTTCTTTTGTTCAGGATGCTTGTTTTATGTACCAAAGCTTCGGCCAGCAAAGGCTCAGATTTTATTAAAAAAAATATTTTTTTATTGAAGTAGAGCTGATTTACAATGTTGTGCCAATCTCTGCTGTACAGCAAAGTGACTTAGTTATACAGAGATGTGTATTCTCTGAAATATTTTTTCCATTATGATTTATCACAAGATATCCAATATAGTTCCCTATGCTACACATTAGGACCTTGTTGCTTACCACAGCTTTCATCTTTCTCTTTTTATTGGAGTGTAGTTGCTTTACCATGTTGTGTTAGTTTCTGCTGTACAACAGAGTGATTCAGCTATATGTATGCATATATCCCCTCTTCCTTGGATTTCCTTCCCATTTAGGTTCAGTCAGTTCAGTTCAGTCGCTCAGTCGTGTCTGACTCTTTGTGACCCCATGAACCACAGCATGCCAGGCCTCCCTGTCCATCAGCAACTGCCAGAGCTTCCTCAAACTCATGGCCACTGAGTGGGTGATACCAGCCACTCATCTCATCCTCTGTCATCCCCTTCTCCTCCTGCCCCCAATCCCTCCCAGCATCAGAATCTTTTCCAGTGAGTCAACTCTTCACATCAGGTGGCCAATGTACTGGAGTTTCAGCTTTAGCATCATTCCCTCCAAAGAACACCCAGGACTGATCTCCTTTAGAATGGACTGGTTGGATCTCCTTGCAGTCCAAGGGACTCTCAAGAGTCTTCTCCAACACCACAGTTTAAAAGCATCAATTCTTCGGTGCTCAGCTTTCTTTACAGTCCAACTCTCACATCCATACATGACCACTGGAAAAATCATAGCCTTGACTAGACGGACCTTTGTTGGCAAACTGATGTCTCTGCTTTTTAATATGCTGTCTAGGTTGGTCATAACTTTCCTTCCAAGGAATAAGTCTTTTAATTTTATGGCTGCAGTCACCATCTGCAGTGATTTTTGGAGCCCCCAAAAATAAAGTCAGCCACTGTTTCCACTGTTTCCCCATCTATTTGCCATGAAGTGATGGGACTGGATGCCATGATCTTCGTTTTCTGAATGTTGAGCTTTAAGCCAACTTTTCACTCTCCTCTTTCACTTTCATCAAGAGGCTTTTTAGTTCCTCTTCACTTTCTGCCATAAGGGTGGTGTCATCTGCATATCTGAGGTTATTGATATTTCTCCGGACAATCTTGATTCCAGCTTGTGCTTCTTCCAGTCCAGCGTTTCTCATGATGTACTCTGCATATAAGTTAAATAAGCAGGGTGACAATATACAGCCTTGACATACTCCTTTTCTTATTTGGAAACAGTGTATTGTTCCATGTCCAGTTCTAACTGTTACTTCCTGATCTGTATACATGTTTCTCAAGAGGCGGGTCAGGTGGTCTGGTATTCCCAATTCTTTCAGCATTTAGAGTAGAGTTCCCTGTGCTATACAGTCAGTTCTCACTAGTCTATTTTATACATAATAGTGTATATATGGGGCTTCCCTGGTGGCTCCAGACAGTAAAGAATCTGCCTGCAGTGCGGGAGACCCGGGTTCAATCCCTGAGTCGGGAAGATCCCTTGCAGTAGAGAATGGCAATCCACTCCAGTATTCTTGCCTGGAGCATACCTTGGACAGAGGAGCCTGGCAGGCTTCAGTCCATGGGGTCACAAAGAGTCAGACATAACTGAGCGACTAACACACACACAGTGTATAAACGTCAATCCCAACCTCCCAACGCATCCTTCCCCTCTTGGTGTCCATGTTTGTTCACCACATCAATGCATGCATTTGACTATAACACCGTTCTCATGAAGCAGTTCGGCTTCCTTAGAACACACGCTGCAGACTGTTGCTTTCTTACTGCGCTGGTTCCCCCACGATGTGCTTTGCATCCCGCTTGCTTTCACAGCTCTCGTCTCTCTCTCACCAGACGCTGCCCCTCCTTTGCTCTCTCCCTTGAGATGCAGACCCTGCCCAAGGGGTTCTCTGGACAGGAAGTCGCTCACTGAGTGGGAGCCAAGTTAGAAACGATTTCCCACTTAGAGGAGATCTCGGGCACCCAGACACTTTCTCTGAGAAACCGTGAATGCTTCTGCTGTCTAAAGAGGTTAAGAGCTGTGTGATGGTTGACTTTCCATGACCTGTGTCACCAAGGCCTCCATGCCATTCATTCGCTTGGTGAATATTTATCAGGTACCTTCTGTATGACAGTCACTGTTTCAGGTTTTTGTCCATGCCAAGACAAATAAGTAGCATTTTCCTTCATGAACTAGTGATCTTGTTGGGGATGCCACATGCATCTAAATAGGTTGCCGTGCCTTGTGACAAATGCATTACCTTATAATACATATTTTATGTGTAATACATATTATATGTACACTATATACATAATATAATATCACACACTAGCCCTCCAGGGGTGAAGAGGAGGAGCCCCCTAACCACTGGTGGGGAGGTCAGGGGAGACATCCTGAGGCAGTGACCCTGAAACCCCTCTTGAAGGATGAAGGGGAGTTCCTTTGGTGGGAAACAGAGGTGGGTGGGCGTTCAAGGCAGAGATGAGGTTGTGCAGAAGCTCAAAGCTTCCTGGAGTTTAAGTAGAAATGCAAATTGTTTGGGAAGGCTGGAGCATACATTTTGGTGTGTGTACATATGAGTTGTGGGAGAATGAGGGTAAAGGGTGTAGACTCGGAAGAGGCTTAGACTCCAGGCCAAGCAGAGGCAACTGTGCAACGAGCCTTGTTCCAGTCCACAGTGTACGCCATTCCTGCCTAGGGCTGCTGTATTTTCCCTCCCTTCTTCCCTTCCCCTTCCTCCCTCCTTCCTCCTCTCTCCTTCCGTCCGTCCCTCCCTCCCTTCTTTCTTTGTTTTAAAATATTTATTTTTATTTATTTATTTGGCTGCACCAAGCTATTAGTTGCGGCAAGTGGGATCTAGTTCCTCGACCAGGGATGAAACCCAGGCCCTCTACTTTGGGAGCCCAGAGTCTTAGCCACTGGATCACCAGGGAAGTCCCCTTTTCTTTCTTTTTAATCTCTTTATAATCCAAATACCATACAATTCACCTATTAAAAGCATACAACTTAGTGGCTTTTAGTATGCTCATAGAGTTGTGTCATCAGCACAATTAATTTTAGCACACTTTTAATCATTCCAAAAGGAAAACCCAGACCCTTTAGCTGTTATCTTCCTACCCCCATCCTGTCCACCCCAGCCCTAATTAATCAATAATCTTCTTTCTGTCTCAATTGGTTTGTCTATCCTAGGCATTCCAAATGGGCTTCCCAGGTGGCTCAGCTGGTAAAGAACCTGCCTGCGATGTGGGAGACCTGGGTTCAATCCCTGGGTTGGGAAGATCCCCTGGAGAAGGGAAAGGCTACCCACTCCAGTATTCTGGCCTGGAGAATTCCACGGACATATAGTCCATGGGGTTGCAAAGAGTAGGACACGACTGAGCGACTGTTTCACTTTCACTTCACAGGCATTTTGAATAGATGGAATCATACAGCATGTGGCTTTTTGTGACTGGCTCCTTTGATTCAGGATGGGGTATTTTCCTTAGCAATTGCAGAATGGGCAGCAGTTAGATTTTCCCTAGTGGCGCTAGTGGTAAAGAACCTGCCTGCCAATGCAGGAGACAGGGGTTCAATCCCTGGGTGGGGAAGATCCGCTGGAGGAGGAAATGGCAACCCATCCCAGTCTTCTTGCCTGGGCAATCTCCATGTGCAGAGGAGCCTGGTTGACTATAGTCCATGGGTTTGCAAAGAGTTGGGCATGACTGAAGCAATTGAGGACAAACTTGCAAATATGGTGCATTCATGGGAGAGAAAAAGAAATAGACCAAAAAAAAAAAAAAAAAAACCAAACCCAAACCCAAAAAACAGCGATAGGGTATTTGGGGACTCAGAAAAGGCAAAGTTAAAAAAACATAAAATTTTATTTAAGACATTTCCTTCTGGGACCATGGCTCCCCAGGTGTAAATATTTCTCCTACAAAATGGTTAGAGAGTGTGGAATCCCATGGCTGGCAGTTTATGTCTTTGTAGACGGGTAAGTAGAGATCCCTCTTTTTCTCACTGCTGTGGTACCACAGCTCCTATGAAAAAACACCACCCACTTTGGCATCTATGCTACTTGCTTCATTGTGAACCTTCTGCCTGATATCAGGCCCACACAAAATTGCTTCTTCTCCAGAACAGCCTCGATGAACTGGTGAGGAGCATACACTGTACTGGGAACTGTTTCCACAAATGTGGTAAATTCCACTTTGCAACTTCATCAGGATGGCCCTTGTCCATTTCGTTGTATCGCTGTGCAGAACTGCTGAGTTCTATAAAAGGTCTGGTTTCTTTCTTTGCAAGCCTTGCTGGCATGTTCTCAAAGACCGCCTCAGTCAGGGAGGGCAGCCCTGTGTCCTTTCCACGCAGCTGACTCAGGGTTTTATAGATCCTGAGACAGAATCTCATAAAGCCTGGTTGCCATTTTGAGTTGCAGTCTAGAGATTCTCCCTCTTTTCCTCCATGAAGATTTGGTTTTAAATCATTTTAGAAAATGATATGAAATGAATGAATCATATTAGTTTTTGACGTTAAAATAGAACAGAATAGTCAGTAGTTGACTCACACTATTGTAGTTAGAGTGGCTTGTCACGTAATACTGCTCAGCTTTAAGGAATGTTTTACAAGGTACATAGTCGCCAGAGAGCTCCGTCCCTCTTGTTCTCATCTTCAGCAACGTGCGTCATTATTATAACAAATAATATATTTTAAGCGTCTGTTGTGTATAGCTCTGCTTTTTCTTTCTCTGTCTCTCTTATTCATACTTATCAAAATACGATTCCAAATATTCCCTTAATATTTTATTTTTCTAATTTATTTTATTTTCAGAAGCTAATTGTTTTTAATTTATTTTTTAATTCGAGGAAAGTTACTTTACAATGTCGTGTTGGTTTCTGCTGTATAACAACACGAATCAGCCATAATTATATATATATATATATATATATATATATATATATATATATATATATAATCCTTCTTGCGCCTCCCTCCCCTTCCCCCATCCCACCCCTCTAGGTCATCACGGGCGCCAGGCTGGGCTCCCCACGTTATACGACAACGACTCTCCAGCTACCCAGTTTACACGTGGCCATGGGTGTCTGTCGATATTCCTTTCTCCATTTGTCCCACTCTCTCCTAATATTTTCACTGGGACGACTTGGGCATGCGGCTTGTGGTTGACCTTGAATGGTTTTAAAAGTGCTCAATAAGTAGTATAGTCATTTTCGCAATATTGATTCTTTTAGTCCGAGAACATGGTATTTCTCTCCATCTTTGATTTCTTGTATCAGTGTCTTATAGCTTTCTGCATGCGAGTCTTTTGTCTCTTTAGGTAGATTTATTCCTAGGCATTTTATTCTTTTTCTTTCGCTGGTCAATGGGATTGTTTCTTTTTCTGATTTTTCATCATTAGTGTACAGGAATGCATGTGTTTTCTATGCGTTAATTTTATATCCTGCGACTTTACTAAATTCATCAATGATGTCCTAGAGGGGTCTGATTGGGGGGAATATTTATGTAATTATGACTGATTTGTGTTGATATATGGCAGAGACGACCACAACATTGTAACGCAATTATCCTCCAATAAATACAATAAAATGAGGGAACGCCTAATGCTCCCAGGAATCTCAGCCTTGTGATATGAAACTTCTACCAGAGGTTAAAGATCAACTCACCTCATTGTCACATCTGTGACCCAGAATCTGATCTGGGAGTTGACGTCTCCCAAGAGCAGGGTCAGCCATGTGAGCCTGGAACCCCAAAGCCAGGAGCGGTGGCTGCCAGACTTATCCTCAGATATCAATGAGCCCCCCAGCCTCTGAGTGGCCAGGTGTGCTGAGAACGTACCAGTGTTACAGTCTGTGGACGTGGGATGGAGTTTGGGGCTCAGCCATGTATTGGCTGTGTGATGTTGGTTAAGTTGTTTAATATCTCTGGTCTTCTACTTTCATTGTAAAATAAATATAATCACCTCAATAACCACGGTGCGTGCGTGCTCAGTCGCTAAGTCTTGACTCTCTGCAACCCCGTGGACTGTAGCCCACAAGACTTCTCTGTCCATGGGATTTTCCAGGCAGGAATACTGGAGTGGGTTGCCGTTTCCTTCTCCATCAATAACCATGGAGATTATTGCACAGAAGAAATATGCATTGAAGATTACACACATGGGGAATTTCAGAGTTAAGATTTGTCTCTGTCCCTTGGTAGGACAGTGTGTTCTGTGACTGAATTGAGAATACCTTACCAGAGATTTAGCTGGGAAGGTTGCCTTACCCACTTGGTTTCATGAATCAATTCTTTCATTGATGTATTTTCTCAGTTAACCTAGCTGGGGCGGGGTCAAGGGAAGCAGAGTTCCCAGAGATGAAAGGGAGGTAACCAGGTGAAGGTGAGGCGAAGAGCAGAGAGTGACGCACAGTGGACAAAAAGATGGGGATAACGCAACTCCTACAGCTCTTTTGGCGTATGTGGAGTGTAAGTGTGAGGGGCAGTAGAGACATCAATATGGAGATACAGCAAGAATGCAAGCTTCCTCACCCAGGGGTCTGCTCCTCACCTCTGCAATGAAGCTCTGTACCTCTGAAGTTGGTACCACGCATGCTGTCATCATGAAAGGCAGGGTGCTAGGGCATTCCTGACATTCAGAATTAAAACTTGAAATGCAATTTCCATGTTAACTGATAGTTCTATATACTTAGGATAGTGTCATAAGTAACACTTTACCGACCCAGGGATTGGACCCTGGTCTCCTGCATTGTAGACAGATGCTTTACCATCTGAGCCACTAGGGAAGCCCCAGATTTTAATTTAAACAAATAAAATACAGAGAAAAGTGAGGATAGGTCCTGTGTCTTGGCTAGGGATCCCTTGCAATGCAGAGCACTGGGCTTCTTGCTCTGGCCATCTGCACCCAGATCAGATTTGTAGGTTGACTCTGCTTGGCCCGTGTATTTGGATTTTTTTTGAACTAATTTTATTATTACTTTTTTAAAAGTTACTAATTTATTGGCTAAGCTGGGCATCAGTTGCAGCACACAAGATCTTTCATTGCAGCATGTGAACACTTAGTTGTGGCATGTCTTGTTCCCTAATCAGGGATTGAACTCCCCCTGCATTGGGAGTCCAGAGTCTTAGCCACTGGACCAGCAGGGAAGTCCTCCCAATTTCATTTTAAATTGAAGTATAATTGATTGACAATGCTGTGTTAGTTTCAGGTATACAGTGAAGTGATTCATATGTGTGTGTGTGTGTGTGTGTGTGTGTGCTGTGCATGCTAACTTGCTTCAGTCTTGTCTGACTCTTTGAGACCCTATGCACTGTAACCCGCCAGGCTCCTCTGCTCTTTGGATTCTCCAGGCAAGAGTGCTGGAGTGAGTTGCCAGGCCCTCCTCCAGGGGATCTTCCCGACCCAGAGATGGAACCCACCTCTCCTACATTGGCAGGTGAGTTCTTTACCACTAGTGCCACAGCAGGTACATATATATAGATATATATATTTATAGATACGATATATTTGTGGGCTTCCCCAGTGGCTCAGCGGGTAAAGAACCCACTGAAGTGACTAAACACATATGCACAAGTATATATATATAGAACTTTTTCAGATTCTTTTCCCTTATAGGTTATTATGAAACACTGAGTAGAGTTCCATGTGTTATACAGTAAATCCTTGTTGTTTATTTTTTATATAGTAGTGTGTATATGCTAATTCTAAACTTCTAATTTATCCTTCCTCTTCAGTAATCCCAGGTTTGTCTTCTATGCCTGTGGATCTGTTTCTGTTTTGTACATAAGTTCATTTGTAGTATTTTTTTAAAGATTGCATACGTAAGAGATACCATATGATATTTGTCTTTCTCTGTCTGACTTCCTGTGTTTGGATTTGAGTGTGTGGTCCTCTGCTCTTATCCTAGTGTTTCCATGGTTCCATCGCTCCCTGCTGTTTAACACCTGGCCCACCTCATTTTGATGCGGCCTCCTTTGGTCCCTGGAGCCACTGAACTTGGAACCCCATCCCTGGGCAGCAAAGGTGAGAGATGCCATCATGGCTCCCATCTGACCCATCATCACTCTGACACTCGTCTACATTCAAAGTCAAGCGTGACAGTTGAGGGGGTGTCTGGAGGTGCCTTCTTATATTCCATCAATGCTTCCTTTTCTTTCCCTCCATCCTCCTCCTTTTCTCTTGCCTTGCCATCAAGTTTGTTTCCTAGCTCAATTAAATTCAGTTCAGCAAAGGCAAATGGGACACCGACCATGTGCCTGCCACTTAGGCTGCAGGGCTTAGCCAAGTACAGTGGTTAGCCTCAAGGGGTTCACAGTCTGGCCCGAGGGGTGGGAAGACGGTCACGTGGAGGGGCCCGCTCTGTGTGGTGAGGGAGGGGCCTGCTGGAGCAGAGTCTACCGAGCATCAAAGAGGAGAATCTGAGCCGTGTTGGGGATGAGGAAGAGGCTGGAGGGACCAGCAGGAGCTAGCTGGACAAATGCAGATGCATTCCAGCTAAAGATCAGGTACAGCTTCATGCACGCAGGATATTTGCAGGATTGGGCCAGAGGCCGCAGAAGAGAGGGGGAGAGAGTGGAGAACAGTGAGGTGAGGATGAGGAGGCCAGCTCTGCCTTTCCTGTCTCTCCCCCAGGGGCACGTAGGTTGGTACTTAGTACCTCCTGGGAGCTCTCTGAGCTGAGATGGGCATGGACTCCTGCCCTGGGGGAAACCTGTATTTTTCAAAATTTTCTTAGAGAAGAGTCCCAGGAGGGTTGAGGAGCTGAGCCTGCACTGGCAGCAAAAGTGGATTGAAGGCAGGCCAAACCCAAAATAGCTCCTGGGGGTTGACCAGATGGATACTGGAGGGCTGGTTTGTGTGGTTGTAACCCTGGGGAGGCAAGTAAAAGGGTGAGAAAAAAGGGAGGGATCCCTTCTAGAAAGTAGGGAAGAAAATGTTGCTACCTGGGTCCCAGCTCACCAAATGTTACAAAAGAATATGACCCCAAAAAAGGCCATCTCTTTAAAAAAAATTCAAAATGCAAAGGATTTTTGAATGCCATAGGAAAAATATTATTTTTTTTAATAGATGAGTACCAAAAGGATGTTTCAAATCCGGACATATTTGGGAAATAAAAATCTGAAGGCAGCTTTCTAATTTTTCTTTTTTTTTTAGTTTTATGATTTTTTCCCCTCATCTTTCTTCCTGAACTGGGAAGCAGTCAGTCATTCTCCTTAGGTTACTGTCTTTAGGCACGTGATGTCTTGTTTGGAAAGTGAACCCGGCCTTGGAAAGGAACTGTTCTGTGCCTTTGTTGGCATGTAAGTCTGGTCTTTATGTGGAAGGCCATTTACTAAAGAAGACTCAGGGCCAGGGTGCTGTGTAAACACGAAATGCCTATGCCATTTCGGTTTTCATTTCTCATCACTGCATTGTTTGGGGAACTCGGTTCAGGGAAATGATGCTGCCAGCCTTTCAGATGGCCCTGGGCTGCAAAGCAGCCAGGGCACCCCGAGGCAGGCACGTCTGATTCAAAGAGACAGGAAGTAGCAGCCGTGGGATGAGCCCACACCTCAGCCCCATGAGAAAGACGGGCTCTGGGAAGGGAGATTTAAGAGTCAGAGTAAACAGGAGAGGATTTCATAAGCTTCTCGGAAACGCCTGGTCCTGATGCTTGTCATCTGCTGCTAAATTTGGCCTTTTCATTTTCCTTGCACAGGATACAGTGGCAACTGTGGCACAAATTCCGGGATGGCTTTAGATAAACAACTTGGTGCTGGAGGGTTTTTACCTGTGTTGGAAATAAGAAATGTCAAGGGTTATAAGCATGACTCAGGACAATTCAAATTAAAGTGTCAAGAATAGAAACCATCAGCAGTTTAGCTGATCGCGCCCATCTTTTTTTTCTTATAATTGTCTTTACTGTCAATGAACTGCTGGAGTAAAACTGTGTTGTCCTTTCAGGTTTTATGTTGTGTTTACATTGAGTCTCGTGTTTAAGTAATACTGTGGACAGCTTCAGTATCACCCCTGCCCTCTTCCTGGGCAGGTAGCACACATCTCCCCCACCTTGAATACCCAGAGCACCCGTACACACCTCTACTACAGCACCTGTTGCTTACAGGGTATTACTGGTTCATGAGTCCACCTCCCCTGCTGGTCCTGGAACCCCAGTGCAGACCTTCTCTTGTTGACAGTTGTATTCTCAGTGTGAGCATGGGGCCTGACACAGAGTAAGCCCAGGTTTGATGCTAAGTGGTCATCCTGATTCTCAGGGATGATGCTTTCGGCTGCCAGCTGACAAAAGAACAGAGCGAAAGGCTCATCAAAAGACATCAAGGGACTTCCCTGGTGGTCCAGTTGGTTGAGAAGCTGCCTGCCGACGCAGGGGACCTGGGTTCAATCTCTAGTCCAGGAAGATCCCATATGCCACAGGGCAACTAAGCCCACTCACCGCAGCTACTGAGCCCACATGCTCTAGAGCCTGTTCTCTGCCACAGGGGAAGCCACAGCGATGAGAAGCCCACGAACCACAACTACAGAGCAGTCTCCGCCTGCCGCAGCTAGAGAAAGCCAGGTGCAACAACGAGACCCAGAGCAGCCAAAAAATTTTAAAAAGAGCATTTAAAATATTATTTTTAAAAAAAGACAGCAAGGAGGTAGGGGAAGGAGCAAGGGATTTGAAGGCCAAAGATGCCTTTGTTGATTCTCTGTTTTCATTGAAAGTGAAAGTCACTCAGTCGTGTCTGACTCGTTGCAACCCCATGGACTTTACAGTCCATGGAATTCTCCAGTAATTACTTTACTATACAGTCCATGGAATTACTTTCCCTTCTCCAGGGGATCTTCCCAAACCAGGGATTGAACCCAGGTCTCCCACATTGCAGGCAGATTCTTCACCAACTGAGCTATCAAGGAAGCCCTGATCAGTTCAGTTCAGTCGCTCAGTTGTGTCCAACTCTTTGCGACCCCATGAATCACAGCACGCCAGGCCTCCCTGTCCATCACCAATTCCCAGAGTCCACCCAAACCCATGTCCATCAAGTCGGTGATGCCATCCAACCATCTCATCCTCTGTCATCTCCTTCTCCTCCTGCCCTCAATCTTTCCCAGCATCAGGGTCTTTTCAAATGAGTCAGCTGTTTGCATCAGGTGGCCAAGGTATTGGAGTTTCAGCTTCAACATCAGTCCTTCCAATGAACACCTAGGACTGATCTCCTTTAGGATGGACTGGTTGGATCTCCTTGCAGTCCAAGGGACTCTCAAGAGTCTTCTCCAACACCACAGTTCAAAAGCATCAATTCTTCGGCGCTCAGCTTTCTTTATAGTCCAACTCTCACAGCAGCAGATGTTGGCAATTTGATCTCTGGTTCCTCTGCCTTTTCTAAAACCAGCTTGAACATCTGGAAGTTCACAGTTTACGTATTGCTGAAGCCTAGCTTGGAGAATTTTGAGCATTACTTAACTAGTGTGTGAGATGAGTGCAATTGTGCGGTAGTTCAAGCATTCTTTGGAATTGCTTCTTTGGGATTGGAATGAAAACTGACCTTTTCTAGTCCTGTGGCCACTGCTGAGTTTTCCAAATTTGCTGGCACATTGAGTGCAGCACTTTCACAGCATTGTCTTTCAGGATTTGAAATAGCTCAACTGGAATTCCATCACCTCCACTAGCTTTGTTCGTAGTGATGCTTCCTAAGGCCACTTGACTTCACATTCCAAGATATCTGGCTCTAGGTGAGTGATCACACCATTGTGATTATCTGGGTCATGAAGATCTTTTTTATATAGTTCTTCTGTGTATTCTTGCCACCTCTTCTTAATATCTTCTGCTTCTTTTAGGTCCATACCGTTTCTTTCCTTTATTGAGCCCATCTTTGCATGAAATGTTTCCTTGATATCTCTCATTTTCTTGAAGAGATCTCTAGTCTTTCCCATTCTATTGTTTTCCTCTATTTCTTTGCATTGATCGCTGAGGAAGGCTTTCTTATCTCTCCTTGCAATTGAAGAAAGTGGGGAAAACCACTAGACCATTCAGGTATGACCTAAATCAAATCCCTTACAATTATACAGTGGAAGTGAGAAATAGATTTAAGGGACTAGATCTTATAGACAGAGTGCCTCGTGAACTATGGATGGAGGTTCATGACATTGTACAGGAGACAGGGATCAAGACCATCCCCAAGAAAAAGAAATGCAAAAAAGCAAAATGGCTGTCCGAGGAGGCCTTACAAATAGCTGTGAAAAGAAGAGAAGCAAAAAGCAAAGGAGAAAAGGAAAGATATACCCATTTGAATGCATAGTTCCAAAGAATAGCAAGGAAACCCTGATAGCTGTCTCTATTACTTCAGGCAAATCATCAATTTGAACTTTTGTTACCCAGGAAGTGATAATACTGCTTTCCTTCTAGGTTTTTGGGAGTAGTTTGAATGATGTACCAGCCATGGACGTGTTTTCCCAACTGGGATGAGTTCTACGCAGGAGAAGGGTTGTCATTAGTGGAAAGAAACATCTTGACCTGGGACCTGAGACAGCCAAGACTCTGAGCAGTGCCCTCAACGTCTTAGCTTGGTGATCTGGGGCTTGTCACGGATTCCTTGTCAGTCACGAAACTGTCGATTCTGTTTCCCAGGGTCCTTGTGAGGATCCAAAGAGCTAAACATGTGACTCTGGTGTATTGTAACAAGGTGATTATTCAGGTCTGTGAACTGGAGCCCTGATGTTATTAGAGAAGGTGGGATGAGATGTGAGGTCTCTGCTTCTGCTCCCTGCTCTCCTGCTCTGAGCTTGTTTCCCCGCCACTGGCTCAGGGCATATGTACAGATGTGTGTGTGTACTGTCAGGGCACAAGGCAAGAGCCCCTCTGACTCCAAGTGCCGGCAGAGGGCCCCTGTTCTTGCTGAGCAGTGACCCAGATGGGCTGGATTTTTGGCAGTCTGTTTCGAGGACAGGATGGGAGGGCTCAGCGGAAGCTGCTCTGCCGACATTGCACATTTAGGGGAAATACATCCACGTGTATGAATAGACATGTACATTTCTGGTACATCCATCACCAAACTGAACAATGATGTTTGTCATCCTTTAATGAACAAGATCAGGTTTTTCTGCCAGTCAGACCATTAAAAGCACTTGGTGCTCCTACCTGCGTGCTGAAAATAAAGCACTGGAAAGCATGATTTGTTGTTGCTTAGTTGCTAAATTGTGTCCAACTCTTCTGCGACCTCATGGACTGTAGCCCGCCAAGCTCCTCTGTCTTTGGGGGCTGCCACTGCCTTCTTCAGGGCATCTTCCTGACCCAGAGATCGAACCTGCATCTCCTGCATTGGCAGGCAGATGGATTCTTTACTGCTGAGCCACCAGGGAAGCCTGAGAAGCATGATTAGTAGAACCTTAATAACCAGGACCCTCCATTCACCGGAATTACTTCGTTTGTAGTGGGGTGGAAGATTGTGGTTACCTGGGACATTTTTGTGTTTTACTCATTTTATCCCACTTTTCCTCATTCTGAGGAAGGAGACAGGTCTTTTAGGGTTGCTTGACTGCAAGTTCTTGGAGCAGAAGAGAGAGGTGAGGATCTGTGGGGTATGTGAGTATCAGAGGGAAGGGGACCCACCCTGAGCCTGGGGAGCTGGTGGAGATTGCTGGGTCTACTGCCTCACTCCTTCTCTGTCCACATTCTGGATCAGCATTGAGACCTTGGACAGAAATGGTTGTATGGAGTTCCAGCAGGGCTAAAGTCCAGGAAATGGGGCTCCTGGCCCCAAGAGCAATTGGCTCCCTCTGCCCCAGCACAGGGAAGCAAGTATCAGGCCCTAGGACTTTTGGAGGACATGTTCGCTCTTTGTATGATGCTGGTAGATCAGAAGCCCCAAATAGGTACTGAGATTGAATTTTGGAATTTTTGCTCAGAATTGGTATGAAGGAAGATAAACACAGGTGATGTTTTCCCAGGAAGCTGAATCTGTTTGTAGACTTACCCTTGGCTGTGTGGTTGGCAGCATTTATTTTAGAAATGTAATTTCCAGGGGTGGCTATGAGGTCAAGTGATATCCAGTCTAGTTTCCTTCATCTACACCTTAGGACCATAGGAGCATGGAGAGCTGGAGGTGGAGCAGGAGGGAAAGCTGACAGCCAAGCTTCAGGGTGGCGAGATGTGGAGAGTGGGGTTCACCTGGGCCACGGCTGAAAGTGTCCTTCATCTTTCTTCCTACAGGGAACCCCTGAAGCCCCTAGAGGTTATGACAATGGGCACACCAGGTAACCAGACACTAGGCTAAGCATGTTATGAACACAGACTCATTTAATCCTCATAACAGCCTTGGAAGGGGGACCCTTCTCTTAATCTGCTATTGGGCCATCTGAGATGGCTCAGTGGTAAGATTCCACCTTCACGCAGGAGCCGCTGGAGCTGTGGGTTTGATCTCTGGGTTGGGAAGGTACCCTGGAGGAGGAAATGGCAACCTGCTCCAGTATTCTTGCCTGGAAAATCCCATGGACAGAGGAACCTGGTGTGCTACGATCCAGGGGCTCACAAAGAGTCAGACACAGCTGAGCATGCCTGCATGCACGTATGCTTATAGAACTTTCTTACAGAAGTTAAAGAAATTGGCGTCGAGAGATGCTCACCATCACACAGCTAGTAAGGGGCAAAGCTAGGAATGAACCAAGCTATCTGGCTTCAGAGCTAATGGCCTCAGCAGCCACACTCTTCTGCCAGTCAACCCTGATTCAGTACTGACTAGATGGGATGGTGTTACTGGACAGTGCCCAACATACTTGTCCAAGCAAGACTCTGGGTTCATCAAGGGAATGTCAAATGTGCATATTCTTGGTGGTTATTAACAGATAGGATATTTTAACTTTTATATTTTTATTTTTCTAGGACAAAATTTTACAAGCACTGAAACAAAAAGGAATTTCTGGATGACTCTTGTTTGTTTCATTTCAGCATTACCAAACAATTCTCTTGTGAACACAATTTAGGTTAATCTGGGTTTTGCTTCAGTAAATAACTTTTGGCAACTGAGGAAATCTTGAAGTGGATGAGGCCAGTTTTTGCCTGTGTGGCTCTATAACCAACCAAATCTGGCCCGGCATGTGGGGCTTTTCTTTGGAAATATGAGGAATGCCTTCAGACTCTCAGGATGAAATCACGGAAACAGTGCATTTGCCTTCTGGCAAGAATGTTGAAATTTGGCAGAGTGTGTGGGGTAAACACAGAGTGGATGGTTTCATCTGGGTCATCCTATGTAAATGAAATTTGACCAGGGATTTGGAGAGCCTTATTACAACCTTGGGGAATTCCTGGGTGGATGTAAATAGAGCTCAGACTTTGTTTTTAAGTAAATACCCAAAGTTCATACCAGGTGAGGGTTTGGAGGTTACAGCAACAATAGTATTTTTAAAAAAGAACTTTCTTTTTGGGTACTTTCCACACAACACTACTTTCTGGATGTGAAGATGATGTTTCTCATGGTTCTCTCAACCCATGGATATATGGCAGAGGGGTCATATAAAAATAGATACGTTTACACTCTATGTGGGATTTAATGTTATCCTAAGAGAGAGTAACAGCTAAGTGACCAGACACTTCCTTGGTTAGATGTCTTGAGACCCCCATTCCTGCCTCCCCTGGGGGGCTGCCGTAGGGCTAGCCCCTTCAGTAACACTGGGCTGTGCTCAGTGGCCCAGTCCTGTCTGACTCTTGCTATCCTCCGACTGTCACCGGCGAGGCTCCTCTGTCCATGGGATTTTTAAGGCAAGAGTACTGGAGTGGGTTGCCATTTCCTTCTCCAGGGGATCTTCCCAACCTAGGCGTGGAATGCGCCTCTCCTGCATCTCCTACAATGAAGGCAAATTCTATATCTGCTGAGCCATCAAGGAAGCCAATAGAACTAGGTCTCAGCAAGAGCCAATCACTGAATGAAAGTCATCTAGCAACCCTTTTCTCCTTAGCACCTTGTGACTGCTTTTCAGTTCTGATCTAGCTTTCTTTTCGAACCTGGGCTTCTGAAGTGTTTTGTTTTTAAGCCCTCTCTCGGTCTGTCCATCCACCAATCCATGTATTCACTGACGCATCCAACTGGTCGTTCATTCGTCCTTTCAGGTCTTACCCACCACCTACGTGCTCTCTGATGGGCTTCGCTCGGTGCCCCAGATGACGATGCTTTCCTCGGAAGGCCTGGGGACTCCCTGTGACCTCTTTCTTCACCACGCTTGCAGGGGAGTGCAGGGCGCTGGGAGGCCACCTGCATGGGCCCCTCCATGGGTAGTACGACTGCACTGTAAGCCAGGGTGACCAGGCTGCAGTTTCGGTCCGGCACCACCAACAGGGTTCTGAACCCACAGGTCTGGTGAGAGAGGAGGGGAGGTTCCGAGAGAGGGAAACCATATTCCTTCCAGGTTCCTCTTCTTCCGGTGGGGTGGGAACCTTCATGTCACCATCTTCTTCCCCTCATGCCTTGCTGTGATGGCCAGGCCCCAAGGCTTTTGGTTCTTCGTGTGTTCAAAACAAAAACCTTTGAGAGTCCTGATAAAACCTTTTTTTTTTTTTTTTTTAAAGCAGTCATACAAAATTTCATTGCCTTCAGAGTGAAATATGGTTTGAAATTCACAGCAGAAGCAATGGTTTCTTTTCTCCAGTTGGCGCCTCCACTTCCTGGGCTGTCTGTCTCAATAGCATGATCCAGTTTCAACGGCAGATGAGCTGTGGTGTTGGTGGACACAAGCAGTCACTGGGAAAACCCAGCAGGTGATAGCTGAAAGTATCCTTGGACGCATGGGTCAAGGGTATAAGCCCCAACCTCCAGTGGCCCCCACCTTCCACTGACCTTGCCCTGAATGGTGCTCTTGCATGTGACAGAGAGAAAACACCTTCCTTCTTACAGTGGCTTCTGATCTCTGTGGCCCTCTTAAAGCCCCTCAGCTGGGAAGCCCCACACGTGTGTGTGGGTGGCTTCTGTGCTGGGCTCAGCCGTCCCACCATCATGTCTCTGTACCACTGCCCTTGGGTCGTCTGGCCTCCGTCCAAAAGCAGCAGCCCCGAGGTGTTGCCATTGGTTACATCAGCAAACCATGGAAGCTTCTCCAGCCTGCAGCTCTCCACTTACACTCCTTGGGTTTTGAGTGGCATCAAATGCCAGCGTCCTCTCAAAACGTAGGCAGCTGGAAGACAGGCTTTCTAGGAGTCTGATGACAAGTCTGCCTCAAGGAGATCTTTTGGCCAGGACTTGTGGCCATGACCTGCTTCAATTAAGCTTTATCTGGCATTGTGGCTCCTCCTAGGCATCTTAGGGAAAGGATCTAACCATGACCTTGTGGGCAGCTCTTCCTAAGTCTCTCATCATTATGGCTCAAGGATTCAAACGTTCTGTGCTCTGTCATGCCTCCGTGTCTTCATGTATTTTATTTCTTGGTTTCTACCAAATGTTCTACTTTCTACTCATAATCCTTGACTCAGTATAACATTCACTGAATTAGGTGAGCACTTCTCTGGGTACCAAACTGGTCTAAGTCCCATTTATCCCATAGGTCTTGGCCTGACCTGGCCCATCTCTTGGCAGATACCCGGATTATTCCCTCTCCCTTCTAGAAATCTTTCTCCCTTTCCTCCCAGCCCTGAATTAGGGGCTCCTCCTCTGCTCCGATAGAACCTGCGGCATTTCTCTATCACACCATTTTTCAGGTACTAACATTGCTTTCTCAATACTGATTTTGATCCCTGAAAGGGCAGAGATGATGTCTGTTCGTCTCTGCATTTAGCACCCAGCACATGGTCTGCAATGGAAGGCTCTCAATCAGATCAGATCAGATCAGTCGCTCAGTCATGTCCGACTCTTTGTGACCCCATGAATCGCAGCACGCCAGGCCTCCCTGTCAATCACCAACTCTCAACAGAATATCCTAAATGAATGGATAAATAAATGATTGGTTTTAATGTATTTTCAAAATCACATCCTGGTAAAGGATTGACTAAGCAGATATTCCTGGAACTAGGAAAACAAACCAGAGCCATTTAGTGTGATTTTAATTTTACCCTGACCTTGAGGCTTTAGGCTGAGTAAACAGGAGATGAAAGACAAAATATTGGATTTAAGAAATGGTCATTTTCTCCATGTTTAAAGTTTTAAAAACCCCATGCAATTTTGCCCAAAGAGAGGGAAAGAAAAGAAATGCTGCCGTGAGAGAGCTGTGAATTTTATCTTGTCTCCGGGGAAGCAAAGTGAATAATTTTAGAGTGAGAAGGAGAGCAACTGAGACATGGTCTCACCAAGCGAATTCATTGTTCCAACCAAAAGTCACTAAAAAAAAAATTTTCCCCCCAAACAGAAAGGGTAGGTATCAAAATGAAAATAAAAGGAAATAAGGCAGCTTCCCTGTTGATGATGTTCTCTGGAAGGCTGGGAAGGAGGTGGTGAAACAATGGACATTTTATTGTTCCACTCTGTTGAGACACAGCAGGGCAGCCTTTCTGACGTTTACAGCAGGGAAGAAATATCAAGTCAGAACCCTAAGTATAAGCCATCACCAGGGCCAACTGTGAAACATAATTAACCCCAGGAGGTGTGTGAAGGAACACAGCGTCAGGATTTCCCCGGAAAGGGCTGCAAGGGGAACAGAGTTTCTTTGAAGGATTGCCCCTCACCTCTCCTTTGTTCTCCTGCCCGGAGAACCTCATTTCATCTTCATCAGGAACTAATTTCAGGTCTGTTTCTGGCATGGTTGTTGCCTCCTGACTCTGGCATTCTGTGAGTCAGCCTGTTGTCATGGAGACCACCATTTGGACAATTCATCTGAACAGGACGTTGTTAAGTGGACCGAAAAGGACCCACAGCACTATCCACTTTGGTGCTGGAAGGGTCCCAGGCAGGCTCCTGTGTCACTGCTGGCGTAGCAGCCACATTGGGTTGTCACAAGGCTTCGCAGAGCCTCCTGGGGTCATCCCTTTATTTCTCCATCTTCTCAGAATACATTTGCTTATTGCTCCTATGTACATGCCCTTGATGTGTGACTTCGGCAGAGATGCTTCTGACTGCTCTGATGTCAGGACCCTCTCGTGTACTGGGCTCCCACGTTTAGTCATCACACTCCCAATGGCACCAATGTTCTTTGGTGTCAGATGATTCCCGACTATGGGTGTTTCCCAAATGAGAACACCGGCACAGACTTGAAGCTTCTGCTTCTTCCAGCACCCTATTAGATATCACTCTCTGTGTTGAATGTAATCCTTTGCCCTAGAATCCTGTGTGTTGCTTCATTTCACGTGGTTTCCAGGAAGAGGGGCCCTCAGAATGGCTTCATGTCTCTTACACAGAATGAAATGCACAGGCCCTGGGGGACTAGCTGTTTGACTCCCATAGCTTTTAGACATGTCCTTGGCTCTACTCTTTCACTGGGGAGCTCTCCTGCCCATCATGACTTGAAAGCAAAGCATTGGTTGCTCAGTCTTGTCTGACTCATTGTGACCCCCCACGGACTGTAGCCTACCAGGCTCCTCTGTCCATGGAATTCTCCAGGCAAGAATACTGGAGTGGGTAGCCATTTTCTTCTTCAAGGAATCATCCCAACCCAGGGATTAAACCCTGGTTTCCAAAAATAATTTGCAGGCAAATTATTTACCATCTGAGCCACCAGGGAAGCCCTCCGTGACTTGAGGTATTTGCCATTTAACCGCGGGCTCTGGGCATTACTGCAGACGAACCTGCTCGGAGGGCCCACGGCACTTAGAAATTTCACAACTGTTGCCACAGACAGTGAGTAAGAAGTAGTTCATCATCCGTGTTCTAAACATGAAATGCTTGTGATGGCAACCCATAGCTTGGGGTCATTTAACACCAGAGAGAATTGTTGATACTGGAGGTAAAGAATTTTGCCTATGTCAGGAGCCACCAAAGGTCTTGTTCTATTGGTATTCAGAATGATATCAATACAACATCAAGAAGGGCTAAATTTTGTGAGTGTATATACACACATGTAGGGCCTATCTGGTGGCTCAAATGGTAAAGAATCTGCCTGCAATGTGGGAGACCCAGGTTCGATCCCTGGATAGAGAACATCCCATGGAGTAGGCAATGGAAACCCACTCCAGTATCCTTGCCTGGAAAATTCCATGGACAGAGGAGCCTGGCAGGCTACAGTCCATGGAACCACCAAGAGTTGGACACCACTGAATGACTACCGCTTCACTTCACGTATTCACAAGTACGCACATATGTTTTTTAAGGAGGTGAACTATATAGTGCATTTCAGGAAGATTTCCCACCAAATAGATATAATAAGAAAGTGAAAAACATTAGTTTTATGGAAAATTAAGGTATGTGAACTATTACTATGTGTATTCTGTGTGATAAGAACTACTTTCTGTTACAAGACCAGTAGAATTAACAGTGCTTATATGTGGACATCACAGAAACACTGCTAGTGTGGCAGGGATATTTGCGATCATCTATTACGGTGGCTTTAAAATAACAGTCAGCCTTGGAATCCTTTCTGCAGTGGAATCTTATGCAGGAGCCTCACCTGTACGTGGACACGCCTCTCTCTACTAGCCTATGGGGATGAACTGAGCTCTAAGAACTGCTGGTTTCAGGTTCAGGTGGCGACCCAGTCAACTCAGCTGCCAAGACAAAACACTATAGCTCAGCTCAGTCACCCAGTCGTGTCCAACTCTTTGCAGCCCCATGGACTGCAGCACGCCAGACTTCCCTGTCCATCACGAACTCCCAGAGCTTGCTCAAACCCATGTCCCAGTCAGTGATGCCATACAGCCATCTCATCCTCTGTCATCCCCTTCTCCTCCTGCCCTCAATCTTTCCCAGCATCAGGGTCTTTTCCAATGAGTCAGTTCTTCACATCAGGTGGCCAAAGGATTGGAGTTTCAGCTTCAGCATCAGTCCTTCCAATGAATATTCCAGACTGATTTCCTTTAGGATGGACTGGTTGGATCTCCTTGCAGTCCAAGGAACTCTAAAGAGTCTTCTCCAACACCACAGTTCAAAAACAGGGGCTTAAACAACAGAAACTTACCTTCTCACAGTGCTGGAGACTTGAAGTCCAAGATCAAGGTGCCAGCATGGCTGGTTTCTGGTGAGGACTCTCTTACTCGCTTGTGGATGGCTGTCTCCTGTCTATGTTCTCACATGGAATGACTTCCCTGATGGCTCAGTGGTAAAGAATACTCCTGCCAATGCAGGAGACTCTGAGTTTGGGTTTGATCCCTGGGTCGGGAAGATCCGCAGAGAAGGAAATGGTAACCCACTCCAGTATTCTTGCAGGGATAGTCCCATGGACAGAGGAGCCTGATGGGGTACAGCCATAGGATTGCAAAACGTCTAACACAACTGAGCACATTGGCCATCCACGTGGAAGGAAGAGAGATCTCTGGTGTCTCCTTATATAAGGGCACTAATCCTAACATGAGTGCCCAACATTCATGACCTCATCTAACCCTGATTACTTCCCAAAGATCTTATGTCCAAATACCATTGCATTTGCAGTTTAGGGTTTCTGTGGAATGTTAGAGTCAGACCATAACGAAGGCTGAGAGCTGAAGAATTGATGCTTTCAAACTGTGGTGCTGGAGAAGACTCTTGACAGTCTGTTGGATAGCAAAGAGATCAAATCAGTCAATCCTAAAGGAAATCAACCCTGAATATTCATTGGAAGGACAGATGCTAAAGCTGAAGCTCCAATACTTTGGCCACCCGAAGCAAAGAGCCGACATTGGAAAAGACCCCGAAGCTGGGAAAGATTGAGGGCAAAGGAAGAAGGAGGTGGCAGAGGATCAGATTGTTAGATAGCATCACTGACTCAATGGACACGAATTTGAGCAAACTCTGGGAGATAGTGAAGGACAATAAAGCCTGCATGTTACCGTCCATGGGGTCACAAAGAGTCGGACACGACTGAACAGCAACAGCAGCGTGGATTTTGGTGGGACATAAATGTGGCTCTAGCGAGGTCCTGTGATGGGGAACTTGCTCTCATGTGGTGTTGTTCATCCAGGGCTTCTCATCTTCTACTGCACAGCCTGGACTTGCAGAGCAACTGCCCTGGGTCTACACTTCCTCAGTCCCTCTGCCCTTTTAAGGGCTGTGTGGGTTTAAGGAAGGATTTCTGGAGGCTGCCTTTTCCAAGTCTCAATAGGTGCGATGTTAATGATCATGTTAGAAACAGGTCTCATGCAGAGCCTTGACTAACTGTCCTAAGAAATTCACAGAAAGTATGTCATTGAAGCCTCACAGCAACCTAGGATAAGGCATTCTTCTCTCCTCTTCATTTCACAGCCAGAGTACAGAGACACCACATTATCGTGCAAAGTCACCCAGCAGGAAGGCAGCACATCTAGGAGTAGAACCCAGGCTGTCTGGCTCCAGAGTCTGTGCTCTTAATCGGGATCACCCTTTGGGATGAAACAGACAATCCCACAATCAGGAGATGGGCAAGAGTCACCCTCCCCTGGGCTGAGTGTGCCGGAATACATTGACCATCTCCTGGGCAGCGCTGGAGTGACATGGGAAGCTGATTGTGAGAAAAAATCCAAGTGTAATTGACATCTGGGTTTTTTTCCAAACTGAACTAGGCACAGACTGGAATTTTCTGCTTCTTCTAAAGTCAAATAATGAAATAGACAGACTTATTCTAGTCACTCATAGTCGCATTTCTTATGTTCTAGATGAATGTAGGTCAGGGGTTTCTTGACCTACGATCACAGACTCAAGGGATTAGGCAAGGACTATTAAACCACCTGAGACCTTTCAATGTGATGTCTATCCCTTACGGGTGATAATCTCCCCTTCTTCCTCTGGAGTGACATTCAGGGGTCACCAAGGATGTTCATTGCGCTGGGTGTTCACAGCTTAGACTTGTCTTGTGCTGCTGAAATTTACATCTGGACATTGATTGATGTCAGTCCCTCCCAGGACTCTTAGCTGTTGCTTCCTGCTGGCTGGCCCACAAGATGTCAAAGTGTCACATTTGACTGACCAGCGTTCAATCTTGACTTGTCACTGGGTTACTTTGGACAAGTGACTTTACCTTTCCAAATCTGAGCTACTTCACTTGCAAAGTACAGTAACTGCATTGCAGGCTGCTGTCTGTGTTGATTTAAGGTGTTCGCCTTTTGGTCAGGGCTCAACAATGTAAGGTTTTTTTTCCCTCCCTCTGGTACTGGAGGTTGAGCATTTTTACATAACGGAATTCGGCTGCTAGAGTTTAATTGATATCATATTTCTTCGGTGGGTTGTTTGTTTGCCTTTGACCATGAGTCTCCTTATAACTGAGATGCGTTCACGCATCTGGGTAAAGAAGCAGAAGCCCAGGAAGAAGCAAAGCTGGGGTTTCAGGATAGTCATGGAAATTAAAGGCACACCCATTGGTGGAAAAAATAACATGATTTCAAAAGAGAAAAAGTTACCTCGAGTGGAAAATTGCACTGAATTTCATCCTGCTGTTTTAAGCCCGGGAGGGCTTGTAAAATTATTATTTTATGTCATGTTCTCAAATACAAGCGCAATAAAGAATCACCGATTCCTAGGAAAATTCAGGCAAGTGAAATGAAGGAATTAGAAGATCAAGACAATAACAAATAATCAGGGACTTTCCTGTTGGCCCAGTGGGTAAGACTTCGTGTTCCCAATGCGGGGAGCCGGTGTTCACTCCGTGGTCGGGCAGCTGGGTCCTACGTGCATGCTGCAGCTGAGACCCAGCGCAGCCAAAATAAATAGTGCTGATGGTTTAGTAAATAATAAACAACTATTTTTTTTAAACAACATAGCAAATAATCAGCCATAAGAACTAGAAAAAGGAGATAGGCGCATCCTCATAAACTCAGAATACTTTTTCAGACCAGATTCTGCTTGAGGTCAAGATTTGCTTAACAGATCTGTCCCAGGCAGCAGAAGTGGTTAGCAGGAGATGGATGGTTTTAGAGTTAAAATGTCGTTTACTCTTCTTCCCTGCAGGTCTTAGTTTTCAAAGGTGATTTTCTTGCTAATTCTTCAGGAACAGGGAGCAGCTGGCACGTTATGCTGCTTCTCTCCTAGGGAAACCTGCACTTTACTGGTAGGAGACACAGGAAAAAAAAAAAAAAGAAAAGCCAATGCAAGTGGATTGATGAGGGATCGCGATTGGCCAAGAAAGAAGGTTGGGAAGTTACCCGTGGAGCTGACGCACACAGATTCAATTTAATATTGATTTCAGTTTCAGGAGGAAGAAATTGCCCTTGCAGCCATGCATGCTGTTGTGCAGAAATCTCTGTTTTCTCATTCTGACCACACTCTCTGCTCCTCCCAGTCACCTCCTCACACGCACATGTCTTACACTGAGGGCGTTTTGAAGGGCTGTCCATTCATTCTAAGGCGATGGAGGGGGCATATTAAGTGCATTCCATCAAAAGCACCTCTGTGCAGCGACCAGGAAATAGACAAACTTCCTGAATAAGAACATCTTCCCTGACAAACTGAGCCTGTTCTTACACATGATTTTTAAGAAACAATCACTCCGATTTTGCCTCCTCCACACAGAGGGATTTGAAAATAACCAATGGTAGGATCAAACACTGGGTTAACTATTTCTGGGATGTGTTTTCAAGTCAAGAAGAGCATGACGTCATTCAGTACCATAGCTGCCTCGTGCGGCATCTTTCCATGTCTCTGTCAGCACGGACACTCACCCCCTCATCCCCTCACTGCCTGACCATCTGAAAACAATGTGACTGACACACACATTGTGCCAGGCAAGGGACAGGTGGGCTGGCTGAGCTTGGGGCCCTGCCAACCCTCCCGTCTCAAATAGACACTGTATGATTTAATTGAATCTGAGCTAGGAGATATGGTTCTACAGAAACTAATTACCACAGGCAGCCTGGCATATTAGTGCAGTAAATCTCACTGTTGTCAAGCCCTTGAGCTGCTGCTATGGGTTTATTTTCTCTTTCTCTTCTTTTGCTTCGTAGTTAATTCCAGTCTCTTTCTACTTATGTTCATCTCTCCCTCTTCTTTCTGGCGTCTTTTGACCTTGAATAGGGGTTCAGCACTGGTAGTCCCCTGATTCCTGCTTAAGGTCAATAAACATGTATGGTTCTGTGTGCGTATGTGCATGTACACATGTTGGTGCATGTGTGTGTTTTGGTCTTTCTGCCTGCAATGGACATGACAATTCAGGATAGAGTGATGTAGGGTGGGGGAGGGCATGGTGGATAATAATGTTATTCAAACCTCTTGCCTTCAAATAACTTTATCATGGGTGATATTGGAAGTGGGAGATGGGGGTGGTTATAAAAAGGGGAAGAGGCAAATTATGTAAGCAATTAACCTTGAGAACATCAGGCAGAATGAGAAGTTCACCTGTCATGAAAGGGCAGATGGAGGGGTTTTAATTCTGATCAAGCGAAGCTTCAGCTTCTTTCCCTTAAGGCTACCTTCTGTTTCAGTTAGGAACAAAATGCTTGATTAAATATTGTGAGCAAATGAACTCATAATTACATTTATTATTTACGTAAGAAGTCTGGAGCTAATCTCAGTGTTTCCTCGGTTACTTGGTTATCCTTCCATGCTTTTCCCATCCTTCTTTACCATCTTCAGTGTTAATGGTGTTTTATTCTTCTGCCTCATGGTCTTAAGATGGCTGCTGCAGTTCCAGATATTACATGAGCATTCCGAGCTTAAAAGAAGCAGCAAGGGCAAAAGACCCTTTCTTTATTAGTCTCTAGGAACAAAAGTTTTTCCTATAGCCCCCAAGATAAACGTTCTTATATCCCCATGGTCTGAACTGGGTGGCTAGCTATAAGGAAGAACAGAAATGTGAGTATCCAGCAAAGGAGAATGAGAGGGCCGTGATTCGTTTCCTGGGGGTGAATGTATCATTACTGTATTAAAATTGAAATTCTGTGACAAAAAGGAAAGGGACTGAAGGGGCAACTGGGTGGGCTAGCTTCATGGTATCAGCCACACTTCCCTTGAGCATATTTGAGAAAAAGCATGTTTGTCTTAACAGTAGTTGCTGAACTGCCTCCTTGCAACCCCCAACAGATGTTTCTCGCAGAAAGCCCTTCTCCGTCGCTTGTTTTGCTGCTGGTCACCGTGGGAATTCTTCCACTATTGTCCTCTTGAAACAATACTGTGTTCTTTACATAGGGCTCCACGTAGGACTTCAGATTAGACAGACCTGGGATCAAATCCTACCCCAGGGGTACCATTCACTAGCTTTCTGATCCTGGATGAGTTATTTAACCTCTTCACTCAGTAAAAGTACGCATAATAGTTAGTACCTTGTTGAGTAACTATGAGGATTAAAGCATGATGTAAAGTGCTTAGCACTATGCCTGACCCAGAGGGGTGCTCAGAAAGTGATAGTTTTTTCTCCACATTAAAAAAATAATTATGGCTGACATTTGTTGAGTGCTTCCTGTGTAGCTGGAATGATTCCAAGTGCGTCATACGAATCAACTCATCTAACCCTCTCAAGAGTGAGGTCCCTGGTGGCTCAGATGGTAAAGAATCTGTCTGCAATGCAGGAGACCTGGGTTTGATCCCTGAGCGGGGAAGATCTCCTGGAGAAGGGAATGGCGACCCACTCCAGTATTCTTGCCTGGAGAATCCCATGGACGGAGGAGTCTGGCGGGCTACAGTCCATAGGGTTGCCAAGATTATTATTTTACAGGTGACAAGCTCAGTATGAGAACCCAGCAGCATGAAATCATTGTGATATTTTCCCTGGGCACAGCTTTTCTAATGGAAAGAAGACAGAGCTGTGTCATATGAGGGAACATGGCCACCTTTCCTTTGATTCCTGAAAGGCTTACTTGCATTGACTGATTGTAACTGACGTGGATGTAGACTGCAGCATCCAAAGGGGAGGCGCCCTATGGGGCTCAGAAGCTAAAGCACCTTTTGATCTGAGATCCTGGCAAAACAAAGGAGAAAAAAGATCTGAATGGGACACCGAATCCTTGCTCTGCAGGTGGTCTTAAGGTTAAGTAATTTCAATTCAATTCTTGGATGGTGCTATTTCTTTCCTAAGCGACCCCTGGATGCAAACGTCAGGCCCTGGGTGGATATACGCTTCATTTAAAGAAACAAATGAACTACAAACCACACTGGAAAGGTATTTGATGAGGAAATAGCATTTTTTTTTTTTAATGTGATTGCACCGGAGTTCATGGGGTTGGCTGGAGGGTGGTGGGTGGGGAACGTGGAGGTGCTTAAACAACTACACTTGGAAGAGGTACATTCCCTGCACATCCCCTGGCCCCTTTGTTGTGGTTTCGTTCCCTTTGGATTTTGTTTGCTTGTTTGAGTAAAGAATGAGCGCTCACAATAATGGGCCAGAAATTTTAGATAGAGGAGTGGTGGGGGCCTGCCTTGATCTGAGTCTATGCACTGTATATGATGAATTGTGTGTGAATTTTGGATATGCCAGTCATAGAATCAGCTGTTCACTTAGGCCTCTCTGAGCATCAGGCTTCACAGATGGCTCAGTGGTAAAGAATCCTCTTGCCAATGCAGGAGATGCAGGTTCGGTCCCTGGGTAAGGAAGATCCCTTGGAGTAGGAAATGACAACCCACTCCAGTAATTCTTGCCTGGAAACCCCCATGGACAGAGGAGCCTGGCAGGCTACAGTCCATAGGGTTGCAAAGAGTCGGAGTCCTGACTTTGTGATTAACAAATTTAAACATAACTCAGCAGGGTTTAGGGATTAAGTGTGGCATATCAGGAGGGCAGGGGTATGCCCATATTCTAGAAACATAACGGCCTGAACACTGGAAGGGACATTAGAGGTTTCCCAGGCTACTTCTCACAGATGAAGAAAAAAAAGAAAGAAAGAAAGTGAAATTGCTGATGAGACTCTAATTCTGCACCCAATTCCAATGAGTGGGATTTTTTTTCCCCCCACGCCAAGCAGTTCTCAGACACCATCTGGGTGTTGTACAATTCAACTCAGTCCTGGCACTATCGACCAGGAGAAAGCATCAGATTCCACAGCTGAAGGACTCAGTCTTACAAAACTGCTCCCTCCTGCCCCACCTCAGTTGCCAGTCACAAGGCTGGGCTGTCAGCAGTGTTTTGATCAGCCAGCTATATATTGAAGGTTCCAATGGCCCCCTTCTTAGGTTCGATTGAAGTTCTAGAGCAAGTCACAGAACTCAGAAAAATGTTTACTTATAGATCACTGGTTTATTATAAAAGGATATAATTCAGGAATAACCACATGGAAGAAGTGCTTGGGATGAGGTATGTGGAAGCTTTCACGTTCTCTCTGAACACCCTACTCTCTCTAAATCTCTACCTGTTCACCAGCCTCAGAGCTCTTTGAGCCCCATGCTTTTGAGTTTTTATGGAGGCTTCATTACATAGGCATAATTGATAAAAAACATTCATCACTGGGGATTGAATTTAATTGTCAGCCCCTCTTTCCTCTCTGGAGCTCTGGGGGTGGGGCTGAAAGTTCCAACCTATTAATCACGTGGTTGGTTCCCCTGGCAACCAGTTTCCCTTCCTTAGGTGACCCAGGGGCTTTCCAAAAGTCACCTCATTAACACGACAAAAGACAACTCCAATGGCTCTCTTTCCTTAGGAAATTCTCAGGGCTTTTAGCAACTCTGTGCCAGAAATGGGACACAGTAATATATTTCATCTTACGAATCACAACATCACAGAGACTCAGAGAGGTGAACTGACTGAACTAAAGCCACACAGCCAGTACAGAGAGCAGGCAGACTTTTCTCTGTCTCTCACTGCCCAGCATTTTGGCTTCTTTCTGCTGGCTGTCATTTATGAGCCAGAAAAGTGATCTGAAGGAGGCGGGAGGGCACGGTGGTGAGAAGCACAACTCTGCAGGTGGGTGAGACCCAAGTGTAAATTCTGCTTCAGTTATAAGTAAAGTGACTGCACCTTCAAGCGGCACGTTCAAGGCAGAAACAAGGAAGAACGGCAGGGTCATGCTGGCCAACACGGTCCCTTCTGCTCAGGATAGGAAAACTGATCCTGGTAGACATCCAGGAGTCTTCGCTGAGCTGCGACCTCTATGGTGAGGATGCGCAGTGCAACAGGGCTCTCTAGGGTCTGTCTGCAGTGTCTGCCTCAGGCCCCGCCTGGATTTCCAGGGGGAGGGGCACAGGACACAGTCTCTGACTCAACTTCCCGTTTAACCCAGGGAAGTGGGTTTCCTACTCCTTGTTTTTAAGAACTGGCTAGGGACGGTGGAGCCTGATGGGCTGCCGTTTATGGGGTCGCACAGAATCGGACACGACTGAAGCAACTCAGCAGCAGCAGCAGCAGCAGAATTGATTCAGGTCTTCCCTGGTGGCTCAGTGGTAAAGAATCCACCTGCCAAGGCAGGAAACACAGGTTCGATCCCTGGATCAGGAAGATCCCCTGGAGAAGGAAATGGCAACCCATTCCAGTGTTCTTGCCTGGGAAGTCCCATGGACACAGGAGCCTGGTGGGCTACAGTGTCCATGGGGTTGCAAAGAGTCATCGTGGCAGAACCACGTTCCTGCCTGTGGGTGCTGCCTGTGTGTCCCCTTAGTTGACCCAGATGTAGATCTCACAGACTTTCTTTTCTTTCCATCAACCTTCCTGGGCTCCAGGTGTGTGCACTGTACTCTGAAGCGAGCTTCCAGTTCACTGACATCAAAGCCCAGGAAAATTCCATGGGAGAAAGCAAACTCTTTGCACCATTGTTTCTACAGCAGTTCGGTCAGAATGCCTTCTTTTCATGGCGTTTTCCCCTTGGGGCGGGGGCAGGGGCAGGCTGAGTCTGTTTTCTAAAGACCTGTCCGTGCATTGTTTGCAAGATGCTGGCTTCCCAGAGCAGGGTGGGGGTTTAATAAATGACTTAAAAAAAAAAGGCAGAGAGGACCATCAAGAACCAGGAGCCAACCCTTCAAATATCAGGAGAACTTATGTGAAAGTTAGAACTGGAAGCAGAACAACGTCTTTCAGTTAATTAGTGTTTAAAAAGGCATTTTCCTCTCAGACCTTTCACTTTCTCATGTGAAAAATGCTCTTACTGTTATCTTGGTGGAAGGAATGAGTTTTAATGTGAAAGGTATCACTTCCTGTATTGTCGGTGGCACTTTGATGATAAAAAAATACTTGAGGACTTTGCTGACAGTCCAATGGTTAGGATTCCACACTTCCAACACAGGAGGTGTGGGTTCAGTCCCTGGTCTGGGAGCTGAGATTTCGAGCGCTGTGTGCCGTGAACAAACAAACACACACACACAGATACATACGCATGTGTGTGTGTGGTCACCAAATCACTTCAGTGGTCTCCATCGCTTTGCAACTCTGAGCTGTAGCCCGCCAGGCTCCTCTGCCCAGGGGATTCTGCAGGCAAGAAGACTGGAGTGGGTTGCCACGGCGTCCTCCAGGGGATCTTCCTGACTCAGGGATTGAACCCAGGTCGCTTATGTCTCCTGCTTTGGCAGGTGGGTTCTTTACCACTAGCGCCATCTGGGAAGCCCATATACATATGTATGTGTATACATACCTATATATATGCTTCCCTGGTGGCGGCTCAGTGGTAAAGAAACTGCCCACCAACGCAGGAGTCATGGGTTTGATCCCTGGGTTGGGAAGATCCCCTAGAGAAGGGAATGGTACCCACTCCAGTATTCTTGCCTGGGAAAGTCCATGGACAAAGACGTCTGGAGGGCTACAATCTATGGGACAGCAATAGAGTCGGACATGACTCTGTGACTAAACAGCAACTATATATAAATACAAAACACTTGCACATGTAGCTCAAAACATTTTCCCGTAACTTATGTTATCTCTCTCCGCCATCTGCCTGCTTAGCAGGATTCTTTGCAGACTGCGTGTGCTACATTTCTGAGGTTGCCTTGGAGAAAGAAACTCTAGGACCTTGAGCCATAAATAAGGGCGCTGAATGTTTTTTTCCTTTTCTGCTGGGGGATCTAGGGCTGAAACATGCCTGTGTATTTACTATGGCTCAGTTTCCTTATGGGAAGAGCAGAATTGTTATTTCAGTTCCATGGATTCCTCTATGCCCTGAAGACTTACTGAAGGGCAATTTTCAGCCAGCTTGGGTTGGAAACACTGCTGGGTTACCAAGTCTTCAGGAAGCCAAGCTGTGATTTTGGAAGGTACAGAGATCAGGTTGGGCACTGAGGGAATCTCACTCCTGGCAGAATATAGAAAATGCCTTTCTAGGAGAAGAATGGAGAGAAGCCACCCATGTCAGGCCACTCTCACTGATGGTTCAGGTGACATAATAGCTCCACCAGCTCGTCACTTAAGGCTCTGATAGTGCTTAAGGCTCAGCTGCTATTGTCTTGGGTTTTGTCTTTTGGTGTGGTTCAGGACAGAAGGATGGTGGGGTCAAGGGCTGGGAGAAAGTCAAGTACTTTCACCTCTGCTCAAGTTTCTTCCCTCTGAGCTGTAATACAAGATCCCTTCTCAGAAGAATCAGAAGTAGAAGCCATGGTTCATGTTTGATAGCTCATCAACCTACAGTAGGGAGCAGAGCGTGACATGGAAAAATCACGCAGGGCCACAAGGAGAGTGGGAAAAATCCACTCCAGGTCTTCATCACCATGTGTGAAAAGTCGAATAGATTTCTACCAAATGGCTTCACAGGATCTTCTAGAAGGGTAAGTTAAACAGCTGCTTCATCTAAATAATGAAAAGTGAAAGCTGCTCAGTCATGTCCGACTCTTTGCAACCCCTTGGACTACACAGTCCATGGAAATCTCTAGGCCAGAATACTGGAGTGGGTAGCCTTTCCCTTCTTCAGGATATCTTCCCAACCTAAGGATCAAACCCAGGTCTCCCACACTGCAGGCAGATTCTTTACCAGCTGAGCCACCAGGGCAGTCCTAGAAGCCTATCCCTTCTCCAGGGGATCTTCCCGACCCAGGAATTGAACCAGGGGCTCCTGCATTGCAGGCGGTCTTTACCAACTGGGCTATCGGGGAAGCCCTCATCTAAGCAGTGCCCACAGATATTTTGTCAGTGGGTAATGGGAAACAGATCTGCCTGAAGTTCTTTTAAAAGGAAGCAGTCACCACACCCCAATTTCATTTTATAAGCGAAGAAACTGAACTCAGAGTTTACATAGCAGAACAGGAGCGGAGAGAACCATTTAGCTGGAGTCAAGTCTTGACCATTGCCCCCTGACTGTCTCTTGCCTCTGAGGCTTCAGGTGAGGGGGATGTTGAGAGCGGGTGATACGCCAGGTGGACCATCTCAGTGACGAGTTACTGAGTAGCTGAGGCCAGACCATCAGAGCACAGGATAGATCAACCACTGCCCTCCTGTCTTTCCAGAAGAATTCCTCCCCGTTGTGTTCCAGTCATGGAGAACCTTTCTCCAAACATGGCATTTGCTTGGCTGTTTTTTGCACCTTTGCATATTCACTCCGTCTAGAATCCCTTCCTTGTTTTCTCTTCTGGGCAAGTCCCTCTTCATTCTTCAAGCCCCTTCCTTGTGGTCACCTCTTTTCAGATGCCCCAGCACGTTACCCGTTCAGCTCTAATCACCCTGAATGCTGTCCATACCTGGACAGACACCTCCCTCTCTCCCTGTCCTGTGCGCAAAACTTTCATTTCTGCAGACGATACCTCGACAATGCTTGGCATTTAAGATATGGTTTTTAATTGATTAATTATTAGATCGGTCTCGCCGTTCTCCAAGCTGGAAATGCACCAGCAGCATAACAAGTCCCACAGAAAACTGTATTAACTCACTCCAGTTACAACGGAACTCTGGGAGCCCACAGAGACAAACCCCACCACCAGGCATGTGCGGAAGGCGTGCAGAGCGCCAGCATTTTGCATGCAGATTCTACTCATCACTATCAATGTGGGTCAGACCTTTTCTACCCACCATCTCATTTAATCTTCACATCAGCACTACAAAGTAGGTGTTAAAATCCTTCCTTGATATTTGAGGAAACTGGGGCAAAGAGAGGTTACCCGGGTGGCTCAAGGTCACAGGACTCCACAAAGTGGAAACGTCAGATTTGGGCCTTGGCTGAAAGCTAAAGGTGATGCTCTGGACCACTGAGCTGTATTTACTGCCCTTTAACACATCCATCCTGGGATGCATTCAAGGGTATAATGATGGCAGTGGGTGGAGAGGGCTGGGAAGAGATGGCTCAGCCTGAACTGAGCATTGTTTTCACCTCCAGGCTTAGAGTAAGATTCCTCAGTGGATCAAGCCTGAGGACTGGACTGGGGCTCAGGTCATCTACTTGGAAACCAGGACATCTTCAGTGTCTGCAATAAGAGGTGTCAGTTAAAAAAAAAAAATTATTATTCTTTTTATTCAGATGTTGGTGTACAATATTATATGTTTCAGGTGTACAACTTAGCGATTCACAACTTTAATAGGTTACACTCCATTTATAAAGTATTAGCTGTACTGCACAATATATCTTTGTAGTTTGTTTATTTTTTGCATTAAAAAATTTTTTTAATTGGTGTATAATTGCTTTACTGGCTTCACAGGTGGCTCAGTGATGAAGAACCTGCCTGCGAATGCAGGAAACATAGGAGATGTGGGTTCGATCGCTGGGATGGGGAGATCCCTTGGAGGAGGAAATGGCAACCCACTCCAGTATCCTTGCCTGGAAAACCCCGTGGACAGAGGAGCCTGGTGGGCTACATTCCATGGAGTCACAAGAGTCAGACACGACTGAGCAGGCACACATGGATGAAATTGCTTTACAATGTTGTGTTAGTTTCTGCTAACCCAGTGTGAGGGGTTTCACACACGCACACGCACACGCACACGAGCATGTCTCCCCCTGAAGACCCCACAGCAGAGACTCCAGAGTCTGTCCCAGGCAGTACCAAGGGGAGAGGTCCTGTGTGGGGCCTGGAGACAGACAGCACAGTCATCGCCACGGCAACACTAGTAAGAACAAGCCCCAGGGAGCAAATACTCCCTCCTGCCCTGTGTTTGCTCAGAGTTCTGGGCAGGAATTGGAGGCAGGAGGGGACAGGCTTTCAGCTGCCCTGCACTAGCCCTGGGCAATGGCCCGAGTCCGGGATTTCTCTGGGTTTGGCAGTCCTGGAGGGTTTTGCTCCTTGCTGCAGAATCATGAGCTGCCAGGAAGCCCCAGAAAACGCTCGAGAACAAAGACAATAAACATGCTCTGAACCCTTTTACCAGCTGGCTCCATCCCAAACCAAAATGAGAAATGAATTGCTGGTGTGTGTGTGTGTGTGTGTGTGTGTGTGTGGTCTCAAACTGGTGGGAAAGAAAAGCCCTGTTTTTTCAGATGGGAATATTCAGTTTGGACCACCGAAAGGTATGGTCAAGTGAATGTGTGCTGTGCTTAGTCTCAGTCGTGTCCGACTCTTTGTAACCCCGTGGACGGTCAGCCTGCCAGGCTCGTCTGTCCACGAGGATTCTCCAGGCAAGAATACTGGAGTGAGTTGCCATTCCCGACTCCAGGGGATCTTCCCAACCCAGGGATCAAACCCAGGTCAAATTTCCATAAATTTGTCTCCCTGAAAAGCTGACCTAATCAGCTGCACAATCTCAGCACTTTAAGTTTTCTCAGGTACTAACATTCCTGGGGGAAAGGCATAGTGTTTATTTAGCTTGAGCCTGTGTTTCCTGAACAGGGAAGATCATCATCGTCATTATCACGCTCATCTCCCTGCCATCATCGTCATCCTCTGTTAAGCACAGTTTATAAACAGGCCATCTCCTGAAAGCGTACAAACATCATCTATCACTTTTATAACCACACTGCCAGGTTGCTACCCTTGACCCCATTTTACAGAGGACATAACTGATGCTTAGACTGCCTACGTAGTTTTCTCAAGAGCACACTGCTGGTATTTCAGTCTTTCAGACTCCAAAATCCATTTCTGCTGTACTCTCTGTGCTCAAATATTTATTCTTACTAATACAATGTCACAAGCCAGATCGACATTCAGCAGTGGGGTATGGGAATGGCTATTTTCTCACTGTATTAGGTTTTTATAGAGAAGTCTGGGTGGGTGGACTGTTACTCCAGCCAGCCAAGGCAGGAGCCAGAGCCTGTATTCTGTTTCTGGTTCTCAATTGCATTTTCTGTTTTTCTCTTTGATGAAGTAAATATGGTGCCACTTGCCTTTAAACCTATTTTGTAAGACTTGATGTATTCATGTCCATGTTGTGGTTTTGTTGCTAAGTTGTATCCGACTCTTTGAGACCCCATAGGCTGTAGCCCGCCAGGCTCCTCTGTCCATGGGATTTCTCAGGCACGAATACTGGACTGGGCTGCCATTTCTTCCTCAGGGGATCTTCCTGACCCAGGAATCGAACCTTCATCTCCTGCTTTGGCAGGGGGATTCCTCACCACTGTGCCAGCTAGGAAGCCCAATGGGAATAAAACCAAAGCACCCTGGGCATATCTGACCTTTATACAAAAAGAATCAAGCCAAAAGTCCTTTCAGGACTTTTTTGATAGCATCATTTGACTGAGATAATTATAAGATGTGAAAAAAAAATGAAAGTCGCTCAGTCATGTCTGACTTGTTGCGACTCCATGGACTATACAATCCATGGAATTCTCCAGGCCAGAATACGGGGGTGGGTAGCCTTTCCCTTCTCCAGGGGATCTTTCCAACCCAAGGATCGATCCCAGGTCTCTCGCATTGCAGGTGGATTCTTTACCAGCTGAGCCATAAGTCTGTGAAATTGCTGAATATCTGATAGTCCTCTGTGAGAACATAGGAAGAGAACCATTAACAGAAAGACCTATGCTCAAAAATATTTAACATTAATCAGCATTGTTTTTAAGAGGTTCACATGATGAAACCAACGGTTCTCACAACAATTCTATATTTTTTTCCAGGATGAGGAGAAGCCAAGTAACTCACCCAAACTCATTCACAAACATTTATTTGTTCAATAGCTATTTACTGGCTCTGAAGTCTGGTCACTGCTCTAGGTGCCTGCAGTGCAGCAGTGAACGGATCCACTGCAGATGCCGGCGCCCATGGAGCTGGCATTTGAGGCAGGGGGCAACTCCCAAACTACAAATCTCATATTTAACAGGACTCCTCACTTCCTGAAGCCCCAGTCGTGAAAATTCACACCTCTAGATTGGTAGCTAGATCTTTGCCATGGAGGTTTGTTGTCGTGAACTGGTTTTACACTGTGAGTTCCAGAGTAACAGATATTGAAGTCTCTCATTTGAGTGGGAAGGGTGTATGAGAAATATTGACACTTTTTAAAGATTATAATGGACTCCCCTGGTGGTACAGTGGATGAGAATCCACCTGCCAGTGCAGGGGACACCGGTTCAATTCCTGGCCTGGGAAGATCCCACATGCCACAGAGCAACTAAGCCCATGCACCATAACTGCTGAGCCCAAGTGCTGCAGCTACCGGAGCCTGCACTTGAGAGCCCGTGCTCCGCACCAAGAGCAGCCACCTCAATGAGAAGACAGCTCATTGAAAAACCCCTACTCTTCACAACTAGAGGGGCCCTGCGCACAGCAACAAGGACCCAGCACAACCAAAAAACATTAAATAAATAAATTTTTAAAAGATTATGGAACTCTTGGTTCCTTGCTATATAATTAAGATTCTTTGCACAAAAACTTCATTATAATCAGAGCGGCAGAGGGGAACTCAGAGGGAGTGAAAGTCCGAAGCCGAGCTCTCAGCGTGGACGCCCTGGTTTGGTCTCATGCACACTGCAGCCTGCGTCTCTGGACCTGTGTTGATCTGATCTGAGCTGTGTCCAGCAGAGCATGAGAACCACATGAGCATCTCCTCTAGGCCTGTGGAGGCCACGCTCACTTTGATGTTGGCTCCCCATGCTTCTTGCAATCATAGCGAAAAAGGGGTTCATGACCACAGGGGTCCCTTTCCTCTCCTATGCCTGGTTCTTCAAAAAACTGGCTTATTTAAGTGCTTGTCAAATGATGAATGGATAAGTGAAAAGATCCCAAGTCCAAGAGTCATGATAGCCAGTTGGGGGTCTTAGAAGCTTACCCCAGGGGTTCTGTGTCCTGGGCCTCCATAACAAGAAGGCAAGTTCCCTCAAACTTAGGCAGCTGAAGATGGTTTCTCTTCCAGGAATCTGCAGCAGTCGATATGGATAACCTCTAACCTACACTGTTCTTCTGCCTCATAGTGAACCCTATGGAAAACCCCAATGACATCACCCCTGACTTTCTGCAGAGTGCTAAGGGGCTGAAGGTTCTTTGCCAGGAAAGAGCAGGTTTTTATTAGTAGTAGCACTACTATTATCTATCAATTATTGCATACTCAGAATATGTCAGGCATTGTGCTAAGTGCTTTATAGATTCTATTTCTATCACTTCTTGCAACAACTATGATTTGGCCCTGTTTATTTTTCTCACATCATAAACAAGAAAACCAAGGCTCAGAAAGGTTGATTAACTTAAAGAGGCTCACCAGCTAATAAATGCTGGAGGCACACCTGTGTGTGTGTGTGTGTGTGTTTGTGCAGATGTGTGTAGGTGTTGACTTCTTAGTGTAAAAGCATCTCTTTTTCCTTTTATTTGTCTCAATTCTGCAGGAAGGTCTGTCTGTCCTCCAGAGGCTATGAGACTCTGGCAAAGATCCATAGTTGAAAACAAAGCCCCTTCCTGTCCAACCTGCTGTCTATGTCTGTTCGGGCCGCTATGACAAAATATTACAGATTGGGTGGCTTACAAACAGCAAACGTTTGTGGCCCTCGGTTCTGGAGGCTGGCCATCTGAGACGAGAGTGCCAGCACGGCAGGTTCTAGTGCGGGCTGCCTTCCCGGTCGCAGACTTCTCATTGCATCCTCAAGTGGTGGATGGGGCTCAGGAGTGCGGGGGTCTCTTTTACAAAAGTGCTAATCCCACTCATGAGGGCTCTACCCTCGTGCCCCAAGCACCTAGCCAAAACCCGCCTCCAAATACCATCATCCTTGGGATTGAGGATTTCAACACATGAATTTGGGGGCACGGACAAATTCAGACCATAGCCCTTGCCTAAGCCAAGTCAAGGTGTGAGAGTAACTAGATGCTTTAATCAAAGGAAGGGCAAAATGAAGGGCAAGCCAGAGTCCTAACTAGCTAACCTCTACCAGTGCTAAGCACCTCAGTGGTCAGCGGCATTGGCAATCTGTACATAAGAACTGAAAATGATTCCCAGGGGAAGGTTGGGGTTGTTAAAACTTCCAAAAACTTTCATGACCATTAGTTCAAGTTGTTAAAATGCCTTTCCACAAATAAGCCATTTTTACTCAACTCTTCAGTCTCAACATTGTAACCATGTTTAATTCAGAGAATATTCAGGCATCTATGAGTCTTTGATTTCAAACAAATTTGTCTTGCTTTCTGTTAAAACTAACAAAGCTGCTATTGATGGAAGTCAAGGACATTAAAACCCAGAGCATGTCTATTGGCCTGGGGAAATCAATCAGATGATGACTATTTTGAGAAACAGGCTCTGTGTTGGGTCACATTGGCCAGTCTCCTTAAGGCACACCCAGGATCTCATGACAAACCACATACACTTCTTGTGTAGACTCTTCTGCACAACTCACATGAACAAACTTGTCTCTGCTGTGGGACTTCCTTCCCCAGACTATGAGTTCGCTGTGCTGTTTCACAGAAGAAACAAAAGCCAAAGAATTTTTAAAAATTACTTATTTTGGCTGTGCTGGGTTTTTGTTTGCTGCTTGTGAGATTTCTCTAGTTGTGGTGAGCCTGGGCTACTCATCCTTGCGATGGGCAGGCTTCTCGTGGCAGTAGCTTCTCTTGTTTCAGAGCATAGGCTTCAGAGCGCAGGCTCAGTAGCTGTGGAACATGGGCTTAGTTGCTGCGTGACATGTGAGATCTTCTGGGATCAGGGATTGAACCCATGTCCCTTGCACTGGCAGGCATATTCTTACCCACTGGACCACCAGGGAAGTCCAAAGCCAAAGTATTGATGTGCGTGTCATAGGCTAGTGGCTGAGGCACCTTGGTAAAGAGCAGCCAATAAACTCAGGAATGCCAATCATGTGGTGTTTTGTTGGGCATGGGCCCAAGGCCGCATGCCAGCCTGCGTGCCACTCACAATACTTGCGTCTAGCTTCACTGGTGAGGACCTCCAGGCCTACCTACTAACTGGAATTATGATGCGCATTTTACCTGGATTTCAGCAGTCTGCTCTTTACTCCTGTTGTTGGGTGTGCAAGGCAATTGCTGTTGCCTTATGTTCACCTTATGCTCTTATGTTGCCTGGTGTTCACTGGTGGCTCAGATGGTAAAGAATCCACCTGCAATGTGGAAGACCTGGGTTTGATCCCTGGTTTGGGAAGATTCCCCTGGAGGACGGTATGCAACCTACTTTAGTATTCTTGCCTGAAGAATCCTCATGGATAGAAGAGTCTGGTGGGCTACAGTCCATGGGGTTGCAAAGAGTTGGACACAACTGAGTAACTAAGCACACACACACATGTATGTTCAGCTTACCATCATTCCCCTGAGCCGAGTGCAAGGCCCACGGTCAAATGATGAATGGATAAGCGAAAAGATCCCAAGGCCAAGAGTCACGATAGCTAACTGTGGGTCTCAGCAGCCTCTGCAGGTCTGAGTTTGACTGCTTGAGAGTTTGCCTTCTCATTTTACAGGTGAGAACAGGGAGGCCCAGAAACCTTGAGCACCTGGCCAAGGTCCTAGCTACCCATCCTTCTAAGGATCCTAGAATCCAGCCATCATGACTCTTGGTCTTGGGATCTGGAAGAGCACTCAAGCCAGTTCTTTGAGGAACTGATTTGGAAACAAAACGGGGGTCTTGTCCTGGGGAGACTGTGGTCTCTGTAAACCTGATTGCAAGAAGTGCTGAGTCCTAATGTCAAAGGCAGAGAGATGTCCAAAAGCTTAGAGAGAGCGTCCCCACGGTTCCCACCCGCCACTGAATGCACCTCACACCAAATGAGCACAAATCATGATTCACTTAATAAAACCACCGGAGAGCAAGGTCAGAGTGATTGAGACAAGTGCCTTCCTATCCTTTCTGAGAGGCGAACCAAAGAGTGGCCCCGAGGGACAACGTGGGACTCAGGGCTGGGCCTCACCCCCTCCCCACCCCAGCACCGCCTGGGATGAATCACACAACAGAGAACAACGGGGCTATTTCTTAAGACTCATTTGTCAAGTTGACGTCCGTGCGCAGCGTTGTTTAGGGCTTTCTAAAGACACTTCTTTCCCTCTCTGCTGCAGGAAGCACCTGCGTGGCTGTCAAGCTGTGGGTTAGCTCAATGGCACTTTGATATCCCTCAAGGCCATCAATTACACTTCTGTCCCTACGGCCATGGACTTTGGCTGATACAAAGATAGGAAGGCTTCGAGGGGATGATGAAGAGGAAGAAGATGGTGAAATCCCCACCCTGGGGTCTGGGGCCAGACACTGTCTGGAGGTGGGCTCCTTGCCGATCCTTGTGGGGAATCCTCCAGACAAGGACAGTCTGAGTCCGTGGTTGGCTGGACTTGGAATTGAACGGTGATGCTCCCACGAGGGCAAGTCTCCCTCCTTGTCAACTACTTAGAGAAAAAGCAGGCCCATCAGATGAGTGAGACTCGAGCAAAATTCAGGTAACTGACTCCAGGGAGAGGGAAATCAGAGAAGCATCAGAGGAGAAAAATATAAATAATTAGAAGACTCGGTGAATGGACCTCTGAAAGCAGTTAGGGGAATTAGAATTGTTGAGTCTAGGGAAGGCAAGGGTGAACCAAGAACCAGCTTTGATTACAGGGAGAATAATTGTACAGAGATTAGTGGTCATTTCTGCTGAAAATATGATGTGGGTTAGTGAGGCTTAAATTGCTGCCTGAGAATTTTGTGCAGAGTGTGCTGGCCTGTCTGGGCTATTGCACTGTACTTATTCATGAGGTGGTGGGGCTCCTTCTGTGGAGATATGCATGAATGAAAATGACATCCTCCCAGCTGGAATGGTTTAGGGAAAGTCCTGATGCCACATGGGTCTCCTCCCTTCAGGTCTCACAGCCCAACAGCCCAGCTTGGCCCGTCTGTCTGGATCAGTTTGGCAGACTCTTAGTTGGTTTCCAGACATTCCATCTCTACCTCCTCCAACCCATTTTACATATTGAGGTCCTACTTATGTTCCTTAAATTCATCTTGGGTTATAGCAGGATCCTGCTCAAAAAAATGTTAATGGTTCATTCATTCAGCAAATACTGAGTACCTATTGTGTTGAGCCTGACACTGTACTAAGCTTTGTGCGTACTGGGTGCTCAGTCACTCAGTTGTGTCTGATTCTTTGTGATCTCGTGGACTGTAGCCCACCAGGTTCCTCTGTCCATGGGATTTCCCAGGCAAGCATACTGGAGTCGGTTGTTGTATCCTTCTTCAGGGCATCTTCCCAACCCAGGGATGGAACCTGCATCTCCTGCATTGGCAGGCAGATTCTTTACCACTGAGCCACCACACAGTGTGGTACAAAGTGCAACAGTGCTTCAGGGATATCAGTCTTCATGTCCTTGTCCTGGAGTTTTTCAAGGCCCTCACGATCAGTGTGTGTGTGTGTTTCAAATTATTTATCTGGCTGCCTTGGGTCTTAGCTGCGGCACGTGAAATCTTCATTGTGCCATGAGGATCTTTTGTTGTGGCTCGAGGGCTTCTCTAGTTATGGTACTCAGGCTTAGTTGCTCCACAGTATGTAGGATCTTAGTTCCCCAACCAGGAATTGAACCCACGTCCCCTGCATTGCAAGGTGGATTCTCAACCCCTGGACCACAGGGACGTCCCCCCACTGCCTGGTTTTGACATGTCTTTCTGACTTTACACCCACTGTTAAACCTTCCCTCTTTACTATCCTGGTCTATTCACCATGCCCTGCCCACTCTGGGCCTTGCCTTGTGCCATTACTGAGGCATGGAGTATCTTTAGCCAAAGCCCATCTCTCCTTTGATTTACTGTAAGTCACAAGGTGAAGTCATAGCAAAGTCAAATCTGTTCTCCTTGTCCACCAAACTATCCTGACTCTAGACAGTCCAGCAATTGGAATCCTAAAGAATCTACCGTTTCAGGACACATATGAAAGGACTGGGAAATGCGTTAGTTTCTTATTATAGCTGTAACAAAGAAGCAGGCATTTAAGGGTATGTGTGCTCAGTTGATCAATCATGTCCAGCTCTTTGCAATCCCATGGACTGCAGCCCGCCAGGCTCCACTGTCCATGGGATTTCCCAGGCAAGAATACTGGGGCAGATTGCCATTTCCTACTCCAGGGAATCTTCCCAACTCAGGGATTGAAACCATGTCTTCTGTGTCTCTTGCACTAACAGGCAGATTCTTTATCACTGAGCCACCTGGGAAGCCCTTAGGAGCTTAGACAACACAAATTTATTGTCTTACAGTTCTATAGCTCGGAAGTCTGAGGTGGATCTAATGGGTTAAAATCCAAGAGTTTGCATAACTTCATTCCTTTCTGGAGGCTTCAAAAGAGAATCTGTTTTCTTGCCTTTTCAAGTTTCTACAGGCTCCCTGCATTCCCTGGCTCATGGCCCCTTTCATCCATCTTTTAAGCCAGTGATGGAGTGTTGAGTCCTTCTCGCATTACATCACTCCAGCCTCCTCTCCTGCCTCCCTCTTCTACTATTAAGGACCCCTGTGGTGGGGGCTTCCCTAGTGGTCCAGTGGTTAAAATCTGCCTTGCAGTGCTGAGGAGGTAGGTTTGATCCCTGGTCAAGGAACTAAGATCCCACATGCCACAGGGCAGTTAAGCCCTCAAACTGCAACTTCTGAGCCTGAGTCCCACAATGAAAGATCCTATATGAAGCAAAGAAGATCCTGCGTGCCATGACTAAGACCTGATGCAGTCAATTTTTTTTTTTTTTAATAAAAATTCCCTTGTGTTTACAGTGGGCCCACTGGGATGCTCTTCCTATCATAAGGTCAGTTTAATAGCAAACGTAATAGCCAAGTAAAGCCAAGATATTCACACATTCCAGGAAGGGGGCAGAGAAATGAGAATGAAGCCCAAATGTCTTGTTTTCTTCATTTCTCTAATTCTCTGTGACCAGAAAAAATTAAATTTGAAGATATTCTAGATTAGGCTTCTCTTCTGAGCCATGAGCTGGTTAATTTGATCAAGGCATAAAGGAAAGGAAAACACCAAAATTTACGAAAAAGAAGCCTCCAAATTTGGCTAAAATGGTATGAAGACCAAGGGAAGACCTTTCCAGTTTCTAAGGGCCTGAGAATTTCCAGGCTTCAAGGGTGTGGGCTTAATTTACTAGTTGTTGTTCCGTCACTCATTTCTCTTTGTGACCCCATGGACTGCAACACTCCAGGCTTCCCTTTCCTTCACTATCTCCCAGAGTTGCTCAAAATCATGTCCACTGAGTTGATGATGGACCATCTGATCCTCTGTCATCCCCTTCTCCTTCCCTCACTGTTTCCCAGCACCAGAGTCTTTTCCAATGAGTCAGTTTTTCCCATCAGATGGCCAAAGTATTGCAGGTAGCTTACATGAGACATTTAGATGGGATCCCTACTTGAAGGCTTGTCTGTCATTAAAGTCAGTAAGTAAGAGTGAGGGAAGAGAGGGAATGTCCTGGACAATTAAAGGATGGAATCAGCCAATTATGGGCTGCTTTCATAGGCTCCTGGCCTCTCAGAGTTGAAACAAAGGGCCTTAAGAGGCTTTGTCTGACCTCACAGCTCATGTAAAGTCCTCTGCAAGACAGTTGATCACCCGCCATCACCCTACTTTGTGGAGCTCTGACCAAGAGATAGAAAATCGTCTAGATTCCCTTAGGTATTCTCCACTGCTCCGACTCCTTGATTTCCTGTGAATCCCCAATTTTATTTCTAATGAATTCTTGGTGTTGGTGGGAAATGCAACATTCCACATAAAAGTAAATTAAGTAAATTAAGCCCACACCCTTGAAGCCTGGAAATTCTCAGGCCCTTAAAAACTGGAAAGGTCTTCCCTTGGTCTTCATACCATTTTAGCCAAATTTGGAGGCATCTTTTTTGTAAATTTTGGCATTTTCCTTTCCTTTATGCCTTGATCAAATTACCCAGATCATGGCTCAGAAGAGAAGCCTAATCTAGGATATCTTCAAATTTAATTTTTTCTGGTCACAGAGAATCAGGGGGAATGTTTCCCCCTGATCTTTTCTCTGGCAGATGCTAGGGTGTTGACTGCTGATCTGTGTTCACATGGAGAGTCTAAGACCTCCCTGTACCACGTGTAGTATTTAACCTGCATTGTGGGACTTTGGGGCTTCCCTGGTGGCTCAGAGGGTAGAGCGTCTGCCTGCAATGTGGGAGACCTGGGTTCGATCCCTGAAGAAGGGAAGATACCCTGGAGAAGGAAATGGCTACCCACTCCAGTATTCTTGCCTGGAGGAGGAGGAGCCCCTCCTTGACAGAGGAGCCTGGTGGGCTACAGTCCATGGGGTCACAAAGAGTCAGACACGACTAAGTGACTAACACACACACACACACACACACACACACACACACTCTCCTCTTCCATCTCTTTTGGTAACAGACCATGTCTCCTGGTCATCTGGGATACATGACCCAGGAGAGCCAATCCCATACCTCACTTGCTTAGTCACTGTGGCTGGCCCAATCAGCATCATCTCTCGGGGACTGTGTTCCAGTCCATGCAGGGAAGGGGAGGAAGCGACTGTTGGCTCAGATCCTGGGCTTGTGAGCAGATGAGCTTTGCCTATAGCCACTCCCCCACCACATGGAGAAGCTGGTCTGGGAAAATGGCATCGGGCAGGAGTGAAAACAAGAGAGAATGATTATACTGAGGGTATTTTCAAGCCCCTCAATCCAACCATCTTTCTTTATGGTTTGGTTGTATGAACAAATAAATTTCTTTTGTAGGCTTAAACTGGCTCAAGATGTATTTCTTCCATCTGTAACCCATACAGTCTCAATAATTTAGGACCTTCCTCAGTTTCCTGTTTCCTGAAAAGTGAACTAAAGATTGGAAAGGATTCCTATCAGAGTCCAACTTGTCCATGATGATTTGGAGAAGAATCAGTAGAAAGAAAGAGTGGAAAAAGCATGCAGGTGAGACACAAAGGTTCTTGTGTGAAGTGCAGCAGGGTGGAATCTGTGCATGGCTCATGCGGTTCCTTTTTGATCCCTTTGGAGCTCAACTTGCTTAAAACAAATCATGGCCCCGAACTCATAGATTCAAGCCAACTCCAGTTTCCCAAAGGGAGTATTTTTCTACTCTGTGGATACGGTACTATTTGTTTGGGGGTAAACCAGAGCTTTAGAGAGATTCATTCTTAAGCCCAAAGGGAAGGGGAGGGAAGTGAAAGAACAGTCTAGAAGAAGTAAAGAAACATGACTCCACCACCAAGATGCTGACTATCTCCTGTGAGTGTTAGTCTCTGCTGGTTTCAACTTGTCATTCCAAAGCACCAAGCAGACACCTTATTCGTGACGATAGACGCTAAGAGTTAGGTGTGTCTAGCAGGAGAAAGATGCACACCCAGGTAGGAATGACAGACGGCAAAGTGGACGGTGACTCATAACAGCTGCTAAGGAGAGAAGAGGGATGAATGGGCCCATGTTTAAACTAGACGCTAAGTTAAAACACATGGAAAAAATGGTTTAAATATTCGCTTAAAGCATGCAACAGCCTATACAAAGACTGTGGCGTCTCCCTCAGAGGGAGGCTACTGAGGATAGTTTAGACTGCCTCATGACTGCGTCTCAGGCTTGATTACAGGTCTACAGCTCAGCTGTCACATCTGCTTTCAGTACCACTGTGGGGGTGGGCAATTTGTCCGATGGATCCTTCATCAAAATCTGTCTGAGGCTTTTGCGTACTTTTTTCCTGGCAGAGGTAGTTTTTCATGTTTATTTTGTCAAGAAGAGATTTATATATATATACACACACACACAAGCATATATATATATATATATAATTTTTTGCAGTAAACAGTTGAACAAGATGTACACAATGTTGTCCAAACTCCTTAAGTGCTTTCAGATTCAGATATAGTGTTTATTTATGGAGCTTTCAGAAAGTCCGAATGGATCCGAAAGGTCAGAAGACACCTGAACTTTTGACTCTGGCCTTGAGCTCACACGCCGTTCTGTGCATTGTTTTGCCTTTAACCTGGGAAAACGAGGGCCCATTCTTTGGCCATATCCTGCTCTGACAGGGCCCTTCCCCTCCTGCAGACTGCGCAACCGCCACACGCCCCGGGACACCATGCCGGCATTGTGAGCAGACTAATCGCCACATACCACTCGGTTTTCCTTCCTGGACTGCGTCACAGGCCCGGAGCCCTGCGGTTCCCACATTGTTTCTGTCATCATCCCAAGAAGCATAACTCTTGAGGCTGCGTCTGAGCGGGACAGCCTGTCTCAGCACGAGCTTGGACTCTTATGTAAGTGGCTGTGGGGAGAACTGGCAGTAAACAAACATTTTTCCAGCCATTGTTTTCTTTGCCGTCTTGAAATTTTTTTTTTTCCCTCTGGGGCCACTGCAGCTCTTCTGCCCCCAGGATGGCAGATTCCCAGCTTAGAAATGCCTTGCGCGGCATTTCCAGATTCTAAAATCAGAACGGAGTGAACCACAGTGTGCAAAGAAATGCCTGAGCATGGGAACATGTAGATGGCTTTGTCTGCAAGGGTATTTGAAGCAGCGTGTCAGCAAGCTTGTCCACTCAGCTGTGCTGCTGATAGCTGTTTGGTAAGTTACATGGTCCTTCAGGACCGCAGATGGGTAAGCCAGAAGGTGACAGAACTCACCTGGGAATGGAGAAATGATTTTGTGGCTACTAAGTCTTGTCTTCTGGAGTCAAAGTCAGACTCTTTGCCTGAACAGATTTCAAACATATGAGAAAAATAGGACTATTTGCAGACACCATTTTCCCTTGAACCACTCCATCTGAGCAAATCAAAAGAAGGGCAGTTTCCAATACTGCCTTAAAACACCCTGCCTCTAACTCTGGCTCCTGAATTTTGTGGAAATCCCACCCAAGTGAGCAGTTTCTGGGGTAGGGACACTCAGACAGATTCCTGCTTCACCAGGGAGCAGCCCCGGGCTTCCTGTGATTGATAGGACATCAACTGTGAGGCTACCTGGCTTCCACTGCTTGTCTGAAGTAGTCATTTCCTCTCCCTAATCCCTCCGTCCTCCTAACCCCCACCTTAGTAGTCTCCATTGGGAGGCCCCAGCTAAAAGGAGTGAGCCCGCACTTTCCCAGCAGGGACCAGCTGCTCTCGGGGCCCTCCCTGTGCCGAAAGCCAGGCTGATTTCTCTGTCTCTCTGAGTAATGCAAATCATTGCACAATGAATTATCAAATGCATTTGTTGTTTATCAGCGGGGGGCAGGGGTGATGGCTTCCCAGGTGGCCCAGTGGTAAAGGATCCGTCTGCTAATGCAGGAGATGGAAGAGATGCAGGTTGAGTCCCTGCATCGGGAGGATTCCCTGGAGAAGGAAATGGCAATCCACTCCAGTGTTCTTGCCTGGAAAATGCCAGGGCAGAGAAGCCTGGTGGGCTACAGTCCATGGGGTCGCAAAGAATCTGACATGGCTGAGCAATTAACACAGAGAGTGGTGGCAGCATGGATTGGAAGCACACCAGAGTCTCTTTGAGTTTTCCTTGAGGGTTCTGAGACCCCTGAGAGAGAAACTGCGTATACCCTGGACATACCACTGCACTCTTGAGAAGCCTCCACTCTGCTCATTGCCAAGGCTGGACCTGAGTCTGTATGCATCGTACCCTGCTCATCCTTTTCTCCACAACATCCACAGAACAAGGATAGGGTTACTTGGGATGGAAGAGGCCATGGAAAGCCACTTGACTCATCCTTGGTCACATAGACATAAGATCAGCTACATAATTTTAATTTTGCAGGGTCCAGTGCAAATTAAAATGTAGAGTTCCATTTTAAAAAATTATTAAGAACTTCAAGATGGTAAGTCAAGAGTTAAGACCCACACAGCTACACAAGTCACACACCCATGGAGCCTGATTTGAAATCTTTAGTTTTCTGAATGGAGTGGCTGAAAGAGGTAAGTCATTGGAACCCGGTGTAAGGAAGTGTATGACAAAGAAGTGTCAGCTGGCTGCTTCTAGTCGGGTGCTCAGAGTGGGGAAGGCCTCCTGGGGGCACGGGGTGAATAGCAGGCACCATTCTCAGTACTTCCATATATGAAGTCATTTCATAGACACGCTGCTGCTGCTAAGTCGCTTCAGTCGTGTCCGACTCTGTGGGACCCCATAGACAACAGCCCACGAGGCTCCCCCGTCCCTGGGATTCTCCAGGCAAGAACACTGGAGTGGGTTGCCATTTCCTTCTCCAATCCATGAAAGTGAAAAGTGAAAGTGAAGTCCCTCAGTCGTGTCCAACTCTGTGGGACCCCATAGATGATAGCCCACGAGGCTCCCCCGTCCCTGGGATTCTCCAGGCAAGAACACTAGAGTGGGTTGCCATTTCCTTCTCCAATGCATAGATATACATACATGTAATTTACGTCTATACATCATGAAGCCTCACAGCAGCCATACCGAGCAGGTACTGTTATTGTCCTCTGCTTTACAGATGAGGAAACCGAGGTGCAACAGAATTTAAGAAAACACTGAGAGTTCACTCCTCAGCTTTCTGATACAGAACCTCTGTTTTTCTTTTTTCAGTAGATATTCATCTTTTATTTATTTAAAAAAATTTATTGGACTATAATAGCTTTACAATGCTGTGTTAGTTTCTGCTGTACAACAAAGTGGATCTGCTGTATGTACACATATATCCCCTTCCTCGTGAGCCTCCCTCCCACCCCAACCCCGTCCCTCCCCTCTAGGTCACCACAGAGCACCAGCTGAGTTCCCTGGGCTACACAGCAGCCCCCACTCGCTATCCATTTTACATATGATAGGGTATCTATGTCAATGTTACTCGACCTCTGTTTCCAAGTCTACCTGGACCTTAGCAGACACAGAAGGACTGAATCATGCTGAACTCGTGGATAATTGATTTCTATGCTGAAAAGCACATTTATTCTTCCATGATGACAGACACTATCATTCCAGTAATTGAAATATTCAGTTCCATAATTCAGGGCACCCCTTTGGGTACTGAGGTTCCTGGGGTGACTGAAGTCAGAAGGCTTCTCAGTGAGCACAGAGTCAAAACAAAGCTAATGGCAAAATCTCAGGGGAGATGTTGACCAGACTAACGCAAAATCCGGGAAACCATCCTCCTTGTGCTTAACTCACTTCTTCCGGGTGGGTAGAGTGCCCTCATTTGCTGGCACAGAATCTCTGTCCCACCACGCCTGGTGTCACCTCCACCACCTCATGCCAGCTGAGGTGGGTTTTCCCCTTCTTTGTTGCTTTCGGGTCTGGGATTTGACCCCAAACATCACGATCCGAGAAGTAGGCCATTTACAGACCAGTTCTGAGGATGCTCAATCCACAGAAGTCCTGTTTATTTCTACCAGCTTCCATTTCCAAGGACAAACTGAATTTGGCCATCTATACGCTGCCTAAACTTTGCATTTAAGGAGCTCTGAAGAGAAGCAGAATATTAACGTTAAAATGAGATTGTATCGGTTGCATAATGAATGTAGGATAAAGATGCCAGGCTGGCTCCCTGGAGGTAAATCAACCCCCTAAAAGCTGCTACCTGAGTGGCACTGAGTAATTAAACCGCAAACTGCACTGGAACAGGTTTCAAGTGGGACTGAGGAAGTAGTCGTAAACTAAATGACTTCTGCATCATCAGGGGATTAGTTTTTGTTTTGTTTTGCTTTGTTTTGTTTGTAAACCTCCACTTGAAAGCTGTCTTCTCTCTGCCAGAAGTTAGGGTGGTTCAGAGAACTCATCTCCTGATGTATAGAGAAATTGCCGGAGGCGATTCTGAAGGGCATCTTCTGGGAGCCGGTTTCGAAGAGCATGATTGGATTATAAAGATGATGATAGCTAACGTTAAAAATATTCTTACTATATACATGCAAGAACTGTGCTAACTGAATAAAAGTAACTATTTTCTAACAACCTTATGAGAGTATTCTCTTTTTACTGAGAAAAAATGAATTTTGGATCAGCAATTGTAAAAGAGAGAAAGGTGATGATTCTTAAACTGTGAACTAAAAGCATTAAGAACTGGCTAGTGAGAACCTACTGTATACCACAGGGATACAGTGGAGGGAACTCAACTCGATGCTCTGTGGTGATCTAGATAGGGAAGGAAACCCACAAAAGAAGGAATATGTGTATATGGATAGCCGATTCACTTTGCTGTACAGCAGAAATGAACACGACATTGTAGAGCACCTCTAATATATATATGCATATATATACATGTATGTATAATTTTGAAAAAGAAAACAAGAAATAGCTGCAATTGGAAACTTGTCTGAGGTGAAAGGATGGTTCCAGGCAGATCAGTGTGGGCTGGATATTGGTGAAGTACATGGGAAAGGACCAGAGACCAAAATAATGAAGTGATGAAGATGAGAGAGGGTCCTGAAAGGATTAGGACAGAAAAAGAATCAGAGCAGGTATGTCTTTGGGTTAGATCCACCTGGAAAAAATTTTCCTGAGATGCCTTACTGTGTGTGTGTGTGTGTGTGTGCACGCTTAGTTACTCAGATGTGTCTGACTCTTTGCCACCCCATGGACTGTAGCTCCCCAGGCTCCTCTGTCCATGGGATTCTCCAGGCAAGAATACTGGAGTGGGTTGCCATTTCCTTCTCCAATCCATGAAAGTGAAAAGTGAAAGTGAAGTCCCTCAGTCGTGTCCAACTCTGTGGGACCCCATAGATGATAGCCCACGAGGCTCCCCCGTCCCTGGGATTCTCCAGGCAAGAACACTAGAGTGGGTTGCCATTTCCTTCTCCAATGCATAGATATACATACATGTAATTTACGTCTATACATCATGAAGCCTCACAGCAGCCATACCGAGCAGGTACTGTTATTGTCCTCTGCTTTACAGATGAGGAAACCGAGGTGCAACAGAATTTAAGAAAACACTGAGAGTTCACTCCTCAGCTTTCTGATACAGAACCTCTGTTTTTCTTTTTTCAGTAGATATTCATCTTTTATTTATTTAAAAAAATTTATTGGACTATAATAGCTTTACAATGCTGTGTTAGTTTCTGCTGTACAACAAAGTGGATCTGCTGTATGTACACATATATCCCCTTCCTCGTGAGCCTCCCTCCCACCCCAACCCCGTCCCTCCCCTCTAGGTCACCACAGAGCACCAGCTGAGTTCCCTGGGCTACACAGCAGCCCCCACTCGCTATCCATTTTACATATGATAGGGTATCTATGTCAATGTTACTCGACCTCTGTTTCCAAGTCTACCTGGACCTTAGCAGACACAGAAGGACTGAATCATGCTGAACTCGTGGATAATTGATTTCTATGCTGAAAAGCACATTTATTCTTCCATGATGACAGACACTATCATTCCAGTAATTGAAATATTCAGTTCCATAATTCAGGGCACCCCTTTGGGTACTGAGGTTCCTGGGGTGACTGAAGTCAGAAGGCTTCTCAGTGAGCACAGAGTCAAAACAAAGCTAATGGCAAAATCTCAGGGGAGATGTTGACCAGACTAACGCAAAATCCGGGAAACCATCCTCCTTGTGCTTAACTCACTTCTTCCGGGTGGGTAGAGTGCCCTCATTTGCTGGCACAGAATCTCTGTCCCACCACGCCTGGTGTCACCTCCACCACCTCATGCCAGCTGAGGTGGGTTTTCCCCTTCTTTGTTGCTTTCGGGTCTGGGATTTGACCCCAAACATCACGATCCGAGAAGTAGGCCATTTACAGACCAGTTCTGAGGATGCTCAATCCACAGAAGTCCTGTTTATTTCTACCAGCTTCCATTTCCAAGGACAAACTGAATTTGGCCATCTATACGCTGCCTAAACTTTGCATTTAAGGAGCTCTGAAGAGAAGCAGAATATTAACGTTAAAATGAGATTGTATCGGTTGCATAATGAATGTAGGATAAAGATGCCAGGCTGGCTCCCTGGAGGTAAATCAACCCCCTAAAAGCTGCTACCTGAGTGGCACTGAGTAATTAAACCGCAAACTGCACTGGAACAGGTTTCAAGTGGGACTGAGGAAGTAGTCGTAAACTAAATGACTTCTGCATCATCAGGGGATTAGTTTTTGTTTTGTTTTGCTTTGTTTTGTTTGTAAACCTCCACTTGAAAGCTGTCTTCTCTCTGCCAGAAGTTAGGGTGGTTCAGAGAACTCATCTCCTGATGTATAGAGAAATTGCCGGAGGCGATTCTGAAGGGCATCTTCTGGGAGCCGGTTTCGAAGAGCATGATTGGATTATAAAGATGATGATAGCTAACGTTAAAAATATTCTTACTATATACATGCAAGAACTGTGCTAACTGAATAAAAGTAACTATTTTCTAACAACCTTATGAGAGTATTCTCTTTTTACTGAGAAAAAATGAATTTTGGATCAGCAATTGTAAAAGAGAGAAAGGTGATGATTCTTAAACTGTGAACTAAAAGCATTAAGAACTGGCTAGTGAGAACCTACTGTATACCACAGGGATACAGTGGAGGGAACTCAACTCGATGCTCTGTGGTGATCTAGATAGGGAAGGAAACCCACAAAAGAAGGAATATGTGTATATGGATAGCCGATTCACTTTGCTGTACAGCAGAAATGAACACGACATTGTAGAGCACCTCTAATATATATATGCATATATATACATGTATGTATAATTTTGAAAAAGAAAACAAGAAATAGCTGCAATTGGAAACTTGTCTGAGGTGAAAGGATGGTTCCAGGCAGATCAGTGTGGGCTGGATATTGGTGAAGTACATGGGAAAGGACCAGAGACCAAAATAATGAAGTGATGAAGATGAGAGAGGGTCCTGAAAGGATTAGGACAGAAAAAGAATCAGAGCAGGTATGTCTTTGGGTTAGATCCACCTGGAAAAAATTTTCCTGAGATGCCTTACTGTGTGTGTGTGTGTGTGTGTGCACGCTTAGTTACTCAGATGTGTCTGACTCTTTGCCACCCCATGGACTGTAGCTCCCCAGGCTCCTCTGTCCATGGGATTCTCCAGGCAAGAATACTGGAGTGGGTTGCCATTTCCTTCTTCAGAGGATCTTCCTGACCCAGGGATGGAACAGGGTCTCCTGCATTAAAGGCATATCCTTTACCATCTGAGCCACCAGGGAGGCCCCAAGATGCCTTACTAAGAAGCGTTCAGAAAGACCAGCAGAACTACCTGCTCTCTAGTTAGGTATGAATATTAATTGTAACCAATTATATATATGTTCATTCACACTCAAGTCAACTGAGTATAGATCGGTAGGATATCATTCCGTACTGGGGATTTTGCCTTTTATCCCCTAGTCTCTTTTGCCCCATGAGAAACTTCAGCTAACAGAACATTTCCAATATGGTGAGAAGCAGAAGCCAGTTGACCAATACATGGTCACTTAGCCTTCTCTTTCTCCCCAGGAGGTGGTATAATCATATCCATTTGTAACAGAGAAAATGGTGGCTTGGAGGTACCCTGTAATTTTCACAGCAAGGGAGTTCACAGGTGAGTGGTTCAGATACGGGTATCCGATATCTCTGGCTCTTTCACCTCCAGTGGAGAATCAGGCAAACAGCAGTCCTTAGATAGGCGCAATCAACCAGGCTTATTCCTGTCTCCAGCATGCCTCCTGCCATCCTGTCTGCATTTGCTCACGCCCCATCACCCCCCACCAGGGGAGAGGGTTTAACCTCAGGTACCTTGTTTCTTTTAGCTCATTGCTTTACCTACTCAGGTGTGGCCTGAGAAAAGCAAGAATATGACTGTGATTTTTCTCAGCTATTTTTTAATGTTCAAATCAGCTGTTTAAAAACCAAGTCAAGATATAATAATAGGGGCTTCCCTGGTGGTTCAATGGTTAAGTACCTCCTTTGCAATTCAGGCTTGATCCCTGGTCGGGGAACTAAGATCCCACATGTTGTAGAGCAACTAAATCCATGCTCTGCAACTAGGGTCCGACGTTCAAGTAAATAAATACTAGTGTATTGTAAGTATTAATATATTAAAATAATTATTATTTATAGTTAAAGCAAGGAATCAAACAGCACTTCTATAGCATCTATTTTGCTTTGTTTTGTTCAGTCGCTAGATTATGTCTGACTCTTTGTGACCCTATGAGCTGTAGCACGCCAGGCTTCCCTGTCCTTCACTGTCTCCCTGAGTTTTCTCAAACTCATGTCCACTGAGTCAGTGAGAGCATCTACTACGTGGCAGGTATTATTGGTGTGCTCCGTGATATTTTGCTTGTGTATTCATAAAGCAGTTTGTGTGTGTGAGTGTGTGTGTGTATCTGTGTATGTGGCAAAGAATGCTAGAATTTCAGTTTTCTCCTGCTCCTGTCTTTGAACATCTCAGAATTAATTTTAGCAGGGCTGGACCTAAGCACAATCTAATTCTTACTTGTGGCGCCCAAAATGGACCTGCTCTCAAGGCTGTCTGCTTGGCAAAGGGAGGGGCTTGATAAGACACAAGGGTTGGAGGCCCACCCTGGAGTTCCCCAGATCTGACCTCTCTGCGGGTGTTTATCAGAATCTGTGGTTCCTTCTCTGCTTCCTCTTATTTGGCTTCCTCCTCTGACGCCAAAAAGTCTTTCTTTTCCTGGTGAAGAGCCACATCTTAATTACCTTGTGTGCCAACGCCCTCACCCTGCTCTGGCTCCCAGGGCCGAGGCCCCAGTCTCTTGAGACTCCTGCACCCTAAGAGGCTGGAGACGGCTCCACCTCCCGCGCACACACAGCCAGGAGGGACACACGTGTTCAGTCAGGGGGAGAATTTGGCTCCCAGGATCCAAAGACACTTAAAACCAAGCTCTGCGCCGTAATTCCCCTCATAAATCTTGGCTTAAACTACAAATTATCTAGACTCTCCAATTTCACTTCCTTCTCCCCTCCTGTCAGATTCAAAGGATTTTAGACTTAAGAGAAACATTGGGTCTGAATTAAGCCAAGTCATTAACTCGATCATCATGAAGTCTCTCGTTTCACAGGGGAAGCCTGGGAATCAGGAGGTGTGGGGATAGGTGGGTCCCCAAAGCAGGGGCTCAGAAGATAGCTACATGTAATAAGGCTTTTGCAAAGGCAAACTTGCTGTGGGCTGAATAATACTGAAGATGGTATAGCCCAGATGAAACACAAAATGTAAGGCTGGCCCACCTTGCTGTGACATTATTGCCCATAATAATTGTCCTGGGTGGTATACCTCCAGAAATTTTGAAACAGGAAATCAACAAGATTTCAGGGGCTCCAGCAAGACCATAATGGCAGCTTTGGGGAGCACTGCGGCCGCTTGCAGTTATTAGCCTTCTGCCCCTACCCTGGGGTCCAGAGTGCTAGTTGATCTCTACAGCCTTCCTTCCACCCAGTTCGAGCGCAGCTTGCAGGCCTCCCTGGCCCGGCACACAAATGACGTGACAAAGGCAAACACTGGCAGTGGGTTCGAAGGCAGGCCTGAGGCAGGGATTTCCCAGGATTTGTTGTCAGAGGCACCCTGCTCCAGGGGTCAGGGAGCCAGGTGGAACAGCGGTGAGTCAGGCCGAGAGAATTTCAACACCCACTCTGCAAGAGGCTGTTTAATTATATCTGTTACCTTCAACAAAAAGGTCACCCAATCTGTAGTAAATGATTAATTGCTGATCGCTGTGCATACTGTTCCCATCCTAATTCCTTTACATTTTTGGTTAATTTTTGCAGGAAAACCAGACTGTGCTTCGTTTTGCTCTGTTAGTTGCTCAGTCGTGTCCAACTCTTTGTGACCCCATGGACTGTAACCTATGGGGTGGTAAGTGCAGTCGATATGCAGCTGGGGAGCTGGTTCCCTTTCATGGATACTTTGCAAACAGCTCTGGGTAGTATGGAAGGCTGAGGGTGGGCAGCATGGTACTCCACTTGAAATTCAAAGTCTGGTATAAGTTGTCCCACCCAAGTCAAAGAATGGTTGGCAACCAGTTGAGTAACTGTGGCCAGAGCAAGGTAGGAAGGAAGGATGTGGGTTTCTAGAGAGCACATTCCATTTACGCCACACCAGGACTGCACTTGGGGTCCTCCAGCCCCCAGCCCGTGTCCTCGGCCTTTGGAGCTACGGACCCTAGAAGATCAGGGTCCCCTCTCAGGACCTGTCAGCATTTTTCCTGAGAAGAAGCCGTGCTCAGAGTCTCCTTGAGCATTGGTCATGCTTTTGTTGTTACAGCGACGGCAAAGGGCCGGGAGGACACCTCTGGAACTCGGTCTATAACTGGTCACGACAACCCAGCCCCTTCATTTCCCTCAAAAGCATAATTGTCAAGAGTCTGAATTGTTGGAGATTATTTTTAGGAGAGATGATGGGAGTCAGGGATTGAGAGATGAGGATAGTGTCAGATACACTCTGATCATTTCTTCACCTCTTTTCCTACATTTTTTCTACATGTGTGTGTGTATCAGTCTCTCAGTCAGGTCCAACTTTGTGACCCCGTGGGCTGTAGCCCACCAGGCTCCTCTGTCCATGGGGTTCTCCAGGCAAGAATACTGGAGGGGGTTGCCACTTCCTTCTCCAGGAGATCTTCCTGACCCAGGGATCAAACTTGTCTCTCCTGCATTGACAGGCAGATTCTTTACCACTGAACCACCTGGGAAGCCCTTTTTCTACATGATATTCATTTAGTGTTTGTCATAAGCTCCAGAATAAACAGAAACACATTGTCTGAAACCATACCTAGGAACCAGCCCAGTTTCCCAGGGCTTGAAACTTAGCAACTATGGGGGCCTCATTTAAGAAATTTGAATGTTTATTCAAAATTAGGATAGAAATAAAAATAAATGCAAATTTCAAAATAATGACAAATACCACAAACATTGACAAAAATCCAGAAAAATCCCATACTGTTTTTATTAACTAACTGCTGGTGAAGTGAAGTCAATGTTCAGTCATGTCCAGCTCTTTGCGACTCCATGGACTATACAGTCCATGGAATTTTCCAGGCCAGAATACTGGAGTGGGTAGCTGTTCTCTTCTCCAGGGGATCTTCCCAACCCAGGGATTGAACCCAGGTCTCCTACACTGCACGCGGATTCTTTACCATTGAGCAACCGGAGAAGCCCTGTAACCATTATACACAGAGGCAACTGTGAACCATATAAATATATCCCATTAAACCCAAACCAATCGTATCTCCAATTCACCTTTGCCTCAGCAAAGTCCCAAAGGCTGTAGCCACTTTAAGCCAACCTGTACAAGGGTGAGTGTGATGACAGCGATGTCAGAGCAGAAGAGGTAGTCTAAACTGATCTAAGTTAAAATATTTCACTGTTGCAAATTTTGCAAAACTCTTGTGACTGTGGGCCCTGTAGCTTCATTAGCATCACAGTCAATCTGCCTTTGCTCGGATCTTTTTTCAAGCCCAGTTCAGTGCTTAATGAATAGCTCTTAATTGAAGAAATTAATCTGGAAAAGACAGTGAAGAATGAGGAAAGAAGACATCAAAGGTGTGACTGCTGGTAGCCATGTATGTGATAAGCAGCATCTCAGTCTAATGTGAGTCCAAGGGAGTAGCCAGGTGGTCGGTCTGAGATGCTCCAGAAATCTTCGAGGGATGCCTTAGGCTGGGGATCTGGTTTTTCTACCATGATAGTTTCCAAAAGCACAAAGCCATTTTGGCTGTTAGTGAAGGTGAGAAGACAGCCTGAATATACAAGAGTAAAAGGGAATAGAGGTTAGAGAAGGAGTAGGAAAGGAATGACAAAAAATGATGACAGGCAGACAACAAAGCACAAAGGTTAGAGCTACAGAAATAGGTCCAATATGGAGTTAGGTTTGTTCTTCTCTGTTACAGTAATACTTGCAGGTACGTATCTTGGAGGTAGAACTGAGAAGACTTGTGAAACAATTGGAAGAGCATATACAAAAGTGAGGAGGAGGATAGGGTTATCAACTGATGAAAAAGGAAAGATGAGAGAGACAGAATTTTAGTGGCAAAATTTGGCTGTCTGTGTTTGCAATACCTAATGACTAAGAGGTCACAAAATGGGTGACCTGGAGCCCACGGAGAAGGTAGGGACTGAATTTCTGTACTATCGGTTTTATTAGTTCCTATTGATTCTTCAGTCCATAGGGTCGCAAAAGAGTTGGACATGACTTGGTGACTAAACCACAACACTGATTCTTCCACAACGATGTGAGCAGCCAGACAAACACATAGTTCACATTTTGCCTTTGCCACCTGTGACCAGTTGATAGTTGTTCATCAAAAACGAACAAAGAAGAGTTATGGCTGCAAGGAACTGCCCACCAGGACTCATTTCTCTGACCCTCTTACATTTAGATGGAAATCAGTGGCTCAAGATTCCAGACCAAAGAAAGACAATCACAGAATAGAGAGTGCATGCGTGTGCTAAGTCGCTCAGTCATGCCTGACTCTTTGCAACCCTAGGAACCTGTAGCCCACCAGGCTCCTCTGTCCATGGGATTCTCCAGGCAAGAACACTGGAGTGGATTGCCATGCCCTCCTCCAGGGGATCTTCCTGACCCAGGGATAGAACCCAAGTCTTTTGTGTCTCCTGCCTCGACAGGCAGGTTCTTTACCACTAGCATCACCTGGGAAGCTAGGCCAAAGAAAGAGAGTCACAGAATAGAAGAGTAGTTGTATCTTACTGAGTCTGTCTCTTCTTCCCTGTTTAGCTGGCTGGTTACAGAAGATAATATGCCCCTGGGGCAGTATTTCTCAGCCTTGGCATTAATGACATTTTGGGCCAGAAAATTCTTTGTTGCAGGATATTTCCTGTGCATTGAAGAATGTATAGGAGAATTCCCGACCTCTACCCACTAGATGCCAGTAGTATCCCCACAATAGTGACAGTCAAAAATATAACCAGAGCTTCCCTGGTGGCTCAGTGGTAAAGAATCCACCGGCCAATGCAGGAGACAAGGGTTCGATCCCTGGTCTAGGAAGATCCCACGTGCTGCAGGGCCACTAAGCCCGTGCACCACATCTACTGAGCCTGTGCTCTAGAGTCCACGTGCCGCGACTATTGAAGCCCAGTGCCCTTAGAGCCAGTGCTTGGGAACAAGAGAAGCCGCTGCAGTGAGAAGCCCACACACCACAGCTAGAGAGTAGTCTCCACTCACAGCAACTAGAGAAAAGCCAACGGAGCAATGAAGACCCAGCACAACCAAAAATAAATAAACATTAAGGAAATATATCTCCAGACATTGCTAAATGTCTGCAGGGGTAAAATCACTTCTGATTGAAAACCACTACCCTGGAGTAAACATCTCCAACCTCCGGGATTGAATGCCTGATGATCTGAGGCGGAGCTGGTGTAATAATGAAAGAAATAAAGGGCACAATAAATGCAATGCACTTGAGTCACCCTGAAACCACCCCCTAAGCCCATCTATGGAAAACTTGTCTTCTACAAAACTGGTCCCTGGTGGCAAAAGTGTTGGGGATCACAGCTCTGGCGGATGGTGAAGCAATAAAACGAAAGAGGACTGAACCTCTGCATAGAGAAAAGCCACCACTTGCTGACCAGAAAAAACCACATTGTAGTTTCCAATGAGTAAAATAAATGTTTATTGTCTTAAGTCACTAATGTACCATCATGGGCTTCTTTGTTACAGCAGCTATTACTCTAGCCAGCCCAACACTAGACTAATGATGTAAGTAAAAACAAAAGCAGCTAAAACCACAACCTTTTTGTCTCTTTAACACCACTCATGACGGCGTGACTCTCCATAAATCATTCCACTTCTCTGAGCCTTAGTTTTTTTTCTTATCTGAAAGCAAGTAATGTTGGGCACATGCCTTCCAAACACTTAAGACTACAAATCACAGACAAAAATACATCGTGGTCCAGGACACACACAAGAGTTTCACAGAGCAATACTTATTACTCTGAGCAGATAATTTTAGTATAGCTGGGATACTGCTCTATCGTTAAAGTTATGGCTATAAAAAGTCTGTAAGAAAATGGGGAAATGATGATTTTACTGTGTTGAAAAGTAAGAAGTTTTAACTGAGCTCTTTCCCATGGCAATCATCCCAAGGACGATGCATAAAAACCCATTTTTGTGTAGAAATGTTGTTTTTCTAATAGAAAGGAAACCTAATACTACATTTTAAATCCAAAGAAAACCCAAGTTTTGGCCTCTGCAGTGTTTCTGACAGACTATATAATCTATAAAAGTGGTGTGAGGAAAATATGTTGCTTCCACCAGGAATTCTGGTGGGAGAGAGAATGACATTATTTGTAGCACTTTCCAAGGACCAGCCCTATATAAATATAAGGTGTTATTCTCCCTGCCCTTCATAACTAGCAAGAAAAAATATTACGAAACCTCTAGTTTAAAAAAATAAGACTTTGAATCCTGAGTAATTGTTGTCATAGACATTCGATAGAGCATAGAAGTCAAACTCAAAGGTAATAACTTATTTCCTTGTCTAAACTCTTTTCCTTGATTGAAAAAATTCTGGCTTAAATCTATGGACTACAGCTGCAGTGGAAGTGAAGGAACTGGTCTCTGTTGATATGTCTGCCTTTCTGGAGCCTTCTGTGGAAATTTTTATGGGAAGCAAGATATACTAGAGTTCCTGAGATGGTAGAAGGACAGTCCTGAAGATTCCAATTTTTCCTAGAGGGCCTCAAAGTTCATTTCTTTGCAACAGCGTCTAGTGGGGGTTATTCATTACTTTGTCAATTGGTTCCAGAAGTTGGTCAGCTGTTTTGATATCTCTCCAGGGAGTTATCTTTTGTTGGTCACAGCACAGCTTCTTCCAAAGATTGAAGTTGCTTGGACTTCAATTACCTGTGAAGTCACTTTTGGAAAGGTCAAAAGGAGTATCAAGGGTACCATTTTCATGCTTTTTCTACCCAGGAATCTTAGTGTTTCATGCATCAGTGGATAAGAAGAGAAATTATGGAATGTGAAAGAGGGAGATTTTAAACAGACCTCAGGCAAAGGATGGGGCTGGATATAAATGGAAAATATCTATGGAGATATATTTCTTATTTCAGAATCATAGAATGGAACATTATCACAATTAATCATTCTAAAACTCTCTAGCCTTGAGGTTCCTGGGCACTCTTATAAATAATAATAATTAGGAACATTGTAATGAAAATAATAGTAACTGTGGTAAAAATCTCGGAGAAGGCAATGGCACCCCACTCCAGTACTCTCACCTGGAAAATCCCATGGACAGGGCAGCCTGGTGAGCTGAAGTCCATGGGGTTACGAAGAGTTGGACACGACTGAGCGACTTCACTTTCACTTTTCACTTTCACGCATTGGAGAAGGAAATGGCAACCCACTCCAGTGTTCTTGCCTGGAGAATCCCAGGGACGGGGGAGCCTGGTGGGCTGCTGTCTATGGGGTCTCACAGAGTCAGACACGACTTAAGCGACTTAGCAGCAGCAGCAGCAGTAAAAATCTAGTGATTTTTTTAAACTAAGGGCTGGATATTGTACCAAACTCTTTATCTGTATCATTTCTTTTAATGCTCACAATAACCCAAGAGGTAAATCTCATTGTTGTGCCAATTTTGCTTAAGGAGTGTTAATAACTTGCCCAAATACCAAAGCCAACATTGGATACTGTGAAGATTTGAAGTTGAGACGGTTAGAATCAAAGGTTCAGGTTGCTAGCCAGTAAGCTATGCTGTCTTCTTGATGCCAATGAGATGTCCCTGGTGGAAGTAGCTATGAATTCCAGAGCAGGTTTCATGCGTAATCAGTGCTAATAACACCACTTATGGTGATGGCATCCACTTCTGTTGACATCTTTTCCTTTCTTTAAAAAATAGGACTTTTCTTTAAAAAATAGGCATCCACTTCTGTTGACATCTTTTCCTTTCTTTAAAAAATTAGGACTTTCTTTCTCCAAAGTCCTAATGTACTAGATCTGAGGCACTGTGAAAACATTTTTTTGCTCCTTTCACATTTGCCAGTTTACAATGTTCCTTAAGTGATCCCTCTCTCTTCTGGAAATAAATGCACTTCCTATGACTACATGCCACTTGGCTATGTCATGTCCAGTCAAGTGACAGTGATTGGTACAGACCTGGGCAGGTGATTCAGCTGGGCGAATCAGAGTCCTTCCCTGAGACCTTTCCAACTGAAGATAAGAAGAAGACTATTACATGAGCCAAAATATCATATCACCTTTTGGGAGGTCTTATTTCATGTTGAGTTTTTGAAAGAGTCCTGATTATTTATAATATAAACTTACCCCAGGTCTTTTCAATTTTTGTTTGATTATGTGTGCGTGCTCATTTGCTCAGTAGTATCTGACTTTGTGATCCCCATGGACTGTAGCTCACTAGGCTCCTCTGTCCATGGGATTAACTCAGCAAGAATACTGGAGTGGATTGCCATTTTCTCCTCCGGGGAACTTCCTAACCCAGAGATCAAAATTTCTTTCCTGCATCTCCATCATTGTCAGATGGATTCCTTACCACTGAGCAACCTGGGAAGCCTATTTTGTTTTATTTTTAAGTTAAGTTGCTCAGTCTTATCCGACTCTATGAGACCCCATGGACTGCAGCACGCCAGGCCTCCCTGTCCATCACCAACTCCTGGAGTTTACTCAAACTCATGTCCATCGAGTCAGTGATGCCATCCAACCATCTCATCTTCTGTCATCCTCTTCTCTTCCCACCTTCAATCTTTCCCAGCATCAGGGTCTTTTCCATTGAGTCAGTTCTTCACATCAGGTGGCCAAAGGATTGGAGGTTCAGCTTCAACATCAGTCCCGTCAATGAGTATTCAGGACTGATCTCCTTTAGGATGGACTGGTTGGATCTCCTTGTTGTCCAAGGGACCCTCAAGAGTCTTCTCCAACACCACAGTTCAAAAGCGTCAACTCTTCGGCGCTCGACTTTCCTTATGGTCCAACTCTCACATCCATACATGACCACTGGAAAAACCATAGCTTTGACTAGACAGACCTTTGTTGGCAAAGTAATGTCTCTGCTTTTGAATATGCTATCTAGGTTGGTCATAACTTTTCTTCCAAAGAGCAAGCGTCTTTTAATTTCATGGCTGCAGTCACCATGTCCAGTGATTTTGGAGCCCCCCCAAATAAAGTCTCTCACTGTTTCCACTGTTTCCCCATCTATTTGCCATGAAGTGATGGGACCAGATGCCATGATCCTAGTTTTCTGAATGTTGAGTTTTAAGCCAACTTTTCCACTCTCCTATTTCACTTTCATCTAGAGGCTCTTTAGTTCTTGTTTGCTTTCTGCCATAAGGGTGGTGTTATCTGTATATCTGAGGTTATTGATATTTCTCAATATCTATTGAGAAATAGATATAGATATCTATCTATTATTGATATTTCTCAATATCTATCTATTTCTCAGTATCTATTGATATTGATATTTGCCATTGCCTTTCTTTGGGATTGGGATGAAAACTGCCCTTTTCCAGTCCTGTGGCCACTGCTGAGTTTTCCAAATTTGCTGGCATATTGAGTGCAGCACTTTCACAGCATCATCTTTCAGGATTTGAAAGAGCTCAACTGGAATTCCATCACCTCCACTAGTTTTGTTCATAGTGTTGCTTCCTAAGGCCCACTTGACTTCACATTCCAGGATATCTGGCTCTAGGTGAGTGATCACACCATCGTGATTATCTGGGTCATGAAGATCTTTTTTGTATAGTTCTTCTGTGTATTCTTGCCACCTCTTCTCAATATCTTCTGCTTCTGTTAGGTCCATACCATTTCTGTCCTTTATTGAGCCCATCTTTGCATGAAATGTTCCCTTGGTATCTCTAATTTTCTTGAAGAGATCTCTAGTCTTTCTCATTCTATTGTTTTCCTCTATTTCTTTTCACTGATCAGTGAGGAAGGCTTTCTTATCTCGCCTTGCTATTCTTTGAAACTCTGCGTTCAAATGGGTGTATCTTTCCTTTTCTCCTTTGCCTTTCGCTTCTCTTCTTTTGTTTTATTCCCTTCACCTCTTCTGTTTTATTGTAGGTCCCAGTAAACTCTAGCTATAGGAGAATTTGGTTTTGTACCAATGAAGTCCAAGAAGTTCATTTGAAAAATGAGAGCATTTGAAAAATAATATAAAGATGAGGAATGGGTACCTATAAGGATACATTCTCATTGTAAGTGTTTGAGGCCAAGGGAAGTTTTAATATTTCTTCTCAAAAGATTTGTTTAAATATGGCAAGAAATTTTCATACGAATAGATACTGGGGTAGATGTCATCCTACCTAAATGTAGGAGAGTCCTGAGGATTTTCTAGATCTAATCTCTTCTATCTTACTCCAAATTTGAAGACTCATCATATTTTAAGCTTTAGAAAATATTTCTCCTCTGGGTGTTTCTGTTTGTGTAAATTATCTATATTTGGAATGCATGTTTTTTCAGTGGAACTTTTCTCCATTGTGTACATCTTTTCCACCCCTAGGGACATATAAGGGAAAAAAAAAAAAAAAAGCTTATTTTTCCATCTAAATGGAGGTTTGTGCTAAACACAAAAATCTAGCTACAAGTAAATTATGCTCTGATCTTGAAGGATAAAATAAACACAAAGCAATGCAGAGTTGGATTTTGCCAGAGCCAAATGGAACATGACGTCCAGAAGTTTCCAACTGCGTTCCAAAATTAGAAGAAATCTTGGCAAAATGCGTATTCATGTCCCATTAGGAATTTTATCATTGGAACTCTGTGCTGGCTCCTCCATGCCTTATTCATTCCAGTAGCTCCCAGGAGGCCTGAAGACCAGACTCCTTGTGTTCTGAAGCTGCCCTTGGGTCTGCTTGTTCCAACTCTGCCTCAGTTAGGATGAAAACAGAGCATAAAAAACCAGTGATCTAAGCCTTGAACAACCAATTCCAGCCCCATTTCTTCTAGGAAGTTCAGTTTTTGCATCTGAATTTGTGCACGGAATAGTTATCTTGCTTGGGCTTCCCTGGTGGTTCTGTGATAAAGAATCCACCTGCCAATGCAGGAGCTGTGAATTCAGTCCATGGATTGGGAAGATGCCCTGGAAAAGGAATTGGAAACGCACTCCAGTATTCTTGCCTGGGAAATCCCATGGACAGAGGAGCCTGGAAGGCTACAGTCCACGGGGCTGCAAAAGAGTCAGACACGACTTAGCAACAAAACAACAACAGGTATCCTACTTGGTTTTACAGCTGTAGCCCTCTCAGAAGCATTTGGTGGTAGCTGCTGGGTCTAAGCCTTTTGGTTGGGCGGTGAGCTCTGGGCTCCAATGATAGTCTCTCTGGATTATACATTCTGTAAGAGGTAGTTCATTTCTAGAAGGGAGACCATCTTGGATAGGCAGTCTGGTTCAAGTGTGAGAGTATGGGAGTTCCTATGAGAAAGTTCTTAATTGAAGATAGTCATGCGGTTGCCAATTAATGTCAAGCAACTTTTAATACTTGCTGAGTTGCCTTCCAGGGGCTAGGATGCCAAACTTTTTCACCAAAACAGACTTGAGGCTCTTCTTTCTTTTGTTCATGGGAACTCTTAGCACAGGACTTCATCTTATCTCTCACTACTCAATATAATGTCAGAGTGTAGTGCTTTCATCAACTAGTGTCCTCGTGGCCCCGTAATGTGTTGTGTTCCTTTGGAACCTCAAGATTTCACTCATTCCAGCTTCCTCCATGGAATGTTTCCTTCCACTCCACTCTATAAATGCCATTCATTATCCAAGGCCATCTCAAATCTTCTTACTTCAGTGTGAGGCAAACTGACCAACAACTTCAGCCCACTTTGGTTGCTTGCATGTCTCTTTTCTTATTGCTTCCATCATGCAATCATTACTTCATTAATATTCAGTCTTTTACTTTTCTGCACTTGTGTCCCACAGTTGTCCCAAAGCATTTTGAAGTCAGGGCACATATATCAGACTTTCTTATATTTCTTGTAACTCAAAAGATAAGTACTTGAGATTTGCTAAAAGTTGAACTTAAGTACGTCAAGGCTGTATACTGTCACCCTGCTTATTTAACTTATATGCTGGGCTGGATGAAGCACAAGTTGGAATCAAGATTTCCAGGAGAAATATCAATAACCTCAGATATGCAGATGACACCACCCTTATGGCAGAAAGTGAAGAGGGAACTAAAGAGCCTCTAGATGAAAGTGAAAGAGGAGAGTGGAAAAGTTGGCTTAAAACTCAACATTCAGAAAACTAGGATCATGGCATCTGGTCCCATCACTTCATGGCAAATAGATGGGGAAACAGTGGAAACAGTGAGAGACTTTATTTGGGGGGGCTCCAAAATCACTGGACCTGGTGACTGCAGCCATGAAATTAAAAGACGCTTGCTCTTTGGAAGAAAAGTTATGACCAACCTAGATAGCATATTCAAAAGCAGAGACATTACTTTGCCAACAAAGGTCTGTCTAGTCAAAGCTATGGTTTTTCCAGTAGTCATGTATGGATGTGAGAGTTGGACCATAAGGAAAGTCAAGCGCTGAAGAATTGATGCTTTTGAACTGTGGTGTTGGAGAAGACTCTTGAGGGTCCCTTGGACAACAAGGAGATCCAACCAGTCCATCCGAAAGGAGATCAGTCTGGAGTATTCACTGGAAGGACTGATGTTGAAGCTGAAACTCCAATCCTTTGGCCACCTGATGTGAAGAACTGACTCATTGGAAAAGACCCTGATGCTGGGAAAGATTGAAGGTGGGAGGAGAAGGGGATGACAGAGAATGAGATGGTTGGATGGCATCACCAACTTGATGGACATGGGCCTGGGTAAACTCTGGGACCTGGCGTGCTGCAGTCCATGGGGTCACAAAGAGCTGGACATGACTGAGCGACTGAACTGAACTGAACTTAAATCTAACAAAAGAGCAAAATCTTTAGATTAAAAACTACAGAGATAAATTAAACTAAAAACTACTGAGATAAAGACTTAAGTAAATGAAGGTATACACCACGCTCATGGATTGGAAGGCTCAATATTTTAATGAAAAGAATATTTACATAAACACAAGAAAGGCAAAGATTTCATAATGCATTTATGAATTATATGATGCGCTAAACATAAAATTGACATAGAAAACGAGAACTTCTGTTTAGCCAAAGATACCCTGAAAAGAGGAGAAATGAAGTCATGGATTGGAAGAAAATATTAGCAAATTATATATCTGACAAAAGACTTATATCCAAAATATATAGCAATCTACATATTAATAAGAAAAAGGATGGACATCTCAACAGAAAAATGTGTGATAGACTTAAGGAGGTAGTTTCCAAATGAGAAAATACAAATGGCTAATAAACATGAAAAGATGTCTAATTTCATTAGTCCTCAGGAAAACACAAAATAAAAACATGAACTTACAAAGCATAGTCATCAGAGCAGCTAAAATGATATTCACTTAGTACCAAGAGTAGGAGAGAATTTGAGCTCTTTGGAGTTCTTGCATGCTGTTATAAAAAAACGGTAGTGTATGGTTGACACAGTCACTTTTCAAATCTACTTAGCAGGATCTACTAAATCTGAGGAAATATAGCATATGAATCAGCATTTCCATCCAGGTATATATATGAGTATGATTGCTCATCAAAAGACCTGTAGGAAGAAGATTCATAATAAGCACAGGGTGTAATCACCAAAAAGTGGAAACAACTCAAATATTCACTCCCCGCAGATTAAGAAAGATAAATGTGGCATTGTTCTTTCGTTTCATTCATTCAGTCACTGAGTCATTCTCTTTGTGACCCATGGACTGTATGTAGCCTGCCAAGCTCCTCTGTCCATGGGATTTTCCAGGCAAAAATACTGGAATGGGTTGTCATTTTCATCTCCAGAGGATCTTCCCGGATCACGGATCAATCCTGAGTCTCCTGCACTGGCAGGCGGATTCTTTAACACAGAACCAGCAGGGGAGCCAGACTCGCTTTGACAAAATGTGGCATATCCATACAGTGAAGTTCTTTCAGCAACAAGAATGAGCAAACTATTGCTACATGCAAACATCTGGATGAACCTCACAGACACATTATTAAGCCGAAGAAGTCTGCTTAATAAGAGTATATTTTCTATGATTCCATTTCTTTAAAGTTCAAAAAGAGGCAAAACTAATCTATGGTAACCAGGAGGGATTTCATGGATGCATAATGTTCTATTTCTTCATCTAGATGGTAGTTACAAGGATTTGCTATTTCTCTGCCAATTCACGGAACTGTATACTTATGATTCGTACATTTTTTTTTCCTGTTTGTAAGAAGCATTTATATTTAAAAGCAGAAGGTTTTGTCCTAAGACAATGACCTGTCATTCATCAGGGATTTTTACCACTGCTTATAAGTGGAAAATGAGGAAAGTTTGACTGAATAAACAGACTCGTAAATCTGATTTTAAACTTCATCTTGACCTTGAAAAGGTTAAGCTGGTTTGAGCTACTCAGCTCCTCCTGCTTCAACACATTTACTCATAAAACCATTTTATAGATGTTGCTTTGCTTTCAACACGGAAAGCATTTTTATTAATAACATTCACATCCTCATTATCTCCCCATCGTAGTTCATCTCCTGGCTTAGAATTGCCTAAGTCTCTCTCATGACCATGATCTTGTTGAATCTTGCATTATAATTGTATGTATTCTTTCTTATTCCACCATCCCTACCTGCTCAGGGCAAAGTAGACCTGTGCTGCTCAGTTTAATACACAGGAAGAGCTTGAGGCTGGATTAAAAAAAATAATAATTTAATTGGATTAACTGCAAGGTTCAGGGTTACAAGCTAAGCAGGTGGTTTTGGCTATATCTGGCTGTGCTTCAAATTCTCCTTGTGGTGAATTGGGTTAAGAGTTCACCATTCCCGCCAAAACCCAGCTGGGTGCTGAGGCATCTTTGCTCCAGTCTGCAAGACCACATTCTTCATTTCCCAAAGTTATTCTTGGGCATTCAGGTTTGCTTAGGATATTTCAACCCGAACCTTCTTGATTGTTAAAGGCAAATTGGAAAACATACTCTCCTGCTTTTGTGTACATGCTTAGTTGCTCAGTCATGTCCATCTCTTTCTGACCCCCATGAACAGTAGCCCACCAGGGTCCTCTGTCCATGGGGATTCTCCAAGTAAGAATACTGGAGTGAGCTGTCATGCCCTCCTCCAGAGGATCTTCCTTCCCAGGCCAGGGATCGAACCCAGATCTCCTGCATTGTGGGCAGAATCTTTATCATCTGAGCCAGCAAGGAAGCCCTGCTTTTGTGTAAATTATATTAATTATACTAAAGTGAGGTAAAAGAACCTTGGATTTGCACTTTAGAAGTCCTGAATTTAAAATACTTCTACTTGAGCACTTTGGAACCTTGGTCGTGGGGTGAGGGAGGGGAGCTTGGCACCTATTTCCATATCTTCCCCCAATGCGACAGTAATGCCCCCCCCCACAGGATTATCGGAAGGACTCGTTCATGCATATGTGCATTCAGCTTAAAGTATTCAACATTTATTCCCAACACTATAGCGTGTCAACCACTCCAGTAGCTCCAGGGACCCTTGAAAGATTCATAGTCCAGTTGGTAAGGAAAATGTATGACCAAGTCAGTTCAGTATTTCTCAACTGATTTTTCAGTATTGGCCTCTAAAGGGCCTTCTTAGACATTTTATTCCCTAACCCTTCTCCATGATGTTTTAATACCACACATATACTGGATGAATATGTATGCATTTCTGTGCTTTATGATAAAAACTAAGCTTCTTCCAACCCCCTCCTTCAAGGACTATTGCTCATCCCCTTGAGGGAATATCCACTCTGTTGACAATGAAGGAAAGTTTAAAGGGGGGCTGTGGTGAGTGCAGTAGGAAAAAGAAATACCAGCTGTAGAGCCTCAAAGCCTGCCCATGGATGGGGGAGACCACTTGTGATAGGTGCTGCGAGGGAAGACTTCAGGGGGAAAGCGAGGTGCTGGAGCTCACAAAGGACGGGTCAGGACTGCCCGGCAGCTACGGAGAAGGGCGGGTCCTGCGGCTTTTCTCACAAGGGGCTGTGAGGCAGAGTGCCTCTGCAGGTGGGTGCGGGTGGGGAGGCCCCGCGGCAGTGATGCAGGGCCCTGAATGCCGAGCCCAAGAGCAGACCTTACCCCGCGACCCTGGGGACAAGAAGGTCCTTAAGCAGGAGACTGACTTGATCAGATTTATACATCTACAAGGTCACTCAAGCTTCTGTGTGACTAAGGCAGGGAAAGCAGGTCAGAGACTATTAGAGAATTTAAAAGCCGAGACTCATGAGGACTTGAATGAGAGCAGTTGCCCTTGAGGATGAGAGAGGAGGGAAGATTTTGAGATAGTATTAAGTGAAACCCCTTCTGTGACAGCATTTGACCTGCTGTTGGTCACTGATAAAAAGGCTTATCACTAAAACTCAAACCTTTTGGTGGCTTGACATTGCAGATGCTTCCAGAGGTCTCAGAACATGACTGTCTGCATTTCTCAGTGGCCTGAGGTTTGCTATCTGTTAAATCAGTGTTTCCTTTGAGGTGAGACTGAGCAGAGTAAACCTAGCCAGCAGGCTGCGAGGGGACCTAACGGGCTGGGTGCTGACCCCTGAGCTGAATGATTTCAGAAATTGTGTGTGTCTCAACAAGAAAGCATGGGCCACGGACGGTCCTAGACCCGTGCAGACGTTACATGCTGACTTCAGATGCTCCCTTTCCACTCAGCTCCAGCAGGTCTGAATCCACAGACTCCATCAGATGCTGCACACCCCATCCATTCTGCCTGTTCTGCTCTCTTCTGGGCACCTCTTGACCTGCTACCAAGACCCTGCGTTTTGGTGGAGGATCAGAGGAGACGGGAAATGTTCCCTCCTCCTGTTTCCAGACTCAGCCTTGGACAGATAATATCCAGCCAACCGTTCAGGGCTTATTCCCACATAGGCCCCTTGCTCCTGACCCTTGCCTTGGTTCCTGGGTATAAGAAATAGTCAGGACTGAGATAAGAGAAAAGAGAACAATACTGTGTTTGAATTTGAAATATTAACGAGGGACATAAAACAAGACAGTTGACAATACATTTCAAATGGTATCATAGAAATCACGTATAACTAAATATTGGCAGTCACTGCCCTCTGAGTCATCTGTCTTTTGCCATGGCCCCTTGTCCTCAATCCATCTGGGACAGGCTGGGACCTGGACCATTTGCTGCAGTGCTTGCACCTGGCCAAACATCTCCTCGAGCCACAAAATGCAAATAAACTATAAGGGACTAAGAATAACTGCGTGCATGCACCATTCATGTACCTTTGGGGCAATTTATGATACAAAAAGACCAAAAAAGTCCAACCGCCACTTTTGAAGAGCTGGGAGCAAAAACAAGGTGTTTGGAGCAAAACCAGGGTACTGCGCATACCCCCTGCACTCAACACCATCAAAGGAGTGGCAAAACACCCCAGCCATCCCTCCTAGCAGACTCCTGGACCTGCCCTGACCCTCACCCCATATAAGGAACAAGCTAGCGGCCCCTTGAGGATGGAGTGAGCAAGGGATATTGTTCTTGTTTCACCCTGCCCACTGCTGCAGCACAGGACCCAATAAATCCTTGCCTGAATTTCTTGTCTGGCCTCTGATCAATTTATATTGATTAAGGAGGCCAAGAACCCTGATGGGTAACACATAGAGTCCGTATAGATATATGCTCCTGAGAGTGCTGTCCTGGGCTCTATTTTCTTTTCACTTTAATCATTATGCTGAGGGCTACCGTTTACTCCCTGATGGCATATATGATCCACATTCTGATGGGTCTCAAGTCTATTTCTAGCCCCAGGCTCTCTGCTGTGTTTCTGACCACTCAATTTAAATGTCCATTGATCAGTTCTAATAGCCTGTCTCACAGATACTGCAAACTTACCCCAAAGGTGCCCACCCACATGGCACCTCCTTCTCAGCTCCTGACTGCAACAATGGCCACACCTTCCAGACCCAAAACCAGAAACCTGGGCATCATCCTTGACTTCTGTGCTGAAATCCCACCAGCCACCAAATCTGTTGACTGCCTCCCAAATGCCCTTTTGAATTTGTTGACTTGTCTCCCTTCCCTTCTACAATGCCCTAGTTTACCATTCACTGCCCAAATTATGTAACCATTTCCTATCCATTCCCCTGGTCCAGTCTTTGCTGCCTCCAAATGATTGCCGCCACCCTACAGCCATAGCAATCTTTTGAAATCTGATGAACTGAACTGAATGTCCTTCCATTGTTTAAAACCTTTCGGTGCCTCCCCATTTGACTGCTTGGAATGACTTTCTGTAGTTACAAGGCTATTTGATTTGGCCCCTTCTCCAGCTGCTTCTTTTACCCTTTCTCCTTATACATTCTTCTGCAATTATATGAGCTTCATTTAGTACCAGGAATCCAGGAGGCTTAACTTTGTATTGGGATCTTCGCACATGCTATTTCCAGAAACGTTTTCACCACCATCACCCCCTTCTTTTTCTCTTTTCCTGGCTTATTCAGCTTAAATGTTATTTTCTCAAGAAGGCTTACCCCAGGTCCCCAGTGTGAGGTTAACTGCCTCTGTCATATACCCACTACAGTGGATTAAGTGATGACACTCCCCCACCCCCATCCCCCAAATATAAGTCCATATCCTAATTCCCAGAACTTGTGAATGTTATACCTTCACAAGAAAAAAAGAGTGTCTTTGCAGATGTAATTAAGGATCTTGAGATGAATCATTCCGGATTATCCAGGTAGACCTTAAATATGTGTGTGTGTTCAGTCACGTCTGACTCTTTGCAACCGCATGGACTAATAATAGCCCAACAGTCTCCTCTGTCCATGGAATTTCCCATGCAAGAATACTGGAATGGGTTGCCATTTCCTACTCCAGAGTATCTTCCTGACCCAGGGATTGAACCCTGCATAGACCTTAAATATTTGGTTGGCCAAAAGTTCATTCAGGTTTTGGCCAGCCCTATACAATGTCAAATGTCTTTACAAGAAACACAGAAAAGAGGGAAAGGCAGCGTGAGGAAGGAGACAAAGATTGGAGTGATGCTGCCACAAGCTAAGGGATGCCGGGAGCCACTAGAAATGTCTTCTGGAGACTTCAGAGGCTCAGACAGCAGAGGCTCTGCTGACCCCTCGATTTCAGACTTCTAGCCTCCAGACTGTGAGAAAAGAAACTTCTGTAGCTAATAAACCACAAAGTTTATGGCAATTTGTTACAGCGGCCACAGGAAACAAACACAGCCTCCCCTCCTTCCACGAGACCTCTTATCACAGTGCTTCCAAGTGGCCTTTTTTACATGTTGGCTCTCCAGACTTGTGAAGTTTCATGAGGGCAGAAGTGTGGGTGTGTTCACAGCTGTATCCAGAACACTGGCTCAGGCTATCAATAATCATCTGGTGCGTGAATAGTGCACTCTTGGCTGATAAGACACAGGATAAACTTGTGGAGGAGGTAGACTTGAGCTGGTGTGATAAATTGGGCAGGATTTGGGTAATACTGAAGAGGGGAGTGATTATTCCCAGCAACAGGAACTGTATTCGTGAAGGCCTGGAGATGAGAAGGAGAGTAAAGGACTCATAGATATTGGCATGATTGCAGACTGGGGTTCCTAAAACAAAGCCTGTACCATCTCAGCCAGCAGGAAAGCCCAAAACAAAGCCGGGTGAGCACTAAGGTGAACTAATAGAACCTTCTGCAGGACAGAGCTTTCCTAGAAGGTGAACTAGGCATCTTTGTGGTGCTGTGAAAGGATCACAGTTTGCCCGATATCTGCTCTCCCCGGAATGGCTGACCAGGGTTTGGGGGTTCAAAGCAGCCCACTACAGCTTCCATATCTTATCAGGTTCTTTGTGTACCATGGCTTAAAAAGGGCAGGGAAATACTGCCAAAGTTAGGAACCATTAAAGCTTCTGGAAATTGAAACATGAATAGGACCAGCTACGTAATTTGTGGGCCCCAATTCGAGCCTACAATCCAAAAATCATGCAGAATTTCAAGATGGCCATAGCAGGGCATTAAACCAAGTGTGGGATCCTTCTAAATGTGCGGTCCTGGGTAATTGATTGCAAGAAGCCGACCTTGGTCACAAAAGAAAGATTTGTTGAAAATGGATATGAAGTTGTTGTGTGAAATGGGCTGATTGGGTAGGGCAGGAGTCCCCAAGTTCCCGGATCTAATGCCTGATGATCAGAGGGGGAGCTGATGGAATAATAATAGAAACAAAGTGCACAATAAATAGAATGTACTTGAATCATTCCGAAGCCACTCCCCCACCTCAGTCCATGGAAAAATTGTCTTCCATGAAATTGACTTGTTGCTGTTCAGTCGCTCAGTCGTGTCCGACTCTTTGCAACCCCATGGACTGCAGCACGCCAGGCCTCCCTGTCCTTCACCATCTCCCGGAGTTTGCTCACACTCACATCCATTGAGTCGATGATGCCATCCAACCATCTCATTGTCTGTCATCCCCTTCTCCTCCTGCTCTCAATCTTTCCCAGGATCAGGGTCTTTTCTAGGGAGTCAGCTCTTTGTATCAGGTGGCCAATGTATACGAGCTTCAGCTTCAGCATCAGTCCTTCCAATCAATATTCAGGGTTGATTTCCTTGAAGGGAGATCAAACTGACTGGTTTGATCTCCTTGCTGTCCAAGAGACTCTCAAGAGTCTTCTCCAGTACCACAGTTTGAAAACATCAATTCTTTGTCTTTCAGCTTTCTTTATGGTCCAACTCACACATCAGTACACGACTACTGGAAAAACCACAGCTTCGACTACACGGACCTTTGTCAGCAAAGTGGTGTCTCTGCATTTTAACACGCTGTCTAGGTTTGTCATAGCTTTCCTTCCAAGGAGCAGCCGTCTTTTAATTTCATGGTTTCAGTCACTGTCCACAGTGATTTTGGAGCCCAAGAAAGTGATGTCTGTCACTGTTTCCATTTTTTCCCCATCTATTTGCCATGAAGTAATGAAACTGATACCTGATACCAAAAAGGTATCAGGGGACCACTGGGGTAAGGGTGTACCAGGCGCATGAGGCAAGGGTTGATGGCGATAACCCAGGAGGTGGAAGTGAGGAGACCCCTGGCTAAGGTGGTTTCATGGCAGTGATAAAGGAGGAAACAGGCAAATCTAGGAGATGGTGTGTGCTCAAAGGCAGGGATGCCTCAGGGTCTTACTAGATTTAGAGCAAGGAGAGGCATCAGGGAGCCCTGGAAGAATCTGGAACATCCTATGTCATTGACATTGTCCTGGGAGCTGCATTGGCAGGAATGATTAGAACTAAATGGAGACCAGAGTGACCAGGACATATATTCCACAAAGGAACCATATACAGCTGTCAGTCTGCAGCCTAGCAACTCGATGCCTCTAGTGAAGGTGATGGATGGAAAAGCTGTTGGGGGAGAGAACCCACCCTCAAATGCTGCCATACATGTTATGTGGGAGCACAGGGCCAGAATGGCCAGAGCTGCAGATTTTTAAAGAGAAGCTGGGGAACCCGAATTGTGAAATCTTCCATTCTTAAGTGTTGATAACTAAGTTAAATAGTTAAATATTTTCCTATAAATACAGTAAGCCAAACTAAACACACCCACAGGCCAGATCTGGTTCCTGGGACTCAGCTTGCAGCCACTGTCCAGGGCGAAGAGGGTAAGAGTTGAGGGCAGGGACTCAAATTCTGTCTTTGCCGCTTCAGCAGCCAAGCCCATTTAAGCCTCACTTTTCCATATAATGGGGACAATTCTAGGATCTACCTCTGCGGCAGTAATGAGGAATAAATGTCTCTTAAGTAAAGCTCAGATCACAGTAACTGGTATGTAAAACTGCACAGTTTATATATTCTACTGTATTTTAGGATTGATTCCCTGGTGGCTCAAATGGTAAAATGTCTGCCCACAGTGCGGGAGACCCGGGTTCGATCCCTGGGTCGGGAAGATCCCCTGGAGAAGGAAATGGCAACCCACTCCAGTATTCTTGCCTAGAAAATCCCATGGATGAAGGAGCCTGGTGGGCTACAGTCCATGGGGTTGCAAAGAGTTGGAAACGACTGAGCGACTTCACTTTCACTTTTCACTGTATTTTTAGGCTCACACCACACAGTCAAGTAAGGCTTATTACAAAAGACCCATTTCCTAGAGAAGGGTGGAAAGAAAGGCTGAGAAATATGAAGTCACTTGCCTCAAATCACTCACACCAAGTCTGAGCAAGCCTTCAAATCTCATTATTTCTGCTTCCAAACGTATTGTTTCTTAGCCCTGACATGCATACCTATCATGTGTAAAACAGATAACTAGTGAAAGCTGCTGTATAACATAGGAAACCCAGCCTGGCACTCTGTGGTGACCTAGAGGGGTGGGATGGGAGGCAGACTCAAGAGGGAGGGAATGCAGATATCATTATGACTGATTCACATTGTTGTATGGCAGAAACCAGCACAACACTGCAAAGCAATTATCCTTCAAATAACAATAAATAAATAAAAAGTCTCTCTTACCCTGTACTGACTCTTGTATTTTATTTCAGAGATTGCTAGAAAGAATATTCTAGCCAAGGGCATTTTTCAAGAAAATTTTAATAGCAAAACAAATTCCAAAAAGGGAAAAAAGTCTCTTCCTCCCCACCTCCCCCCTCCACACACACTCAGTCGTGTACACACATAATCAAAATAAAAGTAATGAAAGTTGGGCTCCCCTTGTGGCTCAGTGATAAAGAATCCACCTGCAATGCAGGAGACACAGGTTCAATCCCTGATCCAGGAAGATCCCACATGCCGCAGAGCAACTAGGCCCGTGCACCACTGAGCCTGTGCTCTAGAGCCTGGGAGCCTCAACTAATGAAGCCTGAGTGCCGGAAAGCCCATGCTCTGAAACAAGAGAGGCCACCACAGTGAGAAGCCTGTGTACCACAAGGAAGACCCCTACTTGCAACAACGAAGACCCTGTATGGCCAAAAATAAATAAATAAAATTATAAAAAGAAAGTAATGAAAGCTGCCAGAACATCCCCCCTCCCCACTCCACCACCAATCCAGTGGACTCTTAGATAACGTTATTTGAAGGAGTACATTATTCTTTGTATTTTCTCAGTTTCTCAGGACAACCACGATAGTCCTCTGCTTCAATGTTTTAATTTTATACAATTTCTAAAAGTTACTTTCCATTTACAGTTACTGAGAAATATTGGCTATATTCCCCATATTGTGCGTTACATCCTTGAGCCTCTCTTATACTTAACAGTTTATACCAGCTACTTCCCCACCCCTGTATTGCCCCTCCCCCTTCCCACTGGTAACCGTTAGTTTGTTCTCTATATGGTATCTGTGAGTCTACTTCTGCTATGTTATTGTATTTACTAGTGGTAATTTTTTAGATTCCACATATGAGTGGTATCATACAGGCTGCAAACCTGTTCTGCCTCAGAAGGGCAGGAGCTGATAGTACAGCACCAGGGACCCACGCATAGGCCCTAAGGCAAGAGACTAACAGGCAGGACCCTAATGCCTTTCTTGAGGCGACCAGGCCCTTAGGTCCACTCAGCAGTGGTGACAGATATCAGCACCAAACACAAGGCCCTACCCTGGAAGGCAGTTAGACATTTGCTCAGTGGCCTGTCCTTCACGCACATCCTCCAGTCCCACAAACCGATCATTCCATCTCCTGTTTCTCCTCGGGGCGTTTATCCTCTGGAGCTGTCTACCCAGATCTTCCAGCAACCAGGACTTCCTTTCTTAAAAAGAGTAGATGAAAGAAAAGATCTGTCTTGTTCGTATGTCTGAAAGTAGCACGAATTTTAACCTGTTCCTGGAATAAATTCTGGAACATTCGAATTGGGAGTAGCACTGGGGTCAGGGTGGGGGAGGTCCCAGCTGGGAAAATCAGAGTGATAAAAGTCATAGCCAACAGCTCTGTTTGGTTCTTCTGAGCACGGCCCAGGCAGTGGGACTGACAGCACAATGTTCTCAATAACAGCCTTGACAATAACGTGATTTGTTTCCCTTTCGGAGCTGAAAAGAGCATCTCAGCCTGCAAAGGGGAGCTTTCTTCTGAACCCGTGTGATGGCAGAGCCGATGTCAGCCTCCAGACTAGGAAATGAAGACGTTAAGGAGGGTGGACTCGAATTGAAATACCATCCGGCCATCACACTCGCGCAAACAATACATATTTCATTTTGTATTCTGGAGGAACGTCTCTTCAGTGTTTTCACGGGTAGGATTTCAGACTAAGATGTTCATCTTTTCTAACCACCAGATTGAAACTGAATATTGCCTCAGTCCACAGGGGTACAATGGCTTTGTTTATTTCTGTAATTCACAGCAGAAACTAAGTCCTGAAGCCTGACCCAAGCCAGCTGACATTTTCAGGCCCCGGACTGAGACCTACCAAATGGTTTTCCTTTCTTCACGCTTTTCTGGATTCTTTTGGTGAATTGAGTGGATGTAAAGTAAGCCTCAGTGCTTTCTCAACAGAGAAAACTGAAAGCTAATAGGCATTTCTGCCATTAAGAAGAATAATGGCTCCAGTTAGCTAGCAGTTAATCATGATGGTAAGTGATTGCAGATCTTGAATGATACAGACAGAAACAAATGAGGGTTCTGATGCTTTCTCCATTGGTGAAAAGCACGGATCAAGCTCAACACTGGCCAAAGCCGGGCTCTAGTGCTGTAGGGAAACAGTGAGTCATCGAAGATGTGATCCCTGCCCCGACTGAAATTACAGGAATGCAAGAGCAGGGTGCCCACAGGCACACACATGCACACACCTGCAGTAGTAGCACAGTCTCCCGGGCATGCTTGGGAGTACACGTTCATTTACAAATCAATGGCTTGAATTCAGATTGCTCTTGGCAAAGTAAATTAGACCCTGAAGGCTACATAAATTCTTGGGCTGACATATCTCACCGTCCCTTTGCTTCTTCAGACAACTGTAGGATTTGTCTGCCTTCTGCAACATTGTTTCTATGGACTAATGGATTGATCCCCATAGTCCTGATAACAAATTCCAGAAGCTTCATGTCACCACCCTGCTGGAGAGAATGTCCCCTCCTCTCTCCTTTTACTGGGATTCTGCTTTCTTAAGTGCTTCTGTGGGGGTGGGGCAATATACCTGACTGTCCGGGAGGTCTCCAGGGCATTCAGAGAGCACGGTATCTTTAGGAAGGGGTTTAGACCTTAGCTGTGGCACTTATTAGTCCTGGGGCCTTAGGCAACACCTTCTTTTTTTAAAATTTATTTTTAATTGGAGGATTATTGCTTTACAGTATAGCATTGATTTCTACCAAACATCAACATGAATCAGCCGTAGGTGTACCCATCTCCCCTTGCACTTGAACATCCCTTCTACCTCCCACCCCATCCCACCCCTCTAGGTCGTCACAGAGCCCTGGTGGTTGGAATTCCCTGAGTCATACAGCAAATTGGCTATCTATTTTGCATATGGTAATATATGTTTCCATGTTATTCTCTCCATACCTCCCACCCTTTCCTTCTCCCCTCCCTGCGAGGCAGCAACACCTTCTTGATGAGTCCTTCAGCCCTCAGGGACCTTTTGACTCTCAGTTTCCACATCCAGAAAATGGGAACAATAGTAACACAGATGTTCCCTTTAGGGGGTTGTTGTGAAGATAAAAGATGGGGTCTGAGAAAGCACCTAACGTGATGCGCTATCCCAAGGTGGGCATTCAGTAAACACTGGATTTGGATCTGTGAAAGGAAGGGATGGCATGTACAAAAGTTTAAACAAGTACAAATACATCGAATGCAATGTATCGGAGTTATGGGGAGATGAGGTCATTTGTGGACTGGCAGATAAACCTATCCAGGGAGATGCTGAAACTTCTGCATGGATGCCTCTCTCCAGGATGTGTCTCTTAGCAGGGCCTGGCTTTTGAGGTTCTTTGTAGTGATGTGGGCTTGGTCAGGACTTCCGTGTGAGGCTCTTGGCTCTGCTTCTGTTCCCACTGATAAGAAGGAGTTCAGCCCCACCCATGTAGGGCTGTAAGATTTATCAAGCAAGACTGCAGAATGCTCAGCTAAATGTGAATTTCAAATAGACAATACAAAATTGTTTAGTATAAGTATGTCCCATGCAATATTTGGGGGGTGCGTGAGCTCTCAGTGGTGTCCAACTCTTTGCAATCCTATGGACTGTAGCCTACAAGGCTCCACTGTCTATGGGATTCTCCAGGCAAGAATAAGGGTTGAAATTTCCTCCTGCAGGGGATCTTTCTGACCCAGAGATCAAACCTGCATCTCCCGCATTGGCAGGCAGATTCTTTCCTACTGAGGCACCTGGGAAGTCCTATTTGGGATGTACTTTTACTTAAAAAAAAAATCCATTATTTATCTGAAATTGAAATTGAACTGAGTGACTTGTATTATATTTGGAGACCCTACCCCTGTCACCCAGAATCTCAAGGGACTAAGGGCAGAAGTCAACAGGATACTCCACACTGACCTGTTGGGGAAGAGAAATTAACTACACCCCGGGTAGTTGGATAGATTCAGGAAAAATGGTGAGAGCAGTGCTGAGGGACAGGAAGGATTTCTGTTGTCAAAAAAAGTATCGAGGACTTCCCGGGTGGTCCAATGACTAAGACTCCGAGATCCCAATGCAGGGGGCCCGGGTTTAATCCCTGACTAGAGAACTAAATCCTGCATGCCCCAGCTAAGAGTTCTCATGTCACAACTAAAAGATTCTGCATGCCACAATTAAATAAGACTCAGCGCAGCCAAATACATCGATAAGTATTAGGGGAAAAGGCTCTGTCACCTCCCCTCTCCTCGACTCTCCTCTTTGGATCAGGAACTCTCCGTGAATGAAAACCAAGATTGATGCCCCTGGATTGCGTAGCTTCGGGATTCAGCCCCAGAGGGAGAATGCTTGCCTGTCCCGGATACGGATCTGAGAGGAATTACATGTGGCCTGAGGCCAGGGTTTCTCTAGATGCTAATCAGTCCTCTGCCTCAGAGTCAGGCTTTAGAGCACGGAATCCACTGCTCCCCTCAGCACCCACCGTCTGTATGCTTTCCTGCTGGAGACACAGGGTCCTGTGTTCTGAGGAGATGGAACTTGATAATTCTTAGGAAAACAACATGGCTTGAAGAGAAAGATCTGAGGAGGCAAAGAAAACCTTGAAAATATAAAAATAATTATATTAACTGACAGAAGCTTGGAGGGAGGCAATCTTAGAAGAATGAAAAAGCACTAGCTTCTTAACCTTACATAGTGGGGAATGAATCAGCGCTATTGAAAGCTGGTGGAACAAGATTCAAGGACATAATTTTGAGTTATACACATAATTAACAGAAATATTTTAAAAAGAATAATAAAACTAACCAAACTCAAGAAATGGGAAGTAATGCGAGAAAGGCAGAGAGAGTAAAGAGGTATTTACTCTTTTTTTTTTTGGAATAGAAAGTTAAAAAAAAAAAAACTGTTAAAAGTTTATAAATAAAGGCATATAACTATCAGTCAGCTTTCAGTCGGTTGTAATGAGATAACAAATAATGGCTGAAACAATGGTTTATCATTTTGCTTTTATCTCATGACTGTGGCTGCCAGCCTCTGAAATGGCCTCGGCCAGCCTTGGCTCTTGGTATGCATACCCTTCTGTAGTCCCCTCCCACTTGGTACTGAGAATTGGTCTATGTGACCAATATAATACTAGAACAGTGATGAGATACAACTTCTGAAATTAGGTTATAAAAGACACTGTGACTTCCATCATGGGCACATGGCTTATATCACTCTTTCTTGGATCCCTTGCTTTGAAGGAAATCAGTTGCCATGCTGAACAGCCCCATAGAGAGGTGCCTGTAGTGAGGAGTGGAGACACGCCTCCTACAGATAGCCACATGAATTGGTCCTCTTGGGAGCAGATCCGCCAGCCCCACTCAAGTCTTCAGATTGCCCCACACCAACCTGGCTGCTTAACAGCTGCCTCATGAGACTGAACTGGTATCGCCCCACTAGATTGCTACCAGATTCCTGAACCTCAAAAATTTTGTGAGACAGTAATACCTACGTTGCTCTAACCCTCTGAGAAGGTGACTATACTTGAAGATAAGGTCTTTAGATTGCCATTGTTTAGTCGGTAAGTGGTGTCTGACTCTTTTGCCATCCCATGGACTGTAACCCTCCAGGTTACTTTGTCTACAGGATTTTCCAGGCAAGAATACTCGAATGGTTGCCATTGCCTTCTCCAGAGGATCTTCCTGACCAAGGGATCCAACCCTTGTTTCCTGCATTGCAAGTGGATTCTTTACTGCTAAGCCACTAGGGAAGCCCTTTAAGTAGATACAGTACCTACTAAAAATACTTACTTGAAATGAAAATTTAAAGTGGGGAAGGGAGTGTAAGACTTCTATTTTGAAATAAGTCATTACTGGGGAGACAATTGGAGAATCACTAGTTATTTATGGAGAGTGAAGTGAGGGTAAGGCAGGAGAAGTGAGAAGCTTAGATGTTTCATTTAGATCCTGTTAGGTACTTTTTAAAATAAGACAAACTTCTGCTTCCACTTTTGCCCCCTATTTCCTCGCCAAGGACAACTAAAATCCCTGGACATTATATTTAAAACAAAGATTAGATGATACTGAAAGATAGAGAGATGTAGACAGACTGGCTAGGCATCTAGGGACCCAAGAAGTGACATGGTCAGGAGTTCCCTGAATTCTCTTTTTACCTCATATACCCCAGACTTGGAGCTGAAGAAGCCAGTGACAGAAAAAATTTTCACTTATTGAAGTATGAACAGTTGTTCTGGTTTATATGTGATTTGGCTTGAACATTATGCTAGCTGCAACAGCCTGTCTTTTGGCCTGTCAAATACACATTGTACATTGGCTTTAAGCATTAAAAAAAAGAATGTAGTTAAAAATCAAAATGGGGTAACTGTGGTTTGAGCATTCAAAGAGAAATTGGGTGGCCATTGTGGATGTGGTTTCAGGACACGTTCCTGCATCTCTGAGAACTTGACTCTTCTGAACTGTATCAGACTCAAGGACACCACCAACTGTTCTCAAAGCAATACCTGCTGGCAGCTACCAGCTGCCACCTTATGGTCACAAGTTCTCCCCTTGTAACTATGCCACCATTTCAGACCCCAACCAATTCTTACTGTTGAACAGCACCCTTGCTTCTTGCACCCTTACTTCCTGCAGTTGTCTACTCTTGAAAAGGGCTTCCCTGGTAGCTCAGTTGGTAAAGAATCTGCTTGCAATGCGGGAGATCCCAGTTCAATTCCTGGGCTGGGAAGATTTGCTAGAGAAGGGATAGACTACCCACTCCAGTATTCTTGGGCTTCCCTTGTGGCTCAGCAGATAATGAATCTGCCTGCAATGCGGGAGACCTGGGTTCAATCCCTAGGTTGGGAAGATCCCCTGGAGAAGGGAAAGGCTACCCACTCCAGTATCCTGGCCTGGAGAATTCCATGGAGTATATAGTCCATGGGGTCAGAAAGAGTCAGACACGACTGAGTGACTTTCACTCTTGATAAACAACTCAAGTAACTAACTGTAACTTTGTGGGTTTTGGCTAAGTAAGCCTCCCCCATTTTGTAGTACAATGGAACATACAATTTAAACGTTTCTTGAATCTGTGTCTCACAGGCTACATCACCTTGCAACGCAGGGGACTTGGGTTTGATCCCTGGTAGGGATGGCTCAGAGGTTAAAGTGTCTGCCTCCCATGTGGGAGACCTGAGTTCAATCCCTGGGTCGGGAAGATCCCCTGGAGAAGGAAATGGTAACCCACTCCAGTATTCTTGCCTGGAGAATCCCATGGACAGAGGAAGCCTGGTAGGCTACAGTCCATGGGGTTGCAAAGAGTTGGACACAATTGAACGACTTCACTTCACTAGGGGAACTAAGATCCCACATACCTCAGGGCAACTAAGCCCACATGCCCTAACTATGGAGCCCACACAGTCTGGAGCCCGCAGCAGCCAAATAATTATATAAATGTTTTAAAAAATACTCAATTTGGATCAAATAAAACACTTGTGTTTCCATTATAGATTGTTTATTGACTATTTCTGTCAATACCAGCAACCCAGAAAGTACAACAGGAGCAGACCAAAAAAAAAAAAAGCCCTAAGAAAGTCGATTTTCTCTAGTCTAAGGAAGAGGAAAGAAGCAATCAGTCCAGAAAGACAGAAATCTTTAGATAATAACTGCTTTTTCAGTGGAAGACCATAGGAAAACTGCCACCCACGCCAGTGATGACCAAGTAGAGAACCTATACTTTGACCTTTGTGAGGTTGTACTAAGGTCCTCCCAAACGCCCCACTAGGGCATGGTCAGAGAAAGGCAAGTAGGGTGTTTTTACCTCTAGTGGCCTGTAAGAATCCCCCTATCTAAAATTTATATGGAAAGAAAACTAATTTAGGATAACTAAAACTGCTTTGAAATATAAGAATGAAATGAAAGAAATTGGTCTACTGGATTTTAAGACATTATGTAGCTCCAGTATATTTGGCCAACTGATGCAGAGAACCAGTCATTGGAAAAGACCCTGATTCTGGGAAAGACTGAGGGTAGGAGGAGAAAGGGATGACAGAGGATGAGATGGTTGGATGGCATCACCAACTCAATGGATATGAATTTGAGCAAACTCTGGGAGATAGTGAAGGACAGGGAAGTCTGGTATGCTGCAGTTCATGGAGTCACAAAGAGTCAGACACGACTTGGTGACTGAGCAGCAGCAATTACTATAGCTACAGTAATTAAGATTGTGGGAATGGGTGGGAGAACAGACACACGGATCAACAGGACACAACAGAGACCCTTGAAACAGACCCAAACAAATATAGCCCATTTATATTTGACAACAAGTGTCCCAAGAAAGGGTAGAAAAGAGAAAATTGTGGTTTTAGAGCAAATTGGACGTCCACAGGCAAATAATGAAACTCAATCTAAGTCTCACATGTTATAAAAATTAACTCAAAATGGATCACGAACACATAAAATGTATGATTATAAAACTGCTAGAAAAAACCATACAAGAATATTTTCAGGATCCAGGGTGAAGAGTTATTGGACAAGACAACAAAAGTACAATCTATAAAAGGAAAAACTGATAAATATAGAAAGCTTAAAAAATTTAATCTGTAAAACTCTCTTAAGAGGAAGAAAAGGTAAGCCATATATTGGGAGAACGTATTTAAAAATCACATATCTGATAAAGGACTGGTGTCTAGTCTATACAAAGAATGATCAAAAACAAATGGTGAAAAACCAAACAATCCAATTAGAAAGTGGGCAAAAGATATGAAGACACATTTCATCAAGGAGAATATACAAATATCAATAAGCACATGAAGAAATGTTCAACATCGTTGTCCATGAGGGCAATTTAAATTATAGCCACAATATTTCTACTCACCCAGTAAAGTGCCTAAAATAAAAAATAGCAACAACACCTACTGATGGCAAGGATGTAGAGAAACCAGATGACTCATGCATTGCTGGTGGGCATGCAAAATGGTACAGCCATGGGAAGCAGTTCGTCAGTTCCTTAAAAAACCGGACAAACTACCATCACATGACACCCCAATTGCATTTCTAGGAATTTATCCTAGAGCAATGAAGACGTCTGTTTACACAAAAATCTATACATGAATGTTTATAGCAGCTTTATTTGTAATAGCCCAAAAGAGGAAACAACCCAGATGTACTTAAATGGGTGAATGGTTAAACAAATGGGATACACCGATACCCTGGAACACCACTCAGGAAAAAGAACAGACTATCAGGGCACATGACACACTGGATGAGTCTCCAGAGTACTATGCTGAATGAAAAAAGCCAGCTCCCAAAGGTTATATCCTGTTGATTTCAATTATGACAAAATTTTAAAAATGGAGAACAGATGCACAGTTGCTAGGGATTATGGGAAAGGTGAGAGGAATGTGGATGTGGCTATAAAAGGGGAATATGAGGGATCCTTTCGATATTAGAAATGATCTGTATCTTGGCTGAATTGATGCCAACAGCCTGATTGTAATAGTGTATTGGTTGGCCAAAAAGTTCCTTCAGGTTTTTCTGTAGCTTTTTATGGAAAAATCCAAACAAGCTTTTTGGCCAAGCCAATATGGATGTGAGAGTTGGACTGTGAAGAAAGCTGAGTGCCGAAGAGTTGATGCTTTTGAACTGTGGTGTTGGAGAAGACTCCTGAGAGTCCCTTGGACTGCAAGGAGATCCAACCAGTGCATTCTGAAGGAGATCAGCCCTGGGTGTTCTTTGGAAGGACTGATGCTAAAGCTGAAACTCCAGTACTTTGGCCACCTCATGCGAAGAGTTGACTCATTGGAAAAGACTCTGATGCTGGGAGGGATTGGGGGCAGGAGGAGAAGGGGATGACAGAGGATGAGATGGCTGGATACCATCACGGACTCGATAGACGTGAGTGTGAGTGAAGTCTGGGAGTTGGTGATGGACAGGGAGGCCTGGTGTGCTACAAATCATGGGGTCCCAAAGAGTCGGACACGACTGAGCAACTGAACTGAACTGAACTGAATACTATAGTTGGAGGAAACTGGGTAGAGTAGAGGCAAACTCTCTACAATATTTCTTAGAATTGCTTGTGAATCTACAATTGTCTCAAAAGTTTAATGAAAAAAATCATGCTTCAATTATAAGGAAACCTGAAACAAGATAAAACAATGTTCATCTATAATTTATAATTTAAAATAAACAACATACTGGGAAAATACATTTAGCACAAATTACAAGGTATTAATATTATATTATAACATGATCTTTATGTAATATTAACAACAGACAACTTAATAGAAAAATAAGCAAAAGCTACAAACAAGTGATTCTCAAACTAAGAAATGCAAAGTCTGGTAAGTAGTATGACTTGAGTTCCATTTGTTTCCCATTTAGCACCCCTTTCCACTCTTACAACACTATAAATTGCATAGGAAGTTATATGATCATCTCACTGATAAATTGCTAAAAAGATTTTAACTTTCACAGTGAAAGAAAAGTGAGAAACAAGGTTATTGTTTTCCCCTATCAGCTTGTTGATGGAGAAGGAAATGGCAACCCACGCCAGTGTTCTTGCCTAGAGAATCCCGTGGACAGAGGAGCCTGCTGGGCTGCTGTCCATAGGGTCGCACAGAGGCGGACATGACTGAAGCGACTTGGCATGCATGCATCAGCTTGTTGAAGAAAATAAGTTTGCTAATTCTCATGGTGGGCAGAGGTGTGGGAAAGGTGGATCTCATGTTCTGTTGGTCAGAGTAAAAATTTGTTCGGTTCTCTTGAGATTCATTTGTCAACATATCAAACCCTTTACAAAAATACATTCTGTATATGGTGCTATTTCTTTTCTTTTCATGACTGAGTAATATTCCATTGCATCCATGTACCACACATCTTTATCCATTCCTCTGTTGATGGACATCTAGGTGGACCTAGAGATTGTCATTTTGAGTGAAACAAGTCTGAAAGAGAAAAACAAAAATCATATAATATCACTTATATGTGGAATCTAAAAAAATGGTAGAGGTGAACTTGTTTGCAAAGCAGAGTCACAGATGTAGAGTACAGATTTATGGTTACCAAGGAGGAAGGAGCGGGTAGGATGAATTGGGAGATTGACGTATGTACACTGTTAACACTATGTATAAAATAGATAACTAACGAGAACCTACTGTCTAGCACAGGGAACTCTACTCAGTGCTCTGTAGTGATCTGAATGGGAAGGAAATCTGAAAAGGAGTAGATACATGTATAAATGTGGCTAGTTCACTTAGCTGTACAGCAAGAAACTAACACAATATTGTGAAGCAACTATATGCAACAAAAATTAATTTTAAAAAGTGCATTCTTATGAACAATAATTCACTTTCTGGAAAATTAGACAAGTATACATAGATGGATATTCAAGAATTTTCACTGAAATGTTGTATTAGGTTGGCCAAAAGTTCCATTCAGTTTTTTCTATACCATCTTATGGGAAAGCCTGAATGGATTTTTTGATCCATCCAATATACATTAATACATTGAAGACAATCCAAATAGCAAATGTTCATTAAAATATGAATAACAGTACCTACAAACAGGTAGATATGATGGAATATTATATATATACACATATTAATATATAATATGGTCATATATTATATAATCACATATAATATATAATATAGTCATATTTAAATATAATAAAATGAGCATATCTTCAGTTCAGTTCAGTCGCTCAGTCGTGTCCGACTCTTTGTGACCCCATGAATCGCAGCACACCAGGCCTCCCTGTCCATCACCAACTCCTGGAGTTCACTTAGACTCACGTCCATCAAGTCAGTGATGCCATCCAGCCATCTCATCCTCTGCCGTCCCCTTCTCCTCCTGCCCTCAATCCCTCCCAGCATCAGAGTCTTTTCCAATGAGTCAACTCTTCACATGAGGTGGCCAAAGTACTAGCCATATCTTAGTAAGTGGGTTACTTGTTAGTGCTTATTTTCTCCTTTATGCCAAACTATTTTCAAAAGTCACACACTATTTTCATAGTCATAATACAGCAAGTCTATTTTAGGAGGATCCTGAGTAAATTAAACCTAGAAGATCAAGATAGCCCCAAGGAGATTCAGTGAAGCAATGAGAATGCAGAGTGTCACTTAGGAAAGTGGCCTTCACAGGATGTGGGAAATGATTCCAGCATTTAAGAATAACACCAGCACTGGGCCTACGTACCAGGCTGAAAAACACGGTCACCTTGCTGTTCTGTTTTCAGAGTGGCTCCTTGACAGCTAGAATATGTGAGGTATGTCCTTAATAGATTATAAAATGCCATGAACATGTTGGCTATCACTCTCAGCAGAAGTGGCCACTCCACACTGCTGAGATGGGATCTGAGGGTGGGTCTGGAATACCAGCAAGCCAGCGGGATCCTGGGGGATCGTGAATGGAGCATGCTGGTGCTCAGCTCACATCCAGCCCTTTGGCCAGCCTTGGGCTCTGCGCTGAGATGTCACGTGGTGTCCGGCCCAGAGCAAACATTTGGGCATTGTTAAGACATGGGATCAATTTCTGCTGACCCGTTCACATCAGGAAACTTGGGCAAATTGTTGCAATCCCTCTATCTGTTTCCTCCACTTAGAAGTGAAGAAAAGAATAACTCTCATGTCACAGGACTGTTCTGAAGTGCTGATGAAATGGGACAGGTGAAAGTGGTTTACAAATGCAATATTCTGCAAAGCTCAGGTACGCCCGTGGAAGAGGCATCATTGATACTAGGAAAGCATCGCTTTTGCAATGTGAACCCAGAGTGGCCACCTGTGGTCATCTTACTTAAACTCTTTAATCTTCTGTTTCTTTATCTATAAAATAAAAATTATAATAACTTCCTTAGAGTGTTCTTTTATGCAAACTAAATGAGATGGTGATGTAGGGAGGGAAACACAGTTTTGAGCATCTGCTATGCTTCATGCCCACTGTAGGTGCTTTTTTAAATAGCAAGTTTTGAAAAAAAATAATTTTATTTCTGTATTTACTTATGGCTGTGTTGGGTCTTCGTTGCTGGGTGGACTTCTCTCCAGTTACAGCAAGTGGGGTCTACTCTTATTGCACCGTGCAGGCTTCTCATCACGGTGGCTTCTCTTGTTGCCGAGCACGGGCTCTAGGGTATGTGGGCTTCAGTAGTTTTGATACATGGGCTCAGTAGTTGTGGCTCCCAAACTCTAGAGCACAGGCTCAATAGTTGTAGCGCACGGGCTTAGTTGCTCCAAGGCATATGGGATCTTCCTGGATCAGAGACAGAATCTGTGTCTCCTGCATTGGCATGCGGATTCTTTACCACTGAGCCACCAGGAAAGCCCAGTAGGAGCTTTTTATATGATAGTAAATAAATGTAAGGCATATTTCCCTCCAAATTGCCCTTTGATATGAGAGTTGTGCCTTTCTTTCAGGTCCTTACAATTTTCCTTGTATTATGGGATGTTCTCTCATTTTATTTTTGAACAGCAAAGTACCATTTGAGAAGTAAACACTGACTTATCAAAATGACTCAATGGATGTTGGTTTTGAACACAGAGGTCATCGGACAGAATCTGTGAAACAAGGAAGTAACGTTCCAGGATGGTTAACCAGCACATGACATGCTTGATCATGAGTCAGCATCTGCAGAGTGGTTATCTAGCATTCACCATCAGTCAGCTCAGTGCAGCCGCTCAGTCGTGTCTGACTCTTTGTGACCCCATGAATCGCAGCACGCCAGGCCTCCCTGTCCATCACCAACTCCTGGAGTTCACCCAAACTCATGTCCATCGAGTCGGTGATGCCATCAAACCATCTCATCCTCTGTCGTCCCTTTCTCCTCCTGCCCCCAATCCCTCCCAGCATCAGCTTTTCCAATGAGTCAACTCTTTGCATGAGGTGGCCAAAGTATTGGAGTTTCAGCTTTAGCATCAGTCCTTCCAGTGAACACCCAGGACTGGTCTCCTTTAGGATGGACTGGTTGGATCTCCTTGTAGTCCAAGGGACTCTCAAGAGTCTTCTCCAACACCACAGTTCAAAAGCATCAATTCTTCGGTGCTCAGCTTTCTTCACAGTCCAACTCTCACATCCATACATGACCACTGGAAAGACCATAGCCTTGACTAGACAGACCTTTGTTGGCAACGTAATGTCTCTGCTTTTGAATATGCTATCTAGGTTGGTCATAACTTTCCTTCCAAGGAGTAAGCGTCTTTTAATTTCATGGCTACAGTCACCATCTGCAGTGATTTTGGAGCCCCCCAAAAATAAAGTCTGACACAGTTTCCACTGTTTCCCCATCTATTTCCCATGAAGTGGTGGGACTGGATGCCATGATCTTTGTTTTCTGAATGTTGAGCTTTAAGCCAACTTGTTCACTCTTGCCTTTCACTTTCATCAAGAGGCTTTTTCGTTCCTCTTCACTTTCTGCCATAAGGGTGGTGTCATCTGCGTATCTGAGGTTATTGATATTTCTCCTGGCAATCTTGATTCCAGCTTGTGCTTCCTCCAGCCCAGTATTTCTCATGATGTACTCTGCATAGAAGTTAAATAAGCAGGGTGACAATATACAGCCTTGACGTACTCCTTTTCCTATTTGGAACCAGTCTGTTCTTCCATGTCCAGTTCTAACTGTTGCTTCCTGATCTGCATATAGGTTTCTCAAGAAGCAGGTCAGGTGGTCTGGTATGCCCATCTCTTTCAGAATTTTCCACAGTTTATTGTGATCCACACAGTCAAAGGCTTTGGCATAGTCAATAAAGCAGAAATAGATGTTTTTCTGGAACTCTCTTGCTTTTTCCATGATCCAGCAGATGTTGGCAATTTAATTTCTGGTTCCTCTGCCTCTTCTAAAACCCGCTTGAACATCTGAAAGTTCACGGTTCATGTATTGCTGAAGCCTGGCCTGGAGAATTTTGAGCATTACTTTACTAGCATGTGAGATGAGTGCAATTGTGCAGTAGTTTGAGCATTCTTTGGCATTGCCTTTCTTTGGGATTGGAATGAAAACTGCCCTTTTCCAGTCCTGTGGCCACTGCTGAGTTTTCCAAATTTGCTGGCATATTGAGTGCAGCACTTTCACAGCATCATCTTTCAGGATTTGAAATAGCTCAACTGGAATTCCATCACCTCCACTAGCTTTGTTCATAGTGATGCTTCCTAAGGCCCACTTGACTTCACATTCCAGGATGTCTGGCTCTAGGTGAGTGATCATACCATCGTGATTATCTGGGTCGTGAAGATCTTTTTTGTACAGTTCTTCTGTGTATTCTTGCCACCTCTTCTTAATATCTTCTGCTTCTGTTAGGTCCATACCATTTCTATCCTTTATCTAGCCCATCTTTGCATGAAATGTTCCCTTGGTATCTCTAAGTTTCTTGAAGAGATCTCTAGTCTTTCCTATTCTGTTGTTTTCCTCTATTTCTTTGCATTGATCACTGAGGAAGGCTTTCTTATCTCTCCTTGCTATTCTTTGGAACTTTGCATTCAGATGCTTATATCTTTCCTTTTCTCCTTTGCTTTTTGCTTCTCTTCTTTTCACAGCTATTTGTAAGGCATCCTCAGACAGCCATTTTGCTTTTTTGCATTTCTTTTCCACTGGGATGGTCTTGATCCCTGTCTCCTGTAGAATGTCATGAACCTCGGTCCATAGTTCATCAGGTACTCTGTCTATCAGATCTAGTCCCTTAAAAATATTTCTGACTTCCACTGTATAATCATAAGGGATTTGATTTAGGTCATACCTGAAAGGCCTAGTGGTTTTCCCTATTTTCTTCAATTTAAGTCTGAATTTGGCAATAAGGAGTTCGTGATCTGAGCCACAGTCAGCTCCCGGTCTTGTTTTTGCTGACTGTATAGAGCTTCTCCATCTTTGGCTGCAAAGAATATAATCAATCTGATTTTGGTGTTGCCCATCTGGTGATGTCCATGTGTAGAGTCTTCTCTTGTGTTGTTGGAAGAGGGTGTTTGCTATGACCAGTGTGTTCTCTTGGCAAAACTCTATTAGCCTTTGCCCTGCTTCATTCCGTATTCCAAGGCCAAATTTGCCTGTTATTCCAGGTCTTTCTTGACTTCCTACTTTTGCATTCCAGTCCCCTATAATGAAAAGGACATCTTTTTTGGGTGTTAGTTCTAAAAGGTCTTGTAGGTCTTCATAGAACCGTTCAACTTCAGCTTCTTCAGCATTACTCGTTGGGGCATTGGCTTGGATCACCATGATATTTAATCGTTTGCCTTGGAAATGAACAGAGATCATTCTGTCGTTTTTGAGATTGCATCCAAGTACTGTATTTTGGACTCTTCTGTTGACCATGATGGCTACTCCATTTCTTATAAGGGATTCCTGCCCACAGTAGTAGATATAATGGTCATCTGAGTTAAATTCACCCATTCCATTCCATTTTAGTTGGCTGTTTCCTAGAATGTTGACATTTACTCTTGCCATCTCCTGTTTGACCACTTCCAATTTGCCTTGATTCATGGACCTGACGTTCCAGGTTCATATGCAATATTGCTCTTTACAGCGTTGGACCTTGCTTCTATGACCAGTCACATCAACAGCTGGGTATTGTTTTTGCTTTGGCTCCATCCCTTCACTCTTTCTGGAGTTATTTCTCCACTGATCTCCAGTAGCATATTGGGCACCTACCGACCAGGGGAGTTCCTCTTTCAGTATCCTATCATTTTGCCTTTTCATACTGTTCATGGGGTTTTCAAGGCAAGAATACTGAAGTGGTTTGCCATTCCCTTCTCCAGTGGACAACATTCTGTCAGACCTCTCCACCATGACCCGCCCGTCTTGGGTGGCCCCACACGGCATGGCTTAGTTTCATTGAGTTAGGCTGTGGTCCATGTGATCAGACTGGCTAGTTTTCTGTGATTATGGTTTCAGTGTATCTTCCCTCTGATGCCCTCTCACAACACCTACCGTCTCACTTGGGTTTCTCTTACCTTGGACATGGGGTATGCCTTCAGGGCTGCTCCAGCAAAGTGCAGCCACTGTTCCTTACCTTGGATGAGGTCGCCCTTCCTGACCTTGAACGTAGAGTAGCTCCTCTTGGCCTTCCTGCACCCGCACAGCCACTGCTCCTTGGATGTGGGGTTGCTCCTCTTGGACGTGGGACTTCCCTGGTGGCTTAGATGGTAAAGCGTCTGCCTACAATGAGGGAGACCCAGGTTCAATCCCTGGGATGGGAAGATCTCCTGGAGAAGGGAATGGCAACCCACTCCAGTATTCTTGCCCCCTCAGCCAAAAAAGAGGTGGGGGGGGGCATTTAGCATATCTTTAGTGAAATCATTTCTTTGATACAAGGAATAGTGTCAAGACTAGTGATCGGTTAGGCATATTGTACAGGTTGCTCTCAGCCCCTGTCCTTTTATAAACAAGACATAAGAAAGTGGCAGATGTAGGCCTTCCAGCAGTCCCTTGGTCCTCTGTCCTTCCCTTCACTGGGGACCCTGTTTCCTGATCTGACCCAGACTGTCCAGTGTTCTCTAAGAACATTGCCGTGATCGCCCCACTGCCAGCCTTTCATGCCCAATGCTCACTGAGTAAGTTGAACTCCTTGTTTGCACTTGCTTGTCAGTACATGCCTGTTTGTCTGGTGGGGTTCAGTCCAACATTTTTGAGGTTGTGGGAGAGGGGACTTATAATTCCCCACATTCCCTTTATCTGGAAGAAGTTACCAGTAGTTACCAAAAGAAACTGATGCTTTCCGAATGACAAACTTTGCTTAAGTCAGAAGGCAGTGTCCTTGTCTCTCTCCCCCAGACCATAAAGTCCTTTAAGGAAGAACTATGCCTCAAGATGCCTTGTGTAGTGCTTTGTGCCAAAATGATGCAGGAAGCCAACAGGTTATTTGGAGTAAAGCTACTTATGTTCAAATCCTGGCTCTTGCATACATTGAGAGTCTTTGGGGAAGTTACTTAATCTCATCACACCTCAATTTCCTTTTCTGTAAAATAGAAAGGGCAACCGTGTCAACCACTCTGTAGGGCTCTTGTGCAGACTCAGGTAATAGATATGAAGAGTTCAGAAAAACACTTGATTTTCAATAAACATTAGCTCTTCTCATTAAGGAGGTGGAAAATGTTTGTTATGTGAAGTAGGAGTATAGGATTCTGGTAACTGCACTGAAATCTGCCCAGACCAGCTATGACTGTGTAATCAGTTGCTATAAATCTGCTAACCTTTCCAAGAAATACATCAATGAATGAATCTACCTGCACCGCACTTGAAGCTGCCCCAGTAGGGCTGGAGGCAGGCCACACGGCCAGACCCTCCATCACCCCATCCTGCTTCTCAGTACAAGCCCCCAGAACACTTTCTGAGAGGGCCTTTGGTTCTGAGACGAATCTAGTTCCAACTCGTCCCTAATGGGCCCTATTTTTTTCCCACACTGAGTGCGCTTCCCATCACCATGTTGCCTCTGATAATTGGTAGATCTCCTCTTGGTTTCATTCCATCTCGTTACTTCATGCTTCTCCTTCCCCCCAGCGATGCTTTGTGGTTCCCAGAGGGTGAACTGGAATGAGAACAGAGCACTTGTCGAGTCTTGGAAAAGAACGGCTTTTCCCATCAGAGTTGGGTTTGGCAACTGTTCTGTGGTTAGGCTGACATGTGTAGTGCTTGTATGGTTTGCAGCAGCACATGAGTCTCCACATGCGTGCCTGGAGCCACTAGCACTCGGATATGGATCTGCGTGAGGTTGTGCATGCACCCCATGTTCATTCACATGTGTTCATTCACAAGGCCCTCCCCTTCTTCGCACAGATTTCCCACTTATCCTGAAATGGCCTGGCCCGGGGAGAGAAGGGGGGAAGCAATCCACGTTCATCCTGTCATTATGTTTGCCAGATTCGTTGCTGTTGATGTTTTAGTCACTCAGTCATGTCCAATTCTTTGCAACCCCATGGACTGTAGCCCGCCAGGCTCCTCTGTTCACAGGGTTTTCCAGGCAAGAGCACTGGAGTGGGCTGCCATTTCCTTCTGCAGGGGATCTTCCTGACCCAGGGATCGAACCTGCGTCTCCTGCATTAGCAGGCAGATAATTTACCACTGAACCACCTGTTTGCTCTGTTTGGCAGACAATTGTTTGGAATACTGGGCCCCTCCACTCACATTTATTCCTTTCTTCTCTGCCCTCTGGGTTTCATTCCCTGCCTCCTCCACCTAGAGAAGATTCCAGCTGGGTGGATAAAGCCCAGGTATATGAGCATGTGCTGTGCTCAAGGTGATGACTTGCTCTAAATGCAACTTTGCAGGCCCTTTATGTCCAACCAAGAGGAAGTCAGGACATTGTCCTACCATCCTGACTGTCCTCCCCGTTGGTCTTGGGACTGCGGTGGTAAGGACAGTCGTGGGGAATGGAGCATTCCAGATTTGAGGACTGAGATTCCATTGTCCCTGGGCTGACTTTATATCTTGGTTGCTACTTCTCTCATGAGAATGTGCCCCTGGAATTCTGAAGCATTTACAGGCTGTTGCCACCCATTTCCTTGAAATGGTCCAGCTTATTCAGCAAATCCCTGGGTTCAGTTCACATCAAGCACCCTGGAACTGGCTTACATGGTGTGTCTTGCATACCAAGGGAGCGAACATGCCCGTGGCATCCCTCATGATGAGGACGTCCTCTCTTCCTCATGCAGGATGGTGACAACATGACCCAACCCCTCCCACACAATGGAGGCTATTTATAGCTAAGTGTGTGTCTATACATAGAACTTTCTAGAACAACCTTCCAAGTAAATTTATCTGTTTAAGGGACTTATCTGTCCCTTAAATAATATTGACTGATAGGGAGAGGCAAAGTTATATTAGCTTTCCACCAGCAAGCAGAAGGCATGGCTGATCAACCCGCCAGGTGAGATGTTAATGAGTTTGTGTAGGTGAACTCCCGGCCAGAGGGATGAGAGATAAATACCGTCTAAGAGATGTGAACTCTCACCCAGTACCTGTTTTTTTTTTGTGTGTGTGTGTTTTTCTCCACTAATTACGCCCTGGCTTCAGAAAAGAGAGTAGATAATGCAGGTAAAATGTGCTTGTATCCTGGTTGTCAGGGAGATGGGGAAATCTGTTTGCTTAAGTCTACACACAGGCAGACTTCGTAAGCACAGCCCAACATTTAGATTTCTGGATTTTTATCAAATCGCTGCATCTTTGCTTCAAAGCTCTGTTGAGTTCAGTGACTTGCGGCATGTTCTTTTCCTTCCATGGTTCTCTTCTCTCTGCCTCTCCCTCAGCCAGGGAAACTACTGACATACAACAAATCTCCTGTGGAAGGGGAGCTTCACCAGGCTTCCACGTCTGATGTCTTTGAGCCCCTAGGATGACAGAGCTGGGCAAGGTGTCCATCCGCAGCCCAACTCCCACACGCACTCCTCAGGACAGGGAAGTAGAGACCTTCTCAGCCTACTGACTGGTTGGTTCAAAGGACAGGTGATTGAAGTAGAGAAGTGTGATTTTGGAAGGCTGGAGTCAAAGGGGCTTGGAGCCAGAGAAGAACACACTGAGACACGAGGGCAAGAAAGCTGAACCACAGATTTTGTTGACCTGTTTCCATGTCAACCAACTGTTTCAGATCCAGGGGCTGGAATGACAGAGTTTTCCTGGCAGAATGGTGGGGAAGCTTGTGGGACCAGCCAGGCCAGGATGAGCTTTGCTGGCTGTTCTGTTTTTTTCCTGGGATCGTTTCTTGGTAAGCCTGGTCCCCTTTGGTTGATCAGTGTTAAATCATTACAGAGCTACAACTGGGGTATGTGTGAAAACTCCCCATGTTCTTTAGCCTTGGACACAATTGAAATAGTCAGACTTTTAGGATCAAACTTTGCTCACTCAGCTGTGTCCCCCATGGGGCTTCCTTCAGTCCTTGCTTCTCCAGTCTCTCTGAGCATTCCGAGGCAATGTCTTATAGCCTCCATGGTCCATCTGTATGCAAACAGCAGCCTGTCACCTGTGAGCTGCTGTTTGAGGGGGTTCCCTGAAAATTTTTTGGAAGTTTAGGAGGTCAGGGTGAGCTGCGTCTGACCCTTTCACTTCCGGGCACATCCCTTACCACCAAAGGGGATGGTTGGGGTGAGTCCAGCAAAAGCCATCCATGCCTTTCACTCACATGGTTCTTCATCCCTGGGAAACATTCTCCTCAAGGAGGCAGCCACCCTTCCTGTGGTTTGCCTTCTTTTATCCTTGCCTCTCTCATTACAGTTCACCAGTCAAAGAGGCAAAGTTCAAAGAAGTAAATCATCTTTTTTGAAAATGAATGAATCAAAAAGGACAGATGAAAGTAAACTGATCTGATTGCAAGTGTGAGGAGGAGGGCCTGAGGGGACCAGGTGACGGGCAGCTACGGGAAGTGCCCTGGGAGAGGTGACTGGAGCCACGAGGGAGCTCAGAAATGGGATTATGCAGACATGGGGCGGGGGAGGGGGGAGGATGTTCCAAGTGCTTCCATAGCAACCGGGCTTTCCTCTGAATGGACTCCCACAATTATAGTGCCTTGTAATTGCTTTCTCCGTGTCTCTCCACTAATCTAGGAGCTTCAGAGACTGAAGCTTTAATCTCTGAATTCCCAGAACCCAGCTCAGTTCCTGATATATAACAGGTGTTCCAAACACAGAAGAATGGCTCAGGTAAAGATCTGGAGGCGAAGCAGGCGCACTGTGGCCCACGGCCGTAAACAAAACTGCTTGGTTTAAAATGATGGGTGTTGTAAATCGACTATACTTCAGTAAAATAAAATGTAGTTTGATTTTTTAAATTATGGATATATATAGGGAAATGACTCTTATAGTCAGCCTTGAGGACCTTGGTTTTATTTAACAATGAGTTGGAAGCTGAAATCAATCCTTGAGAGTGATCCCAACAAGGCTTGAGAATGAATTTACAGAAGTTGGGTGTAGAAAGGCTGGGGTTGAGGGAGAGGAGGAAAGAGGTTGTGGGCTGAGGGACTCACCTAGAAGGTGTTGTAGGTAGTCAGCCAGTGACCCGAGAGGGAGGAGCTGAAGGTCCATTTACTGGAAGACAGGGCCGAGCAACAGGGGAGGGGCACATTGGATGAGCAGGAATTAGGCTGGACCAAATGAAAGACTTCTTGGCACAGACTCATTCCTTTGCTCCTTTGTCCATTAACTCATAAGCTCGTGCAGGCTTCATTTAGCACTGGGTTGTTCCCTTGCCCTCGCTAAGCACTCCACTCTCTTCATGGTCAGATGACAGCTGTAGGTTTCACTGCAGTCAGGGTGACCTCACAGCAGAGTCTGGGCCCCGGATTCAGAGCACGCTGCTTCACATCTGGATTCTGCCTGCATGCGGTGACGGTTTAGTCGCTCAGTTGTGACTCTTGTGACCCCATGGACTCTAGCATGTTAGACTCTTCTGTCCATGGGACTCTCCAGGCAAGAATACTGGAGTGGGTTTTGCCATTTCCTTCTGCAAGGGATCTTCCCTACCCAGGAATCGAACCTGGGTCTTCTGCATTGCAGGCAGATTCTTTACCAACTGAACCACCAGGAAAGCCTGCATGAGTCTCAGCAATTTATTCAACTTCTCTAAACTTCAATCTCCTCATCTGGGAAGGGGGAATAATGACCTACCTCATAGTTATTGTGAGAGCATTGCTTGAGATGATACAACGCACTAACAAAGGCTAGCTGGCAGATGATAAGTGAATATTTCTTAAGCACCGTGGTATTAGGATATGGAGACAGATAGGATCCCATCTTGTCCTCTAGCACCCAAAGACAGCGTTGTGGGGGCGGGGTAGGGAAATTTGTAAACTGTCCTGTGTTGTCTAATATGATAACCAACCTAACAGAAGGATAATGTTAGGACCATGGAATTCAGACAAAGAGATGAATGATGCCTGGGGAGTTGAGAGATGCCATGGAAGAAATGGTAATTGAACTGGGTTTTGAAAAGGAGTAGAAATTTGGAAGCTGAGAAGAGGAAGGAAGAAAAAGAACTTAAGGCAAAAGGAACAAATGGACAAAAGCACAAAGGGTAATGACACTCCTCTCTTGCAGTTACTGTAGGATTGACTGAAGTGAAGTGAAAGTCTCAGTCGTGTCCGACTCTTTGCGACCCCATGGACTATACAGTCCATGGAATTCTCCAGGCCAGAATATGGGAGAGGGTAGCCTTTCCCTTCTCCAGGGGATCTTCCCAACCCAGGGATCGAACCCAGGTCTCCCGCATTGCAGTTAGATCCTTTACCAGCTGAGCCACCAGGGAAGCCCAGGTAAAAGGAGCAGAAACAACAGGCTTCATGTCACATAAGCTGAGGAAGGGCAAGTTAGGAAGTAGGCCAATTATGTGGTCTGTAACGAGGGGTCAATAAAGGACTGACTGAAGCACCATCCACTCCCAGCACCAGGGTCTGTGAGGCCATAGCAAGACTAGATGCATCAACATTCATTCACTTCTTCCTGCCCTAGCTGAATCCCACCTGTCTCTTCTCTAGACAACTTGCAGCTAGACCGAGAAAACAGAGGAACATCTCAGAAAAGAGAGGAGAAAGAAGGTGGGGGTTCTAAGACCAAGGCTTTTATGACCAAGGCTAATGAATAAATGGAGAGAGTAAAATGAGAGTCTGCAAAGGAGGCTGACAGAGGTCAGTCCGGGTAAAAGGAGCAGGAACAACAGGGTTCATGTCACATAAGCTGAGGAAGGGCAAGTTAGGAATTGGGCCAACTATGTGGTCTGTAACGAGGGGTCAATAAAGGAAGAACATCTCCAGGGCCGTTTCCAGCGGTCGGCAGCATCCCCCTCAGAGGTTTCTATGGTAACAGCTGTGGCCACTCCGGGCTGGCTCTCCGGTGGCAGCCTGCAATTTCAAAAACATTTCTTCTTCCCTCCAGGTCCCCGTTGCCCTCTGTATCCCCCACCACGCCAGATCCGCAGGTCACACAGATCCCAGTGAGGGGGAGCAGGAGGGCGCGGGGCTCTACTGGGGGCCACTCCGCAGGCCACGCCGCTGTCCCCGACAGCCCCGCTAACCCCCAAGCCTTCTGACAGTTATGGTTCCAGCAGGAGAGGCCTGCCGTCATGAAGGGCAGCTGCCTGTCAGCCTGGGGTGAGCCTCCAGGAGGAATTCAGTAAAGCCAAGATGAAGCAAAACAGACTTCCTGTGTCACTCTTGCAGCTGCGATTGGTCTGCAAACTACCTGCTGGTGTCATTCTCTCAGGAGATGACCTTAAAAGACTCAGACCTCAAATATTTAATGACAAACAAGTATGGTTGTCAAGATAAAGTCCTATGATACTGGATCATTCACAAACGCACTGGTAAGCAGTGAGGGCCACACTAAACTCTGCCAGCTGCTGCTGCTGCTAAGTCACATCAGTCGTGTCCGACTCTGTGCAACCCCATAGACGGCAGCCCACCAGGCTCCCCCGTCCCTGGGATTCTCCAGGCAAGAACACTGGAGTGGGTTGCCATTTCCTTCTCCAATGCATGAAAGTAAAAAGTGAAAGTGAAGTTGCTCAGTCATGTCTGACTCTTCGAGACCCCATGACTGCAGCCTACCAGGCTCCTCCATCTATGGGATTTTCCAGGCAAGAGTACTGGAGTGGGGTGCCATTGCCTTCTCTGAAACTCTGCCAGAGGTCCAATGTATTCCAGCACTTAAAATAAAACTCAGGAAATGGGCAGTTCCTAAAAACAACAGATCAGTAGGCCCACCTTTGCTTGAACTGTATGTCAGTGAGTCCAGACATGGGTTCCCTTTGGTCTATTTATAGCTGAAACTTTGTCCAGTGGAATAAAATAGTACTTTCTCCTGAAAGTACAGTAATACAGTGGAGAAGACAAACATGGTAGGAGATTTCCTGTTTTCTCTTGCCTCCTCTTTGCCTCATATTTTCTAAAACTTAGATTGTGAATGAAATCTGAAGAACTACCCTAAGACAGCAGGCTAAACTAACAGGGTTAAAGTTTAATTTGCTTTTGGTTGATCAGGACTTTAAAACTTTGAACAAACTGGACTTCACTAAAGATAGAAGGTGGAAGAAGACGTTAATACAATTTTGGGGTAGAAACAGGGCAAAAGCAAGTCATTAAGGAGGAACTAGTTTGTAAGGAAAAACAAGCCACATCCAGGGGTTGGTGAACAGAGTAGGGAGAGCCAAAATCTCTGCTTTATGTAAACGAAGCTCTTGCCTCTTCTTCAGGGACTGGGCTGTGTTCTCACTGTACCTCATTCTGCTGGACCTTCCTCACGTCATGCGCAGTCAAAACTTGCCAGTTGGTCACCAAATACCAATCTAGGACCTACTAATTGAATTGCTAAGCAGAATACTTAGCATAAGGGGGTATAGAAAGTAGTCCATGCAACCCCATGGACTGTAGCCCACCAGGCTCCTCTGTCCATGGAATTTTCCAGGCCAGAATACTGGAGTGGGTAGCCTTTCCATTCTCTAGGGGATCTTCCCAACCCAGGGATGGAACCCAGGTCTCCTGCATTGCAGCCGGATTCTGTGCCATCTGAGCCACCAGGAAAAGCCCATAGAAAGAAGAATATTCTAAAATCTTCTTCATCATTTTTTAAAACTATTTTATCTTTTGGCCATGCTGTGTAGCACGTGGGGTCTTAGTTTCCCAACCAGGGATCAAAACCCACACCCCCTACATTGGAAGCATGAAGTCTTAACCACTGGACTTCTGGGAAGTCCTAAAGCCCTCTTCATATTCATCTACTTGAGATGACTCTGACCCCCGGACTAAGTGTGGGACCCCATCACATGTGTGTACAAAACCTCCACTTTCTCTTTCACTCCATCTTGTGTTTACTTGATGAGTTATCTGTCTCCCTACAAATTATAAGCCCCAAGAGGGCAGTGACTCTTGGGGAGCTGATCCCATCTGTATCTGGAACACCTAGCATAGTGCCTGACACAAAGAGTAGGTCTTAAACACATAATGAATGAATGAGTAAGCAATGGAAGGACAAGTACCATTCCTGTGCCATTGAGAGTATCAGTTCATCCTTCTTTTGGAACAGCCATGGAAGAACGCCATTCAAATATCAACTCACTCTCCCTCCCTTCTCTTTTCTCTTTCTGCCTCCCGGCTTCACTGCTGCATGCTTCACTCCTCACCCCTCCTATCAGCCCCTCAAATATTGAAAGAACAACTTCAATACCCCAAAACGCATTCTGAGCCCCTGCCTCACCGAGGAGGTGGTGGCGCCGCTGTGGGCTGCGTGGACAAGCCCACGTCCTCAGCTGCGCTGCCTGGGGTTTTTATGTAACAGGAACATGTCGATTGGCACGTTCTCAGCGTGGAAAGAGAAACCATGCCTTGTTGTGGCTTTGAGTTCGGACCAATCTTTCTTCATCTTTGAAGATGAAGAGCCCTACAAGCCAAGCCAGTCAAAACGAGCCTGAATGCTTCAAGGCAGCAGGAAGAATGCTGTGCAGTGATATTGTTTAGAAAGACTTGGTAATTGCCGTGCTGGAGAGCCGACATTTGCAGAACTCAATTGTGTGGCGTCCGACTGAGTAAGTTAGCAAAATAAAGACAGATGGCAATGGATTAACTCCAACCCGCCCACCAGACAACAGCAGCCAACGTGGAGAACGGTGGAGGGCTCTCAAAAAGCGCTTTCTGGAAGAGTTCGCCAAGCACCTCCAGGAGATGCCACCTAGCGACTCACCCAAGCATCGCATCCTGCACAATCCTATAGAGGAAACCGCTTAAGGGGACTGCGGCCCTTGGCTTTGTTTAACAGGAAAAGACAAGAGGGAGAGATACCAGGTCATGGAGGCCTTGAAAATGTATAGTAGTCTAATGCTCAGTTCAGTGAGAAGTAATGGCTGAATTCTGTATTTTGCCTTGTACGTTTAGGAAAAAAAAGAGATAAAGAGCACAAATCCTACAAAACAGGCAGAGATAAATGACCATCCAGAAATAAATGACCCAGAGGGAAATATAAGATACAGGATAGTTTATGCATTGGGGTGGGCTTCCTTGGTAGTTCGGATGGTAAACAATCTGCCTGCAAGGCAAGAAACCTGGGTTCCAGTCCCTGGGTCAGGAAGACCCCTTGGAAAAAGGAATGGCTACCCACTCCAGTATTCTTGCCTGGAGAATCACAGGGACAGAGGAGCCTGGGCAGGGCTACAGTTCATGGGTTGCAAAGAGTTGGACACAACTGAGCACACATGAGTGTATTGTGGTCTTGGATTTATACAACTAAAACCTAGGGTATGGATCATTCATTTCAAGTGCCAGCTTCAGTGGTCTAGCAGAAGCTCTTGGGAAGATGTGAGGGGGGCCCCATGCTCATGGTTGGGAACTTGTGGGTCCTTGAGGTTGTCTGCTGCAGCTGCAGGCAAGGGACTGGTAGTGTCTGGGTCTGCATTAGACAACCATATATATATCAGGCTACCAAATACCCTAATTTTTTTTTTTTTTTTTTTAAGAAACTGTACTCCTGACTATCGGAAGGGAGGAACTGAAATGTACATAGAACATATAGAAAAGGTGGTGGTTTCCATGTAAAGGAGAGATGAACAAGTAACATTTGTAGTTTTGTTAATTTCTACAGAACTCGGGTTTCAGTGTGTTTGTCCTCCATTGGGGAAGGTGGTGTTTGAAGGGTAGTTTACACCCTGGCATATATAATTTAGGGCTTATAGCCCTTGAATGTGTGCCAAGAACTTGATGCTGAAACACTGATTATTCTCAACTGTAGATGTATTTTATGAGTGATGGTCTAGACAATTTCACTACAGGCTGACCTCAAAGATATCACAGGTTCAGTTCTAGACGACCACAATAAACGCAAATATTGCAGTAAAACAAGTCACATGAATTTTTTGGCTTCCCAGTGCATATAAAAGTTATGTCTATGTTATACAGTAGTCTGTTAAGTGTGCAAGAGCAGTCTGTCTATAAAACAAGGTACATGCATTCATTTCAGTTCAGTCAGTTCAGTCGCTCAGTCGTGTCTGACTCTTTGCGACCCCATGAATCTGCCAGATAATGGTCAGCAAGTTAAAATATTTTATTGTTAAAAATTGCTAACCATTATCTGAGACATAGTAGTTAACATCAGAGATCACCAATCACAAATTGCAGTAAAATATAACAATAATGACAAAGTTTGAAATATTTTGAGGATTACCAAACTGTGACACAGAAAGATGAAGTAAGCAAATGTTGTCAGAAAAATGTTGCCAATGGGCTTGCGGGATGCAGCCCAAACCTTCAATTTGTAAAAAAATGTGAAGTTTTATAAAATGATGTAGTCTATTCATTGTCACATGCAGCCAACTCACTGGAAGTGTCTAGAAAGGTAGCCCAAAGTGGTTGGTGAACACATCTTGTTCACTATTCTAGGGGTTCAGGGACACAGAGATGAAAAAGAACCACAACTTGTGCAGGAGAAGTTCATGTTTTAGTGAAGAGACAGACATGCATAGATAAATCCCCAATATTATGAGAGATGCTATGACTGAGGTCATGGCTGAAGGATCTGAAAGCTCAGTGCAGAAGGTGAAAATTTATCTCGGTCTTGAAGGATAAGGTACAGTTGAACAGGCTGAAGATGACAGACTAGTATTTTCAAGGGCAAGGTCACTCAGAAGGGCAATGCGCAATTGGAAATAATAAGCTCCAAGCCAATCGAAACACAGGGCAACAAGAAGCCACTGCTAACAAAATCACAAAGGTTTTCATGTCTTCTCTGCTTTAACATGAGTTTCATGTCTGGAGATTATTCTGTAGGCCAGCAGTCCCCGATATTCACTCTTAAGAACTTTTTTATACTTCCTTTCCAGTGGATCATAACTTCAGAGATTTCTTTTCAGAACTTCCCCAATCCTACAGCTCAGTTCAGTTCAGTCATTCAGTCATGTCCAACTCGACTCTTTGTGACCTTATGGACTTCAGCATGCCAGGCTTCCCTGTGTATCACCAACTCCTGGAGCTTACTCAAACTCATGTCCATCAAGTCAGTGATGCCATCCAACCATCTCATCCTCTGTCATCCCCTTCTCCTCCCACCTTCAATCTTTCTCAGCTTCAGGGTCTTTTCCAATGAGTCAGTTCTTTGCATCAGGTGGTCAAAGTATTGAAGTTTCAGCTTCAACATCAGTCCTTCCAATGAATATTCAGGACTGATTTCCTTTAGGATGGACTAGTTGGATCTCCTTGCAGTCCAGGAGACTCTCAAGAGTCTTCTCCAACACCACAGTTCAAAAGCATCAATTCTTCAGCGCTTAGCTTTCTGTATGGTCTGACTACTGGAAAAACCATAGCTTTGACTAGACGGACCTTTGTCGGCAAAGTAATGTCTCTGCTTTTTAATATGCTATCTAGGTTGATCATAACTTTTCTTCCAAAGAGCAAGCATTTTTTAATTTCATGGCTGCAGTCACCATGTGCAGTGATTTTGGAGCCCAAGAAAATAGATTCTGTTTCCATTGTTTCCCCATCTGTTTGCCATGAAGTGGTGGAAACCCGTATGCCATGATCTTAATTTTCTGAATGTTGAGCTTTAAGCCAATTTTTTCACTCTTCTCCTTCACTTTCATCAAGAGGCTTTTTAGTTCGTCTTCGCTTTCTGCTATAAGGTTGGTTTCATCTGCATATCTGAGGTTATAGATATTTCTCCCAGCAATCTTGATTCCAGCTTGTGCTTCATCCAGCATGGCATTTTGCATGATGTACTCTGCAAAGAAGTTAAATAAGCAGGGTGACAATATACAGCCTTGATGTACTCCTTTCCCAATTTGGAACCAGTCTGTTGTTCTGTGTTCAGTTCTAACTGTTGCTTCTTGACCTGCATACAGGTTTCTCAGGAGGCAGGTTAGGTGGTCTTGTATTCCCATCTCTTGAAGAATTTTCCACAGTTTGTTGTTATCAACACAGTCAAAGGCTTTAGCGTAGTCAATAAAGCAGAAGTAATGTTTTTCTGGAACTCTCTTGCTTTTTCGATGATCCAATGGATGTTGGCGATTTGATCTCTGGTGTCTCTGCCTTTTCTAAAACCAGCTTGAACATCTGGAAGTTCACGGTTCACGTACTGCTGAAGCCTGGCTTGGAGAATTTTGAGCATTACTTTGCTAGCGTGTGAGATAAGAGCCATGAAAGAGTTGGACACGACTGAGTGACTGAACTCAACTGAACTGAACTGAGATGAGTGCAACTGTGTGGTAGTTTGAGCATTCTTTGGCATTGCCTTTCTTTGGGATTGGAATGAAAATAGTCCTGTGGCCACTGCTGAGTTTTCCAAATTTGCTGGCATATTGAGTGCAGCACTTTCACAGCATTGTCTTTCAGGATTTGAAATAGCTCAACTGGAATTCCATCACCTCCACTAGCTTTGTTCATAGTGATGCTTCCTAAGGCCCACTTGACTTCACATTCCAGGATGTGGAATGAGCTCTAGATGAGTGATCACACCATCATGATTTTCTGGGTCATGAAGATCTTTTTTGTACAGTTCTTCTGTGTATTCTTGTCACCTCTTCTTAATATCTTCTGCTTCTGTTAGGTCCATACCATTTCTGTCCTTTATTGAGCCCATCTTTGCATGAAATGTTCCCTTGGTGTCTCTAATTTTCTTGAAGAGATCTCTAGTCTTTCCCATTCCATTGTTTTCCTCTATTTCTTTTCACTGATCACTGAGGAAGGCTTTTTTTTTTTTTCTTTTTTTTTATCTCTCCTTGCTATTCTTTGGAACTCTGATAGAAAGTAAATAATTTGTTTCCTATTTCAAAAAAAGTCATCTAACCTCCGTGACATTTAGCAGATAACATGAGATAAAGGGACTTCCCTGGCCATCCAGGGGTTAAAACTTCACCTACCAAGGCAAGGGTGTAGGTTTGATCACTGGTTGGGCAGCTAAGATCCCACATGCCTCCAGGCCAAAAACCAAAACATAAAATAGAAGCAATACTATAACAAATCCAACAAGGACTTTAAAAATGGTCCACATCAAAAAACAATCTAAAAAGAAAAACAGAAAACAAAAACTGAGTTGATAATATACCATTCAGGAGAACAGGCACTTTCTTATGCAAAGAGCTATATGATGGGTCGTGTTGGTCATATATAGAACATTCGTTGCTGCCGTAGATAAGACCACCAAATCTCATTGTTTTAAGACACAGGGGTTATTCTGCTCAAGTGAGGGCCAGTGCATGTAAAAGCTGTGTCTACACTATACAATAGCCTCCCTTCATGTAACAGTAAAGCCACTGAGAACATTGTCTCCCAAGGTCCCTGCATCAGGGGAAGACAGAGCCCAGAGGAGGCATCCTGTCTCAGCCTGTAGGTTGAGCCTGTAGGTGACCTTGTTACTTGTAGTCACCATTTATTGGATAACACTAGTCACACGCCAAGACACAGCATTAGTATTCTGGGTTTCTTAGTGGCTCGGTGGTAAAGAATCCACCTGACGGTGCAGGAGACACAAGTTTGATTCCTGGGTTGAGAAGATCCCCCATCAAAGGAAATGGCAAACACTCGAGTATTCTTGCCTGGGAAATCCCATAGACAGAGGAGCCTGGCTGGCTACAGTCCATGGAACCCTAAAGAGTCAGACACCACTTAGCGACTAAACAACAAGTCACATGCCCCAATCTAACCACAGGGGAGGGTAGAAGGCGTGGGAGTGAGCCATTTGCTCATCATTAACGGCCTCTGCCATGTGTCATGCATGTGTGAGTTTGCTCCTGGGTCTGTGGAGCTCAGAGGAACCTCCGGTTGAGAACCACAGCCATGGCAATAGGAAACAGGGGAGTACAGCATTGGTTTCTTTCTCAGAAAGCTCTCACAGGTGGGAGTTCAGTGAATGGACTCCAGTAAGTAGACTGGAGACAGGAAGACCAGTTTAGGAGGATGAGGGCCTGGCCCAAAGCAAGGGGTGGAGCTAGGGAATGGGTTCTAAAAATAGTCTCAGGGTAAGATTCCTCTGAGTTGGGGCCAGATATGATGCCTGAGGGAGTCGGAGGTGTCAGCATTGGTTCTCGGGCTTCTAGCCTGGGTGAGTCAGAGGCACCACAACAGCCGTGGCGTGAGTCAGATGGGAAGTCGGGCCAGGGAGGCAGGATCCCCTTCTCCAAGGTTGCAGCATAATGGTTGCCAGTCATCCCCTTTTGCCTGCTGACCTAGTCATTTGTCCTACCCCTTCCCCACCCAAGAAAACACCAGGTTTGAGTCATCAGAGTTAGGGCAGGTGTGGCCGAAAATTTCAGACTCCAGCCCAGGAAGTGAAGCCTTCCCAGCTCTTCCCATCCTTGCTTAGGTGCTCCCTTACGTGTTTGGGCCAAACAGCACTTAAAGCCACCACTACGGGGGACTTCCTTGGTGGTCAGCAGTTAAGACTCCGTGTTTCCACTGCAGGTGGTGCTGGTTCGATTCCGGGTCAGGGAACTAAGATCTCACATGTCCTATGGCACGGCCAACACATTAAAAAAGAAAAACAAAACAAACAAAAAACACAACTACTGCCATCGCTCAGTGCTCCTTCGTCTATACTTTTCCTTCATCAGATATTTTCCCTTCCAGATGCTTCTCGGTTACTCCAACCGACTTTGCCAATTTGTACCAAGAATTATAGCTCCCTGTTCATCACTCTGCAGACATTGTAATCAAATATACTCTGCACTTCTTGTCCAGCCTGTCCTGTCTCCCGCTGGACAGTGACTTCCTCCATGGAGGAATCACACCTTCCCAATTGCTGTGAATGAGCAGAAAGGGGCAAACGCCACCGCTTTCAACAATGCAGCTACACTCTTTCATAAGTTGGCCTTCTGTGGACATCAGGGCCTTGAAGGCAAAAATCTATCTGTGTTCCCCTATTTGAAGCATCACCTTCTTAGCAGAACCTACTGGAATATGGTTTCTTTAAACTTTATAAGGAGAATTGAAACAACCTCTTGAGAAGAACTGAAACTACATTTAGGGAAAAAACACTACGTTCTGTGTACTAAAAATCTGTTCTGTCTACTCAATACCATTAACTACCAATGAGTAAGGGGCTATTATCTGGAGAAGGAAATGGCAACCCACTCCAGTATTCTTGCCTGGAGAATCCCACAGACAGAGGAGCCTGGAGGGCTACAGTCCATGGGATCACAAACAGTTGGACACGACTGAGCGACTAGTACTACACTAAGGGGCTATTATGGTGGATAGCAGGAGAGAATGGGTTTAGCATCAGGGAGAACTTGGCATTGGGTTCTAAATTCCCTGATAGCTCAGTTGGTAAAACAATCTGCCTTCAATGCAAGAGACCCCGGTTCAATTCCTGGGTCAGGAAGATCTGCTGGCGAAGGGATAGGCTACCCACTCTTGGGCTGCCCTTAATGCTCAGCTGGTAAAGAATCTGCCGGAGAACCTGGGTTCACTCCCTGGGTTGGGAAGATCCCCTGGAGAAGGGAAAGGCTACCCACTCCAGTATTCTGGCCTGGAGAATTCCATGGACTATATAGTTCAGAGGGTCGCAAAGAGTCGGATACAACTGAGCGACTTTTACTTTCACTTTCTAATTTACTGCATGTAGAGCTTAGCTCTCTTCATCTGCAAACAAGGGGTCATAAGAGGCAAAGGCAGTGCTGTTCTACGCCTTGAGTCATGCAGAGTACACATTGCAGCTTTGCACGATAAAAGCCACTCATTAAAGAGCAGCTGATACCACACGATTACCATTCAGTTCCCATCCTATGACATTTGATGCTACAACCTGGAATGTTTCTGCTTTTTCCTTTCTTCCTTTTCTTTCTTATTTATTTTTGGCTGTCCTGAGTCTTCATCACTGAGCATGGGGTTTACTCTAGTTGCGGTGAGCGGAGACTGCTCTCTAGTTGCGGCACGCAGGCTTCTCATTGTAGTGATTTCTCTTGTTGCAGAGCATGGGCTCTACAGCACAGGCTCTGTAGCTGTGGCACACGGGTTTAGTTGCCCCTTAGCAAGGGGATCTTCCTGGACCAGGGATCGGTCCCATGTCCTCTGCATTGTCAGGCGGATTCTTTTTAGAGGATCATGTCATCTGCAAACAGTGAGAGTTTTACTTCTTCTTTTCCAATTTGGATTCCTTTTATTTCTTTTTCTGCTCTGATTACTGTGGCAAAACTTCCAAAACTATGTTGAAAAGTAATGGTGAAAGTGGGCACCCTTGTCTTGTTCCTGACTTTAGGGGAAATGCTTTCAATTTTTCACGATTGAGGATAATGTTTGCTGTGGTTTGTCATATATAGCTTTTATTATGTTGAGGTATGTTCCTTCTATTCCTTCTTTCTGGAGAGTTTTTATCATAAATGGATGTTGAATTTTGTCAAAGGCTTTTGCTTAGTCTACGGCCATACCACCCTGAACGCGCCGGATCTCATCTGATCTCGGAAGTCAGGCAGATTCTTAACCACTGCGCCATCAGGGAAAGTCTCCTCAGCCTTTTTTCTTGTCTAGGTCCCCTTTGCATTTTATCTTCCTGATCTTGGGTCATTCACTGAGCCTCATTCATGTATCACACAGAACCTTGCTGGGCTCATCCCTTCTTAGTCCTACTAATAGTATTAATTGTGAAAGGCGGTCAGTATTTTGTTTGCTTAAAAGTTGAACATAAAGTACTGAGTTTGCCTCCCCTGCTTTTATAAAGAGAGCCTGAACTATGGAAGTTTCCATTTGCTGTTCTATGGGACCATGCAAAGGCCACTGGACTTGCTTCTGATTCTCTGAGAGCTGCCTGGGAGTATCATCTTGTGGTCAGAGAAGGCAAGCCAGCCCCGATGCTCCTTCTGCCAGAAGTTCAAGAGGTCTCCTGTCCTTTCTGCTTGAGATGATTATACTGCTCAGAAGTTAATTACTTTGGGATCTGACCATTGTCTGACCATGAGTTTTCCCTACTCGCTGCAGAAGCTGGGGTTCGAAACTGCACTGTTGTTGCCTGACCGTGGGTTTGCTAGTCAAGCATGTCTCACCACCTGTGTGTGTGTGGCAGCAAGTGCAAGGCTATGTGTACTCTGGGAAGTACTTTCTGTTTGACATGTCTGATGCATTCCTGATGTAGTTTGAGAGTTCAAAGCCACTTCACGTAACTCTTTTTTTTTTGCAACGTGGGCTCAGTAGTTGCAGCACCTAGGATTAGCTGTCCTGTGGCATGTGGGATCTTAGTTCCCATCAAGGGATCAAACCCACATCCGCTGCATTGGAAGACAGATTATTAACCACTGGACCATCAGGGAAATCCCTCCACGTAGCCTTTTGAGGAAAGGAGTTGTAAGAATACACCCAAACAAACAAACAAACAAAAACATATGAAATGGCATATTTTTCCATCTGGGCCTGCATTGAGTGTTAGGGCATCTTTAGGGTATCAGAGTGTTGGGGTTTCCTTCTACCTTTTGCAAATGTCTGACCAGAGCACGGAGGTAACCAAGGTGAAAATAAAGGGAAGAGGTTATAGCTTGGAAGAGGTCCTATGGCTGGAGAACGTAAGAGTGCATGGTAGAGGGGGAAGGAGTGGAAACATGCTGTTCTCTACTCAGCTGTGTTTCCCCCAAATCCATATGTTGGGGTCCTGACCCCTGAGAAGGTGACTATGTCTGGAGACAGTGTCTTTGAAGAGCTGTTGCTTAGTCACCAAGTCATGTCTGACTCTTTTGCGACCACATGGACTGTAGCCCTCCAGGCTCCTCTGTCCATGAGATTTCCCAGGCAAGAATACTGGAGTGGGTTGCCATTTCCTCCGCCAGGGGAATCTTCCCAATCCAGATGGGATTGAATCCGTGCCTCCTGCATTGGCAGGCAGATTCTTTACCACTGAGCCACCTGAGAAGTGCCCTTTAAAGAGTTAATCAAGTTAACATGAGGTCACTAGAGTGGGCCCTAACACAATATGACTGTTGTCCTTGTAAGAAGAGGTCAGGACGCAGACACACATAGAGGGTAGACTACGTGAAGACGTGAGGAGGAGAAGACGGTCATCTACAAGCCAAGAAGGAAGGGCTCCAAAGACGGCAACTCTGCTGACACCTTGGGCTCGGTCTTCCAGCTTTCAAAACTGTGAAAAAAGATATTTCTATTGTTTTATCCACCTAAGCTTGTCCTACTAGAAACAGCTGCATGCATGCTAAGCAGCTTCAGTCATATCTGACTCTTATGGAGTCAGAAAAGAGTAGCCCACCCAGAAGAGACCTATGAACCATAGCCGGCCAGGCCTCTCTGTCCTTGGGATTCTCCAAGCAAGAGTACTAGAGTGGGTTACCATGCCCCTCTCCTGGGATCTTCCTGACCCGGGGATTGAACGTGCATCTCTTAAGTCTTTTACATTAACAAGCAGGCTGTTTACCACTAGCACCACCTGGGAAACCCCCTAGAAATGGATAGGTTTGCCTTATTCATGCAGAGCAACAAATGAACATTTCACAAGTAAGGAAGTTTAGGAAAGCTGGGATAAAAGATTACATATCTCTAAAATATTGTGTATAGGTATGTTGGTATTTAAAGTTGCCCTATAACTCTTACTCCTGAAATGCTTGTTCAAGTTTAAATTGTTCAAGATCTTGGGGTCAATCTCGTTCAGAATCATACTCAAAACGCCTCCATTTAAAAGGACATTAAATGGGTAATATTCAAACTCTTCTATCTGGGTATTTCTAAAAACAAGTAAGAAGAGGTAGATCCAGGGACTTCTCTGGTGGTTCAGTGGCTCAGGATCCACCTGCCAGTGAAGGGGACAGTGTTTTAACCCCTGGTCTTGAAAGATCCCACGTGCCAGGAGGCAACTAAGCCCGAGGGCCATAACGACTGAAGCTGTGACCCACAACCAGAGAGTCTGTGCAACGCAACCAAAGATCCCGCATGGATCGTCCCTTTAAAACCACACACCCAGGGGCCAGGGTTTGGGTGGGAGGCTCTTGCCAACCAGCCCTGTGGAAGCTTCTTGTTCCTGCTTCACTGCCTTGCAGGGTATACCGACAACAGACTAGTAAAATTCAGGGTTTGCAAGAGGGCTGTATATATGCTGATGACTCAGTTGGTTTACACTTATAACAGAAGCTCATATAATCTAAAATAAAGCTGCCTGTGTTAAAAAAAAAATAGATCCCACATGGCACGGGGATATCCCGTGTGCCACAACTGAGACCTGACACAGCCAGATAAATAAAGGATATATATATATATATATTTTAGGAGTAGATGCAGCAGTGAATTAGCCTGCACCAGGAGCCTGGAGTAACCTGATTTTTTTTTAAAGTCAGGTTTATTAAGATGTGATTTACATAAAGTAAAATTCATCCTTTTAAATTGTAGAGCTAATTACATTTTTACAAGTATATATAGTCATGTACAAAAAGATCTTCACGACCCAGATAATCATGATGGTGTGATCACTCACCTAGAGCCAGACATCCTGGAATGTGAAGTCAAGTAGGCCTTAGAAAGCATCACTATGAACAAAGCTAGTGGAGGTGATGGAATTCCAGTTGAGCTATTTCAAATCCTGAAAGATGATGCTGTGAAAGTGCTGCACTCAATATGCCAGCAAATTTGGAAAACTCAGCAGTGGCCACAGGACTGGAAAAGGGCAGTTTTCATTCCAATCCCAAAGAAAGGCAATGCCAAAGAATGCTCAAACTACCACACAATTGCACTCATCTCACACGCTAGTAAAGTAATGCTCAAAATTCTCCAAGCTAGGCTTCAGCAATATGTGAACCGTGAACTTCCTGATGTTCAAGCTGGTTTTAGAAAAGGCAGAGGAACCAGAGATCAAATTGCCAACATCTGCTGGATCATCAAAAAAGCAAGAGAGTTCCAGAAAAACATCTATTTCTGCTTTATTGACTATGCCAAAGCCTTTGACTGTGTGGATCATAATAAACTGTGGAAAATTCTGAAAGAGATGGGCATACCAGACCACCTGACCTGCCTCTTGAGAAACTTATATGCAGGTCAGGAAGCAACAGTTAGAACTGGACATGGAAGAACAGACTGGTTCCAAATAGGAAAAGGAGTACATCAGGGCTGTATATTGTCACTCTGCTTATTTAACTTCTATGCAGAGTACATCATGAGAAATGCTGGACTGGAAGAAGCACAAGCTGGAATCAAGATTGCCGGGAGAAGTATCAATAACCTCAGATATGCAGATGACACGACCCTTATGGCAGAAAGTGATGAGGAACTAAAAAGCCTCTTGATGAAAGTGAAAGAGGAGAGTGAAAAAGTTGGCTTAAAGCTCAACATTCAGAAAACGAAGATCATGTCATCTGGTCCTATCACTTCATGGGAAATAGATGGGGAAACAGTGGAAACTGTCAGACTTTATTTTTTGGGGCTCCAAAATCACTACAGATGGTGATTGCTGCCATGAAATTAAAAGACGCTTACTCCTTGGAAGGAAAGTTATGACCAACCTAGATAGCATATTCAAAACCAGAGATATTACTTTGCCAACAAAGGTCCATCTAGTCAAGGCTATGGTTTTTCCAGTGATCATGTACGGATGTGAGAGTTGGACTGTGAAGAAAGCTGAGAGCTGAAGAATTGATGCTTTTGAACTGTGGTGTTGGAGAAGACTCTTGAGAGTCCCTTGGACTGCAAGGAGATCCAACCAGTCCATTCCAAAGGAGATCAGTCCTGGGTGTTCACTGGAAGGACTGATGTTGAAGCTGAAACTCCAATACTTTGGCCACCTGATGTGAAGAGTTGACTCATTGGAAAAGACCCTGATGCTGGGAGGGACTGGGGGCAGGAGGAGAAGGGGACGACAGAGGATGAGATGGCTGGATGTCATCACCGACTCGATGGACATGAGTTTGGATAAACTCCAGGAATTGGTGATGGACAGGGAGGCCTGGCGTGCATGGGGTCGCAAAGAGTCGGACACGACTGAGCAACTGAACTGAACCGAACCATCATCACAATCAAGATATAGAACATTTTCATCATCCCCAGATTTCCTTGTGTACCACTGCAATTTCCTTCCTCCGCTCCTAGCCCCTGGCAAGCACTGAAATGAATTTTATGCTTATAATCTTCTCTTTTTTAGAATGTCATGTAAGTGGATTCACATGTCTGGCCTCTTTCATTATTCTGGCCTATTTCATTATTCAATATTCCAATATTTAGGTTCTAAAATTTATTTGAATTTTATATTCAATACTGATATACATGATATATACATATTTAACACATATATTTAAAATGCTGAATAATATATCTACATTTGTTTTAATACTGGGAAACATTTAAACCTACCTACACAGCTAGATTCCTTAAATGTGACCTGATAATAATTAGATAAAGTGAATACCCCATGAAGATGCCCCATTTTCTAATTTAAAAAATATCAGTTAATTATAAAGATGTTGGGTTACAAGAGACCTCCAAGAAAGTTCAAAGAGGTATTCATTAAATACTGAAAAAGTATGGAACAGGGAATAATGAGAGACAGCCTCCTCCCCTTCTGTCAGAGGCTGAGATCAGAAATGCCTTCTTGGGGTTTGAGAGAGAACACTTTTTATAGGTAAAATCAATGGAAAAAACTTTAATAAGAAAGATATCCAGTGGGCTTCCCTGGTGGTCCAGTGGTTAAGAATCTGCCTTCCCATGCTGGGGACGCAGGTTTGATCTTCGGTCGGGGAACTAAGATCACCTGTGCCAGGAGCAGCTAAGTCCCACGCACCACAGCTACTCAGCCCATGCACTCTGGAGCCCATTCACCACAACCAGAGGGGAGCCCACACACTGGAGCAAAGGGCCTCCAGCCCACAACTTAGATCCTGCGTGCTGCAACTGAGATGCCGCCATGCAGCCAAAAACAAAGCAATTAAATAACTTTTTAAAAAAGAAAGATATAGAAGCAGGCCACCTGATAATCTCAATAGTGATGTATCATTGAAACGTGCTGACACCCTAGAGTTCACCACTGCATGAACAGAAGTCGCTGTGGATGTGGGGTCCCTGCTCCCCACATCCAGAGGCTTTTCTGGTTGGTTGTTTCCCTGGGCCATGATGCATTTGTAGAACATGCTTGAGATCTGTCTTTAGATTTCTGATCAGAAAAAAGATCTTGTGCAGGGGCTCCCCTCGTGGTCTAGTGGTTAATAATCTGCCTGCCAACACAGAGGTCGTGGGTTCAATCCTTGGTCTGGGAAGATCATACCTGCAGAGGGCTAACTAAGCCAGAGCACCACAATGACTGAAGCCCGAGCACCTAGAGCCTGTGCTCTGCAACAAGAGAAGCCCTTGCATCGCAATGAAGAGTAGCACCCGCTGGCTACAAATAAAGTCCATATGCAATAAAGACCAAGTACAGCTCCAAATAAAAATTAATTGTTTTTAAAAAGAAATAGTTCTTGTGTTAAAAATAAAATGTTCTTTTAATGCAAGGTCTAGGCTTTGGATAAGATCAACGCAGAGAAAGAGGAGAGGAAGAAGCTCCCACTCGGTCAGCTAGACAGTGTACTTTCTGGGCTGTCTTTCCATACTCTCCTTACTGAATTCTTCAAGATCCCACTCAAATATTTCCTCTTTTGTGCCCCCATCATGACCTGACCCCTAACGCAAGGCAGAATTGGACCTCTTATAACACTTGCACATAGAGTTACCACATTTTATGACAATTTGGTTTTTTTAAATATTTTGTGTATATATATCATACGTGATCTGCCTGCAATGTGGGAAACCTGGGTTCACTCCCTGGGTTGGGAAGATTCCCCTGGAGGAGGACATAGCAACCTACTCCAGTATTCTTGCCTGGAGAATTCTTATGGACAGAGGAGCCTGGTGGGCTACAGTCCATGGGGTCGCAACAAGTCGGACACGACTGAGCAGCAAAGCACAGCACATATTACGTGCTATGTCCTAACCCTTTATCCGTAGATCCTGACATTAAACCAAATGCTTGCCCCTTACAATATATGATGTGCCACATGAAACAGACCTACCTCAATTAGACTTTGGAGAACCAAGCACTGGACTGTGCAGATGAAGAGCTAGTCTCCATTTTAATTTGTGTATCAGGCTTCATGTTTCCTACCAGTTTGCCAAGCTTTTGACCTAGATTCCTTCTCTGAGCCTATTTGCTTGGTCCAAGTGCAAACATAATTCCTGCTCTGACCCAGATCCACTGCTCCTACTTGTTTCAGCTCAGCAGGGTCTCCTGCTTTGGCCTCATCTATGAAACCTGATGTGTGACTAAGGCAACCCTGGGGAAGAGCCAGGTGGGGCAGGCTGGCACTGCGAGGTCCCAGGGTGACATCCGACTCTCCTGGATGTCTGCAAGGCCACTGGGTGGGCCAACTGGAGTACACTTTCACGGGCTCCAGTATACACCATGCTGCCTGCAGCGAATCCTGAGGTAGGGAGCAGGTGCAGATGGGGGCCAGAGTGGAGCCTGGAAGGAGCTGATTGGTCGGTCAGGATGTCTTGCTTGCCCCTCTGTCTGTTAACATCCCACGAAAGAGGTCTGGATGAGACTAGAATAAGTGTGTAGGGGAAAGGAAAAGCAGATACATGTAGGTTCTAGCAAGGTTAAGGGATGAATTCTGTTTAGAACCAATTGCATGGACATGTGTGCATTCTCAGTCACTTCATTCATGTCTGACTCTTTGCAAGCCCATGTGCTGTAGCCCCCCAGGCTCCTCTGTCCATGGGGAGTCTCCAGGCAAGAATGCTGGAGTGGGTTGCCATGACCTTCTCTAGGGGATCTTCCCAACCCAGGGATCGAACCCAGGTCTCTGATGTCTCCTGCATTGGCAGGTGAGTTCTTTACCACTAGCACCATCTGTGAAAGAGTTAGAACCCATTAGGGCTTTTTTATTTCTCCTAGTGGGTTGACAAGGCTGCCCCCAAAGATATATCTATGTCCTAACTCCTGTGAATTTGAACCTATTTGGAGAAAATTGTCTTTGCAGATATAATTAGGTTAAGGATCTCAGGATGAGGTCTTCCAGAATTTAGGGTGAATCTTAAGTCCTATGACAGGTGTCCTTAATAGACATGGGTAGAGGAGGATTTGTGACAGAGATGCAGAGAGGGAGAAGGCCACATGAAGATGAATACAGAGACTGGAGTGATGCTGCCACAAGCCAAGGAATGCCTGGAGTCACCAGAAGGTGGAAGAGGCACAGAATTCTCTCCCAGAGTTTTCAGAGGGAGATGGCCCTGCCAGTACCTTGGTTTCAGACTTCTGATTCCAGAGCTGTAAGAGAACAACTTTCTATTGTGTTAAGCCACCACGTGCGGGGTACTTTGTACAGCAGTCCAGGAAAATTAATACACTCCTCCTTTGTTCACTTATGAGAGAAATAGACATGCATTTGAATGTTTAGGTCTATGAGGAAGGTTTTAAGAGCATTAAGGAAAGAAGACAAAGCACAAGGAAGAGACTGGCTCAGAATCACACAGAAAAAACTCCTTTTCTCCCCCAAACATCAGTAGAGACCCAAAGCATCCATTGGAAGAAAGTTTCTATTATTCCATTAAGTTCACCCTAAGAAAGTATTGAGTTGGCCAAAATGTTTGTTCAGGTCTTTCCATTACATCTTATGAAAAGCCCAAAAGAACTTTTTGGCCAACCCAATTATCTTCCACTTACAAAGGAAGTGATGATAATAGAAATATTAATAATAATTACAGGGAGTATGCCATATGTTAGGCACTAAATCAAGTGTTCTGCATATATCCTTTTTTTTTTTTTTTTCTGGTGAGGCTCGGGATAATTAGGTATACCTTTACATTGTACTTAGGGCTTCCCTGGTGGCTCAGTGATAAAGAATCTGCCTGTCCATGCAGGAGACACAGCCTCTATCCCTGGGTAGGGAAGATCCCCTGGAAAAGGAAATGGCAACTCACTCCAGTATTCCTGTCTGGGAAATCCCATGGAGAGAAGAACCTGGAAGGTGACAGTCCATAGGGTCAAAAGAAGTCAGACACAACTGAGTGACTAACACTTTTACTTTACATTGTACTTACTATATGCCAAGCCCTGTTCTAAGAATTTTACAATTATTAACTCATTCAGTCCTCATAATAACCCTGTGAAGGAGAAATTATTTCCATCTTACAGATGAGAAAAACCAAGGCCCAGAGGGAAAGTGTAGGAGCTAGAATTCAAATCCAGAAGTCTTGCCCCAAAGATTCTGCCCTTACCTAAAATTACCCGATGGCCATAGGTAAAGGAATAGCAGGTTCATTTGACCCAAATCCCATGTATATTCCATAGACTATACTGTATCTTAAGAAAAAGTGTGGAATCCCATTGTGAACAGTGGTCCTGTCCACATGACCAGCCCTGTCTGCCCTCTCAGTTACAGGTTCTGAAGCCAGAAAGGAATTCCTCCCTGTTGCTTACGTAATCCTGAGCACAACAGCCAATGTAGATGGAAGCTGAGACCTTCCTCCAGGCAGAGACTGGCACTGCCTTCAAGGGCCAGTCTCTGGGAGATTGGAGGAGAGCTCTAGCCACCTCCCCCCTTCCCCCTCCCCCATGCTGTCCTGGCCATGTTTACCCAGTTGTGTAACTGAAAATTGTACTGTTTCAACAAATATTTACCAGGCATTTACTGCATGGTCTGCAGTGTGGCAGATGGGATAAAGGCCAAGACCTAGGCAAAGCATGCACGGTCTCCAACTCAGAATGACAGGTGCCGTCAAGGGAAAATAATAGTAACAGCCAATATTTGCAGAGTATTTGTTATGCTCTGGTCATTATATTGGGTTGCCCAGAAAGTTCTTTGGGCTTTCCTATACGATGTTACAGAATATCCAAAAGAACTTCCTGGTCAATCTAATACAATCCTGGGCTTCCCAGGTGGCTCAGTGGTAACAAATCCGCCTGCAATGTTGGAGGCCTGGGTTTGATCCCTGGGTGGGGAAGATCCCCTGGAGAAGGAAATGGCAACCCACTCCAGTGTTCTGACCTGGGAAATCCCATGGACAGGGGAGCCTGGTGGGCTACAGTCCATGGAGTAGCAAAGAGTAGGACAAGACTTAGCAACTAAATAACAGCAACAGGGGAGAGTATGGTCGGGTTCCGGAGGCGGTTATCTCTTTAAGCCTCTCAATTTTTCTCCGCTTGAGAGGCTATTTCATGGTCCAGGCATGAGGAAACAGTAGCTTGGGAGACACAGCAGTAAGGAAGAGACGTGGGGAGATTTGGTGTGAGGAGCCTCAGATCTTGGTGATGTTTTTATTTAGAGATTAGGAACAAGAAAGGGAGAACAAAGGGTCAAAGACAGGCACTGGGGGCTTCCCTAGTGGCTCAGTGGTAAAGAATCCAACTACCAATGCAGAAGACACAGGTTCAATCCCCGATCTAGGAAGATCCCGTGCACCACACCTATTGAGCCCGTGGTTTAGAGCCAGAAAGTCACAACTACTGAGCCCACGTGCTACAACTATTGAAGCCCAGGCACCTAGAGTCCATGCTCTGCAACAAGAGGAGCCACTGCAATGAGAAGCCCACGCCCTGCAACTAGAGAGCATCCCCTGCTTGAAACAGCCAGAGAAAGCCCGAGCAGCAACGAAGACCCAGCACAACCAAAGGAAAAAAAAAAAAAAGATGGGCGTGGGAGTTCTTCACACTTCTTGTAGTGATATCTGCACACCCTGCAGTTTTATCTTCAGCAGCTTAATGAAGAAAGTGTTAGCTGCTGTGTGTCCAACTGTTTGTGATCCCATGGACTCTTAGCAAGCCCACTAGGCTCCTCTGTCCATGGGATTCTCCAGGCAAGAATACTGGAGTGGGTTGCCATTCCCTTCTCCAGGGGATCTTCAGACCCAGGGATTGAACCCAGGTCTCCTCCATTGATGGCAGATTCCTTAATTGTGAACCACCAGGGAAGCCCACTTTCTTTCTCTTTCACTATAGTTTCATTTAAATAGAGGCAAAAGAAAAATTTAGTTCCACTCTTTGCAGTGTCAAAAAGATGATGATGAAGAAGTTATAAAAAAAGAGATTAATTTTGGGGGGAAAGAGGGGTGGGGTGGAGAAGGAAATGGCAACCCACTCCAGTATTCTTGCCTGGAGAATTCCATGGACAGATGAGCCTGGTGGGCTTCAGTCCATGGGGTCCAAAGAGTCGGACACGACTGAGCGACTATCACTTGGGGGAAAATCCCCCATCTCCACTCCACACATTCTTCCCTCTAAATATTGCTCTTTAGGTTAATTGATTGGCTTTGTTGAAATAACCACATTTAGGTATTAAAGGAAATATATATTTAGAGGCTTAGGAAATTACACCAAGGGATTTTTCCATGCTTTGGGCAATGGGAAGCATAGCCACCCGGCATGCTAAATTTTGCAAAAGGAACTTTGTGGCTGGCTTCACCTTGGCCCTACCTCTTCTAAACAGAGTCAGGAGATGGCAGCAGTCGGAAATGGTCCCACTTTCCTGTTGCTCTGATTGGCTGGCTCGCAGTTCACCTCATATTCTTGGCATAATGACTGTGTTGTGGGATCTGACAGTTGCGACATCTAATCTGCCTCAAAGACTTTCCTCATGTCCAGGGAGTTCCACGGGACCTCCCTTAGTCTGCTGTAAGATCTAACCACAACCTTAATTAGTAGTCTTGGGAGAACCAGAGAGACGGTCTCCCACACCATGACTGTCCACTCAGCCCTGAATGAACAATTCAGCTCTTTACAGCTAACTCCCAAACAAGTGTCAAGCCCCAAGCATGAGTAAACTAATTCTGTGCTTTGCACAACACAGCCCAGGCATGCCACTCCTATTTTGCTTCTTAGGCAGCGTTTTACACTTATTTGCAGCCTGAGTAAAACTTTCTCTGGTATCTTCTCTGACTCACAAGAGCACCAACTTAATCCACAGTAATAATAGAGTATTCTATTTAGCTGTACTTGTGGAAGAGGCAGCATCAAGGTTGCTTAGCAGCAGACATTGGTTTATTAAAAACAACTGTCTGTCTGGGAGGAAATCACCTCCTCATTTTCCTATGGATTCACGTCTTCCATGTGATTGTTAACTGAATTGCTAAAAAGAGTTTCTCTTTGGATGTGAAGGGAGTGAGGGTGGGGGGGAAACTGAAGAGCAAAATGGCCAGGAAAGACTCAACATTAGAAAGAAGTTGAGATGCCTTGAAGCAATTAGGGGGACTATATTTCCCCTGTCTAAAAAGTCAGAGGACCTCAGCACAGCTGTGTGTCCCGTGCTCTGCCATCGGGTTTCAAGTGAGCTCCAGCAGGAGGAGGGAAAATCTCAGAGAGGGAGAAGGGGCAGCTCAGCGGGGACTTGAGGAAATCAAGCTAGGAAAGGATGCAGACTTGAGTTATCACCTCTGACCCCAAGGACCAGAAGTGCCAAACTCATTTTGTTGGACTTCTTAGACTAACAGTTAACAGTTACGCTCACGGGGCTGGGAAGGTATGGAAAATGGTAAAGCTACTTGTGTCAGGGGGTGGAGAGGGAGAATCATTGACGTTTATTGGACGATTGTCATGAGCTGCCACTTTTTAAAGCGCTTTTGGTACATAAAAATAATTGCTATTAGTTTAACATTGTCTTAAAAGATGAGAAACCAAGACTTTGAGAGGTTAAGTTCATGAATTTGGTACTTTGGCCACCTCATGCGAAGAGTTGACTCATTGGAAAAGACTCTGATGCTGGGAGGGATTGAGGGCAGGAGGAAAAGGGGACGACAGAGGATGAGATGGCTGGATGGCATCACCGACTCAATGGATGTAAGTTTGAGTGAACTCCAGGAGTTGGTGATGGACAGGGAGGCCTGGCGTGCTGCGATTCATGGGGTCGCAAAGAGTCGGACACGACTGAGTGACTGCACTGAACTGAACTGAACTGAAGGAGCAGGGATGGGATCTGAACCCTGACAACCAATATTCCTATCCACTTTACCAGGTAGGCCCTCAGTTATCAGATAATTGGGACCATGGTGTATATTGTGGTCCTCAACTGTCAGATCTTCCCATTTTTTCAAGCTTCTCTGAATTTATCAATGAGAAAATTCTGAATTTTTTAATTGTTGGAAATATCTTTTTAATGTTTTTGTAAAACTAATTTCAGGTTAGCAATTGAATGCAGATTGAAAGGGATCGAGGATTACTTCCTGCCCAAATTCATTAGGTCATTGCTCACACTACAGCCCCATTTACATGCTGGGGAAGCCTGTACCAAGGAAGCAGAAATGGAAACAGGAACCTACACACTCCCGTCCCATTGCAGGAAGTGCCCTTTGGGGAAGCACTGAAACATTAAATCATCAGAGGGAGTTTATTCACCTAGGCTTTGCTAATTTCACCAGAAACCTAGGGGAATTGTGGATTTTAGATTTGCAATGGAGTAGAGTCTAGACCTGTGGTTTAGACCACACTGCCATGATCCCATAGTTCAAAGAGGTCAGAGAAAGCTGTGATGCTGACTAGGATGGATCAAGTCCTAGGACACTGAGAACCAGGTAGACCCATGATAGAGACAAAGGAAGTCTCACTTCCCGTATCAGAGGAAAACTTCTCATTATGGACAGTCACCGTTTAGAAAACATTTTTATGTAGAACAACAGCTTGCAGATTGACATGCATTTGAACACAATAGTGTGGCATTTGAGCAGCCTTATGCAATCTTGGGAGGCAGGCATCAGAGTTCCTATTCTCTCCATTCTATAGATGAGAAAACTGAGCTTTCAAGTAGTTTAGGTCACAGAGCTGAGTCTTGGACTCTGTTCTCTTGAAAGTGAAAGTCGTTCAGTTGTGTCTGACTCTTTGCAACCCCAGGGACTATACAGTCCATGGAATTCTTGAGGCCAGAGTACTGGAGTGGATAGCCTTTCCATGAATCTCTGGAAACTCTACAGAGAGGGGGGGAAGGGGTGTCAGTGGGGTCTTATCACTGAGCAGCCATCTCAGAAGCTGGAGCCCTAGGCATGGAGCATTAGGGACCCCTGAAACATAGACTGGAGCAGAGGCCTGGGGTTGTGAATGCCATGAATGTTGGGGCACCAAAGAGGTACATTAAGGACTTGCCTAGTGGTCCCGTGGCTAAGACTCTGAGCTTTCAATGCTGGAGGCCCAGGGTTCAATCCCTGGTCAGGGAACTAGATACCACATGCTGCAACTAAGATGGAAGATCCTGAGTTCCACAATTAAGACCCAGAGTGGCCAAATGAAATAAATAAATACATACTTTTGAAAAAAGAGATACACTAGATTTGGGGCTTCCCTGGTGACTCAGACGCTAAAGAATCTGCCTGCAATTCAGGAGACCCAGGTTCTATCCCTGGGTGGGGAAGATCCCCTGGAGAAGGAAATGGCTATCCATTCCAGTATTCTTGTCTTGAGAATTCCATAGACAGAGGAGTCTGGCAGTCGGATCAGACAGGACTGAGCAACTAACACACTTTTCCAACACACACTAGATCTGAGGGCAATCTGTGTGTGTGCCCTCTGCTGGGGCTGTGTCCCTGTGGTCACATCTCCAATCTGATCACTGCTCGTCTCCCTCATCCTGATTATTCCCGGCTGGTGCTCTGGGATGCCATTGGAACAGAAATGATCTCAGAGTCCTGAGAGGACTCATAGTTTTCTGCTGTGTGCTACCACATGAAGCAGGATGATATTGTATCACTTTTGATGCTGTTTAGATGGCTTGTCCACTATAGATGTTTATTCCACGAGTAGACCTGTAATATATTCTTATACATCTGAATTTAATTAAGAACTTTTATCTCGCTGGCATGGGTGTGTGTTTACTGTTTCTGGCCAGTTCAGACAAAGAAGTTGGAAGACAGATTTTTGAATTGTGGGCTAATTTCCCCGATCTTTTAAACCTCGGGCCCCAGCTCTGAGATGGAGATTTATGATCTTGACAATGCTGTCTTCAACCACTCTCTGGTCACCAGGGAGAACAGAGAGCAACTGCTCCCAGGAGTCAAAGTTGTCCCCTGCAACATCACCGGGATCCTCAAGGGATTCAGAGGATGGCTTAACTTTCAATATTCAGAGGATCTGGGTGCCAGGATCACCCCAGCTTTTCTTAATCATCTCATGACTTGGGAGGGCTGGTGATGAGATTCAGCCTTCTGTACTGTGGTCCATTTCTGATGAGTTTGGTCTTTGGAGCTTCAAAGGGCATTGTGGGCTCTACTTTTTGTGTTCCAAAAGGACTCAGACCAGAAGCTCATGTATTGGGTTGGCCAATAATTTCGTTCCCATTTTTCCATTGAATCTAATAAAAAGCCCAAACGAACTTTTTGGCCAACCCAATACTATTTGTGCTGTAGTTTCTCTGTTTAGCAATACCTCATGTTTGATGCTGATACTGTTTAAAAATAATTGAAGGTTCAGGAACACTGACAATGGTTACCAAGGGCACTTCTCACAGCCCTTGCCTCTCTGCATATGTGATGGCCACATCAGCTGCACCCTTTAATCGCCTTGCAAGTGCTCACCCCAGCTGTTGGCTCAGACTTAAACATCCAGGTTAGGGAACATTGCCTCTCTGGTGCCTGCAGTAATTAGGAGACTAGGGCTCTCTTGAGATTCTGGACTTCATTTAGGGTGGAGAGTTTGGGAAGCAGGGATGAGGGGACGGCAGCATCAATCTGTCCATCTCTTCACACATCGGTCCAGTCCTCTCTTACCTAGTGATTGGGTACCGTGTGTGTGCCGTGTGCTAAGTTGGGTGCTGTGCATTCAGTGGTGAACAGAGAAGACCCCCATCTCGAGGAGCAGCTTCTGTTTCAGTAGAGCAGCCCGAGGAACTTCATCTGCTATTACTTCAGGTGTGTTCATTGCCAAGCGTCCGTAGGTGTCTAGGGACTTCATTAAAGTTTTGGACCTCAGTAAGCTCTGTATCCTCTCTGCTCCTTTGGAACCCCGCCCTTGGGTGGGCTGGGCCCTCAACGTGCCACCGTCAGCACTTTCCAGATGGGGAGGGCCTCCAATGACTGTGTCATCCCCAGCTCTGGCCACAGAGGCTTCATCACAGAGGGAGGTTGAGCTGTGAACATGTTGCTAGGCTGTGGCTTTTTTTTTTTTTTTTAATAAACGAGGCTTGGGCTTAATTTAGAAATCTGCTTTTGCTTTTTCTTTCTTTTTCCCCAGCATCATCTGGCTGTCTGGCACTGTCAGAGAATTGCATTTCTGACCCAAGTAGAGCTCCTGAGCGTATGGGGGCAGGAAAGAGTTTGGGGAGAGGACTGACGCCAGCCCAGGCTGCCTCACGGGGAGGTGGAAACACGTGGGCCTGCTATTAGCATCCTGTTCGGGTTTTGGACGAGTGTCATTTGTGACACCTACATAGTCCTCTCTTGGAACAAGAGGATTCAAAGCAGCCCTGGTGCGAGCGCCTCTTCTGCTAACCACACCCCGGCATACAGCGGAACAGAAGGCAAAGCTGCACGAAAGAGGGCCAGAGTCAGGTGCCAGAAGCAGACGACATCCAGGCTTTCAGCTCTTTGGATGCAGCTATTTCAATAAAGTCACTTTTTGTGCAGCTATTTTAACATGAGGATATTTTGATTTGACCTAAAAATTCAGCCAATAAATGTTAGTTTTTCAGCACAGGGAATATAGCCAATATTTTATAATACCTTTAAATGGAGTATAGTCAATAAAAGGTCTTCCCAGGTGGCTCATGGGTAAAGAATCTGCCTGCCAATGCAGGAGATGCAGAAGACGTGGGTTCAATCCCTGGGTTGGGAAGATCCCCCTGGAGTAGGAAATGGCAACTGATTCCAGTATTCTTGCCTGAAAAATTCCAGCAGGAATTTTTTGACAGGAAAAATTAGACAGAGAAGCCTGGCGGACTCCAATCCACAGGGTCACAAAGAGTCACTCACAAAATCTATAAAAATAATTGAATCAGTGTGTTGTACACCCGAAATTAATACAACATTGTAAATCAACTATACTTCAATAAGAAGTAAGTTTAAATAAATGATGAGTAAAATGGGCATTTTATACTCCATCGGTGAGTTTTACCCTAACCCTGAGATTTGCTCTATTGCCAGTCCTACCTCTAGGCATTACGGTGTATGGATCTAGTACAGGTAAGGGAAAAGTGTGGTTGAAGTTCAAAGTGGGAGCAATATCAGGATCAGGTTATGGTCCAGGAAGGAGTGAATGTCAGGAATAAGGTGCCCATAAGAACTGGAAGCAGATCAGGAGTAGAGAAGCATTGAGAGGTCTCTAAAGTCAATGAAAGGGTCAATCCAACTGAAATAGAAGAGTCAGAGGTTGAGTGAGGGCTGGGGAATTGTTTAGAAACATAAAATTCTGTGAGCTTGCATTTTGGCTTGCTTGTTTTGAGGCTGTGTTAGAACAGCTGCATGAAATTGTTGGGCAAGAAAATAGTTCACTTAGGATTCAGAACAGCTCATTTTGGCTCCTCCAAGGGAAGAGTCTGACTCATAAATGTCTATGCATTTCACTCAAGGGCTTGTTTGAACCTTAATTTCTCCATATACCAGGCAGGTGATTGTGTCTACCCTTCCTCTCTCCCCACCTGTGTTCTTCCTCCAAGAGACAGAACTCAGAATGAGCCAGCAGCTCGTAAACTCCTTCGAGGCATTTGGAGAAGATGCTTGCGTAACTAGTGGGCAACTAGTCTGAATGAGTGCCCCATGAGTCAAGGGTTTCCGAGTCGGGCAAGCGTAGCCGTCCCTGCCGGGTGATTCATGTGGACACAACGATGCCTTTGGTTGGAATGTACACTGTTGGTGATGAATCTGTTCTTGCCAGTGCACAGAATTCCATCTTTATCCAGATGCTATCAGCGTGAGGCTTCCCAGGTGGCGAGTGGTAAAGAACCTGTCAGTGCAGGAGACGTAGAGACATAGGTTCCATCCCTGGGTCAGGAAGATCCCCTGGAAGAGGAAATGGCAGCCCACTCCAGTATTCTTGCCTGGGAAATCCCATGGACAGAGGAGCCTGGCAGGCTACAGTCCATAGGGTGGCAAAAAGAGTCGGCCGTGACTTAGGGATTTAACAACAAAATCAGCGTGAGGAGTGTACACACGAGCACTCAGAGATTAGATGGGGGGAAGAGTTGAAAATAATCTGACAGTTGTTCCTGCCTCTAAACCTCCACTGTACAAAGAACCATGGCAGCATGTTTATGCCCAGCCATCAACTGCCCTTGGCCAGTGAAGAAATTTTTCCAAATTCTTCTGCCGTTTGTCAAACTTGCCAAAGTCCCTGGAGGCAGATCTGGTGTAACTGAAGGTGGAGGGAAGAGAGGACTTTCTCTGCCAGGTTTCCCTAGTTCCTGTGTTGATCTTTTCACATCACACAGTGAAGCCTCACGGAGGTGGGGATGGTGTGTCCTTCCAGGATTGGCGCAAGCAGGCAGCAGGTCTGCGGCCTCAGCTGCCAGAAGCTGACCTGGGGCCGCCACGTGGCTGGGCAGGGACCCTCCTCTGAGCCCTCAGAGTGGAGGCCAAGGGCAGGAAGAGCCCACGTGTCTCTGCATCTCGTTGACCCAGCCTCACCTCCAGGTGCTGGGCGCCCCATCCCTGCTCTAGGAGCCAAGACACCAACCATCTCCCTGGTACAGTTAATCTTCGTTTCTGCCACGAATCCATCTTTCTTTGTTACTACTCACCCTGCCCCTGGCTGCAGATTTCTGATGGATGCCTTTCTCAGGCGTTGTGTTTTGATTCTCTCCTCACATTTACTCCCAAGTGCCAAGAACAACTCTGTTCTGGCAGAAGGATGCTTTTGGCTTATAAACGAGAGGGAGCAGTAGTTTCTCTGCATGAGCATTCTTGGGATTTATGTGCAGATTAATTCTGGGCACTGTCTAGAGGCTCCTCCAGGTCTCCCCACTAAACAGCATGTTTCTGTTGCAGAGAATTACTTTGCGTTCACTGCTTGTAGCTGGAGGATGATAAGAGCTTTTCTTTCAGAGCCCAGTAGAAGGACTCAGCACCCTGTACTCCCCCAGACCTTGGCTGAGTCCACACTGAACAACAGGATGTGTATTGTTACCATGGTTACAGCTCCACACCTCGTCCCTAGTATTTGTGAGCTAAACCTTGAGACCTCTTCTGAAACCCTTGGTTTTTCCAGCCCTGGGCGGTGGGGGGAGGGGGTGTGTGTGTGTGGCATCACCCCTTGGTGCTGCCCTCCCTGAGCCACTGACAAGCCCTCTAGGATATATAGCCGGAGTCAGGTCCAACTGACGCTAGATTCTCTGTTGTCTTCGAGTCAGACTTAATGACACTTGCTAAGCACAGTAGATGCCCTTCTCGATAGTCCCCATCGTGGTTTGGGAAAAGTTGTGTTGCCTGATCTGCCGCTTTGTACAGTAATTCAGGAATTTGCTGCTGTACATAGAACTAAATTTAGAGACAGGAGGGGTCATGCCTCACCCAGGCAGTATGCAAGCCTTCCTGCCCTATCCTGTCCCCAGATGGGGGACTGCAACCTCCGAGAGTGGCCAAGTCCTAGATTTGCTCTGCCTGGATCTCCTGCAAACAAAGGCCTCATCCCGTCTAGACCAGAAGACATTCTCCCCTCCCAGAACAAGGTGCTGCCCTTGGGGGTGAGGCTGGGAGAGGTCGGCCAGCAAGACTCCCTGCCTTGGGGGCTAAAACCAAGACATGACCACAAGGCTGAACAAGAGCCACCTTAAGTATGAAGGTGCTTTCAGGGACACAAATTGGCTCCTTTGAGTCCCAACACAGCTCTTGGAGGTAAACAAGGCAGGTGTTATTACTTCGATTTTACCGATGGGGAAACTAAGTTTCAGAAAGTTTCATTAACTTCCTTAAGGTCTATAAAGCAAATCACCGGTGGACTTGAGAAACCTCAAATTCCTGACATCTGCTCCAGTTTTTTTTCCATGACTCCATGCTGCACTTCAGCAGGGCTTCAGCAAGCATCAAACGGCGCAAGTTCTGGCCCTTCCAGCTGGGCAGGGGCTGGCTGGAAGCTGGCATGGGCTTCCATCGGTGGGGCCAGGGCCCCGGAGGCTGTCAGTGCAGCTTCCACTCGCTGTACAGTGAGGCGAGGCTGCCTGCCTTGGAGGGGCTGAGACCGTTTAGGTGCTTGCTGTTTATGAGGCTGTAGTGAGAGGGATGGAATTGAAAGAGAGAAAGGTGGACCAAGGAAGAGAGTGTGTGTGTGCACTTGTGTGTGTACACACACACACCACACGCACAGAGCCTGCATTCACAGGTGAAGAACAGCTGCTCTGCTGTGATGGCCGTTGAAGACAAGTGGAATAGATCCCCTTGGAGGTCATCTGCTGCTCCTGGAGGGCACACTGTGGCTTCTTGCCTCAGGCTTCGGCAGCCCCCGCCTGAAGGGCTTCCTCTGGCCATGGGAATTTGTTGGGGTAAAGAATTCACCTGCCAATGCAGGAGACTTAAGAGATGTAGGCTTGATTCCTGGGTTGGGAAGATCCCCTGGAGAAGGAAATGACAACCTACTGGAGAATCCCATGGACAGAGGAGCCTGGCATGCTGCAGGCCTTGGGGTGGAGAGTTGGACAAGACTGAGCGACTAAGCATGCAAGCACCTGAGTGGGGCAGCCTAAAAAAGCCCCAGAGCTAATGGTCCTTATTGTTGTGGTTAGTCGCTCAGTTGTGTCTGACTCTTTGCAACCCCATGGACTGCAGCACGCCAGACTTCCCTGTCCTTCACTATCTCCTAGAGCTTGCTCAAGCTCATGTCCATCGAGTCGGCGATGCCATCCAACCATCTTATCCTCTGTCACCCCCTTCTCCTCCTGCCTTCAATCTTTCCCAGAATCAGGGTCTTTTCTAAAGAATCGGCTCTATGCATCAGGCGGCCAAAGTATTGGAGCTTAAGCACCTATCCTTCCAATGAGTATTCAGGGAGTTGATTTCCTTTAGGATTGACTGGTTTCATCTCCTTGCAGTGCAAGGGACTCAAGAGTCTTCTCCAGCACCACGGGCACTGGTTAAGACCCAATGAGGAATGGAGTTGGGGGGAAATGTCCCCAATTCCTTGCCTGTTGATAAGACAATTGAGGTGTTTTCGAGAAGGATCCCAGTGGGAGTGAACCCTAGTGCTCTGAGCAGCAACTTGCTTATAATGTCAACTTTTTGGCTCTTCCCTCTTATATCTTGCTTCCCAATCCTTCACTGTGTTTCTAGGAATCATCTCCCCCAAAAGCTCTGTGCAACCAGATTCCTGTTTCAGGCCTGAAAACTAAGACCGTGGGCTCCTAACAAGCTTCTGCCTCCCAGAAGTACCTTGTATATAGTGGGCTTTCAGCACAGCCAGGATCCTGCTGGAAGTGGCAGTGTGCATTTCCTGGCGGGCACTATTCCTTTTCAGTCATCAGATAGGCAGCCTGTGGTTCTGCTACAATGATGGAGTTCTTTAAGTTGGAAGAGTCTCTTTGCCTGTGTATCCAGGAAGGGCCCCTGAATCGGGGCTGTGTGGGGAAGAAACAGAGAACTGGGGTTGCAAAGAGTCGGACACGACTGAAATGACTTGGCATGAGTAGCGCCATAATCACTCCCTTTCCTGGGCAGGCCTGCGTCATCTTGCTCTTTGCATGCGTGTGTGCTCAGTTGCTCAGCCATGTCCAACTCTTTTTGACTCTATGGACTGTAACCCGCTGGGCTTCTCTGTCCATGGAATTCTCCAGGCAAGAATACTGGAGTGGGTTGTCACACCCTTCTCTGGGGGATCTTCCTTACCCGGGGATTGAATCTGCATCATCTGTGGCTCCTGCATTGCTAGCAGATTCTTTACCACTGAGCCCCCGGGGAAGCTCCGCATTGCTCTCTAAATTCCTCTTAATGCAGCAGCAAATCTCGGTAGCGTGGGAGGCAGAGCCAGGGCTCTCCAAGGGGGAGCAGCTCCTGGATGCCACTGAACCATGTGTCCTTCTGGGTTCCAGCAGACAGTGGATCCCACTGGCAACCAGGCAGACACGCGAAAGCAAGCGTGCGCTTCTAACATTTTGTAACGTGCCTCCCACAAAGCAGAAGGCACGCTTTCTCCTGCGTTGTTCCCTGCCTTGTTCTTGACATTTTTAATGTGCTGAGCTTACAGGCAACTCTGCATTCCTGCCACCACCCACTTGAATTGGCTCCTGGTTGCTCCAGGCCTGAGGATCCCAGCCATGTGCTACACCCCAGAGAACACTCTCCCACTCCCCAACCCCCTTTCTGGGCGAGCCTCCCTCCTCCTCACCTTGACATTTAGGGCCTGCTGCTTTTTCTCCTCTCCTCCTCCAATAAATCGGGGCCAGTCAAGTCTCACTGTACCCTTGGCAGGTCTAGGGCAGCTGCTGCTGGGATAAGGCGGCTTTGCTGCAAGCCTCCGATGAAAAGCAAACACAGCCCGTCTGCTCCTGTTGCCTGGCTTTGCAGCCGTGTGAAACCCGAAGCAGAAGGCCCAGCTTCCATTTCCAGGCCCTTGTCTGACCTGCCCAAAGCCGAGTGGAGCTTAAACCAGATCCAGCAATGCCGTCCCTCTCCTAGGTCCTTCCTAGTTTGCAGCCCAGATTGAGCTGCTGGTTGAGCTTGCTCGCCTTCAGCAGGGCTGGCGTGGAGCAGTGTCCTCAGCAGCCTAAGGATCACAGAGGCTGGGCCATTTCTGCCTGTCCCCCACAATCTCCCAGGGCCACATTCAGGGTGGGGCTTTTGTTCAGCCTGTGAGTGAAAGGGAAGCCTTTTTAGCCCAAAGTGTCAGACACTAAGCAATGCCTGAGGGTATGTATGTACAAGATGATAAAGTCATCAAATAGGTTACCAGGATGTATTGTACAATGTGGGGAACATAGCCAATATTTTGTAGTAACTGCAAAAGGAAAGTGACCTTTAAAAATTGTATACAATTAAAAAAAAATAGGGCAAAAGGAGAAAAAGGGACACAGAGTAAATGGGAAAAAGATGGGAAAGGAGGAAAAGCAGTCTACAAAGTCAGAGTGATGCGGAGGAGGGGCTGAGCACCACCCACAAGGCTTTGAGTGGCACCAATGCCATCTGTCACCCATCCCTGCTTCAAAGTGGCATCAGGAGCTGGTGAGTACATTCACTGGCTCCATAGAAAACACACAGCTCTGATTGTAGAACCATGTTGCCTCCAAGGGTCCTTGGAGTGGGCACAAGTGTGAACTTCCTTACTCAACCACAAGACCTCTTAACCTAAGGACTTTAAAATGCTTCAGAAAACATGAAACCACTTGTGTAAATGCAAGATGGTATGTGTTTTCCTCTGATCTCACTTTAAGACCTGAACACATACTATGTGAGCAAGCCTCAAGTTTCCTTTAAGAATACTTAGAAGATGGTTAAAGGCTTCGCTGGTGGCTCAGTTGGTAGAGAATCTGCCTGCAATACAGGAGACCTGGGATCAATCCTTGGGTTGGGAAGATTGCCTGGAGAAGGGAATGGCAACCCAATCCAGTATTCTTGCCTGGAGAATCCCATGGACAGAGAAGCCTGGCGGGCTATAATCCATGGGGTCGCAAAGAGTCAGACACGGCTGAGCCACTAACCCTTTCATTTCCAGGAGATTGTTAAAGGAAGAAACCATGACAGTTGTGTTGAACTGAGTGCCTGGCACATAGTAGGTGCTCAGTAGATGTCTGAAATCGAATGAGGGAAAGAATGAATATGAGAGACATACAAAGAAGACTATTTTAACAAGAAGATACTTGAATATTCAGCACTGACTCCTTTCCAACACATTTCAGGCCTTTCCTTCTGGGCCCCGAGGATCAAGGATAAGTGTGAGCTCTACATGAGTACTCACTGGTGAGAGCTGTGATCACACGTGTACACTGGAGTGAGGTGTGGACAGGGCACAGGGATGGGGATGGTTGACACCACCCAGGAGATTCTGCAGAGGTGTCTACCTATGTGGGTTCTGAGCCTACCCAGGAGACCTCCGCAGACAGACCACTTGGAAGACAGAACATGAGCATAAAGGGATGAAACAGCCTAATGTGTCAGATACCTGCATATTGCTGGGCAAATGGAAGGGGTGTGTATGTGTGAGAGAGAGAGAGAGAGTTGGGGTTGAGGGAAGGCAGGGGCAGCATAGAGAACCCTGAATGTCTCTGATAATCACCAGCTTCTGCGGATCACCAAAGATTTCAGAATGTCTTCCTTATGACCAACCACCAGCAACAGCAGTGCTGCTCTGGAGTGGCTAAGTCATGTCTGATTCTTTTGTGACCCTATGCACTGTAACCCGCCAGGCTTCCCTGTCTGTAGGGTTTTTCAGGCAAGAACACTGGAGTGGGTTGCTGTTTCCTTCTCCAGGGATCTTCCCGACCCAGGAATCGACTGCACTGGTAGATGGGTTCTTTACCACTGAACCACTTGGGAAGCCCCACTGGCAACAGTCGGTTTCACTTTTTCAAATCTTCCTGGGAAGCTGAAACTGCATGGATCAGCTGTTGCTTGCTCGCTGGGGGAGAGTGTGGGTGTCTCCATTCCTCCATAGGACAGCCCCCCCACCCAACCCAGCTGATGGTAGAGGGCTATGATCTCTGCCCTTCTAAGCACTCATGGTATTTGTGTGGTTTCTGGTCTGCATTCTCTGCGCTGAGCTACCTCTGGGCAAAATCTCCCTATTTTCTGAGTAGACTGAATACAACAGTGTTTTCCTGGAAGGATGGATGGATAAACAGATGGACAAGTGGATGCTGAGTCCTACAAAAGCCTTTAAGCCCCACCATTCTTCTTTAAGGGTAAAAAATTCATATTTCCATGACTACTTCTTTATTATTAACCCTGCAAGTCTCCCATGGGCCCAGAGCCCAGACAAAACCAGTCCAGAAAAGTCTCCAAAGAACTTAGCGAGAAGCCAGATCAAGGCTTATCAGAAGAGTGGCCAGCACAGGCCCTGAGACCTGGGAGGAAGAGGACAGGCTGGGAGCCTCTGTGGTCACTCAGGCTCCTGGACCCCTGGCAGTGCCAGCAGAAGTGGGCCCAGTGCTGGAACACCATGAACACTTCTGCTTCAGGATGCCCTGGAAGCAAGAGGATTCAATAAAGCCCAAAGCAGAGCAGATAAACAGCAATTCTGGGAGAGAACAAGATGGCGGAGGAGTAGGTGGACGTGGAACACATCTCTCTCCACGGATACATCAGGAATACACCTTCAGACACAGAGGTGCATGCAGAACACCAGCTGAGAGTGGACAGGAGTACCTGACCGGCGGAAAAGAATATATACAGACTCAAAACTCGGTAGGACGAAGGAACTAGGGGGAAAAACAGGAGTGTTAGTAGGACTGGACCTGCCCTCGGCAGGTGGGGGAACTCAAGCAGGAGTCTGATCCCCACATCGGCAATTGTCTGAGTCAGAGGAGAAACATTTAAGGCTGAGAGGGAAAGAGCTGAGCTGTGGCGGCCTAAATGGAGTGAGAATCAGACAGTCCTTGCCACAGCCATACATACCCTGGACAGGGACGCAGGTCCCCTGGAAGGTGCAGCAGCTGGGAGCTGGAGTTTAGGGATTGTGGAGCAATCCCAGGGAGAGGGCTGCTGTTGACGGCAGAGAGACGGATCAAGGGGATGTGAAGGAGGATATCATGCTGGAAAATGCCTGTGGAGCAGAGCTGGGCAGCCATGGAAGCAAGGCAATACTGCTGAGTCATGTGTAGCCATCACCATAGTGTTTCTCTCCCCACATGCCAGCATGGGCAGCTGAACAATAGAGGCTGGCCCATCAAACGCCTGATGCACTGAACTACAGTGTAGAACCCCACACAGGGTGCCCCATAAGTGCCTGACATGCTGATCTACAGCATAGGACCCCAGGTGGTGGCCCCTCTATGTGCCTGATGCCACAAACAACAGAGAAGGACCCAGGCAAGGAAGCCCTCTAAGTGCCTGAACAGGTGGGGCTGTGGAGAAAGACTGGCCAAAGAGGTCTTCTGATCACCAGCTACGAGATGCTTGAAAATAGACCCTAACAGGGCCATAACTGTGGTGTTGGGGAAGACTCTTGAGAGTCCCTTGGACTTCAAGGAGGTCTAACCAGTCCATCCTAAAGGAGATCAGTCCTGGGTGTTCATTGGAAAGACTGATGCTGAAGCTGAAACTCCAATACTTTGGCCACCTGATGTGAAGAGTTGACTCATTGGAAAAGACCCTGATGCTGGGAGGGATTGGGGGCAGGAGAAGGGGACGACAGAGGATGAGATGGCTGGATGACATCACTGATTTGATGGACATGAGTTTGAGTGAACTCCGGGAGTTGGTGATGGATAGGGAGGCCTGGCGTGCTGCGATTCATGGGGTCACAAAGAGTCGGACACGACTGAGCGACTGAACTGAACTGAACTGAACTGAGGGCCATAACTCCTGTGGCGGAGGCAGTCTGTGTCCCCACACACTTGGCACCACCAGGGTCCCTCCAAGCTAAGCAATTGCGCCACCTTCACATTCAACTCTCACTGGGGCAGAGCTGCCACAGGCAAAAAAATCTTGCTTCTATGCACGCAGGGTCGCTTCGGTCATGTTCAGTTCTTTGCGACCCTGTAGACTGCAGCCTGCCAGGCTTCTCTGTCAGGGAGGGTGTTCCCCAGGCAAGAATCCTGGAGCATATTGGCCAATACTGGTTGCCATACCCTTCCAGAGCACTATATTTCCTGCTGCCCTAGCCGCCAACTCCCCTGAGTACCTGGTGCTGCCAGAACGCTTGTGACCCAAGCAGCTGCACCACCTCCACACCTGGCCCTCACAGGGGCAGGCCCAAGTCCTCCAGGGCAGCCTCAGGAGCAAACCCCAGTGAACAGCCCATATCCAGAGGTGGAAATAAAACCACAGTTGAAATCCAGGGGCAATGTGGCTGAGGAAGAAGACCCAAAACATTCCCACCAGCTGTACAAGCTACAGATTAAATTCACATGATCAACTAGGCAGACTCTGTGTCTATGGATTATATAAAAGGACACTGAGAGCTGCCACAAAAGAATGCACACTAGTTCTGATAGCTGTGGACATTGGAGGCAAGAACACACAGGAGTAGAAGCAGATTAGAATCTGAGCTGCCCCCACAACAGGTCCAGAGATCAGCACAGTGTTAGAGGGCATCCTAGGGAGGTGAAGTGGACTGTGACTCCCAGTGAGGGAAAGGACTCTGACAACAGTGACTCAAGAAAAACATTTATTACTCTTATGCTGTGACTTGTTCTGTAGATTCTTTTGGATTTTTTTCTTTTTCCCCTCCTTTTTTCCACCTCTGTTGTAGTTGATTTTATTGGCACTATGAAATCTAATTAAGCTTTTGAGCTTTTTTTCTTTTTTCTCAGCACATTTTTTATTATTGTTATAAACCCCTGCCTCTATGTTGGGCTTCTGCAGTTTTGTGGCGTTTTCTCTTTTTTTGTTTGTTTTTAATTTTAATTTTTAAACCTATTATTATTTTCTCTACATTTATTCATTTGTTTGCTTTTTCTGCTATTCTTTTCACCTTGCAGTTAATCTTTAATATATATTCCCGACTTGGCACCTTCCTTTCATTTTGCTTTCTGGTTTGTGCTTTAGTCAGTTTTGTCCTTAACAGGTAAAAGTAATCTTTTATTTCCTTTGTTCATCAGGTCAATCTATTGTACTTTATTTTAGTTGGACTGTTTTGACTTTGCATAAGGCTGTATATGTGTATATTGCACTATTTTAATCATTATTTGCCAGATTTAGTAACTGCCATTTCTCTGGGGTCCATCTTTGGTTTCTCCTTCTTGGGTACTTGTTTTAATCTCACTCAATGCCATTACAAGCCACTAGTGGAATTTTCATTCCTGACCAGAGATAAAGCCCTGAGCCTTCAGAATAGGGGCACTGACTCCAAGACCCTAGACCACCAGAGAACTAACCCTAGGGAGTATCAAATAGTGAGAACTCACGCAAAGGAAACCACTTGAAAACAAGTCCCGACATCACCCAACCACCAGTAGCACCTGTGCACCCTCATCTAAACAACAAACAAAACAACACAAACCAGTCATCAGCAGGCAGGATACCACCTCACTCAGCCTGCCCATCAGAGGAAAGACAAACAAACAAAAAACTCAACACAAATCTCACCCCATAGGAAGCTTACACAAACCACTGAACCAAACTTGGGAGGGCAGAAACCAAAAGGAAGAAAGAATTCAACCTTGACGCCTGGGAAAAGGAAACCTCAAACACAATAAGTTAAAAAAAAAAAAAAGAAAAGGTGGAAAAATACTACATAAATGAAGGAACAAATTAGAAACACAGAAGTCCAAATAAATGAAAAGGAAATGGGTAAACTACCTGGAAAAGAATTCAGAATATTGATAGTAAAGATGATCAAAAACCTTGAAAATAAAATGAAGAAAATGCAAAAATCAATTAACACAGACCTAGAAGAATTAAAGAATAAACATACAGACACAAACAACACGATTACTGAAATTAAAAGTACTCTGGAAGGAATCAATAGCAGAATATCTAAAGCAGAAGAACAAATCAGTGAGCTGGAGGATAAAACGGTGGAAATAACTTCTGAAGATCAGAATAAAGTAAAAAGAAGGAAAAGAACGGAGGATAGTCTCAGAGACCACTGGGACAATATCAAATGCACCAACATTCGAATTATAGGGGTCCCAGAAGAAGAAGAGAAAAAGAAAGGGTATGAGAAAAAATTTTAAGAGATTATAGTTGAAAATGTCCCCAACATGGAAAAAGAAATAGTCAATCAAGTCCAAGAGGTTCAAAGAGACCCATACAGGAAAAACTCAAGGAGAAACACACCAAGACACATACTAATCAAATTAACAAAGACTAAAAACAAAGAAAGAATATTAAAAGCAGCAAGAGAGAAGCAACATATAACATATAAGGGAAACCCCATATGCTTAACAGTTGATCTTTCAGCAGAAACTCTGCAGGCCAGAAGGGAATGGCAGGATATATTTAAAGTACTGAAAGGGAAAAATCTACAGTCAAGATTACTGTACCCGGTGAGGATCTCATTCAAAATTGATGGAGAAATCAAAAGCTTTTCAGACAAGCAAAAGTTAAGAGAATTCAGTACTACCAAACCAGCTTTACAACAAATGTTAAAGGGACGTCTATAGTCAAGAAATACAAGAGAAGACAAGAGATCTACAAAATCAACCCCAAACAATTAACAAAATGGCGATAGAAACATACATATCAATAATTACTTCAAATGTAAATGGATTAAATGCTCCAACCAAAAGACACAGACTGGCTGAATGGATAAAAATACACGACCCATATATACGCTGTCTACAAGAAATCCACTTCAGACCTCAAGACACATATAGACTGAAAGTGAGAGGATGGAAAAATACATTCCATGCGAATTGGAAGCAAAAGAAAGCTGGAGTAGCAATTCTCATATCAGACAAAATAGACCTTAAAATAAAGAAGATTACAAGAGATAAGGAAGGACACTACATACTGATCAAGGGATCAATCCAAGAGGAAGACATGACAGTTGTAAATATCTATGCACCAACATAGGAACACCTCAATACATAAGACAAACACTAACAGACATAAAAGGAGAAATTGACAGTAACACAATAATAGTAGGAGACTTTAACACCCCACTCACACCAATGGACCAATCATCAAAACAGAAAATTAAGGAAACACAACTTAAATGATACATTAGATGAGATGGATCTCATTGATATCTTCAGGACATTCTATCCAAATGCAGAAGAATACACCTTCTTCTCAAGTGCACATGGAACATTCTCCAGGATAGACCACATCTTGGGTCACAAATCTAACCTCAGTAAATTTATGAAAATTGAAATCCTATCAAGCATCTTCTCTGACCACAATGCTATGAGACCAGATATCAATTACAAGAAAAACTGTAAGAAACACAAACAAGGAGATTAGGCAATACATTTCTAAATAACCAACAGGTTACTGAAGAAATCAAAAGGGAAATAAAAAAATTTCTAGAAACAAATGACAATGTAAACACAACAACTCAAAACCTATGGGATGCAGCAAAAGCAGTCCCAAGAGGGAAGTTTATAGCAATACAATCCTACCTCAAGAAGCAAGAAAAACATCAAATATACAGCCTAACTTTACACCTAAATAACTGGAAAAAGAAGAACAAAAAACCCCCAAAATTAGTAGAAGGAAAGAAATCATAAAGACCTGAGCAGAAATAAATGAAAAAGAAATGATAGAAACAATAGTAAAGACTAAAAAAACTAAAAGCCAGTTCTTTGGGAAGATAAACAAAATTGACAAACCCTTGGCCAGACTCATCAAGAAAGAAAGAAGAATCAAATCAACAAAATTAAAAATGAAAGAGGAGAGGTTACAACAGACAATGCAGAAACACAAAGGATTGTAAGAGACTATTATGAACAACTATACGGCAATAAAATGGATAACGTGGAGGAAAGGGACAGATTCTTTAAAAAGTTCAATCTTCTAAGACTGAACCAAGAAGAAATAGAAATTATGAACAACCCAACTATAAGCACTGAAATTGAAGCTGTGATCAAAAATCTCCCAAAAAACAAAAGCCCAGAACCAGATGGCTTCACAGGATTACTATATCAAACATTTAGAGAAGAGCTAATGCCTATCCTTCGAAAACTCTTTCAAAAAATTGCAGAGGAAGGAACACTTCCAAACTCATTCTACAAGGCCAACATCACTGTGATGCCAAAACCAGACAAAGACAAAACAAAAAAAGAAAACTACAGGCCAATATCACTGATGAACATCGATGCAAAAATCCTCAACAAAATTTTAGCAAACAGAATTCAGCAACACATCTAAAAGCTCATACACCATGTTCAAGTTGGGTTTATTCCAGGGATGCAAGGATTCTTCAATATACACAAATCAATCGATGTGATACACCATATTAATAAATTGAAAGATAAAAGCCATATGATCATCTCAATAGATGCAGAAAAAGACTTGGATAAAATTCAACACCCAAGTATGATTAAAACTCTTCAAAAAATGGGCGTAGAAGGAACCTACCTCAACATAGTAAAGTCCATATATGATAAGTTTACAGCAAACATTATTCTCAATGGTAAAAAACTGAAAACATTCCCCCTAAGATCAGGAACAAGACAAGGGTGTCCACTTTCACCACTATTATTCAACATAGTTCTGGAACGCCTAGCTACAGCAATCAGAGAAGAAAAAGAAATAAAAGGAATCCAGATTGGAAAAGAAGAAATAAAGCTATCACTGTTTGCAGATGACATGATACTGTACATAGAAAACCTTAAAGATAGTATCAGAAAATTACTAGAGCTAATCAGTGAATTTAGCAAAGTTTCAGGATACAAAATCAATACACAGAAATCACTTGCATTTCTATATGCTAACAATGAAAGATCAGAAAGAAAAGTTACAGAATCAATCCTATTCACCACTGCAACAAAAAGAATTAAACATCTAGGAATAAACTTACCTAAGGAGACAAAAGAACTGTATGCAGAAAATTATAAGATGCTAATGAAAGAAATCAAAGACAACATATACAGATGGAGAGATAGTCCATGTTCCTGGGCAGGAGAATCAATATTGTGAAAATGACTATACTACCAAATGCAATCTACAGATTAAATTTGATCCCTATTAAATTACCAATGACATTGTTCACAGAACTGGAACAAAAAATTTCACAATTCATGTGGAAACACAAAAACCCCAAAGAGCCAAAGCAGTCTTGAGAAAGAGGAATGGAGCTAGAGGAAGCAACCTTCCTAACTTCACATTATACTATAAAACTACAGTCATCAAGACAGTATGGTACTGGCACAAAAACAGAAATATAGAGCAATGTCACAAGATAGAAAGCCTAGAAATATGCACCTATGGGTACCTTATTTTTGACAAAGGCAGCAAGAATATACAATGGGGCAAAAACAGCCTCTTCAATAAGTGGTGCTGGGAAAACTGGACAGCTACATGTAAAAGAATGAAATTAGAACACTTCCTAACACCATACACAAAGATAAACTGAAAATGGATTAAAGACCTAAATGCAAGACCAGAAACTATAAAACTCAAGAGAAAAACATAGACAGAACACTTGATGACAAATCAAAGCAAGATCCTCTATGACCCACCTTCTAGAGTAATGGAAGTAAAAACAAAAGTAAACAAGTGGGACCTGATTAACTTTGGTTTTGCACAGCAAAGGAAACTATAGGCAAGGTGAAAAGACAACCCTCAGAATGGGAGAAAATAATAGCAAATGAAACAACTGACAAAGGATTAATTTCCAAAATATACAAGCAGCTCATACAACTCAGAAAAACAAACAACCCAATCAAAAAGTGGGAAAAAGATCTAAACAGACATTTCTCCAAAGAAGACATACAGATGGCTAACAAACACAGGAAAAGATGCTCCACATCACTCATTATTAGAGAAATGCAAATCAGTACAATGAGATATCACCTCACACCAGTGAAAATGGCCATCAACAAAAAGTCTACAAACAGTAAATGCTAGAGAGGGTGTGGAGAAATGGGAATGCTCTTGCACTGTTGGTGGGAATGTAAATTGATACAGCCACTATGGAAGATGGTATGGAGATTCCTTTAAAAACTAGGAATAAAAGCACCATATGACCCAGCAATCCCACTCCTAGGCATATACCCTGAGGAAACCAATATTGAAAAAGACACATGTATCCCACTGTTCATTTCAGCACTATTTACGATAGCTAGAACATGGAAGCAACCTAGATGTCCATCAACAGATGAATGGATAAAGAAGTTGTGGTACATACACGCAATAGAATATTCAGATCAGATCAGATCAGTCGCTCAGTCATGTCCGACTCTTTGTGATCCCATGAATCGCAGCACGCCAGGCCTCCCTGTCCCTCACCAACTCCCGGAGTTCACTCAGACTCACGTCCATCGAGTCAGTGATGCCATCCAGCCATCTCATCCTCTGTCGTCCCCTTCTCCTCCTGCCCCCAATCCCTCCCAGCATCAGAGTCTTTTCCAATGAGTCAACTCTTTGCATGAGGTGGCCAAAGTACTGGAGTTTCAGCTTTACCATCATTCCTTCCAAAGAAATCCCAGGGCTGATCTCCTTCAGAAGGAATGGTTGGATCTCCTTGCAGTCCAAGGGACTCTCAAGAGTCTTCTCCAACACCACAGTTCAAAAGCATCAATTCTTTGGTGCTCAGCCTTCTTCACAGTCCAACTCTCACATTCATACATGACCACTGGAAAAACCATAGCTTTGACTAGACAAACCTTCGTTGGCAAAGTAATGTTTCTGCTTTTGAATATGCTGTCTAGGTTGGTCATAACTTTCCTTCCAAGGAGTAAGCATCTTTTAATTTCATGGCTGCAGTCACCATCTGCAGTGATTTTGGAGCCCCCAAAAATAAAGTCTGACGCTCTTTCCACTGTTTGCCCATCTATTTCCCATGAAGTGGTGGGACTGGATGCCATGATCTTCGTTTTCTGAATGTTGAGCTCTAAGCCAACTTGTTCACTCTTGCCTTTCACTTTCATCAAGAGGCTTTTTAGTTCCTCTTCACTTTCTGCCATAAGGGTGGTGTCATCTGCATATCTGAGGTTATTGATACTTCTCCTGGCAATCTTGATTCCAGCTTGTGCTTCTTCCAGTCCAGCATTTCTCATGATGTACTCTGCATAGAAGTTAAATAAGCAGGGTGACAATATACAGCCTTGATGAACTCCTTTTCCTATTTGGAACCAGTCTGTTGTTCCATGTCCAGTTCTAACTGTTGCTTCCTGACCTGAATACAGATTTCTCAAGATGCAGATCAGGTGGTCTGGTATTCCCATCTCTTTCAGAATTTTCCACAGTTTATTGTGATCCACACAGTCAAAGGCTTTGGCATAGTCAATAAAGCAGAAATAGATGTTTTTCTGGAACTCTCTTGCCTTTTCCATGATCCAGCAGATGTTGGCAATTTGATCTCTGGTTCCTCTGCCTTTTCTAAAACCAGCTTGAACATCAGGAAATTCACGGTTCACATATTGCTGAAGCCTGGCTTGGAGAATTTTAGCGTGTGAGATGAGTGCAATTGTGTGGTAGTTTGAGCATTCTTTGGCATGGCCTTTCTTTGGGATTGGAATGAAAACTGACCTTTTATTACTCAGCTATAAAAAGGAACACATTTGAATCAGTTCCAATGAAGTAGATGAACCTAGAACCTACTATAGAGACTGAAGTAAGTCAGAAAGAGAAAGATAAATATCATATTCTAATGCATACACATGGAAACGAGAAAAATGTCACTGAAGAATTTATTTATTTACAGGGCGGCAATGGAGAAACAGACATAGAGAATAGACTTATTGGCATGGGGAGAGGGGAGGAAAGGGTGAGATGTATGGAAAGAGAGTAACATGGAAACTTACATTACCATGTGTAAATTAGATAGCCAACAGGAATTTGCTATATGGCTCAAGAAACTCAAACAGGGGCTCTGTATCAACCTAGGGTGGTGGGATGGGCAGGAAGATGGAAGGGAAGTTCAAAAGGGAGGGGATATATGTATATCTATGGCTGATTCATGTTGAGGTTTGACAGAAAACAAAAAAATTCTGTAAAGCAATTATCCTTCAATAAAAAAATTAATTAATTAAAAAGAAAGAGGAAATTGTGTTCCCACGGCCTGGGCTCCTGCCACCCTGAGGTTCCCTGGGAATATACTTGTGGCGTTTGGATGTTTTTCTCACAAAGGCCTAGAGAAGAGAAACAGGCACTCAACATCTAATAAATTATCCACCGTGTCACAGCTTCAGCTGGCTGTGTTCTGACACTTCTCCCCTTCTGAGGGTAGACAATCACCCTTCTCTAATTTCTCAGTTCATCTTGCTCATGGAGCTATAGCAACAATGGTACACTTTCAGTCATTATTGTTTGTTCAGAATTATTTTTTTTTTTTTTTTACCATTTTTAATGTTTATTGAATTTGTTACAATATTGCTTCTGCTTGATGCTTTGTTTTTTGGCCCCAAGGCGTATGGGATCTTTGCTTCCTGACCAGGGATTGAACCTGTAACCCCTGCACTGGAAGATGAAATCTTAACCACTGGAGCACCAGGGAGGTCCCTAGTATGATTTTGAATGAAACCAAATTATGCCTCAGTTTAGGCATGATTCTATTCTGAAGAGCAGAACCCCTTCCCCTCACCCAACAAGACTTCTCTCTTGGCCCGAGGGCTGCACCTGTTTTCCAGGAGGTCACAAAACAGCCCCTCCCCATTTGGGACCTGGAAATGAGGTCCGCGTGTATCTGGGGGCCATGAGCCGGCAGTGGATGGAGAATAACTGCAGGAAGGCGGTGAGTTCATGTAGGTCCCTACCCCACTAATCAGTAGATTTCCCTGGAATTCAGACCAGCCTTAGATCCTGCCCGTGCTTATCTTTTTTTTTTTTCAAAGCACAGAATTAAATGGCTGGAAAATAGGGCGAATTGTTGACAAAATGAAATAGTATTTATTAGCCATCCCATATTCATTCGCTTGGTGTTTTACAGTTTTGAGGAAGCTTACTTCCTGCACCCTGAGTACAGGTTATGCTCAGTAGCCATCATGAATATACAGAATACGTGGAAATCTGAGGCAACACAGCAGGGAGCGCTGATTCTTGGAGCAGCAGCGCGTGAAGAACGCATGAGAGAAATACCTGAGTGCGAGCTGGACATCAGGCCTGGCGATTTAAGTTGCTTAAGTGATTACTTAATTCATTTGTCCAACCCCATGTATTGAAGACTGATTAAGTAACAGGTACCAAATGAGGCACTTAGAGTTTAAACAATAAACCACTGCCTGTGGCTTTGAGGAGTTTGTACTATAGAGAGAATTGATAGGAAGGGCAGGGAAGCCTGGCGTGCTGCAGTCCATGAGGTCACAAAGAGTCGGACACGACTGAGCAACTGAACAACAACACACTATATAAGTAATTAGAGTACGTGGTACATAAAGAATAGAAATTATTGGGGAGGCATCAAGGAAGGATGAATGGACTCAGACCGAGGATATGGGATTCGGATTTGACTGGAACTTGTGGGGCTGCCTCTTGAGAAATCTGTATGCAGGTCAGGAAGCAACAATTAGAACTGGACATGGAACAACAGACTGGTTCCAAATAGGAAAAGGAGTATGTCAAGGCTGTATATTGTCACCCTGCTTATTTAACTTCTATGCAGAGTACATCATGAGAAACGCTGGTCTGGAAGAAACACAAGCTGGAATCACGATTGCTGGGAGAAGTATCAATAACCTCACATATGCAGATGACACCACCCTTATGGCAGAAAGTGAAGAGGAACAAAAAGCCTCTTGATGAAGGTGAAAGTGGAGAGTGAAAAAGTTGGCTTAAAGCTCAACATTCAGAAAACGAAGATCATGGCAACTGGTCCCATCACTTCATGGGAAATAGATAGGGAAACAGTGGAAAGAGTGTCAGACTTTATTTTTCTGGGCTCCAAAATCACTGCAGATGGTGATTGCAGCCATGAAATTAAAAGATGCTTACTCCTTGGAAGAAAAGTTATGACCAACCTAGACAGCATATTCAAAAGCAGAAACATTACTTTGCCAACAAAGGTCCATCTAGTCAAGGCTATGGTTTTTCCAGTTCATGTATGGATGTGAGAGTTGGACTGTGAAGAAAGCTGAGCACCGAAGAATTGATGCTTTTGAACTGTGGTGTTGGAGAAGACTCTTGAGAGTCCCTTGGACTGCAAGGAGAATCCAACCAGTGCATTCTGAAGGAGATCAGCCCTGGGATTTCTTTGGAAGGAATGATGGTAAAGCTGAAACTCCAATACTTTGGCCACCTCATGCAAAGAGTTGACTCATTGGAAAAGACTCTGATGCTGGGAGGGATTGGGGGCAGGAGGAGAAGGGGACGACAGAGGATGAGATGGCTGGATGGCATCACTGACTTGATGGACGTGAGTCTGGGTGAACTCCAGGAATTGGTGATGGACAGGGAGGCCTGGCGTGCTGCTATTCATGGGGTTGCAGAGTTGGACACGACTGAGCGACTGAACTGAACTGAAACTGAACTGTGGGATTGGGGAGCTCCTGAAAGGTCTGTTGAGGGTATTTCAGGCCTGGAAACCAGAAGAACAGCAAGCAGTTAAAGGAATGTGAACAGTTGTTTGTGACCAAAGAATTCAAGGAGGGAATTTGAGGAGCTGGAGAGAAGATGATGCTAGTTCAGGAAGCTTCTGAGTGTCTTGGGAAGGATGTGGGCATTTACATCGAAGGCTTTAAGTGTGGAGAGGACATGAAAAGACTGAGTCTGCCAGCGTGGAAGGGAGTGGATAGAAGAGGGAGGGAAGGAAGCAGAGACACGTGAGGAAGTGACAGAATTAGTGGGGCTGGCTCAACACGGGGTCTATCTCAACCCCATGCTTCCGTCTTTTCTCTTTTCAGTGCTTTTTGGGGCATTACTACACAGAGCTGTTTTATAATTTGACCTTCTTAATCTGCACATTCTGGAAGCGTTTCCCCACGTTTTTTCACGGGTCCTGAGATTTGTCCTTTATTTCTGCCAGTCAGGGTGCACAATATTTTCTGTCTTTGGTTAGGGCGCACACCTTAGGTTAATGGAAGTTTCACATCACAGGCTGGACTCAACTTGAAGTCTATGTTCTAAATAATTAATACATGTTTTCTCTTTTCAAGGTGATAAATTCTCACTAGAAGCTAGAGTTACCATGTGAAGACCTGGATCTGTCTCTGCTTTCTCTATCAAGGGTGTTAGTAGTCCAGAGATCAAGTCTCAGCCAGCATTTGAACATGTATTTGTTAGACACCTGCTGTTTATACTCCACATCACTATTCCAGGGTGTGTTCAAGAAAGAGTCTGAGTGTTGTTCAATAGCCAAAGTTCCTCATGGTTCAGGCCATGGAGGAAGGTTCAGGCTAGGTTTTTAGGCAATAAGCAGCCCCGGCCTGGTGCTGAACTCGCCAACCTTGGGCTAATGGTGGATGTCTGTCCTTCTCCAGAGCCCTGTTTATTTGCTTGGTGTTACTCGGATGACTCAGCGTCCTGACTCCAGACGCACAAACATCTGCCTCCAGGGCAATCACCGTAGTTGTTTCCAGTTCACTTCTGAGAAAGGTGATAAGTACAAGTGTTCTCTCGGTGGCCTTGAAAAGAGCTCTGTTCTAAACCTGTACCTCTCCTCACTTTCTCTACCAAGGGTGTAAATGATCCAAGGGTCAAGAGTCTGCCAACCTGTGGTCAAAGATTTACGGGATGCGTCCTGCTTGTATATCACAAGCTATTTTAGATTGTATCCAAGAAAGAGTCTAGACTCTGAGTCTCAGCAAAAGTCCCCTGTAATCCCTCCTACTGCCAGCAATGCTTGTGGCTGGCTTGGGGCAGGCTTCCCATGTGCTGTTGTGAAAACTAATCTCTGTAAAATACTTGCAAAGGCTTGATGCACATCAGTCATCTGGACTCCCAGCTTCCTACTGACAAGAGAAACAAGAGAAGAGCTAGTCTTTGGAATGCTCTCCAGACCATAAATCTCCAGCTATATTGAGGAAGCAGCCTCTCCCTTGTGTGTTAGTTGCTCAGTTGTGTCCAGCTCTTTGTGACCCCATGGACTGTATCCCGCCAGCCTCCTCTGTCCATAAAGTTTCCTAGGCAAGAATACTGGAGTGGGTTGTCGTTTTCTCCTCTGGGGGATCTTCCCAACCCAGGGCTCAAACTCTGTTCTCCTGCATTGCAGTCAGATTCTTTACCATCTGAGCCACCAGTGAAGCTCAGCCTCTCCCTTGGAGATGGCAAATTGATTTGCCTAAAAACCAACCAACCCAACAAAACTGCATTTGTCTGAGCCTGTTTCTCATGTCCCAAAGAAAGCATATTCTGGAAGGGGAAGAAAAGGAAAATAAAGAGATTTATTCAGCACCTCCCATATGTATAATCTCTGTTAGGCACCATTATAGGTACTATGTGTATGTATATAGTATCAGACTCTCAGTCATGTCAGACTCTTTTGACCCTATAGACTGTAGCCCACCAGGGTCCTCTGTTCATGGAATTCTTCAGGCAAGAACAATGGAGTGAGTAGCCATTCCCTTCTCCAGGGGATCTTCCTGACCCATGGATCCAACCCAGGTCTCCTGCATTATAAGCATATTCTTTACCATCTGAGCCACAAGGGAAGACCTACAGGTACTATAGGGTCACAGAAAAACTAAGGCTTTGCCTCTGACCTTGTGGAGTTTATATTCTACTTGGGGACATACAAATGAATACCTTTACAGGCTCTAACATGAAAAGATATGATCCCTACCACCCATGTACAGGTTAAAAAAAATTAAAAACCTATAGTGTAAAACACAAAACTTACGTGTAAAAATTCTGGGTTTTCTGGTGGCAAAATTTTGGACAAGTTGGTTGAATTTAAGAGGAACTTTTCTTAATGTTTTTGTGCTCTTGTTTTATTGGTTCCTTAAGCACAGTTTTCATCTGCCTACTAGTAACTAGACAGAGGGCCATAACTATACCAACAAGACGCAAGACTATACCCACTAGGCAGTATTAGAAGGAAAAAAAAGACATGGTGGTTGGTTCCCTGTGTCATTCAGGGTTCTCAAGAGAAAAAGAGCCAGGAAATTGTATGTGTGTGTGTGTGCATGTGTGTGTGTGTATGTATATATATATATATATATATAGAGAGAGAGAGAGAGAGAGAGAGAGAAACACACACATACAGAATTATTTCAAGGAATTGACCTAAGTGATTATGGGGGCAGCTGGCAAGTCTGAAATCCATAAGGCAGGCCAGCGGCAGGCTGGAAACTCTCACATGGGAGCTGATGCTACAGTCAGCAGATGGAATTTATTCTTCCTCTGGAAAACTTCAGTTTTGCTCTAAAGGCCTTTCAACTGACTGGATGAAAGCCACCCAGATTATCAAAGATAGTCTTTACTTAAAATCAGTTTAAGTAAAAATGTTAAGTACATCTACAAAATGCCTCCCAAGTGACACTTAGACCAGTGTTTGGATAACGGCTATAGCCTGGCCAAGTCGACACATTACCCTGACAATCACAGTCCCTACAAAAGACAGAACCATAATCAGGGTGGGTCATCAGAAGAAGAAATCCCAGGATGTGAGAGCCAGAAGAGGATTTAGGGCTCACCAAATTCAGTCTCTTCCATGCACAGGGAAGGGATCTTCAGTGTTTGGTTGTACATGATCTTGAAAACTGATTTTTCCAACCTAGCGATCTGTTGCAAGTAAAGAATTCAAGGGAATTGCTATAGAGGCCTGGGGTTGACATCCTTTCTTGATTAAAGCTGGATGCAATGGAATGTGGGGACTTCCCAGGTGGTAAAGAACCTGCCTGCCAATGCAGAAGACACAAGAGATGCAGGTTTGATTCTTGGGTTGGGAAGATCCCCTGGAGGAGGACAAGAGTAACCCACTCCAGTATTCTTGCCTGGAGAATCCCATGGACAGAGGAGCTTGGCAGGCTATGGACCAAAGGGTCACAAAGAGTAAGGACACGACTGAAGCGACCCTAGCGTGCATGCACAGAACAGAATGTACACAACAGGTGTTCTAAAATATTTTTTAGTTGCATCACAGGGGTATTGGAACTGGGCCTAAGGTGAGTCCTACTCTTTGAGAGCAGGGTCCAAGCCATTCAGTTCACTGATATGTCCCTAGCCCAGCCTAGCTATGCATGGCACGCAAAAGTTTCTCCAAAGCACTGGTAGGATTCATGAGTTGAATGAATGCATAGAATTCAGGCCAGTTGGTTGTATAATATCCTGATTCTATCCATAAAAATGTAGACACCGAAAGGAAATATTCTAAGCATGAAGTATGGTGCTTTCTGAGTTCCTTCATCAGTCCAATGGAAATGGGACTAATAGGTGATGGTATAAAGCCTACCTAATAGCTATATTCCAAAGATTATATGAGCATATATATACATATATGTTTTATATGTATATATAGCATTTAGCACAGCATATGGCACATAGTAGGTGCTCGATAACTACAATCAGCATTATTTCACACTATCTATTTCCTGGAGACACTATTGGTATCACACCCATACTATTTTTTACCAGTCATGATACGTATGGTAAAAGTACCAGCTCTGAGTGTTGAGCACCAGTGACCCACAGATGCCCCTGGAGAGGATTAATGTCTACTAAAACAAGATCTATTTCACTAGGCAGATAGGGTTTCTGGCCCTCAAGTGACAGCCCACAGCCAATGACTGACCCATAAAGAGAGACAAAGAGTTAGCCTCTTTGCCTTAAGGTGGGACCAACTCCAAAGCTCATGGTGATAAAGCTGCAGCTAGTCTCCAGCTGAGCTCACATCCTGGCATTTCCCCTGCTGCCTTCTGCTCCTCACACTCCCTTTCTCCAGGGAGAATGCCCTCACTAAAAAAAAATTTCTTGGATAAGAGTCCTTGTCTCAGGATCTGCTTCAAGGGAACCCAACTTAAGACATGAGCATTTACTTGGAGAGAATGCCCCTTCGCTGCCTGTGCAATAATTTTGCTCATGGGATTCTGCTATTCAGATCCCCGGTGAGCCTCTGTCACATGCTGTTCCTAGCCAGAGGAGAAAAATGGCCTTGCTTCTGCAGCTGGCACCTGGCTCATCCATATCAGACCTCTCTAGGCTGGTGCACCGAGTCCTCTTTATCTCACATTTTGCCTAATTCTTCCTGGCCAAGTCTATTCAATTAGTCTTTCCTGTTTAAACCAAATAATCACACTTTCAATCACTAAAGCTTGAATTTTAGGGAAAGCATTCACTCACCCACCCATCCAGCCAACCAACAATTATGTAGTTTTGTCCTTGTAGCTGAGTGCTGTGTTAGGTGCTAGGGATGTGGCTACAAACATAAAGATACAGTACCTAGCCTCCAGGATTTTACAGTCTGGAGAGAAAAACGGACAAATAGGCAACCGCAATGGAGTTTGTGATCCACTAGAACAGAATGCTACAAGAACACAGAGAAGAGGCTCCCAAACCAGGCTATTGGTTCAAAATGGTTTGGTCTTCATCGTGATTGATCTAAACAGAAATATATAGAATGGATATCCCTTTAGCACACTGTAAATCAAAGTGGATTGCTTCAGAGAATAAGGTGTCATATGTAGAAAGATGTGCAGTTTTAAGCACAAAGAATGGTTGCCTAGTGATGGACAGAATAAAGAGTCATAAATGCAGAGGACTCTGCCTGCTGTGTTATTACTGCTATTGCTTTTCTCCCACTCAAATGGTCCCTTCCTGGGGACCCAAAGAAAGAGCAGCTGAATTAGATGTTTCTGCCTGGGGACTGGTGAGATCAGTGGCAATCAAAATTGAGTTCTTCCACTGCCTGTTCACCTGATGGCATGGCTGATCTCCCCAGGCATGGCCAGGACTCAGAGGTCTCACTGCACGCCTACCTTATTGCTGCTTAATCCTCCCAAGACATTCATCAATCTATTCCTGCAAGACATGTGTAGGTTGTAGCCTAACCATGAGGTTAGGAATGTTAATTGTTCTGGGCTGATATGAATGTGGCTGATGCTAATGGGAAAATAATTACTACTCTGTGCCTTTATGGGCATTTTCATTGCCCTCTGGTGGTTACGCAGTTTGGCTATAGATGGTAATGGAGCTGTTATTGCTTCAGCTATACAACGGGGAGGTGAGGGCGGAGAAGGAAATGGCAACCCACTCCAGTATTCTTGTCTGGAGAATCCCAGGGATGGAGGAGCCTGGTGGGCTGCCGTCTATGGGGTTGCACAGAGCCAGACATGACTGAAGCGACTTAGCAGCAGCATACAACTGGGGAGGGTCAGATAGGAGGAGGTGTTTGAAGGGCTGGGACTTAATAAACAATTCATTCCTCTTGAGACTTTTTTTTTTTTTTTGCAGAGTTCTCTTTGCAAAATTTCTACTTAAAATTCTAAAAACACCTAACATCCTAAAAATCCAAAAAACTTGGTGATTCAAGAACCCCAGCATCCCATTCCTAAGTCAGCTCTGTTGGTGATTTTGTGCTGGAGTCTGATAAGGAGTATCCTTGTCTCTCTGGATGCCTCCTATTGCCTAGGTTCCTAAGTTACAAGCCTTGGGGTTGATCTAGATTCCTCCATCTCTCTTTTTCTTCTGTGCCTGCCTCCAGTCACTCTCAAAGCCCATCAGGTGCATCTCTTGAGCATCCCGCTCCTCTCACCTCTTCTCAGGTCCTAATCACGGCTCTGGTAGCAGGCCTGGGCATTTGTCTCTTCTTGGACTGACAACTGTCAATCCAACTCTTCTTGGATTGACAACTGCCGCCTTACTAGTCTCCCACCTCTGGTCTCAACCATTTCAGCCCACCAAGGATGCCACTTCCTTGTTCAAAATTCTCACTGACTACAGGATAAAATAAAAAGTTCTTTCTGGACTTCCTTGGTGGTTCATTGGTTGAGAATTTGCCTGCCAATGCAAGGAACATGTGTTCGATCCCTGATCCCGCCCGGGGAAGATTCCACATGCTCAGTTCCACAACCACTGAGTCTCACTCTAGAGCCCTCTGACTGCCAACTGCTGAAGCCTCTGTGCCCTGGAGTCTGTGCTCTGCAACAAAAGAAGCCATCACAAGGAATAGTCTACGCAACGCAACTACAGAAAGCCAGCACACAGCAGCGAAGACCCAGTGCTGCCAAAAATAAACTAAATAAACATTTAAAAATAAAAGTTCTTTCCAAGATGCTTCAAGATCTAACCTCTGCCCACGTCCTTTCACACTTTCTTCTCCTTCCCAGCCCTGTGTATGACTCCTGACTTGCTCTTCTCTGATTACATCACCTTCTCCTCCAATGCCACTCCGATGCTCTCATCCTTTGGAGGCTACTTTGTCTGAGAGCCTTCCTGCCTTGCCCAGGCAAACAGGACCATACCTTCCCTGTGTCCTACAGGTGACACCTCTAGCACAGAAATGACCATCCTGTAACGTGGGTTGGCTCATCTGTTTTCTCAGAAGACTATGAGCTTCCAGAGTTTCATGAGGTTTTTCTCTCCTTCATGTTCAGAACCTCGCACAATTGCTACACATAGCAATTATTTAACATATGCTTAATAAATGAATGAAGTGGTTTTCCTCCTCATGAGGTAGGATCTTCTGGACTAAAATGACAGATAAATCAATTAGTCTTCAGGAGAATCATATAAGATTATTATTATCAACTTATACTCACAGTCACACAGTCCCACCTGTTAGAAAGTGAGTCTCCACTTCTTCATGTCCTAACATGTGCTGTTCTTAGAACATACTTTCTTCCTTGTCATGATTTCAGCTTGAATGTGTATTCCTTAAACAAGTTTACATTGAACACCCTTCCAACGCCCATCAAACTAGGTTAGGCCCCCAGTTATATGTTCCCATGGCATCTGAATGTTGGTTTTCTGTTTTATTTACCCCAATTATTATTAGAAAATATTTGTTTGATAACTGTTTTATCTATTAAATATTAAGCTCTTTGAAGGGCAGGGGCCTTATTTGTCTTATTCATTGCTGGGTTCCTGGGCCTGGTATATCACCTTACCTACACAGAGTGTGTAATACAAATTCAAAATAAGGAACTGAAAAAGCTTCTAAAGCAAGACATTCTTTTGACATCTTCTTTATGCACAGATTAACAGGTTACATAATTGCACCTCTTCCCTGAGATAGGCTGAAATGCATGTTTTCTTGCAAAACATTTTAAGCAACAGGTTGAGATTTCATTAATTCAAACTAAGAAGAAGAGAGGAGAAGACAGGGTCTTTTGAATGTGCTGTTAATTTCAATTTCAGCTTTTTTTCCAGGTCAGTTTGGCTCAACATCTCCTGAGCACCTACTCTGTGCTAGGCACTATCTTGGACTCAACACCTGGTATACAAACATGAGTACAACATACTCTCTGACTCTCCGATGCTTAACGTCCTTTGAGAAATGCCTTTCTGTAGATTTAATCAAATTTAATTCATTTTAAGCACAACCTGTTTCTTTGAATCATGTGGTCATCTCTCCCCAGTTCTGTCTGTAGTGTTGTTTACGGTCATAACCATTTGGTTAATCACTATTTCTCTCTCCTACATCAAAACTTTTGATTATGATCAAACTGCTCCTTCTTCAAAATCATTGCTCCTTCTCTGTGCTGCTCTGTTCTCCCAGGACTAGTCTTCATAACACCATCCACTCCATCGTCCTTACTCCTTCATTCCTATTCTGTGTGTGCCTGCAGGGCAGGAAGCATCACTTCATTCTGTTTCTAGCGCAGTGATTTAGATATAGGAGATGCTCGACAATTTTTTGGCCACCTGATGCAAAGAACTGACTCAATGGAAAAGACCTTGATGCTAGCAAAGATTGAAGGCAAAAGAAGGTGGTGGCAGAGGATGAGATGGTTAGATAACATCACTGACTCAATGGACATGAATTTGAGCAAACTCCAGGAGATAGTGGAGGACAGAAGAGCCTGGAGGGCTACAGTCTACAATGTCACAAAGAGTTGGACATGACTTAGTGACTGAACAACAACAATGATTTTTGCTATTGTTACAATGAATGAATAAATGAATAAAACTCGTATTTTTAACTAGAGATAGTGCAAGACTCTTTCTAATGGATTGTTTGCAGTTAGTGATACTCACTCCTACAAAGACCTAAACAAAATTCCTGTTTTTTTCTCCCCTGCAGTCAAGTAAGTTAAATATCCCGTATCATATCCTATATCTCAGGATTCTGTAAGATTCAGTAATATGAAGCTACTGTTTCTGTGTATCAAAAACAATTGAATATCAGTACTTCACGTGGCTCAACCTAATACTTATCCGCTCATGAATGACGGTGCCAAGGTGAACATCAAAGTCTACATTTAAATGTTTCAGATTCCAAAAGAGAGGACTGTTTTCCTTATCTCATTCCAGATCTTCTCCCTGGCTTATGTCTCCAAAGTTATTCAGGAGTGTCTGCAAAGACCACTGCTTCTTCCATTTTCCCTGAGATTATAAATGTTTGGCACATGGTGCAGAAATAATCATTTTTAGGATCATTTAGAAAAGGTTAGCATTTATAGCCAATTAGCAAAAGCCCAACACAAAGTGTGTGTTACAATAAATGTCTCAGAACAAACACTGAGCAGCACAGTGGATATTATTCACATAATGATGAGAATGTCAAGGTGGTTGGGATGAAGGGCTTGATGGATAACGGTTTTGGTGAAGCCTCTTCTTTTCTGGAATGAGAGACACACTTTATGATTATTTGTTTCTGGGCCTTTAACCCACTGCCCTGCCCTCATCTCACGTGTCCAACATCCACAGAACAAAGCAATCCTCTGAACCGTCTAACCCACAGTGTCTGCCTGAGACTCTATTGACCATTCCATGTTTTATTCCATTTCCTAAGCAAATGGCGTCATTGGCTCCCAGTATCTTGCCCCATCTCCTGTCTGTGTCTGTATGTTCACCACTAGAATCACACAACCAATATTTCTCTCCCAGAACTGCCCTAGATTTCCCTCTTTGATGGGCTTCCCTGGTGGCTCAGATGGTAAAGAATCTGCCTACAATGCAGGAGATCCAGGTTTCATTTCTGGGTCAGGAAGATCTCCTGGAGAAGGAAATGGCAACCCATTCCAGTACTCGTGCCTGAAGAATTCCATGGACAGAGAAGCCTAGCGGGCTATAGCCCATGGGGTTGCAAAGAATGGGACACGGCTAAACGACTAGCACTTTCACTTTCACTTCTTTCCCTCTTTGACAGAGGCTGCATTTTCTCCGGTCACTCTAAATGTCTTCTTAGGATACTAATGGAACCCTTGGGACCTAAGCCCCACACTATCCCTACTCCCTTCTCACACTCAGTATGTTCCAGGCTTACCTGAAAAGGCAGAGGAACAGAAGGCAGAAGAGAGAGGGGTGAAGCCCAAGAACCTGGGTACTTTTCTTGATCAAGAATCAGGACTGCTCTGGATTAACAGAGGCTGTGTATGAAAGTGTGTTGTGTAGTTCAAGGCCACCAGAGTTACAGAGGTCAAAGTCACTTTAGCAGGAACCTTATCCTGGCTTCCAGGAAAATCTGCCTCCAGCTTTCCCTTACAGACATTAGCCCTTTTTGTCTGCCAGGCAAATAAATCCCTGCTCCCATCTTATAGTATTTAATCTTCAGTTTGAGTCCTTGGTCCCCTGAGGTCTACCAGCTCCCATGTCCTTCCCTGTCTTTCTTTTTCCCTTGTTTGGTGACATCTGTTGGATGAGGCACACAGGATTTGCAGTCACTGCAGCATACCTTGTGATTGTGAGGTAACTGGATGATATTATCACCTTCTCAGAAAGTCTTCAACACTATCACGGGGAAGTGAGGCATTGCTCTCCTGGCAGGTATCTGTGTGGTCAGTTAAGATAACCACTACATTCCATTACAATCACATCATTCAGCCATTTTTTTCCACAGTGGGCATGTCCACAGAGACACTGAGAGTCCAGAGCACTCAGCTAAAGTACAATTCCAGACACAGCACCCACACATGGGTTTCTAATTATCAGTCAGCAAATAGTCTTTCCATAACGCAGGACTTAGGTTCCACTCACTGTATTGTCTTTGTTTTTTTCCTCCTGCCCTTTGGGAATTTTAAAAAGTCAAAGGCATCTTAGAGATAGTAACAAAAGTATTCATTATCAAAGAGAGCTGTTTTATATAGCACAAATATTAATGCGTGTGACTTTATGAGCTAGATTGACTGGGTATAATCCAGCTCCAACAACGTTTAGCTTTTTAAACATGAGAGGTTACTTAAACACTCTGTGCCTCAATCACCTCACCTGTAAAAAGGGAATTATAATAGGATGCACCTCACAGGCCATTGCTAAGATTAAATGACATTGATTATAAAGTACTTAAAACAGTGCCCGAGAAGAGACTAACCCAAAGATGTACTGTTATATTAGTAGTAGCAGTCATAGAAATAGTGTTTATCATCTGACTTGGAGGAATATGTTTTCCAGCAGTGTGTTTCTCCTATGTAAGAACTCACTGATGCCCTTGAGTATGTCCCTGGGCCAACCTGAGCTCTCTGGACTTCTGAGAATCATAGGTTTTCCATAAAGAGTCCCAGACTAGAAGTCAGACGACTTGAGAGGGTGCTGGGTGGGTTCAGTAGTTACCTATTTTCTATGTAATTCATTCATAGCCTACACGGACTAGTCCACATACCGGGTTCTTCTCTTGTTACTTTGTGTATTCTTCACACCAGTTCTGCATGAATAAGCTCAGATCTGTTTAACCACTGAGTCAATGCTATGGAAAACGCAGGCTCGAACCAGCACGTGGTTCTACGGAAAGTTTTTAAACCTTTGCGACCCTTTATTTCTCCTGCCTGTAAAACTGGACTCTCCCTCCCAGGTCCATCTCACAGGGTTAGACTCCAAAGGAAGTGTCTATGCATTGGAATCCTTACTCCAAATAGAAAGAAGCACTTGGAAGAAAGAACAAACCGAAAAAGTACGATAACACGGGGAGGGGACTCGAGAGCCCATTTCCCGCCAGGCACTCAGATGAGTGGCAGGAATGTTGGCCAATAGCGCTGCAGGAGGCGGTAGGGGCGGGGTTGCCCCTCGGCCCCAAAAGGCTTTGTGGGAAAAGAAGCGGTCGCGCGCCTGCTGTGCTGGATGTCAGCTCTGAGGAAGCCAGAGGAGCTTAAAGGCCAAAGCGCTAGCTCCCGGCACTGAGAGGCCTGCCCTTAGTGTAAAGAGCCTGGCGAAACCTCATTAGGAAGAAGAGCAGGCTGCTGGCGAAGTTACTACATGCTGCGAATGGCCTCCTCTGCCCGGCTCTGGAATCCAGGCTTTGGGACAGTTGATTTCTGTGACCAAACCCCGGCCTACTGATTCCTCTCTCATTCCCCAATGTTCCAGGGGCAGGGAACAAGCAGAGGCTGGAGAAGGAGCAGGAGAAGGAGTAGGGACTGTTTTCCTACCAGAAACACATTTGCAGTAGTCCAAGAAGGAGCAATTCAGAACAGTAGGATTCGAGGAAACAGTGACACCTTGGTTCACACATTTGGATGCGAGCCATTCACTTTGCTTCTTAGGCTGCCGCACGCGATCACGTGCTTTGTTGCCATCCTTCCGACTGGTTTCCTGCTTCAAGATTTTGCTGGTTTCTGCGGTGCCCACCGCAGCCCAGAGTGACTGCTGCCAAATGCTGAGGACATTCCCCTACATGAAACTCAAGAAATTTTCCATTACTCTCAGATAAAGACCTAACGCTGAACTTGGCTTTCAAGGCCATGGGGTGGTGGGTGACCTCTGATTACTGCCCCAGCCCCTGCTCTAGACACCTTCCACTGCCTTTCTTCAGTTAAGGGTTTGTGAGAGGAATACATACATAAATGAGTTATTTCTAGAATTTTCAACAGTATTATCAGAATAGAAGCCCTCCATAATCTGAGGTGAATGCTCAGTAATCGCTTCAGATTGGCAGTCAGCTCCACCTTGGAGTCCAGGAAACCTGAAGGCTAGTTCTGGCCCCACTGCTGATTTTACTGTGTAATCTACCATACCTTGCTTCCAGTCTCTCTTCCTTATTTTAAAAATAGAGCCAGTGACCTAACACTTAGTTTTATATTTTTACCTTTTAAGCTTACTTCAATGATAAATATAATTGTACATGGAGAAGCACTCTACAAAGCATTATTAATACATGCCCCTTGTATCACGTTGGACACCTTAAAAATAGGCCATGTAGAACCTGTATTTTATATGCAGTATGTAATACCTAAGATTTATTTTTGTATCTGACATAGATTTAAAGCACCTCAGATTCCTTTTCCTACGGCTGTCTGAGGTATCCACCTCACTTGTAAGTCTTGCCTACTTCTGTTCACCAGTTATTGTACATTTTAGCAGAAGGGCCTTGAGAGAAGGTGAGATAAAAGATGTTAACTAGGGAGTCCTGCCTGAATTAATAAAACTGGCTCTATCTTAAGGAGACCTTATAAGGCAATGTGTGTGTGTGTGTGTGTGTGTGTGTGTGTGTGTGTGTACCACATACAGTGATTGCCCTCAAAGGAACTGGAATAGCTTATAAAATAGAACATGGTATCATGGTATGTTGTACGTTCCTCCACATACCATGCTCTTAATTACCTCATTTTCTCTGTCTTCAATGCCCAGTCCCAGTCTGGAGTGCGTCTCTTCTTACCCCAAGCTGCAACAAACATATACTTTTCAATTCACTAAGTGAAGGTGTTAGTCACTCAGTCATGTCTGACTCTTTGCAACCCCATGGGCTGTAGCCCGCCAGGCTCTTCTGTCCATGGAATTCTCCAGGCAAGAATACTGGAGTGGGTTGCCATTCCCTTCTCCAGGGAATTTTTTTGACCCAGGGATTGAATCTGGGTCTCCTGCATTGGAGGCAGATTCTTTCCTGTCTGAGCCACCAGGAAATCTAATTCTTGGAAAATACAACACATACTGCATGAAGAATGAAGAAATGAAAGGATTATAGATGGATTGATGTTTGGACACCATGGACATTAAGTCAGAAGAGCGGGATTCTTGTTTGGACAGGCACAATCACCTTGTAAGTAGAGCAGAAATTACTGGCCCCATTTTACAAATGCTAAAATTGAAGTTCAAAAGGTTAAGTGATTTGATTGAAGAGATACTGTTACAAAGTGACAGAACTGGCCCTTAACTCTTAGGAATTTTTCTTCCCACAACATCATAATTCTTGAAGTCAAGAAAGACTTAATTTCCATATTTTAGGCCATGTTTAGAGAAAAGAACACTTATATGCCTGTCTCCTTCACCACCTCCTCCTCCCCTAAGCAAAGCATTTCAAGGCAAGCTAGTCCTTGGGTTAAGTTTAAAGACAAGTCGGGAAAGTGATGGCTATTAGGAACATGGTGAAGAACTAGACATTATGAGATTTTGGCTCATTTTTGCACAGACTTTTAATGGGTGACAGTACAGTTCTCTGCTTGTGAAAGGAGCCTGTTTCCATAGCAAGGGTGGGACTGAGGGAAGAAAGAGAGAAACAGTAGAGAGTATTTTCTCAGAATCATTTCTCCAGATACAGTGAACAATTCAAAAGGCAAGTGCAATTCACTGATGAGGAGTTTAGCAAGGGTGAGCTCTGAGAAGTAGAACAATTCTTTGGATCTCACCCAAGTGACAAGATCAGTGAGAAATGTGGGCATAAAAATGCTTTATTGAGCACATGAGCCTGGCCTATTTCATTTTGTCTGGCTTCAGTTCAGTTGAGTTCAGTTGCTCAGTTGTGTCCGACTCTTTGAGACCCCATGAACTGCAGCACACCAGGCCTCCCTGTCTATCACCAACTCCTGGAGTCCACCCAAACCCATGTCCATCGAGTCGGTGATGCCATTCAACCATCTCATCCTCTGTTGTCCCCTTCTCTTCCTGCCCTCAATCCCTCCCAGCATCAGGGTTTTTTCAAATGAGTCAGCTCTTTGCCTCAGGTGGCCAAAGTATTGGAGTTTCAGCTTCAACATCAGTCCTTCCAATGAACACCCAGGACTGATCTCCTTTAGGATGGACTGGTTGGATCTCCTTGCAGTCCAAGGGACTCTCAAGAGTCTTCTCCAGCACCACAGTTCAAAAGCATCTGGCTTACATCTCTCCATATAGACTGAAGCTGGACATCCTGGGTTTTAAACCCCAGCTCTACCAGTAGCTAGAGTCTTAGGTATGATTCCTAAACTCTTTGTCTGTTCCCTTCTGTAAAATGGGGATAATAATAATTAACACCTCCTGTGTAGATTGTTGTGAGAATTAAATTAATTAGTTTATTCTGATACCCTTAGGTCAGTGTCTGGCACATAAATGCTGCTGTCATCATTACAGCTGCCTCTTGATAAATGAAGGAGGGCATATACATTAAGACAGTTATTTTCAATTAGGTCACAAAATAGAGGAAAGAAAAACAGAGAAAAAAGAGCAATGCGACCACCTGGGATATGTATACACTTTCTAACCCCCTTCTCCATCTCCCATCCCTAACCTTCTGGAAATCCAGACTCATTTGGTCTGGGAATAGACACAGGCATTGTGTTTTGAAAAGGCAGATGTAAAATGCTTTCTTTCATTCTCTTCTCCAACCTTACACCCCAACAGAATTGGAACTTTAAGGGACTTCTCTAGAGGTTAAAAGGTATTTTTACTTTGTGAGGATTACAGCATAATATAAGCGTAGGCAAGGCATGCATGCATTATTAAGTCCATACAAACTTGATTGAAACCAACCCAGTTCAGAATTAAACGGTTTTTACATTATGGATAAGCTGATGAGCCCTCCTCAGACTTACAAATGATGTTAATATGATACTCTTACTATGGACACTAAAGCCCTAGTAATTTAAAGCTGGATCATACAGTATTGTGTTTATTATACCTCAACTGACTTTTTTCACTTAATAACATGTGGACATACTTCCAAGTTCATGTATCTAGATCTAACTCATTCTTTTTAATAGCTGTATAATATTCCATAGTTTTTTCTCCCATTCATTCTTCAAGCATTTACTATTGTAGGAAATACAGATTGTCTGCCTAGATTTTTACCACTGAGCAACAAGCACCTTTGCACATAAATCCTTAAATACTAGGGCATTTTTTCTTTCTTCTTAGGATAGAATAACAAAAGTATAGTGGTCAGATCCGTATGTATATTCGTGATTTTAGACGATATCACTAACAAGGTTAAAACGCTTCACCACTGCCCCTCCCATGAGCTTCCCCAGAGCCTATTCTGTGTAATGTGGGAAAGGGTCAGGCTGACCTAGAATATCTTCAAGGAGATGCAGCTGTGAGTACAAGTCTATGATTCATGATTTGTAAAGTATTTTTGATTTTATGAGTCAGCTAAATTCTTATTAGGTAACATACCTAACATGCCACCTGCCCTTTTCAGAATAAAACTGTGTCCTTGATATGGCCGAGCGTTTTACCCACCCTTGTTTGGCCACAAGTATCGATCTGCCTTCCATTACTGCTCCCAGTTTTGCATGGAACCTGCTTGAGGGAGAGCGGAAGTGGGCTGGAGTAGATGCAAACCGAGTACAGAGGGAAGTGAAAAGAATTGTTGGGGTGGGAATCATCATAAGTCAACTGAGAGACCAAAGGAGAGGTGTCAGGCAGCAGGATAGAATCTGTTTCCTTATTTCCATGCTCTCTCTCTGCTCAGAAACATTTTCCATGGAATAGCTGCTGACTTCTACAGCACTGTCCTGTAAACTCTTGAAAATCTAGTGGACTCTGTATTGTCGCACTTCATCAGCTGTGTTATAATTCCTAATAACTGGCACACAATTGACATCCTATCCCTGAAAAGCTGGCCCCAAATAAATGGCTTCCAAGGGCTTAATGATAAATCAGAGATGCTTTGAATGGATTCTGAACATTTTCTAAGTCAGGACAAATCCTCCCTAGAAGCCAATTTGGCTGCTTCATTACTGGTTCTGTCTCCTGCATGCAGAAAGATGATAAACAACATTGTAAAGATGTAGATGAGATTGGCTTTTGTGACCTAATGTTTCTGAAGAGAGAAGTACATATTGTTAAAATGGAAAAAATGCACACAACCCGCTGGCAACAGAATATTACAAGCTTCATTTTGAACAGGAATCTTTTGTGATTTTATTACTTTGGAGACAAAGACCTGACTGCTTCTGAATTTTATAGTGGTTTAATTAACCTTTGTGCACAGAGAACTAAAAAGCACTTAAAAAATTGAAAGTTGCCAGCTATTTCTTACAGACCCAGACCAAGATTTTACAGGGGTAGATACAGGAGTGATGAAATCAGGGACTACACTGGTGGTCTAGTGGCTAAAACTCCACGCTTCCAATGCAGGGGGCCCGGGTTTGATCCCTGGTCCAGGAACTAGATCCCACATGTCAGAACTAAAGGTGCTGCGATGAAGATTGAAGATCTCTCATCCTGATGAAACCAAATAAATAAATAAGAAATGAAATAGGAATGATGAGGTCAAACCTTTCCAGGTCAGGCTCTGGGGGAGTTGAATTCCAACAAATGACTGAACTTCTCTGTGTCTCAGTTTCTTCATTTGGAAAATAGGCTAATAGCAGTTTGCACCTCATTTTTTAAAGTAGTGCTAAGAAGAACCAAGAAACAACCAAGAGAGGTGTATAGGCAAGGAGTGAAAGTTTAATTAGGAAATTTAGCCACAGAGAAATCATTAAAGACTGTTGGAGTTTGGCTGTTAACAAGTTTAGAGTGTTTAACAAGTTTCAATGTAAGGTGTTGGGATTGACTGTATAGTACATATGTTGTTTCTGTTCATGACCTTTGGAATTAGACAGACCCGGGTTTATATCCTTGCTCTACCACATAGCAGCTGTGTGACCTCAGTTTCTTCATTTACCTTATGGGGAACAAATATCACAGAGTGCATAGCCAACACATTGTAAGGATACAGTACATGGCAGCTAAGATGATTATTATGCTCTTAACTATTGGCTGCCATGTGTTGATCCTTATATTAACTTCCTGTTGCTGCTGTAACAAACTACCACAACTTTCATGACCTAAAAACAACAGAAATTTACTCTTTCACATTTCTGGAGGCCAGAAATCTGAAATCAAGGTGTCAGCCAGGCCACACTGGCAGCACACGCTCCAGGGGAGAACTAGTTCTTTGCCTCTTCTAGCTTCTGGTGCTGCCAGCATTCCTGGTGTTCCTTGGTTTGAGGCTGCGTCACTCTAATCCCCACCTCTGTCTCCCTATCACCCTCTCCTCTGTGCATGTCTAATCTCTTGAAAAGACACTTTTGGGTTTACAACCCACCCAGATAATTCTGGATAATCTCATCTCTAACTCTTTAAAGTAGTCACATCTGTTATAAAGTTATAAAATAACATCCACAGGTTCTAAGGTGTAGGACTGATATCTTTGGGAGCATCACGAAGTCCACTGTAATCCCTTGCCATGTGTCAGGCTATCTTGGGTTTCTAGGAATGTTTCTCATTTCTAGTTGAGGAATTGAAAGTGAAGCAACCACAACTTTTTTAACTAGAATGCAGAGAGAAATAGGAAGTATTTATCAATTGAGGACAAAGTAAAAATTTTGTTTCTGTGTTACTGGGTCATCATTACTAACATAAATAATGATCTGCACAGGTGATATACCTTAGAGATGGAGACCCTAGACCCTGGACCCAAACCAGCATTTCCTGCATTTCCTGCACTGCAGGCAGATTCTTTACCCCTGAGTCACCAGGGGAGTCCCTGATGGCTTATAGATTAGGTGTAACTTTGGGAAATTATGCCTCATTTTCCTTAGCTATAAGATGAGTTCAGTTAGGGTACCCACCTCAGGGAGGACTGAAAGGGGTCCAGCTTGCAGTAAATATTATGTGTTAGCTGTTATCATGCATTTCTGTGGATGTAGAGGAAAAAAAGATCTGGGACCATGTGGGACACATGCTACATTTCTAGGATTTGAAATCCTCACTATCAGCATTTTTTTTTTTTTATTCCAGTTTCATGACTTGCATCTGAGAGCCTTACGCCGAGAACATTCTGGTTAATTAAGAATCAGACTTATCAGGCCCCTCATTAATTGAGATTTCCTTTGTAATTATCACATTGAACATGTGCAGTACATGAGGGCTGTGCTGTGCTTAGCTGCTCAGTAGTGTCCGGCTCCTGGCGACCCCATGAACTGTAAGCTGCCAGGCTCTTCTGTCCGTGGTAGATGTATGAAAAGGCAGATCCAGCTTTGTGGGCGCTGAAACTTAAAGAACATGGGGACCTTTTTGACGAAGAGGAACACAAAACCACAGATGCGAAATAAGGTACGAAAGTGAGTATTTGTTTACAATGAGAAGAGAAAACACAACAAATCAACAATTCATGCTGGTCACAGAAGGCAAAGAAATGCAGATTTCAGGGCCTGTGCATATGACTGTGATCTGGGTGGTTAAAAGCAGCAGCTCCAAAAGTGGTCTTGGCACAGTGGATAACTTGATTAACAGCCCTCCTCTCCCGGACCATGAATTAATAAAGTTAAATTCATTAATAAAGGAAATTTATTATATGTAAACTAAAGGCAATTTATTTTCCTTTTTTAGACTTCATAGGACAAATTGACATATATGTCTGAACCAACATTCCAATTTGGAATTAGGAAATTTGGTCTTGTGTTTCCTTTTATGTCCTTGGTCTTAATCTAGAAAAGAATCCTTCTTCAGATTCTAGGTCTTATTTGGATGGAGAAGCGTGTCTAGAAAAGAGGACCTGGGGCATTACCAAGGTCACAGTATCATCTGCAGCAACATACTTTTGTTTTGATGTTCTCCTTCTCTGTTCTTTATACACACACACACACACACACACACACACACCTAAGTTTGTTTATTTATTTTTGGCTGTGCTGGGTCTTTGACGCTGCACTCTGGCTTTTCTTTCTGTGGTGAGCAGGGGATACTCTTCTTTGCGGTGCGCAGGCTTCTCACGGTGTTGGCTTCTCTTGTTGCAGAGCACAGCCTCCAGGGTGCTCCGGCTTCAGCAGTGGCAGCTCCTGGGCCATATAGCACATGCTAAGTCGTCGTGGTGCATGGGCTTAGTTGCTCCTCAGCATGTGGTATCTTCCAAGCCTAGGGATCAAACCCATGTCTCCTGCATGGGCAGGCGGATTCTTTACCATTGAGCCCTCAGGGAAGTCCTCTCTTATTTCTTCAGTACTTGAGTTTTCAGGTGCTGTGTGGCTGAGAGAGAAAGTATGTATTTAAGAATATGTGTTGTGAGGGACTTCCTTTGTGGTCCAGTAACTAAGACTCCGAGCCCCCAGGGCAGGGGGCCTGGGTTTGGTTCCTGGTCAGGGAACTAGATCCCACATGCTGCAACCAAGAGTTCACATGTCACAGCTGAAAAATCCCACATGCCTCAACAAAGATTGAGGGTCACACGTTCTGCAGTTAAGACTTGGTGCAGCCAAATAAATAAATAAATATATATATATTTTTTAAAGATGTGTTTTAAGTCCTGACCTGCTGGGCTTTTCAGTATTGTCTGTTTAACTTTGGAAGCACTAAGGGTATTCTGGAAAGTATCGCCCTGCACTGGGACCACGAGAAGAGACACCACGTCTTTTTATATCTCCTTCCCATTTCTTTTTCTGTCTTCTTTACCTATCCCCCTGCCCCATATTGCAGAATCCTACACAGATACCAGGTAAAGAAAGCACTCAATAATTGGAATCCGAAATACTCAAAAGTATGAATAGCTAATGATGACAGAATTTTGGGTACTATGACAGGAAATGGAAAGCTCAGTGGGGAAGCTGTGGGATGAGAGGCTTCAGGCACTTGCCAGATGACTCAAATGCCATGCCCACTCAAATGCCCACTCTTCTGACTCACAGGCCATTGCTGCCCTTGGAGAGAAGCTGACCCCTATATAGTGGGCAGTGCAGCTGAGCCAGCTCTGCCAGGCCCAGTGACAGTGGCATGCCCACACCAACCTGTCCACACCTCCTCCTCAGCCAGAAGCCACAGGACATGGAGGAGTATTGTGGATTCCAGTGTGGGTCATCAGAGAATTCATGCTTCCTGAAGTCCAGGGTTCATCTACAGACCTCAGCGACGAACAGAAAGGTAAGAACAAAACCCAATAAAATCATCAGCCCCTTGATGATAAATGAGACTTGATTTTGTTGAGTGACTCAGGGTTCCATCCTGTTAACAGATATGTGTAGTAGTCAGTTATTCAAATATTCATTCAGCAAATACTTCTTAACACATGCCAGGCACAGGACAAAGATACAAAGAAAAAGTTCACAAGTATAAAAACAGATATGAGTATACCAGAAATAATGTAGTGTAATGGGATAATTGCTATAATAGAAGATAAATAAAAGTTTAAGGAAACCAAGAAATAGGAATGATTAATTGTATATGTGTTTGTGTATGTGTGTGTGTGTGTGTGTGTAGGAGGTTGTCATCCAAACCAGAGAAATGTGGTTTTTTTTTTTTTAATATGTATGTTAACCAAGTTTCCTAGTGTCTCCTACCAGCACAGCCCTTTCCCCTGTAGGAAATAGCATTCCTTCTGCCTTCCTGTCAGGTTCACCTTCTTCAAATGTATTTTGAATGAAAAGGAGTCACATCGTGCCCATTCACGAGCTGGGATGGCCCATGCTTCAGCCTTCTCTCCACTGTAGCCTGTTCTTAATGGCCAGTCACAGCTCTTCCAGTTGTTGACCTATCCTTCCTTCCCCTCACACTGGGCAACATCTCTGTTCATCCCCAAAGCACCCCTCAATCAAAGCTTTTGTGTGTAATAGACTTGCAGAGTGGTTGGAGGTTATAGGAGGCATCACAAGAAAATGAAAAACTATTTAAAATAGAAAATAAAAATGCCACTGTTCTGCAAAATGCCGTAGCCATTCTTGCCCCCAAGCAATTTTTCACAACCCTTGTTGAACCTTAAGGCCTGCTACCTTCTGTTATCTCTCCAGGAACCACTGCCTTTTCTTGGAGACTAAGACCCTATGGTGTCACTTGGCTTCCCTGAGGAAACTCAGATTTTTGGTAACTTTATGAAGCAGAAGTTTGGTGCTTCTATGTCCTGGTCTCTGTAAGTCAAACCAGGTCATTCTTGAGGTCACTTTTATGGATCAAGGCCATACCTTGGGGACTTCCCTGGTGGTCCAGTGGCTAAGACTCTGTACCCCCACTGCAGGGAGCCTGGGTTCGATCCCTGGTCAGGGAACTAGATCCCGCACGCCACAACTGAGTGTTCACATGCCGCAGCTGAAGTCTTACATGCTGCTATGAAGATTGAAGATCCCTTGTGGTACAACCGAGACCTGGTACAGCCAAATAAATAAAAAATTTAAAAACCGTCTAAGAAAAGAAAGCCGCACTCTGATGCCTTTTCCTCTGAGAAGCTTCTCCCCGACACAGAAGAGCAGCAGTCATTTTTGTTGTTGTTAAAGCATTTTGTTTTCATGCCCTTGAATATGAGAGGTGGAATAAAATGAAATCTTGTAGACTTGAGTCTTCCAATGGAGCCCCTTATCCAAGGAGGTGGGGTAGAGATGGTGGCCAGAGAGGCAGTTCCCAGAGAGGGATGGCCACTTGGGGTAAAGTTTTGCATCTCTGTCAGGAGTGTGTCCTGGACAGATTCCTTGAATCCTTCCACTCTTAAGCACTATGGATTTGATGTTTTCTCTGTTATTAATACTTCAGACTTGTGATTTGAAGTCATGAAAGGACCAAAACATTGCTATACTGACAGCAGCCTCTAGTTTTGGTGTGAATGGCAGCACAGGCACATGCTTGTCCCTCCCACACTGACTTGATCTGTTTGCCAGCTCAGCTCAACCAGGTAACCTGCTCAAAATAGGTCAGGTAACTCAAAGTGAGAATTAATGAGGAGAAAAAAGGAAAACAAAAAACTTGCTTTGGTTTCAATGACCTAAGCAATGTAAAACAATTTTTAAATTAGATCATCCAGGAGGTTGGTCTTCTTGAATGGGCTCTAGGAATATTTTTTCTTCCTGCTCTGATAGATCATTTAGCTTATTCCAAGGGCTATGAATTTGGCTCCAGCAACTGCTGCCAGTCAGGCTCCACAGTCATGCTTAGGCATCCACCCCTTTGCTTTCATTGTCTCCTCATGGCAGATCTTTGTGAAGCTTTATTGCTTTATTTCCCAGCACTTGGCAGGGAGGGGCTGTCCTCTGCAGCAATACTGGGGTCAGTTAGGCTCAGTGGTCCACTGGTTGCCTGTCTGGCAAGCAGTACCACCATCACTCAAGGTCAGGGATCACACTGGGTTGGTTGCATGAACAAGAATGTTTATGGTCATGCTTAGCATCTGGACTGTAGTTTGCCATCCAAGATAAAAGATGAAACTGAGCAGAATGGAGTGCACATCTATGGAGACAGGATATGCCACACGTGGCCTCCAAGGGAAGAGGCCAGGGGGATATTGGGAGCAAGAATGTCGTCGCTTATGAGCTTTAAGAATTCAGAGGTAATTCCACGGGGGAGAAATGAGTGTAAAGAAGTCTAAATTAGCAAGAGGCAATGAACACAGAGACTGATAGACAGCATTTGCCAACTCCAAGCCCTGCCTCCAGTCTTCACCGATCTCCCCCTTTTCTGAACCCCTATCACGTGCTCCATCTTAATTACAGTTTGACATTTATACCATACTCTGTCTTATGTTGTTTCCCAACTGTGGCTTCATGTAGAAACATTATCTCTTCCCAACTTGACTATAAAGTCCTGGAGGGCAAGACCGTACTTGAAAACTGGCAAAAGGTATGAATGAAACTAATTTTTAAAACTTGTGTATTTACTATGAGAGGCAATAAAATCGAGTTGCATTGTGCATGGAAGTTAATTAAATAATAATTACAGTAAAGAAGCATACCAGCACTATTAAAAAGCACTCTCTACCTAATTTCCACCATGCAAGGCCACCCAAGACAGATGGATCATAGTGGAAAGTTCTGATAAAAAGTGATCCACTGGAGAAAGGAATGGCAAACCACTCCAGTTTCCTTGCTGTGAGACGGCAAAAGGATATGACACTTGCAGATGAGCCTCCCAGGTCAGAAGGTGTTCAGTATGCTACTGGGGAAGAGCAGAGGGCAGTTACTAACAGCTCCAGAATGAATGAAGAGACTGGGCCAAAGCAGAAACTCTCAGTTGTGGATGTGTCTGGTGGTGAAAATAAGGAATCTGCCTGCAATGCAGGAGACCCAGCTTCCCTGGTTGAGGAGGAGCCTCTGGAGAAGGGAATTGTGCTCACTTCACCTGTTAATAAGGTTATACTCAAAATCCTTCAAGCGAGGCTTCAGCAGTAGATGAACTGAGAACTTCCAGATGTACTAGCTGGGTTTAGAAAAGACAGAGGAACCAGAGATCAAATTGCAACTTTTGTTGGATCATAAAGAAAGCAAAAGAATTCCAGAAAAACATCTACTTCTGTTCCATTGACTGTACTAAAGATTTTGATTGTGTGGATCACAATGAACTGTGGAAAATTCTTAAAGAGATGGGAATACCAGGCTACCTTACTTGTCTCCTGAGTAACCTGTATGCAGAACCAGACATGAAACAATGGACTGGTTCAAAATTGGGAAAGGAGTACATTAAGGCTGTATATTGTCACCCTGCTTGTTTAACTTCTATGCAGAGTACATCATGGGATATGCAGAACTGGGTGAATCACAAGCTGAAATCAAGATTGCCAGGAGAAATATCAATAACCTCAGATATGCAGATGATACCACTTTAATGGCAGAAAGTGTGTGCATGCATTCATGCTAAGTCGCTTCAGTTGTGTCCGACTCTTTGTAACTCCATGGACTGTAACCCACCAGGCTCCTCTGTCCCTGGGATTCTCCAGGCAAGAATACCGGAGTGGGTTGCCATGTCCTCCTCCAATGGCAGAAAGTGAAGAGAAACTAAAGAGCCTCTTGATGAAGGTGAAAGAAGAGAGTGAAAAAGCTGGCCTAAAACTCAACATTCAAAAAACTAGAATCATGGCATCCAGTCCCATCACTTTATGGCAAATAGAAGGGGAAAATGTGGAAACAGTGACAGACTTTATTTTCTTGGGCTCCAAAATCATTGCGGGTGGTGCCTGCAGCCTTGAAATGAAAAGATGCTTGCTCCTTGGAAGGAAAGCTATGACAAACCTAGACAGCACATTAAAAAGCAGAGATATCACTTTGCTGACAAAGGTCCATGTAGTCAAAGCTATGGTTTTTCCAGTAGTCATGTTGGATGTGAGAGTTGGACCATAAAGAAGATTGAGCACCAAAGAATTGATTCTTTCAAATTGTGATTCTGGAGAAGACTCTTGAGGGTCCCTTGGACTGCAAGGAGAGCCAACCAGTCAATCCTAAAGGGAATCAACCCTGAAGAGTCATTGGAAGGACTGATGCTGAAGCTGAAGTACCAATACTTTGGCCACCTGGTGTGAGTAGCTGACTCATTGGAAAAGACCTTGATGTTGGGAGAGATTGAAGGCAAAAGGAGAAGGGGCCGCAGAGGAGGAAATGATTAGATAGATTCACCAACTCAATGGATGAGAGTTTGAGCAAACTCCAAAAGATAGAGAAGGACAAGGAAGCCTGTCATGCTGCACTCCATGGGATCACAAAGAGTCAGACACTACTTAATGACTGAACAACAGCAACCTAATTTCCTGGTCAAAAAATTATTTTAAAGGCTTTTAATAATTAAAAAGTTTAACATACTGTTATAGTAGGGAAAACAGTTTTATCCCCATATAACTATCACCTGGAGTCTAGAATTTTCAGGTTTTCACCACTGTTATTTCATTCTCTTTTTTAAAAAATCTGGGTTGATTTTACTTCTGTTATCATTTCCATAATTTCTATCTGTAGCATAATAGCTATTAGCATATTTCATCAATCCAGATTAGCAACAACAATAAAATTGAGGCAGACAAAGCCATTTTTACCTACGGTAATTAAAAAATTTTAATTACAAATCCCAGATATGTTATTTATCTCTATATAGTTAAAATACACCTCTAAAAAATATGGACATTTTATTTCATAACCATATGCATTCATCAAGCTGATTCAGTTCAGTTCAGTTGCTCAGTCGTGTCCGACTCTTTGCGACCCCATGAACTGCAGCTTGCCAGGCCTCCCTGTCCATCACCAACTCCTGGAGTTCACCCAAACTCATGTCCATCCAGTCGGTGATGCCATCCAGCCATCTCATCCTCTGTCGACCCCTTCTCTTCCTGCCTTCAATTCCTCCCAGCATCAGAGTCTTTTCCAATGAGTCAACTCTTCACATCAGGTGGCCAAAGTATTGGAGTTTCCGCTTTAGCATCAGTCCTTCCAAAGAACACCCAGGACTGATCTCCTTTAGGATGGACTGGTTGGATCTTCTTGCAGTCCAAGGGACTCTCAAGAGTCTTCTCCAACACCACAGTTCAAAACCATTAATTCTTCGGCACTCAGGTTTCTTCACAATCCAACTTTCACATTCATACATGACCACTGGAAAAACCATAGCTTTGACTAGATGGACCTTTGTTGGCAAAGTAATGTCTCTGCTTTTGAATATGCTATCTAGGTTGGTCATAACTTTCCTTCCAAGGAGTAAGCATCTTTTAATTTCATGGCTGCAATCACCATCTGCAGTGCTTTTGGAGCCCCAAAAAATAAAGTCTGAGACTGTTTCTATTGTTTCCCCATCTATTTCCCATGAAGTGATGGGACCAGATGCCATGATCTTCGTTTTCTGAATGTTGAGCTTTAAGCCAACTTTTTCACTCTTCTTTTTGACTTTCATCAAGAGGCTTTTTAGTTCCTCTTCACTTTCTGCCATAAGGGTGGTGTCATCTGCATATCCGAGGTTATTGATATTTCTCCCGGCAATCTTGATTCCAGCTTATGCTTCCTCCAGCCCAGCGTTTCTCATGATGTACTCTGCATATAAGTTAAATAAGCAGGGTGACAATATACAGCCTTGATGTACTCCTTTTGCTATTTGGAAGCAGTCTGTTTTTCCATGTCTGGTTCTAACTGTTGCTTCCTGACCTGCATATAGGTTTCTCAAGAGGCAGGTCAGGTGGTCTTGTATTCCCATCTCTTGAGGGATTTTCCACAGTTTATTGTGATCCACACAGTCAAAGGCTTTGGCATAGTCAATAAAGCATAAATAGATGCTTTAAATAAATAGAATAGAAATAAATAAATAGAAATAGAAAAATCTGGGACTCTCTTCTTTTTTCCATGATCCAGCGGATGTTGGTGATTTGATCTCTGGTTCCTCTGCCTCTTCTAAAACCAGCTTGAACATCTGGAAGTTCATGGTTCACGTATTGCTGAAGCCTGGCTTGGAGAATTTTGAGCATTACTTTGCTAGCGTGTGAGATGAGTGCAGTTGTGCAATAGTTTGAGCATTCTTTGGCATTGCCTTTCTTTGGGATTGGAATGAAAACTGCCCTTTTCCAGTCCTGTGGCCACTGCTGAGTTTTCCAAATTTGCTGGCATATTGAGTGCAGCACTTTCACAGCATCATCTTTCAGGATTTGAAATAGCTCAACTGGAATTCCATCACCTCCACTAGCTTTGTTTGTAGTGATGCTTCCTAAGGTCCACTTGACTAATCAAGCTGATTAGTGTCAACTTAAAATTAACAATAATTCCTGTAAATCATCTAAACTTCCCTAATTGTTTCCAAAGAGCAAGAACATCATTTAAAAGAAGGCCTTTTTCTCAGCCTGTCACAGGGAGTCATGCTAGAAACTGACAAGAAAAGGCAATGATTAAATTCAAGGTCAGTTCTTTTCTGCACGTAATAGCAAAGTCTGAGAATGACAGTCACAAGCTAGAGATGGGCTGCTCTCTAACAGAGAGGACTGGCCTGGAATCCATCTTTCTGGAGAGAGGATGTTGGGTTCTAGAGAGCTAATGCTATCTCAAAGTGTGTGTGTATGTATTTAGATAAGGGCCATCTTTGGGGCACTGAAGTGGAAATAGATTGCAGGGAATTGTGTTGGAATTCAGGGGGAGCTATGAATTTAGATGGAGAAAAGGGATACGTCTTAAGATTTTATTATCCTTTAATGGAAATTCATAATTCTTTTTAATTATAAATATAGGCAGCAAAGCAGAGAAGGCAATGGCAACCCACTCCAGTACTCTTGCCTGGAAAATCCCATGGATGGAGGAGCCTGGAAGGCTGCAGTCCATGGGGTCGCTAAGAGTTGGACACGACTGAGGGACTTCACTTTCACTTTTCACTTTCATGCATTGGAGAAGGAAATGGCAACCCACTCCAGTGTTCTTGCCTGGAGAATCCCAGGGCCAGGGGAGCCTGGTGGGCTGCTGTCTATGGGGTTGCACAGAGTTGAACACGACTGAAGCGACTTAGCAGCAGCAGCAGCAGGGGCAGCAAAGCACAGAAGTATTCGTATCTGTGGCTTTGTCACCAATGGAAATAAAAATACTTTAATATCACATTCAGTTGTCCCAGATATCTTAGAATATTGTGAAGATTCATTATTACTTTGAAATTATCTTCTTTTCCCACCTCTAGGTCTTATTATATGTCAATAAGGAAGTAAATACATTCAGTTCAGTTCAGTTCGGTCGCTCAGTAGTGTCTGACTCTTTGCGACCCCATGAATCGCAGCACGCCAGGCCTCCCTGTCCATCACCATCTCCCGGAGTTTACTCAAACTCATGTCCATCGAGTTGGTGATACCATCCAGCCATCTCATCCTCTGTCGTTCCCTTCTCCTCCTGCCCCCAATCCCTCCTAGCATCAGGGTCTTTTCCAATGAGTCAACTCTTTGCATGAGGTGGCCAAAGTGTTGGAGTTTCAGCTTTAGCATCACTATATCATAAATCTAGTTTGTTTTGTTTTGCTATTTGGATAACAGTATTTTTTATGTACTTGATTTCCTTTGTAGTCCTGTGTATTTTATTTTACACATTTTAAAGCAGTAGTCTGAGAAAGAGTCCACAGACTTCACCAGACAGGCAAAGGAATCCATGGCATAGAAAGAATAAGCCCCTTGAAATAGCCTGTTGTAAATACACAGAAAGCTAAGATGCTGTGAGTGATGTTAGGGAAGAAAAGAGAATTTCCCCCTGACTAGTTCATCATATTTTTGAACCCTGAACATAATGGCTGGACATGAGAAATTAGCCCATATAAGGAGCCTGGAACCACCACAAGAGCCGTATGAAGGCTCATCTCCAAAGCCACATTTCTTCTAATGCTGGCATATGAGTCACAAGCTTTGGCTGGCTCTTCTAGAAGGATGCTCAAAGTCCTCTACAGCACAGCAGAGTACTATAAAAGTCTAAGGTATTAATAGAATTCCTCCCACCTCGAGGCTGTGGTTCTTCCCACGAGATCTTTGCAGCAACATACAGGGCACCTGCCAGGCTGACTGTGTGTGGGGCAGGGGCCTGCTGGAGACAGCTCTCAGCTCAGTCTAAAGTTGATATTGACTTGCTATCATAAATAGGACAAGAGGGAGGTGAAGTGATTTGCCTAAACTCCTTTTTCTGGAACATGCCACTTGCCACCTACTTAACAGTTTTAAGTTGATCAGCACAGTATATATGTTAAATCCTAGGAGTGTCACATTATCGTATCATGAAAAAGTTATCAAGCTTTGCTAAAGGCAGAGAGTAAAGATAACCGACTGTTGCTGAGATCATATCAACTCTTATTCTTTACCTGAAAATTCATCAATTTTGTTTTCTTCTCACTGGCTAATGACTTATTAGCAGTATACTGTGAATTGCACATAACTGCCTTGTACAGTAACCATACCTTTAAATTTTCCAAGCCTGGAAAAAGACCTTTCATAATTATTTTTGCTTCATATAGCCATGACGGACTTCCCTTAGATAGCTAGGTTGGTAAAGACTCCACCTGCAATGCAGCAGACCCTGGTTCAATTCCTGGTCTGGGAAGATCCGATGGAGAAGGGATAGGCTACCCACTCCAGTATTTTTGGGCTGCCCTTGTGGCTCAGCTGGTAAAGAATCCACCTGTAATGCAGGAGTCCTGGGTTCTATCCCTGGGTTGGGAAGATCTCCTGGAGAAGGGAAAGGCTACCCACTCCAGCATTCTGGCCTGGAGAATTCCATGGACTGTATAGTCCATGGGGTTGAAAAGAGTTGGACACGACTAAGCGGCTTTCACTTCACTCACAGCCATGACAGTTTATCAGCTTTTGAGTTTCACATTCACATTTGGTGTGGCTTCTGGCAGGAGTATGTTGACAACAATCAGACATTTGAAATGGCTGGCAGCCATTCACTTTAGCTCCAAACTGGAAATGACCCAAATGTTCATCAACAGGAGAATGAATTGTTTGTGATGCATTCCTACAAGAGTGGACTCTACAGCATTCCCTGATGGCACAGTGGTTGAGGATCTGCGCACCAGTGCAGGGGATGGGGGTTGATCCCTGGTCTGAGAGGATTCCACATGCTGCAACTTCTGTAGCCCTTGAACCTAGATAGAGCCTATGCTCCACAACAAGAGAAGCCACTGCAGTGAGAAAGCTGAACACCACACACAGCAGTGAAGACCCAGAACAGCCAAAAAAAAATATAAATAAAATTATATATATATATATATATACTGCTAAGTCACTTCAGTCGTGTCCGACTCTGTGTGACCCCATAGACGGCAGCCCACCAGGCTCCCCCGTCCCTGGGATTCTCCAGGCAAGAACACTGGAGTGGGTTGCCATTTCCTTCTCCAATGCATGAAAGTGAAAAGTGAAGTCGCTCAGTTGTGTCCGACTCTTAGCGACCCCATGGACTGCAGACTACCAGGCTCCTCCATTCACGGGATTTTCCAGGCAAGAGTACTGGAATGGGTTGCCATTGCCTTCTCCTATATGTATGTATGTATGTGTATATATATATACATATATATATATATATATATATATATATATATGAAAGGATGAAGGAGCTATTGCCACTGGCAACAATCTGAATCAATATCACAAATGGAAGGTTAAGAGGAAGAAGCCAGACAGAAGAGAGTTCATGCTAAACGATTCCACTTACATAGAGTTCACAACAGAGAAGGCAATGGCACCCCACTCCAGTACTCTTGCCTGGAGAATCCCATGGATGGAGGAGCCTGGTGGGCTACAGTCCATGGGGTTGCTAAGAGTTGGACACGACTGAGCGACTTCACTTTCACTTTTCACTTTCATGCATTAGAGAAGGAAATGGCAACCCACTCCAGTATTTTTGCCTGGAGACTCCCAGGGACAGAGGAGCCTGTTGGGCTGCCGTCTATGGGGTCGCACAGAGTTGGACACGACTGATGCAACTTAGCAGTAGCAGTAGAGTTCACAAACATTCAAAGTGAGCCTCGGGCATTAGAAGTCAGAGTAGAGGTTGTTTGTAGATGGCAAGCAGTGACTAGAAGCCATGAAGGGGTCCCTGGGGTATTAGGACCAGGTCTGTTTATTGACTTGAGTGCTGGCTACTTGGGTGTATTCATTTTGTGAAAATTTTTTGAGCTGTACACTTATAATTTGTGTAGTTTTCTGTGTATTTGTTATAGTTAAACAGAAATCCAGAATTAAAAAGTTTGACATGTACAGGGTCCCAATATGTTTTCTTTCTAATACACTCTCCTCCAGAATGCATTTCTTCTTAGAGAATTGGTGATATTTTAAAATAATGTTAAGAAGTCTGAAATTTTTAATTGGGGTTTATGGGAATATGCAAATAACCAGAAAATAAGCTATCCTGCCAGCCCTGCAATCCCTAATTGGGTTATAATTCTTTTTATTGACATATTTGTTCATCCTAAATGACAGATATCACAAAACCAACTGTGATCTGTTCTAATGATGTGTTAAAGTGACCTCAAGTACACTGAGCAATGGTGAGGACAGCCTTACCAGAAGCAGGCTCAAGGACAAGGACACCTTACCAAGCAGATGTAATAGCCACTGGGATCCCAATGCGGTGTGTGAAGCAGGAAGAAGGGCAAATGTCTTCTAATTGGCCAGTCCAGAGAGTGCATTGTTTTCTGATTGGTGGACCCAAAATGTGTACTGTTTTATAGAGAGGACTAGGTGCAGCCCTTCTTCTGTTCCCCTGGGGGTGCTTTCTTCTGCTCACCACTATTGATATAGATGGCGGTCCCTCCCTCCTTCCTAAAGAAGGTTGCCTACCTTCTTTCTTCCTTGTTTTTACATAGCAAGCCTTTGGGAACCATCTTCTTTCTTCCATGTTTCCTTTTCATCCCATTCCAATTCCAGAGCAGAGCTTAACTGTAAGTCCCTATGTTTCACTGTTAGCTTTGTAGGCATTAAAGATGGGAGCCCTGTTTACCAATCATTGAAATCCATCACTTGGCGTCTAAGAAGAATTTATTAAACATTTGTTTAAAGAAGGAACTGCAGATTCTTGGTTTTTAGGCATCCATTCTTCTATCTGTTCAGTGCAGTTCAGTTCAGTTGCTCAGTCGTGTCCAACTCTTTGCGACCCCATGAATCGCAGCACGATCACTGCAGATAGTGACTGCAGCCATGAAATTAAAAGACGCTTACTCCTTGGAAGAAAAGTTATGACCAACCTAGATAGCGTATTGAAAAGCAGAGACATTACTTTGCCAACAAAAGTCCGTCTAGTCAAGGCTTCTATCTGTAGATACATATAATTCTTCTAAATTTATCTGATGTAATTATATAAAGTACTATATGTTTGCTATTATTATTAATCATAATGTTATAACTATGCATACCAAGAAATGTCTGCTATAAAATTTTAACCATATATGTATATAGAAGTGTTTATATTATGATCATTTGTAGGGCTAGGATTTGGGGTAGGATTTTCAGTTTCTTCTTTAATTTTTTTCTATATTGATTGAAATCTTCAACAGTGATTATCATTCATAAGAAACATTAAAATATTAAAAGACTTATAAACTAAAAAAAAAAAAACATAGACAAAATGGAAAACTATCAAATGCCAAAATTAGTATTAGAAATAGGGAACTTGAATAGACCAATACGTTTGAAAGAGGTTAAATTGCAATTGAAAACCTCCACTCTCAGAAGACTATAGACTTAAATGGTTTTTCAGGTGAGTTTTACCAAACTCTTGAGGAATAATAAGTTTCCAAATTACTCCAGAAGAGACAAAAACAAAAGTTAATCAAGATCATTTCATATTGGTACAATCAGATGAACACATTATAAAAAAAAAAAAAAAACTCTACCCTCTTTTAAAAAATATTTTGAAAGATGAAAAGTCTTTGAAAATACTAACTAATTGATTCCAACAGTTTGCTTTAAAATAATACAGCTTGGTTAACGAATGGTTCATCATTAGGGATTCTGCCAACATAATTGGAGCATTAATAGACTAACATTTTTAAATCCCATAATAATTTCAATTGATACAAAAAAAGCATTTGATAAGTTCTTTACTTATTTATGATAAATATCTTAGTAAGCCAAGAGTAAAAAGGACTTCTTTAATTCCCTTAGTGGATTAAGTGCCATTTAATCCGGAGAAGGTGATGGCACCCCACTCCAGTACCCTTGCCTGGAAAATCCCATGGACATAGGAGCCTGGTAGGCTGCAGTCCATGGGGTCTCGAAGACTTGGACACGACTGAACAATTTCCCTTTCACTTTTCACTTTCATGTATTGGAGAAAGAAATGGCAACCCACTCCAGTATTCTTGCCTGGAGAATCCCAGGGACGGGGGAGCCTGGTGAGCTGCTGTCTATGGGGTCGCACAGAGTCAGACACGACTGAAGCGACTTAGCAGCAGCAGCAGCAATCCCTTATTAATTAATTAATCAATTAATATTGTCATGTAATCCCTTAAATATACCAAAACCCTCAGTAGATTACTTATTGAAGAAATTTTAAGTACATTCCTATTAAGACTGGAAACAAATATTCTTAAGTTAAAAACCACTGTATATTATAACCAATACTACAATATTGGAAATCTTGACCAACACTGAAGAAAAGAAAAAAAATAAGCAGCTTGGAAAGGAAGAAATAAACCATTGGTTTTTTCAGGGTGATATACCTATTTACTTTGAATAACTGATAGAATCAACAGGTAAATTATAAGAACATGGTATATGTATGATTAAGTTATAAGTGCATTTCTAAGAGCAAACAACTAGAAAATATTATATAAAAAATCAAGATACTATCATATAACAGCAACTAAAAATAGTCTGGTAATTAACTTAACCAAAACATATAAGGCTTTCTGGAGAAAATGTAAATATTATAATAAAGAACATAGAAAAAAATTTTTGAGTGATAAACAGATATTCCATGTTCTCAGAGGAGAACACTTAATAATATTGTAAAGATATCAGCTTTCCCCACATCTAGTACATGCAAAGTAATTCCACTAAAATTGTAGTTAGACTTTTGAGATACATGATACATGTATTTTAAAATGTATATACTGATGAGGCAGTATAAGACCTCTTAAGCAAGAACTTGAAAAATCATGTAGTGTATGGTTGATTATTGAATACATCAAAGTTAAGGATTTCTATTTTATAATAACAGGCATATGAGTAAAGTTAGAAACAAATTTCACAATGGGTGAAGAGCCTTTAAAATGTTGATAAAGGACTGACAAGTGGACATTGTTGACAAGTGGACAAAGGATTCCTATCTAGACTGTGGAAAAACACAAATCAAACAAGAAATCAAATCAACAAGAAATCAAATAATACAAATCAACAAGAAAAAGACAGTAATTCAATAGAAAAATGGGCAAAATATCAATAATTTATAGAAAATAAACTCAAAGGGCTAATAAATCATAAGTAACTCACCAAATCGACAAAACATTGAGATATAATTTTATACTTATTTCACTGGAAAAAATTAGAAAGGTGAATCCATGCCTTGTGTTGGCTGGATATGGGAGTAAGTCCTGCTGGTGGGAGTAAGGACAGGCCCAGTCAATGAGAAGCACACTCTGTACTATTCAGACAAAGTAAGTAAACCTGTGTCTTATAAGATGGCCAGACTAAAAGCGGGGTAAGGAAATAAGGAGTAGAGAAAACAATAAGGTTTCTGGCTTAATCCCAGACTGGGTAGATTCGGGTGACAGTGCCCAGGATAGAGAATGAAAAGGGAGGATGAGCTGCTTTGATGATAAAGTTGATGTTTTCTGTTTTGGACCTTTTAAGAATCATGAACTTATGAGACACCCTGATGGTACTCAATTAATATTATGATCTTCTTCATCAAATAAAGTCCCTTTTTCTTCTGTGTTTAGAAAAGATTGAATCTTTTTTTATTAGTTCTGTATTTTTTAAAATTTATTTGTTTATTGAAGGATAATTTATTTACAGAATTTTGTTGTTTTCTGTCAAACCTCAACATGAATCAGTCACAGGTATACATATTTCCCCTCCCTTTTGAACCTCCCTCTCATCTCCCTCCCCATTCCACTGCTCTAGGTTGATACAGAGCTCCTGTTTGAGTTTCCTGAGCCATACAGCAAATTCCTCTTGGCTATGTATTTTACTATGGTAATGTAAGTTTGGAGAAGGCAATGGCACCCCACTCCGGTACTCTTGCCTGGAAAATCCCATGGATGGAAGAGCCTGGAAGGCTGCAGTCCATGGGGTCGCTGAGGGTTGGACACGACTGAGTGACTTCACTTTCACTTTTCACTTTCATTCATTGGATAAGGAAATGGCAACCCACTCCAGTGTTCTTGCCTGGAGAATCCCAGGGATGGGGGAGCCTAGTGGGCTACCGTTTATGGGGTCACACAGAGTTGGACACGACTGAAGTGACTTAGCAGCAGTAGCAGCAGCAGAATATAAGTTTCCATGTTACTCTTTCCATACATCTCACCCTCTCCTCCCCTCTCCCCATGTCCATAAGTTTATTCTTATGTCTGTTTTTCATTGCTGCCCTGTAGATAAATTCTTCAGACCATTTTTCTAGATTCCATATATATGCCTTGCTGCTGCTAAGTTGCTTCAGTCGTGTCTGACTCTGTGCGACCCCATAGACGGCAGCCCACCAGGCTCCCCCATCCCTGGGACTCTCCAGGCAAGAACACTGGAGTGGGTTGTCATTTCCTCTCCAACACATGAAAGTGAAAAGTGAAAGTGAAGTCGATCAGTCATGTCTGACTCTTTGCCACCCCATGGACTGCAGCCTACCAGGCTCCTCCGCCCGTGGGATTTTCCAGGCAAGAGTACTGGAGTGGGGTGCCATTGGCTTCCAGTTCTAGCTATTGTAAATAGTGCTACAATGAACAATGGGATACATGTGTCTTTTTCAACCCTGGTTTCTTCAGGGTATATGCCTAGGAGTGGGATTGCTGGGTGATATCCTGGAAAATCCCATGGACAGAGGAGCCTGGTAGGCTGCAGTCCATGGGGTCGCTAAGACTCGGACACAACTGAGCGACTTCACTTTCACTTTTCACTTTCATTCATTGGAGAAGGAAATGGCAACCCACTCCAGTGTTCTTGCCTGGGGAATCCCAGGGACGGGGGAGCCTGGTGGGCTGCTGTCTGTGGGGTCACAGAGTCGGAAATGACTGAAGTGACTTAGCAGCAGCAGCAGCAGCATGGTGGTTTTATTCCTAGTTTCTTAAGGAATCTCCATACCGTCTTCCATAATGGCTGTATCAATTTACATTTCCACCAACAGTGCAAGAGCGTCCCCTTTTCTCCACACCCTCTCCAGCATTTACTGTTTGTAGACTTTTTGATGATAGCCATTCTGACCAGTGTGAGGTGATATCTCATTGTAGTTTATATTTGCATTTCTCTAATAATGGGTGATCTTGAGCATCTTTTCATGTGTTTGTTAGCCATCTGTATGTCTTTGGAGAAATGTCTGTTTAGGTCTTTTTCCCACTTTTTGATTGGGTTGTTTGTTTTTCTGAGTTGTATGAGCTGCTTGTATAGTTTGGAAATTAATCCTTTGTCAGTTGTTTCATTTGCTATTATTTTCTCCCATTCTGAGGGTTGTTATTTTCACCTTTGCTTATAGTTTCCTTTGCTGTGCAAAAGCTTTTAAGTTTAATCAGGTTCCACTTGTTTACTTTTGTTTTTATTTCCATTACTCTAGGAGGTGGGTCATAGAGGATCTCGCTTTGATTTATGTCATTGAGTGTTCTTCCTATGTTTTCCTCTAAGAGTTTTATAGTTTCTGGTCTTACATTTAGGTCTTTAATCCCTTTTGAGTTTATCTTTGTGTATGGTGTTAGGAAGTGTTCTACATTCTTTCTTTTACATGTACCTGTCCCGTTTTCCCAGCACCATTTATTGAAGAGGCTGTCTCTGCCCCGTTGCATATTCTTGCCTCCTTTGTCAAAAATAAGGTACCCATAGGTGCCTGGGCTTTGTAGTATAATCTGAAGTCAGGAAGGTTAATTCCTCCAGCTCCATTCATATTTCTCAAGACTGCTTTGGTTCTTCAGGGTCTTTTGTGTTTCCATTTAAATTGTGAAATTTTTTGTTATAGTTCTGTGAACAATGTCATTGGTAATTTGATAAAGACCAAATTGAATCTGTAGATTGCATTTGGTAGTATAGTCATTTTCACAATATTGATACTTCCTGCCAAGGAACATGGAATATCTCTCCATCTGTATATGTTGTCTTTGACTTCTTTCTTTAGTGTCTTATAATTTTCTGTGTACAGTTCTTTTGTATCCTCAGATAAGTTTATTCCTAGATGTTTAATTCTTTTTGTTGCAGTGGTGAATGGGATTGAGTCCTTAATTTCTCTTTCTGATTTTTCATTCATTGTTAGTATATAGAACTGCAAATGATTTCTGTGTATTTGATTTTGTATCCTGCAACTTTGCTAAATTCACTGATTAGCTCTAGTAATTTTCTGATACTATTTTTAAGGTTTTCTATGTAGACTATCATGTCATCTGCAAACAGTGAGAGCTTAACTTCTTTTCTGATCTGGATTCCTTTTATTTCTTTTTCTTCTCTGATTGCTGTAGCTAGGACTTCCAGAACTATGTTGAATAATAGTGGTGAAAGTGGACACCCTTGTCTTGTTCCTGATCTTAGTGGGAATGCTTTCAGTTTTTCACCATTGAGAATAATGTTTGCTGTAGATTTATCATATATGGCTGTTACTATGTTGAGGTAGGTTCCTTCTATGTCCATTTTTTGAAGTGTTTTAATCATGCATGGGTGCTGAATTTTGTCAAAGGCTTTTTCTGCATCTACTGAGATGATTACATGGTTGAGATGATTATATGAATTATCTTTCAATTTGTTAATATGGTGTATCACATTGATTGATTTGTGTATGTTGAAGAATCCTTGCATCCCTGGAATAAACCCAACTTGAACATGGTGTTCAAGAGTCCCTTGGACAGCAAGGAGATCCAACCAGTCCACCCTAAAGGAGATCAGTCCTGGGTATTCATTGGAAGGACTGATGTTGAAGCTGGAGCTCCAATACTTTGGCCACCTGATGCAAAGAGCTGACTCATTGGAAAAGACCCTGATGCTGGGAAAGATTGAGGGCAGGAGGAGAAGGGGACAACAGCGGATGAGATGGTTGGATGGCATCACTGACTCTATGGACATGGGTTTGGATGGATTCCAGGAGTTGGTGCTGGACAGGGAGGCCGGGCGTGCTGCAGTTAATGGGGTCACAAAGAGTCGGACATGACTGAGCGACTGAACTGAACTGACTGACTGAACATGGTGTATGAGCTTTTTGATGTGTTGGTGAATTCTGTTTGCAAAAATTTTGTTGAGGATTTTTGCATCGATGTTCATCAGTGATATTGGCCTATAGTTTTCTTTTTTTGTTTTGTCTTTGTCTGGTTTTGGCATCACAGTGATGTTGGCCTTGTAGAATGAGTTTGGAAGTGTTCTTTCCTCTGCAATTTTTTGAAACAGTTTTAGAAGGGTAGGCATTAGCTCTTCTCTAAATGATAGAATTCTCCTGTGAAGCCATCTTGTCCTGGACTTTTGTTTTTGGGGAGATTTTTGATCACAGCTTCAGTTTCAGTGCTTGTAATTGGGTTGTTCATAATTTCTCTTTCTTTTGGGTTCAGCCTTGGAAGATTGAACTTTTCTAAGAATCTGTCCATTTCTTCCAGGTTAGCCATTTTATTGCTATATAGTTGTTCATAATAGTCTGTTATAATCCTTTCTATTTCTGCATTGTCTGTTGTAACCTCTCCTTTTTCACTCCTAATTTTGTTGATTTGATTCTTCTCTGTTTTTCTTGATGTGTCTGGATAAAGGTTTGTCAACTTTGTTTATCTTCTCAACGAACCAGCTTTTAGTTTTATTCATTTTTACAATTGCTTCTTCCATTTCTTTTTCATTTATTTCTGCTCAGGTCTTTATGGTTTCTTTCCTTCTACTAATTTTGGGGTCTTTTTGATATTCTTTTCCCAGTTGTTTTAGGTGTAAAGTTAGGCTGTCTATTCGATGTTTTTCTTGTTTCTTGATGTAGGATTGTATTGCTGTAAACTTCCCTCTTAGGACTGCTTTTGCTGCACCCCATAGGTTTTGAGTTGTTGTGTTTACATTGTCATTTGTTTCTAGAAATTTTTTGATTTCCCTTTTGATTTCTTCAGTAACCTGTTGGTTATTTAGAAACGTGTTGTTTAATCTCCATGTGTTTGTGTTTCTTACAGTTTTTTTTTTCTTATAATTGATATCTAGTCTCATAGCCTTGTGGTCAGAGAAGATGCTTGATAGGATTTCAATTTTCTTAAATTTACTGAGGTTAGATTTGTGACCCAAGATGTGGTCTATCCTGGAGAATGTTCTATGTGCACGTGAGAAGAAGGTGTATTCTTCTGCATTTGGATAAAATGTCCTGAAGATAGCAATGAGATCCATCTCATCTAATGTATCATTTAAGACTTGTGTTTCCTTATTAATTGTCTGTTTTGATGATCAGTCCATTGGTGTGAGTGGTGTGTTAAAGTGTCCTATTATTATTGTGTCACTGTCAATTTCTCCTTTTATGTCTGTTAGTGTTTGTCTTATGTATTGAGGTGCTCCTATGTTGGGTGCATAGATATTTACAACTGTCATGTCTTCCTCTTGGGTTGATCCCTTGATCACTATGTAGTGTCCTTCCTTATCTCTTGTAATCTTCTTTATTTTAAGGTCTATTTTGTCTGATATGAGAATTGCTACTCCAGCTTTCTTTTGCTTCCAATTCGCATGGAATGTATTTTTCCATCCTCTCACTTTCAGTCTATATGTGTCTTGAGGTCTGAAGTGGGTTTCTTGTAGACAGCATATATATGGGTCGTGTATTTGTATCCATTCAGCTAGTCTGTGTCTTTTGGTTGGAACATTTAATCCATTTACATTTGAAGTAATTATTGATATGTTTGTTTTTATAGCCATTTTGTTAATTGTTTGGGGTTGATTTTGTAGATCTCTTGTCTTCTCTTGTATTTCTTGACTATAGATGTCCCTTTAACATTTGTTGTAAAGCTGGTTTGGTGGTACTGAATTCTCTTAACTTTTGCTTGTCTGAAAAGCTTTTGATTTCTCCATCAATTTTGAATGAGATCCTTGCTGGGTACAGTAATCTTGGTTGTAGATTTTTCCCTTTCAGTACTTTAAGTATATCCTGCCATTCCCTTCTGGCCTGCAGAGTTTCTGCTGAAAGATCAGCTGTTAAGCATATGGGGTTTCCCTTATATGTTATATGTTGCTTCTCTCTTGCAGCTTTTAATATTCTTTCTTTGTTTTTAGTCTTTGTTAGTTTGATTAGTATGTGTCTTAGTGTGTTTCTCCTTGGGTTTATTCTGTATGGGACTCTTTGTGCCTCTTGGACTTGATTAACTATTTCCTTTTCCATGTTGGGGAAATTTTCAACTATAATCTCTTAAAAATTTTTCTCATACCCTTTCTTTTTCTCTTCTTCTTCTGGGACCCCTATAATTAAAATTTGGTGTGTTTGATATTGTCCCAGTGGTCTCTGAGACTATCCTCAGTTCTTTTCATTTTTTTCCTTTATTCTGATCTTCAGAAGTTATTTCCACCATTTTATCTTGCAGCACACTGATTCATTCTTCTGCTTCAGATATTCTGCTATTGATTCCTTCTAGAGTATTTTAGTTTCAGTAATTGCATTTTTGTCTCTGCATGCTTGTTCTTTAACTCTTCTAGGTCTTTGTTAATTGATTCTTGCATTCTCTCCATTTTGCTTTCAAGGTTTTTTTATCATCTTTACTATCATTTTTCTGAATTCTTTTTCAGGTAGTTTGCCTATTTCTTCTTCATTTACTTGAAATCCTGTGTTTCTAGTTTGTTCCTTAATTTGTAGTATTTCTCTGCCTTTTCATTTTTTAAAAAAACTTATTGTGTTTGAGGTCTCCTTTTCCCAGGCTTCAAGGTTGAATTCTTTCTTCCTTTTGGTTTCTGCACTCTAAGGTTGGTCCAGTGGTTTGTGTAAGCTTCTTATAGGGTGAGATTTGTGCTAAGTTTATGTTTGTGGTTTGTTTTTCCTCTGATGGGCAAGGCTGAGTGAGGTGGTAATCCTGTCTGCTGATGATTGGGTTTGCATTTTTGTTTTTGTTTATTAGATGAGGTATCCTGCACAGGGTGCTACTGGTGGTTGGGTGATTCTGGGTCTTGCATTACAGTGGCTTCCTTTGTGTGAGTTCTCACTATTTGATACTCCCTAGGGTTACTTCTCTGGTAGTCTAGGGTCTTGGAGTCAGTGCTCCTAATCCAAAGGCTCAGGGCCTGATCTCTGGTCAGGAATGAAGATTCCACAAATGGTTTGTTAGGGCATTAAATGAGACTAAAACAAATATCCAAAAATGAGAAATCAAAGATGAACCCCAGACAAATGGCAGGTACAAAATCAGGCAAATAATAATTAAAATAATGGAATATACACATTTACATATACATCCATGAGCAAAGTCAAAACAGTCCAACAAAAACAAAGTACAGTAGATTGACCCAGCAAATGAAAGAAATCAAAATTTATGTTTACCAGTTAAGAACAAAACTAACTAAAGCACAAACTGGAAAACAAAATGAAAGCAAGATGCCAAGTGGGGAATAAAGCAATGAAAACAAAACTAAGAAATCTGTTGAGAGGAATGGAAAGAAAGAAAAGAAAGAATAGACATATTAACTTAAATAGAGGTAGATGAAGATTTATATACATTAAAGATTAACTTCAAGGGGAAAAGAACAGTAGGAAAGGCAATCAAAGGAATAAATGTAGAAAAAATATAATAGGTTTAAAGAAATTAAAGGTTAGAATTGTAAAAAACAGAAAAGATAAAGGAAAAAAGGAAGAAGAAAGAAAAAAAAGAAAAAAAAAAGGAAAACTCCACAGAACTGCAAAAGCACAACGTAGAGGCAGAGGTTTATAACCACAATAAAAATTGTGACTGAATATACACATATATGTATACACTGATAAGCAAAATCAAAACAGTCAACAAAAATATAGTACAATAGATTGACCCAGCGAACAAAGGAAACCTAAAATTATATCTACCAGAACAAAACTAACTAAAGTATAAACTGGAAAACAAAACTAAAGCAAAGTGTCTAGTGGGGAATAAAGCAATGAAAACAAAACTAAGAAATCTGTTGAGAGGAAAGGAAAGAAAGAAAGAATAGATATGCAAAGTTAAATAAAAGCAGATAGAGAAGATTTATATACATTGAAGATTAACTGCCAGGGGAAAAGGACAGTAGGAAAGGCAAACAAAGGAATAAATGTAAAAAAAATAATATAGGTTTAAGAAAATTAAAAATTAAAATTATAAAATAGATAAAAGGAAAAAAAAAGAAAGGAAGAAGAAAGAGAAAAGAAAAAAAGGAAAACTCCACAGAACTGTAAAGGCCCAATGTAGAGGCAGAAGTTTATAACAACAGTAAAATGTATATACATATACATATACGCCCATAAACAAAATCAAAACAGTCCAACAAAAATATAGTACAATAGATTGACCTGGCAAACAAAGGGAACCAGAAGTTATGTCTACCAGAATGAAACTAACTAAAGCACAAACTGGAAAACAAAACTAAAGTAAGGTGCCAATTGGGGTATAAAGCAATGAAAATAAAACTAACAAATATGTTGAGACTAAAGGAAAGAAAGAAAAGAAAGAAATCATAGATATGCAAAGTTAAATAGAGGTAGATAAAGAAGATTTATACATATTAAAGATTAACTGCAAGGCAAGGGAAAAAGAACAGTAGGAAAAGCAAGCAAAGGAATAAATGTAGAAAAAATAATAATAGGTTTAAAAATTAAAATTTAAAACAAAGAGAAAAGAAAAAAACAAAAACAACTCCCCAGAACTACAAAAGCCCAATATAGAGGCAGAGGTTTATAACAATAAAAAATGTGGCCGAAGGAAAAAAAGAAAAAAAAAAGAAAGCTCAAAAGCTTGGTTAGATTTCATAGTGTCAATAAAATTGACAACTACAACAGAGCGGTTGGGTAGGGGGTGCGGGGGAAGAAAGAAAAACCCCAAAGAATCTACAGAAGAAATCAAAACATAAGAATAATAAATGCTTTTCTTGAGTCACTGTTGTCAGAGTCCTTTCCCTCACTGGGAGTCACAGTCCACTTCACCTCCCTAGGATGCCCTTTCACACTGTGCTGATCTCTGGACCTTCTGTGGGGGTAGCTCAGATTCTAATCTGCTCCTACTCCTCTGTGTTCTTGCCTCCAATGTCCACAGCTCTCTTTTCTTTAGTGGGAGCTCTCAGTGACCTTTATATATTCCACAGACACAGAGTCTGCCTAGTTGATCATGTGGATTTAATCTGTAGCTTGTACAGCTGGTGGGAAGGTTTTGGTTCTTCTTCCTTAGTCACACTGCCCCTGGGTTTCAATTGTGGTTTTATTTCCCCCTCTGAATATGGGCTGTCCACTGGGGTTTACTCCTGAGGTTGCCCTGTGAGGGCCAGGTGTGGAGGTGGTGCAGCTGCTTGGGTTGCAGGGGTTCTGGCAGCACCAGGTACTCAGGGGAGTTGGTGGCTAGGGCAGCAGGAAATACAGTGCTCTGGAAGGGTATGGCAACCAGTATTGGCCAATATGCTCCAGTATTCTTGCCCGGAGAAGCCCCCAACAGAGAAGCCTGGCAGGCCACAGTCTACAGGGTCGCAACGAGTGTTACCCAAGCGACCCTGTGCGCATAGGAGCAAGAATTTTTTTTGCCTGTGGCAGGTCTGCCTCAGTGAGAGTTGAGTGTGAAGGTAGCGCAGCTGCTTGGCTTGCGGGGACTCTGGCAGCGCCAAGTGTGTGGGGACATGGACTGCCTCTGCCACAGGAGTTATGGCCCTATCAGAGTCTTTTTTTCAAGCCTCTTGTAGCTGGCGATCAGAAGGCCTCTGGCCAGGCTTTTCTCTACAGCCCCACCTGTTCAGGCACTTAGAGGGCTTCCTTGCCTGGGGTCCTTCTCTGTTGTTTGTGGCATCAGGCACATAGAGGGGCCCCCCGCCTGGGGTCCTACTCTGTAGATCAGCATGTCAGGCACTTAAAGGGGCACCCTGTGTGGGGTCCTACTCTGTAGTTCAGTGTGTCAGGTGTTTGATGGGCCAGCCTCTATTGTTCAGCTGCAGATGCTGGCGTGTGGGGAGAGAGACACTATGGTGATGGCTCCACCCCCTACACATGACTCAGCAGTATCGCCTTGCTTCCATGGCTGCCCAGCTTTCCTCCACAGGCATTTTCCAGCACGATATCCTCCTTCACATCCCCTTGATCCGTCTCTCTGCAGTCTACAGCAGCCCTCTCCCTGGGATTGCTCCACAATTCCTAAACTCCAGCTCCCAGCCACATACATAGTAGGGTATGTATGGCTGCGGCAAGGACTGTTTTCGTCTCAGCCTTAGATGTTGCTCCTCTGATTCAGACAATTGCCTGATGTGAGGATCAGACTCCTGCTTCAGTTCTCCCGCCCACTGAGGGCAGTTCCAGTCCCACTAATTCTCCTGTTTTCCCCCTAGTTCCTTTGTCCTACTGAGTTTTGCGTGGGTCTATCTATTCTTTTCTGCTGATCAGGTACTCCTGTCTGCTCTCAGCTGGTGTTCTGCATGGACTTTTGTGTCTCAAGGTGTATTCCTGATGTATCCATGGAGAGAGATGTATTCCATGTCCACCTACTCCTCTGCCATCTTGCAATCCCAAGATTGAATATCAACTTGCAATTTTCTTCAACTTAAATTCTGTTAACTTTTGTAGTTGAAGGACCAATATTTTTATTAACCCCTTCTCAATAATAAATAGATGATGCTGATTTTTTAGCTCATCAAAACTTTTAAGCCAACGTTAGGAACCAAGTGAGACGATATCCTTGTTTTTTCCAAGTCACCGAATGTTGACATTTTGGACATATTTTTTAAAGTGAAGTCACAAAGAGTCAGATACGCCTGGGTGATAAACACACATACACACAAGGAATGTTTAAAAGACATAATTCTAAAAACCTCATGGCAACCAAAAATCTACAAGTGATTAAATACACAAAAAAGAAAAAAAAAAAATCCAAACATCACTAAAGGTAGACATCAAATCAAAAGAAAAGAAAGCAGAAGAGGAAGGGAGGAAAAAAAGACCTTCAAAAATAAATCCAAAACAACTAACAAAATGGCAGTAAGAATATTCATATTGATAGTTACCTTAAATGTAATTGAATGAAGCAACAGTTAGAACTGGACATGGAACAAACTGGTTCCAAATAGGAAAAGGAGTACGTCAAGGCTGTATATTGTCACCCTGCTTATTTAACTTATATGCAGAGTACATCATGAGAAATTCTGGGCTGGAGGAAGCACAAGCTGGAATCAAGATTGCCAGGAGAAATATCAGTAACCTCAGATATGCAGATGAGACCATCATTATGGCAGAAAGTGAAGAGGAACTAAAAAGCCTCTTGATGAAAGTGAAAGAGGACAGTGAAAAAGTTGGCTTAAAGCTCAACATTCAGAAAACTAAGATCATGGCTTCTGGTCCCATCACTTCATGGGAAATAGATGGGGAAACAGTGTCAGACTTTATTTTTTGGGGCTCCAAAATCACTGCAGATGGTGACTGCAGCCGTGAAATTAAAAGACGCTTACTCCTTGGAAGGAAAGTTATGACCAACCTAGATAGCATATTAAAAAAGCAGAGATATTGTTTTGCCAACAAAGGTCTGTCTAGCAAGGCTATGGTTTTTCCAGTGATCATGTATGAATGTGAAAGTTGAACTGTGAAGAAAGCTGAGCACCAAAGAATTAATGCTTTTGAACTGTGGTGTTGGAGAAGACTCTTGAGAGTCCCTTGGACTGCAAGGAGATCCAACCAGTCCATCCTAAAGGAGATCAGTCCTGGGTATTCATTGGAAGGACTGATGCTGAGGCTGAAACTCCAATACTTTGGCCACCTCATGCGAAGAGTTGACTCATTGGAAAAGACCCTGATGTTGGGAGAGATTGGGGGCAGGAGAAGAAGGGGAGGGCAGAGGATGAGATGGCTGGATCACGGACTTGACGCATATGAGTTTGGGTGAATTCCGGGAGTTGGTGATGGATAGGGAGGCCTGGTGTGCTGCGGTTCATAGGGTCACAAAGAGTCAGACATGACTGAGCGACTGAACTGAACTGAAAGTGCTCCAACCAAAAGACATAGACTGCCTGAAGGGATACAACATCAAGACCCAAATATAAGATGTCTGCAAAAGACCCACTTCAGATCTAGGGAAACATACAGAGTGAAAGTGAGGGGATGGAAAAAAGTATTCCATGCAAATGGAAATCAAAAGAAAGCTGGAGTAGCAATACTCATATCAGACAAAATAGACTTTAAAATAAAGAATGTTCAAGAGACAAAGAAGGATACTGCATAGTGATAAAGGGATCAATTGGAGAAGACCCTTCTTTCAATTTTCTGTAGACCCTTACCTTCCATTTTTCTCTTACTAATTCTGCACAGAGTAGTCTACATTAGTACTGTCCATAAGAATATAATGTAAGTCATATTTGTTACTTAAAATGCTTAGTAGCCATATTAAGAAAATAAAAATAAACAGGTTAAATTGATTTTAACAATAGACTTTATTTAATGCAATATATACAGAATACAATTTCAACATGTGGCCAATATAAAAGTTATTAATAAGATATTTAAATCCTTTTTATTGTTTCAAAATATTATGTATATTTTACACTTAGAACATACCTCAATTCAGATGAGCCACATCAAATGCTTACTAACCACATGTAAGCGGTAGTGGCTGTCACTGAACACACAGGTCTAGATACAGTGTTTAAAATCCTTTATTATTTAAACATTCTTTTTAAAGTCATTAAGTTCCTCTCAATCATTCTCAGAAACTAAAAGTTTGTCTAAAAAACAATACAGCATTTTTTTCCCCACCCCAGTCATTGGAAACGAAGAGTTCTTCGGAACAGTCTTTAGGCCTTTAGTGCTTTTGGCAAGAAGGTCTTTGCAAATGCCCCCTCCTTTCCTCCACTCTCCGGAGCCAGGCTGAATGGGGCCTTGGAAGGAGCGCTTTGCAGGAGTCCACACCGCCGTTTTGGCTGCTTTATTGAGGGATTGCAGGTTTTCTGACTCTTCTCCTCAGCATTCAGAATATGAATTCTTTCTTTTTTAAATTGGTTATTTATTACACCTTGTGCTTATACAAAAGAGGCCAGAATATGAATTCTTAAACAAATGGTATTCCATCCCAGACCTGGGAAGATCCAAACCACACTAGCCATTAAACAAATGGGAAGAAGGGAGACGACTTTTTCCATTTGGGGCTCACTCACGTTCCAGTGCAGTCAAGCAGCTCTTTTGTTCTGTTTGGAATTGGTTTGGAATGAAACAGAGAAGAAAGAAACACATATTGCATAAGCTTATGGTAGCCACAAGTTGGGTAAGGCAAATATTAACAATACTTGAAGCAAATGAAAATGTTTGAAATTATTTCCTTTCTCTACCAAATCTAATACAATGTTCTGCTTTGGGTGGGAGGGTGACAAGATGACTTCTCTCAAACCCATTTTAAATCTCGTTTTGTCTACTTTTTAAAATAATTATGTAAAGACCAGGGGTTTTTTTTTCTTTTTTTTTTTTTGGTTTTAAAATAATTATGTAAAGATCAGGGTTTTTTTTTTTTGTTTGTTTGTTTGTTTGTTTGTTTGTTTTTGGTGTGTGGGATAAAAACACATACCATGAACTTTACCCTTTTTTATCAATTATACAGTTTCGTAGTTTTAATATATTTACATCATTATGAAACAGATCTCCAGAACTTTTTCATCTTATAAATCTGAAACTCTATACACATTAAATAACAATTCCTTTTCCCCTTCTCCTCCCAGCTCCTGTTAACCACCATTCTAAGAGTTTGATTACTTTAGACACCTCATATAGATGGAATCGAACAGTATTTGTCTTCTTATGACTGGTTTATTTCACTTAGCTTAACGTCCTCAAGGTTCCTTCATGTTGTAGAAACATTTTTTTATAGTAAGATTTTTTAGAGTTTAGTATCCTAGATTCATCATAAAAAAAGCACATTCGATTTTTTTCACCAGACGTACTGAGCAACAACTGTATGCCGTACACATGAGGCTTATCTTCCTGTTGAGGACCTAGAAAGCTCGTATCTTCAGTCTCAGGTTAGCAGAGCTGCGAATGGGACTTCCTTGAGACTCACTCCAGTAAGCTCTAAAGAACATGCTGGGGAATAGACAGCGTTATATCCAATTTAAATTCTACCCACACCCCTCAGCCAGGGACTTCATTACTCCACTTTTTTTCACTCTCCTAGGTGATGAGTCAGGTCCACAAACTATGGGGAATATAGGTAAAAGTAAGCATAGAATATGTGTGCAGCCTTGAATGAAGTGGAAATCAATCATAAGCTCAATATTTCATGCTCAGTGATTTGGGTGGGACACAGGCTGGTGATGGAGACGGTGGCCCATCGGAAAGAATCCCCCATCATCAAACTCTGTCTTTCCCATTCCCAACACTTTTGACTCCTCCAGAGCAGCAGGAAATTCAGTCCTGCCATGTGTATCTTAGGTCAAAGAGAAAAAGAATAGAGCTCCAATGTGTAATTTCCAGCCTGAAAGAAACCAAGTGTCTTCTGATAAACAACACTTGAGGTTTTTTTTCTTTTTAATGAAGGCACTAAACTGACCTTCTTTTAAAATGGCCTAGAAAGGATAAACAGGAGAGATCTTGTTTTCCCTTCATCCTGGAAAAATAACATTTCTCCCTTTCCAGCTCAGTACAGTTGACTGAATTGGAAAGGAATCTATTTTCTCTGGAAAGATTTATTTGCCCAACAGTCGTGTTTTTGTATATGTGTGTGTGTTGGCAAGAGGCGATAGATTTTCCAGAACAAGGGTCGTCTTGTTCACAGTTTAAAGGGGCCCAGAAGTTGACTAAGGAATTTAATGTTAAGGAAAGCTTTTGCTTTCCTTAATGCCATGTACAGACTCCAAAGCATCTCAAGTTGTCCTGGGCTTTAGGATGCAGAGGAGAGTGTGCTGGGGCATGGCTCAGTGCTACCACCCCACTCATTCGTGAACAGGTGAAAACATTTCCATTTTCCTCACCTCGATCTCAAGGCTTGTGACAATAAGGGTCTGTTAGGAAGCATCTGTGTTTCTGTTTTTCAAATAAATTGTTTCTCAAAAAGTTAAACAAGTTTTGAATAAAGCCATGTGGAAAAGCAAGGAGTGGCATTACCCTTTCTCCCCACAACCGGACTTCTTTTCCCACCTGGGGACACATGTTTTGAATCAAGGAAAGATGTAAATTCCTTTCTGGCCAAATTAGAGTGAAGATTTAAAGGGATTATTAAGGTGCTCCTATCTCCTCCTCTACTCAGCTTCACAAAGGACTGGCATCACATTAGAAATTTTAAAGCAAATCCTTTCTACTTTACAGGGAATTGTTTTCGCTACTTTTAGTTTTCTTGTATTGTAGGCTAGGCATGAATACAATATACAATAAACTTGGATACTTTTGGACATGTCCTTGAGAACATTTCTTTGAAGGTGAATGACCTACTTCTTGTCAAAAAAGTTGAACATATATTGTTTACACATGATACACATAATTAATTGTATATATTAGTTAATATATATATTCTAACACCAGAACTGCAATCTATCTTAAACTAAAGATTCTTTCCCCAGATTTTTTTGTTTCCAAGTCACTGCTTGCTGAGCTCAGCTGACAGCTCAGCTGGATTTTGCAGAAGTGACTTTTCACTAAGCTGGCCTTTGCCTTGCCAGGTGTGGCTGGCCAATGTAAAGGAAAGGAAAGGTGTTTTTCCTTTTAGCATGAATGTTAACACTTTTACCATATTTTCCATCGCCCAGTGTCTGTTTTCAAGGAAGCATGGATCTGCAGAAAACAGAGGCAGCTGAGATTTCTCCTTTGTAGATGTTGGCTCCCAGCCGCTTGGTGCATTTAATTTAGCAAAAGTCCATGTAATTAAATGAGGGGAAAATAGAATTTTTCTTTGATGGCAAAATGATTTCCATGAGGAGAAACTGGCTGATGGTGTTGACTCTGAAGTGTTGCTGGAAGGCTTCACAGCAGACAGGCACCCTCCTTCAGAGCCCAGACGGTACACACTCCCAAGGGCTGACTCTCCTGGGGCGGAACAGCTTTCTACTTAGGAAGTGTATGCCTTCTTGAGACATTTTTTACTTTTGTGTGCAAAGTCCATGTATTTGGCACAAATGGAAATTTTACCAATCCCTACATTGTCCTCTATTCCCCCAGTTTGAGGACAGATGGGACTACATCTGGGTGAAACGAGTTTCCCACTTGCTCTCAAGTATGGCTGCTGTAGATAAATCAGCTGTTGTCTTTGAGAAAGACCCCAGAAGCTTCCCAGGGCAGGGTCCAGGCTTTTCTTCTTAGTCTAATCTTCAAACATCTACGCTATGCTTGGTGTTAGATAAATATTAATTGGAAATGCTGACCCTGAGATAAAAGACATGGAGGAGGGAAGACAAAAATGGCAGCTTGCTGTCCATGACCAAAGGATAAAAGAAGGGTAATCACCCAGTAGACCCAGACCTGATTCTCAGTCTCCAACTTATTTTTGCAGGGCCCTCAGGCACCTGAGACTTCCAGGTCTTTCTCTGCCATGATCCCTTCTCTGATTAACCCCTGGTGGTACCCCCTAAACTCTGCTCATGCATCCTTCCATCAGCACACTTATTTGCCACCCAGTGGTCCTGAGATCCCTTCAAGATGACACTTCTCTTGCATCACTTCCAATCTCTTCTTCTTCAGCCAATGGCCTCTGGAGTGGCGGGGGGCGGGGGGGGGGGGGGGGATTAAAAACAGCTTCACCAAAAATCAGTACCTCTGGGTTGGAATATTATGTCAGGTTGGATGGATCGCACTCTCCAGGCTTCTGCATGTAGGACAAGAGGCAGAAGGAGATTTGAGGTGGGATGTTAGAGAACTTGCCGCCTAATTGTCAAGGCTGGTTGTTCACAGAGATACATTTCTCACTCAGGTTGTGGGCAAGCTTAATGGAACAGAATGGGAACAGACTATCTTACCACCTGGCCTCAGAATTTCTCTTACCTTGGTGAGCCAGCCTGAAGTGAAAAGTTGAGCAGGAAAGTTTGGACCCAGGTAAGTTTTGAAAAGAAAAGATAGGAACAAAGAGAGGGCTGATTGCTCTGTATATATAAAGCATAATACTCTTTGCTAGTAAGAGTGAGGATAGGAAGGAGGGAATAATGTGATAGTTGGTCTCAATTGATAGAAATATATTGATATCATATCAATAGTAATGACTTTATTTGTTTGCATGCGTCTGATATAAATGCCTGTATTTAAGTCTTCAGTAAAGGGCATAAAGTACTTATAAACTATAATCAGTGTATATAAGACAGTGTGTGTGTGAGAGAGAGAAAATCAAGGGACCATTTTGGATTTTCGACATGTATATCCCCTTGTTAGAGAAAGCCCTCAATGAGGTGACCCACAGGTTGATGCACAGAGTCAGTGTTTCAATGGGAGGAACTGGAACTTGACCAGCAGTATCAAAAGGTGCACCTTCCTTATGCATCCAGAGTCCAGGAAGCACAAGGAGTGCAAAACCCTTCAAATGGGAGTGTAAGGCAGTTCATTTGAGATTCAAAAGGCAGATTTTCTCTCTGAAACTTTGGTTAAATTAAGAGCCAATTTAGCAAAGTTGGGGGAGGAGGGTAGACAGCTATTTACTGGCTTGATTTAGGTATACTAGTGTTACCTGGTAAAAGAAATCAGACCAAAAGAAATTTAAATGTCTAACATTTTGTATGGATCACAACAGACTGTGGACAATTCTTAAAGAGATGGGAATACAAGACCACCCTACCTGTCTCCTGAGAAAACTGTAATGCGGGTCAAGAAGCAACAGTTAGAACCCTACATGGAACAACCAACTGGTTCAAAATTGGGAAAGGAGTACATCAAGGCTGTATACTGTCACCCTGCTTATTTAACTTCTATACAGAATATATCATGCAAAATGCCAGGCTGGATGAATCACAAACTGAAATCAAGATTTCCGGGAGAAATATCAATCACTTCAGATATGCATATGATACCATTCTAATGACAGAAAGTGAAGAGGAACAAAGAGCACCCTGATGAAGGTGAAAGAGGAGAGTGAAAAAGCTGGCTTGAAACTCAACATTAAAAAAAACTAAGATCATGGCATCCGGTCCCATAATTTCATGACAAATAGAAGGGGAAAAAGTGGAAGTAGTGACATATTTTATTTTCTTGGGCTCCAAAATCACTGCAGACGGTGGCTGCAGATGGTGACTGCAGCCATGAAATTAAAAGACACTTGCTCCTTAGGAGGAAAGCTACAAAAAACCTAGACAGTGTATTAAAAAGCAGAGACATCACGTTGCTGACAAAGGTTCATACAGTTAAAGCTATGATTTTTTCCAGTAGTCATGTATGGATGTGAGAGTTGGACCATAAAGAAGTCTGAGCACCAAAGAATTGATACTTTCAAACTGTGGTGCTGAAGAAGACTCTGAGAGTCCCTTGGACTGCAAGGAGATCCAACCAGTCAATCCTAAAGGAAATCAGTCCTGAATGTTCATTGGAAGGACTGATGGTGAAACTCCAATACTTTGGCCACTTGATGCAAAGAGTGGACTCATTGGAAAGACCCTGATGCTGGAAAAGATTGAAAGCAAAAGGAAAGGAGGAGACAGAAGATGAGACTGTTAGATAGCATCACTGACTCAGTGGACATGAATTTGAGCAAATGACAGGAAGTAGTGGAGGACAGGGGAGTTGTTAGAGAAAGCCCTCAATGAGGTGACCCACAGGTTGATGCACAGAGTCAGTGTTTCAATGGGAGGAACTGGAACTTGACCAGCAGTATCAAAAGGTGCACCTTCCTTATGCATCCAGAGTCCAGGAAGCACAAGGAGTGCAAAACCCTTCAAATGGGAGTGTAAGGCAATTCATTTGAGATTCAAAAGGCAGATTTTCTCTCTGAAACTTTGGTTAAATTAAGAGCCAATTTAGCAAAGCTGGAGTCCATAGGGTCACAAGGAGTCAGACACGACTTAGTGACTGAACAACAACAACAAACCAGCATTTTGATCTTTTTAAATAGAGATCTTCAACATTCTTTATGAAGATTTATGTATTACAGACATGAAATCACCCAAAATGTTAGTCATGAACCCAAATGTGGCAAGGGCCGTAGAGCATGCGAATCCAACCTCTGGTACCAATGATCGGGACTTGACCAAACTTACTTGTAAGCGACTTTATGCAAGTTCCTTAACCTCCCCGTGCCTCAGTTTCCTCTTCTGGGGATAATCTTAAATCATGAGATCCTCAAGAACATTAAGAGAGTTAGTGTGCATAAAGCATTTGGAAGAGTTCTGGCACATTCCGAACCTGAATTATTATCATCTTGCCTTATCATAGGAAGTTGGGAAGAGGAATATGCTAGGAAATTTATGTACTATCTCAATCCTCCCAGCAATGAATTTTCATAACAATGGGACATTATTAAAACTATTTTCTCAGCTGAAGACTTGAGGTCAAGAAAGAAAAGTAAATTTTCTAAGGTCACACAGCTGGTTAGAAGCAGATGTCTCTGTGGATCATTTGTTACACACATTTACACAGCAAAATTATAATGATTGATTCTAGCTTACACAGGGAATAGTGCAACACCTTATATAGTATTTACAGAAATGGAGGGGCTTCCCTGGTGGCTCAGACAGTAAGGAATCTGCCTGCAATGAAGGAGACCTGGGTTCGATCCCTAGGTCAGGAAGATCCCCTGGAGAAGGGTATAGCAAATAGAAATGGGAAACCAAATAGGAAATAGCTATGTTATGTGCATTTGGCTAGCCACACACCATTTTAAATGGGGAAGTGTGAAATGAAACCATTACAGTTTATCTCTGAGCAGAAAGTCCATCGGATCAGGAGCGTGGCTGTGGTAGCATGTCTGCTCAAGTCTTTATTTTCATGTTGTCTGGTCTGCAGTTGCTTAAATTTTTTAAAACAATATTAAAAGTTGATTTAGCTAACATCTCAAATATTAAAATATGTTCATATTAGTTGAAAGAGAAACAATTTTTCTCCTCAAAGTGGTATCTAAAGTCTCTTTTCCTCAGTTCAGGCAAACCCGGTTTACTGGCGGTGAGCTTTCATGTGCCCCCGCCTCGTCTTCTGATGTGGATCCCAGTTCTGGGAGATGGGCTGGGAGGTCTGAGAGAGTCCTTTCTTCTTGAGTGCCTCCTATTGTTAGCACCGTGATGGAGACCTGGTATCCATCATCCCTTCCAGTCCCCACCGCCATCTTCTGAGGGTGGTACTCTCATCCTCTTTTTGGAGGAAACCGAGGCACAGAGAGCTTATTTATTACTTGTTCACTAAACACTGACACTACTTGGAGGAAAACAAAGGCTCTAATCTCAAAACAGTGCTTCTCTCGCTCTTCTTGTGTGAAAGAGGTGGTGTGTTTTGTTCTAATGAATGACATGCTCCCTTGGGCACGTGCAGGGCTGTAAGAAATTTGCTACATCTACACTCTTTTCTTTTCCACTTCAGAAGGCCTATCAGAATGCAAGTTATTGGAATCATAACTTTGAAACTACACTCATTTATAAAAATAATATATATTTTGCTAACTTTAGCACACCTCCACCATTATTGGTAGTAAACCATATGCAAGATACCAAAGAACTGATACTATGATTGTTTAAATCAAAATGAAGCAGGCACGGTAGGTATATGGGTCGGCACATTTCTGAAGGGACAGTTCTGCACTTTCCTCTCTTTCCTCCTTTCTTTTTCTGAGGATCCCTTCTGTGTTCCCTTTCCATCTATAGAACTAACTAGAGTCATCCAAACCGAGCCACTCAGGGCCATTTCAGTGCTTCCGTCACACTTCACTGTTTCCCTCACATCTGTTGCTTTTCTCCATCCTTAGTCCAGGTAGTCACTGTACTACCTCTGGGCCATTGTTCCCTTGTTCCCTGCCTCTTTTCTCTTTCCCCCATAATCTTTTTATTTCATTGCTGCCAGGTGAGTGTTCCCAAAACACAATTTAAATCCTTATAAATAATTTTATTGTAACGGAACCCTAAATAGCGTCTGAGATCCAGTGCAAACTCCTCTCCCATCCCCCAATAAACTTTGCCGTACGATCCCAAAAAGTTTTCCAGTTTTACCTTCTACTATCTACCCTATGGATAAGGCGATGGCACCCCACTCCAGTACTCTCGCCTGAGAATCCCACGGACAGAGGAGCCTGGAGGGCTGCAGTCCATGGGATCTCGAAGAGTCAGACACGACTGAGCGAGTTCACTTTCACTTTTCACTTTCAAGCATTGGAGAAGGAAATGGCAACCCACTCCAGTGTTCTTGCCTGGAGAATCCCAGGGACGGGGGAGCCTGGTGGGCTGCCATCTATGGGGTCGCACAGAGTCGGACACGACTGAAGTGACTTAGCAGCAGCAGCAGCAGCAGCAGCAGCATCTACCCTATGCCCAAGCCACAGTATAATAGATAACTAGTGCCTGTGTTTCTCTTTGCTCATCAATTCCTCATTTTTTTTTTAAATTAAAATGCTAGTCATCCTTCTAGGTCCTAGTCATCCTTCTCCAAAGAAATCTCTCTCAATTCTCTCAGTCTGTCATCATTTTTCCTTTGAACCTGTCTGTCATAAAATGAGCAGACATTTCTGTATATTTTTATCTCTAGTTCTCTGGTCTCTTGTCCTCCACACTCCCCAACTACTCACAGACACACACACACACACACACACACACACTTGTCATTTCCTTGGCAGTTGGTACTTTGTGTCCCCTATAGTTCCAGTAGGGTCTTTCCCATGAAGTGGTATTTGCAGTCATAATGTTGTTAAGAAGAAAAAGAAGGAGGAGGAGGAGGGAAGAGGAGAAGAGGGTAAGAAACTGGGAGGAAAGGATGGTGGAGAGTTCTTTCACTTCTCCAGCCATTGTGGTTGGACAACTCTAATTGTTGGAAAGTTTTTCCCTATATTCATCTGAAATCTGCCCCTTTGAAAAATTGAGTTCTATAAATATTTATTGTGTAACTACTATATACAAATTAAACCATTTTAGGCACAAAACACATTCACTAATCCAGTCACAGCCTATATGCCTGCCCAAGACCCACCATCAGGGACCTTCTCACACTGAGGAAAAAGGCTTAGCAGTTTCTCCAAGAGTCAAGGCCCTGCTCTCCTTGTTAATTTCTTGAAAGTATTTTTCTCCACTCTTCTCTGAGCTATAGTATATATAGGAGGGTCCATACAAGGTTGCTGAGAGATTTATTGGATTTATTATCATTATATATAGCAAACCCCCAGGGGTCGGGGCAGAAAGGTTTGTTCTTCCATTTACACACAAAATATAGTTCTAAGAATCATGATTACTGGAGAAGGAAGTAGCAACCCACTCCAGTGTTCTTGCCTGGAGAATCCCAGGGACAGAGGAGCCTGGTAGGAGGCCATCTATGGGGTCTCACAGAGTCGGACATGACTGAAGCGACTTAGCATGCATGCATGCATGCATTGGAGAAGGAAATGGCAACCCACTCCAGTATTCTTGCCTGGATCCAGGGATAGAGGAGCCCGGTGGGCTTCCGTCTACGGGGTCGCACAGAGTTGGACACGACTGATGCGACTTAGCAGCAGCAGCAAAAATCATGATTAAATCTTCAGATATGTGAAAATTACCATCCTATTTCCCAGAAACGTTCTTTGGAAATATTTATTTACTTTGGAAGCTGAGAGTGGAGGGATAGGTAAAGATTCTTAGTACAAATACCAGAAGAGGGGTTTAAAAGGGATGTACTTAGAAAGAGAACTTGTTCATTATTTTTACATTAGAGGGACAGGGAATGTTCTGAAAGTCAGACTATATGATTGTATCAGTTCTTGGTGGCACTCCTACATAGCTGGCAGAGAAATAGACATAACTTCAGTTTCATAGATTCATCATATGAATTAGACTTTGTTGTTTGTTTCTGTTTGGTCGCTAAGTCATGTCTGACTCTTTGTGACCCCAAGGACTGTAGCCCACCAGGCTCCTCTGTCCATGGGATTTCTCAGGCAAGAATATTGGAGTGAGCTGCCATTTCCTTCTCCAGGGGGTCTCCTGCATCTGCTGCATTAGTAGGCAGATTCTTTTACCGCTGAGCCAGCAAGGAAGCCCAGACTTTGTTGTAGGTAGTTACTGAGCAATGCGTGATCTGGTTTGACTCTTGGATCAGCCAAATCCACCAATGTGTTCCTTTCTATCACTGTTAGCATTACCCTCGTTGTCTATTTCCTGGACCATGTGATGACCTCTAGTCAGAATCCTTGTCTCCAGTTGCTCCTCACTCCAAACCATCCCACACAACACAGTGTGGGTGATCTTGCTACAATGCAGCTCTAATCATGTCCCTGGCCCAGTAGTCTTGTTTTCTTAAATCTCAAACTTCATTGCCCCCTCCCACCCCATCCCTGGCGGTATTCCTAAGCTCCATATAGAGTTGACCACCGTACATTTTACCTTTCAGTCATAATACTTATGACCCTTTACTTCTTTATATCTCTCTCCTACTTCGAAGACTGTGACTTACCTTTGCATCCCCCAGTGCCAAGTACCCAGTAAGTGGCTAATATCTTGTCCTAAGGATGACAAACTTGGGCAAACTCTGGGAGATGGTGAGGGACAGAGAAGCCTGGTATGCTTCAGTTTATGGGGTAACAAAGTCAGATATGACTTGGCAACTGAACAACAGCAGGATGAATACAGGCATACTTCATTTTATTGGACTTTGAAGATGTTACATTTTTTAACAAATTGAAGGTTTGTGGCCACCCTGCATTGAGCAAGTCAACTGGCCCCATTTTTTCCAATAGAATTTGCTTACTTTGTGTCTTTGTGTCACATTTCAGTAATACTTGCAATATTTCAAATATTTCATAATTTTATATTTATTATGATGATCTGTGATCAGTGATCTTTGAGGTTGCTATTGCAAAATATTATCACTCACTAAAGAGTCAGATGATGGCTAGCATTTTTCAGCAAAAAAAATATTTTTTAATTGAGGTATAAGGCTATCGCACACTTAACAGACTACCCTATAGTGTAATCATAACTTTTATATGCACTGGGAAACCAAAAATTTTGTGAGACTCACCTTATTGCAATATTTGCTTCATTGGGGTGGCCTCAAACTGAACCTACAATATCTCCAAAGTCTGCTTATGTAGCATAAAATCCAGTCTCCTTGATACAGCGCTCTAGGCCTTCTGTAACCTTGGCCTGCCCCATTTGTCCAGTGTGCCTTTTCATGGCCCTATTCCATTATAAATCACAGAGCAAACCTTTCCCCGAACAAGGCTTGGATTTTCCCACTTTGATAGGGAAAGTATCCAGCTGTCCCATCTGGTGTTTTCACTTGACCGGCCCTTTTGCCTTTCTCTGCTTGTTGAAACCTACTCATTTTTTTTTTTTTTTAAGACCATCCAGTTATCCCTTCTCCTTGAAGCCTCCACCTGCTCTGGTAACACCTGGTTAATCTGTCTTTGATAGCTTCAACCAAACACTTACGTCATGACCTTATCCTATTTCATTTTCACCACAGCATTTAGAATGGAGATTTGGTCAAATAGATGCTAAGAAAACTGGGTGGCATGGAAATAATACAACTGCCTATCTGCGGACTTTGCTGAGCACTCAGCCCTGCCCAGTGTGTGTATATCTCGCTACTAAACAAGTGCTAGAAAATGGTACATCAGAGGCACAGGGGCGGTTAGAACACGATTAGACCAAAGTCTTTTCCTCTCTTAATCTTCTCTGGAGGAACAGCGAGCTGGGCTGCAGAATGTCGAGCTTCCCAGCCAGTGTTTCCCCAGCAATGGTTTACAGGTCTATGGAGAGAGATTCCTCTCACTCCTCAGGGTGGCAGGGCCACACTCAGAACCACCTAAACCCCTGGGCCAGTGGTCTGGCTGTTAGCCAGGTGTGCCTCACAGACACGGGAAATGGGCCCTGTTATAAACAGAGTTTGGGGACTCTGACCTTAGTCTAATTAGGACAAGACCACAAACGTGGGTGCACACACACTGCGGTGGAAAATGGCTCTGTTTGGGTTTAGCATCATCTCTGTGGGCACAACAGGAAATCTGCCCCTTTAGGTCTGGGTTGGTATAGATTCACAGATGACTCTGCTCATTCAAAAGAGAGGGCTAGGTCAAAAAAACACAAAAACCTTCTAAAGTCTCTCTTTCTGAACCTGGTGATTAGTCAATAAAGGATGATGGAACCTGAATGAATTACAGGATTCAGAATCAAGCCTTTTAGCTAAGCTCTGATTCCTTCTAAGAAACAAATTTTTAGATAATTTTTAATTCATGCTTTCTCCTGTGGTTTGTGCTTTATGAAGGTTTGGTTTTCCACATCAGGATTTTTTTCATTGGCATGGACATTCACCTGGATCTTGACCACAACAGAATTCTGCGTGCTGATTCAGAAACCAGTCCTTGAGGTCAGAATTCACTTACTGAATGAGGATGCCTTCTAGGTGCAAGGCATCTCCTTCACCATTCACAAGCATGATTTATTCACTCATTTCCACACTGGCTTCTGTCTCAATCCACAGAGTTAGTAAAAGGGGTCTTGATTGTATAAGGGCATTATAAGCTGAATCCATCCTTGCAAGGTCTCCTCCCTTGCCAGGGGAAGGACTCCCAGACACACTCTGTGTTGTATAAACCCACATTTTCATCACCTGGCACACCTCCTCCATTTACAACCTGTGAATTCCCTTCCTTTATTCTAATCTGGTAATGCTTTTTGCTTCACTTAAAAGTGTGATTGGGTTTCTGGGATCTTCTTTCTATTAATGCTCAAGCATGGTAAAGTCCTATGTAAATACAAGCTCATCCAAAGCCTTCACTGACCCCCACTGTGGAAATAAGCTCTCCTTTCTCTTGGCTCCTGACATTTTTTCATAACTTTTCTACTTACATGTACCACTTTCTCAAGTGATATGGGATCTTCAGATCCCCAGCAGGCTGTGAGATGATTGAGGCATTTGCCTCAGATGCAGAATTTAAGCATTCCCCACCCCCCAAACCAAATAACAATACATAACATCACAGTTTAAAAAAATAAAAATTAGTGCAAAAATCCACGATGAACAAATATCAAAATTTTCAATAAAGACTAGATCAGTATTTTTCCTTTTATTTTCATTTTGTTTTTCTTTCAGATTCTTCCTTTGGCCCCAGGATTCACTATGATCCAGCACTGTTACTGATTCTATCTTTTTTAGAAGTTTTGATATGTTGTTCATCATAGATTTTGGCATTAATTTTGATTTTTAAGAGAATATTGCATTCGTGTGTTATTTATCCTGATTCCCAAGTGTTATGGTGTCACTGAATGTTGTGCTTCAGGCCAGTGCTCATTTGCCTTTCTCTGGATTCTGGCTCTGATCACAGTAGCAACTAGCACAACCCACTGCCCATTGATAGGCACTCAATTTATATTTCAGGAATGAATGAATGAATGAGTACTAGTAGAGATATTTTAGGTGTTCTTTCCCTTTTTTTTTCTTAAAGGCAAAATGACACCTTGCTCACAATCCAGCATCTGCCTGACATTTAGACAGACAGCTTCACAGATATGTTGTAGTAGTCTTAAGTTGCTGCATCTTGTGCCCGTCAGCTGTGCTCACCAACTAATATGCTTGATCCTGGACCTCTTTTGCTGTCACAGAGTGTCCCCTTCCAGTCTTGCTTTATCTCATAAACAATTTTCAAGAAGCTAAATAGCTGTGGATGTATAGAATCATCTTTTGCCTTCTTCTAGTAAATTGTACACCACTAACAACAAAAATCACCTGTTTGGAAGTCCAGAATCCTGGGGACAAGGGTTCTGTTGATGGTTTCTGCAGGAGCTTCAGTGGTTTCGTGGAGAGCAAGGAGGCAAAGGGCTGGAAGAACAAACATGATGGAATGGGGTCTGCCCCTCAAAATAATACCCAACGTGGAGGAAAGTAAAATGTTATTGCATTACAATGGCACGACGCAGAGGAGAGGTTCCCGTTTCGCAGGGGAAAAAGACACTGATCGCGGAGGTATTGAGTCTGAGTCTCACACATGCTCTAAAGTTGATTCCTCAGTAAAAAATAAATATGATCATTCACAAAATCCTTTCACAAAATCAGCTTTAGAAAGATGAGCCTGTAATAACAAAACTGTTTCTCTGCCCTGGTAGATGGCCTGTGATAATAATGTTTTTGATTTAGTTACAGGAATTCTGTTCAGAAAACAGTGCTGTTTAAGTGTTTTCTCTGGGTTCTGTCCACATAGTAGTCACTGTCCTGAAGTGGGGAAAATAGATCTTATTCTGTAATAGTGATTATGATTTATATTTTTTGTCCTGTTAAAATGATCATTAGCCTTTACCTATCCTCACTGCTTCTAACCTTAAGTAGTCCGAGGGTAAAAATGGATAACTACATTAACTTTCATAAAACTAGTGTTTCTTAGCAACTGCCTCTTTGTTTCACTGACAGTCTTCAAATCCCTTATTTTCCCATCTTGTTCTTTGCTGTTTCATTGTGATGTGACCAAAACTTCACTTTTGGTATACCTCTGGAAATCTGGGGATCCGAGACCTGGAAATGTGCTCATTTTAACAAATTATCTTACAGGGAGAATATTTAGACACTTCTTAGACTATTAAGGAGACTCACTAACACTAGGTTAAGATTTCACTTTTCATGAGGGCCTATTGTGTGCCAGCCACCATGCTAGGCAGCTTTCCCATGTTATTTCATCAAACCCTTAGAAGAGTCTGGCAGGAGAGCAAGTATTGTCAGCCCATATTGAAGAAATAAAAACCAAGACTCCAAGGGGCTGTGATGTGCTCAGGTCACAGGACTATGAGGAGCAAGTCTGAGGCTTGGCTCAGGTCTCGTGCTTGTTGTATTGCCTGCAACTGTCTGGTTATTGTTACAGGAGAAAATTTGTACCTTTTCTGCTTCAAGAGATGCTGAGAATATGTTTATCCAACCCAATTTGTCATATGGTTAGTTTCCAAGGTGAAATGAAATCAATCCTAAGGTTTCAGATATTATTTAAAACTGTATGAAGAGACAAGCACCCTGTGACCATGTCTCTAGGCCCTGTGTATATTTTCCCTGAAATTCCATATTTTTTTTCAGGGAAACTTCTCCCTTTTCAAAAAGGTCACCCTAGCTTCCAAAAAGGCTCACAAGGAATAGGTTTTAGATCACCATGGAAGAATTGGTGAGGTATGGGAAAGATATGGACAAGAAAGAGAAAAATTTGATTCTATGAAATGAAAAATGCATCAGAGTTTATTGCCCTGAGTTTGGAGGGGTATATGTGGGCATAGTTGTGTGTGTGCTGGGGGTTGGAAGAGAATGTATGTAACAGAAATTGAATGGTGCTGGAAAAGACATTACTCTGAACCATATTTTTGATGAAGAAACAATCAAGTATTCATGGCTACAACTCTAATGGATAAAATAACTCAAAAATAGCACAGGGAAGTAAGAATAGTACAGCACAGTGGTTAGAACTATAGGCTCTTAAAATCAGTTGCAGGAGTTTAGATCCCAGTTTTGCTACTTCCTGATTGTGTGACATTTGATAGGTCACTTAAAAACAAACAAGCAAACACCGCATGTTCAGTATTCTCATCTATACAGTGGACAGTAACAGTAAGTACACATCAGGATGTTGTAAAAATTAAACGAGAATGCCTATAAAGTATCTAACTCTTCATAAAAATGTGCTATTATCAAAAGGAGGCCATATCTAATATTTTTGAGCTCCTTGTAGTAGAACAGTCTACTTCTCAGGTTCAAGACATTGGAAAGAGTTAATCCCGACAGAAATTGTCACCAAGCTTAGCAATAGAGCAAGTGATTTTATTAGTGGAAGTGAATATGACCCCCAGTAACCAGGCCTACAAAACATGGGGAAGAGGACACCTGACCAACAAGTAGCAATAATCACAAGATTGTCGGCAGCTGAGCCCTCAGAACATCTGCATTCCTTTAATAATTAGTAAGCAAATAACCCTGCTCAGTGGCAGCAAATCTGTACCAAGCATACAAGCGGCGCCTGCAAAACTAGAAAAAACTAGCAAATGCCCCTTGCAGGAAATTTAATTAAAACGGAAAGGCCTCTAATAATGTTCCCATTGTGCTCTTGACTTCAGTTGGAGAAGGCAAACATTGTGCAAATTCTCCAGACCAGGAGGCTGGTGTGGAAACAGCCAGACCCGTGGGCCTCCTTGGCTCCCGCCAAGAGCCCTCGCGGCTGTGTCGATTGATAACCACTTCCCCAAAGTCACACAGTACTTTCAGATCAGCACAATTCTGGGTCACAAAATGGGTGGGAAGCCACAGAGTTCCAGGTCCTTTAAATAAAGTTAAAGATTACACCATTTGTGATGAAACACCTTTGTGTTTCCTCATGGCCTCAGTTCCTTAGTCACTGATAATACAATAAACTCAGATAATTCACGGAGCTGAGAAATGAAGCCTCACCCTCACGGTCTGAAGTTAGCCCTCACTCTGCCTCTTGGAAGGAGGATGGAACATCTAGTTACATCCTCAACCTGTGACATCTTCTTGCCAACGTGGAGACTCTCAAGTTGTTGGAGGCAGCGCGCAACAAGCAGAGGGTACAGCAGGTGCCTGCCTGGAGCAGCAGTGTTCGCCTGCGCATGTGGCTCAGGGCACAGCTCTACGGCCCTGGGCAAATGGCTGCGTTCCCTGTGCTCCTCAGTTTCCTCATCCACAAAATGGCAGTAACGATAGCGCCTTACGCATAGTGTAGTTGTGCCGGGCACACTGTGTACTAAATAATTGTCAGCTATTATGCCCATTCTCAGGGAAGGCGATGGCACCCCACTCCAGTACTCTTGCCTGGAGAATCCCATGGGCGGAGGAGCCTGGTAGGCTGCAGTCCATGGGGTCTTGGAGGGTCAGACACGACTGAGCGACTTCACTCTCACTTTTCACTTTCATGCATTGGAGAAGGAAATGGCAACCCACTCCAGTGTTCTTGCCTGGAGAATCCCGGGGACGGGGGAGCCTGGTGGGCTGCCCTCTATGGGGTTGCACAGAGTCGGACATGATTGAAGCGACTTAGCAGCAGCAGCATCGTGCCCATTCTTCTTAGTAGTTAACGATGGTCTCACCCTGTGAAAGTCTGGCAAAGAATTCTTTGAAGACAATTATAGTGACCAGTTAAATGAATCTTTTATAAAGTATCTTATTTTGAATCCATACCCTGAGGTGGGATTGCTGGATCATATAGTGGTTCTACGTACACTTTTCTGAGGAAGCTCTACACTGCTTTCAGTAGTGGCAGCCCTATTTTATACTCCCACCAGAAGTGCACAAGGGTCTTGATTTCTCCACATCCTTGAAAACACATGTCTTCTTTTTTTTTTTTTTCAAGTAATAGCTATTCTAACTGGAATGAGGTGATGTATATATCGTAATGATTTTGTTTTCTTTTTATCAATTATATTTCAACAAAGCTGTTTTTTAAAAATCTAACATTTTACCTTACATATTGTAGGCATGTCATACAAGAGCTCTTTGATTGCTATGTAGAATAATAACATGTGTTGCTTCTTCTCAAATTATATTCCGCTCCTTTGGCTTCTCCACTGCTTTGTCCTTTTCCGGTGAACCTGTTAAAGGATTACAAAGATCTGCATTTGGCAAGTCTTTACAGGGTTTATTTGAAATGCAAACACCCACTTGATGTTAAGAATAGAGAAGGAAGAGGCACAGACAGGAGTGTGGATAGGGTCCCTCCTTAACTGAACTTAAATTCTGGTTGAACAAGTGGTAACAACAAAACCTGAGAAGTGTTAGGATCAGAAACTCAGAGTGAGGGAATTATGTGTCAGGAACTCACAGGAGGAGGAAGGAAAGACTTCCTTAAGGAAATGAGAAGTGAAGGATTCTAGGCATAAGCTGCACTTGAGAAGGTGCTCCAGACAGGTGAAAGATTGTGGTTCCAAGATCTGGAAGGAAAAGAGCTGGTAGCGGGGAAAGATGGAAAGGTGGGATGGTGGCCAGATTCTGAAGTCGGCTTGGAGGCCATGTCAAAGGGTGAGGCTTGATCCTGAGAATGATGGGGGATTTGCTGGAGGGTTTCAGGTAGGGAAGGGAAATGTTCCCATCTGAAATTAGGAAGCATCATTCTGACTGCTTTGTGAGGCAAGAGGGAGTGTGGGGTCCTGCTAAGAGGCATTAATGCATCATCTCTTGATGATTCTGGTCCCAACTTGGATGAAGGCAAAGAAATGGGTGGCTTTGAAAGAAATTTAAACAGTAGGCTTAAAACCCAAGCTAACCTCATCCCGCCACTCAGATAGGGACAGAACAGGTAAAAACCTTAACCTTCAGGCTGCTCTTCTGTAAGGAACACCCAGAACATATTTAGTCTGAAGAAAGACAGTAAACTTATATCCAAAGTGGAACTAGGGTCTGTCTACACATGTCAATTGTCTGCACTAATCTACTTGACCCATTGCTTCAGGTAATGAAGGGCTGCACGCCTGCCTTTCACCCTAATTATGCTTATCATCCAGGGCCCATAGACGCCAGGAATAACTCAACACCAGTCCCTCTAGCCAAACAATCAGCAAACAAAGATAAGTTTAAAGAGTGTCAAACCCAACTTTATGACTCCCGCGTAGGCACCAAGGGCACTGTCTCAATAGCCTAAGCCACCAGACAGGATGGCCCAGCGCTGCTTGTTAGTTGACCTGCCGGGACCAACTGTGACTCATCTGTTTACTGCAGAGCAAAGGTAACTTGGGATGTAAAAGTAGACAGCTGCCTGCCATTGCACCTGGAAACGAGGGCACTGGGCTCTTCAAATGGAAGTGTTTCCATTGGCACAGCCCCAGGCTGGATGAAGCCTGCTGGGTGAGAAGTCACGCCATGGGATGTGTGGGAACGCATGCACATATTTTAAAGAATGTGGTCTTCACAGCTGACTGGCTGTTTCAGGTCACTTTCATTGTCTCACGGAGCAGCTTAGAGGCCAGTGATAATCACTTGTAAGTGTTTTTGTTCTTTACAATTTCAATATAACCAGAATTCTTTTCTTGGCAGAAGTAAGGTTATGAGCAGGAATAATGAAAGAGTAATAATAGTATTAATACTATTGGTATCATTTATTATTGTTTAGAAGGTGCTATGTCATTCAATCTAATGATAACAACCTGGGTACCCATGTGAACTACCTGGGGAACTTTAAAATATTGATACCTGGGCCCACCCGCCAAAGGTTCTGACTTCACTGATTCGTGAGAAGCCCAAGCATTGGCATTTTAAGGCTCCCCAGAGAATCCTGGGCTTCCCAGGTGGCTCATCAGTAAAGAATGCACCAGCCAATGCAGGAGATGAAGGAGATGTGGGTTTGATCCCTGGCTTGGGAAGATCCCCTAGAGGAGGAAATGGCAACACACTCCAGTATTCCTGCCTGAAAAATTCCATGGACAGAGGAGTCTGGCGGGCTACTGTCCATGGGGTCGCAAAGAGTTGGACACAGTTGGATTCTCACACACAGAGAATCCTAATGTGCAGCCAGTGTTGAAAACTACGGCTTTAATGATGATGACAGCATGCAACATTGGGATGTTCAGCTTCATCTGATAGATGAGAAGGGGAAAAAGTAGAGACAGAGAGAAAAAGTAATTTGCATAATTGCAAGATCAGGCACTTGATCCTTAAGTCTGTCTGGTCACCAACCTCCCTCGAAATTATTTCCCATACTATTCAGTGGGTCCTTGATAAGGAGTGCACAGGGAGAGTGCACAGCGGAAGAAGGAAGCCCAGGGCCAAAGCACCACACAGGTACCTGAAACTCTGTGTAGGAGGCGCTGCCTTGCTCTGAGGCAGCTCTGCAGCCATAGATAAAGATTCATAAAGGAGAGAAGCCAAGTAGGCAGATAACCCACCCTGATGGTGGCAGCAGCTCCCGCCTCTGTCTAAGCCCCTGGGGATGGCTCTCAGGAGATACTTGGCACAAACTCAAAAAGGGCACAGCTGGCAGGCAGCCCCTTTGCCATAACGGCCTGCAATAAATATAATCAAGTAGGATTCTGAAACCGCATTCCTATTCCTTCCAGCTGGGAAGACAAGGACTAAATATTTGAGGAATAAAATATGGCAGAGGATGCTGTATCTGGAGCTAATTGAACATATCTGGGCTTCTCTTCGGAGAAGGCAATGGCACTCCACTCCAGTACTCTTGCCTGGAAAATCCCATGGATAGAGGAGCCTGGTGGGCTGTAGTCCATGGGGTCGCTAAGAGTCAGACACGACTGAGCGACTTCTCTTTCACTTTTCATTTTCATGCGTTGGAGAAGGAAATGGCAACCCACTCCAGTGTTCTTGCCTGGAGAATCCCAGGGACAGGGGAGCCTGGTGGGCTGCCGTCTATGGGGTCGCACAGAGTCGGACACGACTGAAGTGACTTAGCAGCAGCAGCAGGGCTTCTCTTGTGGCTCAGCTGGTTAAAGAATCTGCCTTCAATGTGGGAGACCTGGGTTCAATTCCTGGGTTGGGAAGATCCTCTGGAGAAGGGAAAGGCTACTCACTCCAGTATTCTGGCCTGGAGAATTCCATGGACTGCTAGTCCATGGGGTCGCAAAGAGTCAGACACGACTGAGTGACTTTCACTCACTTCACAAGCATGGGCCTATCATGTTTCCAAAAAAAAAAAAAAAAGATACAGAATGAAGCATGGATACAAATGGCAAGTTCAGCTCCTTTATGTTCTCTCACTTGGGAGTGGCTGGGAAAGAATAACACTCTGAGGGAAGAAGAAAGGAGGGGAGATGGTTCTGGAATCTGGGTGGGAGGTATCTGGCCTGCTCAGTAATTCGCATCTGACTCCTACTGGTACACTCCCCACAAAGCTTTGGACTAGCCACCTTCATTCATGTATTTACTCATGTAAACAGTCATTAAGGGTTTAAAACTCTCAGGATTCTTAGAGGAATACGACCCATCCCTGACCTTGAGTAACTCACAGTTCAGTAGGGAAGGAGTCACAGGGGGCCTGGAGGGGCAGCTTCTCATGTGGGCCGTCCTGACTGCCTCACGGGATGAGCCAGTGGAGAGAGGGGAGATGGTGTTCTCAGTGAAGCGGGCAGCTTCCACCGAGGGACAGAGATCCCCTCCTCTGCCTCAATAAAAGATGTGCCTTATTAAATAGCCACATAGGCTTCACTGCAGAAACTTCCTTCTCTAGATTTCAAAGACTTGGACTTCCTTCTCTCTGTTCAAGCCAAAGAGCTGAGTGTCCAAAGTGAGACTGAATTCCTTACTCAGGTTTTTTTTTTTTTTTTTTTTAACAGAAGCACTCGATTCTGAAGGCCTGCCAGCCACACTAAAGAGCTTTTCTCAAGAAGGCATGGGCCAGGTAGAGGCGGCTTTGCAGGGGGGCGAGTGTTAGGTTTTGGACTAAAATAAAAATCCTATTCACATGAGGTTAACAGTACACAGAACACAGGCACTGCCTGAAGGAGTCATTTCTCCCCTTGGTAAACATTCTGTTTCATAATATCAAATGTCATAACAGGGCATAACGAGGGCAAACACACAGATCCTTGGAGGGAGGTATTCCTGGATTTCAGTCCCGACACTGCCATGTAAGATCATAGATGACCTCCTGCAGGTGTCTGAGCTCCACTGCTTCTCTGTATAAAATAGGGCTGTAGGGGTCCCTCCATCCACTCTGGTGGGGAGAATTAGGTGGCATGGCAGCAGAAGAGTCCTTGGGCTTGGCACAGAAGGGGTCTCAGCCAGTGGTAGCTATGCTTCCTGCCCTCCTGATGTGACCTCCTGTTTCCAGTCCCCCTCACCATACAGCCCCCTTTCAAGTCTCTAAACTCAGTCATCCCTGCTCTCAGAAATGTCTACCTTTTTCCAAAAGTGGATGATTCACTTTTTGATCCCTTTCTGCTCCTCAAAACAAGGCAACATAATCCCTCCTTAAGCTCTTCAGTTGGATATTCATAGATCCATCTGTGTTCAGTCAACTTATACTGAGGTCAGGATGGCAAGGGCTGGGCTATGGTTCCAGAATCAAGGGTTAAATGTGAAGGTTTCTCAGCCTTCCTCAGTGACTCAGTGGTAAAGAATCTGCCTGCAGTTCAAGAGCCACAGGAGACACGAGTTAGATCCCCAGGTTGGAAAGATCCCCTGGAGGAGCGCATGGCAACCCACTCTTCTTGCCTGGAGAATCCAATGGACAGAAGAGCCTGGTGGGCTACAGTCCATAGGGTTGCAAAGAATTGAACACGACTGAAGAAACTTATATGCAGAGTACATCATGAGAAACGCTGAGCTGGAAGAAGCACAAGCTGGAATCAAGATTGCCGGGAGAAATATCAATAACTTCAAATATGCAGATGACACCACCCTTATGGCAGAAGGTGAAGAAGAACTAAAGAGCCTCTTGATGAAAGTGAAAGAGGAGAGTGAAAAAGTTGGCTTAAAGCTCAACTTTCAGAAAACTAAGATCATGGCATCTGGTCCCATCACTTCATGGCAAATAGATGGGGAAACAGTGGCTGACTTTATTTTTGGGGGCTCCAAAATCACTGCAGATGGTGACTGCAGCCATGAAATTAAAAGACGCTTACTCCTTGAAAGGAAAATTATGACCAACCTAGACATCATATTAAAAAGCAGAGACATTACTTTGTCAACAAAAGTCCATCTAGCCAAGGCTATGGTTTTTCCAGTAGTCATGTATGGATATGAGAGTTGGACTGTGAAGAAAGCTGAGCGCTGAAGAATTAATGCTTTTGAACTATGATGTTGGAGAAGACTCTTTAGAGTCCCTTGGACATCAAGGACATCCAACCAGTCCATCCTAAAGGAGATCAGTCCTGGGTGTTCATTGGAAGGACTGATGTTGAAGCTGAAACTCTAATACTTTGGTCATCTGATGCGAAGAACTGACTCATTTGAAAAGACCCTGATGCTGGGAAAGATTGAGGGCAGGAGGAGAAAGGGACGACACAGGATGAGATGGTTGGATGGCATCACCGAGTCAATGCACATGGGTTTGGGTGGACTCCAGGAGTTGGTGATGGACAGGGAGGCCTGGCATGCTGTGGTTCATGGGGTCTCAAAGAGTCAGACACCACTGAGGAACTGAACTGAACTGAACTGAAGCTACTTAGCGCAAATGCATGAAGGTCTCCCAGCTCCATTTCTGTCTCCCTCTCCCCTGAGAGAGCCACCCCAAGTCAATTAATTTCTCCATCACCATGATTTTCGCTTTGCCATTTTGGAACACTCACTCACCACTAATGTTCAGAAATGTTTTGTTTCTGCCTGTGCTGAGTCTGCCTATAAGACAAATCATGATCTTTGTCATAGTTATGCTCTTTGCTTCCTGAGTGAAATAGTACCAGGTTTGATTATATTTTATTATTTACAATTAATTATATCCTATTATGTATCTCTCTTTGATGGTGAGTGGCAGAGGCATGCATGTTAGTTGCTCAGTTGTATCCTACTCTTGGCGACGCCATGGTCCGTAGCCCTCCAGACTCCTCTGCCCATGAGGTTCTCCAGGCAAGAATACTGGAGTGGGTACCCGCTTCCTTCTCCAGGGGGTCTTCCCAACCCAGGGATCAAACCTAGGCCTCCTGCAGGCAGATTCTTTACCAGCTGAGCCAACAGGGAGGCCCATTAAAGATGATTCACATACAAAGTCACCCACAGGTGTCAGTGGAGATGCCGCCAGATGGGAAAGACCCCTGAGCCAGGTGCCCCTGAGGCCTGGGATGTTGGGGGTGACTTGGAAGGGGTCCGGCCTGCTCATTCCTGCCTCCACCTCACAGTCCAGCCTCCGCAACTCGCCCTGCGCCCCAAACAGCACCTGGAGCAGCCGGCTCTCCAGCTGGAACAGCCCGGGCCGCGCACCCAGCCTAAGCTCAGAGCCTGTGCGAGGAGCGCGTCACTGCTGTCCGGCGAGGGCAGGCGCAGCGACAGCACGGACGAGGAGACTGAGGACAGCAGGCCCAGGGTGAGGACCTCGCCGGGCACATGGGCCACGCCGCTGCAGCGTGCCGAGTCCCTGGACCACCGCAGCACGCTGCATCTGCGGGCCCCGTGGCCGGCCGCCCTGCTGCCCACCAAGCTCCACGACTGCAACAGGCAGGCGCAGCCTTGCCCAGCGAGCTCTTCCTCCGCATTGAGTTTCACGACGACGGGTTTGCTGATTCATCCCATTCCAATATTTTATAAATAAGCTCTCAGAATCAAGACCATTTTATTATCTTCTTCTACTTGTAAATAGATTTTTTAATACTCATCAAGTTAAAAAAAAAAGCATGTATAAATATCTATGCTGCTGCTGCTAAGTCGCTGCAGTCGTGTCCGACTCTGTGCAACCCCATAGACGGCAGCCCACCAAGCTCTGCCGTCCCTGGGATTCTCCAGGCAAGAACACTGGAGTGGGTTGCCATTTCCTTCTCCAATACATGAAAGTGAAAAGTGAAAGAGAAGTCGCTCAGTCGTGTCTGACTCTTAGCGACCCCATGGACTACAGCCCACCAGGCTCCTCCATCCATGGGAGTTTCCAGGCAAGGATACTGGAGTGGGTCGCCATTGCCTTCTCCATATAAATATCTATACTCTGTGATATAATGGCGAGAGGGGGAAATCTGAAACAAGAGGCCACAAGAATATTTTAGAAGACAGTGCTTGAACACAAATCCTTCCCTTCTCTTCCCATTGTTGCCAATGGGTGTGAGGCCTTGGTCAGCTCATACCAGAACTGTTACAGAACTGTCAAATTTATTCTGCAGCCTCCAGCCTCTTTTCCCTGCAGTCATTGCTCCCCAGGTACTTCAGTCCTAGTGTGACAGATCACTTGTTTCCTAATAGCTCCCAGTGATTGCAGGATAAATTCCATCCTCCTCAATGAGACATTCAAGGTGCTTTGCTTCTCCTGACTTTCCAAGGACCCCATTGCTGCCAAATGGATCTACACATTGTCCTCTGATAGTCCTGAAACAGCTTCACTTGACCTTTGGAGATTAATATGATATCCCAGGGCAGAATGGTGCCCCTGAACCCCACTTTCCCTTTGACTTTTCCCTGGCAATTCCACTATCCATCAGCTTCTCTGCTCTGGCTGTTTCACAGTCCTCCTTCTTCACAAACCCAGAAATAATGTAATATCCCTAAGATATTGCTCTCTACTACAATCTATGTCCAAGCACATTTTTATATACTTTTGTCTTTCCCATTGTGCACCTGTCCTTCAAACACACCTGAGCAGGTAAGGAGAGAAAAGGAGAGAAATTCCTGATGTTTACTGTGGATCTACTGCACACGGAACATGAACACATTGGGAGACATTTAAATTCACCTTCAAATTTCAAAAGGACTGCCTTAGTGTCTCAGATAGTAAAGAATCTGCCTGCAATGCAGGAGACCTGAGTTCAGTCCCCGGGTCGGGAAGATCCCCTGGAGGAAGGCATGAAAACCCACTCCAGTGCTCTTGCCTGGAGAATTCCATAGACAGAGGAGCCTGGAGGGCTACAGAATGTGGGGTCTCAAAGAGTCGGATATGAATGAGTGACTAACACTCAAACTTATCTGGAGGTATTTTAGATTCACACTTTCCAGTGAAGAAACTGAAGCTGAGGAGGGGTTAATGACTTTCTCAAGGATAGTTATATGGTGCCAAAGAGAAAAAAAAAAAGAGTTGTGGAATGGAGCTCGTGAAGACAGGCTTCACAGATGTGGTGGGAGCAGAGCCAGACCTTGGTGGGGTGGGCAGGAGGGGAGCGTACCATGAATGTGAGCAGCACCTCAAAGACTCCAGACTCACCCTGACAGTGGGGTCATTTACAGCTTTTAGAGATTATACCTGATTTCCTTTAAGAAGGCAATATTAAAGTTAATTGCCTGATTTTGAGCATGCAAACACTGAAATTCACTGGAAGAGCCAAAGTTCAGGGGTAAGTGAACTTTACTGCAGCACGTTGAGAACAGAATAAATGCTGATGAAAAGACAGAGGTATTTTTAACTGCAGGTCAAAAGAGGGCTTTTAACACAAGATGGCTGAAATTGGGCAAACACACAATCCCAGGTGGTTTCATACAGCAGGATAAAAATGAATGAGTCTACATGGGTCCATGGGTAATAACAAACTGCGTGTATGTGTGTCTGAGTGTGTCTGTCTGTCTGTGGAGGGTATACTTTCTGCTCAGTTTTGCTTGGAACCTAAAACTACTCTAAAAAATAAAAAAGCCTATTTAATAAAATGAAATAACTTTAAACATTTTTGAATAAATGAGTCCAGATCCCAAAGCTGTCCTCTGAGACATAAAAGGAGGGGAGAATGTGCCCTCCTTTTGGTGCATTGGAGCACAGACTCCTGCTCAGTTGTTGTGTTCCATGGCCTTTTATTTTTCCATTTTTCTCCCCAGTGAAATGCTTATGAGCACTGAAGACTCGAAAAGCAAGGTATGGAAATAAGAAAGAGGTGGAAGGGGGACAGCAAAGAGAAGGAAGTAAAGGATGTTTGAATAGCTTACATATTGAAAATAGAAAACTGGCTGCATGTTTCAAAAGCATGATAATTAAGCATCCATGAAGAGTTTTACAGAACATCTATTATATGGTAACCCTGGGAGGCTGCTCACTTTTCTGATTGTCTTCTAATTTCTTCTCTGAATCAGGCATGACAATACTTGCTTTACATGATTATGATGAAGATTAAATAGCATAACGTGCTTTAAAGTCTTAGCCCCAAAGCCTGCATTCATTCATTGAAAATAGTTGTTGAGTGCCTAATACGACCTAGATATCAAGGGGATAGAAACAGATGTGATTATTCTGGGCTCACTGCATTTACAGTCTAAAGGGGGAGACAGATGTCAAACAAGGAAACATAAAACTAATCAGTTACAAGTTGTGGAGAATTCTACAAAGGGAAAAGCCAGGGTGCTATGCAAAAATAATATGGCCTCTGAGTAAATGATCAATAAATAGTAGTTAAAGACAGATATTACTCTGTAATAGGACACATTCATTTTTATCAGACAAACCTATCCACAAAGAATAATTGAGAGAAACTAGATAAAATATTTTTTTAAAAATCTGAAGGAATATAAGAGCTACCACAGCAGCAAGGTTAGACAGGATTCAAGAGAAGGCAAATACAAAGAAGTAAGATTAAAATGCAGTTCTGCTTTTTCCTGGAAACATTTGCAAGATGGTAAATGGCTGAAGATAGTTTTCAGCAATCTCATGAAACAAAATTAAGAGTTCATGGCCCACTAAAGAAGAGGAACACTGTCAGTTTTCAATTTCAAACTCTAGAGGGTGATGCTGTGAGTAAGGGCAAAGTAAGTACAGATTGCTGCTACTGCTAAGTCACTTCAGTCGTGTTCAACTCTGTGTGACCCCATAGACGACAGCCCACCAGGCTCCCCCGTCCCTGGGATTCTCCAGGCAACAACACTGGAGTGGGTTGCCAGTTCCTTCTCCAATGCATGAAAGTGAAGTCACTCAGTCGTGTCCAACCCTCAGCGACCCCATGGACTGCAGCCCACCAGGCTCCTCCGTCCATGGGATTCTCCAGGCAAGAGTACTGGAGTGGGCTGCCATTGCCTTTTCCAAGTACCGATTAGCTCTCACAAAAACTAAAAGCAGCCTCGCCCTAGGTTGGATTATGATGATTTGCCTAGCTTAACCACCTAGACCACCCTATGAGGAAAGATAATCACCCAGGGCCTCAAATTATCTCTATATTTTTTCATAGAATAGTGTCTAGTATTCAATTTAAAAAGTTCTAGTGTGCCAGGAGACAAGCCAATGACCAAAAATCATTTGAAGGCAATAGAAACAGATCCATGGTAGCTATAGATACTATATAGACACTGGAGTTATCAGACATACACTTTAAATACTATTAATTATATTAAAGAAAATCAATGACTAGATGGATTTCAACAGACAATTGGAATCTGTAAAAAGAGTAATAAGGAGGTCAGAGAACCAAAAGAAAATACAATAAATAAAATTTAAAATTCAATAAATGAATTAAGAGCACATTAGACACAGCTGAAGTTCACTATCTCCCAGAGTTTGCTCAAACTCATGTCCATTGAGCTGGTAATGCCATCCACCCATCTCATCCTCTGTCACCCCCTTCTCCTCCTGCCCTCAATCTTTCCCAGCATTTTTTTTTCCCAGTGAGTCAGCTCTTTGCATCAAATGGCCTAAGTATTGGAGCTTCAGCTTCAGCATCTGTCCTTCCAATGAATAGTCAGGGTTTATTTCCTTTAGGATTAACTGGTTTGATCTCCTTGAAGTCCAAGAGAGTCTCAAGAGTCTTCTCCAGAACCACAATTCAAAAGCATCAATTCTTCAACTCTCAGACTTCTTTATGGTCCAACTCTCATATCTATACATGAGTACTGGAAAAACAATAGTTTTGACAATATTGACTTTGTCAGCAAAGTGATATCTTTGCTTTTTTAATACGCTGTCTGAGTTTGTCATACTTTTCTTCCAATGAGCAAGTGTTTTAATTTCATGACTGCAGTCACTGTCCACAGTGATTTTGGAGCCTAATATATAAAATCTATCACTGTTTCCACTTTTCCCCCATCTACTTGCCATGAGTGATGGGACCAGATGCCATGATCTTAGTTTTTTTAGATGTTGAATTTTAGGCCAACACTCCTCTTTCACTTTCATCAAGAGGCTCTTTTAGTTTCTCTTCTATTTTGGCCATTAGAATGGTATCATCTGCATATCTGAGGTTGCTGATATTTCTCCTGGCAATCTTGATTCCAGCTTGTGAGTCTTCCAGCTCAGCATTTCGCATGATGTATTCTGCACATAAGTTAAATAAACAGGGTGAAAATATATAGCCTTGACGTACTCCTTTCCCATTGTTCCATATCCAATTCTAACTGTTGCTTCTTGTCCTGTATACAAGCTTCTCAGGAGACAGGTAAGGTGGTCTGGTATTCCCATCTCTTTAAGAACTTCCAGTTTGTTGTGACCCATACAGTCAAAGCCCTTAGCATAGTCAATGAAGCAGAAATGGATGCTTTTTTTTTAATTCCCTTGATTTTTATGTAACCCAACAGATGCTGGCAATTTGATCTCTGGTTCCTCTGCCTTTTCTAAATCCAGCTTGTACATCTGGAATTTCTTGGTTCACATACTGTTGAAGCCTAGATTGAAGGATTTTGAGCATTACTTTGCTAGCATGTGAAATGAGCTCAATTGTATGGTAGTTTGAGCATTCTTTGGTACTATCATTCTTTGGGATTGGAATGATTATCATATATAAACACGTAATTGTAGTGCCATGAAGAGAGAAAGAGAATGGGTAGGAACAATATTTGAGGAGAGTTTTCCAAAACTGGTGAATGACTCAAACCACATATGGAAATGGCTCTGTGAAACCCATGATGGACAAATACAAGTAAACTATGGCAAGACGTACCATAATAAATCTGCTGAAAATTGGAGAAAAGATAAAAATGTTAAAAGCCGCTAAAGGCTAAAAAGACACATTATCTTCAACCAGAACAATAAACCTGATAGCTGAAGTCTTAAGAAAAATTAGGAAAACAAAAGACATTAGTATCCCATTCTAAGGTGAAAAATACCACCTTCAAACTGGATTTATAAAAATTATTTTTCAATATTGCAGATAGAATTTACTAATTTTAAATTTATTTCGATTTTGTATATTTTAATTATAAAATAACATATACATATGGAAAACACACAAAACAAAGGTATAGTTTTAGAAATTATTTTAAAAGTAATACCTTTGCAACCACCATAAAGAAATAAAACTTTGTCAGCTACTCAAAAACTTCTCTTTACGTGCTATTCCAATCACAATGCACTATCTTCTCTAAGAGCAGCTCTTACCTTTGTATCAAACTTTAATTGTCATCTCTTTCTTGTGTTTATAGTTTTGTTATCCAATATGCCTCTCTCAAGACTATATTCTGGCCCACTAAAAAACTATGTTTGATATTTTAATCTAGTGGGGCTTCTCCATTTCTTTCTTCTGTAGGGACTTTAATCTGTTGAATATCTTGGCCTGTTGGACCTATAGAATTTCCCAAAGCCTGGATTTTGTTAAACTCATAATTATGGTGCCTTTTAATAAGTCCCTCTCATCTCTGTTGTTCTTGAAAATTTTTAGCTGGATCCAGATACTTGAACACTGTATTTTCTGGAAGAATTTGTCACCAACACCTGCAGGGAAGGAAATATACAAGGGAGATCTTCAGGCAGAGGAAAAATGTTGCTAAGTGACAGTAAAAAATTACAAGATAGAGTAGGAAAATATGTATATGTAAATCTAAATAATATTGAATCTATAAAATATGAATGCTGTCATATGAGGTTTTAAATATTCATAGAATTAAAATATGTGACAATGATAGCATGAAAGTCAGAAAAAGATAATAAGTAAAGTCAAAGTGTTCAAAAGTCCTTTCATTGCACAGAAACTGCTTTTAAAAATACTACTTTATATTAAACTTTAATAAATCCAGGATTCATGTTAAATCTCTAAATAATCTCTGAAAGAATGCCAAAAGATTATATAAGTGCCAATATATGAAAAAATGGAGTATTAAAACTCCATTTAAACACTTGACTGACCCTAAAGAAGATAAAGAGAAAAAGGAACTTAGAATGAATGGGAGAAACTGGAAAAAATTAGTTACGATGGTAAATCTAAACTCAAGTGTTTCAACAATTATATTAAATATACACAATTGTTAAATTTTGTCAGACTGTGTTAAAAATATCAAGACCCAATAGTACAATGTTTATAAGAGATGCATCTTAAATAAAAGGATATGGAAAGAATAAAACTAAAAGAATGAAGAAAGATAGACCATACAAGCCATAACCAAAAAAAGCTGACATAGTTATATTAGTACCAAGTTAAATTGTAAGACAAAGGATCGTATAAAAATGATAGAGGTCATTCCAGTCCAGTTCAGTTCAATTCAGTCACTCAGTCATGTCTGACTCTTTTCGACCCCATGAATTGCAACACACCAGGCCTCCCTGTCTATCACCAACTCCTGGAGTTCATTCAAACTCATGTCCATCAAGTTGATGATGCCATCCAGCCATCTCATCCTCTCTCGTCCCCTTCTCCTCCTGCCCCCAATCCCCCCCAGCATCAGTCTTTTCCAATGAATCAACTCTTCGCATGAGGTGGCCAAAGTATTGGAGCTTCAGCTTCAGCATCAATCCCTCCAATGAACACCTAGGACTGATCTCCTTTAGGATGGACTAGTTGGATCTCCTTTCAGTCAAGGGATTCTCAAGAGTCTTCTCCAACATCATAGTTCAAAAGCATCAATTCTTTGGCAGTCAGCTTTCTTCACAGTCCAACTCTCACATCCCTACATGACCACTGGAAAAACCATAGGCTTGGCTAGATGGACCTTTGTTGGCAAAGTAATGTCTCTGCTTTAGAATATGCTATCTAGGTTGGTCATAACTTTCCTTCCAAGGAGTAAGCATCTTTTAATTTCATGGTCACAATCGCCATCTGCAATGATTTGGAGCCCAAAAAAATAAAGTCTGACACTGTTTCCATTGTTTTCCCATCTATTTCCCATGAAGTGATGGGACCAGAAGCCATGATCTTAGTTTTCTGAATGTTGAGCTTTAAGCCAACTTTTTCACTCTCCTCTTTCACTTTCATCAAGAGGCTTTTTAGTTCCTCTTCACTTTCTGCCATAAGGGTGGTGTCATCTGCATATCTGAAGTTATTGATATTTCTCCCGGCAATCTTGTTTCCAGCTTGTGCTTCTTCCAGCTCAGTGTTTCTCATGATGTACTCTGCATAGAAGTTAAATAAGCAGGGTGACAATATACAGCCTTGACGGACTCCTTTTCCTATTTGGAACCAGTCTGTTGTTCCATGTCCAGTTCTAACTGTTTCTTTCTGACCTGCATATAGGTTTCTCAAGAGGCAGGTCAGGGGCTCTGGTATTCCCATCTCTTTCAGAATTTTCCACAGTTTATTGTGATCCACACAGTCAAAGGCTTTGGCATTGCCAATAAAGGAGAAAGAGATGTTTTTCTGGAACTCTCTTGCTTTTTCGATGATCCAGTGGATGTTGGCAATTTGATCTCTGATTCATCTGCCTTTTCTAAAACCAGCTTAAACATCTGGAAGCTCATGGTTCATGTATTGCTGAAGCCTAGCTTGGAGAATTTTGAGCATTACTTTACTCGCATGTGAGATGAGTGCAATTGTGCAGTAGTTTGAGCATTCTTTGGCATTGCCTTTCTTATCAGTCCACTAGGATTTAAATTTGTAGTATTTAATAATTTAGCTTCAGAATATATGAAGAAAAAGTGATAGAATTAAAAGAGAAATGGGCAAATGCCTCGTTACAGTGGAAGCTTTTAAACATAGTTCACTGAAACTGACAGAACAAAAAATAGAAGTTAGAAAAATCAGACACAGTCTCTGCCTATATTGAACTTGCACTAGAGTAAAGGATACATATAATAATCAAGTGAGCACATGAACAAATGTGAAATTGCGTTAGCTGAGTGCTCTTAAGGGAAGGAAGACAGTTTTATGACAATGAAGATGATTTCAGATAAAAAGATATGACACTGAAAGATGAACCTCCCAGGTCAGTAGTTGCCAATATGCTACTGGAGAAGAGTGGGGAGAAAACTCCAGAAAAAATGAAGAGACAGAGCCAAAGTGAAAACAATGCCCAGGTATGGATGTGACTAGTGATAGAAGTAAAGTCTGATACTGTAAAGAATAATATTGCATAGGAACCTGTAATGTTAGGTCCATGAATCAAGGTAAATTAGAAGTGGTCAAACAGGAGATGGCAAGAGTGAACATCAGCATTTTAGGAGTCAGCAAACTAAAATGGACTGGAATGGGTGAATTTACTTAAGATGACCATTATATCTACTACTGTGGGCAAGAATCCCTGAAAAGAAATGGAGTAAGCTTCATAGTCAACAGAAGAGTCTGAAATGCAGTACTTGGGTGCAATCTTAAAAATGACAGAATGATTTCTGTTCATTTCCAAGGCAAACCATTCAATATCACAGTAATCCAAGTCTATGCCCCAACCAATAATGCTGAAGAAGCTGAAGTTGAACAGTTTTATGAAGACCTACAAGACTTTCTAGAACTAACACCCAAAAAAGATGTCCCTTTCATTATAGGGGACTGGAATGCAAAAGTAGGAAGTCAAGCGATACTTGGAGTAACAGGCAAATTTGGCCTTGGAGTAGAGAATGAAGCAAGGCAAAGGCTAACAGAGTTTTGCCAAGAGAACGCACTGGTCATAGCAAACACCCTCTTCCAACAACACAAGAGAAGACTCTACACATGGACATCACCAGATGGTCAATACCAAAATCAGATTGATTATATTCCTTGCAGCCAAAGCATATACAGAAGAGAAGCTCTATACCGTCAGCAAAAACAAGACCGGGAGCTGACTGCAGCTCAGATCATGAACTCCTTATTGCTAAATTCAGACATAAATTGAAGAAAGTAGGGAAAACCACTAGACCATTCAGGTATGACCTAAATCAAATCCCTTACGATTATACAGTGGAAGTGACTAATAGATTCAAGGGATTAGATCTTATAGACAGAGTGCCTGAAGAACTATGGATGGAGGTTCGTGACATTGTACAGGAGGCAGTGATCAAGACCATCCCCATGAAAAAGAAATGCAAAAAGGCAAAATGATTGTTTGAGGAGGCCTTACAAATAGCTGAGAAAAGAAGAGAAGCAAAGAGCAAAGGAGAAAAGGATATACGCATTTGAATGCAGAGTTCCAAAGAGTAGCAAGGAGAGATAAGAAAGCCTTCCTCAGTGATCAATGCAAAGAAATAGAGGAAAATAATAGAATGCGAAAGACTAGAGATCTCTTCAAGAAAATTAGAGACATCAAGGGAACATTTCATGCAAAGATGGGCACAATAAAGGACAGAAATGGTATGGACCTAACAGAAGCATAAGATATTAAGAAGAGGTGGCAAGAATACACAGAAGATCTATACAAAAAAGATCTTCATGACCCAGATAATCATGATGGTGTGATCACTAACCTAGAGCCAGACACCCTGGAATGTGAAGTCAAGTGGGACTTAGGAGGCATCACTATGAACAAAGCTAGTGGAGGTGAAGGAATTCCAGTTGAGCTATTTCAAATCCTAAAAGATGATGCTGTGAAAGTGCTGCACTCAATATGCCAGCAAATTTGGAAAACTCAGCAGTGGCCACAGGACGGGAAAAGGGCAGTTTTCATTCCAATCCCAAAGAAGGCAATGCCAAAGAATGCTCAAACTACCGCACAATTGCACTCATCTCACAAGCTAATAAAGTAATGCTCAAAATTCTCCAAGCCAGGCTTCAACAGTACGTGAACTGTTAACTTCCAGATGTTCAAGCCGGATTTAGAAAAGGCACATGAACCAGAGATCAAATTGCCAAAATCTGTTGGATCATCAAAAAAGCAAGAGAGTTTCAGAAAAACATCTATTTCTGTTTTATTGACTATGCCAAAGCCTTTGACTGTGTCAGTTCAGTTTAGTTCAGTAGCTCAGTTGTGTCCAACTCTTTGCGGCCCCATGGACTGCAGCACACCAAGCTTCCCTGTGCATCACCAACGCCCAGAGCTTGCTCAAACTCATGTTTACTGTTTGGCTCACAACAAACTATAGAAAATTCTTCAAGAGATGGGAATACCATAACACCTTACCTGCCTCCTAAGAAATCTGTATGCAGGTCAAGAAGCAACAGTTAGAACCAGATATGGAACAACAAACTGGGTCCAAATTGGGAAAGGAGTTCATCAAGGCTGTTTATTGTCACCCTGCTTATTTAACTTCTATGCAGAGTACATCATGTGAAATCCTGGGCTGGATGAAGCACAAGCTGGAATCAAGATTGCCAAGAGAACAGATATGCAGATGACATCACGTTTATGGCAGAAAGTGAAGAGGAACTGAACAGCCTCTTGATGAAGGGGAAAGAAGAGAGTGAAAAAGCTGGTTAAAACTCAACATTCAAAAAACCAAGATCATCACATCCTGTCCCATAATTTCATGTCTAATAGATAGTGAAACAATGGAAACAGTGACAGACTTTATTCTGGGGGGCTCCAAAATCACTGCAGATGGTGACTGCAGCCATGAAATTAAAAGACATTTGCTCCTTGGATGAAAAGCTTTGACAAATCTAGACAGCTTATTAAAAAGCAGAGACATTACTTTGCCAACAAAGGTCTGTCTAGTCAAAGCTATGGTTTTTCCAGTAGTCATGTATGGGTGTGAGTGTTGGACTATAAAGAAAGCTGAATGCCAAAGAATTGATGTTTTTGAACTGTGGTGTTGGAGAAGACTCTGGGGAATCCCTTGGACTGCAAGAAGATAAAATGAGTCAATCGTAAAGGAAATCAATCCTGAATATTCATTGGAAGCACTGATGATGAAGCTGAAGCTTCAATACTTTGGCCACCTGATGTGAAGAACTGACTCATTGGAAAAGACCCTGATGCTGGGAAAGATTGAAAGCAGGAGAAGAAGGGGATGACAGAGGATGAGATGGGTGTCTGGTATCACCCACTCAGTGGCCATGAGTTTGAGGAAGCTCTGGCAGTTGGTGATGGACAGGGAAGCCTGGCGTGCTGCAGTCCATGGGGTCGCAAAGAGTAGGACATGACTGAGTGACTGAACTGAACTGAGGTGGAGGAAATCAATAAAGGCTTTCCTGAGAAAGTGAAATTTGACCTCCGACCTGAAAGATCTCAGATCTTTCAGATCTGGAAGACAGTAGGGTTAATTAAAAGTTGAAAGTGGACACATAAAGCGAAGAGCATTAGATATTGGGCTTCATGACATCTGCAAAGATCCTGTGGTAGGAAGAAACATATGAGTTTAAGGAACTGGAAGGTCAGAGTAACCAAAGAACAGTGTATGAAGGAAAACTGCTCAGATCAAGCTGGAGAGAAGGGTAAAGCCAGAACATTGAGAATTTTGTGGGTTGTGTTAAGGATCTTGGGGTTTATCCAGAGCGTAATGAATGGGAAGGCAATTGGAGCATTGAAGCAGCATGGGGAGAAAAGGGAACTCTCCTTCACAGTTGATGGGAATGGAAACTGGTGAAGCCCCTATCCAAAACAGTATCCTGGTTCCTTAAAAAACTAAAAATCAAGTTGCCATACAATCCAGCAGTCCCACTCCTGGGCATACTTCTGGAAAAGATGAAAACTAACTCATAGAGACACAAGCACCCCATTGTTCAAAGCAGCACTATTGACAGTAGCCAAGAATGGATGCCGTCTTCAGTGTCCAACAGCAGATGAATAGAAAAAGAAGATGTGGTACGTATAAACAGTGGAATACTACTCAGCCATAAAAAAGAGTGAAATAATGTCATTTGCAGGAACATGGGTGGACCTAGAGAGTATTATACTAAGTGAAAAAAGTCAGACAAAAAAGATAAATATCATGATACTGCTTATATGTGGAATATAAAAGACCATACAAATGAACTTATTTATAAAACAGAAATAGACTCACAAACATAGAAAACAAATTTGTGGTTACAAAAAGGGAATGGTAGGAGGGGATAAATCAGTAATTTGAGATCAACAGATGCACACTATTATATATAAAATAAACAACAAGGACCTACTGAATAGCACAGGAAACTATATTCAATATCTCGTAATAACCTATAATGGAAAAGAATCTGAAAAGGAATATATACATTTGTGTATATATATTATATATATGTATATACATGTAAATTATATATATATATATATGTATATATGAATGCATGCTCAGTCACATCCAGCTCTTTGCAACCCTATGGACTGTAGCCCCCCAGGCACCTCAGTCCTTAGAATACTGGAGTGGGTTGCCATTTTCCTCTCCAGGGGATCTTCCTGACCCAGGGTTTGAACCCACACCTCCTGTGTCTCCTGCATTGCAGGCAGATTCTTTACCACTTGAGCCATTGAAGAAAGATTTCCCAGAGAAGGATGGCGACCTATTCCAGAATCATCTTTTCCAAACGGGTATACAACAAAGTGATTCAGTTTGTGTAAGTTTTTTATATGTATACAAGCTGAATCACTTTGTTGTATATTTGAAACATTGTAAATCAACTGCACTTCAATTAAAAAAAAAGTTAAAATAGGTTTATATTGTTATTGGATTTATGTTTGGAAAAGATTATTCTAGCTGTGGCATGAGAATCAGTTGTAGAAGGTGAAGTGAGAGGAGGCTAAACCACCCAGCAGTTTTTACCAGGGGAGATGATGGTGGTAGAGACAGTGGAGATGGAGAGGTGTCAGATTCAAGAGACATGTTAAAATCAGCAGGTCTTGGAGAAGGATTTTACATGGTGACTGAAGACAAGGGAGACATCAGGGTGTCTTCTCAGGTTCTTGCTTGTGCAAATGGGTCTGACTGACAGTGATGCCATTCTCGGAGACAAGAAACACGGAAGAAGGCCAGGTTTTGGAAGGAAGATAATAAATTCAGTTTTGGACACATTCAGATTGAGGATTTTTTTTTTTTTCTGTAAAAGCTTGTTCTATAGAATGTCTTTTCAAGATTCTTAGTTGATTATTCTCTGTGGTGTTTGTTTTACTTATTTTTCTTACCTCCTCCAGTCTAACACTTGAAGAAATGCAATCACAAATTCAGACCGTGGCTGTTTATCATGTCTCTGCATCCAAATATTGATGCTTGCCTAATTTGAACCTTCCTGGGGAGTAATGAAAACAAGAGAGAAGATGGAAAATTTGTGGAGATTCCCCAGGAGTGCTTGCAGGATGTCAGACACTGACCCCAGTTAGACTCCAAATGTGTCAGGGAACTTTCCTGGCTCTGGCTATCAAAGGCCACCTATTGAGGCAAGATTGCTTTTCTTGAAGATGCTGCACAAGGATGAACAAGCCGAGTTTAGCAGAATTGGCTCTCAATACACAGGGCCGTTTCAGAGAAACACTAATGATCTTTTCCTTCATTGAAAATTAGATCTGTCAAGGATATGAATCAGGTGTCATGTGAAAGAGAAGCCAATCAGCTCTTTTAAAGCAATTTCCTGTTAGAGCTTCTGGATGAGAGATGCCATTTCCCTTGTTCCAGGCTGGTTGAGATCTGGTTGGCAAGTTGTCTTGAAATCCTTCCCATGACAAAGCACACAGTGCAGATGACAGGCTGTGCAAGTCAATTACCATCCAGTGAAAGGGACTATGTAGTCATGATCTACACACACTCTCTCTCTGGCACTGACTGATACCTTATGAGGATATATTGGACCTTTTTTCAACACATTTTTATTTTCTTCTGCCTGTATATATCCTTTAGTTGTGTTTGAGGCTTAAAAGATGAGATTGGATTTCTGTCTTTAGACATCTGATTTTGAAAAATTTGATTATGGTACATGATTAGAATGAGCTTTGTAGATTTTATGAGGATTAAATTATGTGTTATTCTTTAAGGCAGCTTAAATTTTAAGATTTTGCCCCAAATCATTATTATTAAGTTTGCCTAAAGTTTCAACCTGGGCTTCCCTGGTGGCTCAGTTGGTAAAGAATCTTCCTGCAATGCAGGAGACCCATGTTCAATCCCTAGGTCAGGAAGATCCCCTGGAGAAGGAAATGGCAACCCACTCCAGTATTCTTTCCTGAAAACTCCCATGGATTGAGGAGCCTGGCAGGCTATAGACCATGGGGTTGCATGAATCAGACATGACTTAGCAACTAAACCACAACCACCACAATTTCAATAGTTGGCAATTCTTTACTTGGAATAGAATTTTGAGTTTTGTAACTGTATGAAGAAGGAGGAGACAGATGATTTATACCTGTTTCACAAGCTATGAACATAATTCAATTGTCAAAGAAAGAAATGTGGTAGATGTTCAGGAACTTGTTCTTCTATGTGATTTCTGTATTTCTGATTTGTTTGATTATCATCTTAGAAATTTATAAATGCTATATATAGGTAGCCTGGGTCAAAGAGCCAGTTCTAACTTAGAACTTAATACCAGCCTTAACTGGCTTTAAGCATAACTTTGCTTAATACCAGTGCAAAAGTCCACATACTCAAAGCTATGGTTTTTCTAGTAATCATGTATATGAGAGTTGGACCATAAAGAAGTCTGAGAGCTGAAGAATTGATGCTTTTGAGTTGTGGTGCTAGAGAAGACTCTTAAGAGTCCCTTGGACTGCAAGGAGATCAAACCAGTCAATCCTAAAGGAAATCAACCATGAATATTCATTGGAAAAACTGATGCTGAAGTTGAAGCTCCAATACTTTGGCCACTTGTTGCAAAGAGCTGACTCAATGGAAAAGAGCCTGATGCTGGGAAAGATTGAGGATAGGAGAAGGGGGTGACAGAGAATGAGATGGTTAGATAGCATTACTGACTCAATGTGCATGAGTTTGAGCAAACCCCTGGAGATAGTGAAGGACAGGGAGCCTGGGGTCCCATGCTACAGTCCATGGGGTCTCAGTCAGACATGACTTAAGGACTAAACAACAACAACAACTAATGAAAAACACCACAAAATATTTTTTTAATTAATTAATTTTTTATTGAAGGATAATTACAGAATTTTGTTGTTTTCTGTCAAACCTCAACATGAATCAGCCATGCTATGCCATGCTAAGTCACTTCAGTCGTGTCCATCTCTGTGCGACCCCATAGACGGCAGCCCACCAGGCTCCCCCGTCCCTGGGATTCTCCAGGCAAGAACACTGGAGTGGGTTGCCATTTCCTTCTCCAATGCCTGAAAGTGAAAAGTGAAAGTGAAGTCACTCAGTTGTGTCCGACTCTTAGTGACCCCATAGATTGCAGCCTAACAGGCTCCTCCGTCCATGGGATTTTCCAAGCAAGAGTACTGGAGTGGGGTGCCGTAGGTATACATATATCCCCTCCCATTTGAACCTCCCTCCCATCTCCTTCCCAATTCCACCCCTCTAGATTGATACAGAACCCCTGTTAGAGTTTCCTGAGCCATATAGAAAATTCCCATTGGCTATCTATTTTACATATGGTAATTAAGTTTCCATGTTACTCTTTCCATACATCTCACCCTCTCCTCCCCTCTCCCCATGGCCATATGTCTGTTCTCAATGTCTGTTTCTCCATTGCTGCCCTGTAAATAAATTCTTCAGTACCATTTTTCTAGATTCCATATATGTGCCTTAGAATACAATATTTATCTTTATCTTTCTGATTTACCACTTTGTATAATAGGTTCTAGGTATATCCACCTCATTAGAACTGACTCAAATGTGTTCCTTTTTATAGCTGAGTAATATTCCATTGTGTATATGTACCACAACTTCTTTATCCATTCATCTGTTGATGGACATCTAGGTTGCTTCCATGTTCTAGCTATTGTAAATAGTGCTGCAATGAACGATGGGATACCTGTGTCTTTTTCAATTTTGGTTTCCTTGGTGTATATGCCTAAGAGTGGGATTGTTGGTGATTTTATTCCTAGTTTTTTAAGGAATTTCCATACCATCTTCCATAGTGGCTGTATCAGTTTACATTCCCACCAACAGTGTAAGAGCGTCCCCTTTTCTCTACACTGTCTCCAGCATTTATTATTTGTAGACGTTTTGATGATGACCATTCTGACCAGTATGAGGTGATATCTCATTTGTGGTTTTGATTTGTATTTCTCTAATCAGTGATGTTAGAGAAATAACAAGTCGAATCAAGGCTATGGTTTTTCCTGTGGTCATGTATGGATGGGAGAGTTGGACTGTGAAGAAGGCTGAGTGCCGAAGAATTGATGTTTTTGAATTGTGGTGTTGGAGAAGACTCTTGAGAGTCCCTTAGACTACAAGGAGATCCAACCAGTCCATTCTGAAGAAGATCAGCCCTGGGATTTCTTTGGAAGGAATGATGCTAAAACTGAAACTCCAGTACTTTGGCCACCTCATGCAAAGAGTTGACTAATTGGAAAAGACTCTGATGCTGGGAGGGATTGAGGGCAGGAGGAGAAGGGGATGACAGAGGATGCTTGATGGCATCACTGACTTGATGGACGTGAGTCTGAGTGAACTCCAGGAGTTGGTGATGGACAGGGAGGCCTGGCGTGCTGCGATTCATGGGGTCGCAAACAGTCGGACATGACTGAGCGACTGAACTGAACTGAACTGAACTGAATAAGTGATGTTGAGCATCTTTTCATCTGTTTGTTAGCCATCTGTATGTCTTCTTTGGAGAAATGTTTGTTTTAGGTCTTTTTCCCACTTTTTGATTGGGTTGTTTGTTTTCCTGGTATTGAGTTGTATGAGCTGCTTGTATATTTTGGAAATTAAACCTTTGTTGGTTATTTCATTTGCTATTATTTTCTCCCATGCTGAGGGTTGTTTTTTCACCTTTGCTTATAGTTTCCTTTGCTGTGCAAAAGCTTTTAAGTTTAATCAGGTCCTGCTTGTTTACTTTTGTTTTTATTTCCGTTACGGTCGCACAGAGTCGGACATGACTGAAGCAACTTAGCAGCAGCAGCAGCAGCAGGAGGTGTAACCGCAGATATGCAGATGATACCACCCTTATGGCAGAAAGTGAAGAGGAACTAAAAAGCCTCTTGATGAAAGTGAAAGAGGAGAGTGAAAAAGTTGGCTTAAAGCTCAACATTCAGAAAACTAAGATCATGGCATCTGATCCCATCACTTCATGGGAAATAGATGGGGAAACAGTGGAAACAGTGTCAGAGTTTATTTTTGGGGGCTCCAAAAATCAATGCAGATGGTGATTGTTGCTATGAAATTAAAAGACGCTTACTCCTTGGAAGGAAAGTTATGACTAACCTAGATAGCATATTCAAAAGCAGAGACATTACTTTGCCAACAAAGGTCCATCTAGTCAAGGCTATGGTTTTTCCAGTGGTCATGTATGGATGTGAGAGTTGGACTGTGAAGAAAGCTGAGCACCAAAGAATTGATGCTTTTGAACTGTGGTGTTGGAGAAGACTCTTGAGAGTCCCTTGGACTACAAGGAGATCCAACCAGTCCATTCTAAAGGAGATCAGTCCTGGGTGTTCTTTGGAAGGAATGATGGTAAAGCTGAAACTCCAGTACTTTGGCCACCTCATGCGAAGAGTTGACTAATTGGAAAAGACTCTGATGCTGGGAGGGATTGGGGCAGGAGGAGAAGGGGACAACAGAGGATGAGATGGCTGGATGGCATCACCGACTCGATGGACATGAGTTTGGGTATACTTCAGGAGTTGGTGATGGATAGGGAGGCGTTGCATGCTGAAATTCATGGAGTCACAAAGGGTTGGATACAACTGAGTGACTGAACTCCTCAGTGACCTACCTGAGGAGGTAGGTCATAGAGGATCTTGCTTTGATTTATGTCATTGAGTGTTCTACCTGTGTTTTCCTCTAAGAGTTTTATAGTTTCTGGTCTTACACTTAGGTCTTTAATCCATTTTGAATTTATCTTTGTGCATGGTGTTAGGAAGTGTTCTAATTTCATTCTTTTACATGTAGCTGTCCAGTTTTCCCAGCACCATTTATTGAAGAGGCTCTCTTTGCCCCATGTGTATTCTTGCCTCCTTTGTCAAAAAACAAGGTACCCATAGGTGCATGGGCTTATTTCTGGGCTTTCTATCTTGTTTGATTGGTCTGTGTTTCTGTTTTTGCGCCAGTACCATACTGTCTTGAGGACTGTCACTTTATAGTATAATCTGAAGTCAGGAAGGTTGATTCCTCCAGCTCCATTCTTCTTCCTCAAGACTGCTTTGGCTATTTGGAGTCTTTTCTGTTTCCATATGAATTGTAAAATTTTTTGTTCTAGTTCTGTGAAAAAAAAAATGTTATTGGTAATTTGATAGGGATCACAGTGAATCTGTAGATTGCATTTGGTAGTATAGTCATTTTCACAATATTGATTCTTCCTGCCCAGGAACATGGAATATCTCTCCATCTGTTTATGTCATCTTTGATTTCTTTCATCAGGGTCTTACAATTTTCTGTGTACAGTTCTTTTGTCTCCTTAGGTAAGTTTATTCCTAGATATTTAATTCTTTTTGTTGCAATGGTGAATGGGATTGAGTCCTTAATTTCTCTTTGTGATTCTTCATTGTTAGTATATAGAAATGCAAGTGGTTTCTCTGTATTGATTTTGTATCCTGCAACTTTGCTAAATTCACTGATTAGCTCTAGTAATTTTCTGATACTATCTTTAGGGTTTTCTATGTACACTATCTGGAGAAGGAAATGGCAACCCACTCCAGTATTCTTGCCTGGAAAACCCCATGGTTTTTCTATGTACACCATCATGTCATCTGCAAACAGTGAGAGCTTAACTTCTTCTTTTCTGATCTGGATTCCTTTTATTTCTTTTTCTTCTCTGATTGCTGTAGGTAGAACTTCCAGAACTATGTTGAATAATAGTGGTGAAAGTGGACACCCTTGTCTTGTTCCTGATCTTAGTGGGAATGCTTTCAGTTTTTCACCATTGAGAATAATGTTTGCTGTAGATTTATCATATATGGCCTTCACTATGTTGAGGTAGGTTCCTTCTATGCCCATTTTTTGAAGAGTTTTAATCATACATGAATGCTGAATTTTGTCAAAGGCTTTTTCTGCATCTATTGAGATGATCATATGGTTTTTATCTTTCAGTTTGTTAATATGGTGTATCACATTGATTGATTTGCATGTAATGAAGAATACTTGCATCCCTGGAATAAACCCAACTTGATCATGGTGTATGAACTTTTTGATAAAAATGCTACAAAATTTTGAAGTGGGGAAGATATTAAGCCATCAGGTAATCCAGGGCTCACTGGAGGGCTGCACTTCAGGATCCTTGTTTTAATCCTCCTACCTCTCAGTACCTACAGGGAAACAAAGTCTAAGGGGAAGTGACAAAGTCTAAGAGGGGAAGTGACAATAAAAATCATGTGATTTGTATCTCAGCATTCACCTTCTTATGAATTTTATTCAAAGAAAAGAACCAAGAACTTGAGCTAGTCTTTACTCTAACTGGGTGATGTGAAATATTACAAAGAAAAAATCTCAGATGATAGCACTAGAAGAACTATTTGACATGAAGTCCCTTTCCATGGGTTCTGCACTTTGAAGTGCTTAGGCCATTTTATTTCCATTTTGGATTCCTGCAAACCCTGCAATTAGGAGGAAGCCACTAGCTTCTTGCAGCTGAGTGGAATTGAGGGGAATGAGTAGAGGGACGCATCTCAGTGCATGTCTAAACTTACCCCTTACTTTGGATCCCTTCTGCACACAGAGTATGCCGCTCTTGAGCTGATAAACAAGGACCTTGAACAAGAGTGTTTTGCTTTCACATTCTCAAGCTTTCTGTTTGTTTCCTTTCCTCTAAGAGAACACTGGCTTACTCCCCATGTGGCCCCCAGTCACATATTGAGATATATAGGCCAAGTCTACCTTTTAATAATTTATCATGTTGCTTATACTTAAACTTGATGGATAAAACAGATGACCCAGAGTTTGTGATTAATGGAACCCCATCTCCACTCCATCCCCTACTCATTAACCAAAGAATTCTACTTATGCCTCCCATATTAACAAATATGCCAGAGGTCTTAATTAAATCTGGAGCTAACCTGGTGACCTTAGATGTAATACTCTGATTCATTCTGAACAACCATTTGGTAGAATAACCTTGATTTTCCTATCTGTAAAATGAATTTTATGTTGGCAATGCTGGTGTTAACATAAAACAACTTTAGGAAAACTGCTGAAGGCTGTGACATATTGACCTGGTATATTATCATTTATAAACGGAGAGTTCTAGCTACTAAAGAGAAGAGCTATCAGTTGCTCATGGCATTGCTGAAAATTTATTATTAATGATTTCTAAAAATTCCAGCACTGCAGGAAGCTTCAAGAATCATTACTGCATCACATTTTGCTTTCATGTTAATGGACAGCTATTTTTCATTGTCACTTTCATGAACAGCAAGAGAACACAGATTAACAATTTTAGCAAATGTGGACAGTTGAGAACGTATTCCAGGCTTTGTCACTTATTAATAATTGAATGATCAATTTCAGCTTTACCAGAACTAAGAATTTCCTGGACACAAACAGCAACCCATATACCCTTAACAGTACCCTTGTTGTATCACACCCACTCAGAAGCAATGGTCAGGAAACACTGAATTCTGTTAGCACTTTTATACTTAAAGAGTTGAGAAATCCACATCATCGATTTTTCGCTTTTTCATAACTGAGAAGAAAAAAGTCATGGTATAATTTCAGGCAGTGGAAAAGCTTCTATTCAATTCAGCTTTATTGTAGATTAGAGGAAGGAAGCATTTTTGATGTCACCAAAGAGATCTTCTCCTTCCAGGAGGCTTTTAAAAATATGTCTCCCAGAGGGTTCTCTGGTTTGCAGTCATCTTATAGAGGTAAAGACTCTCTGCTTGCCCACAATCTGGAATAATCTAAGTCAAGCCCAGTTAGCATACTGTAGGAGCAAAACCATGCTAAACCCTGTCTAAATCACTATATATATACATTACTCCACATTTCCAGCTTGTAATCTTCACAATGTTTGTGTCCTTGGGATGGCTGTATCTGAAAGTGCTAACAGTCAGCAGGGACAAAGACATCAGGGCTCTTGTTCTGTCTCCTCCCTTCCATCCTGTCCTTTGATTAGTTGGTGCTGTGAAAACAAATTTACATGCTGAAGGGCACATTTTCAAAGGAATGAAGAATGCCAAGACAATAGCTATCTGCAAATGTGGTGCAACTGGCAGATGTGAAAGGTGGAGAAAGGAGATATTTAGCATGTTTACATTTATTAATAGCTTAGAGCTAAGCAATTACATATTTTGTTTTGATATCTTCTGACCTCATTCAGTTTTCCTTTATTCAGTCCAAACATGTGCAATAAATACCTTCTCAGCCAGTTGCAGATACCAGTGTATTTTTTTTTTTCCCAATCAGGGTCCTTGGTTCTCTAGTAGCAGTCAGGAGAAACAAGGACATCAGGTGTCTTGTTCTTCTCTCCTTTTATTTTCCATGCCTGCTCTTTGTTGTTTGGCTTTAAGTAATTTGATGCCGAGTAACAGCTCTAGATGCATTATATTTTCCATCCATTAACCAATGCTAATCCAAAGTAGAATGGGGCATAGACAAGGCAGGTCTCTTTCTGTCCCTTAAAAAACAAGTCACTGTTTATTCTTGGAGTCTGTTCTAGACAAATTAAAGGACAAAGAGGCTGCACTATCCATTAAACATCATGACAAACTGGCTGTAAAACCCTACAATTTGTTCAGGGTCAGTAAATGGATATTGTGATATCTCTTATCTGAATAATGGGTTAGTAAAGTATTTCCTAAAGGGCATTTCACAGAAGAGAAGCACTTGGAGGTGCTTCAGAGAAGGGATTCTGGAGTTCATTAAGATTTGGAAGCGTTTCTTACAGGAATGCCCTCTTTGAAATTCACAATGCATAATAGGATTTTACAGCTCTGACAACTCATTCTGTTAAAAGACAAAACAAACAAAACTATTATACTTGGTATAACCCAGAACTTTTAAAATTCATTTGATCACAGAGCACATTTTAAAGCTTATTTTTTTGGAGGGGGGTGGGGAATATATGAAAGCCATTAAGTGAAGCAAGTGATCTGTAAATTATAGTTTGAAAGCAGATCAGTACTTTTATTTAAAAGATAAAATTTCTAACTCAAGGTCTACAACTGATTTGTAATAAATCACAAATCACCATCATATCCTGCTATACCCCATCAATAACTTACTTTTAAGAGAGAATTTGTTAAGTTTTTATGATATGTCAGACACTATACTTAATGTGAAAGTGAAAGTCTCTCAGTCGTGTCTGACTCTTCATGACCCCATGGACTGTGGGACTTTGCGACTCCAATGCAATAAGATATGTATAAAGTATTAAAGTATTTGGGCTTCCCTAGTAGCTCAGCTGGTAAAGAATCCACTTGTAATGCTTTATATATCATATTTAATCTTTAAATCTGCCTGCAATGCAGGAGGCCCCAGTTCAATTCCTGGATCCGGAAGATCTGCTGGAGAAAGGATAGGCTACCCATTCCAGTATTCTTGGGCTTCCCTTGTGGCTTAGCTGGTAAAGAAACCACCTGCAATGTGAGAGACCTGGGTTTGATTCCTGGATTGGGATGATCCCAAGGAGAAGGGAATACTCCAGTATTCTGGCCTGGAGAATTCTGTGGACTGTATAGTCCTTGGGGTCACAAAGAGTCGGACACAACTGAGTGACTTTCACTTTCACTTTCAATCTTTAAACTTGTGTTATTTTCAAATAAACCTATATAGTGTAAGAATACATTCTCTTACAAAAAAACAGAAATGTAAAGAAAATTCCTTAATTTTAGCATGTAAATATACAAATATTTTTCTGTGCATTTATATTACTGGTACATGTTTTATTATTTAGATAAAACCAATTATATTATGCATACTTGGAGAAGGAAATGGCAACCCACTCCAGTATTCTTGCCTGGAGAATCCCAGGGACAAAGGAGCCTGGTGGGCTGAGGTCTATGGGGTTGCACAGAGTTGGACACAACTAAAGGGACTTAGCAGCAGCAGCAGGAGGAGCATTATGCATACTGATGAGTGACTAGCTTTTTCATTTAAAAGTATATGTTAGAGATATTTCTGTGTTAGGATATGTGCATCTACCACATTACTTTTAATGGCTTCATGACATTTATAGTGTATGAGAAGTGAAAGTGTTAGTTGCTCGGTTGTGCCCGACTCTTTGTGACCACACGAACTGTAGTCCGCCAGGTCCCTCTGGCCATTCAATTCTCCAGGCAAGAATACTACATACTATATATACTTTATATACTATTTATACTATATAAATAGGTGGGGAAACAGTGGAAACAGTGTCAGACTTTATTTTGGGGGGCTCCAAAATCACTGCAGATGGTGATTGCAGCCATGAAATTAAAAGACGCTTACTCCTTGGAAGGAAAGTTATGACCAATCTAGATAGCATATTGAAAAGCAGAGACATTACTTTGCCAACAAAGGTCCATCTAGTCAAGGCTATGGTTTTTCCAGTGGTCATGTATGGATGTGAGAGTTGGACTGTGGATAAAGCTGAGTGCTGAAGAATTGATGCTTTTGTTTTTATTTATTTATTTTTTTTTTTAGGGTTAATTGTTATTTTATTTTATTTTTTGAACTGTGGTGTTGGAGAAGACTCTTGAGAGTCCATGAACTGCAAGGAGATCCAACCAGTCCATTCTAAAGGAGATCAGTCCTGGGTGTTCTTTGGAAGGACTGATGCTAAGGCCCAAACTCCGGTACTTTGGCCTCCTCATGCGAAGAGTTGACTCATTGGAAAAGACTCTGATGCTGGGAAGGATTGGGTGCAGGAGGAGAAGGGGATGACAGAGGATGAGATGGCTGGATGGCATCACCGACTCGATGGACGTGGGTTTGGGTGAACTCCAGGAGTTGGTGATGGACAGGGAGGCCTGGCGTGCTGCTATTCATGGGGTTGCAAAGAGTTGGACACGACTGAGTGACAGAACTGAACTGAACCATGAGGAGAGGGGAGTAGAAGGATGCTCAGATTAAGAAGGAATTTTGATTTCACAAAAAAAGCACATCTCTTTGAAAAATAAATATGAAATACAGAAATCTTTGTAGCTAGTTTTGGACAGGGCTTCCCTGACAGCTCAGTTGGTAAAGAATCCGCCTGCAATGCAGGACGCCCGGGTTTGATCCCTGGGTTGGAAAGATCCCCTGGAGAAGGGAAAGGCTACCTACTCCAGTATTCTGGGCTAGAGAATTCCATGGACTGTGTAGTCCATGGGGTCGCAAAGAGTAGGACACGACTGAATGACTTTCCCTTCACTTTCCTTTCACTTTTGGATTGGATTGAGTCTGTTTCTGATTTCCTGAATATCATTTAGATGAACCTTCTTCATCATATAAAACTGATACTCCCCATCAGATAAAACTGATTGGCCCCTTCAAGTCTCCAGTGCATTCTGTGTAATACCGAGTACACTTGGAGATATTGTGTTGAACAGTTATTGATGGAGCAGTTATTGATGGAAATAGAGAGCTGTAGTAGAGCTCAGTGTGCCTTAAAGTGCTTTCAGGAAGTCAAGATTTTCATCTTAATACAAATGTGATCTTTTGATTCTTTTGAGACTGTTTAAGAGTGTTGGCTCAAAGATACAGAAATCATTTAATGTAGAAGATTATATTGTCTGAAGATGTGTTGATATAAATATATCTGCTATAATTATGTCTTTCAAATAATTATTATATTCTTGGGCCTTTCTAATTTGAAATTTCTGTCTGGTTACATGTTTCATTACTCAATTTAATTAAATCAAGTACATGCAGGAAATATTTGAGGAGCAGCAAATATAGGCCTTTCATGTTCAAAACTAGAGAATAGAAAACTCCAGTGTACTTTAAAATAGAAACTTTTTCGATTAAACCCACTCCCTCCTACTCAAGAAAATCCATCTAAATCAAATTTGATGACAGTACTTCCAACCTGTAATAAATGACTGTAAATAAGCAATCTAATTTTCAGTGCTTGCAACATGAAATGTAATTAACCTAGCATAAGTTTCATTATAATATCTGTCACATATTGAATCAAGGTTATCAAAATGGCCATTATTTATAGTGACAGAAGCCATTCATTTCTGACTTTTGTTACTCCTGCATTTTAAACCAATGGTCCATTGTCTACAGAGAAATTATATTTTAAAAGCAATAAAATAAAGCAATATAATACTAGTTGCTGAAATACAGGATATGAAATGTATTATACATGGGAGAAGCTTAAATAACATAGCAACTGGATTCCATTTGAGAAATCTGTTATTCATTCATTGTGAGGCTTGGACACATACTTTACTACAAGAGTACTTCTGTTCTTCTGTCTATAAAATAAACAGAGGAGAAATAGATGTTCACCCATCCAAATGAAGCATATTGGAATTAAATAAATAATATTTCAGTAGTCCTTGCTTAATTGCACACTAAAATATTACAGCAAAATGAACATTTTTGCCTGAAAAGTTTGGACCAATTTGCAACTAGTGTTAGAAGATGATGCTCAGAGCTTCACACAAAGATAATACTAACTTTGTTTATACAGAGGTTTTTTTTTCTTTCTTATTCAGTGTATTTCTGGAAAAGGGGAGACAGCCAAGTAAATAGAAGTTCTTTGGAAGAATGCTGACGTTAATCGGATATGAGAAAATTGCTATCACTGAATCTGAGCACTCTTGCGTTCTGGGGACTGAATTGAAAGAATTGTTCATACTAAGAACCATACTAATTCTCACATCAGGTTAGAATCAATAACAGATTTACAAATAGAAAAATAATGAAAGCTATAGTTTTTTAATGCAAATATAAGGAGACATTTACAGATTTGATTTTTATTAATTGAAGTTCTGATTGGCATAAAATAATTGTAAGCCTCACTGCATTATACACACATTTCTTATTATATCATATTTAAGAAATGATCTGGACAATCTGGATGATCAGTAGGGAGGAGAGACAGTCTTAGGACCCAAAGAGCAGAAATAATCCCCTGTGTCTCCAGAGTCTCTTAGCAGTACAGGGTGTTCCTCCAAATGTCTCCACTGCCCTTCCCTGATATCAATCCATTTTTCCCCAAAATGTAAAGTGCAGCACTTCTTTTTTTTAATGTCTTAACAAATTCACCAACAGTCTTGATCTGAAAGGTTTTTAACATAATTTGAAAATTATCTCCAATTTTTATAATGGTACAGATAATTTTTATTTATTTATGCTCTTCAGTTCACAAAATTCCACCTCAATCACTACCTATGAATCATATCTCACACCCACAGCTTACCCAACCTGATAATTTCAGCAACTTTTACTGTAGAATATAGTTCCCATTCCACTCGTATAAATATAAGTGCATGTAAGACAAGTTTCCTAAAATGCTGCTAGTATTATCCACTTAAGTAAGGGAATGTGAATAAGTAATTGACAAGTTGAATTTATATTAAGCAGTTTTTCCCTTATTGATTAAATAGGAAGAGTAGGCTTTCTATGGCAAAAAAACCACAATTTTTTGAGAGATTAAATCAGTTGCTCCAGGGAAGGAGAACTGCATTAACACCGAGTTTCTATCCATGGTTCAGTTCAGTTCAGTCGCTCAGTCGTGTCCGACTCTTTGCGATCGCATGAATTGCAGCACGCCAGGCCTCCCTATCCATCACAGGTTCACTCAGACCATCAAGTCAGTGATGCCATCCAGCCATCTCATCCTCTGGCGTCCCCTTCTCCTCCTGCCCTCAATCCCTCCCAGCATCAGAGTCTTTTCCAATGAGTCAGCGTTTTGCATGAGGTGACCAAAGTACTGGAGTTTCAGCTTCAGCATCATTCCTTCCAAAGAAATCCCAGGGCTAATCTCCTTCAGAATGGACTGGTTGGATCTCCTTGCAGTCCAAGGGACTCTCAAGAGTCTTCTCCAACACCACAGTTCAAAAGCATCAATTCTTCGGCGCTCAGCCTTCTTCACAGTCCAACTCTCACATCCATACATGACCACAGGAAAAATCATAGCCTTGACTAGACGGACCTTTGTTGGCAAAGTAATGTCTCTGCTTCTTAATATGCTATCTAGGTTGGTCATAACTTTCCTTCCAAGGAGTAAGCGTCTTTTAATTTCATGGCTGCAATCACTATCTGCAGTGATTTTGGAGCCCAGAAAAATAAAGTCTGACAGTTTCCACTGTTTCCCCATCTATTTCCCATGAAGTGATGGGACCGGATGCCATGATCTTAGTTTTCTGAATGTTGAGTTTTAAGCCAACTTTTTCACTCTCCACTTTCACTTTCAAGAGGCTTTTGAGTTCCTCTTCACTTTCTGCCATAAGGGTGGTGTCATCTGCATATCTTAGGTTATTGATATTTCTCCTGGCGTAGATAATTAATATTTGTTATCTCATTTAAATCTGGAAGTGTTAGTAAATACCTGACCCAAGGAAAACAAAGATTGCCAAATAGTAGTCTGAAACAAAGCCAAATCTCTGCTTAGTTTCAGTTCAGTCGGACTCCTTGGGTAGGAAAGAAAAAGGCTAGATTGTGTTGTCTAATAGAAAAACAATCCAAGCCATATAGATAATTGTTTCTAGTACCTACATTAAAAGAGTGAAAATGAAGGGAGTAAAATTAATGTTAGAAATATATTTTATTTAACTCAATATATTGAAACATCTCGATTTCAACATGTAAGCAATATAAAAATTATTAATGAAATATTTTGCCCCTTTTTTGGTACAAAGTCTTCAAATTTCATTGTGTGTATTATATACTGGGAACTGTCTCAGTCTGAACTAGCCCATTTCAAGTGCTCAAGAGTCATACATGGCCATTGGCCACCGTGTCAGACAGCATGGAGCTCTAGAACAAGCCAAATAAGAGAAGGACAAAGTTCAGTTTTCTGAACGGCTCATGAGATAAATTGTAAATGCTTCTCTGGAATTAGTTGTCTTCAGTGTTTGAGACACCAAAGCTGGGAAGCCTGGCTTCAAAGAGTCTGTACTAAGATTCCAGCCAGCCAAAGTCAATCCGTGGATGCACTTGGTTAAACACTGTTGAAACTTGGCAGCGATTTCTTTTTGACATCCAAACGAGTTTGCAATCTGCCACAGATGTGAACTGGACTTTTTTTATTGCTTCATCAACCACACTGATCTTCAGTTAGGATGACTGTAGATATTATCAATCATTAGATCGGGGATACTTTTTTTTAAAAGTTTATTGAAATATAGTTTATTTTTTTAAATAAGAGCTTGATTTATTATTATTATTTTCTTTTTTTTTACTTTACAATATTGTATTGAAATATAGTTGATTTACAATCTTGTGTTAATTTCTGCTGTACAGCAAAGTGATTCAGTTATGCATATATGTATTCTTTTCTTATTCTTTTCCATTATGGTTTATTATAAGATATTAAATGTGCTATATAGGAGTTGATAGACAGGGAAGTCTGGCATGCTGCAGTATGGGGTCGCAAAGAGTCGGACACAACTGAGCAACTGAACTGAACTGTGCTGCTATACAATAGAACCTGGTTGTTTATCATCCTATATGCAATAGTTTGCATCTGCTAATTCCAAACTCTCAGTCCTTCCCTTCCCACCCTCCCTTCCTCTTGGCAAGCACAAGCCTATTCTCTGTGTCTGTGAGACTGTTTCTGACAAACAGGAATAGTTTTGAGAGAGAAAAGAGGTATTCTTAAAAATTGCCCTGGGACAATAGGCGTAACGCAAAGACTATCCCTCCTGGCAAATCAGGACACATGATTACTCTACCTTTTGTGAACATACCCCAAAGAAGTTGGGTTACTGCCTGTAGGTACGTGCATTCAGGATATATTCAACTCAATAAAGAGAACCTAGTGCCCACAAGAGCCCTGTACACAAAGCCCTAAACTCCTCCTATAGAGTTTAGTTCTTGTCCCAAGAGCCAGCATCATAAAGGGTCTTTTACTCCAATGTATAATAACATTACTTTGATGTAATTTGCAAGCTTCCTGTTTTGCAATTTTCCACTCTTGGTCATGCTTAAATTGGGGGTTTAATGACAAATGGCTGTTGTCAGCTAGATGGAGCTTCTTGTTGGCAAGGTCTCCCAAGAAAGCTAGAGGACCAGTAAGCAAAGCTGTGTGTATGGGTGGCCAGGAGATGTCTTTTTTTGGGAGGGCAGGGTAGGTCCTTCTCTTTTAAAATTTCTTTTTCTCCTATGTAGAAAAAAAAAAAAGAAGTAGAACAATCAGCAGTGACAGCCGAGGGAAATGTTTCACAGGAAGTAACAGATGGCTCAAAGCCACCTTCATTTCTGAGTGAGAGAGAGTGCCTGTAGGCCTGGAAAATTGAAGGTTTGGAAACTAATTTTGTTTGACTCTTTAATCCATTTCAAACATAGGCTCCAAAATGGAAGATTAAAGGATTTCACTTTTGCTGCTGAGGACGTTCAGTTTAGAAGGGTGAAAAATACAAAAGTGGAGTGACTTCAGATGAAACAAGAGGAGACTGAACAGAAAGAGCTTATCTTCATTAGTCCCACGGTAGTTGAGTAAAATCCTCAAATTAGGATTTTGCTGTTATTGTTTTAGTTGTTTATGTTAAGACCACAGTGTTTTATGAAACTAGAAAACACTGGGTCACCATGCAAGTTTATATTTTATGTATGAATCACAGGTCAGATTATTTAGAGCAAAAAGTCATAAGGTTAAGATTTGAAGGTTGGTTAATATGAGCATTCCAGCAAGGGTAATGAAAAGCACAAAGGACTCAAGCCCATTCATTCCTTTGTCTAGTATTTACTGAGCAGGCAGTGTTCTGTTTCAGGCTCTAGGATTACTCATGTATGAACCAGGTGTACAGTGTAACGTACATTACAACAGCAAGACACTGACAACAAAGAAATAGATAGTAGTGTAATTTCAGAGGAATATGAGCACATGAAGAAATCTTAAAAGGGAGAAAGAACAGAATGAAACTGGAGTACTTTAATTAATGTGGTCAGGAAAGACTTCTCTGAGGACGTGTTATTTAACCTAAACATTGAATGGTAAGAAGGAGGCTTGGAGGTGGCAGAAATGAAGTGATAGTCACTCAGTTGTGTCCGAATCTTTGCGAGCCCATAGACTTTCCCAGGCAAGAATACTGGAGTGGGTTGCCGGGTTCAATCCCTGGGTAGGGAAGATCCCCTGGAGAAGGAAACGGCAAACCACCCCAGTATTCTTGCTGGAGAATTCCATGGACAGAGGAGCCTGGAGGGCTGCAGTCCATGGGTTGCTATAGTCAGACACGACTTAGCGACTAAACCACCACAGAGCTTATATTTTAGTGGGGTTGGAAAATAAATATGAGCTAAATAGAAAAATTTGGCTAGGAAGTACTCGTTCATGTTAGTCAGGAAAGGTGATCATGGCTTAGGGAAGGTTTCACTTGCTACCATTTCAGGCCTTGACTTTGAACAAGGACTGTAGGAGACGGCTTCCCAAGGGGCTCAGTGGGTAACGAATCTGCCTGCAATGCCGGAGACACAGATTCCATCCCCGGGTGGGGAAGATCCCCTGGATGAGGGCATGGCAACTCTGAAGCAACTGAAGTGACTGAGAACACGCACACTGTAGGAATGAGCTATGCAAATTTATGGGAGAATGACAAGTTTTCTAGACAGAGGGAACAGTCAGTGCCAAGGTCTCAAAAAAAAAAAAAAAAAGGATAGCTTATTTGAGTAACAGCAAAGAGGCCAATGTAGATACAGTTAATCCAGGAAAAGGACAAGAATAACTTATACTTACTACTAGAATATGGGGGTTGCTTGATCAATATTATAAGACTTCATGATTATCAATTATTAGCATGTTATTTAATCTTCAGGTCTTTAGGGGACTTCCAAATATCTTTCTGTTATTGATTTCTACTTTAATTCGTTGTGGGTAGAGAACAAACTTTGTATGACTTAAATTATTTTATAAATAATGAGATTTGGTTTATGGCACTCAATGTGGTCTTAGTGATTGTCCTGTGAAAAGAACACATGTTCTGTTATTGGGTGGAAGTTCTACTACCAATGTCAGTTATATCACGTGGATGATAGTGTTGTTCAATCTTGTATGCGTTTGAAGATTTTTCTATCTAGTTGTTTTCTACAAATTAGGGAGAGAAATGAGTCAGAATCTCCAGCTCATGTAACTGTGGATATGTTTATTTCTCTTTTGACTTCTATCAGCTATTTCCACTTCCTGAAAAATTATTTTAAATATTTATTATTGTGTAGTTTTGCTGGTACTTAATACTTCCAGATGTTCAAGCTGGTTTTAGGAAAGGCAGAGGAACCAGAGATCAAATTGCTAACATCTGATGGATCATCGAAAAAGGAAGAGAATTCCAGAAAAACATCTATTTCTGCTTTATTGACTATGCCAAAGCCTTTGACTGTGTGGATCACAATAAACTGTGGAAAATTCTGAAAGAGATGGGAATACCAGACCACCTGACTTGCCTCTTGAGAAACCTGTATGCAGGTCAGAAAGCAACAGTTAGAACTGAACATGGAACAACAGACTGGTTCCAAATAGGAAAAGGAGTACGTAAAGGCTGTATATTGTCACCCTGCTTATTTAACTTATATGCAGAGTACATCATGAGAAACGCTGAGCTGGAAGAAGCACAAGCTGGAATCAAGATTGCTGGGAGAATGATCAATAACCTCAGGTACGCAGATGACACCACCCTTATGGCAGAAAGTGAAGAGGAACTAAAAAGCCTCTTGATGAAAGTGAAAGGGGAGAGTGAAAAAGTTGGCTTAAAGCTCAACATTCAGAAAATGAAGATCATGGCATAACAGTGGAAACAGTGTCAGACTTTATTTTTCTGGGCTCCAAAATCACTGCAGATGGTGATTGCAGCCATGAAGTTAAAAGACGCTTACTCCTTGGAAGGAAAGTTATGACCAACCTAGATAGCATATTAAGAAGCAGAGACATTACTTTGCCAACAAAGGTCCGTCTAGTCAAGGCTATGATTTTTCCAGTGGTCATGTATGGATGTGAGAGTTGGACTGTGAAGAAAGCTGAGCACTGAAGAATTGATGCTTTTGAACTGTGGTGTTGGAGAAGACTCTTGAGAGTCCCTTGGACTGCAAGGAGATCCAACCAGTCCATTCTAAAGGAGATCAGTCCTGGGTGTTCTTTGGAAGGACTGATGCTACAGCTGAAACTCCAATACTTTGACCACCTGATGCTAAGAGTTGACTCATTGGAAAAGACCCTGATGCTGGGAGGGATTAGGGGCAGGAGGAGAAGGGGACAACAGAGGATGAGATAGCTGGATGGCATCACTGACTTGATGGACATGAGTCTGGGTGAACTCTGGGAGTTGGTGATGGACAGGGAGGCCTGGCGTGCTGCAATTCATGGGGTTGCAAAGAGTTGGACACGACTGAATGACTGAACTGAACTCAACTGAATGCTCTAAGATTTTGTATGAAAACACACAGGGGGAAATTAAGATTTCCCCTTCCTTTTTTAAGAATATTTCATTCAATATAGAATTTTAGGTTGAGTGTTATTTTGTTTCAGATTATATATAGATGTGACCCCACTGTCTTTTGACTTCCGTTATTTCTATTGAGAAACCATCAATTTATAATTGTTACTTTGAAGGTATGAGTCTTTTTCTTTCAGCTGCTTTTAAATTGCTTTTGTTTTTAGTTTACAGAAGTTTGACTACATTGTGTCTGGGATTGGGTTTTTTTTTTTTGTATTTAATCTTTTTGGGTTCTTAGAGCTTCCTGAATGTGGATTGATATGTTTCTTCATGTTTTGGAAATTAGCTCTTCAAATATTATTTCTTTCACAATTTTCTCTTCTCTAGGTCTGTAAATTCAATCTCAAATGTTTAGTCTTTTTTTTTTTCTTTTTGTATTTCACATACTCTACTGTCTTTCTGTGTTTTTCATCCTCTTTTCTCTCTATGGTTCAATCTGAATTTTTATTCACTTACCAATCTTCTAGTTTACTATTTCTCTCTTCTGCTCTAATTTTGTGTTAAACTCATTTATTGAGTTGTTAATCTAAAATACTGTAGTTTTCAATTCTAAAATTCCTATGTATTCTTTATTTAAAAGATACCAGTTTCCTATTCTCCAGCTTGTCATCAGTTTTCTCAGAAATATGGAGTGCAATTAATTTTAAGTTTTTTCCTGATAATTCCAATAACTGAGTCTCTTGTGGATCCATTTCTATTGTTTTCTTTCTATTTCTTGGTTTTCAATCATTTAGTCCTGTCTCCAGGAATACCTAATTTTCAATCAAAAAATGAGTACTACCTATGAAAAACTGTAGACTTTTGTGATATTATCTACTTCCATAAAGGGCTTATTTTCCTTCTAGTAGGCAGTTAGGAGATTCCCCGATGGCTCAGTGGTAAAGAATCTGCCCGCAATGCAGGAGACAGGAGATGCAGGTTGGATCCCTGGGTCAGAAAGATGCCCTAGAGAAGGAAATGGCAACCCACTCCAGTATTCTTGCCTGGAAAATCCCAGGGACAGAGGCGCCTGGCAGGCTACAGTCCATGGGGTCACAAAGAGTTAGATGCGACTGAGCACGCACACATATAGGCAGTTCGAGTAGGACCATGTAATCTTGATTCAATGAGGGACTAGGAGAAATCGACTTGAATTTCCATTCTTGTAAGGGCTTGTCTGTTTCCAGTTTGCCTTTACTGTCAGAATTCATGGATCTCAACTAAGAGAATAGAATGTTGACCACTGCTCCTCCTCCTTGGTTGGAATTTAAACTCCAAGTTGTGTCTTCCCAGTATCATGATATCAACAGAAGTTTGCTAGGCTTTTTAACTTCTTTTGTGTGCAATGACACTGGATTGTCATTGCAAAAATGCTTGTCTGCTACTCCAGTAGTCTCCAGCTTTTTTGGCACCAGGGACTTGTTTCATGGAAGACAGTTTTCCCACAGATCAGGATGTGGGGGATGGTTTCGGGATCTTTCAAGCAGATTGCATTTATTGTGCACTTTATTTCTATTATTATTATATTCTGATATATAATGAAATAATTATACAGCTCACCATAATGCACAATGAGGGGGGAACCCTGAACTTGTTTTCCTGAGCTCAGGCAGTAATGTAAGCAATGGAGAGCAGCTGTAAATACAGGTGAAGCTTCACTCCCTAGCCTGTGCTCACCTCCTGCTGTGCACCCCGATTCTGCAGGTCAGGGAGTGGTAGAAATCTGTGGTCCAGGGGTTGTGCTAATCTTTTCACCCTACACAGTTTATCATTGGTAAAATGTCTCAAAGGGAAAAGCAACAGAGTGTCAGCTTGTCTCATGGTATTTTCTTTCTTTCCAGGTTATTTGTCCCCTCCCTCCTTACCCCCTTGATTATTCTCTAATGCCTTCGAATTGCTACATTTTAGTATTTGTCCAGCTTTCATTGATGTTATCAGAGAGGCAGCTGATTTGATATTATAAGTACTCTAGGATTCTTTAAAATGTAAATGAATTCAACTTTTACTTTTTTTTCTTTTACTTCTAAATATCATTTTGATGAAAAACATTTAAATATCAAAGAAGCGTTGCATTTCTTCTGTCATGTAAAATAACAACCTGAAGTTAAGACACTGATTACTTGACAACCACATTTTTAATAGATGACTACACTGTAGTCATGCTGGAAACCAAGTGATAGGAGGAACAAAATAAACCATGAGATAATATTACCAGCAAGATATTAGTTGAAACCAAAGGGAATGGTACTGGAAAACAAGTTCTGCAATGTCAGTGTGGGTGTGTATAAGAGGAAGAGAACCATTAATAGCTCATTCATTTTTAGAAAGTAAGTGGGCTGTTATTTCATTCTAAAAATATGATCATTTATCTAGTAGCACCACCCTTATGGCAGAAAGTGAAGAAGAACTAAAGAGCCTCTTGATGAAAGTGAAAGAGGAGAGTAAAAAAGTTGGCTTAAAGCTCAACATTCAGAAAACTAAGATCATGACATCTGGTCCCATCACTTTATGGTAAATATATGGGGAAACAGTGGAAACAGTGGCTGACTTTATTTTTCTGGGCTCCAAAATCACTGCAGATGGTGATTGCAGCTATGAAATTAAAAGACGCTTACTCCTTGGAAGGAAAGTTATGACCAACCTAGACAGCATATTGAAAAGCAGAGACATTACTTTGCCAACAAAGGTCTATCTAGTCAAGGCTATGGTTTTTCCAGTAGTCGTGTATGGATGCGAGAGTTGGACATAAAGAAAGCTGAGTGCTGAAGAATTGAAGCTTTTGAACTGTGGTGTTGGAGAAGACTCTTGAGAGTCCCTTGGACTGCAAGGAGATCCAACCAGTCCATCCTAAAGGAGATCAGTCCTGGGTGTTCATTGGAAGGACTAATGCTGAAGCTGAAACTCCAATCCTTTGGCCACCTGATGCTAAGAGCTGACTCATTGGATAAGACCCTGATGCTGGGAAAGATTGAAGGCAGGAGGAGAAGGGGACGACAGAGGATGTGATGGTTGGATGGCATCACTGACTCGATGGACATGGGTTTGGGTGGACTCCGGGAGTTGGTGATGGATGGGGAGGCCTGGTGTGCTGCGGTTCATGGGGTCGCAAAGAGTCAGTCACGACTGAGCGTCTGAACTGAACTGAACCATGATCTTTTAATGTAACATGATAAAAGAAGGTATGATTGAGAGGCAGGTACAATTAATCATTTTATACTGAAAATTTGAAAATAAGGTGGCAGAACTGAGTAGCCCCTTTTCCTCAGCTATTGAAAAGTCGCAGGTGCATCAGTTGTATGAGAGCACAACGTAGTAGCCTCGGGGGGGGGGGGAAGCACCGTTCTGCGTACAGTCTATAATAAGTGGTCATGTCAAATGAGTGAATAAGGGAGGAAATGAACAAACACAACCACCTGACTGTTTACTTGGGTTATTGGCCTAAAGCAAACCACCAACCTGCCCTTCCACAGTAAAGATACCAACCCAGTAGACAGTGATGCTGTAATTCACCAAGCAGGTGGTACCAGAGAGTATATGGAAAAAACAAAGGAAGAGTGCACGGGTGAGACGGTGTCTTGAAGTCATGGCAACTAGGGTTCAAATTCCCAGGTTCTGTCACTTCTCAGCCATGTGGTCTTAGCTATGTGGTTTGAGTCTCTGCTTCTTCATTTGTAAAATGAGGATTATAATGCCTAACTTGCAAAGTTGTTGCACAGGTTAGAAATTTCCTGGCAAAATGATTGACATAAATAGGGTCTCAATAATTGGTATTCTTGTTATCTCTTTCTCGAGATCTCCAGGATAATCATGTGTATCTTGTTACATGTTGTCATGTAATCATTTACATGGAAGACAATTTGCCTTAGAAATTCTCTCAAAACAAACGTTCAATGTCTGTATTAGAAGAGTTGTATGAAATTAGCAAAAGGGGGAGAAAATGCTTTCAATAAAAGAATTCATAATAATTGTCCCAGGAGCTATTAGTAGTTTCTCATGGGTAAATGAAACAATTAAACATTATAAGGTTGAGAAAAAAAGAAATCAAAATCAAATGGAGTGTGGTTTTTGTAATTATGACTTGTATTCCATTTATCATTTGAATGCAGTAAGACTTCAATGTAGCGTTAGTTCCTTGTCGTTGTGATTAGAAATGCAGAATTAATTTGCGGCACAATGACCTGGACACAGATCAACAGGCTCTTTCTATCACAACTTTAAAGATTATTCACAAACGAGAATCTCTACTGTATAGACCTTACCTCCAATGTCACTGCCTCCATATCCTCAAGTTACCTCACTGGATTTAGAATCCATGGCCCATCATTAGAATTGCCTGTCCCTTCCCTTCCCATCCTGAAGGCCTGGCAAAACACCAACCTTCTCACCCTCACCCCATTTCTCTTTATAGAAAACCTTGAGTTTTCTATGTGCTTCTTCCTACTCCCTCTCCACTCATTTTCACTTAAACTCATCCAGTTTGGCTCTTGTACACACCACTCCTCTTAAATTGTTTTTATCAAAGGCACCAACTGTCATCTTACTCAGCAAGTGATAATTTCCTATTTTTGAGAAAACCTTCTTTAATTGGCTACAAAGACACATAATGTCCTGCTGTTTCAGACTTTAGAGGCTACTACTCCTCAGTCCTCTCTGATGGATCCTTTCCTTTCCCTGATTTCAGAATGGTGGAGTGCACAAGGGCAAGTCATCAGACTCCTCTTTATCTATATTCACTCCCTTTTGATCTCATGCAGGCTATGGCTTTGAGTGACAGCCACATATTTCATCAAGCCTAAGATTCTGAGCACAAGCTGGAATCAAGATTGCTGGGGAAAATATCAATAACCTCAGATATGCAAAAGACACCATGCTTATGGCAGAAAGTGAAGAGGAACTAGAGCCTTTTGATGAAAGTGAAAGAGGAGAGAGAAAAGCTGGTTTAAAATTCAACATGCAAAAAACTAAGATCAGGACATCTGGTCCTATCACTTCATGGCAAATTGATGGGCAGACAATGGAAACAATGTCAGACTTTATTTTGGGGGGCTCCAAAATCTCTGCAGATGGTGACTGTAACCATGAAATTAAAAGACACTTGCTCCTTGGAAGAAAAGCTATGACCAACCTAGCATATTAAAAAGCAGAGACATTACTTTGTCAACAAAGGTCCATCTGGTCAAAGCTATGGTTTTTCCAGTAGTCATGTATGGATATGAGAGTTGGACCATAAAGACAGCTGAGCGCCAAAGAACTGATGCTTTTGAACTGTTGTGTTGGAGAAGATTCTTGAGAGACCCTTGGACATCAAGGAGATCCAACCAGTCCATCCTAAAGGAGATCAGTCCTGAATATTCATTGGAAGAACTGATGCTGAAGCTGAAGCCCCAATACTTTGGCCACCTGATGCAAAGAGCTGACTCACTGGAGAAAACCCTGATGCTGAGAAAGATTGAGGGCAGGAGGAGAAGGGAACAACAGAGGATGAGATGGTTGGATGGCATCACTGACCCAGTGGGCATGAATTAGAGCAAGCTCCGGGAGTTGGTGATGAACAGGGAAGCCTGGTATGCTGCAATCTATGGGGTCACAAACTGAACTGAACTGGACTGAAGATTCTGAGATAGGCTCAATATTGGCCCCCCAAAATATCCAGGGTCTAATCCTAGGAATTTGTAAATGTTCCCATATAAGCCAAAAAAGACTTTGCAAATGTGATTTAGAATCTTCAAGTGGGAAGATTGCCCAGGATATTCAGGTGGGCCCTAAATAAAATCACAAATATCCCTGTAAGATGGAGGCAAGTACAGCAGAAACCAGCACAACATTAGCTTTCCTCCAATTAAAAAATAAATGTAAAAAAGGAAAAGGAAAAAAATTGGAGGCTAGGGAGATTTGACTGTAGACACAGACGGTAATGTGATAATTGAAAGAAGACACTGCAGCTAAAGAAGGAGGAAGGGGCGACAAGCCAAGGAACATAAGGATTGCAGTTCTAAGAACTGAAAAAGGCAAGGAAATGAGTTCTCCCCTAGTGCCTCTGAAGGAATATGGTTTTGGTTTCAACCTCATAATACAACTTGGACCTAAATTTCTGATGTTTTAAGCCACCAAGTTTGTGGCAATTTATTACAATAATTGTTGGAAATGGACATAAGGAAAGGAAAGTGAAGTTGCTCGGTCATGTCTGACTCTTTGCAACCCCATGGACTATAGCCTACCAGGCTCCTCTGTCCATGGGATTTTCCAGGCAAGAGTACTAGCTGCTAAGTCACATCAGTTGTATCCGACTCTGTGCGACCCCATAGACGGCAGCCCACCAGGCTCCCCCGTCCCTGGGATTCTCCAGGCAAGAACACTGGAATGGGTTGCCATTTCCTTCTCCAATGCATGAAAGTGAAAAGTGAAAGTGAAGTCACTCAGTCGTGTCCGACCCTCAGCAACCCCATGGACTGCAGCCTTCCAAGCTCCTCCGTCCATGGGATTTTCCAGGCAAGAGTACTGGAGTGGGTTGCAATTTCCTTCTCCAGGGGATCTTCATAACCCAGGGATCAAGCTGGGTCTCTGGCATTGCAGGTAGACGCTTTACCTTCTAAAGCACCAGGAAAACCTGGAAATGGAAATAGATAAATTTTTTCTTTACATTTTAACATCTTTGAGATTGGGATACATCTAACAATCATGTCATCTGAGAACTGTGACCTAGTTGGCATAGCTCAGTAGTGTAAGTACATTCACACTGTTGTGCAACTCATCTCTAGCACCCTTTTTAACCTGCAGAACTAAAACTGTCTGTCTATTAAACAACCATTCCTCATTGCCTCCCTCCCAGCCTTGGGCTACTACCCTTCTACTTTCTGTCTATGAATTGGACCACTCTGGGTACCTCATGTTAGTGGAATCACAGTGTTTATCTTTTTGTGATTGACTTATTTCCCTGCTGGCTCAAACGGTAAAGAATCTGCCTGCAGTGAAGGAGACCCAGGTTCAATCCCTGGGTCAGGGAGATCCCCTGGAGAAGGAAATGGCTACCCACTCCAGTATTCTTACCTGGAGAATTCCATGGACAGAGGAGCCTGGCAGGCTGCAGTCCATAGGATCACAGAGTCGGACACAACTGAGTGACTAACCTTCACTTTTATTTCGCTTAGCCAATAATGGTGATGATATCATCAAAGTTTATCTATGTTGTAGCATGTGCAAAAATGTCCTTCCTTTTAAAACCTGAATAATGTTGCATTGTATATATACCACACTTTGTATGTAATGTATATACCACATTTTGTTTATCCATTCATCTGTCTGTGGACACTTGGGTTGCTTCTCCCTTGACATTTTGTCATGCTTGGAATAAATCTGGAGTTCCTATACAGCTCGCATGGCCTTATATGATCTGATCTCTAGCCATCACTTTGGCTTCTTTGCATAATAAGCTCCTCTTCACTGCTCCGCAGCCACACAGTCCCGCATCATAAGGGGGCTTTCTTCTCTCTCTGCAGGACTCCAGGACTTCTCTCTGAGTGGTCTTCTTGGCTTCTCTCTCACTTCCTCACTCAGGGCCACCCTCACACATCCCTGCTGGGAGCACTTCCCTGACCACCAAATCTAACACACACGGCTTCTACCTCCCCTGCCTGTGCACTGTGCTGATCTATGTCCCTCCATAACATTTACTGCCTGACATTATTTGAGTTTTTACGAATTGATTATCTGTTTCCCAACCAGAAAAAAAACTCCAAGAAGGCAGGGATTTTGTCTCTAACCATTGAGTCCTGAGTGTCTGAAATAGGAAATAGCATGCAGTGGAAATTCAATAAATGTCCTGGAATATTGAATAAAGTACAAGCAATCAAATTCAGCAATTAACCTTTGGAATATCTTAATTTTTTTTAACTAAAAGACTTTAGTTCTTAGAGCATTTTTAGGTTTACAGAAAAATTGCATAGAAAGTACAAAGCCCCCAATTATTCCCTTTCTTCCCTCCAGTTTCCCCTATTATTAACCCTTTTCATTGATTTGGTATATTTGTTATAATTGACGGACCAATATTAACACATTATTATTAACTAAAGTCTGTACCTTGGGTTCAATTTTTGTGTTGTACATTTCTGTGATTTTACAAATATGTAATGCCATGTATCCACATGAAATTATCATACATAATAGTTTCACTGCCTAAAAATTCCCTAAACTCCACTTGTTCATCCCTCTCTCCTTCCCAGCCCCTGGCAGCTACTGGAGTATTTTAATTTAATGTGACTACATGACTAGACTCTAGGACCGACAGAAGAAAACCCATGCTTGAGTTTTCCGTTGCTCCTGACATCCTGCCTTCATGTTTAATGTTCTAGCTTTTCAAAGCTATTAAGGAACCTGAGTACACTTCTGGGTTAAAAAAAGAAAAGAAAAAAAGTCGACTAATAATGTTCCATCTTGTACTCCTTTCCGAATGATTGCTCGGTTCCTAATTATCACCCAGCTGTGGCCTCTGAGGCTGCCGCCTGAAAGCTGTGATTAATATGGGGGCTCACTGGGAAAGAGTTTCTCACATGGACTCATTTCCTCTTTCTAGGATTCTCCCCACACCCACTTTTCCCCCTTCTTGTCTTCATTTTCTAACAGCTCTGAGTTACTGCAATTTCTCAATTTGTTTTTGTGTAATGCCACTTTAATTAAGAAATGGCCACAAGCAAATTGATTTTTCCCATCAGTCACAGGGGAAAAGCTATGCCTAAAAGCTTCCGAACAGCAGAGGCTCCGACACTGGGGGTCGGGTGGGGAATATGGAGCGCTACCAGGGGGCTGGGGGCCTTCCTGTGGGGATGGCAGGTGACTTCTTTCCTGGTAAGAAGAGGATCTATATCGTATATAATCCCTGATTATCTGTGAAGGCGGCTGAAAAGTGATAAGGGGAAGTGAAGCTTTGTGGCCTCAGTTTGGCTCCTGGGTGATTCCTCTTTCTTTTACTCATATGACCACTGGCGTTGGATCACTTATTCCCTTAGCCTTTAATTCTGCCTCCTTGGAGAATCTCATCAGTTACAAAATCACAGCTATTGCTAAATGCAGAGAAGTCAGCTCTAGGGAAGAAAATGTATTCGAGGTGTATACAATGTATGCAATATGTTCATTGTAGAGTTCATCAGTTCAGTTCAGTTCAGTCGCTCAGTCGTGTCCGACTCTTTGCGACCCCATGAATCGCAGCACGCCAGACCTCCCTGTCCATCACCAACTCCCGGAGTTTATTCAAACTCATGTCCATCGAGTTAATAAGAATGGTCTATTTCACCAACATCTTGTTATTTCCCAGGCACACAGTTCTTTCTCTCACATGTTTTCCATGTGTTCATCCCCACATCAGTGTTACCTTTTCTTTCTCTCTCCCTCCTTACCCTCTGAGATGACCTCTCTGTGGCCCCTGGGGTGAGTCAATCACTCCTTGCTCGATCTTCCCATAGTTCTTTATACATAATTTTAATATAACACTCTTTACTCCTCTACTAAGTGACCAGTTGTTTCTTGAAGGCAAGAAGTTCATCTAGAGAACCGTAATTTATGGCTAGGTGCTCAAGAAACTGTGGACTGAAAGCCTGAACTCAGGTCTTTTCACCGTGGTGTGGCAGGAATCCTGGCTGAAGTGTGAGCTGTGGACCCAGTGGCCAGCATGCCTGGAGGGCTGATGGAATGAGCCCATGACAAGCTGTTTCTGTGAAGACTGAGACTCTCTGGAGAAAGAATTAGTACTATAAGACTGGTTCTTGGAAAGACTAATCTCTCCTGCCTCCGGGCCTCTACACATGCTTTGCACATGTTTTGCCTGAAACTCTCTATCCATGTATTTACTGAACTAACTTCACTTATATTTCAGAGCTGAGTTTAAATATCACTTCACCAGGAAGCCTTCACTGGAGCCCCTCAGATTGCCGGCTCCTTCTGTTCCTCCCTCCCTAAACCCTCTGATTTTCTACATCAATACCTACGTCATGTTAGTTAGTTGTTCAGTATCTGTTCTACTTGCTTGTAAATTTCATAAGGCCAAGACCACCTCTGTTTTGTTTATGGCTCTACTCCCAGAATCCAGCCCAGTTCCAAAGCACAACAGAGATTCCAAAATATTGTTAAATAAACAGATGTGTGTGTCTGTGTGTGTCTGTGTGTGTGTGTAATCCTTAAAGGGTTGTTTTTTTCTCTCCCTTTGGTTCTCAATGTAAATGTCACTTCCTGAATGAGGCCGCATCCTGGCAGTCCCATCAACTCTTATTCCTCATCACAGCACCGTGACTATTTCCTTCTCAGCACTTCACGTCGGTAATTGTCCATCTATTAGCTTGTTTGCTTGTTGGCTGTCAGTCTACACACAGGATGTAAACTCCATGATGCTTACTTGGCCGTAACTATACACCACGAGCCTACTTTGGGGCTCAGTAAATAATAGGTTTTCAATGAACACTGTGGACTGAAAGAATGGACAGTGGTTGAAGAAAGCTCATGTTCACTTCACGCCACTTCATGGCAAACAGATGGGCAAACAGTGGAAACCGCGACAGACCTTATTTTCTTGGGCTCCAAAATCACTGCAGATGGTGACTATAACCATGAAACTAAAAGACTTGCTCCTTGGAAGAAAAACTATGACCAACCTAGACAGCATACTAAAAAGCACAGACATCACTTTGCTGACATAGGTCCATCTGGTCAAAGCTATGGTTTTTCCAGTAGTCATGTATGGATGTGAGAGTTGGACTATAAAGAAAGCTGAGAGCCTAAGAAATGATGTGTTTTAACTATGGCGTTGGATAAGACTCTTGAGAGTCCCTTGGACTGCAAGGAGATCCAGCCAGTCCATCCTAAAGGAGATCAGTCCTGGGTGTTCATTGGAAGGACTGATGTTGAAGCTCCAATATTTTGGTCACCTGATGCAGAGAGCTGACGCATTGGAAAAGACCCTGATGCTAGGGAAGATTGAGGACAGGAGGAGAAGGGGAGGACAGAGAATGATATGGTTGGATGGCATCACCAACTCGATGGACATGAGTTTGGGCAAGCTCAAACAGGAGTTGGTGAAGGACAGGGAAGCCTGGTATGCTGCAGTCCATGGGGTTGCAAAGAGTCAGACACGACTGAGCAACTGAACTGAACTGAACAAAGCTCAAGGGCAATGAGGTGGAGACAGAGCTGCTTTGAGGACAGTACAGGGTCTGTCATGACTGACAGCTGTGACCCAGATATTCATTCCTTTTACCTTGGTCACCATCAGCCTCACTTTGGACATCTGGAACAGTCAGCCTCTCTGGTGGGCATTGAAGGCCAACCTCTTCCCTCAGGCAAAGAAGATACAGCACATGGAAGTCTGGGCACACTGGGGTCTCATAAGGGCCAAGAAGGTTAGTTGTTTGAACCCTTGGGATGCACCAAATGGGAAGAATTTGAGCCTTCTCTAAAACCCTCACTGGACGAATTTGAGGGGGTTGAAGACTCTACCGAGAGTATATGAGGGTAGAGCTAGAAAAATGCCATTTTGTGAGGGTTGTGGCCAAGGACATGCAGATTTGAATTGCCTAAGTCTTTTAAGCCTTGTATCTCAATTGGTAACTTATGTGGGTTTTGATTTTTATCTTTAAGACATTTAGAGTAGGCTGTATTAATAACCACTTAACATCAATAGTGATGGAAGATGGACTCAGGGAGTTAAACAAAGCCACAGTCCCACTGGTGGTAGTGGTTACAGTTTTATGAAGTCACATTGGAAGTACATTAAAAAGCAGACACAAAAGATCTGTGAGCCATGTTCCAGCTGTTGTAGAAAACCCTTCAGGTATTTATGTCAATGAGTACATTAACAGTCTTAATAAGTCACAGGTGGCTGCCTTTTATTTTTTTTTAAAGCCTTCTTACAAGGCAATCCAGTTTAAGTATACATTTGGGCCAAATTCTCATCCTTTATGGCTCTATGGGGACATGAATTCATTAGTGAAAAGGCATAGAGTTCTTTAAAAGGAACAATTGTCTACCAGTTAGTGAGTTGGCCTAAAATCTTAGAAGCTCCATATCCTCTTTCTACTCTGTTCATTCTCAAATTATTTCCTTCAGTGGGGACTCTGGTTTTTCTCAGGGCTGATGTTTCTTCTTGTCATCCCCAAAGTGAGTTCTGGGTAAGGAAAATGAGATCACAGGAAAGCAACATGAATTAGTCTTGCCCAACATCCAGCCTCTCCAGGCTTCTCCCTCCATAGCTGAGGTTACTTATGTCCAGTTTCAGGCTCAACCTTCTGAGGTTTAAACAGCAACAAGAAGTTCCAGAACAGACCCTGAGCCTCTGCACAAAGTTACGTGTTTCCCAGTCCAGCTCTGTCCTTGTACACAGGCCCTTCTATCTTACCCTAAGAGCTAGTCTCTACCTCAGGTGCCAGTTCTGAGAATTTGGTTTCTCCCTTGTCCCTAGTGTCTGAGTTCCTGCATTGGAAATCTTATGCTTTCTATATTAAAACGTTTTTTTCTTCTTTTAAAATGTTTTTGTTGCAGTAGACGTGACATATAATCTATCATTTTAACCATTTTTAAATGCACAGTATCTTCATATTGTGCATTCATTCACATTGTCGAGCAACCATCACCACATCTACCTTCAGAACTTTTTAATCATTCCAAACTGAATTTCTATACCCATGAAACACCAGCTCCCCATTTCCCCTTCTGCACCACCCCAGGCAGCCTGTGTTCTACTTGCTGGCCATTGTCTCTTGCACCATGCCCTGCCTTACTCTTGCCTGCCCACCTCTTTGTTCCCAAGCCACAAGGGTGAGTCAGAGACTAGAGTCTTGTTTTTGAACTTTGACATAGAAGGTGAAGCCCTGCTACTTGCTAAGAGATTCTTTATATTTTCTGCCTGCCTGGACTTCTCAGTATCCATCCCTTCATACTGCAATCTTCACAGAGTTCCTCTGCCTGTCTCTCATAACGCCCCTGCTCTTCTGCTTTGAGCTCCTCCTCTACAAGACAATCTTCCTGCTTCAAATGGCCCTGCCCGTACCTATGGCTTATTTCCATATGCTCTGAGACAGCATTCCCTCTGTTAGGTTAACTTCTCAGCACTTGTAGGTGGACCCTTCTCCCTGCCTTCTCATTCTAAGTTTTTAGCCCTCTAAGGTTGTTCTTCCCCAGCTTACCTGGCAGCCTCTGAAGGCAAGAGAACATTGCCATTCAGTGCCTGGTCACATGGAGGCAAAAACCAGTGGCTCTACAGCCTTTAGAAGTATAAGACTCTCTCTGTCTTCCTAGAAGCATGTAGGCTCGAATTCAGAAGTAGAAGCCAGAAGTGATGAGAACTGCCAAAGCATCTGGCAACACAGATGAGTTTTAATGGACTGGGGTGAACCAATACAAAATTTCATTTGATACATAGATTTAAAAGACTGACTTCAAAAGTCATCAGTTCCGTTTCCCAAGGCCCTCCACACTGTCATGTGATATGTGAATCTCTTCCACAATAACCCCAACAAAGATAGGAACATTAATAAACACATCTCATAATGCCTTGTACCTTAATAGGTTAGATAGTTAAAACCCAAGATCCCTTCCTAAAGAAAAGCTTGTTTTTCTAATGTACAGTATTATTTTTCTCCCCTGTTAAAGTCTGATTTGAAGAATTCATTTCTATGCCATTTTAATAGTATTTTTAAGGGTCAGTGAAATATTACTGTGAAACTGAAGATAATGACCCAATTCCTCATCTCCTTCAATAGAAATGGCACATATTAAGACTTATCTCCCCGAAAGGAGAGATGAAGTAGAATTACATGTTCATAATAACTGTGAATTCTCAAGTACTTCATTTTTCAGTGAACTTTTAAAAATAGTACAGAGAGCCTATTTGAAATGGCCTTTGGGTCATCTCTAACAGTCTAATGCTCTTTGTCATGTATCACTCTTGGTCAGGACCAAGGCATAACAGGGACAGAGACCAGTGTCTCAGTATCAGGCAAGTGAGTGAGAAATTCAAAGCCGAATTTTCTGCTGTAAGATAAATAAGATCTGAGGATCTAATGTAAAAGACGTGACTATAGTTGATAACACTACACTGCATAATTGACATTTGCTAAAAGAGTAGAACTTAAATGTTATCACCAAAAAAAAATAGGAACAAAATTTTAAAAAGAAAGCTAAATTATGGTATGAAGCAAGATCGAGTAAGGTATTAGAGGGACTGCTTACCAGCTGAGCAGGAATAATGAGACCCAAAGATCAGATCAGACTCGTACAAGCAGCAGAGACAATGAGAGCCTTTGGGGAACAGGTTGAAAGAAGAAACTAAATGACTGAATTGAGACCGTGATAGGCAGAAAAAAATTTGAGGTTTGTACCCATGCCCACTTAGAAGGCCAAAGACCACCTGTGGTGTTCTCACTCAACAGATGACACTTTGTTCTAAATGCCTGGTATTTTCTAACATGTGCCAAAGGACAGAACAAAGGCTTTTCTCAAAACACATTTTAGTTGTAGAAAGGGTATTAGGTGTTAATTCCAATTCCACTACCATTTAGATGTATGGTGGTTTTGTCGCTAAGTGTCTCTGACTCTTGCAACTCCATGGATTGTAGCCACCAGGCTCATCTGTTTGTGGGATTTCCCAGGCAAGAATACTGGAGTGGGTTGTCATTTCCTTCTCCAGGGGATCTTCCCGACCCAGGGACTGAACCCTCATCTGCATTGCAGAAGGATTCTTTACCAACTGAGCCACCAGGGAAGCCCACGTTTAGATGTATAGTCTGTGCAAATTACTCACTGTCCCTGAATGTGTTTCTTCCTCTAAGTAATAACAAAACCCACTTCACAAAGTCCTTTTAGGCATCAAATGAATTAAGGAGCCTTTGAACATTGGACCGCATTCTGCAGTTATTAAAGCTAGTTTCCTGAAAGAAACATCTTGCAGGCTCTACAAAGAAAGATCCAGCCATTTGTTCCTAGGAGATGTCAGCTGCATACAGAAAACAAAGTCGAGAGAGTTTGTATTTTCCTGTTTCAGTTCTGTTCAAGGGTTCCATGTCATGTTTTCTCAGCTGTTAATAGTGGAAATTTCTGCCCAATAAGTAATAGTGATCATTCTAACTCAGCCTTTTCTGGCTGCCACTTTAGCACTGAAGCAGTACAGAGCCGCAGGGAACACATTTTTTCTGGAATTTATCTGTATGCTATCAGTTCAGTTTATCCCAGACTCTTCTATATATTTCTCCCTTGATCAGTCTTATACTATCACAGAAAAAAGAGTAAATTTTTTGTAACTAATCTTTATTTTTAGAACAATCTTAGGTTTACCAAACACTTGTGAAGGTGGTTCAGAGAGTTCTCATATACCCACACTCACTTTCCTCTGTTAACGTCTTATATTAGAGTGGTGTATTTGCTGCAATTGATAAGCCAGTGTTGAAACATTATTATGAACTAGAGGCCATCATTTAGTTTTCTTAGTTTTTACCTAATTTCCTTTTTTCTGTTACAGAATCTCATCTGGGACACCACATTACATTTAGTCATCATGGCTCCTGAAGTTTCTTCTTAGCTGTGGCAGTTTTTTAGACTTTCCTTGTTATAGATGACTTGACAGTTTCGAGGAGACTTTGTCTGGTATTTCATAGAATGACTCAGTTGGAATTGGTCTGATTTTTTTAAATTTGTTTTTAATTGAAGGGTAATTGCTTTACAGTATCATGTTGGTTTCTACCAAACATCAAGATGAATCAGCCTTGGGTTTACCCATGTCCCCTCCCTGAACATCCCTCCACCACTCTCCCCATCCTACCCCTCTAGGTTGTTACCAAGCAGGAATTGATCTGATTTTTCTCTCATGGTTAGATTGGGATTATGGTTTGAGAGAGGAAGACCAAAGAGATTAAGTACCATTTTTCATTACATTGTATTAAGAATCGTATCAACATAACATCACTGTTGTCATTAACCTTGGTCACCTGGCTGAGGTCATGTCTATCAGGCTTCTGCACTGCAAAGTCATTTTTTAATTCCCTGTTTCATATTGTACTCCTCTGAAAAAAGGCACCGTGTGTAGGCTATACAGCCACACTAAAAGTGTGGGAGAGATATGCCCCAATTCTTGAGGACAGAGTATCTACATAAATTATTTGGAATTCTTCTGCATAGGAGACACTTACCTTATACCCAGTAATTTATCCATTCAGTTCTTTATATCAATATGTGCTCACAGACATTTATTTTGCACTTTGAATTATAAGGCAATACTTCTTATCTGATTTTTTCCCCCAAATGGTTTCAGCACTGGACATTGGGAGCTCTTTTAGTTGATTCCTACATCCCTTATTGTGGGGTTTTGTTTGTTTTGCTCTCATTTTCATTTTTTGGACACTTCCTTACCTTCCGGACTGTAAGATGCTCCAGGATCATCTTGTTGACCTAGCCTTAGAATTAGCCATTTCTCCAAGGAGTTCTAGTTCCTTTTATTGGGAATGGTATTAGAAACCAAGATTTGCATACAAGGTGTGCTTATTGCTACCGGGGTGTTGGTGCTTCTGGAGCCTTTCAGCAGACAGAGCAAAGGAATCTATGCAAGTGTACTCATCTATGTATTTATACATATTTAAAATATTTTGTTATATAACTAACTGTATCTTTATTAAGCTAAACACGAGTTCATACTGATGTCACCAAACCTGATCCATTCATGGTTCATTGTGGCCTTCTCCCCTTGCTTGTCTGTTAACATCCGCTGTAATAGTGAGAAATCGCGCTCTCATTATCCATCATCCATTTACTTGCTTGGTCAACTCCAATATACGTGTAGTAGTTTCCGAATCGTTTAGTCCACGTCCCTATGTGCAAATTCTTTCTCCTTTAAGTCTTACAGACTCCACTCATTCCCTAAATTACTAAGGTCAGCACCTCTCCTTTGCTCTTAGTGAGGTTGTTTGATACACTGTGACATAGTTAGAGTCTCTTGTCATAGTTTGCATTACTCCTTGTATCCCCTGACATCTTAAATGATTTCTTAAAAAGTTTACATAAACCGAGTTTCATTCTTCATGGTTTAAAGTTCACTGGGTTTGGACAAAATGCATAGTGGTGTGTGCCCACACTTTCAGTAACATACAGAATAGTTTTGCAACTTTAAAACATCCTCTGTGCTTCACTTATTCAATACTCCCCCACCACGACCTTGAACTCTTGGCAACCAGTGATTCTTTTCTGTTCAGTCGCTCAGTCACATTCAACTCTTTGCGACCCCATGGACTGCAGCGTGCTTCCCTGTCCATCTTCCCTGTCCAGTGATTCTTTTACTATCTCTGTAACACTGACTTTTCACATGGTACATAGGTCTTTCAGCTTGGCTCCTTTTACATAGCTGTATGCAGTTAAGATGCATCCATGTCTTTTTGTGTCTTGACAACACGTTTCTATTATGACTGAATAGTATTTTATCATATGGCTATACTGTAGTTTGTTTAGACGTTTGCCTCTTAAAGAATATCTTGGTTGCTTCTAGTTTTGATTTTTAAAAAAAGATGTTATGAACATTCAGAAGCATTCATTTTTAGCACATTTTCATCAATGAAAAAATTCCCTTGAACTATTTTCAGATAATCCCTGATATCTCCCTAGCCCCAAGCTTTTTTGTCTTTTTTAGAAATTGTTTAAAATGTAATCATTATAGCTTAATGCATTTGGCTTCTTTTGTTTCCTGTTACGTTTGTGAGGGCTTCCTCGGCGGCTCAGTGGTAATGAGTCTGCCTGCCAATGTGGGAGACATGGGTTCGCTCCCTGGGTCAGGAAGATCCCCTGGAGAAGGAACTGGCAACCTACTCCAGTATTCTTGCCTGGGAAATCCCATGGATGGAGCAGCCTGGTGGGCTGCAGTCAATTATGTCGCAAAATGTCAGACACAACTGAAGCGACTTAGCATATATGCGTGCATGCAATAAGTGTGTAGTTGTATCTTGAAGTTTTAATTTGCGTTCATTAATGACTGGTGGCATGGAACATATGTGTTTATTAATCATTTGTATGTCTTCTTTAGAGAAATGTCTATTCAAATCATTTCTCATTTTTAATGGTTGTTTGTCTTATTGAATTGTAAAAGTTTCTTGTTTATATGAAAGTCCTTTATCAGATGTTTTGAAACTATTTCCCTCTGTCTTGTCTTTTCATTTTCTTAGTAGTATCTTGTGAAGATGTGCTTGTGATGTCACATCTAAGAAATATTTACTAATCTAAAATCACAAAGATTTTTCTCCTGTGTTCTCTTTGAATTTCAACTCTTCAATTTCTGTGATCAATTTAAAGTTATTATTATTTTTTTTGCCAATAGATATCCAATTATTTCAGGTCCACTTGTTGAAAAGACTATTTTTCTCCCTTTGAATTACCCTGGCACATTTGTTGAAAATAAATTGAACATATGTATGTGGTCTTATTTCTGGACTATTCTGAACCATTGATTTTTATGTTCGCCATTACCGACATCACACTGTCCCGCCTGCTATTGCTTTATGGAGAGCTTTGAAATCAGGTAGTGTTCTTTCAACTTTGTTCCTCTTTCTCAAAATTGTTCTGACTGTTCTATGTCCTTTGCTCTTACATATGGTTCCTAGGATCAACTAATTGAATATAATAAAAGACCCAGCCAGAATCTGGTAGAGATCATTTTTAATCTCTGGATCAATTTGTGGAAAGTTGACATCTTAATATCAAGTTACACAACCCATGAACATGACATATTTCTCATTCATTTAGGTCTTCTTTAATTTCTTTCAGCAATGTATTGTAATTTTCAATGTAGAGGTCTTATCTTTTTAAAGAAATAGAAATTATTCCTAAGTATTATGTTCTCTTTTATATTGTGGTGAGTGGAATTCTTTTATTAATTGTATTTTTAGGTTGTTGCTAGTATATAAGAATACGTTGCTGTCTGTGTGTTCATCTTCATGTTACCTTGGTAAACACTCACCATTAGTTCTAACAGCTTTTTCTTAGATTCCTTAGGATTTTTTTTTTATACAAGATCATTTCATCTGTGAACAAAACATTTTACATCTCCCTTTCTAAACTGTATAACTTTAGGTTTTTCCTTGCTTTACTTCACTGAATAGAGCACCCAATATACAATTAATGTGCCAGTCTAAGGGAGAGAAAATTTAGTCTTTCACTAAGTATGATATCAACTGTAGGGTTGTTGTGTTTTCTCATAGATGCTCTTTATTAAATTAAGGAAGTTCTCTTTTCCTCCTTGTTTGTTGGGAATTTTAAACACTAATGGGTATTGTGCTTTTTCTAGTTCTTTTTCCTATATTTATTGAGATGTTTATATGGTTTTTGCCCTTTTTCCTAATATTGTGTATTACACAATACATTGATTTTTTTAACTTAAAACTACTTTTACAAATCCTGCTTTACATCATTTATAGTTCTTTTTTCTTACATCTGTGAATTTGATCTGCTAATGTTTTGTAAATAAACTTTGTTATTATTCCATAGTTAAAACTAGTGAGTGACTGTTATTATTCCATAGTTTTATTTATTCACTTTTTTTTAATGATAACTGTCTTGCTTTGCCATCAAAGGAATGCTGGCCTCATTAAATAAGTGGATAAGTATTCCTTCCTTTATTTTCTGAGTGTGTGTAGAATTGGTGTTATTTCTTCCTTAGAAGAAATGACTTGATAGATTTTACCAGTAAAGTCATTTGGTCTCAGATTTTCTATATGGAAAGAGTTTTAATTGCTAATTCAATTTAATTACTTGATGTAGATCCATTCAGATTTATTATTTCTTTTAAAGTCAGTTTTAGTAATTTGTGTCTTTCTTGGAATTTGTCCATTTCATTTAAATTGTCTAGTTTGTTAAATAAAGCTATTCATAATATTCCCTTATAACTATTTTAATTTCTTCACAGTTTGTGTTAATGTATCTCTTTTGTTCCTATTTTGGCAATTTATGTCTACTTCCATCTTTCCTTGGTCAGGCTAAGTAAAGGTTTATCAATTTTGTTAATGTTTTCACAGAACCAAAATTTAGTGTAATTGAAATTGTTTTTCTGTTTTCTAATTTACTAATTTCCAACAACAGACTGGTTCCAAATAGGAAAAGGAGTATGTCAAGGCTGTATATTGTCACCCTGTTTATTTAACTTCTATACAGAGTACATTATGAGAAATGCTGGACTGGAAGAAACAAAAGTTGGAATCAAGATTGCCGGGAGAAATATCAATAACCTCAGATATGCAGATGACACCACCCTTATGGCAGAAAGTGAAGAGGAAGTAAAAAGCCTCTTGATGAAGGTGAAAGAGGAGAGTGAAAAAGTTGGCTTAAAGCTCAACATTCAGAAAATGAAGATCATGGCTTCTGGTCCCATCACTTCATGGGAAATAGATGGGGAAACAGTGGAAACAGTGTCAGACTTTATTTCTGGGGGCTCCAAAATCACTACAGATGGTGACTGCTGCCATGAAATTAAAAGACGCTTTACCCCTTGAAAGGAAAGTTATGACTAAACTAGATAGCATATTGAAAAGCAGAGACATTACTTTGCCAACAAAGGTTCGTCTAGTCAAGGCTATGGTTTTTCCTGTGGTCATGTATGGATGTGAGAGTTGGACTGTGAAGAAGGCTGAGTGCCAAAGAATTGATGCTTTTGAACTGTGGTGTTGGAGAAGACTCTTGAGAGTCCCTTGGACTGCAAGGAGATCCAACCAGTCCATTCTGAAGGAGATCAGCCCTGGGATTTCTTTGGAAGGAATGATGCTAAAGCTGAAACTCCAGTACTTTGGCCACCTCATGTGAAGAGTTGACTCATTGGAAAAGACTCTGATGCTGGGAGGGATTGAGGGCAGGAGGAGAAGGGGACGACAGAGGATGAGATGGCTAGATGGCATCACTGACTTGATGGACGTGAGTCTGGGTGAACTCTGGGAGTTGGTGATGGACAGGGAGGCCTGGCGTGCTGCGATTCATGGGGTCGCAAAGAGTTGGACATGACTGAGCGACTGATTCAGCTTTTTATTATTTTCTCCTGCTCCCTTTGGGTTTGATTTACTTTTCTTTTCCAGCTTCTTATGATGGAAACTTAGATTAATGATTTTAGATCTTTCTTTTTAATTCTGTGTAAGTATTTATCACTAATTTTCCTCTAAGCACTATTTTAGCCATAGTGTACAGATTTTGATATGATTTGTTGTCATTTTTAATTAGCTCACAATATTTTCTAACTTGTTTTGTGACTTATTTTTATAATTAAATTTATTTATTTTTAATTGAAGGATAATTGCTCTATAATATTGCGTTGGTTTCTGTCAAACACCAACATAAATCAGCCATATATACCTATGTCCCCTCTCTCTTGAACTTCCCACCCACCTGCCTCCCCATCCAACCCCTCTTGGTTGTTACAGAGCCCGGGGTTGAGGAGGTTTGAGTCCCTGAGTCACACAGCAAACTCACATTGGCTTTCTGTTTTACTTATGGTAATAATGTTTCCATGTTCTTTTCTCCATACATTCCCACTCTCTCCTTCCTCCCTGGCCCCATGTTCATAAGTATGACTTCTTTTTTGAGACATGAGCTCTTTAGAATTGTGCTGATTAATTTCCAAATTTTGAGTTCCCAGATTTTGTTTTGTGATTTAGTTTTTAATTTAGCTTCATTGTAGTCATAGAATTACTTAGTATAATTTTAATCCTATTAAATTTATTACTATTTGCTTTATGGAATTGTCATAATATCTATAATGGAAACTTCTCCACATCCACTTGAAAAGAATGTGCATTCTGCTGACGGTGATGGAGTGCATTATATATGTCAACTAGGTCAATTTGGTTCACATTGTTCAAATCTTTCTTACTGATCTTTCTAATTCTGTCAGTTACTGAGAGAGGAGTATTTAAATCACCAACTGAAATTGTTGACTTGTGTATTGCTATGATCATTTTGTCAGTTTTTGTTCCATGCATTTTGGAGCAATCTCTGTTGTAAGGAGCATAATATACACTTAATGATTATTATATCTTCCTGTTATATGTTCTTGTTTACTTTTATCATTACTAAATCCCCCCTTTTTTCTCTAAGAATATCCTTTGTCTTAAAGTCTATTTTGTCTGATGTTAGTGTAGCCACTCCAGCTTTCTTTTGGTTACTCTTTGCATAGTATATCTCTCTAAAATGTGTCCCTTGTAGCATAAACCTGCTCTAATTCACTTTTCATTTTCTCCATTGTTAGGTATCAGTGTTAAGCTCTGTTTTATAGATAGTTTCCTTCCAAACATTTAACTACTCCCTTAGAATAAGAAATTCACTTAGTTACCATTCTTCAAAAAAGAAATGTTTCAAGTTTTTTTTCATAGTCATATAGAGATTATTTTTATGCTTGGGAAATTACAAATTGATGAAAGTAAAAATTATTTTTAATGGAATTGCACTATATGCTTTAAACTTATAATTTAACATAATTCTCAAATCAATCCAGTGATGTAGGTATTTTTATTCTTTTTACACCTGAATAACCTAAGGATCATAGAGAGCAAATAACTAGTTCAAGCATACAAAACAAGTGTTGAATGAAGGACCCAGAATTTGGATCCAGTCCTGTTAGACTCAATATGGTACTGTAGAGTTTTTTCCAACCCCTTCTCTCTCTTTTCTTCCCACCATGCTCTCCTCACTCACATAATTTTTCCTTCTAACATTCCCCATGCAGTTCATAGCAAAATCTATCTCTTCTGTCAAAACTCAGAGACTATGATAAACTCATTCACAGTTGTCAGTAATTAATTGTGAGCTGCTTTATATAAAGATATGGCCAAGTGTGAGAATTTTATCCTTTAAGAACATTATCTCTAATTTTATTGGTGGATGATCCATAAGAGAAACACAGATGAGGAATAAGGAGAGGGGAGTCATTTTCATTGTTGCTATTAATTGTGTGTGTGTGTGTATGTGTGTGTGGTATCCTATGTATTCTCAACTAGGTCTTCTGAAACTATCAAATCCTGTGTATCTAGGCTGAGGAACAACATCTCTTTGGGATATAAATTAACATTTATCACATATCACTTCACAAGAGTTTCTAGGAGGATAATCAAAACCGATGTTGAAATTACAGAAAGAATTGGCAAATAGATTGATGGCTGTAAAATCCTTATGTGAGTAACTGTAGAACAATATGGGGTAAGCAAAGAGAAATATAGTCCAAATGAGAATCACTGAAGAGATATAGATATAACCTCTCTATTCCATGCCAAAATAGCAATGACCTCTTCAGCATAAAATGTATCACTCAGCATTGATCCACATCAATAAATCCAAATCTTATGGTATCACCAAAAAATGTTCAAAAGTTATTTACCCTTTTGTATTCTGTGCCAAAAAAAAAAAAAAACACGGAAAAGGCTGAACTTTAAATTTTCGCAGATTAGAAGTGCTTGAGGAATTTTATAAATGTTATAAGTAATTTTAGATCCATACAGTGTTATTCCATCTTAATACTTTCCCAGAGCCTCCATCTTTTTTTTTTTAATCTTTCAAAGTGATATAATGATGATCTTTTAGAAATGTTTCTTTCTCCTAGAAAGAAGGCAGTCTGTCATGGAAACAGTAGCAAATATAAGATGTGTAGGCAATTACAATTTCCCACAGTAGTTAGAATTCTCAAGTTCTGTACTTATACTTTGTAATGGTGGGAGAACCTGGCAGAAGGCAGGATGAAGGGAGTGTTCACACAAAGAAGAATATCTAGAAAAGACTTCAGCACATTTCAAATCTCTGTATCTCATTGGGCTTATGCCTTATTGCTAAAGACAAAGAGTAAGATGTAGAATCAAAGAGGAGACTGCTAGTGGAAAGGTTAGCACTTCCCTGGGATTCTTATGTAAGGGATAATGTGGATGTGATAAGTTGCTCAGTGGTGTCCGACTCTTTTCGACCCTATGGACTGTAGACCATCAGGCTGCTCTCTGTTCATGGGATTCTCTAGGCGAGACTACTGGAGTGGGTTGCCATGGGATCCCTGGGATCCCATATCCAATCCAGGGATCAAACCTGCAGCTCCTGCAACTCTTGCATTGCAGGTGGATTCTTTACTGCTGAGCCACCAGGGAAGTCCAGGATATAATATATACATGTACATATAGTGCATACGTACGTGCACACACCACATTGTTTTTTAACTGGAAAAGTCTAAGAGTGTTCAAAGTCCTAAAAGTTGGTCTTAGGTAACCGATAACAATGCCTATTCTTCTCCACTGGATACTAAAAAAAATTTTATTTACTTAGGGACCGGGAAAGTCTTTTATCTCTTTCTCCCACCTGCCTTCATACCCATACCCTTTATGCACATGGCTCTTTGGTTGCTGGCTTTTCCGAGTGATTGACCTGGACGGGGGTGGCCAGGCAGGTCAGGAGCAGAGACAGGGCTGGTGTTAACTGTAGAGCAGTTGGCTTCTCTCTTTCCCACTCTAGGGCCATGTTTTCTGGAATGTAAGATGTGTTGGCTTTTAATTCTGATTTCCCAAACCCAACTGGAAAATTTGAATGTAAATGTATCTCCCCTTTTTCTGGGTGTCTAGAGGGTTATCTGAGGGAGTCAGAAGTAGAATTGACTTACCAGAGACACTACACTCTCAATTCTTTACTTAATTTTCACGAGAATAATCAAATATTCAATATAAGGTGTTCTAGACCAGCATTTTACTTTTGCCGATGAGAAAACTGGTTGAGAGGTTGAGAGGTTTTTTCAGGTCTCACGGCAAATCTCCAACCATCTGGGACTTAAATTTGCTTCTCCGGCCTCTCAGGCCAACATTCTCCCTACTCAGCTATGCCACCTCCTTGATGGATGCTAGCAGAAGAACATTCTGATGAAAAGGACCTTAAATTTTTACAACAGCTGCTTAAATTTTTTTCTTTACCACCATGCAGTATTATGAGTTAGATTTTGTACTTAAATGTTACTCATATAAGTTATTTAGTATTAGTTACTTATTACTAATAATAAGTAACTAACTACTTATAGTTAGTTACTTATTACTGGTGGACTTGTATCTCGTTTTAGACATAAGAAAACTGAAGAGCTAGGTTGTAGCAACTCCCAAGGAGTCTGAAAAACACACCTGAGACAGCTTTTCACAGGGCAGGTGCTCAACACAGGCTTCCAAAACCAGAGGAGTGTGGCTCAATCAAGAGGCATGGCTGCCCATTCACGATGAGCCTAAGGGCACAGCATTCCTTCAACAGTCCAACCCCCCAAATAAATCAGGATCTAGCTTGCCAAAGGCATCCACAGGCGATGATGCTGAGACTGCCTGACACGAACACCACACTTTGATCACTCAATCGTATCCAAAAGCGTTTATTCAGCATCTGTGCGAGGCTCCCTGCTGGCCTTCACTTTGTGTCTGTGACGTTCACACTTCCCTGCTTCTCTCCCGTGGCTCTTCACCCTTGCCCAAAAACTCCCCAGTGCTCACTTGTCTCACTGCTGGTGTTACCCTTGTCACAGCAAGAGCAGGACCCCTTTTTGATTCCTTTCAAGATGCTACTCAAAGTCCAGGGCAGAACGGTGAGCATGGGTCCAGCCTTTATTCCACTGTAGAATCTATGCATCCCCCTGCTTTCACGGATTCTGTGTGAGAAGCACCCTAGACAGTAGTCAGAGCTTATCAGGGTGAATTTTCAGCATCTGTTTTCTTCTTTCAGAATGCAGAGTGAACACTTAGAAGGGTTTTTAGGAAAGCAATTTACAGCCAGGAATTGGAAGTGCTGAAGTGTTTTCGCAAGACCCGTGTCTCAGATTACAGGTTTATGATTTGTCTAAGAATAAATCATTTGTTTCAGAAAATAGACTTAGACTTTAGAAGGAAGAAAAATAAAGCCTTAGAATGATTTTCTTCAAGTTTCCCCGTGACATTCTTTACATCAGGAAGAGAGAAGGGAATCTAGAGAAAAGGGGAATCCAACACTATTTTTCTTCAGATCATTTATGAGATTACATTTTCCTACCATATACACTATTTCCATTTTATGACTCACTCAGACAATTTACTATGTTTAAGATTACATTAATCTCTTTTTGTAATGCTTAGGTCAAATATACATTCCGTGTGTATCACTGGAAATTCTACCTCATATATTCAGCTCTTAGTGTGGATGTTGTTTTTGTGTCTTTGTTGCTATGGTGACTAGAAAAGGTTAAAGCCAAAGTCTCAGAAAACAGAGCGGATGTGCAAAAAAAAAAAAAAAAAGTATCATAAATATGTGTGTGCTTCTTAAAATATTCTTTGCAAACATGGATAAAAAAGAAAATCTCTGATCCACTGTCTTAAAATTAATTTTCCACTTCTAGCATGCAGCTTATTACCTGAAAAGAATATTCTCAAAACAATTTTTTTTACAACTCACCCCCTTTCTTTCTCAACTGTAACCTAATGGATGTTTATCTCAAAAGACAGATGGTGTAAATCATGAGAAATGCTGTCGGTGTTTGATATGGAGGAGAGTGAAGGGGAATGGCATTGTTTTCCGACTGAAGCACGCTGTCTTTTACAAATTCCCCCTTTTAAATCCATTTATATAGGAATAATAAAATATTTTCCCCAGTCTGTTTGAGAACTTGGTAAATAAACTTGGGCAACCCTTGACAGTGCCAAGATGTTAAACATTTACCGGCTGTAAGAATGCAGGCTCTTCTTTTTATTGGCTGATGGCCCTCGGGTCCCCAGCTAACCCCTTTTATTTCCTCATACGTTTTAACTATCCAGCGAGATGGATTTTAAGGGTTTAGCTTCAAAAGTAACAGTAAATAGGAGTAGAAAATGTAATTCCTGTAAGACCTGGAGCCATTACAGTACTGGATAAATGAGCATTTCTCATATCCACTTGTCTTTCTTATTATATTTCCAAATACAAAGGGAGAGTGGATGAACCCATTGACTCATTCTCCTGTTCCCAGTAGCCATTTCATCAGGATACCACAAAGAGGATTAATATATCCGTTGGTCTGTCATCCCTGGCTTAATTTGTCATCTCCAACCTAAATTCTAAGATTCACCTAAGTTCTCTACAGCCTTTTCTTCATTTCCAGATATTTCCATCTGCTGCTGCTGCTGCTAAGTCGCTTCAGTCGTGTCCGACTCTGTGCGACCCCATAGACGGCAGCCCACCAGGCTCCCCCATCCCTGGGATTCTCCAGGCAAGACTAGGACATATAATAAAAATAAAATCATAGCAATACATATCACAGTTTATTTCCTGCCTTTGGTACATCTCGTATTTAATAGCTAAGAATCAAAATTATCTCACGCTCAGTTCCCTGGCCCTTCTTCTGCCATCTGGTGGAGAAATAGGGAAGCAGTGAAATTAAGGTGTCTTCACTGAATCTGTAAATGCATGTCAGCAAATGTTTATTGGGCTATTACTACTATGCATTCTTTTTATTCAAATAGCACTCTTCAAGGGAGGTACTTGATATCAGTAAGCTCAGTGCACTTCAAATAAGCCAGACTCTGTCCTTGGCTCCGGTGTGTGCTCAGTCGGTTCATCTGTGTCTGACTCTTTGTGACCCTATGGACTGTAATCTGCCAGATTGCTATGTCCATGGGATTTTCCTGGCAAGAATATTGGAGTGGGTTGCCATGGCCTCCTCCAGGGGATTGTCCTGACCCAGGAATCAAATTCCCATCTCCTGCATTGCAGCAGATTTTTTTTTATCGCTGAGCCACCAGGGAAGCCCTCTTTGGCCTCAGAAGAGCTATGAATTAAAATCTTCCCCACAGTTTAGTATTTTCCAGCAATCAGTTCAACACATATGACAAGGCAGACTCTTTAAGACACTGAGGTACCATTTAGCTCATTATAGTGGTAGTGTACTTTGTAATGATACTCTGACCCTGTGATACTCATGCTTTTCTGAGCATTTTCTAAAGAGAGAGAGAGAAAGAAAAAAAGAAAGTGAGAAACAGGGGACGGGGGTAGGTGGGGTGGAGAAACTCTCTTATGCCTTATGAAGCAAAAAATTAAGTTTGGCAACATTTTTCAGTAAGCCATTTAAAAGTGCCTAAAAGAGAAAGAAAAATGAGAAAAAATAACATCTCTGTGAACTGTCTGCATTCTTACCCATTCCTAATTTACAGACTATGGAGAATAGAGATGTGATAGTAATCATACTGACACAGTCTCGAGGGAAGTGACAGCCTCCTCAAATTAGCGTGACCAAAATGATGCGACAAGCCTGTTGAATTGGCCCATATATAGCCAAATCTGAATTCCCTTCTTCCTGCCAAAACCCACAGAGAAGAGGTAACCATAAATCATGCAGGAGATGCCATGGTTGTTACTAAATGTCCTGTGAATTTCAAGGAAATGTGGCTCTTTATGCTATGGGTTCTGGGGGAAGCCACTCAAGTCAGAAAGATCATTCCACTTTATGTTGAAAGAGGCTAAGGGCTTGGTCTGTTCCATATGCTCTTTGGTTTTGAAGGACATTGAAATCTAAGAAAGGTCCTTCATAGTATTCCAGAGTCATTACTATAGCATAGAGGAAAAAATAATGCTGATGTAACCAACATACTCAACTCAGATGGCCCTAGCAGGGGATGTGGGTGGAGCATAGTAATCTCCAACTCCTCTTTCCTACCTCCTCCATTCAGCATACTCTTGGACCAAACCTAGGATGAGTAGTCTGCCAGAAATTATTCTCCTGCTTAAACAGGGGATAGAGGCATCCCTAGAGGTATACCTAGGACATGCCTACTTATAACTGTCAGTGGCTATAGTTTGAATATATATGGATATGTGATGGCTTTTCTAAACAAAATGAGAATTTATCTCATCCAAAAATATAAATATAAATACTTTAAAAATATAGCATCTGGAGTTTTAGTAGCTGCTTCTCTCCCATAACTCCCATCCTGCAATGCATCCTGATCTGCTGCAGCAACCTGAAAAGTCAATGTAGATTCATGATTGCCTCCCAGAAATTCTGCTCCCACTGGAGTGTCTACAAGAGGGCTAATCAGACATGTTGCTCAGAAAGGGAGACTCTGGAACCTGTGGAAGAGGAGCTGACAGTTACTGAGAGCCAGTGCAACATCAAGTTATATCAGTCTAAACTCATCTTTCATTGAAATTGTTTCTATAGTGTAAGTGCAGTGTACCTTGTTGACAGCAAAATATCCCCGAAACCTTCCTTATGACAAAGATGAAGGAGAAAAATGAGCTGAATCTAAATACATTTGGATTAATACACATCGAGAGATAGTTACCAAAAAAGGATGTTTCTGGAAGAAAGCTAAAATATTCTGTCCTTTTTTAACATTTTAATCAAAACTTGAAAACTATGAGGTATGTCTTTCAAGTTTGTCCAATAAACATTTACCTGAGTATGCTCTAAACATTCAACTGAGTATGCTCTAAACACCAGGCCTTATGCTAGGATTTGGGGAGATTGGACATGAGTGATGCAGAAAGCCTTACTTCTGGAAGGATAAAGTCAGATTCATTGATTATGCTGTTGGTAGAAAGCTGGGGGAACTAAAAATTTAATGACATTGTCACAAGCAAAAAATCATGCTGACGTTCAATGGGCTTAATTTAGTATGGATATATGTGAAATTCTGAACTAAGGATCAAAAAATATAATAACCTAGCAATGCCATTACAGAATGGGAAGACAGGGCTTAGCAGCTGCTTCATGAAAAAAGACTTAATGGTTTGAGATGACTGACATAGGGTGACAATGTAGTGCAGCTCCCCCAGAGCCAGTACAATGTTGGGGCACATCATATAGATATAAAGATCCAGAAAAAGTTGGCAACTACCCACTTGCATTCTGTGATGGCTCTACTGATACCAGAGCATCCTGCACTGGCTACTGAATGTTAGTTGAGCCGTAGGCAAACAAGAGATCCATTGAGATGGTGATGAGCTAGAAACTAGAAACTATTCCCCAGCAAATGTTTACTGAGTGCCTACTTTGTTTTTGTCACTGATTTTGGTGCTGGGAATAAATGGTGGGCAAAACACACAAGGTACCTGTTCACACAGAGGTGACTATTTAATGAAAACGGAAGATAAACAACCATATGATTATCTCAATAGATGCAGAGAAAGCCTTTGACAAAATTCAACATCCATTTATGATAAAAACTCTCCAGAAAGCAGGAATAGAAGGAACATACCTCAACATAATTAAAGCTATATATGACAAACCCACAGCAAACATTATCCTCAATGGTGAAAAATTAAAAGCATTTCCCCTAAAGTCAGGAATAAGACAAGGGTGCCCACTCTCACCACTACTATTCAACATAGTTTTGGAAGTTTTGGCCACAGCAATCAGAGCAGAAAAAGAAATAAAAGGAATCCAGATTGGAAAAGAGGAAGTAAAACTCTCACTGTTTGCAGATGACATGATCCTCTACATAGAAAACCCTAAAGACTCCACCAGAAAATTACTAGAGCTAATCAATGAATATAGTAAAGTGGCAGGATATAAAATCAACACACAGAAATCCCTTGCATTCCTATACACTAAAGATGAGAAAACAGAAAGAGAAATTAAGGGAACAATTCCATTCACTATTGCAATGAAAAGAATAAATGCTTAGGAATATATCTACCTAAAGAAACAAAAGACCTATATATAGAAAACTATAAAACACTGATGAAAGAAATCGAAGAGGACACAAATAGATGGAGAAATATACCATGTTCATGGATTGGAAGAATCAATATAGTGAAAATGAGTATACTACCCAAAGCAATCTATAGATTCAATGCAATCCCTATCAAGCTACCAATGGTATTTTTAACAGAACTAGAACAAATAATTTCACAATTTGTATGGAAATACAAAAATCCTCGACTAGCCAAAGCAATCTTGAGAAAGAAGAATGGAACTGGAGGAATCAACCTGCTGGACTTCAGGCTCTACTACAAAGCCACAGTCATCAAGACAGTATGGTACTGGCACAAAGACAGAAATATAGATCAATGGAACAAAACATAAAGCCCAGAGATAAATCTAAGCACCTATGGTCACCTTATCTTCGACAAAGGAGGCAAGAATACACAATGGAGAAAAGACAATCTCTTTAACAAGTGTTGCTGGGAAAACTGGTCAACCACTTGTAAAAGAATGAAACTAGAACACTTTCTAACACCATACACAAAATAAACTCAAAATGGATTAAAGATCTAAACATAAGACCAGAAACTATAAAACTCCTAGAGGAGAACATAGGCAAAACACTCTCCAACATAAATCACAGCAAAATCCTCTATGACCCACCTCCCAGAGAAACAGAAATAAAAGAAAAAATAAACAAATGGGACTTAATTAAAATTAAAAGCCTTTGCACAACAAAGGAAACTATAATCAAGGTGAAAAGACAGCCTTCAGAATGGGAGAAAATAATAGCAAATGAAGCAACTGACAAAGAATTAATCTCAAAAATATACAAGCAACTCCTACAGCTCAATTTCAGAAAAATACACGACCCAATCAAAAAATGGGCCAAAAACTAAACAGACATTTCTCCAAAGAAGACATACATATGGCTAACAAACACATGAAAAGATGCTCAACATCACTCATTATTAGAGAAATGCAAATCAAAACCACAATGAGGTACCATTTCATGCCAGTCAGAATGGCTGCTATCCAAAAGTCTACAAGCAATAAATGCTGGAGAGGGTGTGGAGAAAAGGGAACCCTCTTACACTGTTGGTGGGAATGCAAACTAGTACAGTCACTAGGGAGAACAGTGTGGAGGTTCCTTAAAAAACTGGAAACAGAACTGCCATAGGACCCAGCAATCCCACTGCTGGGCATACACACTGAGGAAACTAGAATTGAGAGAGACACGTGTACCCCAATGTTCATCACAGCACTGTTTATAATAGCCAGGACATGGAAGCAACCTAGATGTCCATCAGCAGACGAATGGATAAGAAAGCTGTGGTACATATACACAATGGAATATTACTCAGCCATTAAAAAGAATACATTTGAATCAGTTCTAATGAGGTGGATGAAACTGGAGCCTATTATACAGAGTGAAGTAAGCCAGAAAGAAAAACACCAATAAAGTATACTAATGCATATATATGGAATTTAGAAAGATGGTAATGATAACCCTATATGAGAGACAGCAAAAGAGACACAGATGTATAGAACAGTCTTTTGGACTCTGTGGGAGAAGGCAAGGGTGGGATGGTTTGGGGGAATGGCATTGAAACATGTATATTATCATATTTGAAACGAATCGCCAGTCCAGGTTCAATGCATGATACAGGGTGCTCGGGGCTGGTGCACTGGGATGACCCAGAGGGATGGGATGGGGAGGGAGGTGGGAGGGGTGTTCAGGATAGGGAACACATGTACACTCATGACGGATTCAAGTCAATGTATGGCAAAACCACACTACAATATTGTAAAGTAATTAGCCTCCAATTAAAATAAATATATATTGAAAACAAAGAAGATAAACAAATAGTTGATAACATTACATACTGATAAGTGTTTTTTGTTTAGTTGCTAAGTTGAATCTGACTCTTTGCGAGCCCATAGATGGACTGAAGCCTGCCAGGCTCCTCTGTCCATGGAATTCTCCAGGCAAGAATACTGGAGTGGGTTGCCATTTCCTTCTCCGGGGGATCTTCTGGCACAGGGATTGAACCTGAATCTCCTACATTGGCAGGTGGATTCTTTCCCACTGTGACACCTGGGAAGCCCATACCAATAAGTACCATTTTAAAAACCACCCAAACCAAGTCCCATCAAATACATTGGAAGGGAACTAGAGACATGATGTTTACATTGGAAAGGGGGAGATAAAAGAAATATGCAACTGCCTTGAAGTGAAAGTGAAAGTCGCTCAGTCATGTCCAACTTTTTGCAACCCCATGAACTATACTATGGAATTCTCCAGGCCAGAATATTGGACTGGCCTTTCCCTTCTCCAGGGATCTTCCCAACCCAGGGATCAAACCCAGGTCTCCCACATTGCAGGTGGATTCTTTACCAGCTGAGCCACAAGGGAAGCCTTATTACAATGTAAAGAGGATTTTCTGTAAAAGAGAGACTAAATATATTCTATCAAGTTTGAACTGAAAAAAGAACCAGGGCCAGTGAGCATGAAGACAAAATCAGCTCAACATAAAGTTAAACCCCTATAAATCTGGTCATTCCAAAGGAGATAGAGCCTCTTGAAAGAAGAAATGCTCTTCATCAATATACGCACCAAAGCAGAAACTTCACGACCCCTAGTTGTGCCGGAGTTGGAGGCTCATGGCTGGTGTGTCCAACATATGTGATCCTCCAGCGCTTTGTAGGTGCCTCTGTTCGTACTTTTCACACACTTTACTTCTCTATTACCTGAAGTTTCATTAACATCACTGAAACCATTCTCTCTAGCCTCAACTCAGGGTCTCGCCATTTTTACCAGATTATCTTATTCAGGAAAAGCTAACCCCAGTTTGCTCAAGCAAAAAGGAACTTTTTGATGCATGTTGTTTCAACACAGCTGAATCTAGGTCCTAGATCCTAGGGGGCTCAAAGAATGTCAGTAAAGCTCTGTTTTCCCACCTTTTAATGTATTTTCATCTAACTGGCTTGATGATCAAAGGGACCTCTGTATGTAGCAGGAGAGGGGGCTTCTAGATATCAAAGCCTGCATCCTTTCATCAGGAAGGAAGGGAAAACAAAATAAAGAAAAAGAATTCTACATCCAGAAGTCCGTGTGTGAAGTTTCATGAGAGAAGCCTTCTGCTTTGTGCTGCTCAGATTAGGTGCCCATCCCCGAACCAATCATAATGAACCAGGACTAGTGTACCATAATGGGCTGGGTTTGGGTCCTATGTCCACTCCTATGAAGATGGGCCAAGGGTTGATAACCAGGCAGTTCTCTTCCAAAAAGCAGATGCTAGACAGAAAACAAATAAATGAAAAAAAAAACATGTTAAATGTCTTCTGCTGCTGCTAAGTCGCTTCAGTCATGTCTGACTCTGTGCGACCCCATAGACGGCAGCCCACCAGGATCCCTCGTCCCTGGGATTCTCCAGGCAAGAAAACTGGAGTGGGTTGCCATTTCCTTCTCCAATGCATGGAAGTGAAAAGTGAAAGTGAAGTTGCTCAGTCATGTCTGACTCTTAGTGACCCATGGACTGCAGTCTACCAGGCTCCTCTGTCCATGGGATTTTCCAGGCAAGAGTACTGGAGTGGCGTGCCATTGCCTTCTCCAAATGTCTTCTGTAGTCATATTATTTCAATAGCTTCCTAACTGCCCCATGTTCATGCTTTCCTTTGCTAGAAGAATAATCTTCCTAGATAGCAATTATAATTCTCTGCCTTCTTTCCTAGAAACCCTAAGTAGCTCCTATTTACCTGAAAAATAAAGCCAAAACTCATTAGAATCTGGACCCTGCCTACCTACCTCTGTCTTATTTCTCCCCTGGACTGCTCTCAAGGCCATAGCTCCAGCCATTCTGAATTACTTGCAGTTCTCCAAACATTCAAGATCATTCTATGCCTTGAGTCTTTACTCACATTGTCCCCTCTACCACCCTCTCCCAATCCCACTAATTTCCTTTTGAAAAGTCTCCCAAGCATCACTTTCTCTCCAGGCCAGTCCTGCTCTCCCTCAGGTAGCATTTATTCACATGGGCCTTGTGCATGCCTCTGTCTCTTTGCGTGCGTGTGTGTTAGTTGCTCAGTTGTGTCCAGCTCTTTGCAACCCTATGGACTGTAGCCTGCCAGGCTTCTCTGTCCATGGATTTCTCCAGGCAAGAATACTGGATTAGGTAGCCATTCCCTTCTCCAGTGGATCTTAACAACCCAGGGATCGAACCTGGGTTTACTGAATTGTAGGCAAATTCTTTACCATCTGAGCCACCAGGGAAGCCTGTATGTCTCTATCTTCCCTGTTTGCTTACATGCCATATCCCACTTGATAACCTGTAGGCTCCTTAGAGAAAATGTACTGAGCCTTTGACTCAAAAGCTAGAGCCTTTGAATGTGTGGATCAAAACAAACTATGGAAAATTCTTAAAGAGATGGGAATACCAGACCACCTTACCTGCCTCCTGAGAAATGTGTACGCAAGTCAAGAAGCAACAGTTAGAACCAGACATGGAACAACAGACTGGTCCCAAATTGGGAAAGGAGTATGCCAAGGCTATATATTGTCCCCTTGCTTATTTAACTTATATGCAGAGTACATCATGAAAAATGCCAGGCTAGATGAAACACAAGCTGGAACCAAGATTGCTGGGAGAAATATCAATAATCTCAGATATGCAGATGAAACCACCCTTATGGCAGAAAGTGAAGAACTAAAGAGCCTCTTGATGAAACTGAAAGAGAGAGTGATAAAGCTGGCCTAAAACTCAACATTCAAAAAACAAAGATCATCACTTCATGGCAAATAGATGGGGAAACAATAGAAACCATGACAGACTTTATTTTCTTGGGCTCCAAAGTCACTGCAGATGGTGACTGTAACCACAAAATTAAAAGATACTTACTCCTTGGAAGAAAAGTTATGACCAACCTAGACAGCATATTACAAAGCAGAGACATTACTTTACTGACAAAGGTCTATACAATCAAAGTAATGGCTTTTCCAGTAGTCATGTATGGATGTGAGAGTTGGACCATAAAGAAAGTTGAGTGCCAAAGAATTGATGCTTTTGAACCATGGTATTGGAGAAGATTCTTGAGAGTCTCTTGGACTGCAAGGAGATCAAACAAGTCAATCCTAAAAGAGATCAGTTGTGAATATTCATTGGAAGGATTGATGCTGAAGCTGAAACTCCAATACTTTGGTCACCTGATGCGAAGAACTGACTCATTGGAAAAGACCCTGATGCTAGGAAAGACTGAGGGCAGGAGGAGAAGGGGACGACAGAGGATGAGATGGTTGGATGGCATCACCGACTCAATGGAGATGGACATGAGGTTGAGTAAGCTTCAGGAGTTGATGATGGACAGGGAAGCCTGGCATCTGCAGTCCATGGGGTCACAAAGAGTGAGACACGATTGAGTGACTGAACTAAACTGAACTGAACTGACTGAGCCTTATTCATCCTCATCTTCCTGGTAATTGCCTGGCAGATAATGGCACTAATAATACACTTTTAAGACAGAAAAAATGGGGGAAGGAAAAGAGGAATAAAAAAAAGGAGAAGGAAAAGGACAGTCTTCAAGGACTTGTTTTTTCCTCCCAAATGACAAATTTTGAAAATTATACTCAAAACATCCTGACTTTTTTTTTTTTTGTCTAAATTGAGTAAAGAATCACAGTGAGAATTTCAGGCTCAGCCACGGCAGAAGGTAGATGCAGGGAACATGGGAAGAAGGGATGAAAGGTCTTCATCATGTCCTTCTTGGATGCGGACCAGAATGGACCAGCCAGTGATCCCACCCATGCCACCCACCCGGCACAGGTGTGGAGGCGTCATCCTCCGCGATGTGCCTGACCTGCCCCATTTCTGGCTCACTTCTGACTGGCCACTCATGTGGAGAAATGAGAGTGAACAGAGAATTAAAAAGATGACCTAATTCTCTGCCGAAAGCATTTCCAATCATAAGTCTGAGTGTATTTTAATTATACCTGGACACAGGAGCCCTCATCCAGACATAACTGAAGTCCCAAATGGACTGTCACTGTGGCTGTAAAGATTTGTCTAATCTCGTGGTTATCTCAAGGGCCTGACATCACACTGATCATTAAGCAACAGTGTGGAGGCGCAGCTGCACGTTACCATGGTAACCTCACTAGGCTCGCCTGCAGAGCTTGGTAACAAGAACATTTTATTATGGGTCATTAAGGGCAAAAGGCTTCATCTACATTATTTCCTGTAAAATCCTATTATTTCAGGTGTTGTACTCCATCTTCATCTATGCCGCTCTTGTGGTAGAAATTGTAAATGTGGGTTACTAGGTAGCGAAACAACTGCAAGCTTCTAATAAACTGTAAACCAGTGTTTTGTAGATGAGAAAAGCATTTTGCTATAGGGATGTGGGGTAAAGAGGCATCCAGTGTTTCTGAAAGCAGAGAATTCTTCCTCTGAAAAGAGAAAGGTTTTTCTTTTCATTGTTGGTTCCCTCTGGCCTGAGTCATGCTTTAGACTGATATCAATTCTTGGGTCCTGTAATCTGCTAAACTTGCAAGCTCAGTCACTCAGTCAGGTTTGACTTTTTGCAACCTTATGGACTGTAGCCCACCAGGCTTCTTCTGTCCATGGGATTTTTCAGGGAAGAATACTGGAGTAGATTGCCATTCTCCTCCTCCAGGGGATCTTCCCAACCCAGGGAGCAAACCTGTGTCTCCTGCATTGCGGGCAGATTCTTTACCACTAAGTCATGAGGAAAATGAGTCTGATTCTGCTGTTTTTTTTTTTTTTCTTTAAATTTTATTGTATTGTGGTAAAAACACATAATGTGAGATCCACCCTTTAACAGATGTTTAAGTGTACAATATAGCATGATGACTACAGGTAGAATGTTGGACAGATATCTAGAACTTACTCCTCTTATTTAACTGAAACTTTAAGCCCCTTGATGAACAGCTCCTCATCTCCTTCTCTCCCTGACCCTAGTAGCCACCATTCATTCCTTTCTTTGATTCCATGAATTTGACCTAGCCAATCTCTTTCTCATAGCCCAGGCCCCTAGCCCCATCACAGGCTGACCTGGAGCTGATGGACAGTGATTGCCTCTGAGCTGTGATGGCATTAAGTCTACTTGGGGGAGGGAGCTTACAAGGTCATTCATTCACTCACTGTCCCATCTGCTGCCTATAATTAAGGATATCAATTCTACAAGGCAGAACCACAAATACCACAGCATATATTCTTCCTTCCAAATCCCTGTGACCCAGTGAGAGTACATTTAGGCTTTTCTGAATGTTCACTAGTCCTCTCATGAGCAAGACGACTCTGGGGTCTTGTATCCCATATGACGGCTGAGAACTAGAGATAAACAGCAAAGGATCTAATCATTACATTTATTTTCTGAATTAATTTAGAACAGCCAGGGGTATATAGAATGCTTCCCTGTTCTGAAAACTGCTTGCCTAAATGAGTGGAACAATGAACATGTCATTGAATTAGTGCCTGATTTCACTGGCTTTTTCTACCATCCTCCAAGGATGGCAGTAATTGACTTCAGATGACCCAAGGCAGAGCAGGAGCCAGCAAATGGGTGATTGTTGATGCTTTGCTTTATAAGGAAGATGCTACAGATTTGCTGGATCATATTAAAAATAAAAAATTTAAAACCTGTTCCTTAATATTCACCAGAACTCTTAGAGCTAAAATAAGTTCTATTTCATGTGTGTGTCTCAAATTCCAATCTTTGAATTCTAGAATCAGAGTATCTCTGTTATGAACAGAGCAATTTCTTCTATTAGAATTGAGTGACACAAGGAAGAAGGCAGGTGAAGTAAGACAATATGATGGCTGTTCCAAGGTGTATATCCTGGTGTGATGAAGGAGACAGAGAGGAGTTTGGTGCAGACCTCATGTTGAGTTGTAAGCTAACACACAATCTTCAGCACACTTTCAAGCCCAGAAGATACTACTTGAGGGTTATGACAAAGAGATTATATTGCAAGTCGCTTTTCTTACCCCAGAAAAGGGGATTCATCTAGATTGCATTTGGAAAATTATGCTGTACTACACATATTTGTACAATATCAGGTATGTAAACACATCTTATATATAGAACAGAGGTGAGTATATGTCTTAACTGGTGTTTTTAATACCAGCAGTTATTACTTACTTCTAAAAGAGTCACAGCTATTTGACACATCAAACGTCCCTCTAAAAATATTTCAATTCAGAAAATGCCCTATTTGAGGAGGTGAATTTTCCTGTTCCCTGAATCAGTAAACATATAACTAGTTGGAGTTAAAAGGGGCAAAGCGCTGAGGACAAGGTTTCACAGAGAACTCCCAAAAACTGGATTAAGAGATTGGATTTAATCACAAATTATTGTCCCTTCTTCAGCTCTGATATATTTACATAAAATATATGTTTAAATATTATAAACAGAACTTATACAGATCAGTTTGAGGAGTGCACATATATTAGACAAGTAATGATAAAGACAAAAAGAGAGGAAAAAATTAAATGAAACTCAATTTTACAAAATGGAAAGGTTTTTCAAACTTAGTGGTGATCAGTTCAGTTCAGTCACTCAGTCATGTCCAACTCTTTGCAACCCTGTGGACTGCAGCACACTGGGTTTTCCTGTCCATCACCAACTCCTGGAGCTTACTCAAATTCATGTCCATTGAGTCAGTGATGCCATCGAATCATCTCATCCTCTGTCATCGCTTTCTCCTCCCAACTTCAATCTTTCCCAGCATCAAGGTCTTTTCAAATGAGTCAGTTCTTCGCATCAAGTAGCCGAAGTATTGGAGTTTCAGCTTCAGCATCAGTCCTTCCAATGAACATTCAGGAGTGATTTTCTCTAGGATGGACTAGTTGAATCTCCTTGCAGTCTAAAGGACTCTCAAGAGTCTTCTCCAACACCACAGTTCAAAAGCATCAATTCTTCTGCACTCAGCTTTCTTTATAGTCCAACTCTCACATCTATACAGGACTACTGGAAAAACCATGGCTTTGACTAGATGGACCTTTGTTGGAAAAGTAATGTTTCTGCTTTTTAATATGCTGTCTAGGTTGGTCATAACTTTTCTTCCAAGGAGCAAGCATCTTTTAATTTCATGGCTGCAGTTACCATCTGCAGCGATTTTGGAACCCCCCAAAAAATAAAGTCGGTCACTGTTTCCACTGTTTCCCCATCTATTTGCCATGAAGTGATGGGACCACATGCCATGACCTTAGTTTTCTGAATGTTGAGTTTTAAGCCAACTTTTTCACTGTCCTCTTTCAACTTTCATCAAGAGGCTCTTTAGTTCTTCTTCACTTTCTGTCATTAGGGTGGTGTCATCTGCATATCTGAGGTTATTGATATTTCTCCCAGCAATCTTGATCCAGCTTGTGCTTCATCCAGCCCAGTGTTTCTCATGATGTAGTCTGCATATAAGTTAAATAAGCAAGGTGACAATATAGAGCTTTGATGTACTCCTTTCCCTATTTGGGACTAGTCTGTTTTTCCAGGTCTAGTTCTTATGCTTTAGTTCTCTTATTATTTCTGAAGAAAATCATTATGACCCCCTTTTCATAAGTGTGCTGTGCTGTGCTCAGTCGTGTCTGACTCTTTGCGACCCCATGGACTGCAGCCTTGCAGGCTCCTCTGTCTATGGAATTTACCAGGCAAGAATACTGGAGTGGGTTGCCATTTCCTGCTCCAGGATCTACTCCAACCCAGGGATCAAACCCGTGTCTCTTGTGTCCTTGTATTGGCAGATAGATTCTTTACCACTGAGCCACGTGGGGAGCCCCTTTTCAGGTCTGTCTGTAATTCCTAAAGAAATAATCACTTTATCCAGGTTTGAAAAGCTGTCATACTTGTTGTTTGACTCTGGATCTACCAAAAAAAAAAAAAGCAAAAAGTGCTATTGAAAATGTAAGATATTGTTATTTTAATCTTTTGGCGTAGACAAAATAGCTTGAGTGATTTTCTATGTTTGGTTTTTTTAAAGGCATATCCATTTATGAGTGTAAATTTAAACTAACACCTGAACCTTGTTTGATGTTCCTTTTTGCACTTACTGCTACTTCAAAACTGATTCTATACCTCTTGCTAATATATTTGTCTAAATTATATCTGACTTCAATGTGAGACCTTCCATTCATTCTTTGATTGGATGAAATAGGCACAAGTGTCCACTTTTAAGACATTTTTTTAGGCTAGTTGAGAATCAGCCACAGTCAGGCTCAAACAGACTATTTAAGTCATCGCTGTCTCCAGTGCTGGTTAACAAAGAGATCAATCATCAAAATTTTAAGATCTGTTTTTTCAGAGTAATATTTGCATTGTTCATATAGAATCTGTCTCAAGAGTTTCAAGGACTTCACAGACAGCATCTCATTGCAGCATCTTGATAGGATAATGGGAGGCTGACATCCTGGCTCTGGAGCACAGGGGGTGATGCTGAGCCATTGTAGTAAGCATTGTGTTTATATTGTTAGTGCATTAAGTCATATTCTTTTTTCTTTGGTTTTTTTCTTCTTTCTTTTCTTCGCGTGGTCTCTGATTCGGTGTGTGGGCTTTCTCTAGTTTTGGTGAGCAAGGGCTATACTCTCCGTTGCAGTGCGCGGGCTTCTCATTGCAGCGGCTTCTCTTGCTGCGAAGCACGGGCTCTAGGGCACACAGGCTTCAGTGGTTGTGGCTCGCAGGCTTAGTTGCTCTAGCTGCTCCAGTGCATGTGGGATATTCCAGGACCAGGTATCAAACCCATGTCCTCTACATTGGCAGGCAGATTTTTAACCACTGGACCACCAGGGAAGTCCCAAGTCATATTTCAGTTTTAAGGACCTCAGGTGCATAGGACTGAGATGATCGTACTCACATTATTAGTAGCCATCTGAGAGGTCTTTGTTTCATTACTTTCATTTTCCATCTCCAATCCCATTCCCCTTCCTGCTCTACTGGAAAAGTATGTAAAAGTATAAGCTGTCCTTTCAGGTCCATTATATGGAAACACATGAATTTATGACTCAGCAATTTCACACCTGAAAATATACCTGAGAGAAAAGCTTGTACCTTCCCAAGGAACAATGCACTTGTCTGCTGATCACAGAGTTATTTGGGAGAAGCAAAGAGATGCAAGCCACTATGTTTATCACTAAGTGAGCACATAAATAAAGTAAGTCTTATACGCATATCAAGACATCATGTAACTAACAGTCAAAACTAATGAAGCAGATTCTCATTTAGTAACATGAAAGATGAATGAAACAGAATGAGGTTAGAGTACAATGTCATTTATGTAAACTTTTAACATTTTAAACATTTATGTTTATTTTAAACATAAAATAATACTAAGTATTTCTCAGATACAGATTTATCTCAATTTTAAGGGAAAAATTATGTAGTTGTTTAAGAATGAGAGGAAGAAGGAAAAGGAAAAAAATACAAGGGTAAGAGGAAAAATGAAATTCAACAAAGGGTCTATGGATCTAATTTATTAGACTTCCCTGGTGGCTCAGACGGTAAAGTGTCTGTCTATAATGCAGGAGACCTGGTTTCGATCCCTGGGTCGGGAAGATTCCCTGGAGAAGGAAATGGCAACCCACTCCAGTACTCTTGCCTGGGGAATCCCATGGATGGAGGAGCTTCGTGCCGGCTACTGTCCATGGGGTTGTAAAGAGTTGGTTGGGCACGACTGAGCGACTTCACTTTCACTTTCGTGAGATTGTTAAGCTCTTTAAACTAATTATCTTAGTCAAACACAATGCTAAACTCTTTACACTAGTTATCTTAGTCAAAGTTATAACAACCTTAGGAGGTAGGCACTGTTATTTTTGTGAGGCTTAGAAAGTCAATTGTCTCAACCAATGGTTCACATCAAGAAAGTGGCAGATTCCATTTACAAATGAAGGAAGTCCAGCCCAAGAGTCATCAGGCAGTTATAAAATCACTCATATCTGAGAGCGGTGCTTTTGGTTAAGTCAAGCTCGTTCATTAGGAATCTTCCCGTAGTCAGTTTTCTCTGTTACAATTCTACTCTCAGTTTTCAACTGTTGGTTGTTTTTGTTTTCCCAGATTCCAAGAAGTGGATATGAAAGGAAAAGAAACAGTTATAACAGACTCTGATAGATATATTCTGCTTTGCACAGATAAATACACTTACATCTGATTTATACTTTAGTGTCTCACTGATTTGGTTAGCATGACTTGGTATGGGGGCTCAGCTTGGTGCTCTGTGATGACCTAGATGAGTGGGATGGAAGAAGGGGAAGGAGGGCCATGAAGAAGGAAATCTACGTATCTGATTCACTTTGATGTACAGCAGAAACTAACACGACATTGTGAAGAAGTTATACTCAAATTAAAAAAATTTATAGATGCATTTTTAGAATTTATTTTCTTGATGTGAAAAGGAAAGGAAGTGATTCCACATCGTGGTGGCCCCTCTGCTATCATCACTTTACCTGAAGACCTGACTTGACCTACAGATTATTTCTCTTTCCACACCAAAGGCTGTTCTCAGTCGGTTATTAAGTTTTTGAGAGTATGTGTTCTGTTTATTCATAATCCAAACTATTCTATAGTCGGTCTTTAAAATATTACAGAAACATGTTCCTTCATGAGAATGATCAGTTGAATGTCCTTTCTGGAAATTTTATGTGCTGCTTCCAGTTTGCTAGAGGTTAAATTTACCAATGATGAAATGTCTTTAAAAATTTCCGAAATCCAGACCACACACCCATGACTGAGTTGACCCTTTACTTTCTCTGTAATTGCTTACTGGAAAATGTCTCTTGAGAGCTCTAGCAGAGATGACACAAAAGCTACATCTGATCAATGAAAGAAAAAGGGGAAGATGAGCCGGGTTCCACCATTGGCATCACTGAATAATGTCATGCTTTAGATTTTCACTTTTGTGTTAAGTATGCAAAAGCAGAGACATTACTTTGCCAACAAAGGTTCATCTAGTCAAGGCTATGGTTTTTCCTGTGGTCATGTATGGATGTGAGAGTTGGACTGTGAAGAAAGCTGAGCACCGAAGAATTGATGCTTTTGAACTGTGGTGTTGAAGAAGACTCTTGAGAGTCCCTTGGACTGCAAGGAGATCCAACCAGTCCATTCTGAAGGAGATCAGCCCTGGGATTTCTTTGGAAGGAATGATGCTAAAGCTGAAACTCCAGTACTTTGGCCACCTCATGTGAAGAGTTGACTCATTGGAAAAGACTCTGATACTGGGAGGGATTGGGGGCAGAAGGAGAAGGGGATGACAGAGGATGAGATGGCTGGATGGCATCACTAACTCGATGGAGTCTGAGTGAACTCTGGGAGTTGGTGATGGACAGGGAGGCCTGGCGTGCTGCGATTCATGGGGTCGCAAAGAGTTGGACATGACTGAGCGACTGATCTGATCTGATCTGATCTGATGCTCACTATGGACTTTCCCAGTGGCTCAGCGGTAAAGAATCTGCTGAAACACAGAAGACACAGGTTTGATCCCTGGGTCTGGAAGATCCCCTGGAGGAGGGCATGGCAATCCACCCCCATATTCTTGCCTGGAGAATCCCTTGGACAGAGGAGCCTGGTGGGCTACAGTCCATAGGGTCGGAAAGAGTCAGACATGACTGATGCCACTTAGCTTGCACACACAGACATGCTCACTACACAATGCAGAGAAAGAAGTAGAAAATTCAACTTGGAAGTTGCAATAAAAAGTATTGATAATCTCATATGAATCCTCAAAAGCTAGAAAAAAAAGAAATTTAGGGGATGGCATGGGAGGGGAAATATTTGTCTTAGATGAACTTTGAGATTTATAGTTCCAGAAATAGAAAAATAATTGAATAGTCATGAAGAAGGACATATTTAATACTTTCTATTTCTTGGAAATTATGAATACCCATTGTAACAATCCTTATATTTTCACCAAGGAGAATATAATTAAAGAATTTCACATGAACTTCATTTCTTTATGCCTTGAACCTCTTTTTTTCATCTAGTTATGATCAAAGTTATGGACCGTCTTTTTTCAAAATGCACACACATGCACTATTTTGAACAAAATCCCAAGAGTTTGTAAATTAAAAACCCCAGAACTTATATTAGAGAGGTCACATTGATAGGATATGTAGCAACTCAATCTAAATTTTTCCTGTAGTATTTTCATAAAGTTTGCCAAGAAACATCTTGACATTTGCCATTTTTGCAGGTGTTCACATATATAGAATGAAAACCAATCATCCTACATCAGGCCAAGTCCAATCTTAACATAATTAGATTTTGTTTATTTTACTGGAGCTGCCCTTGAATTCTTCAAATTGTAGACATCATAATTGCGGATCCAGGAGCTAGTGTCAAAGGAGGTAAAAAATATCTAGTTACCAAGGAGAAGGCTGGTGATGCCCTGTGCTTGGGGAAGGGAAGTGATATTAACCGGGGCCTACCTCAAACTAATAGATGAGAACTGAGAACTTATCAAAGCTTATAGCTTTTTGAAAATAAATCTAGAAGAGTGCACCAGTGTATAGTTGACACTCAATTAAAATATTCTTGTCTAGCCCCCATGTTAGGTACATCATTAAGGTTTAATGCAGTCATGAGAGCAAATAGAAATGTTATTTCCCAGAAGCACTTATTCAAATCCAGAAGTGATATCAGTTTATGGTGTCTTTGGATGTTCTACAGAGAAGCATCTACCCACTAGAGAAAGCTTTAGACCCTAAAGCTGTACCTACTATTCACCTGAATGCTCATCTCTGTTCCAAACCGAGGATGCAATGGTGACATTAGATTCCGTTCATTTAGCTAAGACATGACTAATGAAGGCTGTCATTTTGTATATTCAGATTTTTTTAGTTGCTACTGTGTGCATGCATGCATGCTAAGTCACTTAAGTCATGTTCAGCTCTGTGACCCTATGGACTGTAGCCCTCCAGGCTCCTCTGTCACGGGACTCTCCAGGCAAGAATACTGGAGTGGGTGTCATGCCCTCCTCCAAGGGGTCTTCCTGACCCAAGGATTGAATCCATGTCTCTTACCTCTCCTGCATTGGCAGGTGGGTTCTTTTTACCACTAGCACCACCTGAGAAACCCTGTGTAGGTGTATTATTTATAGCAACATGACAATTTTAAAGTAAAAGATAATGGGAGACAGGACTATTGTGAGGAAGCCTGGAATACAAAATCAGAAAGACTGGGTTTGAGCTCAGGGTCTACCACTTAGTAACTATATGTGTGTACAAGCTCTCTGGGCTTCAATTTCTTCCCATGTAAAATGAATATATAATATTTATCTGTTAAGGATTTTCTGGGTTTTCACTTCATTCATCATATTGAGGTATTGTTTTTTCTACATTCCAAATACACTTTAATTATAACTTTTATAATTATTAAATTATAATTATAAATTAATTGATATATATATAATTTAAAAACTCAATATTGCTACAAGTCTCAAAGCAACAATAATGAAAAAAGCAGCGTTTTCTTTCCAAACTCCTGCTTCCCAGGGCCACCTACTATTAACTCTTTTTTAATTATTTATGTCCATTTTTATAACATGCTTTTATCATTTCTGAATGTTTTCTCACACTTAGATGGTGTGGGGTGGAATGTGCACACTTAGCAATGTCCAATTCTTTGTGACTCCCATGGACTGAAGCCCACCAGGCTCCTCTGTTCATGGAATTTTCCAGGCAAGAAATACTGGAGTGGGTTGCCATTTCCTTCTCACACTTAGATAGTATATATTAAATTATTAAATTGAAAGATTAGAATTTACTTCTCCTGTTTCAGCCTCCAGACTTTCCCCTCAGTCATCCTTCCATTGTAGCTTATTATGATTTGTGATTACATAAGGATTCAGTATTTATACTATTATGGCAGTAAACATCATCAGAGCTGAGCTATGCAATTTACTATGATTACATTCCTTTCTTAGTTAATTCCCTCCCCCCACCAATAAATAGAATTTATTCTGTTTTCTATTTGGTTTTCATTCAAGTCTCCACCTGAACTGCCGAGTCTCTCAACATGATCGAATGCATCTGCTGACATCAGTTTCAATTTCTTCTTCCTACAACCTTCTCACAGCTCCTTGCCTTCCTGTTCCAGTCTTCACTGTTTCTAGGACTCTTAAGGTTTTACCCTTAGCAGAAGACTGGGAATTCCCTTTGCTTCTCTCCTGTAATAAAGCCTGTGTTTCCTGAATCCCTCTTCCTTGCCTCTTTCTCTCTTTTCTTTCTTTCTTTTTCTTAATTTATATAGAACACATTTTGTTGCTCCCTAAGAAACTGTGTGTGGCAAATCAACTCTTGACTACATCTGAAAATACTTAATTGGGTTGGGTATAGAAATCGAGGTTAGAAAATAGTTTCTTGACGAACGGAAGACATTGTTCTATTGTATTTTAGCTTCTAGTGTTGTCCTTGAGGAGACGGATGCCCCTCTAATTCCTAATCTATGCTGTGTGACCTATTTTTTCCTCTTGGATGCTTATGTTTTAGTGTTCCTGAACGTCATAAAATTTCAGGACTATCATGAGCCTTGCTGTGTCTTTCATTTTACTATGCTGCTGTGTATTTGAAGGGCCCTTTTCTCCAAATTCTTATGTTCTCCAGGGATATTTTCTTGCATTATTTGTGTAATAACTTCCTCCCTCTCTCCTTTCTGTTTCCTTTTCTAAGAACATTTCAAACAATCCTCCTGTTTTTGGTCTGATACTGCACTTACCCCTTGGAGAAAGTTGTTGTCTCCAAATCCCAATTCCTGGAAAGGAAAGGTACAGCAATGCTGACTTCACAAAATGTCCTCATTCAGGGCAGTCAGCACTGTCAGCCACAGCCCTGAGCTCTCAGTCCGGTTGTGGGGATCAGGCCACTGCTCCTCACTTACACAATCAAGCAGAATCGGGATTCCCAGTCAACCCTCTCTTCTTTTTTCCTACTCTCCTTCCTCTTTCTCCCTCTCTTTTCTTCGTTTGTCTTCCTCATCCCTTTCCTCTACAACCATTTGATTCTCCTCTTCTTTCATCATCTTCCTTTTCCCCTAAACTTCACCATCTATCTGTATCCTAACCCTACCAACCATGACCCCCATTCAAGTCCATGTCCTCTCACCAGTTCTCTCTGTAGGCTTACTTGTCGTATCAGCTATGGATACAAACCCGGCGTTCTGGAACGGGATGAGTTCCATCCGCAGGTAGAAATCAGGCCAAGAGAGGCTGGGCTGACTCGTGAGTGGCAGCACCGGCACTCCAGTGCAAATCTGTTAACTCTGAATGCATCCCCCCTCCCGCTGCACAGCTGTTAAGGGGACCTCAAGCCCAAGAACACAGACCCCTGGGCCTCATGCCTACAAAGTTTGCAGTGGAAATTCCCCTGAAAAGGCAGTTAAGCCTTGTGTTTAACTATTAGAAAGTTGTCTCTGAACATTCCAAAGACAAAACAAAACAAAACAAATGAGAAAAGGGTTTCTAGTAATTGCCAACATAAACTGAGTACTTACATGCCATTCATTTTGCATGTGTTACCTTATTTAAGGCATGTTGTAACTTTATGTAATAGACACTTTCACAAGCTTTGATTTCAATATGATGAAATGTATGGAAATTAATTTTGTTACTCATAGAGACATTAGAGGGACTCCTTTACAAGTCTGACTGGTTTTCAAGTCCATGCTGTTAGCTAATTGCCTGTGTTGTTTCTTGACAAACATTAAGGCATTAACATAGCCTGCTAGACAAGCTCTGTAGTCCAGAGGCTTGCACACTTTTAAAACAGTCTTCAAGATGTACATACTCTCTGCCTGTTTAGCAATGCTTATTTATTCCGCCTCTTTGCAAATCTCAAGGTTTAGAGAAGGATGGTGTCTCTCTAGTCCCCTGTACATTGTTCCCCTGAGCCCTCCCACCCTCACAGAAAAATAGTAAATATAGCAAGAATAGAGTTTTCCAGATTGTTTCCAGTCTGGCTAACTTCTTTTCAAATAAGTCCACTTGGGAAAGTGATCTTTGAAAGGCTGCCATAATAGTTTTACTCAGCAAGCTTCTTAAAGTTTATTTAAATTGAGATGATTTCCATCAGCGCAAGTTCCTGGTCTGTTCTGCAGTTTCTTGTGACTGTTCTTTGTGAGCTGTAAATCCAGTTTGGCTAATGGAGGATAATAAGCAAAATATCCTTGCTTTCTCTCCAGTGTAATTCACTTGGAGACCATAGTACAAAATCGTGATTCTGCCTGTAAACATGTGTGACCAGTTTGTCGGAATTTCAGTTGACATTGTATATGAGGGTGGGTAGAACTTTAGATCTAACTGAATTTTTTTTAAAAATCTTTCTTTCAAGTTATTGTCCAAAATATTTGTTCAGGTTTACAGACACATCCCACAGAAAAACCTGAACAAATTTTTGGCCATCCCAATACTTCAAGCCCTTGAAAAAGTTACCAAGTATATGGCTGTCTATGAGAGCTATGTTTTGGCAAGCACAACTTAAAATTTGTTAGCTTTTTTTCATTAAGGAGTTTTTTTTTTTTTTTAAGCTATTTCTATCATCTGTTAAACTGATATGCTTTTTCTCTGATGTGATATAAACTTTTTGCCTTATTTTCAGGGCATTTTGCTATATCTTCAGGGCATTTTTTCTGTTAAAATATTGTTAATTGCTCAGTCATATCCAACTCTTTGTGACCCCATGGACTGTAGCCCACCAGGTTCCTTTGTCCACAGAACTGTCCAAGCAAGAATACTGGTGTTGGTTGCCATTTCTTCCTCCAAAGGATCTTCCCGACCAAGGGACGGAGCCCAGGTCTCTTGCATTGCAGGCAAATTCATTACCATCTGAGTCATCAGGGATGCCCACTTTAAAGTATAATTAACCATATGTCAAATGGTAAAATATGTGTTCACAGCTAGTTAAATCTATTACCTGTTTCATAACAAGCAGGGAGGAGAAGGCAATTGGAGAAGGAAATGGCAACCCACTCGAATATTCTTGCCTGGAGAATCCCAGGGTCAGGGGAGCCTGGTGGGTTGCTGTCTATGGGGTCGCACAGAGTCGAACACGACTGAAGCGACTTAGCAGCAGAAGCAGCAGCAGCAAGCAGGAGAATGAATAGTCTGATGCAGTCTCCTCAGTAAGGAATAGAACTTCATATTCAAATGGCTTCCAAGGTCTTTCTGAGCCCATTTGTTGCTCTAGGCACTGTCACCACCAGGAGACCCCATATGGTGAATTTCAGCAGAGAATGAGGGCCAGTAAGTCCCTAAGTACACTATATTGAATATTGTGCCCCCCTCCACCCCCCAAAAAATTTATGTCTTCCTGGAACCTCAGAATGTGACCTTACTTAGAAATAGGGTCTTTGCAGATATAACTCGTTAAAATTGGGGGCTTCCCTGGTGGCTCAGAGGTTGAAGCGTCTGCCTCCAATGCGGGAGACCCGGATTTGATCCCTGTGTTGGGAAGATCCCCTGGAGAAGGAAATGGCAATCCACTCCAGTACTCTTGCCTGGAGAATCCCATGGACAGAGGAGCCTGGTAGGCTACAGTCCACAGGGTCGCAAAGAGTCAGACACGACTGAGTGACTTCACTTCCCCTGGAGAAGGAAATGGCAACCCACTCCAGTACTCTTGCCTGGAGTACTGGATCCATAGTGGATAAGAGTGGGGGTTAAATCCAATGACTTTTGTCCTTATAAGAAGAAAGATAGAGATAGAGGGTAGATACAAGGCCTGGAGTGATGTACTTACAAGCTAAGGATTACTAGAAACCAAGAAGAGACATGGAAAGCTCTTGTCTAGCACTTTCAGAGGAAGCATGGCCCTGCCAATATCTTAATTTTGAACTTCTGGCCTGCAGTACTTTGGGAGAATATAGTTCTGTTATTTAAACCACCCAGGTTGGGGGTCATTTGTTGCAGTAGCCCAAGGAATGAATACACTGAGAAACTGGTGAATGACCTTACGAAGAGGAGTGATCACAGTTAACACTGTTCGATCGCTCATGTGTAGGACTTTAAACAGCTATACTGTGGGCAGTGGGTAAGAGGAATGACTGGGGAACTGGTGGCACAGTGATCAGAGATGGAATCAGCTCATTGCAAGTAAGAAAGTAACTGCTAAAGTAATGAGGAAAATCCAAGCTCAATGTGAGCTTTGGAATGCAGGGTTACAGCCGCAAATTAAGATTAGATTTTAGGAGAAAACTGGGAGGGAAGAAACTCAATAACCTGCCCAGCTTCACAGCTCTACCAGTGTTCATTGCTTTGGGAAATCCAGGCCCAGGACTAGACCCAAACCAGGACCACTCTGGGGAGCATCATTTCACATTGGGAAGCACATGGGCTTGGGCGTCAGTGAGACATGTGTTCACATCTTGGCCCCATGAGCTTCTGGATGCTTAGCTGTTGTATTTTAACAAAAGGCAGTGAGCCATGGTGTCCTCATTTAAAATGGGAAGAAAAAATACCTACTTTATAAAGTGGTTGTGAAAGTTAACTGAGATCCCTTCATCTCAGTTCATATGCACAGCAGCCGGCATACAGAAGGTGCTCATCAAAAGTTAGTTTAGTCCTTTTCACTCCTGGCATCCAGGGAACTAAACAGTAATTATTCTTTTTCCCTCTTTCACACTTGTATCCCTAAGAAACTAGACAGGGTATGATTTCCAAAGAAATGAGGAGACTATGTTTGGTCATTTATGCTTATATGATAGTGAAATTAATACACTACTTCTCTACTTGATAGTCAAGCATAATTTTTTTAAACCCACCATCTGTTTAATTAACACATCTGTCACATCACATATATATCTTTCTTTTTTGTTTTTTGATGAGAACAAAGTTTTACTCTCTTAACAAATTTCGATGATAATACAGTGTTATCAACTATAGTCACCAAGTTTTACATTATGTAAGTTATTAAAGTACAAATAATTTTTCATTTTGCCACTAATTTATAAGAGGCCTCCAGAAGGCATGGATTTAACTCAGAAGCAGACTTCAAATCCTGCTATGGTGAGAGACTATATTCTATGAGCTGCTTTGAGCTCCTTTTCTAGAATTTAAGTGCTGGCTTGTGAGGCTAGAAATTATAAATGACTGCTCTTACACACAGCTTGGGTTGGGCCAAGACAGAGATGTTCTACAGTAGGACAGAAAAGGTTAATAGTTAAAACTTTTTTCTAGTTCTGCAAAATCATAAATTCTTTCAAAGCTAGTATCTATTGACATAGACTTTTCTGGGCCCTAATTCTCAAGACCTTTAGCAAGTAATGATTTTCTAGTCTGGATTCAAATCCAGACTTAACGCCTTGAGTGTCTGCCAGGCCCGACCCACACAGTACCTCCCAGCATCTCCCCTGCACAAATCTCCTCCATTTCATCTCTCAAAAATCAGGGAAACTAGCCTGAAACCTTGTTTCTGAATTTTTGTCTGTTTAGTGTTTTGTTTTTTTCCAGAGAAAGTTACATTCATATCCTACAGTAATTAAATCATGAAGGAACAATGAAGAACATTTGCTTTGCTGGATGGGATAAAATGACAATATTCAATATCTTATAATAGCCTATACTGGAAAAGAATATAAAAAAGAATATATATCTGTCTTTCAGACAGAAGGGGCTATGCTAAGCATAATAGAAAAGTTACATATTTTAAACTGAGACAAAAGTTAGTACCCTCTAGCAACAACTTTGGCCTTTGTGATTCTTAGGTTTAGCAAGAAAAGGACTTGACCTTTAGGACTTCACAGTGGGATGGAGGGGAAAAGTATGCCAATTGAAGAAGCCTCGGCTGATTCTATCCCTGGTCAAACAGAAATCATCCTTCTTGGGAAAGAAGGGTGTGATTAGGCCTATTATTGGAGGGAAAATTAGCATCTGTGGCAAATCTGGTAGTGATATATACTTATGTCATATTTGTATGCAAAAATCAAGGCAATCAGTGAAAAATGATCAAGTCATAGCTCCTTGGTCATTTGCCGACATCCCACAATTCCCACTGGAAAAGTGGTGACAATGAGAGTTTAATGACCTTCCTTTCATCCCACTCCTCACTTACACTCAACATTGTTATCTGGCTGTTCTTTCATCCCTCTTCACTCAGTACCAAAAGCAGTCACCCTTCACTGAGAAAACTCTGTTAGCTGCTGAGGGGCCTGTTGTGAAGATTTCAATATTGGATAAAATGGATTGTTGCCCAGTCCTGTGTCCTAGACGTTCAAATATTTGAAGTCATATATAATGACCAAGTATTATGAAAATTCCCCTGGTTTGCTTTGCAAAAGTAACCAGAGCCTTCCGAGGAATTGACTGGTGTGGTTGTTGCAGGAACTAAAATGACATTAATTTGGGAGTCTCCTGGGTGATTCCCTCCAGAGATATTCTCTGGCTATACCTACACACTTACTGCCCTAAACCCAGCCCTGGAAACTCACTGTGTGATGTTTTGCAAAGGTAGAGAAACCATTAGACTAGGACCTGGGTTTTAGTTTGCATAACTACACTCCTACCAACCTTCCCTCAAAGCTGTAACTGGCTGAAGCTTACTTTCTGAGCTGAATTACAGTATCTTGTTTACAGTATCTTGGTCTTCTTTCTCATTCCTCACTGATCATAGCTCAGTGATGAAATGACAGAGAACTTGGGAAACATTAATAATGGAAAATATCAGTTGTGAAAATATTGACTTAAGTGTCTTGAAATAGGGTTAAGACATTGTTTCTTTCTATTCACATTTCCTCTATGAAATGTCTTGCTGCTGCTGCTGCTGCTAAGTCGCTTAAGTCATGTCCGACTCTGCAACCCCATAGATGGCAGCCCACCAGGCTCCCCTGTCCCTGGGATTCTCCAGGCAAGATCACTGGAGTGGGTTGCCATTTCCTTCTCCAATGCATGAAAGTGAAAAGTGAAAATGAAGTCGCTCAGTCATGTCCGTCATGACCCTCAGCGACCCCATGGACTGTAGCCTACCAGGCTCCTCCGTCCATGGGATTTTCCAGGCAAGAGTACTGGAGTGGGGTGCCATTGCCTTCTCTGGTGAAATGTCTTAGTCTGACATAAATCACATATTATAAACAAACATTTCTCAAACATTAGCATGCTGCACGTCTCAAAATCACCTGGAGAACTCATTTAAATGCAATCACTAGACCTCAATCTAGAGTTTCTGACCCAATAGGTCTGGGTTGTGACTCAAGGATTTGATTCCTACAGGTTTCCAGGTAAGGATCCCAGGTGGTGTTAAAAGGTCAGGTACTTTTGAGGTGAGACTAGAATGACTGACCCATCTTGGTTTGCCTGGGAATTTCCCAGTTTCTATACTAAAAGTCCCACATCCCAGGGACTCCTTCAGTTCAGATCAAAGCAGGCAAGTTGGTCACCCTAAGTGAGGCCAAAAATATTTCTAGTTTGAATTAAAATGTTGTACTTCTTAACATTTCCCAGAACCATATTCCTGAATGCTGAATTAGAGCTTTATATTTAGGAGATCAAAAGGATTTTAAAATCACAAGATTTAAGATACTCCATCTATAAGGTATCCATACTTATAAAAATATGGATGCCCTCACAGTCTCCTGTATTAACAGTAATGAGCTCTTCTTGAGGCCCTAAAGTTCTGGAGGTGCTGTGTTTGCACTTGGTATGTATTATATATAATTCCTACAACTGTACACCTTGTTATAAATCATATATATTATAAATATATAAATCACCTGACGCAGTGTGAAACAAAAATCTCAGAGGTTATAGGTGACATGGCTATTCACTTTGCAGCTGGAGTTTGAACCTGTGTCTCTCTGGCTCCATGGCTTGTATGCTTATATATATTTTTTCCCCACATGATGAACTGAGTGAGCATTTGTTTGTTCCTAGAGTTTAACATTTGCCATCAGTTAAAAAGTATAAATGCTTAAGGCCAGCCTTCCAGGGCCTGATTATTTGTGCATTAAATCTGAAATGATTATGCACCACATAAGCACCAGTATCTCCTGAAGGGCTGGAGGGTCTGCAGACAGCTTTCTTTACTTAGGAAAAACTGCAGAAACAGGAAAATGCCTAGCTAGGATTTTTTAATTAAAAAATGTTTTCTAAAACAATTTCATTTTCAGAGTTAGCTATTTTACATATATAAGATATAATAAATTACAGAATAAAATTTGAAGGCATACCCTTAAGTATGTGATCTCCTTATCAGTCTCTTTGTCACACTCCAATATTGTCAGCCACTGCAAAAAAGACCAAGTCTTTCTTTTCCCTTCCTGGGGCACTTTTGATTCATCACAGGTAATCACTTATCACACTCAGGTCCCAGATCTTTATTGCATCTGTGGGACCTCCGGTAGCTAGGGATGAAATTCCCTCCACTGTTTCTTTTCCTGCCCTTCCTCCTAGAAAGCTACTGAGATTTCATTTTTTTCGCCTGTTGAGGATCAGGAAGAGCATCTTCATTATTGAAGAAGAGCTAGTTACCCACCCGTTTGTTGTTCACTTGCTCAGTTGTGTCCAACTCTTTGCGACCCCATGGACTGCAGCACACCAGGCTTCCCTGTCCTCCTTCGCTGTCTCCTGGAACTCATCTCTTGTGAAGCTTCAGACTATTTTTTTTTCCTGTTCTGTGATCTCTCTTTTCGAGGCCAGACCATGGGAACAGAAAAAAAAAAAAAAAACTTGGTCAAAATATGTCTCTTTTTTCCTAGGCTTCTTACCTCTGATAGTTTCCTCCCCAACAGGAAAAAGTCCTCATTGACTCACTAGACTCATATGATGAACTCTCTCCCTGCTCCTCCTTTAATGTCATACAGTAAGTGTAGAAACAGTTCTTTACTAAACCTGTCAAATTTGTAATGGATAAAGGGCACTCTTTATTTTTTCACTACTGTAAATATATTTGGGTTCATCAGAACGTTTTGTAGGACTTGCTTCTATTATTCCTTTATACAGAATATTCTCAATTCTGAGCATTCAGTTTATATGAATATTATGGTCTGTGCATGGTATGGAACAGACTTCTTAGTGACCTTTCTTTTTCCTTCCCTGATTTACATTAAACAGAATTACTTAAATTGTTTAGTTTTGTCCCTACCTTGAGAAAATAAAAATTCAGTTCAGTTCAGTCGTTCAGTCACGTCCGACTCTTTGCAACCCCATGAATCACAGCAGGCCAGGCCTCCCTGTCCATCACCATCTCCCGGAGTTCACCCAAACCCATGTCCATCGAGTCGGTGATGCCATCCAGCCATCTCATCCTCTGTCGTCCCCTTCTCCTCTTGCCCCCAATCCCTCCCAGCATCAGAGTCTTTTCCAATGAGTCAACTCTTCGCACGAGGTGGCCAAAGTACTGGAGTTTCAGCTTTAGCATCATTCCCTCCGAAGAACACCCAGGGCTGATCTCCTTTAGAATGGACTAGTTGGATCTCCTTGCAGTCCAAGGGACTCTCAAGAGTCTTCTCCAACACCACAGTTCAAAAGCATCAATTCTTCGGTGCTCAGCTTTCTTCACAGTCCAACTTTCACATCCATACATGACCACTGCAAATGTAAAATCTCACCAAGATTCCTAGAACTTGAATCTAGTACGTCCAGTCAGAGGCAGAGAACACCTCTGGTCTCCCACTCCCAGGATGTTTGCCTACCTAAGGTGGGCCCAGAGACACCTGCTCATAGAAAACCGAGAAGAGGCTGAAGGGCCAGCCCTGAGCAGAGTCTCGTGGGCGCTGGTGATCATTCATCATCACCTCAAACCCGTGGCCTCCTTGACCCTGGACCTTCTTCACCTACCTTGCTTCTGAATCTTGATCTTAAATATAATCTGTGTCTCTGGGCTTGGCCCGGTCAGTCTTTGCCAATAGTTTAAGATGTGAATCGGTTACTCTCTAACTTTTATTTGACTCCAAATGTTAGATAAAAGAAGAAGATGAAATGGTGCATGTAGTTATGCCCAAACATGAGGTACATGTTGGTGAAACATTTAAGGAGAAAGTGGCTGGGGAGGAGAATGGGTAGCAGGTAAGCAGGAGTACCAATGAGTTCAACTAACACTCATAGGGAATTTCTTCCTCCAAGCTCAACAAACAGCAACCACATTCTCCTTCCTTTGGCCAACATTTAAAAGTCAAATATCTTGAACCAGACACAAAACAAAGAGACAACATTTGTTTCATTTTTTCATAATCAAACGAGGATTATTAACAGAAAACATATTAAGCATAAAAGCCCAACATCATAAGAGATTTTCACTTAACACATGTCAGCAACAAAACAAAATGTTCTACAAACATCTAGCATTTCATAAGATAATTGTAGAAACTGTAAGAAACCAACAGCTAACAGATTTTTGACAGTATTTTTCTTTCTTTCTTTTTTTTTCAAGGCAAAATGCCTTTTGCTATTTGCTCATAAAATCAAATTATCCCTCTGGGGCAATGACAGGGGGTTTTAATTTCTGAACTGAACCAGATCAAAGTTGTTGGTGGTTTCTTCCTCTTAAGGGTGTAGACTAGCAGAGCCCCTGCCAGGCCTTGGGTTTCCCTAGGTCCTGACCACATTTCCTGACCACAGAGCAAGCCTCACGAAGGGAGAGACCCAAGGCTACTTTGACATCTTTGATTCAGAGCATCCAGGGTACAGTCTTCCATTTGAGTTTCTAGTTGGCAGGTTCGAAGGAATGTGATCTTTTAGCCAATAATCCATTTTGATATTGTCTTAGGGTTGTAATAAGAGACACAAGTCAGTCAGTTAGGTTTGCACCAAGTACAAGTTCTCCCCCAACTCTCCTTTCTGAACCAGAGCTCTTTCCAGGAAGCAAGCAACTGCTACTGAGAAATTGTTCATTCCTAACCTGTGAGCAGCATGCAGAAACAGGATTTCAATTAAGATGCCAGTCTGGAGGTTTGTTCAGTCATTAACATGTTACATTTTCTGGATTGAATAGCTGAAGTTTACCCAGAAAGATAGGAAAGGAGCAAAGGAGCATTTGAACCTGAAACACAGGTTAGAGAATTAGATTAATTGATTATTTCATTTTCTAAACTATATTCAAAAGGTTTAGGATTATTTAATCTGATCTATGTTAAAGCTTGTATTTTACTGTCTGGGAAGAAGTGTCTGGCTAACAGTGTAATAAAATTATCTAGTGCATTTTAACCAATCAAAAAGAATAGGGAAAAGAATAGGGTATAATTATTTTCTTTTTGTGTGTGTGTGTTTTATTTCTATAAAATTTGAGTGAGTGAAGGAAAATATATTTTGTTTAATAGAAGCTTTTATCTATTTCCTTATTTTTTGAATAGTGATTCATTCATGTAATTTTCTTATGTGACAATAAGAGGGTGAAGCAGTGTTTAGAAAAACAAACAGTACATTTCAGAAGACTCAAAAGTCTACCAGAAGCTTTTGTTTCGACATTTCACTTCTCAGTCTAGCTTTTTTATTTCTACATTTGAAAATTTATTTTTGTTACATTCAATCAGTGTGGATAGAATTATACCGTGAATGTAGGCAATTTGTTTAAAAAGGCATCACCTAGTACAACCAGGAATGACCTCACTGAGGCACACCCTGTCCTTTAATCAGCAGTGCTATATCAAGTTACTTCTCTGTATCGAAGACTGTCTTCTTTTTACAGTCCAATGGATATAATTTTCTTTTGGGGGAATCAAAAGCCAAATCAGAATTTTTCCCCAGGTTAAGCAGCAAGTTCCTTGGTATAGAGACCCAAGGTGTGAGGCAAGTGCCAGGTTGGAGAGACCAGGAACCTGGCAGCAGGTGGCAGCCAAGCAGCTCAGTGACCTGACACCAGGAACCCAGTGTATCTGGAAGGAGAAACCCAGCTGGTCTTCATTCCTACGGGCTTCCTTGTATCTGATCTAACCAAGAAAACACACAGAACAAGTATGGGTTGACCACAGGACAATCGTGTAATTTATTGTCCAGATTGTCACACTTGTGAGAGTGAAAGATGCTGTTAATAATTATGCCAAGACAAAAGGTGTAAACTAGGTCTATCCCAGGCAGAATAGAACTGACGTCACTCAGTTAGAAGCTATACAGTTTTCAGAGCCTAAAATCAGAGCAGAGGGAATCACCCACCAGTACGTTCATGTTTCAGGTGGAGCAGCAAACGTGCAGAGCTGTGAAGAGGACTTTCTCAAAGCTCACCAGCAGTTACTGGCAGAATTAGGTTTAGAATAGGACTTCCTGCTCCCAGCTCAGTGTTTTCCTTTTGAATCATGTATTTTACAGTGTTTTGTTCTCTTCAAAGCATGATCACAACCTCATGTAGACCCAGGTCTCCCCAGGCCATCCCATTTCGGAATATAAACTAAAGTCATAGCAAAAACAACAAACTAGTTTCCTGGTTCTTTCTCTACTTGTGATTTTAGAAATTCTGGTTCTACTTAAAATTCCCATTAAGCAATTTCTAGGAACTTCCTCAGACCAACTTAAGTTTTGTTCACGAATAAAATCCTCTGTACATTGTGGGGAATCCACCATTTCCCAGCATCCACTTTCATGCCAAAGTAATATCAGCATCATGAGCTGGAGATTCAGAGTCAGAACTAGGTTCTACTTCCTTGCCAGTATTAAAGCTTTGAACACAATATTTAACCTCTCTAGGCCTTTTTGTAAAATGTGACCTTTGTAGAATGGGTAGTTCAGTAGCTAAGTCAAGTCAGCATCTTTACAACCCTATGGACTGTAGCCCGCCGGGCTCCCCTGTCCATGGGATTTCCCATGCAAGAATACTGAAGTGGGTTGCCATTTCCTTCTGGAAATGGGTAGGGGATCTTCCCTACCCAGAGATCAAACCCACGTCTCTTGAATTGCAGGTGAACTTTTTATTGCTGAGCCACCAGGGAATCCCCTTGTAGAATTAATTTCCGGAACCATGATTATTTAGTGAAATAATGTATAGTCAGTTCTCATTATTCATGGCAGTTATGGTCTATAGAGTCACCATGAACTAAATTAGAAAATACTGAACTATCAGTAGGAGAGGAAATACAGATTTAGATTCCTGAGAGCCTCTGGTCACATTTTTCTCAACTAATCAAAACATAATCTTGTCTTGTGTGTGTTTCTGTTTAAAAACAACTTATTTAATACAGTGTTGGGACTTCCCTGGTGGTCCAGGGGTTCAGGGACAGCTTTGCAATGCAGGGGACACAAGTTTGATCCCTGGTCAGGGAACTAAGATCCCATATGCTGTGGAGCAGCTCAGAGAGCTCGGTGCTGCAATTACTGAGCCCAGGACACAACTGGAGAGTCCATGTGCTGCAACAAAAGATCCCTCATGACACAACTAAGACCCCAAACAGTCAAATAAATAAATATACAAACCTGTGCTCTAGAGTCCCTGAGCCACAAGAGAAGCCACCTCAATGAGAAGCCCAACATCACAACGGGAGAGTAGCTCCCAGTCATCCAAACTAGAAAAACCCCAAGAGCAGCAATGATGGCCCGGCGCAGCCAACATTTTTAAAATAAATAAATAATTTTTAAAAAAGAAAGAATAAAAAATAATAATACATAGTGCTGATTCGTTAAGGTTAAACTCATGGCCAATAGCATCAGAACTCATGCTGAAACAAAGTTTATCTAATGTATACCTTTTTGTCTAAAAATATCACAGCCTTCTTGTGCTTAGCAATAATACTATAAGGCACTTGAGCATTATTACACTTGGGGCCCATATCAAACTGTGAAATCACCAACAAAAAGCACAAAGACTCCAAAAAGTTGGCTTGTTTACAGTATGAAAGTTGAAACAAGCAGAGCCACCCTGTGTGACCTCAGCTAGGAACACACATGCATGTCAGGGGACTCAGATTTTTCTGTGTGCCCTTGTCCCCAAATGACCACAACAGCTCTGTGAGTATTGGTTTTGGAGTCACACATTCTAGCAAATAAGCAAAAGTAGAATTCACAGATAATCAGGATGGACTGTCTATAAAGAGCTCAGCACAGCACATGACATGGACCTCCCCCACCCCCCACCGGTTAATGTTAACCATTGTTGTTCCTGTGTGAACGTAGTTAAAACAAGCCACTGCCAAGGCCTAAGACACAAGGAGGCCACCCCGCAGCAGTTGCTGGAGATCCCAGTGCTACCTGCTGCTGATGGCAACGAAAGGAAATATTTTCTGGCTCATTGATCAAGCCTTCTATACCAGATAGAGAGTGTTGTGAGTTTTTCCCCAGTGGCTCCAGTGTCCACCAGGGAGTGGACTCCTAGTGAGCCCACCTTCCATGTTCTCTAGGGTTAAACGCTACTGACTCCTTGGGTGAGCATCATTTCCCCCATCTCCGGGGGGCCCCAGTTCTCTGCGTTGCGTTTGCCTCTCACAAGGTGTTGATGTGTTACTTATGCAAATACATGGCACAGTGGCATGAATTAATGACCCAACATCAAATTCCACACACCCTTGAACACTTCCCAGGCTCTGGTACGAAAGGTACCCTCAGAGTTTCCGTTCGTCTCCTCCATTTATTTATTTTTTGCTTTGTTCCTCAAGTTCCTCCTTGAGCTCTCTGTGCGGCCTCGCCTATTCTCCTATTCTTCGAACCTGTTCTTGAAATGCATTTAACTCTGCTTTGACTGCCCTCAGGGTTTTCTCTTCCCCTCTCCTCTTTGACTCCTCGGTTTCTGGCTTATTCACTGTCTCAAATTCCAAAACTCCCTCCTGCAGCAGATCCTCTTCCTGCGGATCTTTCTATAATTGAGCTTGTTGTTCTCCTCTGGCCGTCTTCACTTCCGAGAACGGCCTCCTCCCTGCGCCCTTTCGTCCCCGCGGCCCTTGGACAGGGTTGTTTTTCTCTGGGGCAGGCCCAGACTGTCGCCTTATCTCAGCAGGGGATGGCTTCTTCCCCTTTCTTACTGTGCTCTTTGTGGAGCCCTAACTGCATTCTGAGTTGGTTTCCCACTTCCCTTTTCTCTCTTATCTCTGAAATCCATCACTCTGGACTCATGAGATTTGTAGCTTTGGGTTTTGCAGAAAGCTGGATTGTCTTAAAATAGGTGGTACTGGAACAGGCTGTGTGTGCTGTCCTTCATAGCACAGCTCAATCTCACATGGATTTGCAGACAGTGCAGGTCACAGCCCGCCCTCTAGACTGCAGCTCCACACAGACCAGCCCATTGTGAATGCCAACCCAGTGCGTGCCTTTGATTTGTCTTCCAAAACCGGCAGCATGAAGAGCAGATCCAGTTACTTGCAGATCTGGAGTTTTAAATATGCCCGAATGTAACTGAATTAGCTCTCTGACCTTGCTGCCTCCACTTCCTCTACCCTGCCCAGCCCCCAGTTACCATCCCCAAACTTCCCTCACTAGATCTGCCAAGAATTTCCCAAACATCAGTCTGAGGCAGGAGGCAGAATGGGCCCCCACCAGGATAAAGCCATTGGAGATTCATTCCCTATGGACCACAACTCCAAGACCAGGACAGCACGACAATTAAGGGAGAAGGCTGGGCCCCGTGGAAGTAATTCAAACTACCACAAGGGCGCAACTCAGTGACTCTCTCAGTCTGCCTGTGCGCCTACCTGCACGTTCTGTATACACTCTTTGTCCTCTTAATAAACACTTTACTTCACTACTTTCTTTATGGAAATTTTTTTCTGCAAAGCTGAAGGCCAGGACCCTTCTCACTGACCACTGGTCTAGTAGCTAGAATCTGTTCCTCCGCTGCGACCCTGTCTCAATCTCTTGCTGGGAACCCTGACCCTGCTCCAAGCTGATGCAGGCTGAGATCACCCAAGATCAAGTCCAGTGACCTTGCCCATTCCCCTGCGCTAGCCACCTTGTCCTCTCAGCTCTGTCCAATATGGTTCATTCTTTCCTTCAACAAATAGTCATTTGATATTTCTGTATACTTAAGGACTGTTGTAGGCACTCAGGAAAGGTGCCTTCATGATGTTTATATTTGATTAGACTGATATCAAACAGCATAAGCAATTATTATTTTGTAGACAAATGAGTAAGTAAATTATCCAGCATCAATATATTAAATGGCTTCCCTCATAGCTCAGTTGGTAAAGAATCCGCCTATAATGCAGGAGACCCCGGTTCGATTCCTGGGTGGGGAAGATCCACTGGAGAAGGGATAGGCTACCCACTCCAGTATTCTTGGGCTTCCCTTGTGGCTCAGATGGTAAAGAATCTACCTGCAATGCAGGAGACCTGGGTTCAATCCCTGGGTTGGGAAGATCCCCTGGAGAAGGGAAAGGCTACCCACTCCAGTAATATTTGCTTCCCTGGTGGCTCAGATGGTAAAGTGTCTGCCTGCAATGTGGGAGACCTGGGTTCGATCCCTGGATCGGGAAGATCTTCTGGAAAAGGAAATGCAAACCCACTCCAGTACCCTTGCCTGGAAAATCCCATGGATGGAGGAGCCTGGTATGCCATAGTCAATGAGGTCACCAAGAGTCAGACACGACTGGGCACCTTCACTTTACTTTTCCTAATATATTAAGCGGTCCTAGGGAAAACAGGAAAGAGAGCAGGCAGACCACACTGAGAATGTGACAATTGAGCAGAGACCTGAAGGAAGTGACTGCCAATTGTGTGGACCTCCGGGGTGGGGGTGCTCCAGGCAGAGAGGCTGACCAGGGCTAAGACCCTATGGTGGGGCCTACCTGCCTGCTCGAGGAATGGCAAGGAAGCCAGTGCACAGGAGAGGGGAGAGTTGAGGGGAGAGTCATAGAAGACAAGCCCCAGAGCTGTTAGACCGCAGGCCATCTTGGCTGCTCACATTCCCCCCTGGCCTCCACAGCACCAAGCTTTGCACTGGTTCTGTCTTTAGTTTCTTCCTTTGCTTCCTCCACCGGAAGCTTATCCTCAGCTGATCTCCTCGGAGCTGGATTCTCCACATGCTATTTGATCTTCCTCTTCTTCTCCCTCACTTTCTCTCCCATTTCAATCATATCTGCTTCCTTGGCTTCTGCAATATGCTAATTACTAAAATTTCCTCCAGGTTTATACTTGCTTCCCACGTGCTGTTTCTAACTTGGTGCTTTACCCACATCTCACACTTCATGTGTAATACATCAGCTTTCTCTCAAGCTAGTCATTTCTGGGGGCTTTCCCATTTCCATTAATGAAAATTCTATTTCCTTGGCCATTTGTATTTCAAAATTTCTTAATTACCATCCTCTTCCTCATCAAATCAGTGTTAACATGCTGTTAAATCAGTCTCCAAAAGAGAAAACTTCACATGAAGGTCTAAGAGAAACGTAGTTTTAAACTAGGGTTTACCAAGTCACTTTTAGACCTTTATATTAATAATACTGTCAAACGTGCCTTCAGTTCAGTTCAGTCACTCAGTTGTGTCCAACTCTTTGCGACCCCATGAACCGCAGCATGCCAGGCCTCCCTGTCCATCACGAACTCCCGGAGTTCACCCAAACCCATGTCCATCGAGTCGGTGATGCCATCCAGCCATCTCATCCTCTGTCATCCCCTTCTCCTCCTGCCTCCAATCTTTCCCAGGAACAGGGTCTTTTCAAGTGTGCCTACTACAACTCAATACCATCACTATTTTTGTAGAGTCTAATGAATCAGGAATTGATTTTGTTTTATACTAGAATCATTCAAAAGTTAATAATAAAGGGCGATTCCAAGGTGTCAGCTAGACAAAGTAGCCATGGTTTTGTGAAAAACTGGCAGAATTGTAGGATCTAGGTTGCAAGCTCTGCTTCTGGTGCCGGAACACTCAGACCCTGCCCTCTCCTGGGCCTTCCCTTACATTTCTTTATCATTTTTGGCTGCTTTGCAGTTCCTGCTTGGCACTACCATTCAGTTGTTTAACACAGATCCACTCAGAAAAGAATTTAAGGAATGAGTAAAATTCCTGGAAGTAACCTGTCTATCCTCCAACCTGTTGAAAGATTGCACAACTACAAGCCTGCCTAACTCATTACTAGTTTCCACTGACACCATTCAGATTTTATGAGAACCCCATTGTTCACCCCAAGCCTGCCTTGAGTTTATAGGGTACAAGCTGCCTTATTTACTTTTCTCAAGGCATTGCTATTTTCTGTGGCACTTTTTTTGCAATAAGAAGATGAAGGGTTACCCTCTGCCCTGCCTGTCTCTCCCTCCCTCTCCTTCCTTCCTTCCCTCCCTTCCGTCTCTCCCTCCTGAGAAGCCACTACCCAGCCTGCCTTTGGATAGTTGGAGAGAGAGCCAGTAGAAGCATGGCTGCTCTCTCTTGACCAGTGAGTGTCATTTCTCGCTCTTAGGGGTACAGAACTTCTTGGAGCACAAAATGTGTTCTCCATTCCTGTTTGCACAACCTCCCACTCTTCTTCTTTTAAGGAGGAAGGGACTTCTCCAGGAAGGGGCTATGCTTCTTGCATGGGGTACAAACTCTGACTCTGTTGACAAAGATCCAAAACCACCATTAGAACAAGGTGGTGTTAGTGGTAGGGTCTTCAATTGGGTGCTGGTGAGGAAGCACAGGGGAGAGTGGTCCCGGCCCCACTGGACCAGCCGAAGGGCCCCATTGCAGAGACTGGCCACTCAGCAGACGCACCTGAGGGGTTTCTACAGGTCTTAACATCAGGATTTAGGAGTCTGATGACAGTTCTGAGACCCAGTGGAGAAAGGAAGGGGGTGAGGAAGAGAAGAGAAAGGCTTTAGGAAGAAATAGGCTGGAGGGTTAGCTCTCCTTGGGGCTGCAGCCGCCACACACAGACTTTCTCAGCTCACATGCCAGTTGATCCTCAGTCTAACAGTGAGACCAGGAACTGATGGCATCACTGAAGTTTCTAGCACATTCATGAAACACTTAGGCCCACAGTACTCTTTGCATGTCTGTGTGAAGAGTCCAGTGTGTTTGGACTGGGGTCTATAGGTTGGGAACTCCTAATGAGGCTTTGTTAGGGCCTCTGATCCTGAAGTCTGGTGCCACCACTGGCTGCATCTGCTGTGTGTGTGTGCTAAGTTGCTTCAGTTGTGTCTGACTCTTTGCGACCCAGTGGGTTCCTCTGTCCTTGGGATTCTCCAGGCAAGAATACTGGAGTGGGTTGCCATTGTAGTCACTCTCTAATTGCTCCTCCCACACCCATGTCTGAGGACTAAGAAGCTGCTGTAGAGCTTCTGTGAATTCCTGGCTCGAGGAATTCTCTTGAAGCCTCATGGTCTAAACTCTGACTCCATCTCTCCCGGGTTCCACTCAGCTTCTACTCCAGCAGGTGTCACAGTGTGACAGCCCCTTCCTGTGCTGTCCCTTTTGGAAATAATAATTGGGTTCTGAACATGTACTGCTGGTCTGCAATCCCTATAGAAAACTGACTTGCACACTTTTCTTTGGACTCCATTCTCTGTTCTCATGACACCAAGGACCATTGCCCAAGACACCAATGACCAGGCAAGGAAAGTAGACACATTGTATGTTCCCTAAACACAATGGAATCTGCTAATTGGCTGAGTGGCAGAAAAATGTCCAAGGGGGAGAGAAGCTTATACAAAATAGAAATTCATCTACATTCAAGGGGTATGCATTCCATAGTGGACAAAACCTTGAGAACGTACAGCTTAGACATCCTTCATGGGCCTAACATGTAGTGATACTGATTGAAATTCAGAAAGTTCTGAGGGAGAGGGATAGGGTGGGATGATTTGGGAGAATGGCATTGAAACATGTATAATATCATATATGAAACGAGTCGCCAGTCCAGGTTCGATGCACGGTACTGGATGCTTGAGCCTGGTGCACTGGGAAAAGCCAGAGGGATGGTACAGGGAGGGAGTAGGGAGGAGGGTTCAGGATGGGGAACACATGTATACCTGTGGCAGATTCATGTTGATATATGGCAAAACCAATACAATATTGTAAAGTTAAAAAATAAAATAAAATTTTAAAAAATTAAAAAAAAAAGAAATTCAGAAAGGCACATTGATCAATCTGATTAGCCAGTACCAACAAATTTGATGAAAAAGACTACTAATATCCAGTCAGAAACAAATGTATGCTTTATTGTAGATTTTATTAAATTATCTGGTCAGTTTGGTCAACACATTTAAACTGACTAAGTATATGGGCGTATTCTGGAAAGATCAATTTGGTTCTTCAGTTATCATCTCAGCCAAAGAGTATCCTAAGTTGTTTAGCTTGTGTCATTCATCACTGACCAGTTAGCCATTTAATTGCTCTTGTCTTATGAAGAAGGAGAATGATGGGAAGAGTACAAAGGGAGAAGTTTCTGGAAATGGTGTAAAACTTTGACGTAACTTCCCAAACCATCTCTTGTTCTCAGTGACCTGGTCTACAGAGTCAAGTGCATGCATATGTTTAGGAGGCCAGCAGTGCCAAATCCCCTCAGCCTTGGAGATGGACATGTGGGTGATCCAATTCCTGCCGAGCTGAATCTGAGCTCACTGGCCAGCTGGTTGCAATAAAACCTTCCTTTCACATAAAAGAGAAACATTTCAAAACAGCCCTCCTCTGTATAATACTATTCCAGGCAAAGGTAAGAAAGCAAATCTGAATCACTCATTTGAATCCAAAGTACTATTTTTAGTTGACTGTGTCAGCTGTTATTTGACACTCTGTCCTGAAGTCTGGGTCTCTTGGCTAGAGTTCGCATCATTTGCTGATCATTAATGGAGTGCGTGAGACATGACTTATTAATGAGTTTTGGTCTGAGGCTGTGAATTGGAGGCATCATGGTCTTGCCCCTTCTCTGCTGAATGATCAAAGTTCAGCTTCTTAGACTGTGACCAAGCCCCACAGCTCCCACCCACATCTTTCTCATCTCCACCCTTCCCCAAATAGGGTGTTATCAAAGAGCTTTCTTGTTTGATGCTTCTATGTGATTGTAACTTGGAAAAGGGAGCATTTTGAAATCCAAAAGGGAACATTTTAAAAAGAGCTTTGGTTAAAAAATATAAAGCTGGATTTCCCCTAGTGATGTATCACCCAGGCTTTCACAGCCTAAGCTTCTTATATATTCCCAGAAATTTGGCAAAATCTCCCGAGAGAGAGCCTCTGGAAAGCTCTCCTCCTTTGTTTAACCTCTCATTTATCCTCAGGCTATTCTGCAAGATCCTAGAACCTGGGGACCAGGGGAGGACCAGAAAGGTGGCAAGCATCCTGAGTTCTCCCAGAGGGGGCCAGGATTTAGGGCCCCCTGGGGTGCAAGGCAGGAGGAGGTGGGTCTTTCAGCCTCTCTCCCTGAGGGTATTTTACTGTCCTGAGCTGACTGCCCCTTATGTGTCCACCATGCCTGTTTGTTTATTTGGCGGATTAGCTTTCCTCTTGTTGGCTCTCATGTTTCTAGATCCCAGAATAATGAGCCTGCTAACTGCCAGGAAGTGTTTTTCACCCCAGGCTGACCAGTTAGGGCAGTAACCACAATCTAAGAACCAGAAAGATCCAACTGTACGTCTGAAGCAATTTATCTTAATAAATTTTCACAAAATGTAGTTAGGAAATGTGGAGGCCAGTTCTCCATTCCTTAGTCAATTCAAAATATGGACAAAAACAATCAAATCCAGCTTTTACCCAAATGTATCAGGATGATTACTTAAGACTTTCCATTTTATCATGTTATTCAGATGTGTTTCATCAAATGCAAATGCTTTTGATCTCTCAGTACCTCATTATCATCAAACATTTGAGAGATCAAGAAAGCGATTTGGCAATATATGTCAAAAGCCATATAAACATGCATATCTTTGTGTAAGTGATTCCATTTCTTGAAAATTTTTAAAAATTGGTCCTCAGGGAATAAGCAACTACTGTGCATAAAAATTTAGACAACTGAAAATTCATCTCGAAACAGACAAAAAGTCCAACAAAGATTTAGAATAAGTAATGGCCAATCTGGGCTTCCCTGATAGCTTAGCTGGTAAAGAATACACCTGTAATGTGGGAGACCTGGGTTCGACCCTGGGTTGGGAAGATCCCCTGGAGGAGGGCATGGCAACCCACTCCAGGATTCTTGCCTGGAGAATCCCCATGGACAGAGAAGCCTGGTAGGCTACAGTCCATGGGGTTGCAAACAGTCAGACACGACTGAGTGACTAAGCACAGCACAACACAGCACATGGATAATCCATGTTATAGAATATTATGCAGTCACTTAAAAGTTATATCTTTGAAGAATATAATGGCATGGGAAATATGTCGTATTAGAAAAGAAAGAGTATAGAGAGAGATACACAAAAGCAGAAGATTGGGACAAGAGGTGAAATGAGATTGAGAAACTGAGGGAAAACTGAATGTGAACTCAATACTTTCTTTGTGTGGGACGGGAGGGCAGGGCTGAGCTGAGGGCCACCACGTGGGATGTTGGGATGAGCAGGTACAGACTCTTCTGAGGACCTGTATGCAAGCTTAGCTGATTGGGGTTGGAAGTCATCCTAGAGAATTTCCAAGGCATTAGAAGCAGGTTTGCAACATTACGAGCAAATGGAACCCACACACCCTCTGCTCAGACCAGGAAAACATCTCTCTTTACCAGCTTCGTTCCAGGACATTCTTAACATCCTAGGGCACCCTCCTCTTTAATCAAAAAACAGTGCTAAGAGTCCCTAGTCAGTCCTAATGCTTTCTTACACCTACAGCACTCTGCCTCTTCTTCCCTGCCCAGGCACACTTCTTAACTGAAGAGAATCAACATGTCAGCTTCCTTGTGGTCCATTCCCCCCTCAGCCCATAGAACATCACTGCCACCCACTGCACCACTGCCACACACTGCACCACTGCCACGCACTGCACCACTGCCACCCACTGCATCACTGCCACCCACTGCATCACTGACATCCCACCACTGCCACGCACTGCACCGCTGCCACCACTGCATCACTGACATCCCACCACTGCCATCCACTGCACCACTGCCACCCACTGCATCACTGACATCCCACCACTGCTACCCACTGCACCACTGCCACCCACTGCATCACTGACATCCCACCACTGCCATCCACTGCACCACTGACACCCACTGCACCACTGACACCCCACCACTGACACCCACTGCACCACATAGGGCTTCCCTTGTGGCTCAGCTGGTAAAGAATCCACCTTCAATATGGGAGACCTGGGTTCGATCCCTGGGTTGGGAAGATCCGCTGGAGAAGGGAAAGGCTACCCACTCCAGTATTCTGGCCTGGAGAATTCCATGGGCTGTATAGACCATGGGGTCACAAACAGTCGACACTACTGAGTGACTTTCACTTGTAAAACACTGAGACCACAGTGGCAGAGGTCACCACGTGACTTCCTTATTGCTGAATCCAATAGACCCCTTTATGTTCTCATCTACTTGGACTTGTCACAGCACTTAACCATCCCTTGTTGAAATTTGCTCTAAACTCCCCAAAGCCACCATACTCAACTGATTCTCCTCCCACTCTTACCATTCTATCTTTGACTCTTTCACTGGCACCTCCCATGAGCCCTGGCCATTCCCACTGACCTGCTAAAAAAATCTCCCCTTATCTTTCAAGACTTGGCTCCAAGTTCCATATCGCTGTGATGTCTTTATTCACTCAGTCATGTTATCTACCTTCCTCCCCACAGGTGGATTTCCCTGGTGGCTCAGACGGTAAAGCGTCTGCCTGCAATGCAGGAGACCTGGGTTCGATTCCTGAGTCAGGAAGATCCCCTGGAGAAGGAAATGACAATCCACTCCAGCACTCTTGCCTGGAAAATCCCATGGACAGAAGAGCCTGATAGGCTACAGTCCACGGGGTCGCAAAGAATCGGACATGACTGAGCTACTAGCTAATAAAACTCGTGTCAGGACACTTCATTCACAAAGGTCCTGTGGCCTTGTGCATTCATGAGGTCATAGATCTTTACAAAGTTTGCATATATGATCTATTTTAACTGCAGTGACTTAAGACCACTGTTTTCTGTCCCACTCTGACCGACCCCATCCCACTTTACATATGTTTCCTCATGTTAGGTAGTTTGGAAAGGCTGGGGGTATTTGAGGGATCCAGCTTAGAGAGAGTTGATATAGAGAGACATTTATTTGGATTTAATCAGGTGTATTTATGTGATTCATAAACACTTCCATGTATAGTTAAGTGACACTGGCTGTCCCAGTGTAGGAATGGCTTCCAGGAGCACGCCTCCTACCCACGGGGCTGACTCCCCCTGTACCGTGACACTCGGGAGCGAGGAGACGGGCGCTGCGCCTTTACAGGAACAGCTTGCCGCGCAAGGCACGAACCGTGAGGGCAGTGAGGTGAAGCAAGGCTTGCAATGTGCAAAGTGTCTTTCAATACATAAAATTGTTAAGTAAGTGATTCAGCCTTTAATCGTATCTAGTCAAAATGATCAATAATAAAAAAAAAATTCACTTGGAACTATGTGACCAGGAAGACTGAATTACATTTCTGTCTTTCTATGAAAAATAATCGTAAAACATCATATGTGTGCTTGTGGCTGATTGGCGTTGTTGTATGGGCAGAAGACAACACAGTATTGAGGAGCAATTATCCTCCAATTAAAAATAAATTTTTAAAAATCATTGTCATATGAAGAGGTGATCAAAGAATTTATAGTCAAAAAATACAGGGAAAAAAGTAATAGAAGTTTGTTATGCAGTTAGTTAATAAAAATACTATATATTTTTTCCTACCTAGATTTTATATTTGTGTTATTTGTCTGACTTTTATTTTGTTGGAATTTTTTTCTCACCCTAAACAAATAACACTTCCCTTTTATACTTAAATTTATATTTGTAAGTTGTTTTTTTTTTTTTTTTTTCTTCTTAGAGAGAACCCTGCAAATCACAGAAACTTCAGGCTTTATAAGCCTGGCTGGCCCCTGGCCTCCCCTGCAGACCTATGTCACAGCCCTAGGTCTTCCTCTGGTATCTCCATTGTTTACACCAGATACAGATACTTACTACAGGCTTAATCAATGTTTGTTGAAAAACATCCAACAGTTTCAGGATGCTACACTCAGAGTTTACTGTATCTTGATACAATCAGAGGGTGAGAAATAGGGTGTCAGAGCATCATAGAAAACCAACCCCAGTTTAGATGGGCCACTTTCAACTCTTATGCTTCTCTGCTCACAGTGCTTCTAAATGCTACATCTCATTTCATCTTTACAATGTCCCCACTCCTGACAAATGGGGGACAGAGTAAAAGGAGAAGGTGCAGGAAGTCCTATAATTAACTCCAGGTGACTCAGAGCATACATGCAGCAAAAGAAGAAATTAAAGAAGAATAATGAAAAGTATCTGCCTAGGACACCTTGAAACACTGAGTCCCCCAAATTCCCCGCAGAGACTAGCCAATACATATTGTCAGGGCTCAAAACTCCTCTTCAGACATCAATCCTTGTACTTTGTTACTCTCCCTGGAGGAGGGCACGGCAATCCACTCCAGTACTCTTGCCTGGAGAACCCCATGAACAGAGGAGCCTGGTGGGCTACAGTCCATGGGATCCCAGAGAGTCAGACACAACTGAAGCGGCTTAAAACACGCACAGACTTTGTTACTCTGCTCTGTCTGGGAGGCCTTGCTGTCTCAGGCAATGAATTCTACCCAAGGCCTAAATTGTAGGTATTCAGCCAGTGGCTAAGTCTGCAGGTCACACACCCAAGTCTGGCTTTTTCCATTTTCAGAATGCTTCTTGCCCCTGTTCTGGAGATAATTCTCTTTTTCTGTGGGACATCAGATACACTCTCCTTAGTTTGAATCTAATGTTAATCTCTTTCTGTATCATTGGTACCAATTTCCTCCATCTACTAGGTTTTATGTTTGAAACTCTATGACCTAACTTCCCCCTTGCCCTCCACCTCAGTTCAAATTCTTTCTTTCTTTGACGACTAGTCTTATCCCTTCTAGATTTTCATAACCATAGAGATACAGTTCTTTTCTGTTATCCTTTGTAGGTGTTCATCTGGCATCTTCATCACTGAGCCCTTAACCTCAGCATCCCCTTTCTCTACGGACACTGAAATAAAATTTCCTGGAAATAATTCACATTTGTGTGATGAATAGCTCCTGTGGTTTAATCCAGTTTATCCGCCCCCTCCCCCCACCCCCCCCCGCCACCCGCATCCTGTAATCCTATCAATCAATTTTTTAATAGATATAGAACTGCATTCCTAACCCCATATCCACAGGTCACCCATCCACTCTATAGCTCCTGGCTGAAAGGAAGAGACAGAGAGAGAGCGAGAGGACACTAACCCAGGATTCATAAATAAAAGGGATGATCTGGATAATCCACTTTAGGAAGTGAATAAAAGTAAACACAAGACAGTCAGGAAAAACCAAAGAAAGAGAAGGACATGGAGAGGCTAGCCATGAAGAAGCTAGAACTCTCAATCCACATTCTAGATAAAATATAAAAGAAGATTTGGAAAACAAAGCTAACACTGTCTTCTAGAGAAAACTGAAAAATAACTCTAAAGCCTTGAAGCATAGGACAGATATTTGAAATAAGAAACAAAATTTTAAAAATGTAGAGTTTTATGTCCCAGTGGCAGAGAAACAGCCTTCTCTGCTCAAGAAGAATGACCAGCTAAACTGAAGATGCAATTTCTGGGCCTTATGGGACAACAATGAACCCAGAGGAAAAGAAAACATAACCACCAAGACAGCAGGTGTTGTGGGCAGATTATATTCTTAACTTGAGGAAGAAAGTATAATGAACTGCATAGTTCATCTTTATGTGCTGCATTTTGAAATCTGATATTTAAAAGAGTAACAGCAGATTAAAATAGAAGTATATTAGCACAAGAAATGTATAAGGTTAAAAAGGGACGCAATAGATTCCTTTATATGAGAATTCTTTGGAAGTAAATTCAAAGCATTTTCAAGTTTGAAGATAGAGGGACAATATATTTCAAAGGTAGTACGAATATTTGCTTCCTGTTTTTGAACAAATTTGGTATGACTCCAAGAACCAGTTGCTCATAATTATAGGTTTTTCAGAAGTATTAATTAAAAGCCAATTAACAATCATCTCAACCTAGATTTATTTCCAGTTTTGTTGACAAATTGACCGTGGGTGTTCCTTGAAAGGGAAATATAACAAAATTGTGTTCTGCCTGACATTCTTCCACCATCACACAAGGAAGTTTGTGATTTAGAAAAAAACATTTTTTTCTAATAATGTTGGCATAAATTTGTGCTCAAAGAATAGAAGCTCCCAGGGGAGAGTCAAACATGAGAAAAGGGTAGGTAGGAAATAAAAATCTGCATTACCTGATCTTGGCCAAATCTAGGGGAATGACGTTTTGCAAATACTGAGAGTGCTTCCCTGCACTTACACTTTAGAGAAATTTTCCTGCTCAACATCCAGAAAACATGTACATTTTTGACAAATGAAAAGTTCCTTTTAGTAAAAGGAGAGTCTCTAGGATTTTACCCTCTCAAGTCATGTAAATCTTGGAGTAGACAAAGGCCGGTGACAATATCCACATTGTTCTCTGTTCTCCTTTCTGCCTCCCACTAGGACCATGGTACTTCCAGGGACCAGGTGCCATGTACCAACCAAACACAGTGACTAGCACTGCTTCGTGTCATGAGGAAACCCTCCGCAGTCATCTCAGCAACAGAGAAACAGCAAGCAGAGTGAAATTAAAAGGTACTTTTATTTCTGTTATATCCTAGATCATGCTGGGTCGCCAAAGAGGATTTCCCACATCCATTGTACAGCTTTGCGTGGCAGATGAATATGCACATACCAGAGAGTCACATTAAACTTTTCTGATTATTACAAAGAAATGCACCCTTTTCTTTCCTACTCCCATGTCCACCCCACCATGTACTCCCCACTTGGCATCATTCTCTGGCAGAGGAACATAGATTGTGTGATCTCTGAAGTCTTTTCTCACGAGGAGATTCAACATTTCCAAAAGAGTTGTGTTTCCTGGGGATGCACTGAATGGCATCACTGTTTTCTCAGGAAGCTGTTTACATGTTCGCTTTGTATTTAACCAGTCACGCCCCCAAATAATTCAAGCAAAGAGGTACTGTAAAGCATTCACATCTGAAGTGTCTTGGACAATTTTCTGGCAAGAATTGAAGTGTTCCAAGTTAGGGTCTGTTTTTCACAGAAGAAGAGTAGGCATCCTTTGGCTGACAAGTCTTTCAGCAAGCTCACCTCCCACTTCTCTAGCTGCAGGATAAGGGTACTATGGCCCAGAGAAAAATTCCAGCTGAGTACAGTGACCAGGGCCACCTTGACATATGAGGGTTAGTTAGCACAGATGCCTGGGGGAATTTGTGCATGTTAGGATTGTTTCGGGGTTTCTCCAGTTGCTCAGTGGTAAAGAATCAGCCTGCAATGCAGGAGTCAAAGGAGACACAGGTTCAATCCCTGGGTCAGGAAGATCCCCTGGAGGAGGGCATGGCAACCCACTCTAGTATTCTTGCCTGGAGAATCCCACAGACAGAGGAGCCTGGCAGGCTGTAGTCCACAGGGTTGCAAAGAGTCATACACGACTGAAGTGACTTAACACACACCCAGGCACATACAGGATCGTTTCATTGAAGAAATAGAGTCAGATTTCTTGAATCAAAGGGAGATGTCTAATATTCTAAGGAGTTGAATTATTTCTGAGAGTCTTAGAAAATCGATATGATAACAATTCAGTGTTTCAGTAAAACTTCATTTATATGGGCAAGAGCCAAGACTGAGATCGCTGTGGCATTTACAAACATTGCCATAAGTATTTCCTCTCTGTAAATGTGGGCTTTATGACTGCTTGACTAATAGAATTCAGAAGTAAAGGCACTATGCTGGTTTCCATACACTGGCCTTAAAGACACTGGTTTTCACTTTCTCTCTCTCAGGATGCTTATATTTGAGAACCACCTACCATGCTATCAGGAAGCCCAAGCAACACATGAATCCTGTCAAGCTCACCCCAGCTGACCTCTAATTGAGCAAATGAGTTATCCCTGCTGAGCCCTGACAAATTTAAGATTCATGATCAAAATAAATTATTGTTGTTTTAAGTGAGTGAATTTTAGAGTGGATTATTAAGCAGCAGTGTACAACTAATACCATCAACTTGCCACAGGCGTAAAACAAATTTCTCCTTAATTAAATGTCAATTTTGAAATCTAAGAAAGCAGATTTGAGATGTGGTATTTTGCAGCAGACATGAATTTGATATCAGTGTTTTGTAGCAAGCTGTGTTAAATCAATATTCTGCATATTTAAGATTGAAAGCAGTAACATTGATAACAAAAATAGAGCACTGTTGGCCATTCAATTGATAATGCTATTCCTAACATAGGAGTCTTATTGCTGTTACCTTTGACATTTTTGCTGTCAGCTTTGTATCACTCTGTGATGAACAATTTTGGTGTTTTGATATCCCTAGAACATTAGATTACATGGAGAGGATTATGATTATGTAAACATAAAGATGTTCAGCCTGAAACAGAAATACACCAACACAAAACCTTATGGAATTTAAAGTAGATGAAACTCTAGAGGACCAAATGAATTTACTAAAACACATCTCAATTACTTACAGTAAAGATACATTCACTTATTTATCATTCACTTGACAAAAACATGATGAGCCTTAACCATGCATTACACCAGGCATCTGCTAGTGGCTATACATAAAGATGAATAAGAAGGCATAGTGAAGAACAACCAACACCCATGGTTCTCTTCTGAAAACCTTGTTCCTTTTTCAACTCATTTGGGTTCAGTCACTTCCCATTCTTGTCTATAAAGCATTTTTACCTGCACACCTGGGGAAACCGGCACTTATGGATCACAAAACCAAACTAAATTCTGTCAATGTGATTAAAGATGTTACGCTCTTGGCTTTGAGTCATCCAAATGAATCAACAGTATGGGTAGTTGTGGGTGGTCACTCTGGCCACCGGATTGATTTGGGGTGAGCAGCGCCCCAATCGGAGCAAGGCTAATGAGGTGGGTTCTCTGGTGAAGGAAAGGAGGCCCTTTCTTGATCCCAGACATGAATGGGAGAACATATATTACAGTTTGTTGGGGTATTAATCACAATGTTGGGGGAACGAGCCACAGAAATCTGCATTTTTGGCTAGCTTACCCAGAAAGTTTACAAATCACAATACCAGACAGAGAGCAAGAACCTATACTCACATCAGGCACAGTCCAGATTCTGGAGAAGATACAGGTGTTTTAGCCAGGAATCAGGATAATTTTCAGTAAAGAAAGAAGATGGCCACAGAAAGTGCATGGTTTTAAGCCAGTGAACCCAAGTGGGCCCACAGAGGAAAACTACTTCTCTCTTGCAGGCACTGACTCGGGGGAGCGGGGAGGGGCTGCAGAGTCAAATGGAGACCACCCTGGGCACAGCAGGACCTACCTGGTGTGAACTTGTTAAACAGTAACTGGAAAAGGAGGAACGAAGGGTGGGTGAGACATGGTCCCCATCCTCCGCAGTCAAACGACTTCCAGTCTTGGGAGAGAAGCAGCCAGTGTCTGACCAGTCCTGCGGGGGTACCAGGAAGACACTGCCTGCCCTGCTGTGGGGCTCATGAATGGCTCTGGGAACCTGAGTCTGGAGAACCAGGGGACTCTTCTTCCTGGGTTGTTTGTGCTGTTTGTTTTATTTTGCTTTCATACTTTACCACATCCCCGAAAGGAATTAAAGCAATTTTCAATTGGGATGTTCCCAGCTGAGAAGTGCTTTGAGGGCAGGAAAAAAAGCAGGAAGTTAAGGAACAAAACAATGATAAATGAACACAAGCAGAGCACAGAGGGGAAAGGAGTGGAGTACAGTGACTAGACCGACTGGTTACAGTGGAGCCAATAGAAGATGACTCCACCAGGTGAACCGTGATGACCTGGGCCAAGTCAGGCTCAGCGGACTTGGAAAAGTGCACTTGGGAACTATGTTGCAAAATCTGCAACCACTGAACACAAATGGAATATGGTGGGTTAAAGAAAAAAAGAACAGTGAAGTTTCTAGTTTGGCTCAGGTCAAATGGAAACATTATTAGCCAGGCTGAGACATATGGGATGAGTGAAGCAGAGAGACATCTGTGCAGCGATGAAGAGGTCAGTTCAGACCCAGCTGTTTGGAATTTTTAAAATATAGATTATGAACAAAATAGGTGAAAGGGATCAAATGTACAAAACTTCCAGTTACAAAGTAAGTAAGTCATGGGAATGTAATCTACAGCATGGTGACTAAGTTAATCATACTGACTAAGTTAATCGTACTGCTTTGTGTATTTGAAGGTCACTGAGTGTCTTAAAAGTTCCCATCAAAGGCAAAAAATGTGTAAATATGTCTGGTGATAGATATTAACTAGACTTATTGTGACGACCATTTTACTATGTATACAAATATTGAATCATTATGTTGTACATTTAAAACTAATATAAAGTTACATGTTAATTCTATTTGGTAAATTTTTTAATTCAGGGGAAAAAATTCCATATAAAAGTGTTTTGAATATGTTCAGTTCAGTTTAGTCGCTCAATTGTGTCCGACTCTTTGCGACCCCATGAATCACAGCACGCCAGGCCTCCCTGTCCATCACTATCTCCCAGAGTTCACTCAAACTCATTTCCATTGAGTCGGTGATGCCATCCAACCATCTCATCCTCTGTCGTCCCCGTCTCCTTCTGCCCTCAGTCTTTCCCAGCATCAGGGTCTTTTCCAATGAGTCAACTCTTCGCATGAGGTGGTCAAAGTATTGGAGTTTTAGCTTCAGCATCAGTCCTTCCAATGAACACCCAGGACTGATCTCCTTCAGAATGGACTGGTTGGATCTCCTTGCAGTCCAAGGGACTCTCAAGAGTCTTCTCCAACACCACAGTCCAAAAGCATCAATTCTTCAGTGCTCAGCTTTGAATATATTAGGGTAGGTCAAATTATTAAATAAAGAGTTTTTATATCAAAAAGTCAGGAAAAAAGTTGCTTCTAAAGAAATAACAACAACAAATAGGTGATCTACAAAAATCTACCACAATTACCTCACTCAAGGAGAATAATTTTGATAAAATCATATTAGAAATATTTGATATAGCGGGTGCTACTTTAGTTCCAAGTACAAATGAAAGGGAAGAGATGATCCTACTATCATAAACAGTGTTAGTGATTTATTTGTAATAAATACTACATATGTGTAAATCGAGTAAAGCATAGTGCTGAATAAGAGAATTATGAGATAATTCTGAAGATAAACAAGTGATAAAAATAGAGAAGATCAATGACAGATAGATAGACAGACAGACAGATAATGTAGACAAAATAGTTGTCTACTATTTTGAAGAGCTACTAATCAGAGCTGGGAGCTTAAGCTCTAACCTCAAGGAAGGAACAGAACAAAATGAACAGAGATTGAAGTACAAGAGTTTCAAAAATAAGATGAAATCAGGATAGGGTCTCAATTTGCAACACCCTTAAGAGCTAAGGACTGATTACACAGATCCAGCCACTTGATGTTTCAAGTTTTGTTGTGTTTTTGACTTTTTTTTGTTGTGTTTGCTTTTGCCTAACAGAAAATACTCTGGAAAAGGATAGGGTACGAATAGGCTACAGGTCAGCAGTAGCAGCAGTGCATTCTCCTTTCAAAATTAGGAGTGGAGGGGGACAAGCAGATGGGAAATAATGACCATCACAGCTGCTTGCTGGAGCCCACAAGTCAGCCGAGTGGCCAAGAACTGACCCAACCTGCGAGACACCTGGTGAAAGGACTGTTAATCCAGACCTCTGCAGATCACACAGGCTAAGCTCCCAAAAGGTATGAAAACAGACGGTGAGCCTGCCTTGGCTCTACTACTGAGCACATAAACTGCTCTAGAGAAAAACAGCACCATTTTGTACAAGAAACTTGGCAAACCCAGAGCGTCGACAATGTGCTGAGAGTCAGTTGATGTTTGACCTCCGCAAGACTCAGCCCCTGAGTTTCCAGCCCCTCTTGACCTAGCTAAAACTTGACCATGAGCACATCTCACTAAGGCCTCTGATAATGAAAACCTTTTCTTCGCTATGTCCCCCAGCTGTCACTTGAACTTACTGGTAAAATTTCAGTGGACAATAGTGAGACTGTCAAATCAAACAGTAACTCTTTCAGTGATTCCAGCGAAGTCTCTGAATTTACTTGGATGTCAGGAGTCCAGTGTTGGTGGACAGGACACAGAGGAGGGACGGCAATGACTGGGGCAAGACGTGTCATCAGAAGGAGGCTCTCCTTTCTAGGGAGAAAGGGACACCTATGGGCGAGTGCCTCCCTGCTAAAGACATAAAGTCACGGTTTATATCTGTAAGATTCAATTACTTCACTAGCTTTATTGATCATACATCCAAGAGTTTGAAGCCTAGAGCAGGGTCCTAAAGCCATAAGAAAAGAGAAATGCATAAATGTTGAAAATAGCAGAATAATGGGAAATTATGAGGATGAGAAACATTCTAAGGAAAGAGGACACAACCCAGATTTTGGTGATCACAGAGCACTGACTTCAGATAACAGCATTAACCCTGGGAGAGCAGCCAAGTTGGCGAGAGCTGGGCCATGCCCTGGTCAAGTGGGCTAGATTATTTCTCTCACCATCTCTGTCAATCCCAAACTTTTAGTGAGACAGGCAGCAGAGATATTGAAAATACCTAATGGACATCAAGGTCTGAGCAACAAGAACAGATGTGGGCTGGAGTGCTGGCAGAGGTACTGGAGACCTTCTGCCCAGCTGAATCCCGGGGAGATCACAGAATTGGGCCCAGGCATCCAGGGTATCAGAGCAGCTTCTTAACAACCAAGACAGAACTCCTTCAACAGACTTCAAATTTGTGTGCACTCACAGCAAGGACCTGCAATAACTGCCCTTTTTGGAACCCTGATCTTGTTCTCCTCCAAATAAAGACTGGGTATCCTTACACAGTACCCTATTTATCTAGTTTTATATCACCCCAGGTTTGGTTATCTGTTTACTTATCTATCTCCGCACTATTGTAAAATGCTGAAAAAGCAGTCCTGTTTTTCTCTGTGTTTTTGGTACCTAGTATAATAGTTAATGGACTTCCTTGGTGGCTCAGTGGTAAAGAATCCACCTGCAATGTAGGAGATGTGAGTTTGATCCCTGGATCAGGAAGATCCCCTGGAGGACGGCATGGCAACCTACTCCAGTATTCTTGCCTGGAGAATCCCATGGACAGAGGAGACTGGCAGGCTATGGTTCATGCATCAAAGAGAGTTAGACATGACTCAAACGACTTGGCATTCTGCATCCTCATAATACTTTGCCTCTATTTCAGATGGGAGTGTTGGAATCCTGGAAGAAGTAGAATCTGAGAGGAATTTGTGTGGGCTAAAATTCAGGCTTGCAGAGTGGGGAGAACTGGATTTGCAAGCTGAGGAAATGCAATAATAGAAGGCAGGAAGTGAGAAGGAAATGCTATTGCAGAAAGAGGAAGTACTGAAGCCTGGCTGCATGAACGAAGGCAGGAGTAGGGAGCAAGTCTGAAATCGTATTCTGAGACCAGACTGTCAGGTGACATCAATGATCAGCTCAAGGAAGTTGAAATGTACCTTGTAGACTGGAGAGAGAAGTGGAAAATTGTAGAGCACAGGCAAATCTTGACTGCAAGTATGTGACGTATTACATGGGAAAAAGTCCTGTTATAGGGTGGTTCAATACTCAAGGCAGGAGGCAGGGTCAGAACTTGACCTTGGCAGTGAAGAACAGTGGGAATGGAGAGGACAACTTATATAGGGGAGGCATTATGGAGTATGATTACCAGCCCTTGATAAATGATCAGAAGTCCAAATAATGGGGGACCACGATCAAAGATGATGGCAAAGTTGTGAGCCTTGATTCCAGAGAGAACGGTGCTGAGCTCAACACCATGAGTAACTGAGAGAAGTCCCAGGTTGAGATTGAACTGACAGGGGAAAAGAAGGGCTACAGTAAGGACATTTGAATCTGATGGACTAGATGGAAAACCAAGGGGAGGGTTGTGAAAACTAAGGGGAGGGTTGCAAAAACCATCTCAAATGTTGAGTCAGAGTTAGGCGAGACCTCAGAGATGAAGTTAGGGAATTGGCTCAAGCAGACTCAAATTTTACTGAGCATGAAAAGACAAAGCTTAGTAGCTGGTAGACTGGGATCCTCATTGTGGTGCTCACTTCCTCTTTCCCTGAAACGCACTGCTCCTCTGTGTCTCTCAGAGGAAGGTGAAGGAGCGATTCCTGAGCTATCCAGCTGAATTGCTATCATGCATAGCTGATGTCCCAGAGGCAAGGAAGAGAGGAAGCAGCCTCAACCCAAAGTTTTATTCAACCTCGAAAGAATTATATTTATAAAAGCTTTCTAATGGTGTATTATAAATCATTGGAAATGGAGAGAATTTTCTGGAACAAAAATTTATTCATGAGTAAAATGTATTAACCATGTTAAGAAATCCTAGATTGTTCAGAGGAGTTTTAATCTGGCCCAAGAGACCCAATATCTCTAAGGAATTGTTTTGCTTTTTCTCTAAGTACACAAGACAAGATGTATTGATCCCAAGCTGACATTGTCATTGTTACTGATAATAATAGCACAGATCTTAGCTTGTCAAATAAAATGTTCTTGTGTTCTGCTCTTACTGGGTTTCTTGTTGTTTTTCTTTAGTCATTCAGTCGTGTTTGACTCTTATGATGCCATGGACTGTAGCTCACCAGGCTCCTCTGCCCATGGGATTACCCAGGCAAGAATACTGGAGTGGGTTGCCATTTCCTTCTCCAGAGGATCTTCACAACCCAGAGATCAAACCCACGTCTCCTGCATTGCCTGGTGGATTCTTTACCACTGAGCCACTGAGCCTTATAGGGTTTACACGTTAGTAAGTTTGCTTATCTATGCTGAGGGTTAATGTACTATTTTCTCTTTCTGAAAAGGATTTTTAATTTTTTTAAAAACTAAATTATTGTAGGTTACTTCTCCGAAGAATAGCAAGGAGAGATAAGAAAGCCTTCCTCAGCGATCAATGCAAAAAAACAGAGGAAAACAATAGAATGGGAAAGACTAGAGATCTCTTCATGAAAATTAGAGATACCAAGGGAACATTTCATGAAAAGATGGGTTCAATAAAGGACAGAAATGGTATGGACCTAACAGAAGCAGAAGATATTAAGAAGAGGTGGCAGGAATACACAGAAGAACTGTACAAAAAAGATCTTCACAACCCAGATAATCACGATGGTATGATCACTCACCTAGAGCCAGACATCCTGGATTGTGAAGTCAAGTGGGCCTTAGGAAGCATCACTACGAACAAAGCTAGTGGAGGTGATGAAATTCCAGTTGAGCTATTTCAAATCCTAAAAGATGATGCTGTGAAAGTGCTGCACTCAATATGCCAGCAAATTTGGAAAACTCAGCAGTGGCCACAGGTCAGTTTTCTTTCCAATCCCAAAGAAAGGCAATGCCAAAGAATGCTCAAACTACCACACAATTGCACTCATCTCACATACCAGGAAAGTAATGCTAAAAATTCTCCAAGCCAGGCTTCAACAGTAGGTGAACCATGAACTTCCAGATGTTTAAGCTGGTTTTAGAAAAGGCAGAGGAACCAGAAATCAAATTGCCAACATCTGCTGGATCATGGAAAAAGCAAGAGAGTTCCAGAAAAACATCTATTTCTGCTTTATTGACTATGCCAAAGCCTTTGACTGTGTGGATCACGATAAACTGTGGGAAATTCTGAAAGAGATGGGAATACCAGACCACCTGACCTGCCTCTTGAGAAACCTATATGCAGGTCAGGAGCAACAGTTAGAACTGGACATGGAACAACAGACTGGTTCCAAATAGGAAAAGGAGTCCGTCAAGGCTATTTATTGTCACCCTGCTTATTTAACTTCTATGCAGAGTACATCATGAGAAACACTGGGCTGGAAGAAGCACAAGCTGGAATCAAGATTGCTGGGAGAAATATCAATAACCTCAGATATGCAGATGACACCATCCTTATGGCAGAAAGTGAAGAACTAAGGAGCCTCTTGATGAAAGTGAAAGAGGAGAGTGAAAAAGTTGGCTTAAAGCTCAAGATTCAGAAAACTAAGATCATGGCATCTGGTCCCATCACTTCATGGCAAATAGATGGGGAAACAGTGGAATACTTAGTGGAAACAGTGGCAGACTTAATTTTCTTGGGCTCCAAAATCACTGCAAATGGTGACTGCAGCCATGAAATAAAAAGACGCTTACTCCTTGGAAGAGAAGTTATGACCAACCTAGACAGCATGTTAAAAAGCAGAGACATTACTTTGCCAACAAAGGTCTGTCTAGTCAAGGCTATGGTTTTTCCAGTAGTCATGTATGGATATAAGAGTTGGACTATAAAGAAAGCTGAGCACAAAAGAATTGATGCTTTTGAACTGTGGTGTTGGAGAAGACTCTTGGGAGTCCCTTGGACAATGAGATCCAACCAGTCCATCTTAAAGGAAATCAGTCCTGACTATTCTTTGGAAGGACTGATGTTGAAGCTGAAACTCCAGTACTTTGCCACCTGATGTGAAGAACTGACTCACTGGAAAAGACCCTGATGCTGGGAAAGATTGAAGGCAGGAGGAGAAGGGGATGACAGAGGATGAGATGGTTGGATGGCATCATTGACTCGATGGACATGAGCTTGAGCAAGCTCCAGGAGATTATGAAGGACAGGGAGGCCTGGCGTGCTGCAGTCCATGGGGTCTCAAAGAGTCAGACACAACTGAGCGATTGAACTGAACTGAACTTCTGGACCAAATATTTTGAAAGCTTAGCGTTCAACAACCCCGTCCTCACATAAAAATGATTTTGATGTTTTAGTTTGTGTAACAGCACAGGCCCACAATTTATTAACCCTTTTGTTTCACGGAAACAATCATACCACACTGAGTTGGAAATTTTGCTTTTCTCCCAAGTTTACTTGTATTTCAAATAAAAAGGAAATTAAGAGAAAATGACCAAGTGTTTCCACTCTGGTGTCGTGCTTGCTCTGTTTGAATCCTGGGGTGGGCCCTGTGGTGGTTTCCTACAGCTGTTGTCACTTATCACCACAAACTGGATGGTCTAAGACAACAGAAAGGCACTTTCCCACTGTTCTAGTCACTTAAAGTTCCTCAATCAAGCGGTCTGTGGGGCCTCGCTTCCTCTGAAGGCTTTAGGGACGACTCTTTCCTTGTCTCTTGCTCATTTCTGGTGGCCCCAGACATGTCCAGGCTTATGGCAGCATTTCTCCAGTCCCTGCTTCTATCTTCAAATGGCCATTTCCCCTCTGTGTCTGTGTGTCCATCTGCCTTTTGTATAAGCATGCTCACATTACATGTAGGGCCCACCATAATCCAGGATAACCTTACCTCAAGATCTTCCGTTTAATTATATCTATGAAGACGCTTTTTCAAATAGTCACTTGCCCAAGTACAGAGGGTAGGACTGGGATATATTTCTTTTGCAGGGACAAAATTCAACCCACTATATTACCAGCTGTGTGACTTTGGGCAACTTATTATACCTCTCTGTGCCTTTGTTGCCTCATCTGGAAAAAAGAGATGGTAATAGTAACCAGAAATTATATAAATAAATAGGATATACAAACCACTTAGCACAGTGCTTGAAACATAAATAGTGGCTGTTATTATTTGCTTGGCATAATGCAAAAAGCAAACAAGGAACAAAAGACAAGATCAAGTTATGACTCTGCTCTTTACCATGCACTACACTTCATGTTTCTGTAGTATGTATTTTCCATTTTAAGTTTTATTCAGTATTTATCTCACTCCAGCCTCACCCAGGCTCTGTGAAATGAAGGTATTAAATATCATATCATACCTATTTTACAACTTCCCTGGTGGCTCAGATGGTGAAGAATCTGCATGCAATACAGGGGACCCAGATTTGATCCCTAGGTTGGGAAGATCCCCTGGAGAAGGAAATGGCAACCCAAACTCCAGTATTCTTGCCTGGAAAATTCCATGAACAGATTAGCCTGGCAGGCTATAGTCCATGGGGTCACAAAGAGTCGGACACGACTGATCAACTAACACACACAACTATTTTACAATGAAATAAGCAGAGGTACTGTGTGGTTATGTGCAGTAGTTAATATCATCACTGGATCTGGAACTCTTGAAGACAGAATCCAACACTCTGTCTCTCTTAACAATGGAGACAGGCAAGTTATTTCATATTTTCATGAAAAATCATCCTTCCATGTCAAACACTTTATCTAGAAATAAAAGAGGGGTTGTGATAGAGATCTTGATTTGAAATATATCTATGATAATTAATATGGAAGAAAGGCAAAAAAAAAGAGGAATTAGAAAAGGTGAAGAAAATATATTTACGAAGTGATGAAAAGGTCTTTATTTAGAATATCCTTTTCTTTCGGGTTTCATATTTAATATGTTGGTATGTTTGGTCTGGAACAGGTTAGCGATAGGCAACCTCTTCAGGCAAATTTCATCCAGTCTGTTCCTGTGGCCCCTGGGGTCACAGGGGGTTGGAGCTGCCAGCAGATGTCCCGGGAGAAGCTGTTCTTTGCTCCATCCTTGTTCTAATCATTCTCAGTGGCTCCAGCCCAGTCGTTAACACTTCAGGGAACACAGGGGCAGAAACAGGTAAGAAACAGGCAATTAAAGAGCAGTAAGAAGAAACCATGATTTAATTCTTTGCCAACCATGGTGAGAACAAACCCGCTCTGTTTTTTTCTTCAAAAGGTATTCCTTGATGGGGAAAAAATTAGATGTATAGAAAGGAAAGTACATGAAGGAGGGATTCTGATGTTTTCATCTAGATCACTCAGCCTCTTGTTTTTAAATTCCCCTGTGAGCTCTCGCTAGAAGCCAGAAAGTTACTTCTTAGAATAAAAAGAACAGAAATAAAAGAAGAAAGAGGGGATGAGATAATTAAGTGGGGACTCATTCTTACAAATTTTATTCTTGAAATATGGGGTGTGAATAATTACTTACGAAGATGAAATATGAGTAAATATGGGTATTATAACCTCCTTTGGAAATTGGACTCATGCTGTTTAAAGTCATTTTAATAATCTTGTGGTTTATTCTGTAATGTATTTTCCAAATTGCTCTAGAAAGCCTCAAGGCACGCGTACAATGAGATCATTCAGCAAAGCTCTTTAAACAATTGATAATAGTAATAAAATGAAGCAGCCTGCATCTAATCCTAACCCACATTAAGACAATTTTTTGTCCTTTTATGGCATCTGCCTTGAAGTGACTGACCTGTGGGTAAAAATTAATTAAATCCCACAACTGCAATGAGGGGGAAAATTCCAGACAAGAACAATTAAATCCTGTTATAAAGAAACTTTTTGATTCACAGGTTGGGTTACAACTGGGTCAGATTATGCCCTTGGTGTACAAGAGAATGTAAAAAGCATCTTTCACTCTATAACCTGAAGACTTATAACACAAGGTTATCTTTTGTCTAGGAGGATGATTAAATGACTGACTCAAGAACATCTTGCTTTTGTTTTCTTCCTTTATCCTATGCTGCCTCTCAACAATTAGTCCCCAGATGAACTCCATCTAATCCTACGTTTAAAGCATTACAGCATTTGACACAATGATACAGTAATTAATTTCCCCAACTCAACTGCTTCTCATTTTTCCAATCTGTCTTCAATGAAGGAACTGAACAATATGTGTCCCACGTAGTGGAGGAAAAGCTATTTCAGCTAAACATTAGGAGACGGCTGTTTCTTCCTGCCTTCAGTACTGGATTTTATTTATTTATGTTGTATTTCTGAAAACTGTATTTTTTAAAAAGATGTAATTCCCCTCTAACTGGAACTTGCAGTCTGCAGGGCATATGTCTTCCAGGAACTGGACTGAGAACCCCAAGCAGGAAACAACCAAATATCCATCAGATGGTAAATGCATCGAGTCCCTGACTGATGCATCGCGTCCCTGCTGTTCTCTGTTATATTTGAACAGGAGCCCGTCAGTGGAGCGCAGTCCACTGGGATGGGATAACTCTGCCTTTTCTTCAGCCACCCTCAGGCCTTCATGTCTCATTTCCTCTCTGCCAAGTTCAGTCTGTCCACCCTTTTAGCTGATCAGTGAGACCCCATTAACATCATCTGTCACATGCATGACGTGCCTCTCCGGATTATGACGAAGTCAAAGACCTTCCTTGCCCACATGGGACAGATACCAAGTCTAACTTAAATGCAAACACAGGACCACATGCAAATGATAAACAGAAATCACAGATATGGCTTCTTATGACTTCAAACCAGCTCTAGCTGAGCCAACCAAAGTGAAGAATTTAGAGAGTTTTCTGAAAAGTCTTCTAGGAGGCCAAAGGCTTGAGGACGTGTTTTAAATGTTAACATTTAAAAGCATGAAAAGATTGGCTCACAGAGAACAGAGTAAGCTAAGAGCAAGGAACAATTTTCAGAAACACATGAGCCTGAGGAGGGGAGCTGTCGTGGGCATGCAAAACTTTGTTAGGCCAGAAAAGAGAAAAATCCAAAACAGGCTTTCCCACGGCCTCTCCAGAGAGCTGATACGCGGATATCTCCTTGAAAGACTAGCTGCTTTTTTGTTGTGTTACATTTAGTGTAGCGGGTTATAGATTCTCAGACGCTTCTTCAGACTCAAATGATGAAAACAATAGATATTATTTCCACATTGCTAATCTCTAAAGAATGATGAGTTGCTAAGTGTTATGGTTTATCTGGTTTTTTACAGGGACCACAGAAGCAACTGGGTGTCCATGGAAGTTTGTAAGCAAGCAAGGAGCTATTGAGGAGACAGTTCCTGAAGGCCCGTACCTCCAGTGACATAGCTGGTCAGGAAGGAGCCACCTGATAGTCTCTGAAGGTTAGCTATTGGAAGAATCCTGTGTGTTATTACCAAACTTGAATTCATGTTTCTGGGCATGACTGTTGGCCCTACAGCCAGAGCAGAGATCCACTTCTCAGACTGAGCCCACAGAATTCTCCACTCGATGTACAGTGTACGGTTTTTATCATTTGCTCTTTCAAGATGTCTCTTAAACAACATGGCCAAATCCTGAGTGGAACTGAGAACGTTTTCTCCTTTGACTGCTGCCTTCTTCCCCGCCAGTGCTCTTGTTAAGGACGTCCAGGCTAGCAGAGCAGAGAGCCCAGGGTCCCAAGGAGCCTCCTTTCTGAGAGTTCTGATCCACTGCCCATACTTCAAAACCACGTCGTTATCAGTGGCCCTAGGAGCTCAGGGCTCTGCGGGAAGGCTTTGCTTCAGATCTCCTTGTTTGTTCTCCAGGACATAAAACAAATGCCTTGAGGCTTTCATCTCTGTCAGAGAATGTTCTCTTGGATTATCTTCACTCAGACTAAAAACGGGAGAGCGGAGGTGCCACAGAAAAGTGAACGTGTTTTTTTATCCACTTTCTCACTGACTCAACAAACAGTTCAGTCCTTTCCCTGCACAGGTCAGGATGCTAGATTTTCCTGGGAGTGGGGAGTGAGGGCATGGGTCTCTGGGAGGGCTGGGAGGCTGGCCATATGTGTGGAGACCATGCAGCTCCTCTGCTGACTGCTCTGGTCTGAGAGTTCTTTGGGTTAAGTTTGTGTAGAAAACAGGAGAACTTAGCATCCTCAGGGTCCAAGACCAAGGAATGAAGGGACTGCGTGGAAGGGGAGATTAAAGAAGCTACTTATAAGTCATTTATTATATCATGTTCCAAACAGGTGCTTTCCCCTCCTGATTTCAGACACAACTTACTCCAGATGACAGTGTCTGAGCAGACCACCACCTCGCCCAGTCCACTGTCCCTAGCTACACCTGAGCAGGTATAATTCCTACCCAGATACTAGCAGAAGTTGTTGAATCAATAGATGAGTGTTAAGTAAATAAACAGTAAATTTGTTGCTAAGTTGTTTCAGTCATGTCCAACTCTGTGCAGTCCCATAGACGGCAGCCCACCAGGCTCCCCCGTCCCTGGGATTCTTCAGGCAAGAACACTGGAGTGGGTTGCCATTTCCTCCTCCAATGCATGAAAGTGAAAAGTGAAAGGGAAGTCCCTCGGTCGTGTCCGACTCTTAGCGACCCCATGGACTGCAGCCCACCAGGCTCCTCCGTCCATGGGATTTTCCAGGCAAGAGTACTGGAGTGGGGTGCCATTGCCTTCTCCGAAACAGTAAATAAGTGTTAAATAAATAGATAAAATGTTCCCACTGGCCCTTTATTAGACAGTATGTAATAAGCAAAAAGGAGAAATCAGAAGGTAGAAAAGCAGATGATCGTGTTCATTTGTTCTTGCTTTCCAAAAAGACGTGAGATGCACTGCTGTCTCTATTTCCTTAGAAAAGAAGTCAAAACTGAGTAGATAAGTGATATCACTTCTAAGAATGGTGCCAAGCCAGGTGAGAACCCACATCCCCTCTGAAGTATTGGCTTGTGTGAATTCCTCATCCTTACCTTGAGGAAGGTTCTCTTTCCTTCTAAGCCCCCGGAGTAAGATAAGTTTGATCCCTGGCTTCTGCAAAGCATGTAGTCCTACAAACAACTGGTCATTAGAGTTTGGAGACCAGAAAGCAAGAGAAATTTTAAGTGAAAGTGTTAGTCCCTCAGTCGTGTCCGACTCTTTGTGACTCCATGGACTGTAGCCTTCCAGGCTCCTCTTTCCATGGAATTCTCCAAGCAAGAATACTGGAGTGGGTTGCCATTCCCTTCTCGAGGGGGTCTTCCCAACCCTGGGATTGAATCCAGGTCTCCCACGTTGGGGGCGGATTCTTACCATCTGAGGAACCAGGGAAGCCATGAGTTCCCTTAGAGGACACAAAACTTACCTGTGTGCAAAAGAAAAACCACCAAATACCCCCCCAACCCCCACCCCAACACACACACACACATGCTCAGTATTGATGTTAGTACCTTTTCTGAGGAGACAGAAATGACTGAATCTATCTTTAGATTAGGTTAGAATTTATCTTTAGAGAAAAACAGATGGTTATATAATATGCTTTGTGAGTCAGAAGAATTCCTAGAAAGAAAAATAATAATTAATTTACAGTACAAATTAATCGTTGCCACTTACCGCCTTTTTTTTTTTTTTTTTGAGGATAGAAGATAATTAAGATGACACCAGGATGAACTGCCTTGATTGTTGACAGAAGTCAGACCTAACAAATCATCAGTTTCTTCCCATGTAGACCTGTGCTCTCTCACCTCTCTTCCTCCATTTCCTCCAGCAGACTTTCCCAGACTGATGCTGAGTTATTTGTTGAGTCAGCCTGGCATGCCTTCCGTTTGAAAGTGAGTTGGCAGAGTTGATGGACTTTCGAGATTCATCCTATCTGTCAGCCTAAGAGGCTTCACCGGGCTAGACTTCAGTATCTGTAGCAGTACTTCCCCCAGGACCTCGGCACACCAGCCAGGCTACTGAGAAAAGAAAAGACATCTATCTGCCAAACATTGCCCTGTGTCCTTACACACTCACATGCCTGAGTCCATAGGGAATGCTCCAGGCCTCCCATTGCAACCTGAAGGGTGCTAACTTCAGCTTGGTTCACATCTGTGAGTATACACGTATACACATAAAGGCACACACGGGTACACATAAAGGCACACACTTGCACATGTGTGCTCACAAGGTAGGCTTAGGGGGAAAAATCCATTTTACCTATCTCTCTTGTGGTGAGGTAAAGAATCCACCTGCCAAGGAAAGAGATGTAGGAGATATGGGTTTGATCCCTGGGTCGGGAAGATCCCCTGAAGAAGGAAATGGCAACCCACTCCAGTATTCTTGCCTGGAAAATCCCATGGACAGAGGAGCCTGGCGGGCTACAGTCCATGGGGTCCCTAAGAGTTGGACATTACTGAGCACCCACCCACTTGCCTTTTTATTTCTTCAGCAGAAATAAAAGATGATTAGTCTCTTTAGATGGAAGTTCCTATAGTACTCTCAGCACACCTTTTCTCTTTCAATCAATAGCACAGAAATGAAGTCTGCTTTTTGGGCTCAGACTTTCTGCACAAGATGAAAAGATGGCAATCACATGAAAGTGATCAGGAGAAATGTTTGGAGAAAAAATACTTTCTTCTAGTTTCAACTCACTGAATAGGCAGAAACACTGCAAATGTGGATTGGCATGACAGCTCATTGACTAGACCCTGTGAAATTGCCTCCCCACCCCACCTCCTACCCTGGGTTTCAGATCTGCATTCCCACAAAATTCCTCCAGCCCAGCTGTTTGGAAGATGGAAGAATATTATTAAGACACAATTTAAAACTCAATCATTTGCTGAAAGGATTGATATTTGCTAAACTTGTTTTTGTGGAGAAGGACGTCAAACTTATTTTAACCCTGGATGGAAGCTGGAAAGCAGATTACTCCCCAGTGTTGATTGCCAGGAAAGAAATATTTGACATTTATTAAGGAGAGCGCTGTGAAGAAGAAAATGCCACTTGCATGACCCAGATGTTAACCAATGGTAGCAAAGTTCACCACTTGACCCCTTGGCGCCTGGTTATTTTAAGTGCAAAGACTCCTGGTGCTTTTCTTGAGAAAGGCAAACACATCCACTGCAGAGTGTAGTCACTGAATTCAGCAGCCCCTCGATGGGGTCAATCAACAGGTGCTCGGTCTACATGCAGTGTTCCTCAATGCCATTCCTGATTCTAAAAGTGTGTGCCTGGAGTCCCAGGCACTTATATTTTTAACAAGCTTATATTTTTAGGAGTGTTTTCAGCTACTATGAATAAAGCTGCTGTAAAGAACATTACTTTACAGTCTTTTGATGGATAAACTTTTTATACTGCTTAGGTATATGCATAGGAATAGAATTGCTTTGCCATGAATAGGCGTACATAACACTATAGGAAACTGCCAATGAGTGCTCCAAAGTGATTATAGTCCCACCAGCTGGGTAGAAATGTTCCAGTGGTTTCTCCTTCTTGCCAACATTTGATGTCATACTTTTAGTCAGTCTAAGTAGCTCTAAAATTGCATCTCATTGTGGTTTCAATTTGCATTTCTCAGATAAAAATTGATGTTGAGCACAACGCCGTCTTCCTTGTCACTACCTTTTTGATTTTCAGTATTTGAGCTACAAGAAAGTTTGTACGTATTTTTGGTTCATCTTTAGAGTCAGTTCAATCAGGGTCCTGGAATTCAGTTACCATGGGAACATAGGTTTTCTGTTATTTCCTCTCTACTTACCATCCTCCTCCTTTACTGTTGATTTCTCGGTAAAATTTGGTTTGGAAGGAGAATTATTGAGCCAGTTCTGTTCATCAAGGCTTCCGTGTAATCACTGCTCTTTGCTTGCCCCATGGAAAATTATGATTTAAATTTTTTATGGATCTTTCTTTTTGTTACCTATGGAAGCAAAAGGCTTTCACATGTCTCTAGATCCTAACTGGAAGCAAAGTTATTTTCCTTTTACCTTTTTCTAGTTCCTAATTAGTTGACCATAATTAAAAATTAGGGAAACCCAAAGACATATGCAGATTTCCAGCTTCTATTGAAGGTAGGCTCTCTTGAACCCTCTAGGCCTGTAGCCCTTACTTGCAGTGATTAGTGAGCCAAGCTATGGCTTCTCCTTTACTCAAGGTGGAAACCCCCAACTTCCACCCAGTTCTTCCTACTCCTGTCATCCAGCCCAAGTCACATGACCTGTAATTCCTGATCTTTTGAATATTCATCACCAGATCTTTCCATCAAGACTGAAGGAGAGTCCTTCAGCAGAGTTTTTAACCAAATTCTGATTTGTTTGAACCCAAGGGCAATAAATATTAAGTTAAAAAAACCTCTTGCATGACTGAGAATCTTTTCTGGTTCAAGTCTCCGATCAAATTTGGCAGCTAATTTATTTTCCAGACAAAAATTTCAGGAATAATTCCTGAGTTAGGATAGAATGTTCTGCTCTGAAAAGACAGAGAAACTTGGAGACTACAGAAACTATGTTAAATTTCCATGCTCTCAGCTGTATCACTCAGAGAAGGCGATGGCACCCACTCCAGTCCTCTTGCCTGGAGAATCCCATGGGTGGAGGAGCCTCGTGGGCTGCAGTCCATGGGGTCAGGAAGAGTTGGACATGCCTGAGGGACTTCACTTTCACTTTTCACTTTCATGCATTGGAGAAGGAAATGGCAACCCACTCCAGTGTTCTTGCCTGGAGAATCCCAGGGACGGGGGAGACTGGTGGGCTGCCGTCTATGGGGTCGCACAGAGTCAGACACGACTGAAGTGACTTAGCAGCAGCAGCAGCAGCAGCAGCAGCAGCAGCTGTATCACTGAAGTATCATCTGTTGATAGGTGACAGTTAAACATACTAGGCACTATCTTTGACCTTTCTTTCAACACAACATCAATATATCTCTGAGAACCTTCTCAAACTTAGTTTACAAGTCACCATTATAGGAGCTTCTTGCCATAAAATTCCCTACTCCTAGGACTTTCAATTAGTATCAGTTTCAAGCAAGAAGTCCCAGCCCAATTCTTATATGTATATTCTTTTCATCTTCTGAACTTGGGATACTCCTGAACTATGCCTAGGCTTAGTACTTTTAAATGAAGTCAAGCAGGATGAATTCTCTGAAAAAAATTCTTTAATCAAAATAGTGCATGCATACTAAGTCTCTTCAGTCATGTCCATATCTTTGCAAACCTATGGACTGTAGCCCACCAGGCTCTTCTGTCCATGGGATTCTCCAGGCAAAAATACTGGAGTGGGTTGCCATTCCTTTCTCCAGAGGATCTTTCTGATCCAGGGATCGAACCCACGTCTCCTGAGGCTCCTGCATGACAGGAAGATTCTTTACTGCTGAGCCTCTAGGGAAGCCCCTAATCAAAATAGAAGTTAGCCTTACACTGGAAGATCACCAGCAAAGAAGTATCAGGAAAACAAAATTTAAAAGTCATAGTTAGGATGCAAATTTTGGTGCTTTAACTAGCACCAAAATTCATTCCTGTGACTAGACTATCAATTTGCATGACTGTTCTGCAACCAATCAAGAGCTTCCTAGAGACAGAGACTACATCTTACTCATTATATGACTTCAGCACCAAGCTCACTGCCAGGCATATAGTGGACGTTGAATAAATAGATGATAAGAAGTAGTCTTTTCTGGATTATGCTGGATGCAAGTTCAGAAAAAGTCAAGGAGCTCAAAAATTCACACTATTGCTGATTTCTGAAAGTCATGGATTAAAAGATTTCAAAACCATATGTGTGTTGTAATGAACCTAGAATGTCCTGGAATATGTTAAGATTTTGATCCTAGCAAAAGTTGTGTGGGGCAAGGGAGAACTCTGCCAAAAGAACCTTCTTATCCTTTGTTAACTATGAATCCAGAGCTCTCCAGGAACTGCTGCTGGTGCTGCTGCTGAGTCCCTTTAGTCGTGTCTGACTCTGTGCAACCCCATAGGCGGCAGCCCACCAGGCTCCGCCGTCCTTGGGATTCTCCAGGCAAGAACACTGGGTGCCATTTCCTTCTCCAAGGCATGAAAGTGAAAAGTGAAAGGGAAGTTGCTCAGTCGTGTCTGACCCTTAGCGACGCCATGGACTGCAGCCTACAAGGCTCCTCCACCCATGGGATTTTCCAGGCAAGAGTACTGGAGTGGGTTGCCATTGCCTTCTCTGTCTCCAGAAACTAGAGGCCCCTTAATAAAACTCAAGGTTCTAACTCAGAGGGCATTCACGGTCAGCCCATACTCTCTGGACAAGAACAGCAGGAAAGGGAATGCTGAGCTGATGTGTCCAGTATGCCTTAGGAATCCCAAGCCCTGAGAGATGACTATCTAGGCAGCTCAGTGGTAGCAGAAGCTGTGGGAAATGAACAAGTGGGCAAAATTAGCATGGGTTTTCAAGCAGTATTCAATTAATTTTTCATGGTGATGTTTTACAGCATGTGTTTTTTGCCTGAGTTGGAGCCACATTCAATTCACAGTAGCCCATTGTTGAAGCAGCATCTCTGCTTCCTATTCCTAAATTTTAAATACCTTGGTAAGGTCTGCACATTCTCTGCCCATGTTACACATAGATCTTTTTACTGGAGAGCCTGACATTTCTTAAGTAATGCCTGAGATGACAAATTAGCTCTAATTGATTCCATTTACCTGTTTTTATGTAATGTTGATTTCAATTTAACCATAAACTTTTTTAATTGGGAAAAAGATAACTAGAGAAGTCTGATTGAGAATTTTAACAATTAAATCAGATTATAAGTGGGTAGAAGATTGAGCTTGAAGGCAAATTTTGGCTGAGTAAGTTGGGTCACTTGCTGCCTTCAAGCTCAGTCTTCTATCCAATTATAATCTGATTTAATTGTTAAAATTCTCAATCAGGCTTCTCTAGTTATCTTTTTCTTTAGCAACTGTCAAAGAGTAAGATTGAACTTAAATAAAACACTGTTATTTTAGGCTTCAAACTAAAAAATGAGATTTTCTACCGGCCTTACATTTTTTAAATACATATTAAAGTTGAACATCTGTAAAGAAAATTATAAATTATAGTTCTCTTGCTTAAAGAATTATTACAAAAAGAATTCATCCATCTAAGAACCAATTTGATGAAGAAATCAAACATTCAGTTCAGTTCAGTCGCTCAGTTGTGTTCGACTCTTTGCGACCCCATGAATTGCAGCACGCCAGGCCTCCCTGTCCATCACCAACTCCCAGAGTTCACCCAGACTCATGTCCATCGAGTCAGTGATGCCATCCAGCCATCTCATCCTCCGTCGTCCCCTTCTCCTCCTGCCCCCAATCCCTCCCAGCATCAGAGTCTTTTCCAATGAGTCAACTCTTCGCATGAGGTGGCCAAAGTACTGGAGTTTCAGCTTTAGCATCATTCCTTCCAAAGAAATCCCAGGGCTGATCTCCTTCAGAACGGACTGGTTGGATCTCCTTGCAGTCCCAAGGACTCTCAAGAGTCTTCCCCAACACCACAGTTCAAAAGCATCAATTCTTCAGTGCTCAGCTTTCTTCACAGTCCAACTCTCACATCCATACATGACCACTGGAAAAACCATAGCCTTGACTAGATGGACCTTTGTTGGCAAAGTAATGTCTCTGCTTTTCAATATGCTATCTAGGCTGATCATAACTTTCCTTCCAAGGAGTAAGTGTCTTTTAATTTCATGGCTGCAGTCACCATCTGCAGTGATTTTGGAGCCCAAAAAATAAAGTCTGACACTGTTTCCACTGTTTCCCCATCTATTTCCCATGAAGTGATGGGACCAGATACCATGATCTTCGTTTTCTGAATGTTGAGCTTTAAGCCAACTTTTTAACTCTCCACTTTCACTTTCATCAAGAGGCTTTTTAGTTCCTCTTCATTTTCTGCCATAAGGGTGGTGTCATCTGCATATCTGAGGTTATTGATATTTCTCCCGGCAATCTTGATTCCAGCTTGTGCTTCTTCCAGTCCAGCGTTTCTCATGATGTACTCTGCATAGAAGTTAAATAAGCAGGGTGACAATATACAGCCTTGACGGACTCCTTTTCCTATTTGGAACCAGTCTGTTGTTCCATGTCCAGTCCTAACTGTTGCTTCCTGACCTGCATACAGATTTCTCAAGAGGCAGGTCAGGTGGTCTGGTATGCCCATCTCTTTCAGAATTTTCCAGTTTATCGTGATCCACACAGTCAAAGGCTTTGGCATAGTCAATAAAGCAGAAATAGATGTTTTTCTGGAACTCTCTTGCTTTTTCCATGATCCAGCAGATGTTGACAATTTGATTTCTGGTTCCTCTGCCTTTTCTAAAACCAGCTTGAACATCTGGAAGTTCACAGTTCACATATTGCTGAAGCCTCGCTTGGAGAATTTTGAGCATTACTTTACTAGCATGTGAGATGAGTACAATTGTGCAGTAGTTTGAGCATTCTTTGGCATTGCTTTTCTTTGGGATTGGAATGAAAACTGCCCTTTTCCAGTCCTGTGGCCACTTCTGAGTTTTCCAAATTTGCTGGCATATTGAGTGCAGCACTTTCACAGCATCATCTTTCAGGATTTGAAATAGCTCAACTGGAATTCCATCACCTCCACTAGCTTTGTTCGTAGTGATGCTTACCAGCATTCGAAACCCTCCAAATGGTTCACCAAATCATGACCCTCTTGACACTCTTTAAACATAACCTCTGTCCTTATTTCCAACACCACAAATTACTTTGCTTTTGAACATTATAGATGTGAAATTATACCGTATATATTTTTATGTCTGTAAGCCATATACTGGTCTATAATTTGGTGATAATCAAAATTCAGGTTTATTAACTCTGGTAACCAGAGTATTGAGCCTTTGTTTCTGTACTTTTGTGTCATTCAGGATTATTCAGGAAGGCTAAAAAAATGACTATGCATTTTGAGTCGGGAGTTACTTAATATAGAAAACTAGAAAGATTTGGAAGAGTTGAGGGGGCAAAGGTCAAGAGTGCAGGCTAGGAGACCTGGAGATGCAGTGATGGCGGGAAACCGACGTCAGTGGCCTCACTGCTTATCTGACGGGCTGCCCCTCTGCCCAAACTCTGTATCCTAGGGAAGCTGTCAGCAGTGATCTTAGCTCCCTCCACGGGGCTATCACAGGAGAAAACACATTCTCCTCTTCTCCTTCCTAATCTCACCTGAGTTCTTATCATTGGCAGACTTAACCCAGAATTCTCCTGGAAAGGAATTCAGGAGAGTGACATTTTAGATTTCCCTCCTGTGATGCAGGAGAGAACATAGAAAGGGGCAATGACGATGCTGAGCTAAAAGCATCATTTGGCAGAAGTTTCATTCTAAATTAGCTAGCTGAAGGAGGAGGATAAGCCTCACCGGCTTGGCTCTCTGTCTTCAGGTCCATTTCTAACAAAAATCCTATAGCGCCCTCCTTAGGGATACTTGAAAGCCTGTATTTTACTTTTTGCAAGACCAATGAATTAGAAGGCCCTCTTCTCTTTCAGATTGCAGGGGCAGCTTTTGAAGATAAGCAGGCGAGTGGATACTTATCATAGGAGCCCCAGAATTAAAGCAGGATGCAGTTCATCATATTGAATGAGAACACTTCTCATTGACCATGTTTCTGGGATGGCAAGATCATCTCTTAGGGGCAGATATAGTTGAAAATAATTATTATTTATTATGATTTTCTCCCTTCACCTAAGTTTCCAACCATAGAGGTTGTCCTGTCCTCACAGAGGAATTACCGGCGAGGTAAGAGTTTTATTTGCTGTTCTGTGCATTTAAGCATCCTGAAAATCTAATCTCCAGAAGGTCCCAGTAACTAGGCAACACAAGACACGCTCCAATTACAAAGTCCTCTATCCATTTTTTTTTTTCTGTGCTATTCTTGTTCGAAATAAAATACCAAAGGCAGAACAGCAGAAATTAGATTTGAAGCTTTATTACTACAAGCAGATAACTGAACTGCAACCCGTCCCGTTCTTACAGAAGAGAAATTCTAAGATACGTGCTTTTAAAAAGATTTGAACAACAAATCTCACCTAAGAATAAGATCAGATCTAGTTCCCTGTTTTTCTTACAGAAAAAAAGAACATGGAAAGAGATAGCTTTGGTCTGGTGACAGTTTATTTTAACCCAGACACTTTCTCCATTTGTAATTAAGTCTCACTTGTGTTTTCAGAAGTATTGCCAATTTGCATGAGTTTCTTGGGCAGGGACTAACAGACAAGGTTAAACACAGCTGCTCGGGTGACCGAAATCCGTAAGAATCAGGCAAGACCTGAGCTGGTAAAATAAACTCAGAGAGGACCATCTGGAACCACTTTTCTAGAGACAAAATGAACATAAATAAGCATAAAATCAACAAGCCCCCTAGGCCGAGGTCAGAGGCAACCTGGGGATGTGAATTGATAGATGCAAATACCGTCTGTTAGTACATTTGCTACAGGACAGCACAGAATCAGATGTTCTGGCTTTGAATCATCAGGATATCACAAGGAAACATGGTCCAGATTGGCAATGACCCTGTCAGCACTTTTTGGTAATAAATACTTCATTTACTGGGAACTCGGCTATCAGGTTGCAAAAGATAAAAATGACACTGAGATGCAAGGTCAAAGCAGAGTGTTTATAGAGCTTCAGTTAGCTAAGCAGAGCTCTGACTGTGCCGAGGAAGGGGACAGTTGCTTTCACAAGTGATGCTTCAGTCTCTAACAATGTACAAAGTACTTGTTTAAAAACGTGCGTTTATTTATTTTTGGCCGTGCCGGGTTTTCGTTGCTGCGTGTGGGCCTTCTCTAGTTGCATAGTGGGGCTATTCTGCAGTTGTGGTGCGTGGGCCTCTCACTGCAGCGGCTTCTCTTGTCGCGGAGCGTAAGCTGTGCGCACCAGGGCTTCAGTAGTCGTGGCGCACGGGCTTAGTTGCCCCGTGACATGTGGGATCTTCCCGGATCAGGGATTAAGCCAGTGTTCCCTGCATTGCGAGGCAGATTCCTAACCACTGGACCACCAGGGAAGGCCCACGAAGTACTTTTATACACATCGTCTTATCACCATGGTGTGTACCCCGGTTACAGATGAGTTGAACTGAAAATAGTTTCATTCACCACTTTTCAGTATCTACCTTTCCCTTCTGGGCAGCGTTAGTGCCCCTTGAGGCCTAACAGATGTCACTGTCATTTGGCTTTTCCAGGCACAAGACACCTCTAGAGAGACCACCAGACTAGAGCGATTCAGTTCTAACATCTTAGATGAGAGTCCCTCAGTCTTCCTGGGTTTCAGCTTCTTCAGATGTATACTCTAGATATGTTGTCCAAATTGTGGCAGTTCTCACCTGCAAAGTATTAATAGATGATAAGAATGAGTTTGGGTGGCTATGGGACTTTTATACTCCATGGAGGTACAACTTAATGTGACTTGTTGTTGGCATTATGTAATAAAATTTTAAATGTAAAATATCATACCTAATAAATAGCCTATTTATTAGGTATAAATAGTCTATCCCAGTGAGATAGTCACATAAATATGCCAGGATATATAAAGACTTTCATCATCATTAGAAACCTAAACATCCACCAACATGGGCCCGGTTTAGAAAGATGTGATATATTCCCCTCCAGAGACTCTGTGCCTCCACTTAAGAGAATCACAGAGATTCACATTTGTTGACTTGAGAAGAAGCACCATGACATTTTTGAGAGAAAAGGAATTACAAAGCAGCATAGTTGATATAATCCCATTTGTGTATAAATCAAATGAATCCCAGATCCCACTGTGATCCACTCACAGCTCCACAACCTTCACAGAAATGGCCCAGCTACCAAAAGACTTAACCAAGCCAGCAATTTCAGTCTTTGCTCTCACCTTCCATAAAAAAGTAAAGAACATACAGCTCCTAACTCACAGCATCATATCTTAAAATATCTTCTGCACCCCACCTTTCTCATCCTGTTCTCTCACACTGTAATAGCTCCTTCCTGAATCCTCTCTCTCCCCAGCAGCTTTTGCAGTCTCAGCCACCAGCTTTGCTCCCAAATTGATCAACCCGTCTCTTCTTGCTTCTCTTCCCTCTTTCTTTCATAGTAATTACTGTAATCTGAATAACAAGGTAGAAGAAAATGATAAGTGAACAAAATCTCTTTCCTACAGAGTAGGAAAAAAAGATATTTATTGACTGTGTATATACTGCAATGTCTCAACCTGGTAGCAAATACAAAATTATTATACCAGTATCTAATATATATATATGCTGTGCTGTGCTTAGTCGCTCATCATGTCTGACTCTTTGCAATCCCATGGACTGTAGCCCACCAGGCTCCTCTGTCCATGGGGATTCTCCAGATAAGAATACTGGAATGAGTTGCCATGCCCTCCTGCAGAGGATCTTCCAAACCCAGGAATTGAACCGGGGTCTCCTGCATTGCAAGCAGATTCTTTTACCAGCTGAGCTACCAAGGAAGCCTAGGTATACACACACACACACACACACACACAGGCTGAAGTGTCTGTAAGGATGTTGACAAAATTCTTAACAGTAGTGATCTCAGTTGGGATTTCCCTGTGAATTTTGTTTTTAACTTAATATCTCTCCATCTCTTTAACTTATTCATGATAAAAGTGTTTTGTTTATAATGAGAAATAAACTCATATCAACATGTAAAAATGGATTGTCATGATGCTCACAGGATGTGAAATGCTAAATATACTAAGTACAAAATAAATGTACTTTAAGTGAACTATCTCCCTGTTTTCAATATTAAGGAGCTTTATTAGTTTGGAATTATTTTAATTACTCCTACATGTTAGCAACGATAAGTTTCGTAACAGCTGAACATTTCCATTACTGGCTAATTTGTTCTTTTACCACCAATCTCTCTTGCTTAATTTGTGCATCCACTGCCTTGTGGCTTGTAGGGCGTCTAATGATTTAAACACCTCAAACTAACTGTGACCATTTTCCTCCATTTGCCCTGGAAGCCATTGTCTTCTCGGGGTCTTGTCAGTAAAGAGGAAGTTAGTGTATATATATATATATATATATATATATATATGTTTGCATCCATTTCAATCTCCCCACACTTAGACAGCCCTGTTTCTCTTTCAAAATACATCAGTCAGTTCAGTTCAGTTCAGTCGCTCAGTCGTGTCCGACTCTTTGCGACCCCATGAATCGCAGCATGCCAGGCCTCCCTGTCCATCACCAACTCCCGGAGTTCACTCAGACTCATGTCCATCGAGTCAGTGATGCCATCCAGCCATCTCATCCTCTGTCGTCCCCTCTTCCTCCTGCCCCCAATCCCTCCCAGCATCAGAGTCTTTTCCAATGAGTCAACTCTTCGCATGAGGTGACCAAAGTACTGGAGTTTCAGCTTTAGCATCATTCCTTCCAAGGAAATCCCAGGGCTGATCTCCTTCAGAATGGACTGGTTGGATCTCCTTGCAGTCCAAGGGACTCTCAAGAGTCTTCTCCAACATAGCATTTATTTATTTTCATGATTTGTAAGCCAGACAAGTTTCTCTGAAATTTCAAGATGGCTTCCCATGCAGTTCCTAAAATCCTGCCTCATGAGTCTCCTCTTGGCTGGGGGAATTCTGAAGAGAGCTCTGTAACACATCACCAGGGTGGTCCAGTTCCACAGCTGCTAATAACTAGTGCCAGGCAACTGTCATCCTGGTTCCTGAGAAAGGAGCTTGTTAGTCAGACTCTCCATCCAGAAATGCTAACTGGCACCTTTGCTTATGGCTGGAAATTCCATCCTGGGATTCCAGAAAGCAGAGGGCGTTGCTTGACACCTGCATTTACCTCCCAAAGTTCCTTCAGCTTGAAAGTCAAATAACTCAATCCATTCTCGTCAGAGACAGCTTAATGCAGGTCTATTTGTGAGGAGAGAAATAGCTGCTGGTCAAAATCCCAAAGGACCTTGAAAAACTGGAAAAAAAAAAAAAGTTGGAAACGGGTTTTAATAGGCTGGTGACAGAACAAAACATTCAGAAGGAAAAAGTGCCCAAAGTAAGTGGAAAATGGCTGTCTTTTTAACTTCATAGATTCAGGTGTTAGGAAGGGACTGTACCCTTTAATAAGCAGAGCAGGGTATTTCTGCTTGCTGTCTTTAGTTGCTTATTTATTTCTGTCCTTCAGAGTTACTTGAGTGGCCCTCCGTTCTGTGACTACAGCTGCCTAAGTACCGTTGACCTAGAACTGTGGTGTAACAGGACTCCTTTATTTCGCATTCTTTTAAAATGACTTGGGAAATGTTGTTTCACTTTCTGGTAGGAAGTTCATCAACTTTGGCCAAAAGCCAGGCTGTTCTGAAAAAAGAACTCAGCAGAGTCATCTCCCCAGCAAAGCCCTCTCCAACTTTCCCTGCCAGAGGATTCTCCTTTTATGTGACCTCTCCTACCAGTCCATCATTGCCTTCTCACAGTGTGGCTTTGCGTTTTCCTGTCATTCCTTGTTTCATGCTTTAATCCTGCTCCCAGCTTCAAGTAACACGAGGGCAAGGGCCATGACTCTCTTTGTTCAGCATTATGTTCCTAGTGCCTCACATGGGACCTGATCCACACAAGCACTCAACACACACAGTACTTGTTGAAACAGTAAATGATATGAATGAACGAATAAGTTGGAATGATCTATCTAGGGTGTTACCAAGCAAGGTAGGGCTTCCTAGGTGGTGATAGTGGTAAAGAACTTGCCTGCCAATGCAGGAGACAGAAGAGATGAAGGTTCAATCCGTGTGTTGGGACGATTCCCTGGAGAAACCCACTTCCATGTTATTGTCTGGAGAATTCCCACGAGCAGAGGAGCCTGGTGGGCTGCAGTGCATGGGGTCGCAAAGAGCTGGACACCACTGAAGTGACTTAGCATGTACGCACAATCAAGGTAAGTGGCAGAGAGGATAAAAAAAAAAGTCCAACATAAAGTTACCACAAAGGTTGAAAGAAATGGAGCCAGTGGAGTGGATTTGAGTTAGAAACAGAAAGGGAGATAATTGTTTAATTTCTATGATGTGACCAACACTAGAAATGGTCTTGATCCACCCTTCCTGGGAAGGCCTGTCTTAGGAACTGGCTAGGTATATAATGAAAGAACCAGTCTCTATGAATGGTATCAACATGGGCCTCAGACTTATTGTAGATTAAAGCTATCTCATCTGAGCAAGCGATAGGTAGTGACCTTCCCTCCGAAGCTTTTTGGGGTTGTTAGAATAGGTCTCTTTCAAAGCAGAGGACTTCACCCAGCCCCACTGCCACGTTCCTGGACAGCATACAGTATTTGCCAACAAGAGCAGACAATATTCTGGACCAAAGCAGCACACAAATGATGCATGACCTCCCTTCCTGCCTCTTCTGCTGGAGAGTTTCTGGGCCACCTCCCCTAACATGAAGTATTGCGAGTCCAGTGATTGGTCCTCCACTGGACTCTCATCCCCCCTACATTGACATGGTGGTTTTCATTCAAGCCTGTCCTGGAGGAGACTGGCACGCTGTGACCCTCACCAGCTGAAGGAATCAAAATCACTCTGAGTCAAAGAGCCCAGTCCATCTGCCAGGAGTCAATGCCACTGAGCACGACGCAGGCCACCCTCACGTGACAACTGCCAAACTCCCTGACACCCTTGATACCCTCAGGATGGGGATTGTCCAGCTCTGTATTCCAGAAAGGCCCACCCCTGCTGGGAGGTTTTCTTTCCTGCAACACTATCTGTCCACCTGCACGACTCAGGAAGAGCCTGAATTTCCCTCTTGCTAAGACACCATAGACTCTTAATGGAGCTGGGACATGAAATGAGGGCGACTGCAGAGAGGAAAGAAGGGGCCGGAGCGTGTGGCCCTTCGTCTACTCTTAAAAGCCACATCGGGACTTATTCACTATACCCTAGGAACCTCCAGCGCAAAGTATTTCCATCCAAAATTAGATAAGGAGTATTTTCATACCATAAATAAAAACCAAAAGATAACTAGTTCGTAAACTCAGTCTGCCTCTCACCAGTGCCTATAATTTTCAATCCTGTCTCCCAAAAATACCAGTTGACTCTCACCACCCTTAGAGGTTAAAAATCTCCATGTGCTTCTCATTATCGACAGAATCAAATCCAGTCTCTCAACACACCTTTGTCTCATACCCCTCCACACTTCCTTATGTTTGTGTTAGCCATATCAGTTTTTTAATTTTCTTTTTAACATAAAATACTAAGTGTAAAATAATATATACTTTACCAAGTATAACATAATATGCACTCAAACAGTATAAAAGGCACAAAGAAAAAGTATTTTGTCTTTTTCTATCTCCACCCCTTTCTCAAAAGTAAGCTGTTTGCTTTGGCACATAGCCCTTTGGATCTTTTTCTCCAAATAAATCTTTACCTGTTGTAATTGTATTACAGCCTACCAAACCGATGAATGCACGTGTTATAAAAATATGTAGAAATGGAGAAAATTACAAAGAGAAAGCAAGACAAGTAGAGAAATTCAGACTACATATTCTACTCCATGGAGCACAGAGCCTTAACAGAGCCTGTGGAATACAAGCCAGGACTCCACTCACCCTCCGGAGAGCTGCTTCCAGGCCTGTGGAGGGTGAACCTGAGCTGGGTGTGTTCCTAGCCCTCATAGATCCAGTTCTGACTGGAGTTGATTCTCAGTTGATGAATTTGCTCCAAGACCGAATCCCCTCATTGGATATGACTCTATTGTCTATATGAATATATATTTTCATTATTATGAGGGCGGGCTTCCCTGGTGGCTCAGTTGGTAAAGAATCTACATGCAATGCAGGAGACCCAGGTTCGATCCCTGAGTTGGGAACATCCCTTGGAGAAGGAAATTGCAACCCACTCCAGTATCCTTGCCTGGAGAATCCCATGGACAGAGGAGCCTGGTGGGCTACAGTCCATAGCGTCGCAAGAGTTAGACATGACTGAGTGACTAAACCACACCACCAGTGAAGGTGTAATACACTGCTTTGTAACCAGGGGCATTTTTTTTCAAGACCTTATCTGTTTGTACCACTGCCTGATATGCCATTGCTTCGATGTACTGTAGCAGTTCATTCAAACTGCCCCCTGTTTATGGGTGTTTCGCTCCTGATTTTCACCAGTCTAGGTGATGGGCCAAACATTCTCACACACCAGCCTTTGTGCTCTTGTTTGGTAGGATAAGTACCTGGTACTAAAAATATTGGAATGGAAGGTAGGCACTTACACATTTTTGATAAATATTACCAAATGGTTATTGGAGAAGGAAATGGCAACCCACTCCAGTACTTTTGCCTGGGAAATCCTGTGGACAGAGGAGACTTGTGGACTACAGTCCATGGTGTCACGAGAGTCAGACATAATTTAGCAATTAAATCACCACCACCACCAAATGGTTATATAAAATTTACAATTACTGATAATAGAGAATTGAAATATATAAATATCAAAACTAAAATGTGAAAAAAATCTACCTCTCCACAATCTCTTTTAAAGATAACAACCTTATGTTTCCCTTAAAATTTTTTGTATGCATGTAATAGCATTCTTACATGCAAATATATTATATAGATACTGTTTTAATAAAAAAGAATTATTATATACATGCAACTTTTCATTGTACTATTCTTTCCTTTGAAAAACTACGTCTTTGAGATTCTTTCCATATCAGCATCCATAACCCTACCTGATTGTAGTGGCTTCATAGCATTCCATTTTATTGGTAATTATTTTATTTTATTGGTGATTATTTAATTAATCAGTGCCTTACTGATTGATACCTACAGTATTTCAAGTTTCATATTATTACAGATGATTCTTAACACATTCCTTATAAAAACACACCCATACTCTAACACATTCATTCTTAAAATTGAACATGACTCTTTATTCATATTTTATTATTAATACATACATGTAAGTGTAGTGTGATTATTTATACATGTCTTCCTCAAAAAAACTGTGAGCTTGAAGAAAAGAAACATGCTTTACTCTGTAGTAAATCCCCAGACCGAGTACATTGTTATCTGACAGGAGCTCATTAAATGTTCCATATATGAATAAAGGAATGAAAAAACAATGCTGCTAGTGAAGATCTATCTTTTCCTAGTTTTAATGTGAATTGAAAATATGTATTTTATGGGTCCATTGATACAAGGGACATTTGTGAAGCATCTATTATGTGCTAGCCATTATGGCCCACATGACTGGGAATTAAGGCAGGTGTATAAATAATGGTGATAAATGGAGACAAGGGCCTCAGAGCATCACCAGGGAAGAGCCACAGAACTCCCTCCAATAAGAGGAGCCAGATAACATTTCTAGAAAGTAGTAAAATCAGAAACCATAGCCCTGGTAAATCAAATCCTGGGCTACTGGGTGGGTGAATGGGGGCTTTGATCTGTTCAGTTCAGTTCAGTTCAGTCACTCAGTCATGTCCGACTCTGCGACCCCATGAATCGCAGCACACCAGGCCTCCCTGTCCATCACCAACTCCCAGAGTCTACTCAAACTCATGTCCATCGAGACAGTGATGCTATCCAGCCATCTCATCCTCTGTCGTCCCCTTCTCCTCCTGACCCCAATCCCTCCCAGCATCAGGGTCTTTTCCAATGAGTCAACTCTTCGCATGAGGTGACCAAAGTATTGGAGCTTCAGCTTTAGCATCATTCCTTCCAAAGACCACCCAGGACTGATCTCCTTTAGAATGGACTGGTTGGATCTCCTTGCAGTCCAAGGACTCTCAAGAGTCTTCTCCAACACCACAGTTCAAAAGCATCAATTCTTCAGCACTCAGCTTTCTTCACAGTCCAACTCTCACATCCATACATGACCACAGGAGAAACCATAGCCTTGACTAGATGGACCTTTGTTGGCAAAGTAATGTCTCTGCTTTTTAACATGCTATCTAGGTTGGTCATAACTTTCCTTCCAAGGAGTAAGTGACTTTTAATTTCATGGCTGCAGTCACCATCTACAGTGATTTTGGAGCCCCCAAAAATAAAGTCTGACACTATTTCCCCATCTATTTCCCATGAAGTGATGGGACCAGATGCCATGATCTTAGTTTTCTGAATGTTGAGATTTAAACCAACTTTTTCACTCTCCTCTTTCACTTTCATCAACAGGCTTTTTGGTTCCTCTTCACTTTCTGCCATAAGGGTGGTATCATCTGCATATCTGAGGTTATTGATATTCTCCCGGCAATCTTGATTCCAGCTTGTGCTTCCTCCAGCCCAGTATTTCTCATGATGTACTCTGCATATAAGTTAAATAAGCAGGGTGACAATATACAGGCTTGACGGACTCCTTTTCCTATTTGGAACCAGTCTGTTGTTCCATGTCCAGTTCTAACTGTTGCTTCCTGACATGCATATAGGTTTCTCAAGAGGCAGGTCAGGTGGTCTGGTATTCCCATCTCTTTCAGAATTTTCCACAGTTGATTGTGATTCACATAGTCAAAGGCTTTGGCATAGTCAATAAAGCAGAAATAGATGTTTTTCTGGAACTCTCTTGCTTTTTCCATGATCCAGTGGATGTTGGCAATTTGATCTCTGGTTCCTCTGCCTTTTCTAAAACCAGCTTGAACATCTGGAAGTTCACGGTTCACATATTGCTGAAGCCTGTCTTGGAGAATTTTGAGCATTACTTTACTAGCGTGTGAGATGAGTACAATTGTGTGGTAGTTTGAGCATTCTTTGGATTGCCTTTCTTTTTGGGATTGGAATGAAAACTGACCTTTTGCAGTCCTGTGGCCACTGCTGAGTTTTCCAAATTTGCTGGTATATTGAGTGCAGCACTTTCACAGCATCACCTTTCAGGATTTGAAATAGCTCAACTGGAATTCCATCACCTCCACTAGCTTTGTTCATAGTGATGTTTTCTAAGGCCCACTTGACTTCACATTCCAGGATGTCTGGGCCATTTCAAGCTACCAAAATATGTAACAGTCGATTCTCTTAAGTCAATACGACCTCTCCAGCATAGCACTGAGTCGGGGCATACCAGCCAAGCTTCTGGGAACTCCCTTTCTCCTCCTGTCACCACGGCCTCCCAATACCGCATCATCGGAGTTATCGCCACCCCTCCCACGTACTCGACAGGTAAAACAAGGTATGCTTTGGAGATCTTAGCAAGAGAAGTGGAGGGTAGCGGGGTGGGAAATAGAGAATGACTTCTAACTGCCCTGTCTAGTTGTCTACGCTTATTAACAAGTCTTACTGGCCCTTTGAGCAGGGCGGGCACCCAGTTGTTATCGCGAGACCCTGAGCCGGGAGGTTAAAGGTCCAGCTTAGCCAATAGTCAACTCGCAGTGGTCCTTGCCCCAGAGCATGTGGTAAGAGGTGGATTGAGGCCTTCGCTCCGGGCCAGGCAGGCCTCTGGCCCAGGCTGGCGGCTGAGCTGGGGGCCCCAGAAGAGACTGAGGGCTGTGTCTCTAGAGCTCCAGGGCCCTCTCCATGGCCACCCCTGGCTGGGCCCAAGCCTTGAAGCAGCAGCAAACCTCTCCCCAGGCCCTCACTACGTGACCCATGGAGCTCCCAGCAACTGGATTATGTACAGACATGGCCATTAAGGTAAGAGCTTCAACCAACCTCAGTCTTTCCATTCAAGTTTCGAAAACTGGTACAGCTTAGATCAGTTGTCGACCCCTAAGAGATAGCCGGAGGTCAGGGTTAAGTTGCAAGGGCATTGCACAGCATTACTTCAGGCCCACCTCTGTGGCTGGGGCTGTTTTCTAAGAAAGGCAATTGTGAGCTGGGAATTGACGTGACTGGTATTTGCTACAACGTGTATTCCTGTTGATCCCATACAACTGATTCTCTGCGGTGTAAATGAAAAGCCTGAGGACGGGCTGTGTCTTGGGCTTCTGCCTGCCTCAGTGATGAGGCTAGGTAGGGTCTGGAGACCTGTCCCTGCCAGCTGAGATCTGCCTCCTCAGCCAGGCCCAGTGCTGGCGGGTGAACCCAGTCCCAGTGCTGGACGAATGCTACCCGGGCAGGGTGACTGGCCTGCATAGAGACCCCTCCTCCACTTAGCCAAGGCCTGGACTTCGAAGGGTGAAAGTTGAGCTTTGGGACCTTGCCCAATCTTGTCATAACAGAGAAAAGCATTTGTTTTGGTGGTGATTTGCAGGAATATCATGATCTGATCATGACCTAACCTCAAGAATACAGGATCTGATACCAAGAAGTTTGCAGCAACTAGTCACACCTCATGTCCCCTGCCCCCCCCCCCAACCCCCTCGCCCCCCCCACCCCACACACACACCCTCACACACCTTTCCTAGAAAAGGGCTTGCCTGGAAAACATTTTGAGGAGTTCAGAGTTTTTAAGGCATAAGGCACCCAGCTCCTTGCAAGGCCCTGCAATAAACCTTTCTGTGCTCCAATCACCAATGTTTTGGTATTGTTTGACCTCACTGTCATGGGGCTCGATAACATCCCCTCCTTTAAGGCCTCTTTCCCTCATTATACTGCCTAAACTGCCGAGTTCTTTGCTAAAGCTTCCAACTCCACCTTGTTAACTGAGCCAGAAGTCTCAGAAAGATAAGAAAAACAAATGGAGCTTGCAGATTATAAATAGGGCTCCCTGCTAACCAAGCTCACGTCCCCTGAGGCTTCAACGTGTACTTAAATATCGAATTTATAGCAGGAATATAGGGCCTGGAGTTAGAGAGATGAGTCAGAGTGTATTTTAAGAGGTACTAGATACATGTTAAGATTATACTTTTCTTTGGAGCCAGGAAACAAAGTGTGTTAGCTGTGCCATGAGAAGTTATAATTTCACAATCCTGGCTTGGTTGTCCGAATTAGAATCTCACACAAGTTTCTAAAAGAGGGCCTTTACAGACATTAGTCAATCTTAGCCCAAAGTGTTTTCAGTATGATTATTTGGCTTTGGGCTTCACTCTTTATCAGAAATCTTGAAAACCAAAGTGAAAACAACCAACAGAAAAGTCACATCTACCTCTTTGGGAGTTTGAAATGTATTTTTCTGAATAGAACTTCAGTTTTTAATATTTTCATTCATCAGATCTAGGTAATGCAAACCAGTGTGATATTCTAATTTTCCACTTAAAACCAGGAAAACTAATATGTCAGAAGAAGTCCCTTGGAGAACTAAATAGTATCTTTGATGATCAAAATAAAATAGCATGGGGAATCATAGAGACAAAATTTAACCCAACCCAGTTAAAACCAATGAAGATGTATATATATATATTTTTGTTTATTTAAGAATATTCACATGCTATCCCTGAAAATTAGCCATACCTTCATTCCTATGAATTTTCTATGGAAGAGTTCAGACATGAGGAATTGTTAAAGCTAATTACTAGCAAGAAAAAGAATGTGTTTTTAAATGAAGCACAAAACATCAAAAAACAGAGGCTGAAGCAGGAAATAACTTGGCACGGGAGGAAGACCCGCCAGCAGCAGATGGCCAGGCTGCACAACCTTGAACACAGTGTTTCTAACCAAGGCCAGGTTCACGGGGATGCTACCGGTGCAGTCACAGTGTCCCATGCCCACAAGGGCCTTACGCTTGTGGTTAATGCTGTTGTCTTAAAACTCTTCAATTTATCTCCGACTTATGTTTTTAAAATGAAGTCTAGGAGTCAGTTGAGCATGTGCTGGTGGCTCGGAGGCTTGGCCCACAGGAGGGCCCATCTCAGCTCCCCTCTCTCAGACAGGCTCTCAGCACCCACTCTCCCACTCCCTGGCACCTCAGGACATGCTCAGCCTCCTCTTCCTGCCCTCTCCCACCCAAAGGCTGGGATGTGCTCCACGCCACCTTCAGACAGGACATGCAGTCCGGGGTGGCGTCCGGGCTGGCAGTACCAAGTGCAGTAGGCAGGTGACTCTGTGGGGAGTGAACCTCCCACCCACCCCTGACCCGGGTACTGAGTTTATCAGGGCGCAGAGGTCACAGCCCCTTGGGGGTCACTTGTGGGAAGGGAGTTATCCTCCCTAGTTGGGTATGATTAGTAACTTTTATATGCCTGTTTTACTTTTTCTTCACTTAATTTTCTCTTTACAGAAGTTAATGTTTTTAGTTGTTAAGTCATCTGCCTTTTAGCAGTTCTCTGCCCAAAATCTCATCTCTCACTCTAGACCGAGGCTCAGAAAACGCCCCAGGAGAAAAACTGACACTGAAGTTGGTTCACTTCTCTGCCATTCCCTTTCCTTGGGTCTTTATGTCTTGATTGCTTTGGCAAGGCTGCAACAAGTCTTCTTCTTCTATTTTTTTTTTTTAATGGTTCTTTGTTTTCCATCAGAAACACAGGTATTTCATCATAGCTGGAAATTGATGACATAGTTTGATGTCATAAACTAGACAGCCGTTCCTATAAACAGAAAGAACAAATGAACATCAGCCATTCCAGAATCCTGTCATTTTGAGCTCAGAGATTCTGAATTTTAACTAGTTTGTATTAAATAGTATTTTACATTAGTTCTTTAAATTAGACTATATCTTTGATTTTTTTTTTTTTTAATAGCCATTTCAGGTGATGTTCATCACTTAATGGAACCATTTTCCAGTGAAAATTTTGTGGACATGTATTAACCCATAGTGCTTCTGGCATGAATTGCCTGTGTGTTCAGGTTAAATAATTAATTAGTTTCTGGGGAAGATCTTGGCCCTGCCTAAGGGTAACCCTGAGTGAAGTTGGGACTGCCACCGGGGCAGTCACATGTCCTGGTTAGACCCTTTAGTATTCATAAAGTGTCTAAAGAGATGTCAAACCTGCCCTTCTCTGTTTATTCTTAAAATGTATGTAGGAAACCGCTTTCTCAGTAACCTGAAAATTACGTTATAAACAGACTATATACTCTTCTTTGTGGAACTTTCTCAAATAAAAAACTTAGTTGTAAAAAATGTCACTCAAAGAAGATTACATTAAGACTACAGGAGTCCACTCCTCCCCCTTGAATCTTAAAGAGCTAAGGGGAAAAAACATTGCTTTCGACTTTACTGCTTTGGCCCTTTGCTTACTATTAATAGCTATGCTTTGGCATTGTGCCTCTTTGACTTGCATACAGGAAGGTAAGAGGAGGAAGTCATTCTACGCTTGTCATTTTATTTATGGCAGAAACTATTGTTGAGGATGTTGATCTCCATGGGAAATCACAGGAGAGGTTTCTCTCAATTCTCAATATCAAGAACTGTGCGTCTCTGAAAAACAGGGATTTGTTTTCATTTTTAGACAGTCTACACGTTGTAATCAATTACATTTCATTTTACTTGGCAGCTAGGAAGTTCAGAGCCAAATCTGGATCCTCTTCAGGGAATATATTTCAAGGATTTTGTGTGTTAATCTTGTCTCTGATTTTGTTGTCTTTCGATTATACGGCACGTGTGTACAGCAGCACTGTACATATGTTTTCACATAGAGTCTTAAATAATTTTTAGAATGAAACAAAGGATTGAAAACATAAATAAATGATCTTGAGAATGGAGATAGACTGTCTTTGTGTCTCCAGTGTTTTTATCTTTTGAATCTCCCCTCTGGGCATGGGCAAAGCAAGTAGCTGCATCTCTCTCCCCTCCTATCCCTGTCCCTAAAGCAGCGATTCGCTGGGAACTTTCCACTGGCAATGTCAGGATAAGAGATGAGAGGAACGCTGAAGAGGGCCACCTACCAAGTTCATCAGTAATCCGTAACAATTGATGGGTTAGAAATTGGTTTAAAATGTTTGTGACAATCCCTTCCAGCTCTAAACTTTTATTTGTTCCTATAATTCTATGAGCAGTCATGAAACTTAAAGGTTAATTCTAGTTTTGTAAGTTTTGACATTCTTGTTACTACCTTCCAGGTTTATTGAAGCCCTTATCTTAAGAGTTCCTGGTGCTCAGACTCTTCCAGAAGGTTCTGTCCCACATTAAAATCTAAGTGAAGATCCCCTGTTCCTGCTCCCACCTTTCCACAATAAAAACGAGGTTAGCAGCACACTTGTGTCACACTTGTACGTTCCCGGCCCCCTAGAAGTGATTCTTGAAGTGGGTAGGAGCTGGACATTAAATGTATCTGCCCCTTTGAGAATCCTAAAGAGTTAGGATTATATCAAAAAGATGTAATCAACTTTAGAATCCTTTGCTTCCTCTAAAAGTTTTCTGTGAATCTTTACTTGAGGCAAGGTAGGAATGAGTGAAAATACTGTCCTCTTTCACCAAACACATCTCACACTTCATACGATAAACCGTATGTGGAGGTTGGTATGAGAACATACTGGCTGTACCACAGACCAGTCACAGTGCTAAACTCCTGATGATAACTCCTGAAAGGAGCTGAGGGTCTGGGAGAAGGAGAAAGAGAGAAAACTAATGTCACTAATGATGCTGTAGTTAAAGGTCAGAGAAGACACAGTAATGCCTCAGAGGATGAACTTGGAGAGCATTATGCTAAGTGAAATAAGTCAGACAGAGAAAGCTAAATACTGTATTACATCATTTATATGTGGAATCTAAAAAAACAACAAACTGGTGAATATAATGAAAAAAGCAGCAGACTCACAGATAAAGAGATCAAACTAGGGATAATGGTGAAGAGAGGGAAAAGGAGAGGGGCAATATAGGGGTAGGGGACTAAGGCACAAATGTGCATAAAATAAGGTAGAAGGTTAAATTGGACAACACAAGGGAATATAGCCAGTATTTTATAATAACTATAAATGGAGTATAACCTTTAAAAATTGTGAAACACTATATTAGTACACTTGTAACTTACATAATATTATACATCAACTATACCTCAATTAAAAAAACCACCAGTGGGGAAAAAAAGAAGATAATGATTCCTGGTGAAGGATAAGTGGTAGTTTGCCCATAGAGAGGGCGAGGGGGCAACTCAGGCAGAGAAGACTGTAAGTGCAAAGATATAGCAGAAAAACAGGCTGGAGAACTTCCCAGGAATGTGCTTTCTTTTTTTCCATAAAGACTGAGAAGAGACAAAGAAAAAAAAATGGAAGAAAAAGGGAGGGAGGGAAGAAAGAAAGGAGAGAAAGGGAAGGAAGGAGCAAAGACTTAAAAAGCATCAAGATTGCTACCGATCTTGAGTTTCGTATGGACTTGAACTCCAAGAGAAAACCAGAAGCTACATTTAAAAGAGGGGAAACTAATGTACAGATTTAGGGAGAAGCTGAATGGAAAACCTCATCTTTATAAAGTTACAAAATGCTTAAGGCTCTCTCTGTCTGAGCTGATAAGATCTAAACTCCTTTGGCGAAATGCATAGCTATTCATTCCCCATTGTGCATAGTCTTGGTGGAGTAACACATCAGAATGGAATTATTACCATAGCTTCTGAATCCCATCTCTTGGTATTTCAGTGCTACCTTGATTTCTGACCGTGGCCAAGCCTTTGTTCCCAAGCCTCTGATCCGATCTGTGAGAACCACAATGCTCTTTTAATATCCTGTTATGTTCAGATAAGCCCAAGCAATAGATTTCAACCAAACATATCATGTTGACCAAGTATATCTATTTACAATTGCTGCTGCAGTGAATTATCAAAAACTTGAGGGCTTAAAGAATACTCAGTTATTGATATTATCTTTACAGTTCTGTAGGTGACAAGTCTGATAGGATTCTCACTGAGCTAAAGTTGGACTCTGCTGCTTTCTGGGGACTTCCTGGGAGATGCCATTTCTTCGCCTTTTCCATCATCGTGAGGCTGTCTGCATTCCTCGGTTCCTGGCCTGTATTTTCAAAGCCAGCCATGGTGGATTGCCATCTCACACCATCATCTCTCTGGTTCTATATTGACTTAATGAAGTCTCTTCTCCCTGGTGGCTCAGACGGTAAAGAATCCACCTGCAATTTGGGAGACCTGGGTTCAGTCCCTGGGTTGGGAAGATCTCCTGGAGAAGGGAACGGCTACCCACTCCAGTATTTTTGCCTGGAGCCTGGCAGAATACAGTCCATGGGGTCGCAAAGAGTCGGACACAACTGAGCGACTTTCACATCTTTCTTTATAAAGGACTCATGTGATTAGATTGGACCCATTTGGAAAATCCAAGATAACCTTAGCAACTCAAAGTCTTTAACATTAAATACATCTGCCAAGTCTTTCCTGCCACCTAAGGTGAGATATTGCAGGTTCCTGGGGTTAGAGCTAGGACATCTTTGAAGGCCTCCCATAGAAGGTGATCAGTGTTTACATCACCATGGTGGAACGGGTCAGCATTATATTGTCTCCTGTGTGGTGCCCTGAGAAGAGCAGGGGTAGCATCGTTTCTGGGGGGTATTGCTTTCAAGAATGCATGGGCATTATTGTTTGAGCATGAGGAATCATTGCACAGACTCAAGTTGAAGGACATTATATAGAATGAAGATGGAACTAAATACAGATACAGAATTTAAAACATCAAGGCCATGGTAGACAGGGGAAGAATGAGAACTGCTCTAGAAAAAAGAGAACTGAATGTAACACATGATTCTGGATTGGATCTTGAATGAGATAGAGGAATAGACATTTCGGAGACAGTTGAAGGAATGTGAATGGCATCTGTGGATTGTGGATCAGAGAGTAGTGTTATCAGTAGTATGAGTGCCAGCTTCCTGATTGGCAAATGTGTATGGTAGAATGTAGAAAAGTGTCCTTGTTTGCGGAAAGGATGTGCAAAAATATACACCGAAGGATCCAGATATGATAGAGCATCATATTTGCAACTTCCCCTCATATGATTCAGAAAAAACTTAACACTGATGGGTACATCTGTATCCATATCCTTATCTATAAAGACAGAAAATGAAGGAGCAAATGTGGTAAAATGCCAGTAAGGGAGAATCTGGATGGGGGGATATGGTGTTCTTTAAGTTTGAAATTATATCTAGATAAAGTATTTTTAAAACCCATAGGATTTATGTATATTGAAATGCAAAATATGTCTATGATTTATTTGTGTAGATTATCCATATTTTTATATGTTAACAGGACTAAATGTCTTCATCCAGCAGATTGGGAAGATAGGGGAGAGGCTAAGAGGGACTTTGTTCTCTCATAAACTTTATAAATAAGCATTTTCCCTCATTATAGGAAAATCCAGCTCATGGAAATTAACATACCATTTACATATAGAAGGCAAAGAAGTCAATCCTTCTCTGAAATGGCTTATGCAAATAACAGTTAACTGAAAAATACAGAGTCCACCTCTGTTACTAATTCTGTTTTCTCAATGCTTAGATATCTCTGGATTGAGTGTTCTCCTGCTTTTTTGATGCTTTAGGTTGGTCGTTAATTTAAGAGAACTAGTTCCACCAACATTCACGTACACAAACTCTCTTGTGCAGTGGATATCTGTAGGGCTTTTTATCTAGTACCTTTCTATCATTGGAAACTTCTGAAGAAACCTGTGTTTTTTCAACTCTCCTCAAAGATTTGCCCCCTCCTATCCACCTCCATGGATGCTGTAGAGTCCACTCTGTTAGCCCAGTGCTACCCTCCTCTGACGTAGTTATTCACAGGATAAGACCTAACCCAAGCAGAGCCAACAAGCTTTTTCTTCCGGAGTTTTACACTTGGGTTGAGAGCATCACATTCTCTATCTCTGTATAAGTGATTAAAGTTCTGAGGGCTTTCAGCAGCTGTCTTCTCTGTCAGGTAGATGGAACTGTTTTTTAAAAAAATAGTCTGGGGAGTCCGGGTTTTCAAAAACCTCACCCAGTTGTTCCAGAAGCCAAGCCGTCTTTCTGATCTTGATTTCCAGGAGACATCTATGCTTACAGTAAACACCCTTCTCCATTGCAGTGATTCAAGTTGGGTTTCTGTCGCTTGCCATCAAGGGAGTTTTATGTGGAAAAAGCACAGCATCTATGGAACCTGCTCTCCATTTAGGTCTCATGGCAGTTTGAGTGGCTTTTCTCAGACAAGGAGACGCTCACCTTATGACACCAGGTTGCTGCTTTCAAGCCACTCCAGGAGTACACTGTATGATGGAGAAAAACTCCAGAGCTAGGTTCTTATCCACCATCAAGAAACATATTTTTCTTCAACTCTCCAAGGAAAGATATTTACATACATAATTTCTTAGAGAGATTACCATTGTCTTAGACACCTGCCTGGTAGGTAGGCTTTCAGAGTCAACACTGCTAAAGTTTAGAAAAATATTGGTGGGGGGTGGGGGAGTACCTGGGTTTTAGAAGGCTAACAAGGAGCAAAAAAAAAAAAATGAAATCTGAAATGCTCAAGTTCTGATTTTCTCTCCTCCTTCTTCTCTCCAAAGTTACTTTGAGGAAGAAGTGTGGAAGCCTCTAAAAAAAGTTTGTTTTTTTTTCTGTGTTCCACTCTGCTTCTGCTCCATCAAGGCTAAAACTATCAGTTTTCTTCCTCTGTTGGCTTTTCCTTTATGAGGAACTTTTCCACATTTAAAATAGAGTAAAATAACCTCCTTATCCATATTCCCATTCAACTCTTGTCTCCTCTCATCCATTCTTCACATAGCAACCAAAAGGCTATTTTAAGACAAAATCAGAGCACCAAATCTCCTATCTGAAACACTCCATTTGTTCCTCGCCATACTTAGACCAAAAGCCAAATTTCTGACATGACATCCAAACCCTGTCTGATCTGTGCCCTGCATACTTCCTAGCCCCCAAGTCTCATCACCCTTCCCCTCACTGGCTCATGGCCACCCTAGTTCCTCTCAGCCTTGTAAAAGTGACTGGCCCAAAAAGTGCCATTCTAAACTAGACAAACTGTGCTTACGGGGAAGCAACCTACAAAATCCAAGTCTTCCAGAAGCTCTCAGAAGGGCTGATGTGCCAGCCAATAAGGCAAATACTACCCTGGAAAACAGAGATACATATGGTATCAAATCAACATTCATTATTCTACAGTCAATATATGAGAAAACTAAACAGGCAACTGCCTAATTTTCCCCTTGCTCTGAGTGCCGTGGGACCCCTGTCACCACTCAAGTGAGACTGCAAAGATAGAACCAGACTCCTGACAGTAGAGTGTCATGGTTAATAAGATGAGTTTGATTTAGACAACATTAAATTTGAATCTGCATTTAACCACTTAGTGCTTGTGTGACTTAGGCAAGTCACTTAATCTTACTGAACCTCAATTTTTATACATTATAATGTGATAATTATTTGACTTTGTGAAAATCAAAAAAGAAAAAGTACATACAGCCCTTTCTCATAGTAAGTGCTCAAGCACTGCCAACTCTTGAACAGTAACTAAACAGAATCATAGTCCTGGCTTTTAAGTTTGCTTTTACAAACTTCACAGGTGCAGAAGTTAGAGGTTGGTTAAACAGAGAAAGAACCAGTAAAGCAGTCAACTTATTGTTCATTCAGTTCAGTTCAGTCGCTCAGTCGTGTCCGACTCTTTGCGACCCCATGGACTGCAGCATGCAAGGCCTCCCTGTCCATCACCAACTCCCAGAGTTTACCCAAACTCATGTCCATCGAGTCAGTGATGCCATCCAACCATCTCATCCTCTGTCATCCCCTTCTCCCGCCTTCAATCTTTCCCAGCATCAGGGTCTTTACAAATTAGTCAGTTCTTCACATCAGGTGGCCAAAGTATTGGAGTTTCAGCTTCAACATCAGTCCCTCCAATGAATATTCAGGACTGATTTCCTTTGGGATGGACTGGTCGGATCTCCTTGCCATCCAAGGGACTCTCAAGAGTCTTCTCCAACACCACAGTTCAAAAGCATCAATGCTTCAGCACTCAGCTTTCTTTATAGTCCAGCTCTCACATCCATGTCTTGTTCATTATGATCGTGTTAAACTTTACATGAAGCTTTGCGACACCTACTGCAGTCCTAGGTACACCGTGGGGTGATGCTTCTCAAGTGAGGCCTGTAGAGCCCTGTATCAGGAACACTTGTCATACGGTACATTCCTCAAACCCACACAAAACCTCTCACTCAGAATCCCAGGGGTTGAGGGCTGAAATGGACATTGTAAACAAGCTTTCTAGATAATTATTACTGTACACATAGGTTGGCAGCATGGAACTGGTCTTCAAACCAAAACTAACTGATTTATTGAAGGATAGAATCTACAACTGTGACCCCAGATGCAAACAAATTCCATTTAGCTTTGAGTTTTTCAAAAAATATTTTTCCAAACATAAGCAATATATTAAATTTTGTTTTAAAAGAAATGCAGTGAACAAAAGGTCAAGAGTTCCTGGGATATTTATTTCAGAGCCCTGGAGACTTCCTCTTTGACATTCCAAAGGCCCTCGATAGGCCTGTAAATTGAATGTTATATAACTGCACGCTTATGAAAATCCATTCTTTCAGATACCTGCCTCCTACAATGCAGGTTCTATCAGGTGGAGGGTTATAGCTCATGTATAAAATATTGACAGCATTCATTTGGCACTTCCTACCTTATGTGTGCATTACAGTGAATCAGACTCCACTTTTGATGTCTGCTGACAACTTTCCAGCCACATTATTATTCCCCTTCTCCTTCTGCCCCACATCTGAACCAGCTAAAAAATAGCCTGGGTGCTCCCTCCTTTGGTACAGCAGGAAATTCAGATCACACAAGCCTCAGCACATGTGAGAGGACACTCACTCCATCCCTATGCTCTCACCATCCTAAAAAATCATGCCAGTCAGACCTGCCTGCTCTCTCAAACCTTTAGACCTGCTTGGGAATTTGTCCTGTACTCCCTTAAAATCTCCATTGTGTGAGTAATAAAGCTTCTTGGACTCTATTTGTGTGTGGTGTCATCATTCTGGACCCCTGAATTGAATTTGGGATGGTGGCAAGCCCATCCCATTTCCCTGGAGGGACCTAAACAACCTGGGAAATGGCCATATCTTCTAAGCCATCTCAGTGTCTGAAGTTTTCTCTGTGCAGTCTGCACACAGCTGAAAGAGTCACCTTTCCAACATGCTGCTCTGATTTTTCACTTCTCCATTGAAGGTTAGAATTTAAATCTTTCAGTGGTTTCCCTGTAAAATCAAGTTCTTAAACCTTAGCCTGGCATCTAAGGCCCATAATTTTACCACAGTTTTTCTTTCTTAGGCCTATCTCCTCTACCCAGAAAGTGCGTTAGTTGCTCAGTTGTGTCCAACTCTTGGCAACCCCATGGACTGTAGCCCGCCAGGCTCTTCTGTCCATGGAATTCTCCAGGCAAGAATACTGGAGTGGGTTGCCATTCCCTTTTTCAAGGGATCTTTCTGACCCAGGGATGGAACTCGGGTCTCCTGCATTGCAGGCAGATTCTTTACCATCTGAGCCACTAGGGAAGTATACCATCTTCAGAAACTCTGTTCTTTAGCCAAATAGCTGAACTGCTGCTGCTGTTGCTGCTAAGTCGCTTCAGTTGTGTTTGACCCTGTGTGACCCCATAGACGGCAGCCCACCAGGCTCCCTCGTCCCTGGGATTCTCCAGGCAAGAGCACTGGAGTGGGTGATAGCTGAACTACTGATTTCCAAAGGAATTTTAATGTCTGACATATACTCACAGGTGGCCTTGTATGTGTTTCTCCATTGTTCTCTTTAGTACTTATATCTTATGATACTATTTAAACTTTCAGTTCTTAACTATGTTCTTCTACTAGATTTTAAGACAGGAATTTTTTTTCCTCCCCTAAGACTTAAGGCAAGGCCTGACCCATCATATGTGTTTACTGAATATTTATTCTTCTGATTTTATAGAGTTACAAATCTACTCTAGGATTTCTCTAGGATGAAAAACTAAAGAATAATTTTTTATGTAGACTTTTGAACCATATTTTATGTTTTAATTAAGCACGACTTAATGGATTGGGTTTGGGAAAGTATTCCTTAATATAAAAATGAAACGGATCTGTCCATTAGTCTGCTGTGATAAACAAATCCGGACTTTTCTCTCAATTATAAGTTATCAAGGATAAAATTTCCTTAGGCTGAGTTAATAAATCAATTGGTTTGTTTCAGATTTACTGATTTTTACAGGAATTTTTCTAATTATAGGTTTTAGTACATATTTTAGCCATTTAATTAGCACTAGGAGAAGGCGAGGAGAAGGCAGTGGCACCCCACTCCAGTACTCTTGCCTGGAAAATCCCATGGACGGAGGAGCCTGGTAGGCTGCAGACCATGGGGTCGAGAAGAGTCGGACACGATTGAGCGACTTCACTTTCACTTTTCCCTTTCATGCATTGGAGGAGGAAATGCCAACCCACTCCAGTGTTCTTGCCTGGAGAATCCCAGGGACGGGGGAGCCTGGTGGGCTGCCATCTGTGGGGTCGCACAGAGTCGGACACGACTGACGTGACTTAGCAGCAGCAGCAGCAGTAGGCACTTTGTTGCTAAGACAGGCAACATGGTAATTTTTTTTCCATTGGATTGGTGTTCACATGGGCAAACACAACAGAGATTTGGGGCTCCTTCAAAAAAAATATTTTTCTTCTTTAAACCAGCGTCTTTCCTGGATGGACAATAACTCAAGGAGAAAAACTTGGGGCATCACAGTTTTCTCAGTACAAGTCATCAATCCAGTAAAGCTTCTATCACAAAAACAGGCTATGCCATGGCAACCAATGGAATTCTGACTATTTGTGGGAGGGCCAAGAAACACAGGTGGATCATTTTTCCCTTAAACTTCATTAGATACAAAGAAAAGGATAGTCAACAGAAAACCTGTAATCCAGAATCTACTTAACAATGTTTATACCAATACCTTTCATGAAAACCTGCTGATAATATTGGAAACTCTATTCTCATTTATTAGGCAATTTGCTAAATAATGACAGGAGAGTCAACATCCCTGTGCACGTAGCATGCTGGGAACTGTGGGCTGCAGGTTAAAAAAAGACTGTAGTTAAATATGCTTTGAGTCACATACCTGGGCTTCCTTGAATATTTTTGAGAAGCATATTAAAGCTTGGATTGCCTATTCTACTTTTATAAAGTGCTTTTGTAAAGTGACACAACTTAGGCGTTGGATCACATGCGTCACAGTTTCTAAGTAATACGTCAGCTCCAGACTCTCAATTCTACAGCACTTTCTCAGTTTTTCTGCTACATCAGCTGCCATTCACTAAGAGCTCACAGTTCATGCACAACACACAAGATGCTGTCAGTGTCTAGGCTTATCCCACCCAACTCAGTGCACTTTTCGGGTCTCCTTCCTCTACTTAATCCTAATTCCCTTCATTCCATTTTCTCACCCCCAACTCCTGCCTACAGCCACACATGTCTGAAATAATTCCCATTCAGCTAGCTCCACATTCCTCTCCTTTAAATGCTCCATGTATTTAGAAGGTCTGAAAAATCTCAAAACTTCTGAAGTCTTTTAAAAGGAGTTTTATATCTACCCTATTACTTTGCTAGACTCAAACATACTTTCCATGTTTTCCTCCCATCATCTACTTTTTCTGGCCATATAATATTATAGCAGCAGCTAAGTCTGGCAGACTATCAACTTTTGATGCTAAATAAATCTTCATAATGATGGAGGCTAATAAAGCAATTATCTAAGATCAGACTCCGGCAGTCACTAATGATGGCATGTGAGGAGAATGTCACTAAACTCCCTCAATTACAAGGATTTATTTCATTCTTTTAAAAAAATGTAGCCTGACTTTCCAGCTACACAAAACAGAATGGAAAAAAGAAACCACTATCACAAATTGGTGTCAGGCTTCTTAACAAATGTGTGCTTGTTTTGTGATAGTGTGTTTTGTTTTTTTTAATATCCAGAATCACCACTGGTGACTAGTAACAGGAGGGATGTTTATCTGTAAAAATAGAAGTAATTCCATGAAGACCAAAAAGCATAAGTAGAATATATTTAGAATATGCTCATGTACTTGGAGGATTTCTGGTAAATAAAATTTGAATATTCCATTGAAATCTCACATTAGGTTTCTAGTCTTTGCATCAAATGAGTAAAATAATCATTCCTAATGATTGATAATTATTTTGATTATCAATGTTTGATAATTATTACATGTTTGATAATTGTTGCATTCTGTTGGGTTTTTTTGTTCTTTTCCTGTAATAATAAGCCAACAAATCCAGAACAACAGTTTTATATCATAATGTTGCCACCTTTCTGTGGGGATTTGATCCTAAATATGACCAGAAAAGTTAGTCCCAAAATGTCCCCTTGGCAATAATCTATTTCTTGATTCTCATTTCATTCTAAAACATTCCCCAAGGGGCATACCGAGTGTGGGTGCTTTTATTTGTCAATCTGCTCTTAGAACAACAGTGAAGAAGTAGCAATTCTTATTTATGTTTCAGAGACATCCAGAGACGATTTTAAATTCTTGCATATTGACTAACTGGCTTTCAGTTAAAATGTGGATTGAGCACGAACATGTACCATTTTTCCTCTAGAAACTTCAGTAGGGAGGCAGTAAAGGCAATAAAACATTGAAATCCACAAGTACACAGAGAATGCCATTGTAGTGATATTACTCCTCGACAGAAAAGAAAAATTGTTTGGGGGAGATCCTCCCCCATCCTCCAAGCTCCTTCACCTCCTCACGCTTAAGTCTCCATTTCACAGCTGCGGATGATTTCCAGCACTCTCCCACCCACGGCCCCTGTGTGTCCTATTTACACTTGACATCCAGACGGAAAGCTGGCTCCCCGTCGTTCAGCCCCTTGATTCTTCCAGTGGCAGCACCTTGTACATTCTCTTCCCGCAACCACCCAGAAATTAGAGTTTAACCATCCCAGCCTTAACCATCTGATAAGTATATACTGTTCCAGACATCCTGGGCTTCCGTCAGTCCTAAGTAGAATGTCCGCCTTGGGGAAAGTGCATAGACTATTTTTACGATTCCATGCTGTCATCTTACTCCACATTCTAGGCTTGCTGAAGTCCTCCTTCCTACCTCATGGCCCAGAAAAGAACAAAGGAAGAAAAGAAGGAAAAAGATTAAGAAGACGTGGCTCTGTAAATTTCTAATCTCCTTTCTTTCCCCTGCTAGCACAAATTTTATTTTAGTTTATTATAATTCTCATATTTTTTCTGCCTCTTCCTTTCCTTTACACTATTCTTATTACTTCTTTTTTCTCTACCTATACCTGCTATAGTTTAACAAGATGTTAGAAAAATGGAATCGTTTTGGAATGATTGACATTTTAAATTTTTTTTTTTTTTAAATTTGTTGAACACTAGCATTTACTGAGTACTGGAAACCAATTTTAGCAGAGATCCAAAGTGGTGGCCCATAGACTGTATCCACCTGAAGTTTTGTCTTCAAGTATTTGAATTTTTTTGTTTGTTTAAGTTTTTGACCATGCCACATAGCATGTGGGATCTTAGTTCCCTGACCAGGGGTGAAACCCATGTTCCCTGCAGTAGAAACATGGAGTCTTAAGCACTGGACTACCAGGGAATGCTGAATTTTTTATTTAATATATTTGGTATGTAACATCGAAGCTGGAGCTTCAATTCTTTGGCCACCTGATGCAAAGAGCTGACTCATCGGAAAAGACCCAACTCATTGGAAAAGACCCTGATGCTGGGAAAGACTGAAGGCAAAAGGAGAAGGGGGCAGCAGAGGATGAGATTGTAAGATAGCAACTTACTCAATGGACATGAAAATGAGTGAAGTCGGGAAAAAAGTAGAGGACAGAGGAGCCTGGCAGGCTGCAATCCATGGAGTCCTGGATTTGGACCCGACATAGTGACTGAATGACAACATTGTGTAAACTTAAGGTGTACAAGATGTTCTTTGATACACTTCTGTATTGTAATATGATTACCATTGTAGTGATATTTATCACATTACATAATTATAGGACAATATTATTGTCTAGATTTAGAATGATTTTTTAAATTAATGTACTTCTTAGAGGAGTTTTAAGTTTATAGAAAAATTGAACAGAAAGTATGGAGTTCCCACATAGTCTCTTTCTAAGACATCCCACCTTTTGCCCACAGTTTTCCTATTATTAACACTTTGCATTGGTGTGGTACAATCAGTGGACCAATACTGACACATTATTATTAACTAAAGTTCACAATTTTACACCAGGGTTCATTGTGTTGTACGGTTCTGTGGTTTTGATAAACGCATGGTCATATAGCCACTGTTATGGTATTATGCAGAATAGTTTTCTTCCCTAAAAATGCTCTGTGTGCCAGCTATTCATCTCCTTCCCCTACCCCACCAACCCCACTAACCCCCTGGCAACCTCTGATATTTCTACTCTGTCTGTAGATCTGTTTTCCAGAATGTCATAGAATCATACAGTATGGAGCCTTTCAGCCTGGCTTCTTTCATTTGCAATATGCACTGTTTCCTCCATGACTTTTTCACTAGCTCACTTCTTCCCATCACTAAGTAATTTTCCATTGTCTGAATGTACCACAATTTGCCTATCCATTCATCTATTGAATTACATCTTGGTTGCATACAATTTGGACAGGTTGAAGTAAAGTGGCTATAAAAATGTGTGTGCAATGTTTTATGTGGACCTGAGTTTTGGCTCATTTGGGAGCATGATCGCTGGATCATATGGCAAGATTATGTTTAGCTTTGACACAGACTCACTTTTTTTAATATTTTAAAAATAAAGAAATGAGGCACTTCTAAATAGGACATGGGAAATAGCCTTCCTTCCATTGCTGCTCCAAACCTGCTCGATAGTAGGTCTCGTAATACTTAACATGTTAACCTTTTATCCTGTACGTGTCTTCTCTTGAAGATCCTCTGTACCAATCAGAATCTTATAGACCTGGATGCTGATGGCGAGAACCAAAATGCCCTGGACAAGATTTCCTGCATAAGATCTTTTTCTGGGGTTAGTGAGATTTGAAAGCAGAAAGGTCAACTTTGACTCCAAGATCTGCTATTTATCAGCTCCTAATGGCAGCTACTTAGCCTCTCATAGCCTCAGCTTCCCATCCATAAAACAGTGATAGAAGTAAGAGCATAATGGCATTGGAAGGGATTTGATGAGACACCATGTGCAAAGCTCAAAGGACAGAGTCAGGGACTTGGGACACTCAACAAAAGTTTATTTCCCCGCTTTGATTAAGACCACTTGAATGCTGTGCTACATTTTTTTCTCTGCATTTCATTTCATTGGTGATGCCAGTGGTTAGCCTATCTCCACTTAGGAGACTAGGAAATCACTGATAAGACTTTTAAGTGAATTCTTGAAAAAGTCTTGAAAAGCCTTCTAAGAATGAGTGACATTTTGAGGAATTCAGATAGAAATTGACCTTGGCCTCGGCTCTCTTGATAGTGTTTCTCTTAAGGATCTTTAATGCATTACCCTCCCTAGAGTATCTGCATTTTAAGCGAGGGTTCCAAAAGATAATGCAGAGGAATTAGTGTCCAATTGAATTTTAATTGATCTTGTAGTTTACTCTCTTTAACCTGCCCTAGGAAATACCAGTCTTTCTGCAACATAGCCTAACATGTCTACAGAATTCAACTCAGACTCTTCAAACAACCATGGCAAGTCCCACAAGGATTGCAAGGCTCAAATGAAAGGAACACCACAGTGTTGAGACTGATCAGGGCCTTGTGAAAAGAAAATGTGACTGCTGTCTTGTTTTGTTTGTGGATGTAAATATATAAATTATTTTTTGTGGAAATAGATTTATCTTTAAGCATGTTTTAGCCCTAGCTAGCACAGGAAGGATCCAAAGTTAAGTAACTTTACAGAGATAGAAAGTGCTGAGATCTGCTGATCACTTTTAGGATGTGTCTTATCTCTGAGAGTTAGCTCAGTGCTTTGAAAGTGAAAGTGGAAGTTGCTCAGTCGTGTCTGACTCTTTGAGACCCCATGGACTGTATAGTCCCTGGAATTCTCCAGGCCAGAATACTGGAGTGGATAGCCTCTCCCTTCTCCAGGGGATCTTCCCAATCCAGGGATTGAACCCAGGTCTCCCACATTGTAGGCGGATTCTTTACCAGCTGAGCCACAAGTGCTTTAGCATCATAAGAAATTATATCTCCCCTTTGTCTCTCTCAATGGCTACTGAGGGATTAGCCATTGTTTAAATGCACCTATATTATGAGCATCTGCCAGTTACAGACCCCAATATTATTTCCCGAGGACAATTTACCCTCCCGATTTTCAGGGTTATGTTATATTTGTATCCTTGTATCCTTATGATATATTTGTATCCAGTGTTTTCCCTTCCTCAAAAGAGGGCATGTCTTATTTATCCCTGTATTTTGTGTATATGATGCTGAATATCTATTGACAATCACCATGATCTTAGTGTAAATCAGAAAATGAAAGATGCCAATTCTCTCTTTACAGTGTAACCCAATGGTTAACAATTTCCACTTCACAATTTACAAATTCCCCAGATCACAGATAGCATTATAGCACAGAATTTTTTCCATAAGGTTCAGTCAGATATCGTTAAAAACTCTTAATTGACCCCCTAAGACCTTTATAATTCTATAAATAGAGGAGTAGACTCATTTATAAAGCAACTAATATGAATGCTGTCTGGAAAATTTATTGAAATAGTTTTTGAATTGCCTTTCCTTATTTCCTTACGGGACAAATAGTAAAAGCATTCATATCATGGCTCCAAGCCACCGCCAATGTGGCATTCCCACGCCACAAATTAGTCTAAACTCCTATTTTGCTGCTTAATCATCATTATTTCCTAGATTTCTTATTTTTGCTTCACTTTCATGCCAACACTCTGCATTGGTTGGTTTGAGTTATTTGTTGTTTTTCTGTCTGTGCCTTTGTTTAGCAGGAACATTTTCCATAAAATACAGAGGTTCTCTTGCTTCACAAAAGCTGCATGGATTAGGCCCTATGAACCAAGGACCCTGAAGTTAGGCTGAGATGAGGGCCTTGCACAGGTCTCACCCCAGGAACAGGACTCACCTGCCAGTGACCCTCCCCTCAGTGTGCAGAACTCAAAAGCGTAGCTCAGGCAAGTTCAAATGACTACATTCTGTGGACCGCTGGAATTACTTAGCTGTAGTGGAAACTGCACAATTCTCTAAACGCCAGTGGTCTTATAATGATGTTTTAAATTTTAGTATAATTTGTGAATATACAGCTTGTTTGAGTCCAAACGAGAGGGAGACTAAATTAGTGCGCCCCAGTGTGAGTCAGGAGTTGGGCAGCTTGCTTTATGCTTGAGAGACATGACATCGTTTAATTCTCTCACTAACTTTATAAAGTAATTGTATTGTTCCCATTTTAAAAGAAACGAAAGCTCTGAGATTTAAATTTTACCAGCTTTATACAGTTAATAATTGGCCAGGAAATAATTCAAAATGGGGTCTGTCTGACTGAAACCTTGATGCTCTGACCACAGCATCAGTGTTACCTGGGAGGTGGCTGAAAATGCAAAATCTCTGAGAAACTGCTACCAGTTTATAGGCAATTATAGACGGAGGGCTGACAAATGTCAAAATGCCTAGGAAAGAATGGAAAACTGGAAACTGAGGCAGAGAAGGATGGCAAAGATCAGCAAGGTTAAATTCACTACTTAATTAGGTAATTAAACTTTGAATCTATTCTTTTCTCTAGAACCTTATACCCTACCCTCAGATTGCTTTAGATTTCCTCTCAAACATTCTCCTCTGTTGTATTGCTAGTCTTTCAGATCCCAGTTAGTGAAGTGGCCCTATATGCTCATGGCTTATCCTAGGGGTCATTTTTAATTACTCATTTTTCACTCTCCTACACCTAACCCATCACAACTTCTTTTAGATTCACCTCTGAAATAAATAGCAAAATCAGTCACACACCACCATCACCACGCTTGCCCCAAACACTGCATTTCTTTCCTGGGTGGTCTTATATCTCTCCATCCTTCCCGATTCTTTTTTGAACATCAGCAAGTCATTCACTACGCTTGCAAAGTAGAAGTCAAAGTAATACTTTAAATTATCACTAATAATACTTTACCATATTTAGAATAAAGTTCAGACTCCATATGTGGCAGCTTTTTCTACCAGCCCATTTTTTGTTTATCACACTTGTGTTAACACTGGCCTTTTTGGGGAACATATCCAATTCATTCTTCCCTTAGGGTCTTCATACATCTGTCTGTCTGGAAGGCTCTCCCCCAGATCTTTCCATGCCCTTTTTCATCATTCACATATTAGCTCAAATATCAGCTCCTTGGAGGAGTCCTACCTGCCTGTCTTGAATAGACCATCCCCTCCTGATCTGTGCTCATCTGTGTCCAATTCTTTTGCAACCCCATGAACTTTAGCCCATCAGGTTCCTCTGTCCATAGGTTTTTCTTTGACAAGAATACTGGAGCAGGTTGCCATTTCCTCCTCCAGGGGATTTTCCCAACCCAAGGATCGAACCTATATGCCCTGCATCTCCTGCATTGGCTTCTTCACCACTGAGCTACCTGGGAAGCCCAGCCCCTCCTGATATTTATTCCATTACCCTGTTTCACGTCTTTGTGACTCCATGGACCGTAGCATGCCAAGCTTCTCTGTCCTTCACTATCTCCAGGGGTTTGTGCAAATTCATAATCCATTGAGTCAGTGATGCCATCCAACCATCTCATCCTCTGAGTCAGAAACAACCTAGTTACTGAACAACAACAACCCTGTTTGGTTTTTTTCATAGCGCTGCTGCAAGTTAGGTTTCTCTGGAATCAGAAACTGAGGAGTAGTTTCCATGGAGGAAGTTCATTATTGGTTGTCTTGATCAACACCTGAGGAAGGGAAGGAAGACAAAAAGGGAGATATTAGGATACAAATGGCACCCCACTCCAGTACTCTTGCCTGGAAAATCCCATGGAAGGAGGAGCCTGGTAGGCTGCAGTCCATGGGGTTGTGAAGAGTCGGACACAACTGAGCGAGTTCACTTTCAGTTTTCACTTTCATGCATTGGAGAAGCAAATGGCAACCCACTCCAGTGTTCTTGCCTGGAGAATCCCAGGGATGGGGGAGCCTGGTGGGCTGCCGTCTATGGGGTCGCACAGAGTCGGACACGACTGAAGTGACTTAGCAGCAGCAGCACAGTCTTAACAAAAACCTCAGCAAACCCCACAGTTGAGTTCTGAAGCTGCAAAGTACAGAGATAACTGTTTCAGCAAGAGGCAACAAGTCTGACATCCTCAGGTCAACCTGCTCCTGGATGCCAGTGGCTGTCTTCAGTTCAGACTATTCCAAACAAAGTTGACAGCCAAAGCTATCCATTTGCAGCACTCTCAGCAGCTTGGGGAATAAGCTTTTTGGTACTGAATGAGGATCTAGGCTGCACTTGACAGAGTTCACAAGTCCACCCTTTGAATATACTTTGTAGACATTCTGGAAGCAGTTTTGTTAAGATTAAGATGCTGGTGTATCCTTTCTCAAGTAAAACTTACTGAGGTTTCGGACATTAGGTACAGCCCCAGCTTAGCAGCCAGTCTTGGAGTCCCAAGGGAAACTCACTGTCTGCTCCTCCACCACCCATTCTATATTCTCCTCAATCTCATCTGGTACCTCCGCAGGGCTGGGTGTCTCACCTGCTGGCAAAAACCCACCCACCAGCAGAGTCCGAGCTCCCAGTCACCATGTTCTTCTCTGACGAGGGTTTCTGAACTTGTCTATTACGGTTAAAAATGGGCAAAGCAGCACCAAGAGGCACCTAAAAAATATGGGTGTCAAATAGATTCTTCCCTGCCTGCACTGTATGACAGGCTCCCAGTCTCCTGATGCCAGGAGACATCCCCTTCTGGCCTGTCGGTCCCCTGGCACAAGGAACCCAGAGGGCCCAGCTGTCAACTACGGTTACAGGACTCAGCCGTGTCCTCTGGTGGAAGGACCAGAGGGAATCAGGGCCATTAAACCCACAGAACCTAGACATTGAAGGAGAGGAAGAGAAATTCTCCAAGAAGGTAACCGGGGTGATGGTAAGCAGGGCCAGTCCTGCCTCTACTAATTCTCGGAACTCTATTCTGCCCGCTGAGGATGCCACACCATATAACAGCCATTAATACCAAGTAGACACTGCACCCCGGATAAGGACCCGCACCTCTTTATGAGGTATGGTCTCAAAACTGATGCCTCAGCTGTGTCGTGAGTGTGGCGTTGTGTTGTGTGCCGAGTCAGGCTCTGCTGTGTTGTGAGTGTGGCGCTGCGGCGTGTGCCGAACCGGGCTCTGCTGTTGTGAGTATGGCGCTGCGGCGTGTGCGGAGCTGGTCTCTGCTGTGTTGTGAGCGTGGCGCTGCGGCGTGTGCGGAGCCGGGCTCTGCTGTTGTGAGTATGGCGCTTCGGCGTGTGTGGAGCCGGGCTCTGCTGTGTCGTGAGTGTGGCGCTGTGGCGTGTGCCGAGCTGGGCTCTGCTGTGTCGTGAGTGTAGCGTTGTGTTGTGTGCTGAGTCAGGCTCTGCTGTGTTGTGAGTGTGGCATTGTGCTGTGCGCCGAGCCAGACTCTGCTGGCGCAGTACATGGTAAGACCAGAGCATGTCACAATCTTGGGCCCACTGCTGCGTTTTGGTGCGTCCATGTAGCACTCACCTGAGGGAGCAAGTTGCTCCCAGCATCCCTGCAGTGAAGCCTATGAGCACATCCCCTGTATCTGGAGCCATGATAGTTTTAACACCTAGAAGACTCACCTTTGTGAGGCGAGAGCTGGGACTAAGTCACTTTCAGAACACATTTCGAAGTCAGTTCTTTCTTCAGCCTGGGGCAGAGTTGTAAGAGTGAAGGGGCAACCCTTTTAGGACTACCACAAGCTTCAGAATATTATAGAGAACCCCCAGCCACCCACCCCCACCCCCACTCCCGCAAAAAAACAGTCGGATTTTGATGACTGGAATTTCTGGATCAGTGTAGACCTCCAGGGCTAGGGTTCCAGCTACCGCAGGCTTATCCCATTAAAGTTTATGGAAGGTTTTGGGCCTCCACTGATATTCATTCTGTTTTATTCCAATCTCAAATTGCATGTTAAAGAAAACGAAAGGAGAAATCATATCCTTTAAATTCATTTATTAATTATGTGCATTTGCCAATTGGATGAAAAACAAGATGCCAACCTCTTGCCAAAAGCCAAGTGGAACCAAGGTTAAGTTATATTTACTTACCTAAAGAAAACTTCATATAAATACAGTTAATATTTTACACCTAGAACTATCTATCTATATGTGTGCTCAGTTGCTCAGTCATGTCTCACTCTTTGCTGCCATATGGACTGTAGCCCACCAGGCTCCTCTGTCCATGGAATTTTCCAGATAAGAATACTAGAATGGGTTGCCATTTCCTACTCCAGAGGATCTGCCTGACTCAGGGATCAAACCCATGTCTCTTGCTTCTCTTGCGTTGGCAGGTAGATTCTTTACCACTGAACCATCAGGGAAGCCCATCTATCTGTATATCTGTGTACATTTTTATGTCCTGATATATATATATATATATATATATATATATATATAAGGACATAGCAGATGTCACCTGATTTCCAGATAGTGAACCTTGCAATATTTCATTACAAATACACTCTTCAAAAGCATAATTTTTCACTTAATGACTAGGACCAGTCTATCCAAAATACACTCTTTGTAATAATATGAGATATGTGGGAAAGACAAGGAAGAAAAATCTGGGAAAACCACTAATGCTGAAATCGAACTGAAAATGCAAGACCTGCCAAGGTCATGCAAAGGGCGTGGTATGTGTCCATGGCTGCTGATGCAGTCAGCCAGGCTCCACAAAGTGGCTCTCAGCTCAACTGCAAAGACTAGTATAGGATTTTCTCACCCACCCTTCTTTCTACTTTGGTTTCTGCGTGAACCTAAATAAATACATTCTTCATCTGGAGGGGTCTGGTTATTGGCTTCAGAGAGAAACCAGAGTATTGAACTTGGCCATGGAAACCGTGGTTTACGATGCCTGTGAGCCACGGTCCTGTTTACACAGGGAGAGGAGCTGGCTGCAGGGATCAGGTAGCTTCTTTTGCTGCTGAATTTCAATGAGCAGAATCGATCAACAGAATCGGGACATGGAAAGCCCTGGCAGGCTCCAGCCTCCTCTGGGATGAGGCCAGTGTGGGGACTTGAGCCTGACACAGAACTTTTACATTTAATATTAAAGACACCTGAGCAACAGCACATTCCCAGGAGGCTCTTTCTCTGAAGAGTCAGTGTCAAGGCTGTGTGGCCTTCTCCTTCCTGACCTATTGTCTGAGACCACGCAGATATAAAAGGCATCTTCTTTTGAAGAGAGTTAAGGAAACAATGCATAATAGTCGTTACCTAACTCTGGGAGTTGGTGATGGACAGGGAGGCCTCGCGTGCTGTGGTTCATGGGGTCGCAAAGAGTCAGACATGACTGAGCGACTGAACTGAATTGAACTGAAACATCTTACTGACATAATTAGCAGACAAATGCAAGCAAAAGGTTGTAAATTGAGTGAGTGAATTTAGAATTTCATTTTGTCCTTAGATTTCCCTTTCTCAAACCTGAGAGCCACAATAAATCAACTCCACACTCTGGAGGTGGGACAGGGAAGTCTTGAGTACAGTCACCAGGCAAGCAAGATTCAAGGATACTGGTGAGACCCCAGTGTGTTTCTGGTTTTATCTGGTTGTGCTTTGGTAGGAAAACATTTCACAGCAGCAACTCCTTCAATATTACTCCTTGTAGGGTGTCTCTGATTCCTCTTGACTTATTTCACTGACAAAAAGCATGTTTTTAATCTGCTTTGCATCACTGAGCCAACTGAGAAAATGGGTCCTGTTCCTCATGAATTATTGAAGCTCGTTGTCAGCAACTATAAACCCCAGAGGCAGATGACAGCCCCAGAAGCTGAGAGAAGACAGCCCAATCTGTGGAGCCCAGTGGGGGGAAAAAGGGAGAAAGAAAATCACTCTTGAATGGAAAATTGAAGAAACTCCTGTTTCGGTTTAGAATATGGATGTGAGGGAGCTCTTCACAACCAACCCAAATCAAAACTGATGTATAAGTCTTCTTGGATAAAGTTTTATGCTATTTCTCTTGTACTTGTGCTTTCCTTAACATATTACTTGGTTGGGATCAGAATCAATTAAAGTGATTAAAATGATAAGTTTCAGAGGTAAAGCTTGTGGGCACTTAACATACATATTGATTCAAAAAAGTTAGTATATAAAATAAAACAAGTCTGTTTCTCACCAGGTGGAACTAAAATGAAGAGCACTGAGTATTTTCATGGGGTTCGTGTGAGTCCGGTTCTCCCTGTTGTCAGTTTTAATTCGTTATCTATTCATTCAGTATTTGCTGAAGTCTCTCAGTAACTTTCTCTCTGTTCTTTTTTTTAGCATTTACTTGGCCGCGTTGGGTCGGGTTGCGCGCACAGGGTCCTCGTTGCGGTGTGTGGGCTTCTCTCTAGTTGTGGCCTATGGGCTCAGTAGTTGCGGTGCTGGTGGGCTTAGTTGTCCCAAGCCATGTGGGATCTTAGTTCCCAGACCAGGGGTCGAACCCATGTCCCCTGCCTTGGAAGGCAGATTCTTAACCACTGGACCACCAGGGAAGTTCCTCTCTGTTCTTCTCGAAGAAAATACTCTTAAGAGAGAACAGAGGCCATCGGGTATCAGGGCCATGTGCTCAGCCTTGTGTAGGGAGGTGCCTTCCCCTTTCTGAGTCCCAGTGGCCTGCATCTGTATGACCCAAAGAGTGAATGCCCCCTTAATCCTGACGCCCTTGGCATCTCACTCGCCCACCCTAGTCTAAGCCCTGCCTCCATAAAGGTCACTTTGGTGAATTTTATGACTCCAGAGACATCTTAGGTATAAAGATCTTGTCTCTACTCTGTCTCCTCATAGTGGAAAGCTAGTAAAAGTGTAAACAGCTCACCCTGACTCCAAGGTTAATTGCACCCCCAAGCCCAGCTGTAGTGGCTGCTTTCCAAAGGAGCTGCCCACATTGGGGGCAAGGAAGCGCCGTTGCACTGAGGGAGGTCACGAGGGCACTTGCTGAATGCTGACACTGGACATTCTTGCTCAGTGCTGATTGCTTCTTTGGTTCCTGTCTTGTGCTTTGGCTCTGAGCTTTGCTAACTGTGACTTTTGGCTCTGGTTCCTTTTGGGTTTCTGCCCGCTGGCCTCCATGTTTTCTCAGTAGCCGACCTTGCAGCTCTGACCATCAGCTGTGTCCTTGCTCTGGCTTGTTGCATTCATTCCCTTTAGGCCTCCTGCTCTCTTTTCTCCACAGTCCTGGGCTGAGGTCCTAAGGCCATGCCACAATCCAAGGTTTGGTCACTGACAGTGTGTCCTGGGAAGGAGAAGGGAGGCCAGAAACATTCGTTTTCTATTATTCTTCATGAAAAACAGACTAAAAAGAGTCTGCCCTTCTGGACTACATAGGTATGTTATAAAGATTAACATCCGTGAAGCCTGTGTGGATTAATGTAAAAAGCAGCCATGTAGAAGATTGCCAAGCTATTGCCTTGGCAACATCCCCACGTTAGGAAGAGACCTAAAACACAAGCTGTCATTATAAAGTAAGGAGGCTTGTTTTTTCCCCTACCAAACGCATCAAACTGTATACTTGTAGATAACTCTTGTCCCTTTCAAATTAATCATTGTGGGGAAATGGTCACTTATTACAGCAACTAATGCCCACTCAAAAAAATTTTTTGACTCAACTTTTGGTGTTTCCTTTAAGGACAGAGGCTTTTTATCTTTCCCTCAAATCTCCTTAGTGGTAAAGTGTCTTTATTTTATCAAGGTTGTCCTGAATTTAAAACAACCAAATCTGGAAGGAAAGTCAGCCATGAGTCAGGGAAGCATTGGAGAGAGACAGATACACAGAGCGAAATTGATTGATTCCACCTGAAACTAAGAAGAAAAAAAGACTTGACTCTGTAGTAGTAAGGTGGATGTGCATGTCTGCAGGCATGCATGTGGATGGTGGAATGATTGTGTATAGGAAAGTCAGAGAGAAGAGCCTTGGTATTTCAATTTGTTGGTAGTGACTTTGCATCCCACTGAACAAAGAATGCAAATCGAACAGGCCATGCATGCTACAGCTTCCATCCCTGTCAGGACAATTTCTCAGCTTCAGTCTTGATTAGAAGCATAATTTTTTTTTTTTTTTTTTAAACAGACGATGCTGTCAGCTGGAAGGAAAAAGTCCCACAGGGCACATCACGGGAATGTCTCTCCACCCAGGGTTCACATAGCTTTGTCATCATATCTGATCTCTGCTGCCGCAGATAACAGGCCAACAGAACTGGACGTGCAGACTTGGGAAGGCTTTCAGTTGAATTTTTGAGTAAAAGGTTACTATACAGACTGGTCAGCTCCTTTTGTACCACTGCCGCTATTCTTTAGGTCCAGCATTTCTTCCCTCAGGCCTCTCTGTGCCTTTATAAAGATCAGCAATTATTTTCAGCTCCAAGCAGGATGCTGCCATGCAGGGGCTCCCCAGAGGCAATAAGTCTGGGAGAGAAGGGGGATGATTTACAGATCAACAGCTACCTGGTAGATACTGTGGGATACCTTGCTGTCAACACCAAAGGATTCATGAGCATAGCTTTGTGAGCCATAAAAAAAATCTGTAAGAAAAAAAAAAGGAATCAAAATCCTTTCTCCTCCTCTTGAAAAATCTGGTGGTTTCTTTCTTTGTCTTTGGAGGCTAATGCCATTTTTAGATTCCTATGAAAAAGACAGAAACATTCTTGCTTTGTGAATTCTGGTATTTAAACTCATACTGTGTGTAATCTAGCCAACATTAACAGTGGAATGAATTCCCTGTGTTTGCAATATTTCCTGGATCCCCAGGGGGGTCTGCCTGTCGGATGCTACTGAGGACCACTTAAGGCTAAGTCAGGACGGAGGTGCTCAGCCCCCCATGCCTGCTATGACTCTCAGCTGTACCGTTCACCTCCCCACCCTGTAATGGGCATTTCTCCCTCACCAACCGGCCTGTACTATCCGCTTGCCACATTTCAGGAGCTGAAATGCCAGAGTATCGTGAGGTCCCAGGTTCAGGTTTTTCTTTTTTTTCCTAGTTTTATCCCTCTGGTAGATGCCACATTATTTTAGAATGGATTAGCTGAATCTGTTTTGCCCTGTCACCTGAATTCAATTAAGCTTAACAATTACTTATGGAATCCTTGCTAAGGACAGATACTAAAGCTACAGAGGGTAAATGAAAATTGAAGACATCATTCAGTATCTAATTGGGTGGATATTCAAGCACAAAAAAAGCAATGTGTTAATAACACAAGGTAGAATGAGATAGGTGTCTCAGGATACATGAAACATCGTTCCTTGACCACTGTACTGCGAAATACTGGCCATCAGGAATGGGATACTACTGATGAGGAAAAGAGTGAAACACAGAAATCAGGAAGCCGCTCCATCAAACACTTGTGCAGTAAATCCTTTGCCTATGCTGGTAGTTTCTGAATGCTACTAGGTAGGTCAGTCTGTTTTCAGGGTATAAGTGCGACGAGGCTGTTATTTACTTTTTTAAATACATTACCTTTTAGAGCAGCTTTAGGTTTACAGCAAACTTGAAAGGAAGGTACAGACACTTCCCCTATGTTCCTACCTCAACAAAGGGCCCTCACACCACAATGGAAATCTCCTACGTTCTACAGCTAAGACCCCATGCAACCAAAAATAAATGAATAAATAAATACTTTTTTAAACATTAGGAAGAAACCTCATAGGCCATCTGACCTAGCCCTCCAGAAAAGGCTGAATTCCTTCCTTCAACAGAAAACTTAATCAAAAGACACAGTCCAACATTTCTCTAAACAGACCCATAAGTGATTTATTCACTTCCTCATGACCCAGTAGTCTATTCTTTATTCAAACAACACTGCTCATTTTTTCCCATATTAAGAGAAAGTCTGCTCCGCTGCAGTATCCCCCAGATGGCTTTATAAACCCTCCATTAGGAAAGCTCTCAGGTGTGGAAACAGGTATCATGACCCATTACCTCTCTATTGCCCACCTCACCCCTCCACACCATTCTCTTCTGCAGCCCAGCACTATCAAGTCCCTCAATAGGTATTCCCTCAATTATTTATTTTGTTAGAATGTAAAAATAATCAGTGACTATAGTAGAAAATGGGTTTCCCTGGTGGCTCAGATGGTAAAGAGTCTGCCTGCAATGAGGGAGACCTGGGTTTGATCCCTGGGTCAGGAAGATCCCTGGAGAAGGGAATGGCTACCCACTCCAGTATTCTTTCCTGGAGAATCCCATGGACAGAGAAGCCTCATGGGCTACAGTCCACGGGGTCACAAAGAGTCAGACATGACTGAGTGACTAACACTTGCACTTAATTCACTTTTCATAGTAAAAATACACTAAAAAAGCGTAGAGTAACAACTCCAGATGCATGTGGTCTACTTAAAAAGATATGTGATATGGACACTATAAGAGCACAAAAGAGGGACATCTGAATGAAATTGGGTGACAATGACACTGAGCTGACTGATGATGAATGAGTCGAAGGATAAGAAGATCATCTGAAAAAAATCTTATAATGTTCAAAGCTTGCACCACAGACCAGGGGTAGGAAAGTACACAATATTTAGATGGTGATAGGAGTTCTACTTGGTAAATGCTTTGTATGAAGGGCTGGTAAAAGACAAAAACTAAAGAGATGTCTGAAAATCAGATCACGCAGGGCCTTACATGCTAAGCAAAAAAAGAAAATGTTATTTTTGTCCTAAAAGTTAAAGGACTACATAACATGTGTTTAAGAAAGGGAGCATTTTTATTACTGAAATGTCACTCCACAGAGAGGTGTAAAAATCAAAAGGAGCAACGTAGAATCAGGATGAAATCAGTTAGGCTGTTGCAGAGAGAAGTGATGAAAACCAAAGTGGCAGCAGTGTTGGAAAGAAAGAGAAAAAAATATATATATAAGAGATTAAATCACTATTACTGGCGTTTGATTGAAATATAGTGGTGAAACTTCTGTTCAACATAGTATGGAAAGTCTTAAAGCAATTAGGCAAGGAAAAACAAAAGGCATCCAAATCAGAAAGGAAAAAGTAAAAGCATCTCTGTTTACAGATAATTGCTCCTGCTGCTGCTGCTGCTAAGTCGCCTCAGTCGTGTCCGACTCTGTGTGACCCCATAGACGGCAGCCCACCAGGCTCCCCTGTCCCTGGGATTCTCCAGGCAAGAACACTGGAGTGGGTTGCCATTTCCTTCTCCAATGCATGAAAGTGAAAAGTGAAAGTGAAGTTGCTTAGTTGTGCCCGACTCTTAGCGACCCCATGGACTGGAGCCTACCAGGCTCCTCCACCCATGGGATTTTCCAGGCAAGAGTAATGGAGTGGGGTGCCATTGCCTTCTCTGAATTTGCTCCTATACACAGCAAATTCTAAAGATTTCACACACACACAAAAGTCTTAGAACTAATTATGAATTCAGGAAACTTCAGGATAGAAAATCAACAGACAAAAACAAATTCCATATGGCCAAAATCACTACAATATTGTAAAGTAATTAGCCTCCAATTAAAATTAGTTAATTAATTTAAAAAACAAGGTCCATTTCTATATATTAACTATGAAATATCCAAAAAGAAAATCAAGAAAACAGTCCCGTTTTCAGTAACATCAAAAGCATAAAATACTTAGGAATAAACTTAACCAAATAGTTGGAAAAACTTGTACACTGAAAACGGAACTACATTGAAGAAAGAAAGAAGGAAATAAAAATACAAATAAATGGAAAACACCCCATGTTTAGACTCAATATTGTTAAGATATCCATATTATCCAAAGCAATCTACAGGTTCAATACTATTTCCATCAAAATCCCAATGGTATCTTATTATAGAAAAAAAATCCTAAAATTCATATGAAGTCACAAAAGATCTTGAATAACCAAAGCTATTTTGATCCTGAGATCTTGAGAAAGAAGAATAAAGTGGAGGTATCCTAGTTTCAAAATATATTACAAAGCTACAGTGATTAAAATAGTATGATACTAGAAGAGCAAAACTATCTGAATAATGAGTAGGAAAAAAGTACAGAAAGGGAAAAGTCACAGAATAGATGCTGGTCCAAAGGAAAGAAAAGTCTAACCATCATAAAATAATCAAATTATTGGGTTTGCCAAAAAGCTCATCAGGTTTTTCCATAAGTTTATGGAAAACTAGCCTTTTGGCCAACCCAATATATCTAAAGATGTCTAAGTAAATTAGGAACACTCACCATAAGAAGAAGTTTCCTTCATAGGAAATTAATTTTAATTGGACAATTGGCTAAGCAGTTTGGTTTTACCAAAAGAAAGAAAAAAAATAGAAATGATCTTGGAAACTTTGGCCATTTCAACATTTTTTATAATGAGCCAAACAAATTACCTTCTAGCTAGAAGCAAATATATGAAATTCAGATGGAGAAAAGTCAAGTTGGTGTCATGGAAATGCTTAAATTGATCAATTCCAGCCCTTAAAAACAGGCTGAGGAAAATTTCAAACATAGTCATGAGGTAATATCCATTATTGGCAAAGAAACAGGCTGAGTGTTCCCATCTCAAATTGTTCTAACTTTTTAATTTACTCTTTCCCAAATAATTTGCTCCATGATAAGAGAATGTTTACCTTCTGATCCAAAGGAAGAGGGCCATATGTTTTTCCATCTACTTCTCTTTTAAAAAATAAGACAAAAGAAAAAATAAAACCAATAAAAAGAGAATAGACCCTAGTTGCTAGATAGTAATAATAAATAGATCCTAATAGATCTAGTTCCTTATACCAGGGGCTTGCTCACACAGGTTCATAGACAAACCATTCTAACCTTGCCTTTCTTTTATGTAAATAAATATCCTCTCCAGAGAGAGAAACATCTGAGATTCTGTTTCTATATCAAACACACACGTGGGAAGGGCTCCTAAAACTGTAAGGATATTTGCCCACTGTAAATAAAATATTCTGAATATCTAGACCTGCATTGGGTGATTTTTTTTTTTTCCTTGTCATTATTTTTTAGATTCCACCAGAGGTCTATTGAAAGTGTGTTCCAGCAGATTCAAGAGTGAAGGCTACCTGAACAACAGGCTCAACTTGGTTCCAATGCTAAGTCATCAAGGTGGGGAAGGCACACCTGCAGATTTGCCAGGGCCTTTGTTAACGAAGGGACTTCCAAGGTGGTTCTAGTGGTAAACAACCTGACTGCTGTTGCAGGAGATACAAGAGACGTGGGTTCGATCCCTGGGTCGGGAAAATCCCCTGGAGGAGGGCATGGCAACCCACTCCTGAGACAGACTTTTAATACTGAGTTTCCATGGAAGGGCTTGGGAATTCGGAAAGGAGGGGAGAATTGAAGTAACAGAATCCTGGCATTCAGCATTATGCTAACTAGAACTGAAGTAAAACAAAATCCAGACCTCAAAGAGACAATACAAAACTCACTATAAGAAATGGACAAAATGCAAACATCTCCAGTGTAAAACAATGGCACAGAAACGTTGTCCTGATTGGTCAAGTTTTCCCGTCCTTCCTAGTTTTCATAATTATCCCAGTTCTTGCCGGAGCATTAAATGTGCTCATTAACTTTCTCTCGGATAGTCCACACAAAATTAAGTCTTAGTGGTCAGGTTTGTTTTTGTGCCCTTCATATTCCCCAAAAGTTTGTTTTAAAAACTAAAGTTCTATTAATCCAGGCTAGTAGTCACTAGAATTTTGTCCTACTTTGGACTTTTCCAATGATTTATTACTGTACCCAAGTGAAGTGCATATTTTGTTTTAAATTTACTATATATTTATTTTAAATAAACACTGATAATTGGTCTGTGCTTTTCATTCAGTTTATTTTTTTTTTTTGGATTTTTATTATTTTTATTTTTTATTTTTTAACTTTACAATATTGTACTGGTTTTGCCATATATCAACATGAATCCGCCACAGGTATACACGTGTTCCCCATCCTGAACCCTCCTCCCTCCTCCCTCCCCGTACCATCCCTCTGGGTCGTCCCAGTGCACCAGCCCCAAGCATCCAGTATCGTGCATCAAACCTGGACCGGCGACTCGTTTCATATATGATATTATACATGTTTCAATGCCATTCTCCCAAATCATCCCACCCTCTCCCTCTCCCTCTCCCACAGAGTCCAAAAGACTGTTCTATACATGAAGTGCATATTTTTATTTCCTCCTCTAGTTGGATTTCTCTTTCTTAACACAGGAACAATAGTATGGTACCTATAATTTACCTTAACAGAGTTATGGTAAATGTTCTGCAAACATTTAGCTCATGGACATTTTTCTGAATGAATATGAAGAGCCATTTCATATTAAACTGTTATGGCACACTTACTAAATACTGATATAGGACATTATAGTAATAGCTCCACAGTGGCTCACAGAGCTGAAAGTTGTAATTGTACATACACTCTAGCTCTCAGGATACCATATGACTGCCCACAAGACTTCTTACTTCTCAGGAATGGAAGACCTAATGATCCATTCAGTTTTCCCTTTATCATCAAAATACTATCATCATTATATTAACAAAAATCCAACTCACTAAAAGGCTATGACCTATGACTCAGATATTTTGAAAACTGACCAACGTACCCTCCAGGGGACACCTCATATTTCTACTAGCCCAGGATAGGTATGCAAATCTAGCTCTCTACTTAATATTACAAATGCTAGTTTGATGGACAACCTGTCAATGGGTAAAAAGAATAGACTTATAAACCAAGACAAAGCATATGTAATCCTCCGTTTTACTTTCATCATCTATGACCAAATTCACCAAGACGTTGACTTTGTGCTGAAGGATGCAAGGATTCCAGCATCCAGAGAGGCACTGGGCTGGATCCCCTCTGCTCTCGCTTTCTGAGAAAGGTTGTATGGAACGACAGGTAGGGTTTAGGTGTTAACTCCCTATCTCCATGCTGGATTTCAGTTTTGTCTGTTGTACAACACTGAACAAATCATTTAATCCTGAGTCTTGGTGTCTCATGTATAAAGTGGGAACGAGCAGCAAGCTTGGAGAGTTGTAAATGCTTTTGTTGCATTCATTCCCTGACATTTTGATTTGTTCACAGTTCTGTCCTGGGGCTTCTTGAAGTCAAGGCCCGTGTTTTATCCATCTCTAAATTTTGAATGCCCAACAAATACCCAACAAATGGAAGACACTCAATAAATGACCTGTGATCTCTCAGTAACATTTGTCACAATAATAATAGTGACTTCCTGTTCAGGGGCAATACCTCTCTCTTTTTTTCATTTTTAACTTTTTGAGAAACCTCCACACTGTTTTACAAAGTGCCTGCACCAATTTACAGTTTCATCTGCAGTACACAAGAGTTCCCTTTTCCCACACTGTCGCCGATACCTGTTGTATCTTGTCTTTTTGATAATAGCCCTTCTGACAGTGTGGGTGATACCTCACTGAGGTTTTGATTTGTGTTTCTCTGATGATTAGAGATGTTGATTAGTGACGTCATTTTCCATTCCCTTCTCCTGCTTCTTGTTTTTTCACAGCACTTAACTCTTAAGCAGTGACTTTATATTATATATCTGTTAATTTATTTGTTTGTGCCCTTCCTGCTAGAATGTAAACTCCAGGAGGGCAGAAACTTGATCTTGTTTTTGGTTGTGTCTCCAGCACCTGGAAAAGGATCTGGTATCGTATGTATCAGGCTGTTGTTGTTGTTGTTGCTAATTTCAGTGAAAGTCACTGAGTCGTGTCCGACTCTTTGTGAGCCCATGGACTATACAGTCCATGCAATTTTCCAGGCCAGAATACTGGAGTGGGTAGCCTTTCCCTTCTCCAGGGGTTCTTCCTAACCCAGGGATCGAACCCAGGTCTCCTGCACTGCAGGCAGATTCTTTACCATCTGAGCCACTGTTGTTGCTAAGTTGTGTCCAGCTCTTTGTGACCTCATGGACTGTCGCATGCCAGGCTCCTCTGTCCTCCACTATCTCCCAGAGTTTGCTCAAATTCATGTCCACTGAGTTGGTGATGCTATCTAACCACCTCATCCTCTGCTGCCCTCTTGTCCTTTAGCCTTCAATCTTTCCCTGCATCAGGGTCTTTTCCAGTAAGTCAGCTCTGCGCCTCAGGTAGCCAGAGTATTAGAGCTTTAGCAACAGTCCTTCCAATGAATATTTAGGGTTGATTTCCTTTAGGATTGACTGGTTTGATCTACTTGCAGTCCAAGGGACTCTCAAGAAGATCACCACAATTTGAAAACATCAATTCTTCAGTGCTCAGCCTTCTTTATGGTCCTCCACTCACATCTGTACATGACTACTGGAAAAACCATAGTTTTGACTGTATGGACCTTTGTCAGCAAAATGATGTCTCTGCTATTTGCTACACTGTATAATATATTAGGTACTCAATAAATACTAGTTGAGTGAATAATATCCACATTCACTCTTTCAAATTATTCAACACCCATTTATTTTATGTAACAGTGCCAGGCAAGCAATAGCTTTAGATCTCAGGGTGGGATTACACGGGCTGCTGTGTTATTTACTACTCAGGTTGCCTGAATGGATGAGATTGAGCTGAGGGGCACCATTAAAAGAGGGCTGGTGAGTGGCAACAATTCTAAATTGTATCCAAACCAGAGAAAGGCAAACCCAGTGCAGTGCCCTGCAATTGTTGGTGTTAGGGTGGGGAAACAATGGGATGGGATAGCCCTATCATAAGGGCAGAGCTTCCCACTATCAGGAGAAGAGTAAAGACCACAGCACTCCAAACAGCACACAAGGTTAACTGGGAAAGCTGTCAGGTGTACTGGAGCAGAAGATTTGCAAAGCTCCCAAGAAATCTATCAGCTGATTGTGTGTTTCCTTAATTTCAGTGCAGGATCATGGCTGCCTGTTGGCTTGACTGATGCTCGGTCCAGTACCAGACATGGGGAGGGACTGGGCAAAGATAAATGAAGATTGTAAAAAGATAAAATCTATCTTCAAAGTGGTTGGAGACTTACAGGAAGAGAAGACACAGCTAATAGGACTAAGAGCATTACATAACATGTATGTGCTCAGTGGAGCCATGGAATCATAGCAAATTACATCTGTAAAGGAGGCTATTTCTGGACTGTGTTTAAATATAGAGCTAGTCTCTTGGGTACAAGAAGTACAATTTACCAGGCACAGATCTCTTCATCTGCTAAACTGTAAGCTTTAAATAGAATTCATTTTTCTGTGTCCCTTCAGTTCTAAATTGCTATCCTTATTGATTTACATACATGTAACCCTATATACATACACATGCATATGTGGATAATAAAACCTCATTAATTGGACTTTGCCAATTTTGGATTTATGATCAACCATCAGAGTACGGCTAGCTGAATTTTAATTTTGGTCTATCACATATATTAGTAGCTTGTCCAACACAAAGTGTCAGCAAATTATAAAAGGAATGTTCATCAACCTTAAAGAATGGACTGTTTTCAGAGTGTTCAGAACTCCCATTAGAGCACTGTAGCTGAAGTGGAGCCAGCCGCTTGGACTAATGTTTTGATATACAGATCTTCTAACAGATCCCTGAGCTAGGGACCCTGGAAAGAAGGGGGTTGACACACAAGGCCTCTGACCCACACCTGCTCTCACAGCCTCGGGAGTCGGAGCTTGACTTAAGGAGAAGCCAGAGGAATCGTCTCAGAAGAAGTATGACCTCACCATGTATCTCTGGAGCCTCTACTGTATTTGTTGTTGTTCTGATGGTAAAAAGTGCTTTTGAAAAGTATATAACATGGGACTTCCCTGGTTCTCCAGTGGTTAAGAATCCACCTTCCAATGCAGAGGATGTGGGTTTGATCCCTGGTCAGGAAACAGATCCCACATGCCATGGGGCAACTATGCTGTATGTGGCATGCTGCAATGAAATAGGTAAATTTTTTTTAAGGTGTAGAACAGAAAAGACGTATTCTTTTTTTAAATAGGTTATTACATAAGATTAATTCATTTACAAAAACTTATCAGATGCCTCTGTGCAGGAGTCACTATTACGTGTCTTCCTTACATTATGGATTTTTCAGTACCACACATTTATCTATCCATTATGCTAGAAGAATACCTCATTGTTATACAGTTAACTCTAATGGGAATTCCAGTAACACTGCCTCAAAAGACTGTGTGTATACCTCACAGGAAAACAGGAATCTTACCCAAAATAGAGACTAAGGTGACTAGGGAATCCTACAATCTAGCAAAAGCTTTTAGCACTCAGGTCAGAAAAGCTAAAATTCAAAATGAGATGCAAATGGGAAAAAGCCAGAAAGGGGATGACAAAAAGAAATCCTGGAATCCACACAACTAGAAATTTTCATTCTATCATAGAAAAATGATCACATATGAATCCTGCTGAGGAGATGGATATAGGAAGGCAGAAATAGGCGTCACAGCACCCAGCAGCCTCTCCTTGTGGCTGAGCCAAAAGACAAATCAAGAAAGGTCATGGTCCTCCATCTCCCTCGGACACGGTGAGGTCATTTCCAGTTTGGCTCCTTTCCTAAGGCGACTGTCCTCACTCAGGGTCAGACTTTCAGATACTGCTCAGCCTTCAGAGTTTTGCTGCAGTTCCAGCTTCTCCTCGGTTCAGCCCTCTCTGCCCCAAAAAACAGATGCTTTCTGTACACTACAGTTGATCACTAAATGGTTTCCCACTGGGTGTTGAATTCTTCCTCTGGACTAGGCTACAGATTCCTAACTAACAGGACTCAGATCTTAAACCTTTTAATTATTTATGGACTTACTTATGAGAACAGAACTTTTATCTCTTTACAAGAGATAAAAAGTTAAATCATATTAATTATACATTTAATGACCTGTGTTTATTAAAAAGAATAAAACTGTAGGAAGTAAAACTGTCTTGGAAAGTTTGGGATGTACGGTCCACAATATCCATTCTACTTAACCCCTAAAATACTTTTGACAGCATATTGATTGATTGATGAATGGCAGCAGGAGATTTTTCTCTATGGAATCTTTCATTCTAACCTGTGTATTAATAATGTATGAAGCTGATTAGTGCAAATAATTGGATAATATGTCCTCAAGTAGACTCAAGACGTTCATCATCACTACCTCCTAAAAATTGCTCAGCCTCCTGTATCCCCTACCCTGATTAATAACATCATCACTCACCCAGTGACCTAAATCAGGAAACTGGTCACAAAACACTCTCTTTACTCTCAAGTCTGATTCCTCATCAAATTCTGTTGAATCTCTCAGATTCATCCCTGATCTCCTTCAGACAGCTTCTGGCTTCTACCCTGGCTCAGGCCTTCACTTCTCCACCCAGGCTCTATGCCCTTTTCCTAGCTGGTTGCCTCGTATCTGATCTCACCTCTCTCTAATATACGCCACACACAGTTGCAGATGACATTTCTAAAGTGAAAGTCTGTGTCATCCCCCCTTCTAAATATTTCAGTGACTCCAAGTGTCTAAAGCATAACATTCTCCCAACATAGGAGTGCCCAGTATGTAAGTCGTAACACTTCTTTGCGTGTAATTCAAAGGCCCTCAAAATCTCGTCCCTGTCTTTCTTCTTCACACCCAATTGGCCATTTGCCTATATACCTCCTACATTCTATCCATTGTCAGACTTTGAAATACCATGCCTTTTCATCTCACTGTGTAAAACTATATTTAACTCTGTATCCAGTCCTAACCCAAGGACCATCTCTACAAGGCCAGTAATTTGGCCACCATAGTTTCTGGCAAATGCTTTCAATCTATTTGTTTATAAAACCATTTTATCAACAAGATATTCTCTACCCTCAGAAGGGTAGGGAGGGACATAACAGTGTGAGGAGAGAGTATGTAGTTTAGGACTTTTTTATATTAGCATCACCTTAATGCCTACTTAAATGTTTGTTCAACATTGGTGAGTCAGTAATGAAAGAGTTTAGAGGGGGAATTTCAGGGAAAGAGAAAAGCAGAAGCAAGGTCCAGAAATGGCAGTGAAATGGCAGTAGGCTGAGACCAGCCCAGGTGTTTTTCCCCTGACACGGCCAAATTGGAGGCTTTTATGAACTACCTTGCCTGGAAAATCCCATGGACAGAGGAGCCTGGTAGGCTGCAATCCATGGGGTCACTGAGGGTCGGACACGACTGAGCGACTTCACTTTCACTTTTCACCTTCATTCATTGGAGAAGGAAATGGCAACCCATTCTAGTGTTCTTGCCTGGAGACTCCCAGGGATGGGGGAGCCTGGTGGGCTGCCGTCTATGGGGTCGCACAGAGTCGGACACGACTGAAGTGACTTAGCAGCAGCAGCAGCAGCGTGAACTACCTACAGGTGAGGGAAGGAGCCAATTTGAACAAGCAGTGACTCCATAAGTAAAATGTGAAGTGAAACAGAAAAGTAACTCAAAGATTTTGCTGGAAGGCTGGAAGATGCGTAGCACCTTCACAGAAAATGATGAACCTGGATAACACATTCAGACCAATTCTCACTGTCTGAATTTGAAAAAAAAAAAAAAAGTCTGAAAGAAAAAGCTGAACTGGTTACCTATAAAATACTTCCAAATGTTCTTGCCAGTCTGAGGGTTTGTGCCACCTGGTGGAAGTTTATCTACTTTTAGATTCAATTCTTTTAAAGTGGTATAAACTCTCCAAAAATTTAAATACCTGCAAATCCTAGCAGAGTGACAAGTAAGGAGCAGTTACGCAGGTTATTTTTTGTTGTCGTTGTAGAACAAATGAATGAGTTGAATGCATAAGTCAGTTATTAAATGAGGCAAAGCTCTGTGGTGAAAAGAGCTCTGATCCGAAGGTCAAGAGAGTAGGCATCCAGTTCCATACTGCTGACTAGGGGGTGACCTAAGGAAGTCGCCGGATCTCTGGGCCTCAGTGTTGGCGTGTGTAGAATCGCTAATAGGGCCAGAAGAGAAGCTACATATCAGTCCTGAAAATACAAAAAGATTCATTGGGATGACTGAATTTTCTTTTTAATCAAAGTATAATTGATTTATAATATGATATTTGTTTCAAGGGCACAACACAGTAATTCAAAATTTTTATAGTTTTTACTCCCATTTAAAGTTATTATAAAAGATTGGCTATATTCCCTGTGTTGTATGATATATCCTGTAGCCTATTTACTTTACACATAGTGGTTTATTTCTTAGTCCCCTACGTACATCTTGCCCCTCCTCCCTGCCCCTTCCCCACTGGTAACACTAGTTTGTTCTGTTTATCTGTGAGTCTGTTTCTGTTTTGTTATATTCATTCATACATTTTATTTTTTTAGTTTCACATGTGAGTAATATCATATATTTGTCTTTCTCTGCTTGACTTACTTCACTTAGTATGATAATCTCTGAGTCCATTCATGTTGCTGCAAATGGCAATTATTTCATTCTTGTTAATGGCTGAGTAGTATTCCATTGTATATATGTGCCATACCTTCTTCATCCATTCATCTGTCAATGGACATTTAGGTTGCTTCCATATTTCGGCTTGTAACTAGTGCTATGTGAACATTGGGCTGCATGTTTCTTTTCAAATTAGTGTTTCTCTTTTCTTTTAATATAAATAATTGAATAGATAATAAAAGGAGAAGAGTAGACAAATCTCCTCTGCATAAATCTTCAAATAATTTATGTAGATTCTCTGCCTTCACAGAGGTGGAACATAACTCCCTACTCAGTAAGCATCAGTTCAGTTCAGTTCAGTTGCTCAGTCGTGTCTGACTTTTTGCGACCCCATGAACCGCAGCACGCCAGGCCTCCCTATCCATCACCAACTCCTGGAGTTTACTCAAACTCATGTCCATCGAGTCAGTGATGCCATCCAGCCATCTCATCCTCTGTTGTCCCCTTCTTCTCCTGCCCCCAATCCCTCCCAGGATCAGGGTCTTTTCCAATGAGTCAACTCTTTGCATGAGGTGGCCAAAGTACTGGAGTTTCAGCTTCAACATAAGTCCTTCCAATGAACACCCAGGACTAATCTCCTTTAGGATGGACTGGTTGGATCTCCTTGCAGTCCAAGGGACTCTCAAGAGTCTTCTCCAACACCACATTTCAAAAGCATCAACTCTTCAGCGCTCAGCTTTCTTCACAGTCCAACTTTCACATCCATACAAGACCACTGGAAAAACCATAGCCTTGACTAGATGGATCTTTATTGGCAAAGTAATGTCTCTGCTTTTCAATATGCTATCTAGGTTGGTCATAACTTTCCTTCCAAGGAGTAAGCGTCTTTTAATTTCATGGCTGCAATCACCATCTGCAGTGATTTTGGAGCCCCCCAAAATAAAGCCTGACACTGTTGCCACTGTTTCCCCATCTATTTCCTATGAAGTGATGGGACCAGATGCCATGATCTTCGTTTTCTGAATGTTGAGCTTTAAGCCAACTTTTTCACTCTCCTCTTTCACTTTCATCAAGAGGCTTTTTAGTTCCTCTTTACTTTCTGCCATCAAGGTGTTATCATCTGCATATCTGAGGTTATTGATATTTCTCCCGGCAATCTTGATTCCAGCTTGTGCTTCTTCCAGCCCAGCGTTTCTCATGATGTACTCTGCATAGAAGTTAAATAAGCAGGGTGACAATATACAGCCTTGACGTACTCCTTTTCCTGTTTGGAACCAGCATAACTGTGCTCAGACCACCAAAGAGTAAAGCATGAACTGCAAAGAGTGACTTTACAATGGAGAAATCTAACAAACACTACCTCAGCCAGGTGACCAATGGTGCTAAGTCATGGGGATAGCACTTACCCATGAAATGACTTCACCTCTGTGGTCTTCTTCCCCCAAATCCATAATCTAAGTTTAATTAATAGAAAAACATCAGAGAAATACCAGTTGAGGGGCATTCTATAAAATACCTGACCAGTATTCCTCAAAGCTGCCAAAGTCATGAAAAATAAGGAAAGCCTAAGAAATTTTTGTAGCCAAGAGGAGCCTAAGGAGATATGACAACTAAATGCAATGGAGTGTCATAGATGAGATCCTGAAACAGAAAAAGGACATGAAAACAAAGGACATCTGAATAAGGTTTGAACTTCAGTTAAAAATACTGTATCAGTATTGGTTCAGTAATTGCAATAAGTGTACCAAACTAATGTAAGATGTTAGTAATAGGGAAAAGTGGTTATGTTTTGGTTTGTCTTGTTTTTTACAATTCTCTGTAAGTCTAAAAGCTATTCTAAAATAAATCTTTAACAGGAAAAAAAAAAAAAAAAAAAAAAAGCCTGAGCCAAGGTTTTCAATCCAGGGCAGAGAAATAAATATGTTTTAGACACAGTTACATATAATTTTTTTCTTTTGAAAAAAGTATGTGCTTAGTTGCTCAGTAGTGTCTGACTGTTTGCGAGCCCATGGACTGTAGCCCGCCAGGCTCCTCTTTCCATGGGGGTTCTCCAGGCAAGAACACTGGAGTGGGTTGCCACTTCCTCCTCCAGGAAAAAAGTATAGTTCGTTAAAATAAATAGAAAATATTAAAAAGATACAGAAAAACGGAAAGGAGAAATGAGTTTCCATAATTTCACCATCTAATGCAGCTACTATTACTATGATTTTATTTTCAATCATATATATACATATATATAAATTTTTGTGAGTTTTCTCATATTGCAATCAGACTTGACAAAAAATTTAATTTCTTGGAAGTTTTTCCCTTTCTTTTTTTTTTTTTTTTTTTGAAAGTTTTAGAAACAGTAGAGACAAGGATGGCTTTATTTCAAAAATAAAACACTTTATAACAAAGTTGTCCCTTGCGTATCAGGATGGTAGTAGTGGTTGCTAATACATTCTTGAATTGTTTTCTATGGTGAAGGCTCATATCTCGTCTCTTTCTCTCTTGAGAGAAGACATCACTGACAGTGTTTTCCACTATGAATGTCAGAGTCTCATATTTTGCAGAAGAGTTTCTCTCATTGTAAAACTGGCCCATATGAATCCATAAGCTATAAACCTGACCTTAGTTAGGCCTGATTTGTGGAACTAAATTACAGTAGTATATAAAAATTACATTCTAAATCATATTGAGAAAGCTGCTTATGAGGTTTCCCTTTCTTATATTGAAAATAAATCTTACACGTTGTTGTTTAGTCACTAAGTCATGTCTGACTCTCTTGCAGCCCCATGAACTATATAGCCCACCAGGTTCCTCTGTCCATGGGATTCTCCAGGCAAGAATACTGGAGAGGGTTGCCTTTTCCTTCTCCAGGGGATCTTTCTGACCCAGGGATCAAACTCAGGTCTCCTCCTTTGCAGGCGGATTCTTTTACGTCTGAGCACCAATATCTAAATCCATGAGGCAAATATTAACAGACATAAAGGGTGAAATTGACAGTAACTTACAGAAATTGACTTTAACAGCCCACTTACTTCAGTGGACAGGTCATCCAGACAGAAAGCCAATAAAGAAACACAGGCCTTAAATGACACATTAAACAAAATGGCTTAATATTAATAGAACACTCTATACAAAAGCAGCAGAATATACAATCTTTTCAAATATACATGGCACATTCTCCAGGATAGATCACATACTAGGCCAAGTGCTCGTCAATAGATGAATGGATAAGGAAGATGATATGTACATGTATAATGGAATATTGTTGTTTAGTCACTGATTTGTGTCCTACTCTTTTTGTGACCCCATGGGCTGTAGCCAGCCAGGCTCCTCTTTCCATGGGATTTCCCAGGCAAGAATACTGGACTTGGTTGCCATTTCCTTCTCCAGGGGATTTTCCTGACTCAGGAACTGAACCTGCATCTCCTACCTTGGCAGGCAAATTTTTTACTGCTGAGTCACCAGGGATGCCCGAAATCTTATATACAGCTAGTTAATTAGTCTCATTCTACATTTTGTACAGTTAAGTCAAGTGCAACTACATAACTTTCCAAGGCTGAATATCCTGAATCTGCTCTCCTTATCTAGGATGTAGTAAAGAACCAGAGTGGATATCTGTCAAGTTATATAGGAGCTTAATGATGTGTCTGTTGATTTCACTATGAAGGAGATGTGATATTTAAGAAACAAATTGGAAAAGAGGAAAATCCATTGTCAGGCACAAGCCACAGAAATGAGAGGTAGGGAACTAAGAGTGTTGGGGCTGGAAAACAGTTTAGGGGAATACAGAAAGGGCATATGTGTGTTTAAGGAGTGAGGTATGAATAATTATAGAATGGCATGGACTGAGAAGAGCATGAGGGATCATCTGTTTTGCAAATGTGTGGTCTGTGAATATATTGGGAGGAGCATGTGGTTGAGAACAAATGGTCAGGTCAGTTCAGTCGCTGGGAGGAAGTATTAAAATTATTAAAGTCTCTGTAGGTAGAAGCTTGAATTCAGGTAATATTGTTTCATAAGGTTTGATACAAGGCCAGTTTTCCAAATAAAAACATCTGATGTCAAATTCAGTTAGATTGAGGGAATGAGAAACAGTAAATATCCCTGAGTACACATCGCCACCCAGCGGATGAATGTGTGTGATGCACAAATCATATGCAAAGAAGAAGACAAAGAATGTGAGCTTACCACAGGAAGCTTGTGTTAAAACTTTGTGTTCAGGGATATCATATGTGATGCAAACCTGAATCACACCACTCATGCAAAAGCCAGACTAGATTTTAATACATATTTTTCAAAGTATTCTGATAAATGAGAGGCTTTTAGCAGTGAAAGAAAAATATTATGAGTGTGCTTACCACATTACATACTAGAGTTTCACTAAGGCTAATAAAACTGAAGTTCATGAATTTCCAATAAGACAAATAAGAGACATTTAGCTTCTTATATGGCAGAAAGAGGGCTGCCAAGGCAGAGATTCGAGATTCAAGTCTTGACTCCTCAGGGTACCAAAAGCTTTGACGAAAAGTCAGGGATGAATTAAATTTTGGCTCAATACTTTTTGAGTTTTCCTTCATCTGCTAGCAAATAAAGATTTATGAGATTAGGGATATGTAGGGACAGTGGGTGGAAGTTGGGTATTTAAAGATGCATTGAATCATGTTTATACAGGGATTTCCTAATGGTTCATCTTGGAGGGATACAGCAATATTCTCTTGGGATAACTCAATAAAAGTCTTCTGGTATTCTACAGAGAAGTCTAAACCTATATACTGTGTTCCCTAAAAAGAAAATTTACTCAAATGGAATGACATTAAAAGTCTAAGGAAAATTAGTGTGGGGCTTTAGTTTTTGCTATGTCTATGCAGTATTCTAACATAAAGGTTTGTGCATCCACTTTTGAACACCTTTCAACAGGGAACCCACTAACTAATGTGTTTTTCCTTTGTTGGGTCTGGTATTTATTTATCTAATCCTACTTATGAACTAATAAATTAGTCTATTACTGTTTCACCAGTGTTGGCAGAAGATGTGAGATGTCTGAGTCAGAGACAAAATTTTCCATTTTTCATAGTTAACAAGTAGGATAAACATCACATTTGAGTTAGTTTCCCTTATGGTCCAAGGTCAATGAGGGCACCAAAGAGGGGCCCAGGTATATTATATGCACACAGTAGGGTTTTGTCCTAGGTTAAGAACACTGAGCTTGGGGAATTCACTGCTTTTATAATAAGTAGTGAACAAGTCTGTCTTTTCTCCAAAGTGGGATCTCTAACTTATCCCTCAAAGGCTGCTTGCTTCAAACTACCCTGATAAATGGTCTGGCGGGGGGAGGGTGGCAGGGAGGAAACAGCAGATGGGGCCTTGCTGGGGTACTTAAGGATTATGGCAGGTTGCCTTTCTATAATTTCCACTAATTTGTTCTTTTTTCTTTCTATCCCTTCAGCATTTTGTACATCAGATACCTGTAGTGTGTTTGAATTCCATTTAGACTTCTTTTCTCCAAACTAATCATTTCTAGCCCTTTGACCATGCCTCCCATAATCTGGCTTTGAGTCCCCTCACCAGTCAGTTCACTTGCTCAGTTGTGTTCAACTCTTTGTGACCCCATGGACTGCAGCACACCAGCCTTCCCTGTCTGTCTCCAACTCCTGGAGCTTGCTCAAACTCATGTCCATTGAGTTGGTGATGCCATCCAACCATCTCATCCTCTGCTGTCCTCTTCTCTTGCCTTCAATCTTTTCCAACATCAGGGTCTTTTCTAATGAGTCAGTTCTTCACATCAGGTGGCCAAAGTATTGGAGCTTCAGCTTCAACATCAGTCCTTCCAATGAACATTCAGGACTGATTTCTTTTAGGATTGACCGGTTTGATCTCCTTGCAGTCCAAGGGACTCTCAAGAGTCTTCTCCAACACCACAGTTCAAAAGCATCAATTCTTTGGCACTCAGCTTTCTCTATGGTCCAACTCTCACATCCATACATGACTATTGGAAAAACCATAGCTTTGACTAGATGGACCTTTGTCAGCAAAGTAATGTCTCTGCTTTTTAATATGCTGGCTAGGTTGGTCATAGCTTTTCTTCCAAGGAGCAAGTGTCTTTTAATTTCATGGCCGAAGTCACCACCTGCAGTGATTTTGGAGCCAAGAAAACAGTCTCACTGTTTCCATTGTTTCCCCATCTATTTGTTATGAAGTGATGGAACAGGATGCCATGATCTTCATTTTTTGAATGTTGAGTTTTAAGACAGCGTTTTCACTCTCATCAAGAGGCTCTTTAGTTCCTCTTTGTTCTTTGCCATAAGGGTGGTGTCATCTGTATTATCTTGAGGTCCTGGCAATCATGGTTCCAGCTTGTGCTTCATCCAGCCCGGCATTTCTCATGATGTACTCTGCATATAAGTTAAATAAGCAGGATGACAATATACAGCCTTGACATACTCCTTTCCCAATTTGGAACCAGTCCATTGTTCCATGTCTGGTTCTAACTGTTGCTTCTTGACCTGCATACAGATTTCTCAGAAGGAAGGTAAGGTGTTATGGTATTCCCATCTCTTGAAGAATTTTCCACAGTTTGTTGTGATCCACACAAAGGCTTTGGCATAGTCAATAAAGCAGAAGCAGATGTTTCTCTGAACTTTCTTTCTTTTTACCCTCACCATTAGTATTGCTTTTCTTTGACCTTATACAAGGATTATTTCCCAAAATATAATGTTCCAAATATTGTCTAATCAATTTATTAGAAGAAAAAGACATTGCTTTGCATATTCTAGAAGTATACTTCTATATGGCAACCTGGGATCCCATGAGCTTTTTTGGCAGTCCCATTAATTCTCATTGGAAAACACTGACTTTTATCATAAACTCCTATTAAGCCATACATTTTTATTCTGTCCTAGTCTATTTTTATGCTAGAGGATAGACTCTTCATGTAGTTTTTCATTAAAGTAATCATTGTATCAACCAGATTCCATTTCATATAATAGAAAAGATGAAAGTAAGCTTATTATTTTAAGATAGATGTTATTTAGCAGAAAAGGCAGTTCCTTGTTGTCTGATAATTTTGTGAATTATTCCTCCTCTATATAAGAGAACAGTCATTTAATATAAATGACATACAACCCTCAAACTCTTCTTTTAAACAAGAGTTCAACCGATTTTTGCTATCTTCTTTCCACTCTCCACACCATGTATGTACAACGAGTTGACATTGTTCATCTTCTGCTTTAAAAAAAAGAAAACTGAAACATGTACATATTTTTTGAAACAGAAATGTTACTTTAAATATTACTAGCAGGGCAAGAAATTATGGCTCAATTGAAAACATTCAGGAAAGCAGAGTAAATAGTACAATGCACCCCCAGATAACCATCATTCAGGTTCAACAATTATCAAGATACTGCCACACTTGCATCATATCCGTTTTATTATTAAAATATTTCATAGTAACTGGCATGTAACATATCAGTTTACTCCTCCATAGTTCAATAAGGATTAACAGACACTTTTAACAAGACTGCAATATCATTAACCCCTAGAAAAATTAAATGGCACCCCACTCCAGTACTCTTGCCTGGAAAATCCCATGGGCAGAGGAGCCTGGTGGGCTGCAGTCCATGGGGTCGCAAAGAGTCGGACACGACTGAGGGACTTCACTTTCACTTTTCACTTTCATGCATTGGAGAAGGAAATGGCAACCCACTCCAGTGTTCTTGCCTGGAGAGTCCCAGGGACGGGGAACCTGGTGGGCTGCCGTCTCTGGGGTTGCACAGAGTCGGACACGACTGAAGCGACTTAGCAGCAGCAGCAGAAAAATTAATAATTCCTGTCATTTAATACCTCAACCATATTTAAATTTTTCCCAATTGCCTCAAAAATGTAGGAACCGCTCATTACATGGGATTGTTAGGTCTAATAAACATACTTTTATCTAGAACAGTCTGCCTCCTTTTTTTGGTAAAATAGCCAATTTAGTTTTTAAAAAGTTTTACTGAAGTGTAGTTGACATCTTGGTTTTGGCTGTATCTCCTATCCTTTTTACAGTTCTTGACCAGTTGGAAACTGGATCACTTTTTTACTTCCTCGAATTTGTGGTATCAACTTAATCCTCTCTTCCACATATTTCTTATACACCGATAATTTAGCTTGAGAGCACTAACAGACTAAAACATGTGCTTAAGGAAAGTGAAGGAATAGGGAAGCACTGGTAAGATGTAAATGTAGTAATGAGTGATGCAGAAATAAGAAAATAAAGGATGAAAATGCAAAACTCAATTGTCACATAAATCAATCTAATTTACACTCAAATGTTTCTCATGAAATGAGTACCCTTTTTTATTGTTAGAAAGGACTGTAGTAGTTCGAGCTATTGCATCGGCTAGAAATTTTAATTGCTTAAGAAGATAGAGTAACTGGACACCCCAGCCTTCTGAGAATTAAAAAGCTTGCTCCAGATACAAAAAGTACATAGTTCACCTCAGGCCCCTGACACAAACACAGGGGGGATGTGACATAAGCATATCTTTTTCTACACAGAAAATGCATCTGTGGGGAGAGTATGAGAAGTTTGTCTCCACATAACTGACATGTGATCATTGAGTCCAAACTAAATTAAATCCAGAAAAAACAGTACTGGCAGATTTCCTCTTCCTTAGTTACAGGATGACCTAGCATGGAACAGTGCATTACTTACAGGAGCTGCCTCATCTTTGCCATCACAAGTAAAGTTTAAAACATTGCCTACAATGGAAACGGGCATGCTCTAGGCCAGAGTTCCCATAAACACTACAGTGAGCACAGGGACCACGCTTCCATCCTTTACTGCACGATTCACAAAATTTTTATACAGAGAAACCTGATCCACTGCATCCAGTGTATTTTGTGTGAATTTACACTAGCTAGGGCGAACAGGCTATGTATCTTACATGGCACATAGATATTTCTCATTTACTATTTAGCACACACACAGATCCACGTCTACACACACAAATACACAGATAACTGAGTGGACTTCTACAGATTGAAGGCATTCTCTAAAAGTTCACATAAAGAAGTAGGATGGATACATTGGAAGGATAACTTCAGGAAAACCAGGTGAAAAAAATGTAAAATCCCACTTTGAGATATAAAATGATGTAATTCATATGTCATTGTCCTCTTAGTTCCAGCTTATGAATCCATGGGTATTATCTGTTTGCCACGTGACACAGAGTAAGCTTCTCTGAATTTCCTCCCTCAAAATCTACTTACAGAAAAGCAGTTACTGGAGATTCTGTAGAAGTGAGACCCAGGGAGGTGAGGATTCCTAAATGTTTTTATCTACTTGAAAGTGTAAAGAAGTTGTATCTAAAATGAGAGCTTTACAAGTATTTTGTACAAACACATAGGTTAAGATTGGTTCAACTTTATACCAAGCAACAGAACAGAGCTACTTGTAGAAAGTAGCAGAGCTACTACCTCGTCATGGAAAGACCATTTTTTTGCATTGCTTTGTAAAGCAATGGAGTATAGCATAATTAGTCACTATGCTACCCCTTGGGATTTCAAATTACAATTAGATAAATTTTAGTTTGATAATTAGTACCTCTAAAAAATGATCTCCTGAACTCTGATTTAAAAAATTAATTTATCGTCTCACTAAAATGATAACTTGTATTTCCTATGTGCAGTTAGAAGCAGTACCGAGATTGAAAACAGAACAAAACTTACTAAAAGTCATCATTGTAGTTACACCCTGAAAGTCCCAGAAACCTACATACAAATGCTTAAACGTGAGAGAGACTCTTGTAGAGGCAATAAGATATGACCATTTAACAGTAACAGTCTGTTTCTGAGTTATTGAATCAATACTTCTCACTCAGTAAAATTGCAAGGAGACAACTTCTCTTTATATGCTTTGACACAGATAATCCAGTCATAAATAATCAAATGTAATTTTTTTCAAAAATAATTTTTTATTTGGCTTTGGAATATTTTGGTACATAAAGTAAAACATGGCTACCTAATACTCTGCATTCAACAGATTAATATAGAGCGACAAATTGGAAAATTACCCATTTTTCTCAGTGGAATTATTCTTTAATCTTATAATCGTGAAACAAAAGAGTATTTTGCATGAGTTTGAAATTGCTCTTATAATTTGTATTTAATGCCTTCCCTGAATTGGAAGACATGAGGTATTTTAAAAAATGTATTTATTTTTTAACTGAAGTATAATTGTTTTACAAAATGTTTTCTGCCAAATATCAACATGAATTAACCAGAGGTATACATATGTTCCCTCCGTCTTGAACCTTCTTCCCATCTCCCTCCCCACCCCACCCCTCTAGGTTGTTACAGAGCCCCTGTTTGAGTTTCCTGAGACATACAGAAAATCCCCATTGGCTATCCATTTTACATATGGTAATGTAAGTTTCCATGTTACTCTCTCCATACATCTCACCCTCTCCTTCCTCCCCCAATCTGTCCATAAGTCTGTTCTTTATGTCTGTTTCTCCACTGCTGCCCTGCAAATAATTTCATCAGCACCATCTCTCTAGATTCCATATATATGCGTTGAAAGTCAAAGTGAAGTCGTTCAGTCGTGTCCACCTCTTTGCGATCCCATGGACTGTAGCCTACCAAGCTCCTCTGTCCATGGGTTTTTCCAGGCAATAGCACTGGAGTGGACTGCCATTTCCTTCTCCAGATATATGTGTTAGTACCCGACATTTATCTTGTCTTTCTTACTTTGAAATGAGATATTTTATATAAATTTCTCATGAGTTTCATAAAAGAATTAAACAAACAAGGTATCAGGTTGTCACAACCATACAACACATATCACAGTATTGAAATTGTTGTATTGACTGTCACCTTTCACTGGATATTAAAAAAATATGGGCTACAACTGTATTTTTTAATCTACCCTAGCACCTCAACAAAATTTTGACTGAGTATAAGAATACTGACATTAACAAAAAGTCGTAAAATTTTAATTTAGATAGCTTTGATTAACTGTAAAATCTGAAATGAGATATGGGGTCACAAGACATATAGGTTCAAATCTTACTTTATCACAATTTATGTGATTTCAGTCTCTAACTCATCGGGGGTCATCTGAACAAAAGGAATAGCACCTGACTTATGTACTTTAGAGTACCTGTAGGGTAAAATGAGGTAATGGATGAGAAGTACCAAACAAACGTAATTTTCTGCATATTCAGGTAAGAAATACATGTACGAAATAAGAAATCCTTTTAAGGTTCACTGTGACAAAATTCATGGTAAAAATAGGTACCATACCATTTCCCCAAGTGAAAACACCTTTTCTCTTCAGCCTACACATACGCTTAAAACTACTCACCCCCGCCCCTCCACACACACAGTATACATATACACCCCTTGTGTCAAAATACAGCCCCCAGTGTTTTATGTCCTCTGGACTTCCCTGGTAGCTCAGATGGTAAAGCATCTGCCTACAGTGCGGGAGACCCGGGTTCAATCCCTGGGTCGGGAAGATCTCCTGGAGAAGGAAATGGCAACTCACTCCAGTATTCTTGCCTGGAAAATCTCATGGGCAGAGGAGCCTGCTGGGCTACAGTCCATGGGGTCGAAAAGTCAGACACACCTGAGCAACTTCACTTACTTCAATAAATACTAGCAAAGTAGTGTTGACACTGGTGCATCCTCTTCCTCAAAGCACTGAAATCCATCACCACAATGACCCATAGAACAGCCTCAACACAGTAATCTACTAGCTTCTTATTTATTTTTGTGTTTTGGCTGCAACCAGCGGCATGCAGGATGATCCCTCCCACCCCTGGCCAGGGATCAAATTCAGGCCTCCGTGGTGGAAACACCAAATCCTAACCACTATGCCACCAGGAACTCCCTGAAGATTTCTTTTTGAGTACTTCTCATATTTATGCTGGCTTCTCTCCCCAAAATGACTGTATATATATATTTTTTTCTAGATTAATCTTTTTTACTGGTTCAGTTTCTGGCTCTTCAAATGCAGGTGTGTAAGGTTTCATCCTTGGACCTCCTTTTTTCTCACTCTGTGTTTCTGTGAAGATGACTCAGCCTATTCTAGTAGACCCAGGCACTATCTCTGCACAGCCAACTCCCAAATCTCTCTTTATTCATGGCTCCTTCCCAGGTTCCAGGTCTCTATATCTAATTGTTGATCACATATTTCCATCTGGAAGCCCTTCAGTCTATGTGTCAAATTCATTATTCCTCCCGTGTCCCAAACCTCTTCCCCATCTTGGCTGCCCCTCCAGATAGTCATCAAGCAGAGACTGGGGAGTTATCAGGGATTTCCCCACTGGTCCTCACCTCTCACCTCCATGCTCTAGGAATAGGATCTGCAGATTCCGTCTCTGAAATGTCATACTATTTCATTTACTCTCAATTTTAATTTCCACTGCATTCGGGCTTCATTATTTTTTAAAGTATTCTGATTGTCTCTTAACTAATCTCTCTGCTTTAGTCTCTCACAAATCCATCATGTTAATATAATGCCAAGGACATAAAAACACTCTCCTACTTTCTATACCTACTCTTTGCCTGGAAAATAAACTCCAAAATTCTTTGACATAGCAGTCAAGACCCTAATTTGTTTCTAACCTGTTTTTCCAGTAACTCCTACCCACACCCTCCTCTTTCTAGAACACTTTCAGTTTCATGCCCTAGTTTATGGTATTCCCTTAACCTGTTATGGTTGTTCTTTTTTTGTCAAAAGTCTGTATGTCTTTCAGATCCATGTGACAAGTCATTTTCTCTGCAATACCTTCTCCAGTCTGTGTTCCAGATAGAATTAATCCTCCTTCTCCTGTACTCTTCTGCTGTTAAAATTAAACTTAAGTGTTAGAAGTGTTTATCTCTTTCACTACATTAGACTCAAAGGGAAAAAGTATTACTCATCTTGATTTCATCTATGATTCACGGAATGCTTGACAAATAGAGGCTACCCAATAAATACTAAACTGAATAGACTTATTCCTGATGTATGTAACAAATACAGAGGACAAACTTTAAGAATAATTCTTATCTGTATAACATACAAACTGTATCATATTGATTTTGTGTCAGTTATTGTTAAAATCAATAAATCATTTGGCTTTGGATAATAATGAAAGTATATATGAAAGTTGAATTATTCATTGTAATCCTTTTGGTTTTAAGTATATTAAACAGCTACATTTCTTTCTTACAGTTGGTTTGGAAGGAAGCAGGAAATAGTTATGCAAAAATCCAGTCAAGTATCTGTAAAAATACATAGAAATCAAATATGAGACCGTTAGTAGTGCTATTAAAGGAATCACTAAATTTATTAAAGTCTTTTGTATATTAAAGAGTTAAAGACATTGTAAAGACTAAAAACAATATTCAGTTAAAATAACCTTAAAGAAAATCAGATATATGCTAAAGAGTTAGTGCCATATCACTGTCACAAAATTTTGTATAACCAAAAAAATCCATCTCTAAGAAATACTAATTTAATGAAATTACACTCAATCCTGTTCTATGATTGTAGCTCAAGTGTCAGCAAACTATACCCTGTGGACCAAATCTGGCCCCTCACCTGTTTTTTTGTCAACAGAATTTTACTGAAGTACAGACATATTCATTCATTTCTGCTTCTGTCTGCTTTTGCTCTACAAAAGCAGACTTGTATAGCTGAACAGAGACGATGTGTCCCACAACACCTAAAATGTGTACTATCTAGATCTTTAAAAAAATTGACCAACTCCTGCTACAGATAACCAGTTGGAAGTTTGGTTTTAAAACTAGGCTGGTCTGTGTATGTATTATTACTCTAGAATTTAGGTTTTTAAGCAAGGATTTCTTCTTAAAACTCAAAAGAATTTAAAAAATTATAAAGATGTTATGATAAAAATAGAAGATGTTGAGCATATAGGAGAGTTAAATGGCATACAAAAAGGATTTAATGAAAAATTGTTTTACTTTTATACTCTTATATATACTTATACTTTCCTTTTATATTAGAGTACATCACTGAAAATGAACTGTTCTACCATTATTGTTTCACTAAAAAGTAGAAAATTAATTCTTCCTACAGGAATAAAGGAGTGAAGTTAAGTACAATTATTTTTCAAAATGAGGGGAGGGAAAGGTGGAAGCAGGGAGGAGAAGGGAGAGAGAAGCTACTGTACCTCATTCTCTAACTGAGATGAAGCCAATCTGTGTACCAAAGTTAGGGCCATCGCGGACATGGGAAAAATACTTGTCAGGATGACAAGATGTACAGAGGTTGAGATCCTGGTTCTGGTCCTGAATATTCTGTGGTAGAATTCCTCCCTGTTCTAGAAGAATCCTTAGGATAAAGATTTTTCGAAAAACAGAAACTTTACCAACAGACAAAGCAGCATGGAAAAAGCATTGATATTAGTGTAAAAGAACTCTGGAAAAGATCTGCTTGGAATAATGCAAGTTGTCATTCAGTTACAGAACAGGGACACAACAGGAAATGGTAGATTTCACCATTACAATTCTGGACTGAAATCAGTCGTTATTGTTGTTTAATCGCTAAGTCCTGTCTGACTCTTTTGTGATCCCATGGACTACAGCCTGCCAGGTTCCTCTGTCCATGATGTTTCCCAGGCAAAAAAACTGGAGTGGGTTACCATTTCCTTCTCCAGGGAATCTTCCCAACCCAGCGATCAAACCCACATCTCCTGCATTGGTAGGCGAGTTCTTTACCACTAAACCAACAGGGTAGCCTGAAATCAAACATACCTAGTGGCTTTACGGATGTCAACATAGGGATTTGGTGAGTCCAACAGCCGTACACATCCGGGATCAAGATTATGAAATGCCTTTGCTGATTCCCTTGGAAGAGTAAAACAGCACGGTCCGACTGAAGGCCCCAATACAACAATAATGTCTTCCAAACTGCAGCCATATTCTGCTCTCATAGCGTTCACTGTAGCCATAGCAACACCTAACATGGTACCTCTCCAACCTAGTAAATAGGAAGAAAGAGAGCTAAGCAAAGTCCTAACATAACAAAATTCATCTTAATTTATATCTAAGTTAAAAATGAGCAGGGTCAGTTTATGTATTTTTCCTAAGGGTCCTTTCACCTCTTAGTTATTGTGAATAATTTATGTTTTGAGCATAGGTGTTTAAATATCCTATTGACATCCTGCTTTAAATTCTTTGGATATATGTTCAGAAGTGGAACTGTTGGATAATATGAATTCTATTTAAAACTTTTTGAGGAATCATCACAGTTTTTCATGGCAGCTGCATCATTTTATACTCCCACCAATAGTGCATCATGGTTTCCATTTCTCTTCAACAAAACTTATTTTCATTTTTAAAAAAATATCAGCCATTCTAACGGATGTGAGGTGATATCCTGTGGTTTTTATTTGCTTTTTCCAAATTAGTGATGTTGGGCGTCTTTTCACATTTTTACTGACCATTTGTATATCATCTTTGGAGAAAGATCTACTAACGTCCTTTACCCATTTTTCAATCAAATCTTTTAGTTTTTGTTGTTGTTGAACTGTAGGTATTCTTTTTGTATTTTGAATATTAACTCCTTATTAGATGTATGAACTGCAAATATTTACTCTCAATCTGTTGGGCTGACTTTTTACTTTGTTGATTGTGTTCTTTGATGCACAGAAATTTGTTTTTGATAAAATCCAACTTATCTATTTTTACTTCTGTTGCTTGTGCTTTTGGTATCATATCTAAGAAACCATTGCCTAATCCAAGATCACAAGGATTTACACTTAATCTTTCATTTTTAGAGTTTTAGCTCTTACATTTAGATCTTTGATCCACTTTGAGTTAGTTTTTATATATGACGTAAGGGTCCAATGTTGTTCTTTTGCATATGCCTATCCAGTTTCCCCAGTACCATTTGTTAAAGAAATTGTCCTTTCCCCATTGTATAGTCTAGGTACCTTGTCAAAAATCATCTGACCCTATTGCAAGGGTTTGTTTCTGGAATGTCTATTCCATTCCATTGCTCTATTGTCTTTATGCCAGTACTATACATACTGTTTTGATTACTGTAGCTTTATAATAAGTTTTGAAATTAAGAAGTATGAGACATCTAACTTTGTTCCTTTTCAAGACTGTTTCATTTATCTTTCATAATTTTAAATTTAATGTTTCAAAACCCAGGAAGTAACAAATAATATTCACGTTTTATATCCAGGAACTAAGACTCATATTTTAAATAACTTTTGACAATGTTAAATAGTAAACCTGACTTCTAGTCATTCAATTCCATTACTTTAGTTAGATCAAAACAAACAAAAAACCACTTTATTTGTCTATAGTCTAAAATGCAAACAAAGTAGCCATAGATTTACAAGCACTCCTCATTTTACATAGACTCATTACCACTGGATAATCTAAATAGTATTTTTAAAAAACTTCCAACAAACAAAATTCCAAAACCTTAACAAACATAGCACCTAAAAATTCTTTGTTCTTATTTTCAGAGAATAGTTAAAGCTAATCAACTATAACATATTAAACTACATGCAATTTTCCAAACATATCTTGTTTTTTACCTTTACACTTGCTGCTGCATTTCAAAAACACCTTCTATGACATGTCTAACCTTCCTATTCCCTATTACCTAGACTTCAAGGGTAGACTTCTCAAACCAGAGACAATACAACTCAGTACAACTCCCCTGGGAATGTTTTGAAAAGCATAAAGGCTTTTCTTTTTGGTTATTACAACAAGTACAACTGGCATTAAGAATTTTGAAAGCCAAGCAAACTTAAGTCTGCAATGTAAGACTATCTTGCCCCAAATGTTAATAACACTCCTGCTGAGAAACATTGGTACCTAGCCAAATCCTACAAATCTCCCAGGAATCAGCCTAGGTAACTGCTTTCTTTAGGGATTATACTCTGAGTCACATAATTTGACGTAAGTACTCCTTGTATTTGCTCCTGACCTAAGAGTCTACTAGCCCTCTTCTATCTTTACTTATCACCATGGGTAGTAATTAACTATTTAAATGCTGGGAAAGACTGAGGGCAGGAAGAGAAGGGAATGACAGAGGATGAGATGGTTGAATGGCATCGTCGATTTAATGGCCATGAGTTTGAGCAAGCTCTGGGAGATGGTGAAGGACAGGGAAGCCTGGAGTGCTGCAGCCCATGAGGTCACAGAGAGTCAGACCATTACTTACAGAATGAACAAAAACAATGTCCATCAGAGAAAAATTATAACTTTCCCCCCAAATTGGTAAAAATCCTAGGTGCTTAACTAAGTACACTTACCAGAGTGAGCAACCCCACATGCTTTTTTGACAGGATCTGCAAAAACTATCGGAATACAGTCAGCACCAAGAGCTGCTATTGTGACTCCTCTTTGATTTGTGGTGATTCCATCATAAGATTCAGGCTCCTTCCTTCCCATAATCCAGACATCATTGGCATGATCAGTCTAATACCAAAGATGTGAAATAAAAATGTTTTTAAAATAGAATTTCTCATACCATAAGCTTTTCTGAAAGTATGTATTTTGTACAAAATTATATAACCAGTTTAAGGTTACTAGCATTCCTTAAATACATCAGGTCCATATATATATAATAACAAATTTATTTAACTCTATGATATGATAATCTCTATGTATTTTCCTCAAAGGAAAACAGACTTCAACATTTAAAAAAAATCAAAATAGTACTGATGAACCTATTTGTAGTGCAGGAATAGACACGCATACAAGTGTAGTATTCACAAGTGTTCACAAGTGTAGTGAACAGACTTGTGGTCACAGCAGGAGGGCAGGGAAGAGAGGGTGGGATCAGTTGAGAGTAGTATTGACATATATACACTTCCATATGTAAAACAGATAGCCAATGGGAGGTTCAAAAGGGAGGAGATATATACATACTTGTGGCTGATTCACATTGTGGTACGGCAGAAACTAACACAACATTGTAAAGCAATTCAGTTCAGTTCAGTTCAGTTCAGTCGCTCAGTCGTGTCCGACTCTTTGCGACTCCATGAATCACAGCACGCCAGGCCTCCCTGTTCATCACCAACACCCGGAATTCACCCAAACTCATGTGCATCGAGTTGGTGATGCCATCCAGCCATCTCATCCTCTGTCATCCCCTTCTCCTCCTGCCCCCAATCCCTCCCAGCATCAGCTGACTTTTCCAATGAATCAACTCTTCACATGAAGTGGCCAAAGTATTGGAGTTTAAGCCTCAGCATGAGTCCTTCCAATGAACACCCAGGACTGGTCTCCTTTAGGATGGACTGGCTGGATCTCCTTGCAGTCCAAGGGACTCTCAAGAGTCTTCTCCAACACCACAGTTCAAAAGCATCAATTCTTCGGCACTCAGCCTTCTTCACAGTCCAACTCTCACATCCATACATGACCACTGGAAAAACCATAGTCTTGACTAGACGGACCTTTGTTGGCAAAGTAATGTCTCTGCTTCTTAATACGCTATCTAGGCTGGTCATAACTTTCCTCCCAAGGAGTAAGCGTCTTTTAATTTCATGGCTGCAATCACCATCTGCAGTGATTTTGGAACCCCCCAAAATAAAGTCTGACACTGTTTCCACCATTTCCCCATCTATTTCCCATGAAGTGATGGGACCAGATGCCATGATCCTAGTTTTCTGAATCTTGAGCTTTAAGCCAACTTTTTCACTCTCCTCTTTCACTTTCATCAAGAGGCCCTTCAGTTCCTCTTCACTTTCTGCCTTAAGGATGTTGTCATCTGCATATCTGAGGTTATTGATATTTCTCCCAGCAATCTTGATTCCAGCTTGTACTTCTTCCAGCCCAGCATTTCTCATGATGTACTCTGCATAGAAGTTAAATAAGGAGGGTGACAATATACAGCCTTGACGTACTCCTTTTCCTATTTGGAACCAGTCTGTTGTTCCATGTCCAGTTCTAACTGTTGCTTCCTGATCTGCATATAGGTTTCTCAAGAGGCAGGTCAGGTGGTCTGGTATGCCCATCTCTTTCAGAATTTTCCACAGTTTCTTGTGATCCACACAGTCAAAGGGTTTGGCATAGTCAATAAAGCAGATATAGATGTTTTCTGGAACTCTCTTGCTTTTTTGATGATCCAGCAGATGTTGGCAATTTGGTCTCTGGTTCCTCTGCCTTTTCTAAAATCAGCTTGAACATCTGGAAGTTCACAGTTCACGTATTGCTGAAGCCTGGCTTGGAGAATTTTGAGCATTACTTTACTAGCGTGTGAGATGAGTGCAATTGTGCAGTTGTTTGAGCATTCTTTGGCACTGCCTTTCTTTGGGACTGGAATGAAAACTGATGTTTTCCAGTCCTGTGGCCATTGCTGAGTTTTCCAAATTTGCTGGCATATTGAGTGCAGCACTTTCACAGCATCATCTTTCAGGATTTTAAATAGCTCAACTGGAATTCCACCACCTCCACTAGCTTTGTTCGTAGTGATGCTTTCTAAGGTCCACTTGACTTCACATTCCAGGATGTCTGGCTCTAGGTGAGTGATCACACCATCACGATTATCTGGGTCTTGAAGATCTTTTTTGTACAGTTCTTCTGTGTATTCTTGCCATCTCTTAATATCTTCTGCTTCTGTTAGGTCCATACCATTTCTGTCATTTATTGAACCCATCTTTGCATGAAATTTTCCCTTGGTATCTCTAATTTTCCTGAAGAGATCTCCCCCAATTAAAAATAAATTAAAAAAATTCAAAATAGTCCATCCATCACGAACAGCCCTCACTAGAGATCGGTAAATCTCTAACTGCAGTAGTTGTTTAGTCACTCAGTTGTGTCCGACTCTCTTTGATTTAATTGACGGCAGCACACCAGTCTTCTCTGTCCTTCATTATCTTGTGGAATTTGCCCAAACTCATGTCCATTGAGTTGATGATGTCATCCAACCATCTCATCCTCTGTCACCCTCTTCTCCTCCTGCCCTCAATCTTTGCCAGCATTAGGGTCTAAACCTAATAGCAGTACCTTCCACGAAGTACTAATTGACTGAAAGAAATTAAATTTCCAAGTCAATAATATCTTTACTTTTCCTGGAGTCAGAGAAATCTAGAATCCTGTAAGAAACAATTATCAGTTTTACCCTAGTTCCTCCTAGTGTTGATATAGAAAACAATGGCTTTTCTCTCCCACCATTCAGGAAACTTACCTCTAAATCAAAAAGGCAGTGGTACTATACTCTGGGGCTTTCCTCATGGTTCAGTGGTTAAAAAACAAACAAAAAAAACTCACCTACCAATGTAGGAGACTCAGGTTTGATCCCTGGGTCAGGAAGATACCCTGGAGAAGGAAATGGCAACCCACTCCAGTATTCTTGCCTGGGAAATCCCATAGACAGAGGAGCCAGTGGGCTACAGTCCATGGGGTCACAAGAATCGGACACAACTTAGTGAGTAAAAAACAACTATACTTTTAGATGTAAGGAGTTCCAGATGTGTGTGTGTGTGTGTGTGTGTGTATTATATCACAGAATTGATCTTTAGAATATGATATGTATCTCTAAGAAAAATAATCACAAACATTATCCTAAGTTTTAGATAAAACATTAGATGTAAACATTAAATAGCTTATTTAAAGTCCATATAGTCATTGTCAGAGTCAAGAATATACTTTAAATCTTCCAAAATATGAAACAAAATTGTACCTTTATTTGGTAAAATTTATTCACATTAAATCCTGCAGCCTTCCCCAACCTACGCAGATTTTCTTGAACAACAGCCTTGGGATCTCTCCGTTTGGAACTACTGAAGAGATTGAATGAGCTAAGAGTTGGTATGTAAGATATCCCACCTGTTCTTGTAGTAAATCCATGTATGAAAGTATCTGTTGAGGATAAACAATGAAGATTAAAACCAGGCTGTACAAAAGACTATAAAGCCTTACAAAAACCCAGTCTCTCATTAAGACTTTCCCTAATAACCTCACCCTGCATTAGTTTATCCAGTTTCTAATTTCTACAGCTCTTTATAGCTTCATCTGTTCTTATGACACAATGTTTTGAGTTTGTTTTACCTTCTCCATGGGATTACTGCTCTTCAAAGGGTATCTTTTCCCCATTAGTTTTTGTTATCCCAATAGCATATAGCTCACAGTAAATATCCTTTTACTAATAAGTGAGATTGACTGTTTTAAATTTCACTCTTCTGTGAAGGCACTACGGAGTTAAGGTTTCAGAATTTCTAAGTAGGAAATGCTTAGGGTCATAAATCTCACCTAAAACCAAGGCTGGGGGACTTGTCTTAAAGCTGAATTTGCATAAAGCAAATTTATTTAGAGTGGCTTTGAAGGGACTATCCCTTCACACTCGTGACTCTATAAGGCTGTCCATGACACTCCCATGTTGTAACTGATGCTAAGGAACACATAATCTCACACCAGTCTACAAAAGAAGCAAGGTTAAAAGCGATGAACAACCTGTAAAGAAAGACTCGCTTTTCATATTCAAGTAAAACAACTGATAGTGTTTAACATACCTGGGATCAAAGGAGATGTGATAATGGTTAATTCTCCCTTCAGTGCCGGCAAACTTCTCAAATATGTTTCTATTTCATTCTGGATTGCTTCTAGTTCTTGAGATGTGATTATGTTTACTTCAGTAGACTGTTTCAAAAGACCTCCCTTCAAAGTCATCTGTAGATCTTCAAACTCAAAATTGTAAACATCAGTAAAGAGTTGATCAATGAAAGCCTTCATTAATGTCTTCCGGTGCACAGGCACAATTACCTTAATGCAACTCAAATTCCTTTCATCAACTTTTTGTTTAATTGTATACAAAGAGGCAGCCATGCTGGGATTGCTAACAATCTCAAATTCTCTCAAGAGAGCTGATAATCCATTGCCTGTTTCTAATTCACAGTTATCATGGTCACAGCTGATGTTACTACAACACATTATGCAAAAGAACTTGGCCTTGGCACCATGGTGATATCGGACTGCATTCAATATCTTTAATAATGTCTGATGACAGTTTTTCTGAGAGTTCAGTTTCAAACCAAAGAGATCAATCAACACTGCTTCTGCCATCCTTCAATTCTGTACAAAGTTCTTGAATGAAGTTTGTGTGTCCCCCAAAATTCACCTGTAAAGAAAAATTAGCATAAGTAAGAATGCAAAATTATATCAATATAGTTATAGTTACAACGGAAACTTGTGGATGGGTAAAAAGAAGAATTGCATTGATTTAAAAATGTAACCAGAATAGCGAGCCTGTACTCCTCCCAGAAAAGCTAATCCACTGTTTATCAGAAGAAAACCATGACAATGAAAGCAAAACCAGCTCTTAATTCATTTTGTGAGTGTACTTTACCTCTTTCCAGTAGAACAACAGGTTTTGTTTTGTTTTCAGATAATAAATTTTAAGCGAGGAATTACTTATTGACTTGGAGGAAGTCCTGTTTTTTAATTACAGGGTGTCAATGTATCATTGATATATCATTAATCCTGACATGATAGGCTTGTTAGGTCACATCCCTTCCTAAGAGATACCTGGGCCTTCAGTTCAGTTACTCAGTCATGTCTGACTCTTTGCAACCCCATGAATTGCAGCATGCCAGCCCTCCCTTTCCATCACCAAATCCCGGAGTTCACCCAAACTCATGTGCATTGAGTTGGTGATGCTATCCAGCCATTTCATCCTCCGTCATCCCCTTCTCCTCCTGCCCCCAATCCCTCCCAGCATCAGGGTCTTTTCCAATGAGTCAAGTCTTTGCATGAGGTGGCCAAAGTACTGGAGTTTCAGCTTTAGCATCAGTCCTTCCAATGAACACCCAGGACTGATCTCCTTTAGGAAGGACTGGTTTGGTTGGACCTCCTTGCAGTCCAAGGGACTCTCAAGAGTCTTCTCCAACACCACAGTTCAAAAGCATCAAGTCTTCGGCGCTCAGATTTCTTCACACTCCAGCTTTCACATCCATACAAGACCACTGGAAAAACCATAGCCTTGACTAGATGGACCTTTGTTGGCAAAGATATGTCTCTGCTTCTTAACATGCTATCTAGGTTGGTCATAATTTTCCTTCCAAGGAGTAAGCGTCTTTTAATTTCATGGCTGCAATCACCATCTGCAGTGATTTTGGAGCCCCCCAAAA